>NC_133664.1:203822440-205047440 GCF_037893015.1 Macrotis lagotis | reverse complement strand
TCCAAAAAAAAATATAAATTGATAGCTGTAATTTATAATATTAGAGTTGCTTAGGGATATAGTGAAGTTAAAGAAGAAAATGCTTGTGGTCATAAACAGTATGTGTCAGAAGTTAGATGTGAAGCCAAGGACTTCTTGACTCTTAAGGCCAGTTGAGAGAAAGAGAAAGATAAGGAGGAGAGGGAGAAGAAGAGGAGAGGTAGGAGGAATGAACTCATACAAATAAATTCCAACTATGTGAGTTTTACTGTTGAGTTAATGTACTGACTAGCAGTTCAGAAAATGAACACTGAAATGTAAAAAATCAGGTTAACCCCTCTTTTTTCTTCAAAATTAGGAAAAGAAAAAAAACCTTATTTCCACAAATATCTTTAATTCTGCCATATTGAGCCCTTTACTGTGGGACTTGGGACAAATCTTAACCTTTTGGGACTTCCTTTTTTCTTTTCTTTTTTTTTTTTAAGTTTTTTGCAAGGCAAATAGGGTTAAGTGGCTTGCCCAGGGCCACACAGCTAGGTAATTATTAAGTGTCTGAGACTGGATTTGAACCCAGGTACTCCTGACTCCAGGGCTGGTGCTTTATCCACTGTGCCACCTAGCTGCCCTGGGACTTCCTTTTCTGTAAAGGGAAGGATTAGAATAGATAATTTCTGAATCATGTTTTTTAAATGGTTATCCCATTATAATTTGAACAGACAGTATTTGAAAAGCAGTATATAAATGATTGTCTTGTTGATATGTGAAAATTGCCTTCAAAAGGGATTAAGAATTCTAGTGAGTCTATAAATGGAAATTAGATATTTCTGAAGAATGAATCTCAGTTATGACATATAACTATATGCTGTTTTTTAAAAATAAGGGTTTTTTTTACCTGTCTTTAAATTAAATTGTGGATTGGAGGTGGTCTTTGGGTATCATACTTTTGTGGTTCAAGAAGTAGCAGATTCTGTGAAGTTGGAAAGACTTGAAATAGAAACCTAGTGATATACTGTACCTTCTGTCTGAGGATCTGTGTAGCAAAGTGACTGTGCCTGGTCATAGCTTTCACCTTTTAGAGACTCTAAACTCCTGTAGATCATCATCCAAACATAAGTCCACATCCCCTTTCACCCAATTCCTTATTCCCACCCTCTTCAATCCTCTTACTCCAAAATTTCATCATAACTCCACCCAGGCCTTCCATTGTGCCTTCTGGAATGCTTGTTCCATAGGCAACACATTTTCCTTCATCTTGTATCTATTATTTCCCCATCTTTTACTATTTCTTACTGAAACTTGTCTTTCCTTTGTTGACACAACCTTCTTGGACATCCTTTCTAGTACTGGTTGCACCTTCACTTATTCTCCTCTGCTTACTGGTTAAAGTGAGGGAGTTGGAATATTTGTTTCTCATTGCAACTTCCTCCATTACTCAGTAGACTCTCTTTTGTGGTTCATGTTTTTCATAACCTATTACCCAGTCAAAATCCTGGTATCTATTGTTTGTGGGCTTCCCAGATCACTCTCTTTCTTTCCTCAATGAGTTTGAATTGCGTATAATTTCTTTCTCCTTCCTATCTCCTGTCCTCAAAGTAGGGGACTTCAAAATGTATATTGATTCTCCCTCAAATACCCCATTCTGTTCATCAACCTACTCACTCCCATGAGCTGTTCTTCTACTCTGCCTCTGCCAAACACAAAGATGGTCACACCCTCAGTCCTGCTATCACCCATAAATATACCACCTCCATGTTCAAGAATTCTGAAATTTCCTTATTTGATATTAATCTATTGACTTTCTACAAATCTCTTTGCCTTCTCTTTTATAAACATGGTCATCAGCAGTACCATAATCTCTAATCCCTTGACCCTCAATTCTTTCCCAGGCCATTCCTCTGTACTAGACACTTTTGACTCTCTGCTGAACCAATCAACTGTATACTATCCCTGTCTCTTGAATTCCCCAGCCCCCTTATGATATCACCAGTTATGCCCAGTCAGGCCTCAGCCTTGAATCTTTCCCATTATTTGTTGACTTTGCACCCACATATATACTGCTGAAGAAAAGTGGAGAAAAACATGCAACCATTTTGATCTGGCCACTAAATATACATTATATTACTTGGACCCTCACTGCTGCTAAGCAGCCTATCTACTTTATTTCTCTTACTAACTTACTATCCCACTCCCCAGGGACTCTTCCAATTTTTTTTTCATCTCTTCTCAAATCTTTTATGGTTCCCCCTCCCCTCACTTTGTCACCTGAGAACCCTATTTCATACTTTATAGAAAACACTGAGACCACTTGCTGTGAACTCCCTTTTCTTTCCTTTTCTCACCTCCTTTCACTCTGATGCCTTCTACCACTTTCTCCTTTTTCACACCTATCTCACATGATGAAGTAGCCTTACTCCTTATCAAGACTTACCTCTACCTTTCAAGTGATACCATTTTATTCTGTCCCAAAAAAAATAGCCTTCTCTGTAATTTCTACCCTTTCACTTATTTTCAATTTCTTCTTTTCTACTGGCTCATTTCCTACAAACATGCCCATGTCTCCCTTATCCTGAAAAATCTTCTCTTGATCCTGCTGTCTCTACTACCTTTATCTTCTTTGCCATCTACAGTGAGTAACTTTTTTTTCCATCCTCTCACTCTCTTCTTAACTCCTTACAATCTGGCTTCCAACCTTATCCTTACACTGAAACTGTTCCCTTAAGAGATATTAATGATCTCAGGCCGGCTAGGATAGAGCACTGGCTCTGGAGTCAGGAGTATCTGAGTTCAAATCCAGCCTCAGACATTTAATAATTACCTAGCTGTGTGGCCTTGGGCAAGCCACTTAACCCCATTGCCTTGCAAAAACCCTTAAAAAAAAGAGATATTAAATGATCTCTTACTTGCCAATTCTTTTTCTCAATCCTCCCTCTCCATGTTTCTGTAGCCGTTGTCAGTGCTCTGCCCTCTTTCTCTTCTCTAGGGTTTCAGGGTGTCATTCTTGGTTTTCCTTCTTATCTTATTTCTCTCCAGGTTATGCCCCCTAATTATAGGTGTCCCTTAGAGTTCTGGCCCGATCCCTCTTCTCTTCTCCCTCTATACTACTTCATTGTTGGTCTAAGTAACTCCTAATTACTATCTCTATACTGATGATTCCCAAAGTTACCTTTGGTGCCCCAATCTCTCTCCTGATCTCCAGTCTCATATCTCTAAATGCCTTTCATTTTGAACTGGATGTTCAGTAGACATCTTAAAGTCAATATGTCCAACACAGAACTCATTATCTTTCCCCTAAACCCCCCCCCCCCCCCCATTCCACATTACGGAAAGGGGACTATCCTTCTCCTTGTCCCTCAGCCTCAAACTTAGAAATCATCCTGGATTCCTATCTCTGTTCCTAGGTTGTTGTCAAAGCCTACAAATTTCATCTTCGCAACATTTCCCAAATGTGCCCCCTTCTCCCCTCTGACACCGCCAGCCCTCTAGTGCAGGCCCTCCTTACCTCACAATCTTGAAGATTTCAGTAGCCTTTCTGGTGGGTCTACTTGCTTCAAATCTCTCTCCACTCCCAATTCATTCTCTATTTCCTATTCAGTTACTAAAGTGATTTTCCCAAATGCAAATTCCTACTGTAAAGTATAATCCATTCGTTTCCTCTGGCCTCTAGGAGCAAATACAAAATGCTCTGTTTCTTATTCAATGCCCTTTATAATCCCTCCTACCTTTCTAGTCTTCTTACATCTTATTCTCAGACAGGTCCTTTTCTATTTGGTGACACTGACCTCATGTCTGTTCCACAACTGAGATGTTCCATCTTTGGAGTTTTGGGCATTTTCTCTGACTGTCCCCCAAATTTAGAACGTTCTCCCTCCTCTGCTCTGACTGCTTAACTCCTTCGTTCCCTTTAATCTCTTTTTTTTGGTTTTTATTATTTATTAATTTTTTCATCCATATGCACATGTATATTTTTAAGATACAAATTTCCTTCCTCTCCCCCCCTCAGTGGCAAACAGTCAAGGTACATATTTTTGACAAACATGTTTACAGATTAGTCATTTTTGGTATGAGGAATTAGGATTAAGGAAAAGAGATACATAAGAGATAATATTTATAAAGTGTTCATCAGATTCTGTTGTTTGTTTTTGTTTTGTTTTGTTTTGTTTTTCATCCTCTGGATGGGGATAACATTGTCGGTAGTCAGTCCTAGCTCTCTGAACTGTTGAGAGGAGCTGCTTCCTTCAAGTTTGTTCATCTCAAGTGTGTTGTTAATGTGTACACTGTTCTCTTCATTCTGCTTCCTTTGCTCAGCATCAGATCTTTTAAGTCATTTCATGCTTCTCTAGAATCTGATCATTTATGGTTTCTTATAGAACAATACTATTCCATAGTATTCATATACCATACTTGTTTAGCCATTCCCCAATTAATGGGCATCCTTTTCAATTTCTAATTCTTTGCTGCTACAAAAAGAGCTGCTATGAATATTTTGGAACATGTAGAACTTTTAACATTTTTTATGATTTTTTCTGGATATATAGGCCTAGAGTTAGAACTGCTGGTGAAAGGAAATGAACATTTTTATTGCCCTTTGGGAATAGTTCCATATTGCTCTCCAGAAAGGTTGGATCATCAGCAATGTATTAACGTCCCAATCCTCCTATAACCTCTCCAACATTGATCATTTTCCCTTTTTCTCATTTTGGCCAATCTGATAGATGTGAAGTGATATTTCATTGTTGTTTTAATTTGCATTTCTCTAATCAATACTGATTTGGAGCATTTTTCATATGATTATATATATATAGATTTAATTTCTTCTTTTGAAAATGGTCTGTTCATATCCTTTGACCATTTTTCAATTGGGGAATGACTTGTAACCTTATAAATTTGAGGCAATTTTCTATATATTTTAGAAATGAGACCTTTATCAGAACTTCTGGTTGTGAAGATTGTTTCCTAGCTTTCTGCTTTCTGTCTAACTTTGGCAGCATTGATTTTATTAGTGCATAAATTTTTTAATTTAATATAGTCAAAATCATTCATTTTGCAGTTTATAATATACTCTAATTGTTGTTTGGTCATAAATTTATCCCCTTTCCATAAATCTGATTGATAGAGTATTTCTTAGTCTATTAAATTATCTGTGGGATTGCCCTTTATATCTAAATCCTGTATCCAATTTGACCTTATTTTGATAGAGGGTGTGAGATGTGGGTCTATGCCTAGTTTTTGCCATAATATTTTCCAGTTTTCCCAACAATTTTTGTCACATGGTGAACTGCGGTTTTCATAACTAATACCAGGTAGTTTTGATGACTGCTGCTTTATAATATGATCTTAGATCTGGTAGACCTAGGCCATCTTCCTTTATATTTTTTCTTCATCAGTTCCCTTGCTACTCTTGACCTTTTGTTGCTCTAGATGAGCTTTATTTCTATTTTTTCTAGCTCGGTAAAGTGGTATTAGGTAGTTTGATTGACATGGCACTGAATAAGTAATCTGATTTGGGTAAAATTATAACTTTGATTATATTAGCTCAATCTAACCATGAGCAATTGACATTTTTTCCAATTATTTAGATCTGACTATTTGTGTTCACACAGTTTCTGAGTTTGTCTTGGGAGATAGATTCTCCAAGTATTTAATATCTATAGTTTAAATGGAATTTCTCTTTCTATCTCTTGTTCTTTGGCTTTGTTGTTCATATATAGAAATGCTGATGATTTATGTGGGTTTATTTTATATCTTGCTACTTTGCTGAATTTGTTAATTGTTTCAAGGAGTTTTTTCCCCTTAGGTTTTTCCAAGCCAAATGGGGTTAAGTGGCTTGCCCAAGGCCACACAGCTAGGTAATTATTAAGTGTCTGAGGCTGGATTTGATCTCAGGTACTCCTGACTTCAGGGCCTGTGCTCTCTCTATCCACTGTGCCACCTAGCCCCCCTCAAGGTGTTTTTAAGATGATTTTCTCAGGTTCTCTAAGTATACCATCATATCACCAACAGAGAGTGGAAAGCTTTGCTTCCTCATTGCCAATTCTAATTCTTTCAATTTCTTTTTTCTTTTCATTGCTACAGCTAGCATTTCTAATACTATATTGAATAGTAATAGTAATAATGAGCATCCTTGTTTTACCCCTGATTTTATTCCCATTTCATATAATATTTGTTGATGGTTTTAGATAGATACTACTTATTATTTTAAGGAAAACTCCACTTATTACTGAACTTTGTAGTGTTTTTATTAGGAATCAATGTTATATTTTATCAAAGGCTTTTTCAACATCTATTGAGATAATCATATGATTTCTGTTGGTTTTGCTATTGATATGTTTAGTTATGTTGAATGATTGCTTAATATTGAACCATCCCTGCCTATCTGGTATAAATCCTATCAGATCATGGTATGTAATCCTAATAATAACTTGCTGTAGTCTCATTGCTAAAATTTTGTTTAAAATTTTTGCATCAATATTCATTAGAGAGATTGGTCTATAATTTTCTTTGTCTGTTTTGACTTTTTTGTGCTTTAGCACCAGCACCATGTTGGTGTCATAAAATGAGTTTAAAAATAGTTTATGTAGAATAGGAATTGTTCCTTAAATGTTTGGTAGAATTCATTTGTAAATCCATCTGGACCTGGAGACTTTTTCTTAGGGAGTATTTTTGATGGTTTCTTTGATTTCTTTTTCTGAAATGGGGTTAAATAATTCATTTCCTCTTCTGTTAATCTGGGCTGTTTGTATTTTTGTAACCATCCATTTAACTCAAGTTGTCCAATTTATTGGCATACAGTTTGGCAAAGTAACTTCTAATTATCTCTTTAGTTTCCTCCTCATTGGTGGTTAGTTCACCCTTTTCATTTTTGATGCTGGTAATTTGTTTATCTTCTTTCTTTTTTGAATCAGATTAACCAGAGGTTTCTCTGTTTTATTGTCTTTTTTTTTAAGGTTTTTGCAAGATAAACGGGGTTAAGTGGCATGCCCAAGGCCACACAGCTAGGTAATTATTAAGTGTCTGAGACTGGATTTGAACCCAGGTACTCCTGACTCCAGGGCTGGTGCTTTATCCACTGTGCCACCTAGCTGCCCCTGTTTTATTGTCTTTTTCATAAAACCAACTGTTAGTTTTACTTACAAGATCAGTGGTTTTCTGGCTTTCCATTTTATTGATCTCTTACTTAATTTTTAGAATTTCAAATTTGGTATTTAATGGGGGTTTGTTTAACTTGTTTTTTTTCCCTAGCTTTTTTTAGTTGCATACCCAATTCATTGATCTCTTTCTATATTTTATTCATATAGGAATTTAGAATTATAAAGTTTCCCCTTAAAACTGCCTTGACTACATCCCATAAATTTTGGTATGATGTCTCATTACTATCATTTTCTTGGATATAATTATTGATTATTTCTATTATTTGCTATTTGATCTACTCACTTTTTTAACTTTTAAATTTACTTATTTTGAATTTTACAGTTTTTCCCCCTAATCTCACTTCCCTTCCCCACCGCCACAGAAGGCAATCTGTTAGTCTTTACATTGTTTCCATGGTATATATTGATCTAAGTTGAATGTGATGAGAGAGAAATCATATCCTTAAAGGAAGAAAAATAAAGTATACGAGATAGAAAAATTTCATAAAAAGATAACTTAAAAAAAATTAAAGGTAATAGTCTTTGGTCTTTGTTCAAACTCTACAATACTTTCTCTGGATAAAGATGGTATTCTCCATCACAGAATACCCCAAAATTGTACCTGTTTGTTACACTGATGGAATGAGTAAGTTCATCAAGGTTGATCATCACCCCCATGTTGCTGTTAGGGTGTACAATGTTCTTCTGGTTCTGCTCATCACACTCAGCATCAGTTCATGCAAATCCTTCCAGGCTTCTCTGAATTCCCATCCCTCCTGGTTTCTAATAGAACAATAGTGTTCCATCAGATACTTATACCACAGTTTATTAAGCCATTCTCCAATTGAAGGACATTTACTTGATTTCCAATTCTTTGCTACCACAAAGAGGGCTGCTATGGCTATTTTTGTACAAGTGATGTTTTTACCCTTCATCATCTCTTCAGGGTATAGACCCAGTAGTGATATTGCTAGATCAAAGGATATGCATATTTTTGTTGCCCTTTGGGCATAATTACAAATTGGATCCACCCATTATTTAAGATAAAGTTATTTAACTTCCAATTTAGTTTTTGGTTTATCTTTCCATGACCCTTTATTACATGTAATTTTTATTGTATCATGGTCTGAGAAGTGTCTATTATTTATGCTTGTCTGCATTTGATTATAAGGTTTTTGTGCCCCTGAACTGCAGAGAAAAAGGTATTTTCTTTTCTATCCCCATTAAGTTTTTCCAGAGGTCTATAAAATCTAAGTTTTCTATGATTTCATTCACCTTCTTAACTTCCTTTTTGTTTATTTTGTGATTAGATTTATCTAGTTCTGAAAGAGAGAGGTTGAGGTTCCCCATTATTAAAGTTTTGCTATCTATGTCTCCTTGTAATTCATTCAGCTTTTCTTCTAGGAATTTGGATGCTATACCATTAGATGCATACATGTTTAGGATTGGTGTAGTTTACTTCCTTATCCCTTAATATTTTTTTTTAATTCAAGACATTAGGGTTAAGTGACTTGCCCAAGGTCACATAGGCAATTTTTAAGTGTCCGAGGCCAGATTTGAATTCAGGTATTCCTGACTCCAGGGCTGGTACTCTATCCACTGCGCCACCTAGCCGCCCCTACAAGAATCTTAAACATCTCTAAACACTGGGAAACTCTGAAGGTCTCACCTGAGAACTTTACAAATGATTGTAATTTGTGGGAGACACTGAACTCAAGACTTTGGAGTTTATGATGCCCTCATTAGTCAAAGTGATAAGCTTTGTCATTACTACAGAATTAAAGTGGATCAAAGGATAATGAGACATTTAAATTTAAAGTTAACACCTCTATTTTTCATCAGGGTTTTTTTACCTCAAGCATAGTGCTGTCATCTTAAACTTCTTCACTAGAGTGACAAGACCCACTTATACCTATATCCTTTAAGTCCAATCCCTTCAATTATATTTGACTTTTTAATTATCCTAAGAGAAGTTCTCAAGAATTAGAAGTTTTATATCTTCCCTTTTAGGGTTGTATACAATTTGATGGTCTTGACAAACATTTTTTTTTAATTTGTTTTTTTCCTTCTCCTTTTCATTTATGCTTCTAAGCAGTTCTTTTATGCACTTGAGTTGTATATTTGGTGATTGGATTCTCTGTTCATTTCTGGGCTTTATTTCAGGAAATTCTGGAAGTCCTCTTTTAAGTTGAACATTCATCTTTTCTCCTGACAGTATATGCTGAATTTTGCAGGGTAACACATTCTGAGTTGTAATCCCAGGTCCTTTGCTCTCTGATGTATGGTCTTCTGATCCTTCAGTATTGAAACTGATAGGTCTTGTTTGAGTCTGATTGTGTTCCCTTTGTATTTGAATTGTTTTCTTTTGGCTGCTTTCAATATTTTCTCCTTTATATGAGAGTTCTGGAATTTGGCTATAACAACCCTTGCAGTTTATATCCTGGGGTCTCTTTCTGGAGGGGTTCTGAGTGTTCTTTCTTTTTTCTTTTTTTTTGAATTATAAAGATTTTATTTATTTTGAGTTTTACAATTTTTCCCCTAATCTTACTTCCCTCCCCCACCCTCCACAGAAGGCAATTTGCCAGTCTTTACATTGTTTCCATGGTATACATTGAAGATTTTATTTATTTTGAGTTTTACATTTTTTCCCCTAATCTTACTCCCTCCCCCCACCTCAACAGAAGGCAATTTGCCAGTCTTTACATTGTTTCCATGGTATGCATTGTTCCAAATTTAATGTGATGAGAGAGAAATCATATCCTTAAGGAATATAAGAGATAGCAAGATCAGACAATAAGATATCAGTTTTTTTTTTCTAAATTAAAGTTATAGTCCTTGGTCTTTGTTCAAACTCCACAGTTCTTTCTCTGGATGCAGATGGTATTATCCTTTGCAGACAGCCCCAAATTGTCCCTCATTGTTGCACTGATGGAATGAGCAAGTCCATCAGAGTTGATCATCACCACCATGTTGCTGTTAGGGTGTACAGTGTTTTTCTGATTCTGCTCATCTCACTCAGCATTAGTTCATGCAAATCCCTCCAGGCTTCCTTGAATTCCCATTCCTCCTGGTTTCTAATAGAACAATAGTGTTCCATGATATATATATATATATATATATATATATATATATATATATATATATATATATATACATATATATGTATATATATGTATATAGATATAGATATAGATAGAGATATAGATATATTCTTGTTCTAGCATATTTGGACAGTTTTTTCTTATAATTTTCTGCATGATGTTTTCCACTTTCGATTTTTTTAAATTTTTGATCTAGGTTTTTTTGGTAATCTGATGATTCATAGATTGTCTCTCCCAGATCTGTTTTCTAGGTCATTTGTTTGCCCTAAAAGGTATTTTACATTTTCTTCAATTTTTTTCAGTCTTTTTGTTTTGTTTGATGGAATCTTGTAGTCTCATAGATTCATTGGTTTCTGTATGTTCAAATTCTAATTTTTAGGGTTTTATTTTCTTCAGTTACCTTTTGTGATTACTTTTTAAAGGTATTAAATTCTCCGGTCAATTTTTCATAATTTTTCTGCATGACTCTCTTTTTCCATTTTTCTTCTTCCTTTCTTCTTTGGTTTTTGAATTCTTTTTAAGTTCTTCAATGAGCTTTTCTATTTGCATATGAGCTTCCTTTACCCTCTCTCTCTTTCTCTCTCTCTCTCTCTCTCTCTCTCTCTCTCTCTCTCTCTCTCTCTCTTTTAAGAGTTTTGCAAGGCAAACGGGGTTAAGTGGCTTGTCCAAGGCCACACAGCTGGGTAATTAAGTGTCTGAGGCCAGATTTGAACCCAGGTACTCCTGACTCCAAGGCCGGTGCTTTATCCACTATGCCACCTAGCTGCCCCAGAGCTTCCTTTAATCTCAGCAAAACTCTTACCTTCTACAGGAAGCCTTCCTTAATAACCCTCTTAATTTCAATGCTTTCTCTCTTTTAGTTATTTCTCATTTATCTTGTTGGCATATTGTCTCCCATGTTAGTGAGCCCTTTGAAGGCAGGACACATCCATTCCAGCAACCAGATGGGCATGCTTACTGCATATTGTTTTTATTCTTTACTAAAGAATACTTATAAAAACAGTGTCTTCACAGAGCTGCTCTATTACCTGAGCTTAGAAGAGACCCACCGCTGGATGAGTACATCTTTGGCTGTAAGAATCCAGATAGTTGGGGCGGCTAGGTGGCATAGTGGATAAAGCACTGGTCCTGGAGTCAGGAGTACCTGGGTTCAAATCTGGTCTCAGACACTTTAATAATTACCTAGCTGTGTGACGTTGGGCAAGCCACTTAACTTCGTTTGCCTTGCAAAAAAAAAAAACCTAAAAAAAATCTAGATAGTTTATTTGTGTGTGTGTGTGTGTAGATATAATATATATTATATCTATATACACTTGTGTGTGTGTTTACACATATTTGTTGTTTTTTTCTCAACAGATCTTGAGACAGTGACTCAAATTTATCTCTATTTGTAATTAAGCTCCATGAGAGATGGTAATTATTTCATTCTTTGTTTTTGTTTCCCAACCTAACAGAATTATTAGTTGCTCAGTATATGCTTATTGGCTAATTGATTGTTTACTTTCTGATGATTCTCTGAAGGGCTGTGTGGAGTCATTGTTAGTAGGGCTGTGCCTGGATTTCACATTCTGACTTGGTAACCAAAGGCAAGTCACTTAGATTCTCAAGCTTCAAGTTCAGAAAAGGTTCATATCTGCATTGGGGGGGTCCATAATGCTGCAAGTTCTCCCTACTAATGAAATCGTAGATCGTGATCCACCCTCAAATATTTAAAAACATAGTATAAATGTTTTTATTAAATTAAAATACCTTTTTTAAACCTAGTACAGTATTGATTAAAAGTAAATGCTAATTTTGAATGGCATTCTTGTTTTTTCAAGTCTTGAGATAATCAGATACATCAAACCACTGAGTTATTTTTGTCTTCATTCCTGAATTTGAAAGCTTTCCTTTGCCATGAAAATGAGAATATTCATGTCTTTATCAACAACATTATATTGTCTTAGTCTACTTTATTGCCTTGATGATAGTATAGATAAAAAGATCATCTCAACTGTGTCTGTCTTGCAGTCAAGCAGAGTTGGCTTTAAAAGACCTTTACACTACATTGTAGACAGTCATTCCTTTCCATTATGATTCTTGTCATTTTTTTTCTCAAGATGGCCTCCTTTTAACCTATTTATTCCAATTTGTATTGCTGTTGTGTTTATAAATTTATACCACTAGATGTCATTAGACTAAAAAAGGTTGCTATACTGGTCTTTCAAACATGAATTTTATTTTAACTTTATTGATGTTCAACTATGTAAAGAAGTATTAGAATAGAAAAGCAGAAAAAAAGTAGTATAAATAATGAAAAAAGAAAACAAAATATTTTAAAAGATTACATATTTGAAAACCTGTATAATAATTTATATAATATACATATATGATATAAAGTGAGAATATATATATATATATAGATGGGAAATCAGCAGGCATTTATTAAGTACCAACTATTTGCCAGGCATTGTGCCTAGTGCTTGGGTTGGTTCCTTCATCGTTGGTTCTATGTTCTTGAAGTTTATCCTGTTCTAACTAATTGATGATATGTTTACAAGTAGTATGTAAGGAATTGCCACATTGGTAACCAGTAATTTATTCTTCATTAAGAGATAATCCATTTTATTTTTTTAGTGATATTATGTGGTATTCACCCTGTCCAGTGCTTCCTAATTTTCTTCCTGAAGAAATTATTCTTGATTAATATATAGGCCATTGGGGCAGCTAGGTGGCTCTGGCCCTGGTCTCAGATACTTAATAATTACCTAGCTGTGTGACCTTGGGCAAGTCACTTAACCCTATTGCCTTGCAAAAACCTGAAAAAAAAGATATAGGTCATCTGTGTATTAAAGCCTGTAATGCTTTATTATTACTACTACTCTAAATCCTATTTTCCACCATTTTTTGGTCAGTGCAACCTACCTTTGCACTTAAAGTCACTTAGTTTTAAAACATATGTTAATTTTAATTTAGAGGTCCCTATCTCTTAAGGCTCTTCTAAAATCTATCTATTTCCTCATCTGTGTAGCAGAAATAAGTGAACATATTTGAATTTACCCTCAAGATGGGTTTTCTTTTGTTTGTCTTGAGGTGAGATGGCCCAGAGTTCTCTGAAATGCTGATTGCCTCTGACTGCATGATAAGACAAATCCCACACATTTTATTTGTCTCCCCAAGGAAAATTTGTGAACCATCCTTTTGTTTTGTTGCAATTTCTTTTTTAATTATTTGTTACATTTTTTGATATTAGATCAGGATCACAGCCCAATTATTAATGACTTTTGATTGTGAGCCCTCAGTCCTTAATTCTTTCTGTCCTTTTTTCTGCTACTCTTTTCTCGTTGACTGCTATAGTTGAAATCAGTTTTGCAGTTTTCTTTGTTTCTTGCAATGCCATAGCCAAAGAATATATTACCTATTCATGAGCCAAAGAATGTATTACCTATTCATGGCCTCTTGATAGTGAGCCTTTTTATAGTTAGTTAGGTTGGTCCTTGGATTTGAGATACAAACTGTCTTTAGGACTGTACTCAAAATCTTTTGAGCATGATATACTCAGTTAGAGATTAGATTCCATTGACATAGTTTTCTAGAACATGAAGAGAGTCCCTTCCACATCCTGACACTGGAGTAGGACTTTGTAGGTAGAATGGAAATAAAGGGAAAAGGCAATCATAACTCTCAATGCCAATGTAATTTAACTGTTAGTGATAAAAATCAGGTCATCATTCCAGATCTCTTTAATTGAGGAAAAAAGATATAACATGAATACTTGGCATGTATGAAAGTAATTTCCTCATTTACAATTTCGTTCTTGGGAGCAGCTAGGTGGTGCAGTGGATAGAGCACTGGCCCTGGAGTCAGGATACCTGAGTTCAAATCCGGCCTCAGACACTTAAAAATTTTCCTAGCTGTGTGACCTTGGGCAAGTCACTTGACCCCATTGCCTTAAATAAAATTTTTTAAAAAAGAAAATACATTTAATAAATAAATAAAATTTCATTCTCCCATACTGTAGTTTAAAAGAAAAAAAAAAAGACTGTCCTTAAGGAAACAGAGGCCATGTACACAGCTGCATCCTATTCCTGAATACCTTTCCAGAGGTGCACCTGTCATGTACTCTGGGAAATTACAGGCATGAGAATGGAATAAGTCACCTGAGTAATTTACTGTAATTACAACTTTGAAGAGTTTTCCCTTTGTTTATTCACTGCTAATTTTGTACTTTTCAAATTCCCATTGATAATAAAGCTGGGATCCGTACTATTCAGAACTGCTTCTTCCTGAAGTGGGCAGAAAATTAGAAATACCTTTTTGCTCTTTTCTTGTTTTTGCATGTTTAACTAGTAACAAATCTTGGTCCAACTATCACAATGCTTCTATAATGTTAGGAAATAGCTTTTCATAAGTTGTACTCTTTGTATTTCTCCCTTTTTATTCTTTCTGTTTAAGGACTTCTTAGAATTCTGAAAACTATAAAATCTTATCTTTACAAATGTACTTCTTGAGATATGGAAAAAAAATCTATAAACCGTATTAAGCGATTTTCTTTCTATAAAGTGATTGGCTGACCCTTTTGCTTCTCCACCAAGTTCCCTCAATTCTTATAGATATTGGAGAAGAAAAAGTGTAATGTATCTGATCACATAGGATTTTAAACCTATGCAGGGATGCCATTGCTTGACATGGGCAAAGTAAGGCCAGCATGGGCTTTTGGGGTGTGCTCATGTAATACCCCGAATTCTTGAGCCTTCCCTAGAGTTAGACTTAGAGGACTGATTTTTGCCTTTGACTGCTCCAGAATATCATTGTTAATTCCAGGCCAATCATGGCATTTGAAAATCCATGGGTAGAAAGATCAGTTCCTGCTCCTTTTCATAAATTTTCTTGAGTCCTTAAGGTACTTTTAATTTTCTGCCCACTTCCTGATGTATTTGGAACCCCCTAAAATAGAGCTGCCTCAGGCACCTTTGAGCCTAATAGGAACTTCTTAGCCTGTTTCTGAGCTAAAATCATCTCTGGTATCCTAATCTGGGATCTGTACACTACTATGCTAGCAACCCTAGACTACCCACCCATGCTTAGCACAGTGCTTGATCCCTAGTAGGTGCTTCTTAGATGCTTATTGATTGATTGATTGATTGATACATATGTGCATGTGTTTTGATTGAAAATGTGTATATATACCTACATATTTATGTAAATACACATAAAATGTTCCAAATTACTGATTATTTTGCAAATTAAAGCAACTACAAGGTGTTACCTTACACTCAGCCTAGCACACTTGTCAAAAAAAGAAAGTGATTGCTGTAATGAGAGTGTGAGAAAACTGGCACATTAATGTACCCTGGTGGAGTGATGAGTTGGAGTTGCCATTCTGGAAGTCAGTTTAGAGCTATACCCCAAAAGATATTATATTGTGTATACCAGTAATACCACTACTATGTCCATACCCAGAGATGAGAGAAGGATGAAAAGAACCCTTATGTACAAAAATATTTGTAGCAGCTCTTTTCTTAGTAGCAAAGAACTGGAAATTGGCAGGGAAGTGGGGTGGGTGGTATTGGGGGGGTAGGAGGGTTGTTCTTGTGCATTAATTGGAGAATGGCTAGACAAATATAATGGAATACTAATGAGTCCCAAGAAATGATAAAAAAAGACAGTTTCAGAGCTATTGTGAAGAGTATATCTATGGATGTAGAATGAAGTGAACAGAACCAGGAGAACAATTTATACAACATCATAAAGATAAAATTTGAGAACTCTTATCACATGA
Source organism: Macrotis lagotis (assembly GCF_037893015.1). Classification (NCBI taxonomy): domain Eukaryota; kingdom Metazoa; phylum Chordata; class Mammalia; order Peramelemorphia; family Peramelidae; genus Macrotis; species Macrotis lagotis. The sequence goes on along the minus strand of NC_133664.1, from coordinate 205,031,472 downwards.
GGATCAACCATGATTCCAGAGGGAGCCATGTTGAAGCATACTGCATTGTCAGCCACTTGTGTAGTGACCCCATGTTTAAAATCTTGCTTAAACTTTGGATAAGTGTGAAGCCAACCTGCAGGAATTGGTGGTCTTGAAATACCCTTGCACATGCACACTTAGATATGGAGGAAGGAACTGAGGTGACACAAATCCTCTTTAGATTTGTACTAATCTAGATAATTTTACTCTTACATAGAAGTTGTTTACTGCCATCTTTAAAAGCAGCTAGTAGTTTGAAATAGGGGCATCTCATCCAACTCTTACTGTCTTGGTATACAGACTGATAGCATATCTTACGTTTCTTTTCCTAAGTTTGCCTTGTTGACCAGGGTGAGACCTGGACCGAGATTTCTTTTAACAATGTTATCTGTTTTTTGGTTGTATTTTTTTTTTGGATATGGTCAATGTGAGAATTTATTTTGGCTTAACTACGCTTATTTGTTTGTTACAAGGGTTTTTTAAAGAAAAATATTTTATCTTTATTGAAAAAAAAATTTAAAAACTAAACAGATTTTTTATCCAGAAAAAATTTTTGGGTTTAAAATTTTTTCTACTTTGTTGCTCTTTCTTATTTTCAAAATCAGAACAATCTTTCTGAGAGGTTAGATATTTTAAAAGTGTTCTTTCTACATTGTCTCTTCATTGTTACTAATCTTTTTGTAGTAGAAATAAGCAGAAAGATGTTTCTGTAACATTTTATGGTGCCTGGAGACACAGAAGTAAGGTCTTGCATAGAGTTCCATATTTCAAAGAAAAACTAACATGTCAGGGAAGAAGGGATAGTAAAAACAAAATGCAGCTTGTAACATTGTTGCTTCAAAACTGAGAAAACATTTCTGAGAGCAAGATCCTGCTGGATATCACTAAATAAGAATGAGTTGATGTCATAGTTGGCAAGAAGAAACTTACATTTTCCCCCCATACAAACAGTACATCATCTCTGGGGACTGGCTGAATGTTGGCGGGGTGGTGAAAGGCAAAGGGCAGAAAATCAAGGGGAATAAAAATGGGCAGAGAAAGGAATGTGAACAAAAGTTTCTCTATAAATAGATTTAGTCAAAATACAAAAGCCATATTTGTTAGATAAAGTTTTAATTTTAGGACTTAATGTGATGAAGAATAGTGATGTTTACAATCTTATACCAATTTTTCCTTTAAGGGCTGTTTATGCTTGTCTCAGTGGGGGGGGGTGCTGCATAAACTTGAATTTAATTTCAGGAAATCATGGCCGATTTAGCAACTTCATTTTACTGTTGCATTGGAAAGGGAGAGGGACAAACTCTGAAGAGATCATGTGGTAGTTACAGAGAATTAGAATTCAGAAAGTTCACCTCTTACCAGATGTACCTGTTCCTTTTTAATCTCCTTTGCAATATCATTATCCATGTCCCATTCCCTTAACATTGGTGAAACCCAAAGTTCTGTCATAGGCTCTCTTCTCTACTTTCTTTTTTTCTATATTATATTATTTTATTTTTTACAATTTCATGCAAAGATAGCTTTTAGCATTCATCTTTTTGTAAGCTTCTGTTCTACTCTCTTTTTTGAAAATTTTATTAACACTCATGAACTCAATGATCTTTCCAATGCAGATGACTTCCAGATTAAAATATCTGATTTTAGAATCTTTCCTGAGGTCCAATCCTATGGCATCCATCCAGTGCCTAGTGGACATTTTGAACTGCATGGGCCCCTAGGCATCTCCAAACATATCCAAAACAAAATTCATCTTTCTTCTTAGACCCATACCTCTTACTAACTTACCTATTTCTTTTATCTTCTCTTTCTTTCTTCCTTCCTTCCTTCCTTCCTTCCTTCCTTCCTTTCTTCCTTCCTTCCTTCCGGCAGTGGGGACAAGTGACTTGTCCAAGGCCACACAGCTAAATAAGTATTAAGTGTCTGAGGTTACATTTGAACTCAGGTCCTCCTGACTCCACTGTGCCACCTAATTGCCCCCACTTACCTATTTCTTTCAAAGGCACCCCAATCCTTCCAGTCTGGTTTACAAACTCACTCTTATTGCTGACTCCTCACTGTCTCTGTCCCCATATTTGTTCAGTTGCCAAAATTTGTAGATTCTACTTATAGAATTTATCTCACATTCATTTCCTCTCTACTGGTATGGTCTACCTTAATTCATGTCCTCAGCACCTTTCTCCTGTAGTCACCTCTCAATTGTTTTTTTTTTTTTTTGCAAGGCAGTGGGGTTAAGTGGCTTGCCCAAGGCCACACAGCTAGGTAATTATTAAGTGTCTGAGGTCGGATTTGAACTCAGGTACTACTGACTTCAAGGACAGTGCTCTATCCACTGCGCCACCTAGCCACCCCTCAATTGATTTTTATCTCAAGACTCTCCTCTCTGTGCCAAAATCATATTCCTAAAGCTCAATTCTGATTGTGTCTTGCCTCCCTCCTAACTCCTTCTTAGTAAACTCCAGAGTCTTCCTATTGCCCTAAGGCTAAGATTCAAACTCTTCTGTTTGACATGGGAAGAAATCCCTTCATAACTTGGCTCTAGTCTCTCTTTCCTGATTGACAACACATGACTTCTCATTACATGTTCTGAAGTCTAGCCAGATTTGTCTTGTTACTCACAGATGACATTCCATCTTCTATCTCTGTGCCTCTGCACAGGCCATCCTAATCCCTAGAATACACCCCCCCCCCCCATCTCTATCTCTTTGAGTACTTGATTTCCTTCAGTATACAGAGTGGATATTATCTCCTCCATGAGATTTTTCCTTGCAGCTAGTATCTCATCTCCCCTGAAATGATTTTGCATTTACTTTTTATGCATTTTATGTTGACTATATGGATAGATTTTATTTTTTCCCTGCATAGAATGTGAGCTTCTTAAAGTGCAGGAATTGTTTCCCTTTTGTCCTTGATTCCTCAGCATGGAACACAGAGTTGATAACTGATCAGAAAATCTCCCACGGCTCTATATTTCCTTCAGAGTAAAATATAAATTCCTTCGTTTGCTATTTAAAAATTTCACTAAAAATATCTTTCTAGACTTATTATATGTTACTCTCCTTTATGTGCTCTAGAGTTTATTCTCCATCTGGTTCTGTCTTTGCAAAGGCTGTTCTCCATTTGTAGAACCTCTTCCTCCTGCCATTTAAAATACCTATTGTTGTTTTTGGTTTTGTTTAGTCATTCAGTTCAACTCTTTGTGATTGTATATGGGATTTTCTTGACACAGATATTGAAGTGGTTTGCTATTTCCTTCTCCAGTGGATTAAGACAAACAGAGGTTAAGTGGGTTTCCAAGGTCACACAGCTAGTGAGTATCTGAGGTTGAATTTGAACTCAGGTCTTTCTGACTCCAGATTCAGTCACTGAACCACCTAGCTGCTTCAAATTCCTGACTGCCTTTAAAATTAAGATCAAGCTCCATCTTTAATATTTAGACCTATCTTGATTCCCCACCCTTGAAATCATCTTGTATTTTCTATTTTTTAGGTTTTTGCAAGGCAAATGGGGTTAAGTAGCTTGCCCAAGGCCACACAGCTAGGTAATTATTAAGTGTCTGAGACTGGATTTGAACCCAGGTACTCCTGACTCCAAGGCCAGTGCTTTATCTACTATACCACCTAGCCACCCCATTTTCTATTTTTAAATAAAATATGTCATTTTCTATTTTTTATAAAGTATGTGTCATTTTATAAAATATAAATCTGATGGCAGAATAAGATTTTTGTCTTTTTATTCCCAAGGTGGTGTGCTTGCTTTCAAGAGTCTTTCCTTGCTACCTTTCCCCCCATTTTTATAGTATCTTATTTTATTCCCTTCTTTATTGAGAATTTATTGGGCAAATTGAGGGATATATGTTGTAGCTGAAGCCTTTACTTATATCAGGTACATTTAGGAATTTTTGAAATTACCTAGAAGAATCTGACTAATTTAGATGAATAGTCGTGTTTATAACATGTTTGTCCTGAAGACCTTTAATTTTTTAGAGAAAATAATACTGGTAATAACCATTCTTATCAAGATGGAGTTTCACAATGATCTCCTGAGGCATTTGGGAAGGACAAAATGACTTGACGGTAGAGAAAGTTGAGGTGAAGAATGGTGTTTTTGTCCAATATTTGGCCTTCTTTTGACATCTTTTAGCATCTTCAGCTCTGCAGAAGATTTTTTAAAGGCAGACAACATATATCTCAGGAACTACAGTGAGGGGTAAGCGAAGTGAAGAATGAACACAAGAGGAAGGTGAGGAAGGTGGTAAAGACATATATGGGGATAGAAACAGGAAAGGACAAAGGAAAAAAAAATGAAACACAGACTTAAAGATAGAAGGGAGCAGAAAGGATGAATGAAAGACAGAAAGTTTTGTAAGGTATAACAGTTCAAAAAAAGCCCACAGATCCCAGAGCTTCAATGTAAAATTGCTCTTGAAGAAGAAAAAAAACTGTGGTGACAGTACTGTAAAGGAACTCATTTGGAACTCTGCTGAATTTAATGATTATTTACAACTTGAGAGGATTTATTTTATTTTAAGATTTTATTTATTTTGAGTTTTACAATTTTCCCCCAATCCTGCCTCCCTCCCCCTGCCCCCCACAAAAGGCAGTCTGTTAGTCTTTACATTGTTTCCATGGTATATATATATATATATATATATATATATATATATATATATATACACATATATATATATGTATATATTGATCTAAGTTGAATGTGATGAGAGAGAAATCATATCCTTAAGAAAAAAAATAAAGTATGAGAGACAGCAAAATTACATGAGATAACAGTTTTTTTTAAATTTAAGGTGATAGTCTTTGTTCTTTGTTCAAACTCCACAATTCTTTCTCTAGATACAGATGCTATTCTCCATTGTAGATAGCCCAAAATTGTCTCTGATTGTTGTACTGATGGAATGAGCAAGTGAGAGGACTAATTTTAAAGAATGCTTCTTGCCTCAAAGAGGTGGCAGACTGCTTATGGACATTCTTAGGCATGATGGGAGATTATTTGCAGATATTGTTAGATGAAACCAATGCAATAATTTGTTTTGTTGGTTTGTAGTCATTGGGAAGCGACATTAATGTAAAAAACAGACTATCAATAAAACATTTTTAAAAATCCCGTTAAATGTGAATCAGTTGATGAGTTAAAGTTAATATCAGTTTAAACCTTAAATTTAATTTTACATTGAAACATTTACTATAAAACCAGGTCTCAAGACTCAGAGTCAAGTTTGTTCTTATAAATGAATGATATTGGTATTAGAAGTGGTGAAATTTGTGACTGTGATACAAAGCTGGAAAAGTTATACCATAAAAGGGAGGAAGTGAAGGAGCAGAGTAGCATCGTTAACTGAAACTCAATCAGTAAGTATTTATTAGACACAGTAGTAAATGGTCATCACAGGGGATATAAATATAGAGAAGGGAACAATCTCAACTTGTGAGGAGATTACATGTTAATAATAGTGACACCAAGTAAATAGAAGAATGTATTCAGAATAAAAATAAAGTCAAAAACAAATAGGTAGTTTGGATAGAAGGTATTAACAGATGAGGGAATCAGGAATGGCTTTATGTTGAAGGTGGTGCTTAAATGCATGTCAAAGGAAAAGAGAGACTATGTAACAGGCATGATACGATAGTCACAGGGGACTTCAGTTATTCAGGTTTCTAGTACTCTTTTTATTCCAAAAGCAGAACAGTTATCTCCTGGCTTCTACTGATGGTTATTTTATCCTTAAAATATGGAGGAACCCATATGATCATATCAATAGATGCTGAAAAAGCTTTTGACAAAATACAGCATCCATTCCTATTGAAAACACTAGAAAGTGTAGGAATAAATGGACTGTTCCTTAAAATAATTAGCAGTATTTATCTGAAACCATCAACAGGCATTATATTCAATGGGGAGAGGCTAGAGGTATTCCTAATAAGATCAGGGGTGAAATAAGGGTGCCCATTATTACCACTACTATTCAATATTGTATTAGAAATGTTAGCATCAGCAATTAGAGAAGAAAAAGAAATTGAAGGAATTAGAATTGGGAAGGAAGAGACAAAACTCTCACTCTTTGCAGATGACATGATGGTCTACCTAGAGAATCCCAAGAAATCCTCCAAAAAAACTACTGGAAACAATTAGCAATTTTAGAAAAGTTGCCGGTTATAAAATAAACCCTCATAAATCCTCAACTTTTCTGTATATGTCTAGAAAGATACAGCAGGAAGAGCTAGAAAGAGAAATCCCATTCAAAGTAACCTCAGACAATATAAAATACTTGGGAGTCTATTTGCCAAGACAGACTCAGAATCTTTTTGAAAACAATTATAAAACACTTCTCACACAAATTAAATCATATTTAAATAACTGGGCAAATATCAACTGCTCATGGATAGGTAGAGCTAATATAATAAAAATGACAATTCTACCAAAACTAAACTGTTTAGTGCCCTACCAATCAAAATTCCAAAAAAATTACTTTAACGAGTTAAAAAAATTGTAATTAAATTCATATGGAGAAATAAAAAGTCAAGAATTTCCAGGAGCTTAATGAAAAAAAAAAGTGCAAAAGAAGGAGGCTTAGCCCTATCTGATCTAAAATTATATTATAAAGCATCAGTCATCAAAACTGTTTGGTATTGGCTAAGAAACAGAGTGGTGGACCAGTGGAATAAACTAGGTGTAAAAACAGGAGATAATTATAGTAATCTGCTGTTTGATGAACCCAAAGAGTCCGACCATTGGGATAAAAACTCCCTCTTCGATAAAAACTGCTGGGATAATTGGAAGTTAGTATGGAAGAAACTTAGATTAGACTAACACCTCACACCCTTTACCAAGATAAACTGAGTCATATTTTTAAAACAAAAAGCCATTCCCCAATTGACAAATGGTCAAAGGATATGCAAAGGTAATTTACAGATGAGGAGATCAAAGCAATCCATAGCCATGTGAAAAAATGCTCTAAATCATTAATTATTAGAAAAATTCAAATTAAAGCTTCTCTGAGGTACCACCTCACACCTCTCAGATTGGCCAGTATGACCAGAAAGGATAATGATCATTGTTGGAAGGGTTGTGGGAAATCTGGGACACTATTACACTGTTAGTGGAGCTGTGAACTCATCCAACCCTTCTGGAGAGCTATTTGGAACTATGCCCAAAGGGCAACAAAAATGTGCCAACAAAAAACCCTTTTGACCCAGCAATACCACTACTGGGTCTATACCCTGAAGAGATGATGAAAAAGGGTAAAAACATTACTTGACAAAAATATTTATAGCAGCCCTGTTTGTGGTGGCAAAGAATTGGAAATCAAGTAAATGTCCTTCAATTGGGGAATGGCTTAGCAAACTGTGGTATATGTATGTCATGGAACACTATTGTTCTATTAGAAACCAGGAGGGACAGGATTTCAGGGAAGCCTGGAGGGATTTGGATGAACTGATGCTGAGTGAGATGAGCAGAACCAGAAAAACACTGTACACCCTGCATGGGAGTGATGATCAACCTTGAAGGACTTGCTCATTCCATCAGTGCAACAATTGGGCTGTCTGCAAAGGAGAGTGCCATCTATATCCAAATAAGGAGCTATGGAATTTGAACAAAATTCAAGGACTATTCCCTTTAATTTAGAAAAAAAAAGACAGATATCTTATTGTCTGATCTTGTTACCTCTTAGACTTCTCTTCTCTTCTTTAAGGATATGATTTCTCTCATCACACCTAATTTGGATCAAGGTACAACATGGAAACAAAGTAAAGATTGACAGATTGCTTTCCCCGGGGGGCGGGGAGAAATAAGATGGGGGGAAAATTGTAAAACTCAAATAATATCTTTAATAAAAATAAACTTTAAAAATGTGATATAACATAACTTAAAAAATATGGAAGAACCAATAATAAGTAGAACTTTTTGCTTCTTCTCATTAGTAAATTATTGGGTTTCTAGGGTAGGAATAATGGGAGCTTGGAAGAAATAACTATTCCGTTTTAGAATTTGTAATGGAAATGGGAGAAAAATCTGGGATAGCTGGACATAACAGATTTTTGCAGAGCGAATTTCAAAGGAATCAGGAAAAAGCTAGGTCCAACAATCCTTCTATATAAATTAAACCAGGAAAGATGGGAAAGCCTTTTAAGAAAGAAATTCTGAAAACATAAAGAGAAACAATTATAATGAGGGGGAAAAATCACTAATATCTATGTTTGAGTTTAGGGGAGTCAGTGACCACTGATACATACAGAAAATATGACCTAATAATGTCACTAAGTTCTAGAAATAGTGTCTCCGTGGCTGAGGTCAGAATAAACTGAAGTTTATTATTTATTTATTTATTATTTAAAAATAGGGGTGGCTAGGTGGCGCAGTGAATAGAGCGCTGGCCCTGGAGTCAGGAGTACCTGAGTTCACATCCGGCCTCAGACACTTAATAATTACCTAGCTGTGTGGCCTTGGGCAAGCCACTTAACCCCATTTGCCTGGCTAAAAAAAAAAAAAAAAAGTTAAAAACATAAAAAAGGGCATTTTTTAGATTTTTTTTTGCAAGGCAATGGAGTTAAGTGGCTTGCCTAAGGCCACACAAGTAGGTAATTATTAAGTGTCTGAGGCCACATGTGAACTCAGGTACTCCTGACTCCAGGGGCAGCGCTCTATCCACTGTGCCACCTAATTGCCAAAAAGGGCATTTAAAAAAAAGTTATATTGGGGAAAAGAGGATCATGAACATGAATGGTTAATTAGGGATTTGAAATCCAGGCAAATTAGATTCTATGTGATAGAGTACTTATTTTCCCTTGATGAACCACATCCTAGAGTCCTGAAACAGTTGGCAGATGTATTGCTGAGCCATTGTTAGTGATCTTTAAAAGATCAAAGCTATAAAGGCACAAATACTGTAGGACAGATGCAAAAGCACAGATGTTCTCCCAAAATTATCCCAAAAAGGGAAGAAAATATGATTTGCAAACTCTTAACCAGTGAACTTGACATCAATTCCTGACATAGTCTTAGAATTTATTAATAAGGAAATAATGAACATCTTAAAATAAGATATAGTCCTACTACAGAAGTCTCTAATATCACTTCCTTTTAGAATTATTATGGTACTTTGACCAGGATGGTAACATGAACATTACTAAAAACTTCCACAGGAACTCAGAAGAGCTTAGTAGGAATAAAGAGTTAATTTCTACTAAGAAGAATCAGATCAGGTCAGATCAGAGTCATCTAACATGTTTCATGTTGGAATTTTTAAAAAAATCATGTTAGGCATGGGCACAACAAAAAAATCAAAATGTTTAAGTCACCCATGCTGACTTAAGGGCATTATAAATTCATATCATCTAATTTTGCCATAAGGCATTCCTTTTATTCCTCCCTAATTAATCCCATATCACTACCCACAGAAGCTGTTACAAGCTTTCCCTTCCTTCTTCATTCCTTCTATACCTCTCCCTCCTCTCCCTCTCAGATGAGAAGTTTGCCTCTTTCCTGAGAAAATTGAGACTTTTTAACAGGAACTCCCTTTTCTTCCTTTTTTTTTAAAATCAGAATTCTTTGAAATCATCTTTTTACTCTTTTTTTTTCCTGCTCTCTCTTCAAGATGATCCAGCCACATCACAAAAAGTTCACATGGATTCATAAAAAAATAGGTTCGACTGACTCCCCTACTTTTATTTCTTTTTATAAGAGCTGCTAAATTGGTAACTCAGAGGTGAATGATATAGTCTGACTAGGTTTTAGCAAATCATTTGTTAAAGACTCTTACGTTATTCTTGTGGACAAAGTATAGAGATATGAGTATTATGCTCTACAGTTATATGGATTTTTAACTGGTTGAATGTACCCAAAGAATAATTATTAATAGATGAGTATTAGCTTGATATTAAGTAGCAGGTGTAGCCCAGAGAATATGTGATTGGTTGTGTACTTGACCGACATTTGTACTCATAAAGACCTAGATCTCATAACTCATCAGATTTGGAAATGACATGAAGCTATAAGGAATAGTTCATATATTTAATCACAAACTAGGAATTGAGAAAGTTTTTAATATTAGGTCAAATAGAATAATATGAAATTTAGTAGGAATAAAATGTAAATAAAATTAAATTAAAGTTTCAACTTGAGTTGAAAAAATTAACTTCAAGCACAATATGATAAGATTTCTGGTTAGATAACCACATAATCTTTTAAAATGGAAAAGATTTCAATGAATTGCAAATTCAGGATGAGTCAACAATGTGATGTAATAAAAAAAACCCTAATTGACCTTAGACTGTTTCAAAAGGGTGTAATTATCCAGGATTAGGGAAATGAGGGTCTTCCTTTGCTCTACTCTGGTGACATTAGCCTAGAGTTTAAAAACTGAATTCTTGGTGTAATGATATAGGAAGATAATTGTTAAGCTGGAGATGATGCCTTAAAGTCATGTCCTGGGAGCACTGTTTGAAATAATTGGAGATCTTTACCCTAAAGAAGAGTAGCCTTTTCTGGGTAGCTTCAAATATTTTCAAGTCTGTCTTATAGAAGGGTATTAAATTTGTTCTATTTGGACTCAGGGAACAGATGGCATTCACTTTGCTTCTAGTTCTTTTTTTGCCTACATGTTGTACTTTAAAGCATTGTGTATAAAGTTTCCCTTGATTTTTTATGTTTTTATTTTTGCTGTGTCTGATAATGTGATTGTGGCTTGCTGTTTTGAAATCATCTGATTAATATTAAATTTTATTCCATACTCTCACTTACATTCTCATTTTTAAAAGATATTTGTTATAATCTAATTCATTAAGTTAATTTTTTTCTTTTAATCAGTTTTGTTGTCCTCATTTGGCTACCTTGTTTAATTCTTTCACATTTAAGTCTGTACTTTGTCCTAGTGATTGATTAGTTTTGCTCCCAGTACTTTGATGGTCATGTTCATATAAGCTTTCCTCAGTTCTTATTGCTGTCATTTAAGTTCTTTGAATTTTCTTAAATTGTTAATTTGTCTCTCATTTTATTAATTTTTCTGTAAGGATGGGGGTTGAGTGAGTAAAGTGGTAAGCTGCTATGCCCCATATATATTTATCAGGTAAGATCTTATCCTGACTGTTTATCAAATGTGAATTAGATCTGGATAGCTTCTTAGATGTGACAGGAGATCTGTTTGGATTAGATGAACTTAGTTATGTCTTTTGGAGCCAGTAGAGAACATTCTAGGCAGACCTTTAAAAGGTCTCCACTTAATGAAGAGGAGAGCAAATTGACTTTAGTCTTGCTCTTCTTTCTACCTTGGCTTCTGTCTACAGAAGAGGAACATATGCGTTTCAAAAAGTCCAAAGGATTTGAACTTTTCCTTTGGTATCCTAGCAGTGTTCCCAGTACTTTGGTGGCTGGTGGAAGTGTCTGCATCAGGACCCAAGGACAGACTGCACAAATGAGGAAAAGAAGATCCAAGGATCTACAAAGAGCTCAGGAGAAATATTATACTGCACCTAAGGGTCATCTTGAGGATTCCAGAAAAAGGACTTCTAGGAGCTGTGAGTTACCCCATTGCCATATATGCTCTCTAAGTTTGAACCTACCTCACCCTGGATGTACCTACCACTAGGAGAGTTTTTCATATTCTTTTTGGGGAATGTTTCATACCAACTTATATCACTATAGTAAGTACCCATTTCTAAAAACTAATTAATGATTATCACGGAAAAGATTCATCCAGCCTCTGAGAGCTAACCCTAAAGGTCTGCAATGGACAGTTTCTGGGGACTTGACTCATTAGTTCAAGTGAAAGTTGAGATAGTATCTAGATGTAATACAAGTTTGGGCTTATCAAGAACAAACGGTGGGCCCTCACATTTGTGGGAACCCACTAGAGAGAGTCTTCACTAAGTACTCTTTTACTATTAGATGTGACAGGAGATCTGTTTGGATTAGATGAATTTAGTCATGTCTTTTGGAGCCTTAACTCAGAACCTGTCAGGATTTTTTTCTTCTGTTGTTTTAGATTGCAATTACATATTAGCCATTTTTTTCCTGATGTGTTTCCTTTTTAAGTCAAAACCTCCAATTGGAGTGGCAGTTGGGTCCCCAGAGTGGTTAAAGGTTGGGAGAGAAAGTCCAGAACTACATTATATTTCTATTTCTCCCCTTTCTTCTCTGCTTTCCCTTTCTAGCTAAGTGATAGATTAACAGTCTTCTCTAGTCCCCCCTCCCTCTAACTTCTTATTTTAAGTGACATTTCTTTGTGGCTTCCTTTTCCAGTTTTTCCTAAACTTTGTCTCCTGATTTTCTTGACTAGATGGACCTTCTTTATTTTTTCTGTATTCCTCATTCATGACAGCAGTATTTTCGATTTACCAAAGTTGAATTCTCTTTTTATCTCTTTTCTATATTCTGTATCTGCTTTCCTTCTTGTTTTCTGCTGTATTTCAATCTTACACTTAACAATTAATAGAGGAAATAATATAAAGTAGAAACAATGTCATGTGGTGTGAATCATTCCATGTACTTTGTTATGAGCCCAGGTCCTACCTCTGGTCTGTCATAATTATTCTTTTTTCTTAAGGGTGGAAGAGGGGCTGGCTTCCCATCCAATCAAAATTCCCATCAAAAATACCTGGAAGTTTCAGACCTTGTTTACTTGATCTTGTGTTCCTTGTTGCATTTCCTTTCCAAGTACTCTAAAATGTCTAGCCATCTTTGTGTTCAATCCTGAAATGAATAGGGGGTATGTTGGTGTTTGTCTTTGGTTTCTTGATAATTGGTCCATCTGGCATTTGTTTAAGTACTTACTAAGAAGTTTGAGGGGAGTAGCCTTGGATCTTCCAAACTGCCATCTTATTAGGGTCTCAATATATAAAGGAATTTTGTGAGTCTTTTTTTGAAAAGTGAAGCATTCTTTTGTAATTATCCCTAATTTATCTAACTTGAAAGACTAGATTTTTTTTCCCTTTTTTAGGTTTTCTTAAAGTTGGGGTCTTTTTGTTTTAGGTTTTTGCAAGGCAGATGGGGTTAAGTGGCTCACCCAAGGCCACACAGCTAGGTAATTATTAAGTGTCTGAGGTCGAATTTGAACTCAGGTACTCCTGAGTCTAGGGCCGTGCTCTATTCACTGCACCACCTCACCACCTCGCCACCTCGCCACTGCTCTATCTACTGCGCCACCTACCTGCCCCCAAGTTGGGAACACTCTTGCATTAATTTAGCTCTTATCACAGAGAGCAAGAGACAGAGTATCTCATCCCAGCACATTAGTATTTCTTCTTAATTATCTTCATTGAGAATGTTTTTTTGCCCCATTGTAATCCCCAGCTGTCTTCTTTTTTCTTCTCCTTTTCTGAATCATGTTTGGGAGAAATGCTACTTGCTATCTGTACCATGGATTCTAACTATTTATAAAATTTTGTTTTAAATTTAACTGGATTTTGGTACCAGTTCACCTATTTTAGGCTAACTTTCATTGGATATTGTATTATTGTGAAATATATCTCCCAATGAACAGTTTTTCCAGGTTTACTAGCCTAAAATGGTTACTAATAAGACAGTTTCAGGTATTTGTTGATTTTATATCAATTTGAGATTATAACTCTGTATAAAAAGAAAAGAATGGAGATAGGTGTATTCAAAGTGTTTTACACTTTGAAGGAAAACAACATTTTCAGATTTTTTTTCCTGCTATAAAGGTTTTTATATTTGGTAAAGTTTGGGAGTAAGAGGTGCTATTAATATTGGAATTATGTGTTATATTTATAATTCTGATTTATTATGTATACTTTGGAAGTCATAAAAAAAGGAAAGTTATCCAAACATCATTATGGACATTTATACTGTTAGGGAGGAAAAAGGATACTAGATACAATGAAGGCCAATTATGCCCACAATAATTAAGTGCTATTAAGAGTGATATATGTATGATGTTTGTCATATTGAGGATTGTAATAATGTAATAATGTTTTTTTTCATAATTCACTAACGTGGTCCATGGGTAAGATTTGCTAAAGGTCTTTAGGCATCTCACTGAAGATACTTGATAATTCCGTAAAAGAAAGATTTATTTTCTGCTTACTTTTTCCTATCTTATCCTTTCCTGATTACCCCAGCTGCTCTTAAGACAGTAGCAGTGGCATAGTGGCTTTCTAGATTTGCGGTTTAAAATACTCCCAAGTTTCTCTCCCACATTCTCTGAGAGAGCCATCTGTTTTTAACTTAGTCACTAGTGGTTACCAGAATAGTTGAGTGACCTGAAAATTTGGGCTGCTTCTGAACTGATATTCCTAAAGCAGTTTTAATGACTTCATCATCATGGGACCAGGAGGTGATACTTTTCCCATGTTGAAGAATGGAAATTGGTTGTCACTCTGAACTGCTAGACTATTGGGGTATGAATTCTGCTTGTCTAGACTCAGAGAGTCAAAGCTCCTATAAGCCCAAGAGAGAGCAAATAAGACTAATGTAGCTCGGGGTCTGACCTCCCTGAAGTATTTCCTGAGGTTGTGACTGTTAAGAAAGACCTAGGATTGGAGAGTACACCAGCACTCATCTTCTGGTTTAAAAAACACAAGTAGAAAAGGCAGCATGATGTGGTAGGTGAAGAACTAGTCAGGGCGTAGCTGGGTTCAAATCCGGCCTCTGATTGAGACTGGCTTTATGACCCTGATCAAGTACATTTGACTTCTCATTGTCCCTGGATGCCATAAGATTCTGAGGTCCAGAGTGGTTACGCTTTGGTAGAGGGAGTTTTCTTATACTAATAAAAATCAGTTCCAGAACCCTTCCCCCTTTAGTGCCCTACTTCCACCCCTACAAGCATCAGGATGTAGAATTTGCATTTGTGTTTCTCTTTATCAGATTTTTTTAGGTGTTTTTTTTTTTTGCAAGGTAATGGGGTTAAGTGGCTTGCCCAAGCCACACAGCTAGGTAATTATTAAGTGTCTGAGGCTGGATTTGAACTCAGGTACTCCTGACTCCAGGGTCGGTGCTCTATCCACTGCATCACCTACCTGCCCCCTTGTGTTTCGCTTTTAAGTAAAATTGACCATAGAATAGCACATTGGATGCTCAGTGACTGTTGAATGAAGAAAACCATTTAATAGTTGTTCCGGTCATATTTATGAAAGAAGTCAGACCAGAGTGTGTTTTTATGAATTCTTTTGTCTGTGTCTTTATAATAGCTTTTTTCCCAAAATAAGATTGATTCTGCTTTGGAAAGAAATGATGCTTATTATAGTGCAAAAATGTAAATCCTACCACTTTTAAATACAGTCTCAACCCAGAAATTGGATAGACCACCTAGAATTATGGAACCATGCTCAGTAAGAGCCAGGCTCAGCACATGTATGTGGCTCTGTACTTTGTATTAGAATGACAGAAGGTTTTTCCTACCTGACATTTCAGAGGGATGAATTGATCAGCATAATATTTTCCAAAATCTGACTGACCCTGATGATTTTTCTATCCAACACTTTAGAAAAAAAGGTAGGTATAAATTGTGGCTTATTGAATTTGTAGAATGTCTTTACCCTACCCTCTCTTTGGTCTCCTGCCTCCCTATTCCTTTATAAACACAGTGGTTTCTTTAGGTTTTTTAATTAAGAAATGTTTCCAACATATAGAATATATAATGATCCCAAATATTCAGGATATATTAGATCAAACATTGAATTAAAAATTGTACAAACATTTGATTGCCTATGTTTTCCATAGACCTGTATTATTCTAAGGGGCCAAAGAGGATAAAAGTTGAAGACACTGTCAGTAACTTGCAGTTTATTTAGGGGGAGATAGCTTCTTTTTTAAAAAAAATTATTTATTTTGAATTTTACAATTTCCCCCCCCATCTCACTTCCCTCCCCCCAACCCCACAGAAGGCAGTCTGTTAATCTTTATATTGTTTACATTTTATATATTAGAGAGAGCTTCTTTTTGCAAAAATAGGGACTATTCCAAATCTTTACTTATGCTCTATGATTAATGGCATTTAAAAAAAATTTTTTTAATTTTAATTTTTTAATTTTTTATTAAAGATATTATTTGAGTTTTACAGTTTTCCCCCAATCTTGCTTCCCTCCCTCCCACCCCCACCCCACAGATAGCACTCCGTCAGTCTTTACTTTGTTTCCATGTTGTATTTCGATCCAAATTGGGTGTGATGAGAGAGAAATCATATCCTTAAAGAGAACAGAATTCTCAGAGGTATCACCAGATCAAACTATAAGACATCTGGGTTTTTTTTTTTCCGAATTAAAGGAATAGTCCTTGTACTTTGTTCAAACTCCACAGCTCCTTATCTGGATACAGATGGTACTCTCCTTTGCAGACAGCCTAAAATTGTTCCCAATTGTTGCGCTGATGGAATGAGCAAGTCCTTCAGGGTTGAACATCATTCCCATGTTGCTGTTAGGGGGTACAGTGTTTTTCTGGTTCTGCTCATCTCACTCAGCATCAGTTCATGCAAATCCCTCCAGGTTTCCCTGAAATCCCATCCCTCCTGGTTTCTAATAGAACAATAGTGTTCCATGACATAAATATACCACAGTTTGCTAAACCATTCCCCAATTGAAGGGCATTTACTGGATTTCCAATTCTTTGCCACCACAAACAGGGCTGCTATAAATATTTTTGTACAAGTAATGTTTTTACCCTTTTTCCTCATCTCTTCAGGGTATAGACCCAGTAGTGGTATTGCTGAGTCAAAGGGTATGCACATTTTTGTTGCCCTTTGGGCATATTTCCAAATAGCTCTCCAGAAGGGTTGGATAAGTTCACAGCTCCACCAACAGTGTAATAGTGTCCCAGATTTCCCACAACCCTTCCAACAATGATCATTATCCTTCCTGGTCATACTGGCCAATCTGAGAGGTGTGAGGTGGTACCTCAGGGAAGCTTTAATTTGCATTTCTCTAATAATTAATGATTTAGAGCATTTTTTCATATGGCTATGGATTGCTTTGATCTCCTCATCTGTAAATTGCCTTTGCATATCCTTTGACCATTTGTCAATTGGGGAATGGCTTTTTGTTTTAAAAATATGACTCAGTTCTCTGTATATTTTAGAAATGAGTCCTTTGTCAGAACCATTAGTTGTAAAGATTGTTTCCCAATTTACTACTTTGCTTTTGATCTTGAGTACATTGGTTTTATCTGTGCAAAAACTTTTTAATTTAATGTAATCGAAATCATCTAATTGGTTTTTAGTGATGTTCTCCAACTCTTCCTTACTCATAAACTGTTCCCCTTTCCATAGATCTGACAGGTAGACTAGTCCTTGATCTTCTAATTTGCTTATAGTATTGTTTTTTATGTCTCTGTCCTGTAACCATTTGGATCTTTACTTGGTAAAGGGTGTGAGGTGTTGGTCTAATCTAAGTTTCTTCTATACTAACTTCCAATTATCCCAGCAGTTTTTATCAAAGAGGGAGTTTTTATCCTGATGGCCTGACTCTTTGGGTTTATCAAACAGCAGATTACTATAATCCTCTCCTGCTTTTACACCTAGTCTATTCCACTGGTCCACCATTCTATTTCTTAGCCAATACTAAACAGTTTTGATGACTGATGCTTTATAATATAATTTTAGATCGGGTAGTGCTAAGCTACCTTTGTTTGCTCTTTTTTTCATTAAGCTCCTGGCAATTCTTGACTTTTTATTTCTCCATATGAATTTACTTACAAATTTTTGTAGCTCATTAAAGTGATTTTTTGGAATTTTGATTGGTAGGGCACTAAACAGATAGTTTAGTTTTGGTAGAATTGTCATTTTTATTATATTAGCTCTACCTATCCATGAGCAGTTGATATTTGCCCAGTTATTTAAATCTGATTTAATTTGTGTGAGAAGTGTTTTATAATTGTTTTCAAAAAGATTCTGAGTCTGTCTTGGCAAATAGACTCCCAAGTATTTTACACTGTCTGAGGTTACTTTGAATGGAATTTCTCTTTCTAGCTCTTCCTGCTGTTTCTTGCTAGTCATATATAGGAAAGTTGAGGATTTATGGGGGGTTTATTTTATAACCTGCAACTTTGCTAAAATTGCTAATTGGTTCCAGTAGTTTTTTAGATGATTTCTTGGGATTCTCTAGGTAGACCATGTCATCTGCAAAGAGTGAGAGTTTTGTCTCTTCCTTCCCAATTCTAATTCCTTTAATTTCCTTTTCTTCTCTAATTGCTGATGCTAATATTTCTAATACAATATTGAATAGTAGTGGTGATAATGGGCACCCTTGTTTCACCCCTGATCTTATTGGGAATACCTCTAGCCTCTCCCCATTGAGTATAATGCTTGTTGATGGTTTCAGATAGATACTGCTAATTATTTTAAGGAACAGTCCATTTATTCCTACACTCTCTAGTGTTTTTAATAGGAATGGATGCTATATTTTGTCAAAAGCTTTTTCAGCATCTATTTATATGATCATATGGTTTCTGATAGGTTTGTTATTGATATAATTGAGTATACTGACAGTTTTCCTAATATTGAACCAACCCTGCATTCCTGGAATAAATCCTACTTGATCATAATGTATTATCCTAGTGATGACTTGTTGTAATCGTTTTGCTAAGATTTTATTTAGAATTTTTGGATCTATATACATCAGGGAAATAGGTCTATAATTTTCTTTCTCTGTTTTAACTCTTCTTGGTTTAGGTAGCAGTACCATATTGGTTTCATAGAAAGAGTTAGGCAGAGTTCCATCTTTCCCTATTTTTCCAAAGAGTTTATATAGGATTGGAACCAATTGTTCCTTAAATGTTTGGTAGAATTCACTTGTGAATCCATCAGGCCCTGGAGATTTTTTTTAGGGAGTTCAATAATGGCTTGTTGAATTTCTTTTTCTGAGATAGGGTTGTTCAGGGATTTAATCTCTTCTTCATTTAACCTAGGCAACTTATATTTTTGTAAATATTCAACCATTTCACTTAGATTATCAAATTTATTGGCATAAAGTTGGGCAAAATAATTTTGAATTATTACTTTAATTTCCTCCTCATTGGTGGTGAATTCACCTTTTTCATTTATAATACTAGCAGTTTGGTTTTCTTCTTTCTTTTTTTAAATCAAATTGACCAGAGGTTTATCAATTTTATTGGTGTTTTCATAATACCAACTTTTGGTTTTATTTATTAATTCAATAGTTTTTTTGCTTTCAGTTTTATTAATTTCTCCTTTAATTTTTAAAATTTCTAATTTGGTATTTGGGGATTTTTGATTTGTTCTTTCTCTAATTTGTTTAGTTCATTGATTTCCTCTTTCTCCAATTTATTCATATAAGCATTTCGAGCTATAATATATCCCCTGAGAGTTGCTTTGAATGAATCCCATAGGTTTTGGTATGTTGTTTCATTATTATCATTATCTAGGATAAAATGGTTAATTCTTTCTATAATTTGTTTGTTGGTCCACTCATTTTTTAAGATGAGGTTATTCAGTTTCCAATTTGTTCTGGATCTTTATCTCCTTGGTCCAGTATTGCATATGACTTTTATTGCATTGTGATCTGAGAAAGATGTATTCACTATTTCTGCCTTTCTGCAGTTGATCCTTAGGTTTTTATGTCCTAGTACATGGTCAATTTTTGTATAAGTTCCATGTACTGCAGAGAAAAAGGTATATTCCTTTCTATCCCCATTCAGTTTCCTCCATAAGTCTACCATATCTAATTTTTCTAACGATCTATTTACCTCCCTAATTTCTTTCTTGTTTGTTTTATGATTTGGTTTATCTAGATCTGATAGTGGGAGGTTGAGGTCTCCTACTAGTAGATTTTTGCTGTCTATGTCTTCCTGTAATTCTTTCAGCTTCTCCTCCAAGAATTTGGGTGCTGTCCCACTGGGTGCATATATATTCAATATTGAAATGACTTTATTGTCTATGGTACCTTTTAGGAGGATAAAGTTTCCTTCCTTATCTCTTTTAATGCTATCTATTTTTGCTGCTGCTTTGTCTGAGATAAGGATTGCTACCCCTGCTTTTTTTACTTCAGCTGAAGCAAAATATATTTTGCTCCAATCTTTTACCTTTACTCTGTATGTATCTCTCTGCTTCAAATGAGTTTCTTGTAAGCAGCATATTGTAGGATTCTGGTTTTTAATCCACTCTGCTATTCGCTTACGTTTTAAGGGAGAGTTCATCCCATTCACATTCAAGGTTATGATTCCTAATTCTGTATTGCCCTCTGTGCTATCTTCCCACTGTTTGTATTTTTCCCCTCCACCCCTTTTATCCATATTCCCCTGTATTTTGTTTTTGAATACCACCACCTTCAGTGTGTTTGCCCTCCTATATCACACCCTCCCCTTTCTTTCCCCTTTCCCTGTTGCCTTCCCTTCCTTTTGTTATTTCCCCTTATTTTCTCCACTCCCTTTCCCTTTCTCCATCCCCCTCCCCTTTTCCCCTTTTAATTCTTGAAAGGTTAGATGTTTTATAAGTTATCTGAGTATGTGTAGGTTGACTTTAAGCCAAATCTTATGAGAAGAAGTTTCAGCCGTTTCTCCTCTACCCCCTTCTTCCCCTCTATTACTATAGGTTTTTTGTGCCTCTTAGTGTAATGAGATTTGTCCAATTCAATCCCCTCCCTCCTCCTGTTTCTTTCCTGTCCCCCTTTTTAGGGAGGTAGTGTATTTTTTTTTAGATCATTCTATCTAAGTCATAGAAAATTCTGAGTGTCTGTCCTTTCTAGTTCAGTATATTCTGTTGAATAGAGTCAAAATTCTTGAGAGTTATTAGAGTCTTTCTCCTCAGTGGAGTTAAAGCCAGTTACATCCCATTAGATATCAGTCTCATGGAGAGGTCATGGATGTCCATCCTTTCTGGCTAGGTATATTCTCTCTGGTAGAGTTACATTTCTCAGGATTTATGAGAGTCTCTACTCCCCCCCCCCCCCCCCCCCCCCCCCATGCTGGGATATAGCCAGTTTCAACTTGCTGGATTGCATTTTTTTCCTTTTACTGCCCCCCCCACTTTTAAATTTTTTTTTTACCTTTTCATGTGTCTCTTGAACCTCCTGTTTGATATCCAGATTTCCTGTTTAGCTCTGGTCTTTTCATCAGAAATTTTTGGAATTCTTCCATTTCATTAAATGTCCATCTTTTTCCCTGGAAGAGAAGGCTCAGCTTTGCAGGAAAGTAGATTCTTGGCTGCATTCCAAGCTCCCGTGCTCTTTGAAATATTTCGTTCTAGGCCCTTCGATCCCTTAAAGTTGATGCAGCCTGCGTGATCCTTACTGTGGCTCCTTGATATTTAAATTGTTTCTTTCTGGCTGCTTGCAGGATTTTTTCTTTTATCTGATAGTTCTGGAGTTTGGCCACAACATTCCTTGGTGTTTTCATTTTAGGATCTTTTTCTGGTGGGGATCGATGTACTCTTTCAATAACTACTTTGCCCTCCGATTCAATGATGTCAGGGCAGTTTTCCATCACTAGATCCTGTAATATTAAGTCCAGGCTTTTTTTCTCTTCAATGTTTTCAGGAAGTTCTATAATTTTCAGGTTTCCCCTTCTCGATCTATTCTTGAGGTCAGTGGTTTTGTTGATGAGGTATTTCACATTTGCTTCTATTTTTTCTATTTTTTGATTTTGTTTAACTGACTGTTGCTGTCTCGTGGAGTCATTAGGTTCTGTAAACTCCATTATTTTTTGGGGGGGAGGAGTTTTCTTCATTAACCTTTTCCAGTTGGTCAGTTCTACTTTTGAAAGAGCTTTCCATTTGACCAATTGAGGTTTTGAGAGAATTAATTTCTTTTTGCATTTGCTCATTTGAGGATCTGAGAGAATTATTCTCATTTTATAATTGTCCAATTGATGATCTGAGAGATTTATTCTCCTTTTGTGTTTGTCCAATTCTACTTTCTAAGGTTTTGTTTTCTTGTTGCAAGGTATTAATTGTCTCCCCCAAATTTTCCAGTTTACTTTTAAACTACTTCCTTATTTCTTCAAGGAAGTCTTTCTGTGCTGGAGACCAGATTGTCTTCTCCTCAGATGTTCCAGTTCTCTCTGGGTTGGGGTCTTTCCCTTCCAGGAATTTTTCTATGGATCCACCTTTCCACTGACCCTTCTTCATTATGCTAAGACTTTGAGTTGGGTGGGGCTGGTTCACCTGGGCTTAGGATCTCTATAGGCTTTACTGAGTGCAGTTTTTCTGGCTGGCCAGTAGAAGGTGCTGGTTGCCCTCTCTGGGGTGTCTGTGACCCTGGTTGTGAGGTCTTCTCCCTTTGCTTGAGGGAGGGAATTGGAGCTATTTAATTCTTTTGCCTTCAATCAATGGTGGGCTTTACCCTGGCCTGAGGTGATTCCTCAGCTGGGCTGGTTCTTTTGCTCACACACCTGGGCCTGAGGCAGAAGTAATTTGCATTTGTTTGGGAGGAGGCCTCAGTGCAATGGAGGCTTGGGCTCAGAGTTTCTCAGACAGGAGGAGCCTAGGGATGGTGTCCGCAGCTCTCCTGCACTAGACCTCTCCCCCCAGCCCCTTCCCCAAGCTCCAGGGGGACAGCCCCAACACCAGTGCCTCTGCTTTCCCACGGACCCAAGCCCCCTTCGTCCAGCCCCACCACTGATCCAACAGGTCCCGCTCTAGGGCCCTCATTCTCCCGGTTCCGATTCAGCTGTTGATCTGGCTGATCTTCCCTTGGAGCTCAGACTCACCTGCCGGTACTCAGCCAAGGCTGCTGCGGGAGACAAATCCTGAGGTAGATTTTCCTCTCCTGACTTTTCTTTCTGGGTTTCCTGGTTTGGATTTCTTTTTAAGAGGTTTGTGTCATGTGATAGATGGGGAAGAGATCAGGAGACTTTAGAACTGTGCCTGTCTTCTCTCCGCCATCTTGGCTAGAAGTCCAAAATTTTAATTTTTTAAAAAAGGGGAAGATACTAAGCTTTTTCTTCATATGAATACCATCAGCCTCTAGGTACTCCAAGCCCTTGCAGGTATCATACATGGGGAGAAATCAGGCTGCCATGGTCACAGGGTTGTATCTCATTGTCTATCCTGCCAGAGATAGATGCTACCACCTTGTGTCATTTTTAGAATCTGTCATGGCCCAGTGCTGGGTAGAATGGTTTCTCATGCTCCAGCCTGACTTTTAAGCCCCTAGGATGGAGTCAGTATTGCTTCCTTTCTCCAAGACTAAGTCTGACCTCCTACGCAGAACGCTCCTGCAGGCCTTCTGTGAGTGCTGCTGCTGCTGAGGCCTGTTGCTGGGTCTAGGTGGTGTGGGCCCATAGTTGACTTTTGGGGTTCACCTTCCTGCCAATGGCCATTTTCCCCACTTACTACCAGTTAGCCCCCAATGAGGGATCTAGGAATTCCTGATATTTCCATCTCCCACAATTTGCCATTAAGACTGGGAATGTCGGGGGGCATAGCCAAGATGGTGAAGAGAAAGGATCCTTTCTTAGGTGCTCTCTCATAAATCTCATAAGCTAAGGACTCTAACTAAACTTTCAAGAGACAAAACCCACAAAGGGACCCAGTGAGGCAGTTCTCCTACTCAAGGTAACCTAGAAAAGAGCAGAAAGGCTCTGCTCCCTGGGGTTGGAGGGGCAGCCCCCCAGAGGGGTGGCCTGCCAGAGCGAAAGAACTTCAGCCTCCTGGAGGCAGCCCCAAGTTGCTGGGAGTTGCAGCTCATAGCAGCAGGGGAGTCTCCTGAGCTACACCCCAGGGAGCACCAGACACAAAGTGGGGGACCAGCAGGGGTGGGGGGTGGGGACCTCTGCCAGAGAGAGTACGTGGAGCCCAGCCCTCAGGGCATACAGCAAGCCACTTGGTCTTTCTGCAGCCCAGATCCAGGAGCAGAAGTAGGCAGGCCCCCAGGGCATGAGCCCATTGAGCTGAGGGAGGGGAGTGAAGAGAGAGAGAGAGACTGCCTAGCTCTGTCCTCTGTCCCTGGAACAGGACTCTGGGGCTCTGACCACATTCAGATCCTGGTTGCAGTCTAGGTCCCCCCATAGAACAGCAGGGGCCCCCCACCTCAGCCCCTTGGCAGAGGGGACCACATATGGTCATTCACATACCAGGAGGGAGGACAGAGCCTCACACACTGAGACCCTTGTGGGAGTGTCCCAAAAGCTCAAGAAGCACCCCAAAACCAGGCCCAGGCTGGGAAAATGAGCAAGCAGAGAAATAAGAGGAACACCATTGAGAAATATTTTGCAAATGAGCCCAAGAAGGATCAAAATACTCAGGCTGAAGATGAGGAAGCACAAACTCCTGCATCTAAAGACTCCAAGAAAAACAGGAATTGGGCTCAGGCTATGACAGAGCTCAAAAAAGACTTTGAAAATCAACTGAGGTAGTTAGAAGAAAAACTGGGAAAAGAAAGGAGAGAGATGCAGGAAAAACATGAAAATGAAGTCAGCAGCTTAGTCAAGGAAATCCAAAAAAATGCTGAAGAAAATAGCATGCTAAAAACTAGTTTAAGTCAAATGGATAAAACAGTTCAAAAAGTTATTGAGAAGAATGCTTTAAAAAGCAAAATTGGCCAGATGGAAAAGGAGATAAGAAAACTCTCTGAGGAGAACAAATCCTTCAGACATAGAATAGAACTCAGGGAGATTGATGAATTTACCAGAAATCAGGAATCAATACTTCAAAACCAAAAAAAAAATGAAAAATTAAAAGAAAATGTGAAATATCTCATTGAAAAAACAACTGATATGGAAAACAGACTTAGGAAAAATAATTTTAAAATTATTGTAATACCTGAAAGTCATGATCAGGAAAAGAGCCTTGACATCATTTTCAAAGAATTACTATAAGAAAATTGCCCTGATATTCTAGAAGCAAAATAGAAATGGAGAGAATCCACTGATCCCCTCGAGAAAGAGATCCCAAAAAACCAACCCCTAGGAATATTATAGCCAAATTCCAAAACTCCCAAGTTAAAGAGAAAAATATTACAAGCAGCCAGGAGGACACAGTTTAAATACCGTGGAGCTGCAGTCAGGATCTCACAGGACTTAGCAGTAACTACATTGGAAGCTCGTAGGGCTTGGAATATAATATACCAGAAGGCAAAAGAGCTTAGAATGCAGCTAAGAATGTATTACCCAGCAAGGCTGAAAGTCCTCTTCCAGGGAAAAACATGGACTTTCAGTGAACCAGGGGAATTTCAAATGTTCCTTTTGGAATGGCCAGAGCTGAACAGAAGGTTTGATCTTCAGATACAGGACTCCGGTGAAGCATAGAGAGTGGAGGAGAAGGGGAAAATATGAGGGCTGATGATGAACTGCATGTATTCCTGCATAGAAAAATGACACTGATAATACTCATATGAACCTTCTCAGTTAATAGAGCAGGTAGAGGGAGCTTTTATAGTTGAAGCACAGGAGAAAGCTGAATTTGAAGATAAAATATGGTGTAAAAATGGAGTCAATAGAAAACAAGGGAAATGTAATGGGAGAAAGAAAAAGGAGAGGCGGGGGGGAATAGGCCAAGATATTTCATATAATAAGATTTTTCTTTACTACAATGAGCTATTGCAATGATATGGAAGCGGGGAGGGGGAATGAGGAAATCTTTGCTCTCAGCAGAGGTGGCTAGGAGAGGAAACAGCATATATACTCAATGGAGTATAGGCATCTGGAGTAAGAAGTAGTGGGGGAGCAGGGGGAAGGGGTGGGGATGTGAATAAAGGAGGAGAGGATGGACCATGGGGGGAAAGTGGTCAGATATAACACATTTTCTTTTTCACTTCTTGCAAGGGACTGGGATTGCATGGCCTCTCCGGCACCATAGGGCCAGGTGGATGCTGGACCTAAAGGGTGGTCTGGGGGCTCAGGGCCTCTTGGCCCCAGAGCTGGGAATCTGTATGCTGTGCCACTCAGCTACCCTACAGCAGAGTCAGAGTGAAAGGAGAGAGAAAATATAGTACATGGTAGTGGAGAAATACGAAAGGAGGGAGTTGTAAACAATGGAAAAATATGGAAGTAACTTTTGCAATGGACTTGCCATAAAGAATGTGATGCACCCGTGACAGAGTTGTTGGTGTTGGAACAGAGACTGAAGCACATTTTTTATTATTATTTGGGGGGGGGGGTGCAGGGCAAATGGGGCTGGGTGGCCTGCCTGGAGCCGCATAGCAGGGTGATCATTGGTTGTCTGAGCCCAGATTTGGACCCGGGTGCTCCTGGCTCAAGGGCCAATGCTCTGTCTGCCACCCAGCCACTCCTACTATTATTACTATTTTATTTTATTTTGGGTCTTTTCTTTTTCTTTTTTCTTTTTTGGTTTTTGCAGGGTAGTGGGGTTTGGGTGGCTTGCATGTCACACGGCTGGGTGAATGTTGGGTCTGTGAGGCCAGATGTGGGCTCAGGTGCTCATGGCTCCAGGGCTGGTGCTCCATCCATTGCACCACCTGGCCATACCTACAATTATTACTATTATTTTTTTTAATTATAATTTTTTCCTCTCCCCTTTACTTTATCGCTCAAGCAAGTCTATATTTATGGGGGAGGGGGTATTTCTTTTACTCTTAAACAAGAATATTTTATTAATATTAAAAACATTTGTACAAAATGAGAACAAATATTAAAGACTGATTAAAAATAAATAAAAATAAAAAATAAAAAAAAGACTGGGAATGTACAGCTCAGGGTCATCAACCTTCCAAACCTAGAGTTAGACAAAACAAAAAGAGACAAAATCAGCGATTTCTCTGGGCCAGTACTTGTGCTCTATCTGTCTTGTACAAGCAGTAGCTGAGAGGAGAGCATGTCTAGGCCCCAAGATCTGTTGGAGCCCCTCACTGGAATTTCCAGAGAGGGAGACAGAAGGAGTTGAGTTCACAATTCACATTCTGGATATGAAAATGGAAATTCCCTTTAAAAAATTTTTAAACTGATTAGCTCAGATTCTGTATCAAAATTTCAGAAAGGTCTCTAGACTCTTGGGGAGAGTTAAGTATTGCCATTTCAAGTGCCTCCCCCAATGGTTTACCTCAAAGAATACAGCAAAATCCTTTAGAACAATTCTGGTTGACCTTTCAAATCCCAAATTTAAAAAAAAAGAAAAGAAAAAAGAAACAACAGCAAAAAAACAATCCAACCCTCAAATAGTTTCTGCAGTGTATTGGTTATATTGTCCTAAAATTCCATTTTCTCAATGTTAGGGTCTTTCATGTTACCACTCACATTAGTTTGCTGCATCTAGAAACAGTTATTGGACTGAAGACTGCTTTTTCAGAAAAACCAAACATTCACACAACAGGATAACGTCTGTATGTGTGGAAAGGGCCTTCTTTACATTAGCTTTCTTCATACAAAGGCATCACTTCCCTGCTAGAACTGGGTACTGTCTCTTCCTTCTTGTCCTTTTCTGCAAGGGAGAAAGTTGCTTTCATTCCCCCCAAATCCAGCCCCTACTAGTTGATTTGAAGATAAACTAAGTTTTGAAGAAATTTGGAGGTTTAAATCATCAGTTTGCAAGGCTCTGGACAACAAGGTGGTGAGTCTAAAAGATAATTTACTGAAATTATCTTTGAAGTACGTATAATTCATAAGGACAAAGAGTATATTTACATTGGTCTGTCCTTGCTGTAATCTTTCAGTGGTGACGGAGGCCTCATAGTAAATAACCATATACATAGGCAATCACAAGCTCCTCTGAAACCAGAAACCAGTCTGAGATCACCTTTCTCTGCATTGCCCTTCCCCAACTTGTTGCACAACTACACCAGTTGTTCTGAGTTGAGTCTGACCTAGGTCTATGACCTGGTAGTTCATTTCAATATTAGAATGGAAGGAAACACTTTTAGGTAATAGCAAAAGGAAATTTATTTAGCACAAGATGACTCTTTAACAAGGATTTGCATGCAGAGCATCACAAGTGGATTATACTCCCTTCCCTGGGTTGCTGTTGGGGTTCCCTGGCCAAACAGTCATGCATCTGGAGCTTCTTGTGGCTGTTTGTTACTGAGTCTTTAGTTGCCTGAACTAATCAAGTCTCTAGAATGGTTCTCAGACTTTTTAAGGGAAAAACTAGCCTAACCTGCAAAGAGGTTCAGCTTAGGATATTGCTCCTACAACTTTGACTGCCTTGAGAGTCAGGAGTAGGAAGATGATGATCGTCCTGTACTTTGTCAGTCCAAAGTTGGAATGTCATGGTCAACTCCAGGCACTACTTTTTAGAAACATTGATAAACTAGAGAGGGTCGCAAAAAGGACATCCAGGGTGGTGGAAGGACCTTGAATACATGTCATATGAAGAATGGTTGAAGAACTGGAGATGTTTAGCCTGGCAAAGAGAAGACTTGGGGAGATGTCTCTTTGTTGCAAATATTTAAAAGCCTTTCACATGGAAGAAAGATTAGGCTTCTTCTTTTTGGTCTCAAAGTACAGAATTGGGGAAGGAACACTGGGTGGAAGTTGAAAGAGGCAAGGAATCCAGAACTGTTCACAGGTGAAATAGTCTACTTCCCTCCTTGGAAGTCTTTAACCCTTCGTGATTTTGTTACATTGAGGATGCTGAGGTCCATTTTTACACTCCCAGAAATTCTGTGATGAAATTTTAGGAGTGTTTTTAAATTTTTTACTAATTTTTTTAAATCGTCATCATCATCATCATCTCTTGTATTATTATACAACTTATTGTACAATTCATTCCTTGTTTAGTCCAGGTAACCATTTTATTATTAAAAATTCAGTTAAAAGCAAGAAACAAACAAATCCTCAACTGCCAAAACTTTTGGGTTTGAGTCCAGAGGTTACTGAGTTAACTGATAGTAGAAGCAATAATAAATGACACCTGATCATGAAATTGTTGATACAATTCATTCTCCCCCCCCCCTTTTTTTTAAAGGGCTTTTGAGTGGTCAGACATCTCCCACAAATACCAAATTGGAGAAGCTAGACTCTCAACAAGTTCTTCAGTTATGTCTCCGATATCAAGATCACCTTCATCAGTGTGCAGAAGCCGTTTCCTTTGATCAGAATGCTTTGGTCAAACGAATCAAAGAGGTAAATTGTACATCCTTCCCCTTATCTTCCTCCTTTAAAGTAAAATTGCTGATTCATTTTGTTTGTGGTCCACTTTGAATTTTGGGTCTTTTTCTTTGGTACCCATATAACCATTGATTTTTGAGCTCCATGACTGATATTTGTTTTTCTTTACAAGAATTTCATCAGGTTTTTGATAGATCATTTTCCTGTATACATTCAGTGTATATATAGTAGAATGGCACAGTGGACATAGCACAGAATTGGGAGTCAGAAGACTTGAGTTATAGTCTTGCCTCTGCCTGGTTACTATGTAATTGGGGCAAGTCAGTTTTCTCATTTGTAAAATGAGATAGTTAGAATATGGTGATGTCCATATAAAATGCTAGGCCTAGAGTCAGGAAAAACTGAGTTCAAATTTGGCCTCAGATTAGCAATGTGACATTGGCCAAGTTACTTCACCCTGTTTGCCTCAATTCTTCATTTGTAAAATGAACTGGAGAAGGAAATGGCCAACTACTCCAAGATCTTTGCCAGGAAAATCTCAAATGGGGTCATGAAGAGTTGTACACAACTAAAACAACTGAGCAACAATTGTTAGGAAAATTGTTTTGATCCAGGATGGAACTCAATCCACAAGTTTCATGGACCCCCCATGGGTGCACAAATAACACTTTGAGAATTGCTAATCTAGCTATTATTAGCTGTTTGTTTATATACAACTGGGTAGGAAGTTCTTTAAAGTCAATACTTACTTCCCTTTATCCTTCTTTATATTCCCTATGACAGCTGACACAGTTCTTTACTCACTATAAGCACTCCATTTATGCTTGTTGGTACCTAGATTTGTAGGAGTTATCACTGCTATCGGTCAGAAGCAAAATTTACTAATTGAGGATCAGTTACAAGTCAATTTAAAATATCTTCATGATTTTAAACATTTTTAACAAATGAGATATTACAAAATTAGATTTATCCTTGATATATGTCTTCTCCCTACCTTACCTTTTTAGTAGCATCCTTAATTTCATAAAGTGAACTATTTGTATATTCTTATATGTTTTTTAATCTAAGTCATGGATTAAAATACCCAATAATATTTGTCCCACTGGGGACCATTCATGATGTCCTCCTCAGTTAATAGACTAACATTGATAATTATTTTCAGCCATCAAGCATTCACTTAATCCCTAAGATAATTTAGACAAGTGGTTCTTAACCTCTAGTGCATGAATTTTTTTTAAAAAAAGTTATTCAGCATAAATGATTTCTTTTGTAAGCTTACATATTTTTCCTACATGGAGCCACATTTAGATACTTTTGAGAGTTTAAAGAGGCCTGGTCTAGCTAAGGTCTATATGTTCTGCATGTTTTGACTAAGTGTTCAGTGAGATATATACTATGAGTATATTTTATGCATACAAATTTCATATTTTAGAAGAAAACATAGAGCTATCATTGAAATTTTTTCCTTGTTCCCCAGTGTGAATTTAGAGTCAATATTCCCCCTGTATCAACAAACTGATTCACATCATTAACTTTTACAAAGAGATATTTTCTAAGGGAGAGTAGCAAGGACAGAAACACAATATCCTTCTCAGAATTCTTGGATATACTCTCCCTTAAGTGCAAGAGAGTGATTTTTTTCCTTGCAAAAAAGGGAAATTGGCATAGGATGCTACTATATATATCTTGTATTTATTAACATGTGAACATGTTGTTATCCCCTTAGAAACTCCAGAGGTCAGGAACTGTCTTATTTTTTGTTTTTGTTTTCTTATCCTTAGAGAATAAAAAAATATAAGAATAATATAAGAATAATTTTAATAAACTCAATTCTTGTGGATTGATTAATTTTTACCTCAAAAGCTACATTTGAATGTTTAGAAAGCTTGAAGAATCCCAAACTCATGTTTCCTTACAGTAGTGCAGGAAACCTGATGTGCTCTTTATGTTTTGACTAAATATCCAGGCAGAAAATTTCAATACTAGCTCTTTGTTTTCTTCTAAAATATGAAATGTGAAATATATAGGTTTCAAATACACATCCTTTTTTTGTATGAAATAGACTAGCCTTCCTTTGTTTTGCTCCAAAATTTGTCTTATTAGAGTCTTAACTTTAAGCCTGCAAACCTTTATGAAGTGTCATGAGCGAGAGGTAGTAGTGCTGAACTTGGAGTCAGGAAAACCTGAATTCAAATCCAGCTTCATACACCTATATCTGTGTGACCTTTAGCAAGCCATTGAACCTCTGTCCATTTCAGTTTCTTTAATCTATAAAATGAAGGTAATAATACCACCTATCTTCTAGAATTGTTGTGTGGATAAAATGAAATAATATTTCTAAAGTGCTTTATAGACCTTAAAGCACATATAAATACTGATTTCTATTTATTACTACTACTACTACTACTACTACTACTACTACTACTACTACTACTACTACTACTACTACTACTACTACTACTACTACAATGTATACTAAAATACCTCCAAGGAGCTTAATAGTTGGTAAACTGTAAAACAGTTACAAGTAGCTAAAATATAAACTAGAACATACTAAATATATGAAGGAAGTACAAGCAAAGTCTAAGGTATAATTTGAGGAAAGGTAATGCTGGGTGTATTCACTTTATTATTCATTTCCATGGCATGAATACTTCTTTGGACAGTATTACATTTGTTACAGGTCATGAGCATAAGCTATCCTGCCTATTTCTGGCTATCTGTGTGTGCCAACTCAGAGCTTGGCCGCTTTGGGAATGATAAAGCTTTTGGCCACTTCTGGCCAACCATGTGTGAAATATTGCAGGTATGATAAACTATTCTCTTATTGGCTACCCAGTAGGAAGAGCCACTGACTTAATGGACCTTTAAAAAGGCATGACAGTGCTGTTAATCTCTTCTCTTCCCATGTGATGATTAAGTGTGTCAGGAAGATTCCAGTTCCTTCCCCAGTAGGGTGGGGAGGGAGGCTCAACCTTGGTTAAACAATTACTGTTCCCAAGTGGCAGCTAAAGCATTGGGCCTCTGGATGTCTCTTTTGTTCTGTCTTTCTTTGCATGATCCTAGATGAATGGATAGTAATTCTGGGATGGATATTTCCAGTTTTGGAAGAAACTTCATGAGTTGAAGGTGTTGGAGATTTGGGGTCTTTTAGTTAGTTCCAACTAACTGGTGTTAGATGGAGTTTCTGCATCAGAGAGTATATCATCAAGAGAATGAACTCATTTCCTGGTCTGGTTTATCAGAAGACATCTACCTGGAGGAGGACAATGCATTGTAAAATACTTATGCATCAATCTCACAAATTTTGTTATTGTGGTCTTTGATACTTTATAGTATCTTAGCTTCATGTTTATGATCAACTTCAAAGATGCCAACATCATCATCTATTAAGTAGCAGTTTTATTTTACATGTAACATTCATCTTTTCATAAAGTTGATTGATAATGACAGTGTTTGACTGTTCTTAGTATGTAATCGAACTATACAATCTTTTGCCACAGTGAGACTTTAAAGTCATATTTTAAACAATTCTTAGTTACTAGACACCAAAGAGAATATGCAAATGTGGAACAAATACTGAATTTGCACATCCTCAGGTAGGGAGAATAAGTGTGCTCTGGCTAGCACCTTCAAATAGTCATCTTTCATATGCACATTCAACAAAATCAAGTGTAATGAGACACATAGAGTATAAAGAGAGGAAGAAGAAAAAAGAAAGCAGAAATTACAAAACCGAAACGTAATTAGTATTCAAAACAGCATCAATGTGAAAAACTTCAGTAAGAGAGAAAAGGAAAACAAAATAGGATAAAAAGGAAATAAAGAGAACAAATCTGAGTATCAAAATTATAAAATTCAATATGAAATAGATATATCAAGAAATAGATATATCAAAACCAGGAAACTAATTCAGCTCCAAACTAAAAGAGCGAAAGGGAAAATGAAGTAAAAGAAAGAATTGAAAAAGAAAACAAAAAAAAATTTCTACATATACTATTTCTGATCTTGGACCACTAACAAAGGAAAATTCTGCTTTAAAAATCAAGAAGAAAGAAATAAAGGAGAACTTAAACTCCCAAGTAGAGGAAATGTAAGAACTAAAAAATAATTTGTTTTTCCTGTGATGAGCCTCTCTACTTGTAATTATGGCTGAAGCTGAAGGTGATTATATTAAATATAGGTGGAGTTGTTCCTCCTTTCAGGTAATTTCTCCAGTAGACATCCTAACCTATACTCCAAATTTGGGGAGAATAGAGGAGGTTGGTTCCTTAAAACTGTTTCAGGAAATGGGACAATAGGGAGGAAATGAGCCTCAGGCTACTAAAGCTTCTACCTCTGAGAGAAACCACTCTAGCTCCCTACTTGCCAAAATTGCTTGCTCTGGAGGCGCCTCACCACCCTGCTTTTCCCTTTTTCTCTCTGGAGTTATCCCCTTACAACCAGTGCTGAGTCATATGTGGCCAATCTACAAGTGCCTAGAAATTTCATCATCCCAAAGTGCCCAAGCTGTGAGCTAACACAGTAAGTTGACTAGAGAAGCTACCAGGGCAGCTCTGCACATGCCCTTTTATTATTCATTACTGAAATTTAGAAGAGTCTAAAATTAGTTTTGTTTGGTGAATTTTGTTAACACTTCTTGAAAAAAGTCAGGTTGTCCTGCATTGTTGCAAAAACCAGGATTGGAAGTCATTTCTGAAATAGCTCTGGGAAGGCAAAGAAAGCTTACATTGTTTTAGAGTTTTTCCCCTCATGATGATTTATTTTTCCTGTTTTCTTATGTATAAGCAAACTCCTGAAATGCATATATAAAGAGCATATACCTGTTTCTTCTCATTCTAAAACTGTGTTGAAATTAGTCACTTCCAGAATGAACAGAGCAGATAGAATAGCTTTGATCAAACATGAGCTCACTCCATTTTTCCAGATGTTTCCTGGCAATTTGGTTAAAGAGGTGCAAGGAAGTAACTTAATGCTACATGTGTTGAAAAGTGGAGGAAATGAATTACCAAAGAAGATATATATTAATAGAAATTCAATATGTGGACAAATAAAAGCACATAAAATTATAGTGCCTGAGTTCAGATTTAACAGAAATATGACTGTAATAATTACTAATGCAAAATAAAGACTCAAAAGTGTTAGATAAGCTTTTTTGTGATTAAAATGCTCCTGAGGGAGTCCCATATTAGTATTTTCAAGTATGTGAATTTAAATTTTTATTCCCATCACAGTCTACTGACAGTGATAATTAGTTTTCATGGATGTTCTGATATGCCCAGTCAACTAGCAGGTGTTTATTGAACACCTCCCTAGCACCTGGCATTGTGAAGAAGAAAGGAATAAGACAAAAATCTCTACCCCGGTGGGGCAAGATTAACATATGAAGCAAATAAAAAAGATTTTCTATAGTATTTATCCTGTTTGTGGTTTGTTTATAACCCTGGATATTGATTTCTCCATTAGATTGTGAGCTCCTCAAGGGCAGGCACTGCCCTTTTCCTCTCTTATGAACACAGTGTCTGGCATTGTAAGGATTAGAGATTTGAAGACTGAAGAAATTAATCTGATTTTTTGACCATCTTGGAGGATTGGTTCATATAACTTGTTATCCATATTAGTTCCAGTGTTTGTTTCAGCAGCACATATACTAAAACTGGAATGATACAGAGAAGATTAGCATGGCCCCTATGCAAATTCATGAAGCATTCCTTAGTAATTCCACATACATCTATTAAGCTTTCTCCCTTCCTAGTGGCCATATAACATAACATACTCCTATATTGTTCCTGATAGTAGTTTAAAAGTACATTTATAGAATCAACTATATATATATATATACATATATATATATATATATATATATAAAATCAAGAATGGCCAAAGAATGAATGTTTTGATTAACTGATTATTATACCTAGTGTGGATAATAATATTCAAATTGGCTACTTTCAGAATGTTAGATTATGAAGTATCCTGTTTTTCTATCAGCAAAATGACAGGAGTCTCAATTTAGTATAATCTTGTTCTTACCTCTCTTACCTTAATGGATTT
This sequence comes from Macrotis lagotis, assembly GCF_037893015.1. Lineage (NCBI taxonomy): Eukaryota > Metazoa > Chordata > Mammalia > Peramelemorphia > Peramelidae > Macrotis > Macrotis lagotis. The sequence goes on along the minus strand of NC_133664.1, from coordinate 204,996,483 downwards.
TTTGCAAAAAAACAAAGCAAAAATGAGAATGCAGTTTTTTTTATCCAGAAGATACTTCCAGTTACTATAATGTTTAACTTTGTATATGTAAAATATCATTGTATAGTAATGGACAAATTTTATGTTTTTGTGGGTTTAATCTGGATGATCAGATTCTATTTTAAATTCTGAATATATCAAAATTTCCATATATATCTTGCAGCAGGAATATCTACAGATTACTTACAAACAAAATTTCCTTTAAGTGTGATTTGTTTTCTATAGGTAGGGAAAAAGTTTCCTGAAACAAAATACTCCTTGGTGAGTAACAGGACTTTCTTCATACTTGAAGGAGATTCTCCTGAACCATAGCAGGGGAAGCTTAAGTGATTCCATGTCTGTGAAATCACTAAAGTTGTTGTTACAGTCCATTGCTGTGACATCAGGCAATAAACTAATTGATTCCAGTGTTATCGGTGTATTGATTTTAACTTTAAAGGCAGGTAGGTGACTCAGGATAGAATGCTGAACCTGAGTTCATATATAGCCTCAGACACTTACTAACTGTGTGATGACCCTGGGCAAGTCACTTAACTTTTGTTTGTCCCAGTTTTCTCAGCCATAAAAATAGGAATAATAATATCCCCTACCTCACAGGGTTGTTGTGAGGATCAAATAAGATCATATTTATAAAAGTTTTCCGAGAATCAACCTAGCTAACTATGTAGAGTTACATCACTATTGTAGTAGACTGACTTATTCAGTGACAGTTTTTTTCCTATGAAAGTTCCTGAAACAAAAACAAATAAAAGATGAATCTAAATCTTGTGTGACTACCCTCACCCCTTTTTATTTTTACAGTGAGAGTAGTGAGTAAAAGAGAGAGAGAGAGAGAGAGAGAGAGAGAGAGAGAGAGAGAGAGAGAGCGCAAGTGAGCATAGAGGCATGGGGGTTCTAAGAAATACACAATTTTTGAACCAGATTTAAATTTTGTTGATATTAGATCCTTATCCAGTGATAAGCAATTAGATATAAATAGTGCTGGAAGAAGTGAATCATATCAAACTTGACATTCTTGTTATAAACAGAATCAAAAGAAAGAATAAAATTTCTGCTAATTGGGGCATATGGTACCCAGAGGATGCAAAAAAGGAAATCTGTGGAGTGGCTTTTATCGTATACTGAAAGGAGACAAGGAACATTATTTCATGGCATATTGAATCATCATGTACTCTTGACAAGTATTTGCAAAAAGTCACATGAAAACAATTGCATTTTATTTACTAAGATGAATTGCTGAGGTTGAAATTGTAGAGAAATTCTATGAAGAATTTTAGAAGACTCCTTTCAAATTAATTCAGCAGACACTCTGATAACTTGATGACTTTACTGCAAAGCTTTAAAAAAAAGGTGATGATAGGGAGAAATATATATGAAAGCTTGATTCAGGAAGAAGGAATAATCCAAAGTTTACTTATGGGATTTATGGTTAAGATGGCAATAAAACAAGTCATGGAGAAACCCAACTCTTGTACATAATCCCCAGCAACTATCTGAAAAAGGCCCCAGGAAGCCTAATGATAAACCTGGGGGGAAATAAAAGTAAACTTCCTTATTCAGTTTACAACTTCATAGAAAAATAGAAGCTATCAGAAGCTGGCAGAACACAATTGTTCTAGAAGCCAGTGAGAGATCAGGTAAATGGACCACAAGATGTAGATCTCTGCTAGGGAAGCTAACAGAAGCCATATCAATTAAACCTAAACCCTTCAAGTGATTGACTGGGTGGTGGGTAAGGGTTTCATAAACCAGCACAATCTGTATTTCTAAGAGATCTAAGACTATATCTTGGCTCTTGTTTGTCAGAACAAGAGTGGAAGACAGAGCCAATCCCTATAGCACCACTCATTTGATGAGTGGACCAACAAAAGACTTGAGACAAAACTCAGGGATTGAGGTATCTAGGCATTGGTAGTGACATGCAGATTACAGAGGGGAAAAAAGGGATAGGAGCAAGCAGAACTTCCTGAACTGTCAGACAATGTAAGAAGAAACTAGACCAAATCTCAAATATGAAAATATGAGTTAAACCATTGAAAATAACAAATACAGGAAAGAAATATGGGTTAAAAGAAATCCAAGAGATAAACCCAGAAGAGAGCAAATTCACAACAACTTTAGAGGTGGGGAAATGGCTTGGTCACAAGGACTAGAAGTGACTAGAAGTAAAGTTAAAAAATTAAATAATGTTAGAAGTTAGGAGGAAAAAAAAGAATAAATACCTTTAAGCAAAAGGTAGAAAATCGTACCCACCAGTAGTTTCCCTTAAAAATAGAAGGAAGGAAAAAATGCTCTATGACTTCTGAGTATAATAAGAAATATTAGAAGAAAGTCAAAAGACTAAAAAATTAAAAGAATATTATTTAACTGTTAAAAAAAACTAACCTGTAACCATTTTCAAGTAGATTCATGAGCAAATGATTTGAACACAGTTCTCAAAGGAAGAAATCTAAGCCCAAATAATAAATGGCTCCAAATCACTACTGACATGAAAAATGTAAGTTAAAGTTACTTTGAAGTTCCACTTCATACCTGTCCAATAGCAAAACGGACAAAAAAAAGGAAATGACAAGTGTTGGAGAGATTCTGGGAAAATAGGTACATTAATGCACTGGTGGTGAAGCTGTAAATTATTCTATTCATTCTAGAAAGCCATTTTGAATTATGCTTAGAATGTTTACAAAATGGCACATTGATCCAGCAATATAACTACTAGGTCTATACTACCAAAGAGATCAAAGAAAAAGGAAAAGTAAATGTACAATAATATGGCAGCTCTTTCTATAGTAGTAAAGAACTGGAAACTAGGTACTGTTATTGAGTCATTTTACTTGTGACTGGTTCTGTGTGACCCTACTTGAGGTTTTCTTGGTAGATAGAGATACTGGAGTAGTTTGCCATTTCCTTCTCTATTTTTCAGAATTAGGAAACTGAGGCAGACAGTGTTAAGTGATTTGTCCAGAGTCAAAAAAGCTAGTAAAGTCTGGGAAGATGAGTCTTCTTGATTCCAAGTTCAATGTCTATGCACCTAGTTAATCATAAACTAAAATGATGTCTGTCAATTACAGAATGGTTGACAAATTGTGGTTTTTGAATATAATGACATGCTCCATTCTTGTACTGTAAGAAATTACAAAAGGTTTTAAAAAACATATTTCAGTGTATGAAATGATGCAAGCATTTAAAGAGGCAGAACTGAGAAAACAATTCAGTCAGTGACAGCAACATTGTAAAGGCAAACAACTTTGGACAACTTCAATCAGTGATTTCAGAGTGCCAATAAGAAAGCATGCTATATACTTCCTTGACTTTCTGTTGCTCTGTATGAATTTTGTTACTATTTTTCCTAACTCTGTAAAATGTTATTTGGTAGTTTAATTGGTGTGACACTAAATAAGCAATTTAATTTGGGTAGAATTGTCATTTTTATTATATTAGCTTGACCTAACCATGAGCAATTGATATTTTCCCATATGCTTAGAACTGACTTTATTTGTGTTAAAAGTATTTTGTAATTGTGTTCATACAATTTCTAGGTTTGTCTTGGGAGGTAGATTCCTAAGTATTTTTTGTTGTCTACAGTGAGTTTAAATGGAATTTCTCTTTCTATTTCTTGCCCTTGGGCTTTGTTGTTCATATACTTACATATACATATATATATTATATGTATAATATATATATATATATATGCTGATGATTTATTTTATATCCTGATTAATTTGTTAATTGTTTTAAGTAGTTTTTCTTCTAGGGTTCTCTAAGTATATATCATATCATCTGCAAAGAGTGAAAGTTTTGCTTCCTCATTGCCAATTCTAATTCCTTCCATTTTTTTCTTCTCTTATTGTTTCATCTAACATTTCTAATACTATATTAATAGTTATGGTGATAATGGGCATCCTTTTTTCACCCTGATCTTATTGGAAATGCTCTTTGTGTATCCTCATTACATATAATATTTGTTGATGGCTTTAGTTAGATACTGCTTATTATTTTAAGGAAAACTCCATTTATTCCTATACTCCCTAGTGTTTTTAATAGAAATAGATGTTGTATTTTGGGTTTTTCCCCTTTTTTTAAAAAAAATGTGAGAATTGACAGAGAATGAAAAAGAACAATGGAATTACCTTCCCTCAAAATCAAGAAGAAAGAAAGGAAAAGAAAATCATTAATGAATTTTCAGAAAATTCACAGAAGAGAACAGAAATGAAGTCAGAAGAAATACAAACAAGCAAGACAACTTTCTTTCCCTCTCCCCTATACATTTATTTTTAGCCTTTATTTTTTAAAATTTGATTTTCAAATTCTTTCTCCTGCCCCAACACCTCTTGATATACAAACAGTATGGTATTAATTATACATGTGAAGTCATGTAAAATGTTTCCATATTGATCATGTTGCAAACAAAAAGCAGCCAACGAAACAATAAAAAACAAAAAAGTTTAAAAAATATTTTAAAAACTATGTTTCAGTCTGTACTCTTGAGTTCAACAGTTCTTTCTGAAGGTAGATAACATTTTTTCATTCTGAGTTCTTTGGAACTGTCTTGATTAGTGTAACTAGGTTTTTCACAGTGATCATTGCTACAGTATTGCTATTATTGTGTACAGTTTTCTCCTGGTTCTGCTCACTTCACTTTGTATCGGTTTATATAAATCTTTCTTTTTTTTTAGGTTTTTGCAAAGCAAATGGGGTTAAGTGGCTTGCCCAAGGCCACACAGCTAGGTAATTAAGTGTCTGAGATCGGATTTGAACTCAAGTACTCCTGACTCCAGGGCTGGTGCTTTATCCACTGCGCCACCTAGCCATCCCCTATATAAATCTTCCTAGGTTTTATGTACAGTCCTGTTTTTCTGTTTTCCTTTGTGTATCAAAACACTTATTTGTTGTTTGTTAAGTTCAGAATTTAAAAAAAAAATTAAAAATTTTAAATAAACTTGGAAAACAGGTTGAGGAGATGAGAGAAGATAATTACAAGTCATTGAACTCCTCCCTGAAAGCTATAACTAAATTTTAAAAAATATGGGTACCATATTTCAAGTAGTCATAAAAGAAAGTTGACAAACTGGATCACTTTGAACTTGAATTCAGCACTGGATGAAAATCTTTTCTGAGCCATTTTTGGGCAGAATGTGATAAAGGGTCATCTAATATACTGGCCACAAATGTGAAACAATGAGCTCAAAGACAAGTGGGAAAAATCAGGAAATGCACATCAAAAAAATCTACAACCACTGTATAAGAATTATACCCTTAAAGAAATCCCAAATTGAGGATGTGGGAAAACTGGGACTTCTTGCACTCTTTTTTAAAATTTTTTAAATTTATTTATCCTTATTTTTGTATAAATGATGTTTTTTTATACATTACTAAAATATTCTTATTTAAGAGTAAACATAATACCCCTTCCCCCAAAAAATATAGACCTGTATGGTTAATAAAGTAAAGAGAAAAAATTAAAATTAATAATAATAATAATAATAATAATAGGGGCAGCCAGGTGGCGCAGTAGACGGAGCACCAGCCCTGGAGCCAGGAGCACCTGAGCCCAAATCCGGCCCCAAACACCCAACAATCACCCAGCTGTGTGAGCCCGGGAAAGCCACCCCAATTCCATTGCCCTGCAAAAACAAAACAAATAATAATAATAGTAGTAGTAGTAGTAGTAGTAGTAGTAGTAGTAGTAGTAGTAGGCAGCTAGGTGGCGCAGCGGACAGAGCACTGGCCCTGGAGCCAGGAGCACCGGGGTCCAAATCTAGCCTCAGACACCCAACTATCACCCAGCTGAGTGACCCTGGGCATGCCACCCAACCCTACTTGCCCTGCAAACCCTCCTCCCAATAAAGATGATGATGATGATGATGATGATAAATGTGTTTCAGTCTGTGTTCCAACACCTCCAGTTTTGTTGCAGGTAGATCACATTCTTTATAATAAGTCCATCACAAAAACTACTTATATATTTTTCCACTGTTGCCATTGCTGATCGCATCTCCCTCCATTTGTACTTCCCCACTACCATATATTATATTTTCTCTCTCCTTTCACTCCGTTCCTCTTCTTAAATGTGCTGTAGGGTAGCTGAGTGGCACAGCAGACATATCCCCAGCCCTGGGGCCAAGAGGCCCCGAGCCCTCATACCACCCCTTAGGACCAGCACTGACCTGGCCCTGTGGTCCCAGACAGGTCATCTAATCCCAGCCCCTTGCAAGAAGTAAAAAAGAAAATGTGTTATATCTGACCACTCTCCCCACCACAGTCCACCCTCTCCTCCATCACTCACATCCCCTCCTTCCCCCATCCCCCTTCTCTCCTTCTTACTCTAGGTGTCTATACCCCATTGAGTATATATGCTGTGTCCTCTCCTAGCCACCTCTGATGAGAGTGAACTTTCCCTCATTCCCCTTTGCCTTCCCCCCCTTCCATATCATTTCAATAGCTCATTGAAATAAAAAAAATCTTATTATATGAAATATCTTAGTCTTTTCCACCTCTCCTTTCTCTTACTCCCATTACATTTCCCTTTTAGCATTGACTCCATTTTTACAATACATTATATCTTCAAATTCAGCTCTTAATTGTGCTTCATCTAAATGAGAAGGTTCATATGAGTATTATCAGTATCATTTTTCTATGCAGAAATACATATAGTTCATCATCAAGTCCCTCATATTTTACCCTTTTCCTCCACTCTCTATGCTATACTTGAGTCCTATATTTGAAAATCAAACTTTCTGTTTAGCTCTGGCCATTTCAACAGGACCATTTGAAATTTCCCTGGTTCATTGAAGGTTCATCTTTTTCCCTGGAAGAGGATGTTCAGTTTTGCTGGATAGTTGATTCTCGGTTGCATTCCAAGCTCTTTTGCCTTCTAGAATATTATTTCTAAGCCCTACAAGCTTTTAATGTAGCTGCTGCTAAGTCCTGTGTGATTCTGACTGCAGCTCCATGATATTTGAATTGTGTCCTTCTGGCTGCTTGTAATATTTTCTCTTTGACTTGGGAGTTCTGGAACTTGACTATTATATTCCTGGGAGTTGTATTTTTTTGGATCTCTTTCTGTGGGAGATTGGTGGAGTCTCTCAATTACTATTTTGCCCTCTTCTTCTAGGATATCTGGGTAATTTTCCTGTAGGAATTCTTTAAAAATGATGTCAAGGCTCTTTTCCTGATCATGACTTTCAGGCATCCCAATAATTTTTAAATGATCTTTCCTGAATCTGTTTTCCAGATGAGTTGTTTTTTCAATGAGATGTTTCATGTTTTCTTCTAATTTTTCATTCTTTTGGTTTTGAAGTATTGTGTCTTGACTTCTTGTAAAGTCAACAGCTTCCTTTAGCTCCATTCTAGATCTGAAGGATTTGTTTTCCTCAGAGAGCTTTCTTCTCTCTTTTTCCATCTGGCCAATTCTGCTTTTTAAAGCATTCTTCTCCTCAATAACTTTTTGAACTGTTTTATCCATTTGTCCTAAGCTGGTTTCTAACATGCTGTTTTCTTCAGAATTTTTTTGGATCTCTCTGACTAAACTGCTGACTTCTTTTTCATGTTTTTTCCTGCATCTCTCTCATTTCTTTTCCCAATTTTTCTTCTAACTCCCTCACTTGATTTTCAAAATATTTTTTGAGCTCTGTCATAGCCTGAACCCAATTTGTGTTTTTCTTGCAGTCTTTAGATGCAGGAGCCTCATCTTCAGATTGAGTATTTTGATCCTTCTTGGGATCATAGACAATGTATTTCTCAATGGTGTTCCTCTTTTTTTCTCTGTTTACTCATTTCCCCAGCCTGTGCCTGGTCTTGGTGCTTCCTGAGTTTTTGAGTATTATTAGGACACCTCCCTCCCCACAAGGATCTCAGTGTGTGAAGCTCTGTCTTCCCTCCTGGTCTGTGAATGACCACAAGTGTACCCCTCTGCCATGGGGCTGAGGTGCGGGGGGGGGGGGGGGGCTGTTGTTCTATGGGAGGCCTAGACTGTGATCAGGATCTGAATGTGGTCAGAACCCTAGAGTCCTGTTCCAGGTACAGAGGACAGACCTTAGTAATCTCTCTCCATTCCTCCCCCCCCCTCCCCCACCTAGGCTGAGTACTCAAGACTCAGTTGCCTGGGGGCTCCTGCTTACCAACTCCACCTGCTTCCAGTTCCTGGATCTGGGCTGCACACTGCTTGCTGATGGCCCTGAGGGCTGAGTTTCATGAGTTTGCTCTGGAAGAGCCCCCCCCCATCTTCCAAGTTGTGCCTGGTGCTCCCTGGGGTGTAGATCAGGAAACTGCCCCCACTGCCTCCAGAGTGGTTCCCAAGTGCCCTGGGGCTGCATCCAGGAGGCTGAGGTTCCTTGGCTCTAGCGGGTCACCCCTGTAACCCCATGGAGCAGAGCCTTTCTGCTATTTTCAGGTTACCTTGGGCTGGACAATTGCCTCACTAGATTCCTCTGTGGGTTCTGCCTCTTGAAAATTTAGTTAGAATCCTTATTTTATAAGTTTTGAAATATTAGAAAGAGAGAGCACCTAAGAGAGGATCTTCTCCTGTAGCCATCTTGCCTCTACCCCCACCCATTAATGCACTCTTAGTGAAGTTGTGAACTGATCCAACCATTCTGGATTATTAGAATTATTCTGGACCATTAGAATTATAGAACTGCTTACCCTTTGATCCAACAATACCAAAAAGATTATAAAAAAGTGAAAAGGAGCCATATGTTTAGAAATATTTATAGCAGCTCTTTTGGAAATTGAGGGAATACCCATCAACTAGGGGATGACTAAACAAATTGTGGTATTTGAATGTAATACAATATTATTGTTCTGTAAGAAATGATGAGCAAGCTAATTTCATAAAAATCTGAAAAAGATCTATATGAACTGATGCTGTGTGAAGTGAATTGAACAAGAAGAACATTGTACACAATTTACAGCAACATTGTATAATGATCATCTGTGATAGACCTAGCTATTCTCAGCAATACAATGATCCAAGATAATTCCAAAAAACTTGTACATGAAAATAGCATCTATATCCAGAGAAAGAAATATGGAGACCAAATGCAGATCAAAGCACACGATTTTTACTTTTTTTTTAGGTTTTTGCAAGGCAAATGGAGTTAAGTGACTTGCCCAAGGCCACACAGCTAGGTAATTATTAAGTGTCTGAGGCCAGATTTGAACTCAGGTACTCCTGACTCCAGGGCTGGTGCTCTATCCATTGCGCCACCAAGCCACCCCTATTTTTATATTTAAAATTTTTTTTTCCTTTCCCATGGTTTTTCCCTTTTGTTTTGATTTTTCTTTCATAACATGACTAATATGGAAATATGTTTAACATGATTGTATATGTATATCTTCTTTTAAATTGCTTGCTGTTTTAGAGAGAGAGGGTAGGAAAGGAAGGTACAGAAAAAAATTGGAGCTCAAAATCTTACAAAAATGAATGTTGAAAAACTATCTTGATGTATATAATTGAAATAATAAAATACTATTAAAAATCCCAATTCACAAACACCCAGGAATATCATGGTTGAATTTCAGAAGTTCCCAGTTAAAGAAAACATGTTACAGCCAGAAAGAAAAAAAATCAACTATTAAGGAAGACCAAGGAAGGTAGAACGTGCCCAAATTATGAAGAGGTTTAAAGCAATGAAGGCCCGAATGAAAGTACTTATATGAATGGAGACATCAAGATATATATGAAAGATGTGGTAAAACTAGAAATAACAGGATTTGGCAACATAACTGATATTTGGAGTGAATATTAGTGAGGAGTTGAGGATGATACCAGGCTTGGAAGAGGGGAGAGTTTTGGGGGAACAGATAATAAAATCTATTTTGAGTATTTTAAATTTGAGATATTTATAGATCATGCAGTTTGAGATATCCAAAAGCAGGTGGTGTTTGTAACTGGAGCTCAGGAGAGAGGATAGGGCCAGATATATAGATCTGGAAATAATCTGTATAGACATGATAATTAAATCCATGGAAGTTTATGAGATTCCTCATTGAGACAGTATAGAGTGAAAAGAGAAGGGGACCCAGGATAGAACCCTAGGAATGCTTGTAGTTAATGGACATGGATGAAGAATCTTCAGAGAAGACTGAAGAGGGATTAGAGAGATAGGAAGAAAAACAGGGAAGAGCAGTGTCATGAAACCCTAGAAAGGAGAGTGTACTCAGGGAGAGAGTGGTCCGTAGTATCAAATGCTTCATAGTGTCAAATGCTCCAGAGATGTCAAGATAGATGAAGTCTGAGAAAAAGCTGTAAGACTCTGACAGTGAAAAGGTTATTGGCAGCTTTGGAGAAGGTAGTTTTAGTTGAATTATGAGGTTGAAAGCCTAATTCTAGAGTATATATCAGAAAATGAGAATAGAAATTAGAGATCTTGAGTGGAAAGAAATTTACAGAATGATGGTAGGATGGTAGATTTTGTTGGGGGGGTTTTTTTGGGGGGGTGTTATTTTTTCTTTGTTTTAATGATAGTAGAAACAAGGGCATGTTTGTGAGAACCCAGAAAGGAATCAGATAGGGAGAGACAGATAAAAGAACTAGTGGAGATAATAGTGGGAAATGTTTTCCAGGCAAACTCTTTGGGGAAAACACAATAGCTCTCTGCTCAGGGATTTCATAGATGGCTTTCAAACATTTTATAGCATCAGTGCAATTCATTCACAAAGGCAAGATGGTCATTTAGTAAGAGAAGTTCTAAATAATAAATATATTTTAGCACATGCTTAATAAATATTTATTGATATACATAAAAGGGATTATGACTATAACAAACCAGTCATTGTAGAATATTTTGACACTTAAAATTTAGTTGATCTAGATTATATTTTATAGAGAATCACATTCAGGACTAGGATTAAGATTCATAACCTGTATATATATATATATATCAAGATTAATAAACTATTATAATCTATGTGTGCATTCATATATATATATATATATATATATATATATATATATATATATATGTATAGGCACATGTGTGTACTCATAGGTATTTGAGACTGAGCTGCCCCATCTTGCCCAGGTTAAAAGTGCTTGAGCTGAATAGACCTGACGTAGTAACTGTTTGGCATGGAAGTTTTAAGTTACTCTATTTCCAAACTGGGATGGTATGCCTCTCTTGGTGCACTTTCCCCCCCTTCCCTGACTTCCTTTTTCTCCCCCAGGAGGGGAGTGGGGGGGTTCATCATATTGATGCCAAACTTGGTTCAGGGAGCCCTCTACACCCTAGGCTTGCATTTAGTAACGTACTGCTACATTTTATTTAAAGTGTACTAGATTTTATTTTGTGTTGTCACATCTTGTCTTGTTTGTGTTTCCTTGGTAGAAGTTTCAGGTTGGCTCATTACTATGTGTAATGTAACTTTTTCTCTTTGCTATGCCTTTGTCTGGTAAAATATGGTTAGTAAGAAACCTAACTAGTGCCTCATCTATAGCATACTCAGGTAGAATTGGACTCTGTTAAATCTGCCTGACTGAGACTTTTTATGTGCCTTCTTCAATTCTGACCTCATGCTTCCTCTAGCTCTGTTTTGCCAAACAGTCTGAAACCCTTGGAAGGGGGTCAGTCTGGTTTATTACCTGCTTATTGTGAATTTACATTTTTATTTATTGACTGAGAGTGAGCCTATGTCACACCTTGTATGTCCCCCCCCCCCACCTTGGTTGACTGCTTTGGGATAATAAACACATTAGGTTCTGGGCAGAGATATCTTAGCAATTATAAATAACAGGCCATTTCCCCTGCTCTGGAATTGCCTTTGCCAACTTCCATACTTCCCCAGCTCTACCCTTCTCTGCTTATAGTCACTGAGTGACCCTGGAGCCACCATCCTCTTAGAACTTGTTTCCAAGGGATTTTTCCTGACCTAGTTCTTTTCCTTTGAGTCTGCACAAAAAAGGAGGGGGGAGTGCTACAGGGTCTGTTCACTAGCCTTTTCTTATAAGCAATTTCAGATATCTGACATAGGCATTCAAGCAGGTAAAGGTGGGGGGCATGTCGAGATGATGTTTGCTGCCTTGGTCTTAGTCATTTGGTCTTATTCACCGACAAAATAGTGTATTCTAGAAAGGTGAACACATTGTTTTTTTCAGTGTTATTAGCTACTAACTCTGGGTATTTGTTCTAATAATTGACAAATGTCCTCATATCATCTAAAGACAATATATCTTGGAGGAACAGTGTACCACATTTTGAAAAATCTTTATCATTCTTTAATTTGTATCCCTGTAAAACTTTTAAAAGCAGCTCTGTGACCTACTTTTTGCTACATCCTGTTGTAACTCTATAAAAACCACTACTTTGCTGGAGACTGCATGGGGTGCTTTTCCTCTCACTCTATTGGGGCTCCTTAACCCTGGACTCATACATATAAGACTGGGTTCAGTTGTGGTGAAACCTGACCCCTAAAAAGAGGAATCAGTTTCTTTTCCCATTATATTTTCTAACTCTTTACCACCCCATCCCAGAACCTTAGGGAGGATCACTTAAAAGGATCCAGGGACTTCCCAGATTGAAATAGGGTAGCACTCACAGTATAACATAGATCAGATACAGATATTTCATCCATCTAAAAAAAAGTTTAACAAAAAAAGACTCAAAAGAGCATAGGAGTAACCTGAAATGTTAAAAAGGCAAATTAAAATTACTGTTATACTCTCCTTTGAGGATGATATTTAAAATATTAAGATATGAAATGTTAAGACAGTGGAATTGTTAAATAGACATTTCACCTCCTTGGGTCTGTGCTCAGAACACCAATCTCAAAATTCATGTCTTCTGTTTGCTTAGAGCAGGAGTCTTATACACTTCTCCACCCCACAATGATCAGCTCCTCTGAGAGTCAATATTCAGACTCTAGTCTAGGGAATATTAGTCTGCATCAGCTGAGGATTACAGAAGCTCCCTAGGAGCCATTCCCCAGGAGCCACTCCCCTCAAAATCTCTCTCTTTGGATTATTGATGCTCAGGCAGAGAAGCACAAGTCAGTTGAGGCAACTAGAAACTTGATAGACCAGCTCAGGGAGCATTGGAGAAGATTCTGCCTTAGTGGCTTTGTGCTCTGTGAACTCCTTGATGGTGTAGGTCATCTTTTTTTTAACTTTCTTTGTGTCCCTATCATTTACCATAGTGCCTGGCAGTAGGGAGTGTTTAATAAACTCTTGCTGATTGACTGACTGTCACTTCATGAATGCCAGGATTAAGGAAGATGCCCCTTTCTTTCCCCTTATAGAAAATCCTAGGGAGAAGGAGCTCCAAGCTACACATTCAGGAGACACTCTGGAGAGAAAAATGGAGAATGAGAGGAGTGCACGTGCTCTCTCTCTCTCTCTTTCTGTCTCTGTCTCTCTCCATCTATCTTGTTTATTCATGTTTTATTACCTAGATTTATAAGGTATGAAGTACTATGCAAATACAACTGTTTTGATGCTAGATTTTACTTATTCTCATTGTTTTTCCCATTATATATCTTATAAAAATATTTTTTCTACAATTACATATAAAAACAATTATTTTTTAACATTCTTTTTTGAATAGTTATAGATTCTTTCCTTTCTCTCTCCCTAAGATGGTAAGCAATCTGATATAGGTTATATATGTGCAATCGTGTAAAGCATTTCTGTATTAGTCATTTTGTGGAAGAAAACACAACGAAAAAAGTGAAAAATAGTTTGTTTCAGTCTGCATTTAGATTCCATCATTTTTTATCTGTAGACAGTGTTTTTTTCCTTATGAATCCTTTGGGATTGATTTGGATCTTTGTATTGCTGAGAAAAACTAAGTTATTCACAACTGTTCATTATACAATATTAATTACTGTATAAAATGTTCTAGTCCTCTTCATTTCACTTTGCATCAGTTTATGTAAGTTCAGGTTTTTCTGAAATCATCCTGCTTATCATTTCTTATGGCCCATTAGTATTCCATTGATGGACATCCCAGTAAATTCCAATTGTTTGCCACCACAAAAAGAGTTGCTGTAAATATTTTTGTACCAAGAGGCCCCTTTCCTCTTGATTTTTTTACTATTATTAATCTTTTGTAGATGTAGACCTAGTAGTGTGATATTGCTAGATAAACCATTTGATTGCTCTTTGGACATGGTTCCAAGTTGCTCTCCAGAATGGTTGAATTTGTTCACAATTCCATGAACAATGCATTAGTATCTCAATTTTCCCATGTCTCTAACATTCATTTTCCTTTTCTGTCTTATTATTCAATTTGATAGGTGTGAAGTGCTGTCTCAAGAGTTGTTTTAATTTGCATTTCTCTAATCAGTAGCTATTTAGAGCATTTTTTATAAGATACTTTTGATATCTTCATGTGTAAATTGTCTCCTTTGACCATTTATCAATTGGAGTCATTCATTTTGTTCAGTTCCCATACATTTTAGAAATGAGATCTTTATCAGTCTTGCTAGAGATTTCTGTTTTTCTTCTAATCTTGGTTATATTGATTTTGTTTGTGCAAAACCCTTTTAATTTAATATAATCAAAATTATCTGTTACATTTTGTAAATGTTCCCTCTCTCTTGTTTGATCCTAAACTGTTTCCTTATTGTTATATCTTAAGTTGTTTCTCCTTTCATATTGCCCAGTTCTCTACTATTCCTACCCAACTGTCTTTAATTTTTTTATAGACTTTCTACTCTCTATAGGTCTTCACTTACTCAACAACTATTCTTCCTACTTAAAAATCACCTTTATGCCATCTTTCTATTTCCTACTTTCCAAATCTTGACTGGCTCCTTTCCCCTGATATTTTGCCCTTGCTAGCTAGTTTCATTGAGCTCTACTTTCTTACTAGGATGCCATATTCAACATTAACTTATTTCTCTTGCTTCCTTTAAAAAAATATCCCTCATGTGTATCTAATATACTTTCTACATTGTAGCAATGCTATAAAAACTATTTATTCATAGGTCCTGCCTTAATTCCATTTATGTCTTCAAAGCTTCTTTTTTTTAAAATTGATTTTTAGAATGATGTTTTAATTCTTCCAGCTTCTATGGGAGGTTGTGGGAGGAGCAAGAAAATAAAGGACTTGACAAAAAAAAATCACTCATATAGATGACTTGAAATAGTTTAACCTACAGAAGTTAAATTTTTGGGAGAAATCTGGCAAAATTTTGGAGAAATTTGAAGAAGTTTCCAGGCCTATACACTGATTCTACTATCCAGATTTAAAAAGAAGCAGGAAGAGGGGGCAGCTATGTGGTGCAATAGATAGAGTACCAGCCCTGGAGTCAGGAGGAGCTGAGTTCAGATGTAGTCTCAGACACTTAATAATTGCCTAGCTGTGTGACCTTGGCAAGTCACTTAACCCCATTGCCTTAAATAAATGAAATTTTAAAAAATTAGAAACAAAAGAAGCAGAAGCCAGGGCAAGAAAAATATTGAAATGATCAAGGATAATCAAGGAATATTAGGGGGTAGAACCTGAGAAAGAAGATTCAAGAAAGAGAAGGAAAGGTTAATTGGCAAAATAAGTTTTAAAAAATGGAATAATTTGCAGGTTAAATGATTGGTTAGATAGGGCAAATTGTTGAAACAGATAGAGAAACAGAATTAGTAAAGAACCCTGTTTAGAGGATGGATTGGAGTAGCAAGAGAGGCATCTGCTCTTTTGTCCTCTTTTTTAGAGGGAGATTAGTTTACACTCTGAGTAATTAAACCACACATTGTGCAAATCATTAGGAAATTCTTGCTCTCCTTATCTGCTGGAAGCAATATCTTCAGTTAGTGTATCTGGCTAACTTTCATGATGACTTCTGTGCCAAACTTTCTATCGAACAGGCCTGTTCATCTGCCTTGCTGATCTTCATGTCTGGAGTTGTTCTCTGTCCTCACCCTACAGCCAACTTCCTGTTTTTTGTTTTCTGAACTTTAAATTACTCCACCCCTTCTGCTTCATTCTCTTCCAATAAGTCCCTCTGTAGGTGGGCTTGGAGACCATGGGAGTGCCTGCTTCAACTTTCGTTGTAAAGTTTAATAAAGGAAGGTGGAATATGATACACATAAACTGTTAAATGAATGCAGGTAGTTTGGAGGCCAGGTTCATTCAAACTTATTTGTTTATTGCATATTGAACGTAGCCTATCTTTCCAAAAATTTCTCCACCAGAACAGATATATTCTGAACCAAAATTCTGATTTGGGTGTTCAGAAGTAGATGTCATTTTCCATTAAATAACCTCATCCCTCTTCAGAATAGCATGGAAAGACTTGCACTAACTGATGCTGTATGAAGTGAGCAGAACCAAAAGAACATTATATACAATAACAGCAACATGGGGTGATGATCAACTATGATGGACTTGATCATTTCTGTAGTACAGTAATCGAAGCCAATTCTAAAAGACTTGTGATGAAGATTACTATCTGTTTCTGGAGAAGGGACTGTGGAGTTTAAATACAGACCAAGGTTTACTCTCTTCAAAAGTTGCCTTATGAATTATGTCATCTTTTTCTCTCCATTTTTTCTCATCCATTTGGATGTGATTCTTCTTTCACAGCATGAATAATATGGATCTATGTTTAGCATGATTATAGGTGGAGAGCTTATATTACATTACTTTCTATCAGGGGAAGGGGGAGGGAGGAAGGAAGAAAATGTAAAAAAAATGCTGTTGAAAACTACTATTACATGTAGTTGGAAAAATAATTAAATAAACATTAAACATTTTTTAAAAAGGAACTTTTCCCCTTGAGAATCTGTTGATTTCCAATGTCTGATGTTAGCAGGGAGAAAGATTATCCCTTCCTAAGGGAAGCCCTTCACTCCTTAGGAAAAATTTCCCCATGATAACCAGTGGGCAGCTACCTTTTCTAAGTAGGAGACAATGAAGACCATTTTGGCCCAGAGGAATCTCTGGAATTGGAAGTCCAGGAATGACATTTATTAGGCTGGGAACTGTAGAAATTAATTATCTCACCTCCTGAAAGAAAGAAGAGAGGTGATATTTTACAATACTATCTGTAAGCAGGGCCTTGGGTAGAGCCAAGAGTTTAATTTTCACATAGTTGCAAATCCCCCAGATTTGTTCTAGTTGTCACTAGGTCTCTGGAGCCCCCTGCTGGGGGGCTAGCAGGGTAATCAATCAGTTTATAACCATTTATTTAAGAATTTGCTAGATAAAAGGTACTGTAGTAGGCACTGGGGATATGAAGGCAAATATGAAGCATTACCTTCCCTTGAGGAGTTAAAAGTCTACTGGCAGAAGCAGTTGCACCATTGTCTGAACTGAGACATGGTTGGGGAGATGTTTGATTTCTATTAGAGGATATTGTTCTGTCTTGGACAGGAAAGTCAATCTGTAAATAGGGATTAGTGTAGGGTAGTACCAGGATGTTCGGAAAACTTTCCTGGGGGTAGGGGGTAAGAAAAGGATGAGGTTTAAATAGTAATGCATATGATTCTAATCCAGAGATTAGATTGATTCAGAAGTCATTATTTAAAATTGCAGCAATCCAAGGGGCTGAGATAGCTTCTGAAAAGCCAGAAGCTAGAACAGATTTCCATGGGATCAGCAAGCTTCCTTCTAGGAATACTGATGAAATGACTGTCTGAAATCAGCTTCCCAAATGTTTTGTCCTTTTATGGAAACTGCTCTCTGGTTACTTTGAATTATAAGCATGGTCTCAGGCCATGTGGTTATGGGAGCACATGGTCATTGGATAGTTCTACCATGCCTCTCCCAGATTCAGATCCAGATTGTGGACTTGATTTCTCTTTCTTCTTTTTCCTCTTCCATACATATAGTCCTCATACCCTGGACTCTTCTGTTCTTCTGCTTCCTGTCTGCCTGGGCTGGCCATATAATGAAATAAGATTTTAAAATTGGATGTTTGCAGACAAAATGGATCATGTAATGAGTCAAAGATATGACCTTGCTACTTAAATTACTTATGAGTTTCATCAGGTTAAAAGTTTAATTGATTCCAAGTGGTAGGAATGATGTTTGTTTCCAGAGGCAAATTATCTTCATTTATACTGGAACAACACACAAGTCAGAAGGAAATAGGAATGGTGTGTATATAAATAAAGGTTTTAGATATATGGGTAGAATAGCCCATCTCAGGAATTTTGAAATGGGTAATATAACTCATGTAGGTTTTTAAGTAGTCAAAAGTTAAGCTCAAAAATGAAAAAAATGGTCAGGAAAAAACATTATGATAAATTGTTACTTGAATGATTGTGCAATACTGGAGAATTTTTGGTTAGATAAGCAAATCTAAGATGGCATAACCCTAAGTTTCCTGTCTTTTATTTTTTTTGTTAAAGATATACTGTCACAATTTGTATAGTTTATATGTTATAATTTCCTCTCTCCTCCTATCCCATACGAACTTTTCTTTCATTATAGCTTTCATTGTAAGAAGTATTTGTTGTTTATTCTCCAGGACTTTAATAGGCATTGAGGACATAAAAGACAACTATTTAAACAGTCCCAATCTTTCTGCAGGAAGGGGGAAGGTTCATATTCATAGCTTAATAAATGCAAATATACATATACAAAACCATTTTGCAAGGACCACTGGCAGTTGGGGACATCAGGAAACACCTCAGGTGGAAGGTGTTTTTTTGAGTAGAACCTTGGAGGAAGTTAGAGATTTTTTTTTTAATATATGTACTTAAGTCAGTTAGCCAACTTGCATTTATTAAGCCCAGGCTATGTGTGGAATTGAATCCAAGGAGTGCAGCTGATGGAATATGAAGAATTGGCTGTTTAGTGAGCCCTCTTTTTTTTCTTTTCTTTTTTTGGGGGGGGAGGTGCTTGCAAGGCAATGGGGTTAAGCGACTTGCCCAAGTTCACACAGCTAGGTAATTATTAAATATCTGAGGCTGAATTTGAACTCAGGTCCTTCTAACTACAGGGTCATTGCTCTATCCATTGACCCTTCTGGCTGCCACTCCTCTTTTTTTTCTTACTGATATTTTATTTTCCCAATTATAATGTTATGAAAGTTTTTTTAACATTCGTTCACATGCATATTTATGTTACATAAATTCTTCCACCCTCCCTTCTCACCCCTCTTTCCTCAGTGGCAAACAGTCTAGTGAATATTGTACATATACATTGTTGTTTACAAGTTTACATATTAGTCATTTTCTGAATGAGGAATTAGGTCTAAGGAAAAAAGAAAGAAAACCATGGGAGAGGAAGGAAAAATAGAGAAACTTTAGAAAAGTGAACATAGTGTTCTTTCACTAGTTTCTGTAGTTTGTTTTTTGTTTTGTTTTGAGTTTTTTCTTCATCCGACACTGGATAGAATTGTCCAGAACAGGTTGCCTAGGGTTGTCCTAGCTCCCTGAGCTGCTAAGAGGAGCCATGTTCATCAAAGTTAGCCAGCTCAACTTGTTGTTAATCTGTACAATTGTTATTAATGTGTACAATGTTCTCTTGGTTCTGCTCCCTTTGCTCAGCATCAGTTCTTCTAATTCTTAAGTCTAACCATTCATTGTTCTTATAGAACAATAGTACTCCATAACTTGCTCATTCTCCATTGATATGCATCCCCTCAATTTCCAATTCTTTGCCACTATAAAAAGAGCTGCTATGAATATTTTGGAATATGTGGGATTTTCCCCACTTTTTATGATTTCTTCTGGATATAGACTTAGTATTGGCATTTCTGGGTCAAAGGGCATGATCCATTTTATTGCTCTTTGGGCATAGTTCCATATTGCTCTTCAGAATGGTTGGATTAGTTCACAATGCCACCAACAATGCATTAATGTCCCAATCCTCCCATAAGCTTTCCAACATTGATTGTTTTCCCTTTTTTTATCTTAGTCAATCTGATAGGTTTGAGGTGGTACCTCATAGTTGTTTTAATTTGCATCTCTCTAATCAGTAATGATTTAGAACATTTTTTCATATGATTATATGGCTTGAATTTCTTCATTCGAAAACTGCCTATTCATATCCTTTGACCATTTATCATTTGGGGAATGACTTGTCACCCTATATAAATTTGATTCAATTCTCCATATATTTTAAAAATGAGACCTTAATCAGAACCTCTAGTTTGTGAATATTGTTTCCCAGCTTTCTGTTTTCCTTCCAATCTTTGCTGCAGCATTAGTTTTATTAGTGCAAAAACTTTTTAATTCAAAATTGTCAAAATCGTCCATTTGCAACTTGCAAAGTATTCAATTTATTATTTGATCATAAATTTCTCCCCTTTCCACAGAGTACTTCTTGATCTATTTATTTGTCTATGTATTACCCTTTATGTCTAAATCCTGTACCCATTTTGACCTTATTTTGGTAGTGTGTGAGATGTGGATCTATGCCTAGTTTTTGCCATACTATTTTTCCAGTTTTCCAAATAGTTTTTGTTAAATTTGAGTTTGTCAATAGTAAATTTGTCTATTTGTCAAATAGAAGCTAATATCTTTGGGTTTGTCAAACAATAGATTGCTATTGCCTTTTACTACTGTTTCTTTTGTACCTAACCTAATCCATTGGTCCATTACTCAGTTTCTTGACCAGGCTATTTGGATGATTGCCACTTTATAATATAGCTTTAGATCTGGTAGAGCTAGGTCTCCTTCCTTTACATTTTTTTTCATTATTCCCCTTGATATTCTTAACTTTTTGTTGCTCTAGATGAATTTTGTTACTAGTTTTTCTAGTTTGGTAAAATAGCTATTAGGTAGTTTAATTAATTGGTGTGACTCTAAATAAGCAATTTAATTTGGGTAGAATTGTCATTTTTATTATATTAGCTTGTCCCAACCATGAGCAATTAACATTTTCCCAATTGCTTAGAACTGATGTTATTTGTGTAAAAAGTGTTTTGTAATTGTGTTCATACAGTTTCTGAGTTTGTCTTGGGAGGTAGATTCTCAAGTGTTTTATGTTGTCAACAGTTATTTTAAATGGACTTTCTCTTTCTGTTTCTTGCCCTTGGACTTTGTTGTTCATACACACACACACACACACACACACACACACACACACACACACATTATATAAATGCTTTTTGTGGATTTATTTTATATCTTATTACTTTGTTGAATTTGTTCATTGTTTCAAGTAGTTTTTATAGATGATGTTCTAAGGTTCTCTAAGTATGCCATCATATCATCTGCACAGAGTGAAAGTTTTACTTCCTCATTGATAATTCTAATTCCTTCAATTTTTTTCTTCTCTTATTGCTAAAGCTAACATTTCTAATACTATATTAAATAGTAATGGTGATAATGGGTATACTTTTTTTCACTCATCATCTTATTTTAGATAGACACTGCTAATTGTTTTAAGGAAAACTCCATTTATCCTATACTTTCTATCCTATACTTTTTAATAGGAATGGATGTTGTATTTTATCAAAGGCTTTTTCAGCATCTATTGAGATGATATGATTTCTTTTGGTTTTGCTATTGATATGTTACATTGATATAATTATGTTGAGTGTTTTCCTATTATTGAACCATTCCTGCCTGCCTGATATAAATCCTACCTGATTATGGTGTATTATCCTGGTAATAACTTTCTGCAATCTCTTTGCTAAAATTTTATTTAAGATTTTTGCATCAGTGTTCATTAGGGAGAGTGGGCTGTCATTTTCTTTGCCTATTTTGACTTTTCTTGGTTTAGTGATCAGCACCAAGTTGTAGAATTAGAATTAATTGTTTCTTAAATGTGTGGTAGAATTCACTTGTAAATCCATCTGGACCTGGAGACTTTTTCTTAGGCAGTTTATTGATGGTTTCTTTCAGTTTCTTTTCTGAATTGGGGTTATTTAAATAATTTATTTCCGGGGGTGGCTAGGTGACATAGTGGATAAAGCACTGGCCTTGGAGTCAGGAGTACTTGGGTTCAAATCCGGTCTCGGACACTTAACAATTACCTAGCTGTGTGGCCTTGGGCAAGCCACTTAACCCCATTTGCCTTGCAAAAACCTAAAAAAAATATGTTTTATTTATTATTATTATTAATCTGGGTAGTTTATCTTTTTGTAAATATTCATCCATTTCACTCAGGTTATCAAATTTATTGACATACAGTTGGGCAAAAGAGCTCTGAATTATTTCTTTAATTTTCTCATTGGTGGTGTGTTCACACTTTTCAGTCCTGATATTGGTATTCTTTCTTTTTTTTAAATCAGAATAATGAAAGATTTACTTATTTTATTTTTTTCATAAAATCAACTTAGTTTTATTTATTAGATTACTGTTTTCTTGCTTTCAATTTTCTCTCCTTTGATTTTCAGAATTTCTCATTTGGTATTTAAATGGGGTTCTCTAATTTGTTCTTTTTCAAGCTTTTTTTTAGTTGCATACTCATTTCATTGATCTTTACTTTCACTATTTTATTCATACAAGCATATTCATACAAAAATTTCCCCTAAAACCTTCTTTGTCAGCATCCCATATATTTTGATATGATGTTCCATTGTTATCATTTTCTGGGATAAAATGATTGATTATTTCTATAATTTATTGTTTGGTTCACTTGTTCTTTAAAATTAAATTATTTAGTTTTCAATAAGTTTTGGTTTATCACTCCATGGTCCTTTATTACATGCAATTTTTATTGCATCATGATCAGAAAAGTATGTATTTATTATTTTTGCTTTTCTGCATTTGATTGTAAGGTTTTTATGCCCTAGTACATGTAAATTTAGATATAAATGTCATGTACTGCAGAGGAAAAGGTATATTCTCTTCTATCCCCATTCAGTTTTCTCCCATATCTAAATTTTCAAAGATTTTATTCTCCTTAATTTCCTTGTTTATTTTGTGGTTAGATTTATCTAGTTCTGAGAGAGGGAGGTTGAGTTCCTCCACTATTATAGTTTTGCTTTCTCTCTCCTTGTAATTCATTCAGTTTCTCCTCTATGAATTTGGAAGCTACACCACCAGGTACATATATATTTAATAATGATATGACTTCATTGCCTATGGTGCTTTTTAAAAAGATGTAGCTTCCTTCTTATCCCTTTTAATGAGATCTATTTTTGCTTTTACTTTATCTGAGTCACTTCGAATTTAATTATGTATGGAGTCTCTAAGTATGCTAAGTACTGGGATACCCTTAAGAACTTTAGAATTGATTGTAAGGCATGGGAGACACTGCCACAGGACTACTCAGTGTAGGGTGCTCTCATCAGAGAAAAATGCTGAGCTTCTACCAAGGCAAAATTAAAGTAGCCAAAGGAAATGTGAAATATGTAAGTTTAGAGTAAACACCCCATTTGTGCCTGACCTGTGGTAGAGCATTCCAAGCTCATGTTGATTAGATACATTGTGATTTGTTTCAGACATAGTGATTTCATTTTAGTCTTTGACAATGAAGGACAAGAACCAACCATACCCATATCCTCCAAATATAATCTCTTAAAATATATTCAACCCTTTAACTATCCTAAGAGAAATATAGTTCTCAAGAATTACAAGTATTATTATCTTCCCTTGTAGGGTTGTTTACAATTTAATGTCCTTGACTAACATTTGTTTTTTTCTGTTGACTGTTATATATATATATATATCTTGAGTCTTGTAATCAAAGATCAAATTCTTTGTTTAGTTCTGATCTTTTTGGTCTTATTTTCAGGAAATTTTGGAAGTCCTCAATTTTGTTGAACACTCATCTTTTCTCTTGACAGAATATGCTGAATGTTGCAGAGTAGTAAATTCTTGTTTATAATCCACAGTTCTTAGCCCTTCAAAATATCAAATTCCAGACCCTCCTGGAATGTTGAAGGTGATAAGTCCTGTGTCATTATGATTGTGCTTCCTTTGTATTCAGTTGCCTTTTTTTGGTTGCTTGTAGTATTTTCTCCTTTATTTGAGAATTCTGAAATTTGGCTATGATAGTCCTTGAAGTTTTGTCCTAGGAGTTTTTTTCTGGAAGTGTTCTGAGTATTTTTTTTTTGTTTTATTTTATTTTATTTTATTTTATTTTATTTTATTTTATTTTTTAATTCTCATTTTGTACAAATGTTTTTTTTACATTAATAAAATATTCTTCTTTAAAAGCAAACAAAATACCCCTCCCCCCATGAATATAGATTTGCTTGGGTGATAAAATAAAGGGGAGAGAAAAAAAATTAAAATAAAAAATAATAGTAATAATTGTAGGTATGGCCAGGTGGCACAATGGACGAAGCACCAGCCCTGGAGCCATGAGCACCTGAGCCCACATCCAGCCCCATAGACCCAACAATCGCCCAGCTGTGTGACATGAAAGCTACCTGATCCCCACTGCCCTGCAAAAACCAAAAAGAAGAAAAAAAAGACCCAAAATAAAATAAAATAGTAATCATAGTAGGGGTGGCTGGGTGGTAGACAGAGCATCGGCCCTTGAGCCAGGAACACCCAGGTCCAAATCCAGCCTCAGACACCCAAAGATCACCCTGCTATGTGGCCCCAAGCAGGCCACCCAGCCCCATTTGCCCTACACCCTCCCCCAAATAATAATAAAAAATGTGCTTCAGTCTTTGTTCCAACACCAACAACTCTGTCATGGGTGGATTGCATTCTTTATGGTAATTCCATCGCAAAAGTTGCTTCCATATTTTTCCAATGTTGCCATTGCTGATCACAACTCCCTCCTTTCATATTTCTCCACTACCATGTACAATATTTTCTCTCTCCTTTCACTCTGACTCTGCTGTAAGGTAGCTGAGTGGCACAGCAGACAGATCCCTAGTCCTGGGGCCAAGAAGCCCTGAGCCCCCATATCACCCCTTAGGCCCAGAATCCACCTGGCCCCATGGTCCTGGACAGGCCTTCCAATCCCAGCTGCTTGTACGAAGTAAAAAAAGAAAATGTATTATATCTTACCACTCTCCCCCCATGGTCCATCCTCTCCTCCTTCATTCACATCCCCACCCCTTCCCCCTGCCCCCCCTCCTTCTTACTCCAGATGCCTATACCCCATTGAGTATATATGCTGTTTCCTCTCCTAGCCACCTCTGATGACAGCGAAGATTCCCTCATTCCCCCTTGCCTTCCCCACTTTCATATCATTGCAATAGCTCACTGTAATAAAGAAAAATCTTATTATATGAAATATCTTGGCCTATTCCCCCTCTCCTTTTTCTTTCTCCCATTACATTTCCCTTTTTTTCTATTGACTCCATTTTTTACACCCTATTTTATCTTCAAATTCAGCTTTCTCCTGTGCTTCAACTATGAAAGCTCCCTCTACCTGTTCTATTAACTGAGAAGGTTCATATGAGTATTATCAGTGTCATTTTTCTATGCAGGAATACATGCAGTACATCATCATTAAGTCCCTCATATTTTCCCCCCCCTCCTCCAATCTCCATGCTTCACCTGAATCCTGTATCTGAAGATCAAACCTTCTGTTCAGCTCTGGCCATTCCAAAAGGAACATTTGAACTTCCCCTGGTTCACTGAAAATCCATCTTTTTCCCTGGAAGAATACATTCAGCCTTGCTGGGTAGTTCATTCTTGGCTGCATTCTAAGCTCTTTTGCCTTCCAGTATGTTGTATTCCAAGCCCTATGAGCTTCCAATGTAGTTGCTGCTAAGTCCTGTGTGATCCTGACTGCAGCTCCATGATATTTGGACTGTGTCCTTCTGGCTGCTTGTAATATTTGCTTTTTGACTTGGGAGTTCTGGAACTTGGCTATAATATTCCTAGGGGTTGGTTTTTTGGGATCTCTTTCTCTGGGGTATCGGTGGATTCTCTCCATTTCTATTTTGCTTCTAGAATATCAGGGCAATTTTCCTGTAGTAATTCTTTGAAAATGATGTCAAGGCTCTTTTCCTGATCATGACTTTCAGGTATTCCAATAATTTTAAAATTATCTTTCCTAAGTCTGTTTTCCATATCAGTTGTTTTTTCAATGAGATATTTCCCATTTTCTTCTAATGTTTCATTTTTTTTTGGTTTTGAAGTATTGATTCCTGATTTCTGGTAAATTCATCAGTCTCCCTGAGTTCTATTCTATGTCTGAAGGATTTGTTCTCCTCAGAGAGTTTTCTTATCTCCTTTTCCATCTGGCCAATTTTGCTTTTTAAAGCATTCTTCTCAATAACATTTTGAACTGTTTTATCCATTTGACTTAAACTAGTTTTTAGCATGCTATTTTCTTCAGCATTTTTTTGGATTTCCTTGACTAAGCTGCTGACTTCATTTTCATGTTCTTCCTGCATCTCTCTCCTTTCTTTTCCCAGTTTTTCTTCTAACTACCTCAGTTGATTTTCAAAGTCTTTTTTGAGCTCTGTCATAGCCTGAGCCCAATTCCTGTTTTTCTTGGAGTCTTTAGATGCAGGAGCTTGTGCTTCCTCATCTTCAGAGTGAGTATTTTGATCCTTCTTGGGCTCATTTGCAAAATATTTCTCAATGGTGTTCCTCTTATTTCTCTGCTTGCTCATTTTCCCAGCCTGAGCCTGGTTTTGGGGTGCTTCTTGAGCTTTTGGGACACTCCCACAAGGGTCTCAGTGTGTGAGGCTCTGTCCTCTCTCCTGGTCTGTGAATGACCATATGTGCCCCCCTCTGCCACAGGGCTGAGGTGGAGGGGCCCTTGCTGTTCTATTGGGGTGGGCCTAGACTGCAATCAGGATCTGAATGTGGTCAGAGCCCCAGAGTCCTGTTCCAGGGGCAGAGGACAGAGCTCAGCAGTCTCTCTCTCTTCACTCCCCTCCCTAGGTTCAATGGGCTCATGCCCTGGGGGCTCCTGCCTACCAGCTCTGCCTGCCAGCTCTGCCTGCTTCTGTTTCTAGAGCTGCACTTCTGAAAGACCATGCTGCTCTCTGTGTGCCCTGAGGGTTGGGCTCCACGTGCTCACTCTGGCAGAGGTCCCCTGTTGTTCCCCCACTTTGTGCCTGGTGCTCCCCGGGGTGCAGCTCAGGAGACTCCCCTGCTGCTGTGAGCCGCGGCTCCCAGTGACCTGGGGCTGCCTCTGGGAGGCTGAAGTTCTTTCTCTCTGGTGGGCCACCCCTCTGGCAGGCCACCCCTCCGACCCCAGGGAGCAGAGCCTTTCTGTTCTTTTCCAGATTACCTTGAGTAGGAGAACTGCCTCACTGGGTCCCTTTGTGGGTTATGTCTCTTGAAAGTTTAGAGTCCTTAGTTTCAAGTTTTATCAGAGAACGCCTAACACTCCCTTCTTGTCGCCATCTTGGCTCTGCCTCCAGGACCCTGAGTATTCTTTCAAGGGCTGTTTTTTGTCTTCTTGATCTAGAATATTTGGACAGTTTTACCTGATAATTTCCTGAAAGAACTTTCCCAGGTTCTTTTGTTTTTTTTAATCTAGGTTTTCTGGTAAACCAATTATTCATAAATTATCTTTATTGGTTGCATTTCCAGGTCGTTTGTTTTTCCTAAAAGGTTCTTTATGTTTTCTTCAATTTTTTTCAGCCTTTTTATTGTATTTGATAGAATCTTGGTATCTCAAAGATGCATTAGTTCCTGTTTGTCCAAATCTAATTTTTAAGGTTTTTATTTTCTTCAATTAGCTTTTATATTTCCTTTTTTCAGTTGGTTAATTTTACTTTTTGCTGAGCTGCGTTCTCTTTCTAGTTGATCAATATGCATTGCATTCCTTTTCCAGTTGATCAATTTTATTTTTTGAAGAGTAACATTCTTTTTCCAGTTGGATATTTTTACTTTTTTTTTTTTTTGCAAGGCAAACGGGGTTAAGTGGCTTGCCCAAGACTACACAGCTAGGTAATTATTAAGTGTCTGAGACCAGATTTGAACCCAGGTACTCCTGACTCCAAGGCATTTGCTTTATCCACTACGCCACCTAGCCACCCCTGGATATTTTTACTTTTAATGGAGTTATTAGGTCACTTTTATTTAATTTTCCTGTGTGGCTCTTATTTTTCTTTCCATTTTTCTTCTTCAACTATTCTTTAACTTTTGTTTCTTTAATTTATTTTTATTAAAGATATTATTTGAGTTTTGCAATTTCCGCCCCAATCTTACTTCCCCCCCCAAAGCAATCTGTCAGTCTTTACTTTGTTTCCATATTGTACATTGATCTAAATTGAGTGTGATGAGAAAGAAATCATATTCTTAAGGGAAAGAGACAAGAAGTCTAAGAGGTAACAAGATCAGACAATAAGATATCTGTTTTTTTTTTCTAAATTAAAGGGAATAGTCCTTGAACTTTTTTCAAATTCCACGGCTCTTTATCTGGATACAGATGGCACTCTCCTTTGCAGACAGCCCCAAAATTGTTCCTGATTGTTGCACTGATGGAATGAGCAAGTCTTTCAAGGTTGAACATCACTCCCATGTTGCTGTTCGGGTATACAGTGTTTTTCTGGTTCTGCTCATCTCACTCAGCATCAGCTCGTGCAAATCCCTCCAGGCTTCCTTGAAATCCTGTTCTTCCTGGTTTCTAATAGAACAATAGTGTTCCATGTATACCACATTTTGCTAAACCATTCCCCATTTGAAGTATATTTACTTGATTTCCAGTTCTTTGCCACCACAAACAGGGCTTCTATAAATATTTTTGTACAAGTGATGTTTTTGCCCTTTTTTATCATCTCTTCAGGGTATATACCCAGTAGTGGCATTGCTGGGTCAAAGGGTATGCACATTTTTGTTGCCCTTTGGGCGTAGTTCCAAATTTCTCTCCAGAAAAGTTGGATGAGTTCACAGCTCCACCAACAGTGTAATAGTGTCCCAGATTTCCCACAACCCTTCCAACAATGATCATTGTCCTTTCTGGTCATGTTGGCCAGTCTGAGAGGTGTGAGGTGGTACCTCAGAGAAGCTTTAATTTGAATTTCTCTAATAAGTAATGATTTAGAGCAGTTTTTCATATGGCTATGGATTGTTTTGATCTCCTCATCTGTAAATTGCCTTTGCATATCCTTTGACCATTTGTCAATTGGGGAATGGCTTTTTGTTTCAAAAATATTACTCAGTTCTCTGTATATTTTAGAAATGAATCCTTTGTCAGAATCATTAGCTGTAAAGATTGTTTCCCAATTTACTACATTTCTTTTGATCTTGGTTACATTGGTTTTATCTGTGCAAAAGCTTTTTAATTTAATGTAATCAAAATCATCTAATTGGTTTTTGGTGATGTTCTCCAACTCTTCCTTAGTCATAAATTGCTTCCCTTTCCATAGATCTGATAGGCAAACTAGTCCTTGATCTTCTAATTTACTTATAGTATTGTTTTTTATGTCTAAGTCCTGTAACCATTTGGATCTTATCTTGGTAAAGGGTGTTAGGTGTTGGTCTAATCTAAGTTTCTTCCATACTAACTTCCAATTATCCCAGCAGTTTTTATCAAAGAGGGAGTTTTTATCCCAATAGCTGGGCTCTTTGGGTTTATCAAACAGCAGATTACTATAATCGTCTCCTGCTTTTTCATCTAGTGTATTCCACTAGTCCACCACTCTATTTCTTAGCCCATACCAAACAGTTTTGATGATTGATGCTTTATAATATAATTTTAGATCAGGTAGGGCTAAGCCCCCTTCTTTTGCAATTTTTTTTCATTAAGCTCCTGGAAATTCTTGACTTTATATTTCTCCATATGAATTTACTTACAATTTTTTCTAACTCATTAAAGTAATTTTTTGGAATTTTGATTAGTAGGGCACCAAAGAAGTAGATTAGTTTTGGTAGAATTGTCATTTTTATTATATTAGCTCTATCTATCCATGAGAGGTTGATATATGCCCAGTTATTTAAATCTGATTTAATTTGTTTGAGAAATGTTTTATGATTGTTTTCAAAAGTTTCTGAGTCTGTCTTGGCAAATAGACTCCCAGGTATTTTATAATGTCTGAGGTTACTTTGAATGGGACTTCTCTTTCTAGCTCTTCCTGCTGTATCTTGCTAGACATATATAGAAAAGTTGAGGATTTATGAGCGTTTATTTTATAACCTGCAAATTCGCTAAAATTGCTAATTGTTTCCAGTAGATTTTTTTGGATGATTTCTTGGCATTTTCTAGGTAGACCATCATGTCACCTTCAAAGAGTGAGAGTTTTGTTTCTTCCTTCCCAATTCTAATTCCTTCAATTTCTTTTTCTTCTCTAATTGCTGATGCTAAAATTTCTAATGCAATATTGAATAGTACTAGTGATAATGGGCACCCTTGATTCACCCCTGCTCTTATTGGGAATGCCCCTAGCCTCTCCCCCATTGAATATGCTTGTTGATGGTTTCACATAGATCCTGCTAATTATTCTAAGGAACAGTCCATTTATTCCTACACTCTCTAGTATTTTTAGTAGGACTGGGTGCTGTATTTTATCAGAAGCTTTTTCAGCATCTATTGATATGATCATATAATTTCTGATAGGTTTGTTGTTGATATAACTGATTATACTAACAGTTTTCCTAATATTGAACCAACCCTGCATTCCTGGAATAAATCCGACTTGATCATTATGTATTATCCTAGTGATAAGTTGTTGTAATCATTTTGCTAAGATTTTATTTAAGATTTTTGCATCTATATTCATCAGGGAAATAGGTCTATCATTTTCTTTCTCTGTTTTAACTCTTCCTGGTTTAGGTAGCAGCACCATATTGGTTTCATAGAAAGAGTTAGGCATAGTTCCATCTTACTCTATTTTTCCAAAGTAGAATTCACGTGTGAATCCATCAGGCCCTGGAGATTTTTTCTTTGGGAGGTCAGTGATGGCTTGTTGAATTTCTTTTTCTGAGATAGGGTTGTTTAGGTATTTAATCTCTTCTTCATTTAACCTGGGCAACTTATATTTTTGTAAATATTCATCCATTTCACTTAGATTATCAAATTTATTCCCATAGAGTTGGGCAAAGTAATTTCAAATTATTACTTTAATTTCCTCCTCATTAGTGGTGAGTTCACCTTTTTCATTTATGATACTAGCAATTTGGTTTTCTTCTTTTTTTTAATCAAATTGACCAGAGGTTTATCAATTTTATTGGTTTTTTCATAATACCAACTTTTGTTTTTATTTATTAATTCAATAGTTTTTTTGCTTTCAGTTTTATTAATTTCTCCTTTAATTTTTAGAATTTGATTGGGGATTTTTGATTTATTCTTTCTCTAATTTTTTTAGTTGCATGTTTAGTTCATTGATTTCCTCTTTCTCCAATTTATTCATGTAAGCATTTAGAGCTATAATATATCCCCTGAGAGTTGCTTTGAATGAATCCCATAGGTTTTGGTATGTTGTTTCATTATTATCATTATCTAGGAAAAAATGGTTAATTCTTTCTATAATTTGTTTTTTGGTCCACTCATTTTTTAAAATGAGGTTATTCAGTTTCCAATTTGTTCTGGGTCTGTATCTCCTTAGCCCAGTATTGCATATGACTTTTATTGCATTGTGATCTGAGAAAGATGTATTCACTATTTCTGCCTTTCTGTAGTTGATCATTAGGTTTTTATGTCCTAGTACATGGTCAATTTTTGTATAAGTTCCATGTACTGCAGAGAAAAAGGTATATTCCTTTCTATCCCCATTCAGTTTCCTCCATAAGTCTACCATATCTAGTTTTTCTAACAATCCATTTACCTCCTTAACTTCTTTCTTGTTTATTTTATGATTCGATTTCATCTAGATCTGAGAGCAGGACTTTGAGGTCTCCCACTAGTGCAGTTTTTTTTTTAAGATTTTTCAAGTCAGTGGGGTAAGTGGCTTACCCAAGGCCACATGGCTCAGTAATTATTAAGTGTCTGAGGTCGGATTTGAACCCAGGTACTCCTGACTGCAAGGCCAGTGCTCTACCCACTGTGCCACCTAGCCACCCCCCTTTTGTAGTTCGTTCAGCTTCTCCTCTTAGAATTTGGATGCTATCCCATTGGGTGCATATATATATTCAGTATTGAAATCACTTTATTGTCTATGGTACCTTTTAGGAGGGTTGTTTCCTTCCTTATCTCTTTTTTTATTGATTATTTTTTAGGTTTTTTTGCAAGGCAATGGGGTTAAGTGGCTTGCCCAAGGCCACACAGCTAGGTAATTATTAAGTGTCTGAGACCAGATTTGAACCCAGGTACTCCTGACTCCAGGACCAGTGCTTTATCTCCTGCGCCACCTAGCCGCCCAGTTCCTTATCTCTTTTACGGCTATCTATTTTTGCTGCTGCTTTGTCTGAGATAAGGATTGCTACCCCTACTTCTTTTACTTCAACTGAAACAAAATATATTTTGCTCCAACCTTTTACCTATACTCTATATGTATCTCTCTGCTTCAAATGAGTTTCTTGTTAAGCAGCATATTGTAGGATTCTGGTTTTTAATCCACTCTGCCATTTGCTTACATTTTAAGGGAGAGTTCATCCCATTCACTTTGAAAGTTATGATTACTTATTCTTTATTGCCCTCTCTGCTATCTTCCCTCTGTATTTTCCCCTTCCCCCCTTTATCTGTATTCCCCAGCATTTTGTTTCTGAATACCACCACCTTCAGTGTGTTTGCCCTACTATATCACCCCTCCCCTTTCTTTCCCTTTTCCCTTTTTCCCTTTTCCCTTCCCTTCCTTTTGTTAGTTCCCCCTTTTTTCCCCACTCCCCTTCCCTTTCTCTGTCCCCCCTCCCCTTTTCCTCTTTTAATACTTGAAAGGCTAGATGTTTTATAAGTTAACTAAGTTTATGTAAGTTGACTTTAAGCCAAATCTAATGAGAAGAAGATTCAGGTGTTTCTCATCTCCTCCCTTCTTCCCCTCTTTTACCATAGATGTTTTTGTACCTCTTAATGTAATGAGATTTTCCCCATTCAGTCCACTCCCTCCTCCCATCTCTTTCCTGTTCCCCTTTTTAAGGAGGTAGTGTCTTTTTAGATCATTCTGAGCCATAGAATATTCTGAGTATCTGTCACTTCTAGCTAAGTACATTCTATCTAATAGTGTTAAAATTCTTGAGAGTTATTAGAGTCCTTCTTCCAAGTCGGGTTAAAGCCAGTTACATCCCATTAGATAGCAGTCTCATGGATAGATCATGAATATCCATCATTTCTGGCTAGGTATATTCTCTCTATTAGATTTACAATTCTCAACATTTATGAGAATTTTTTCACCATGCTGGGATATAGCCAATTTCAATTTATTGGATAGCAGTTTTTTTCCTTTTACTGCCTCCTCCTCCTCCTCCTCCTCCTCCTCCTCCTCCTCCTCCTCCTCCTCCTCCTCCTCCTTCTTCTTCTTCTTCTTCTTCTTCTTCTGTTCTTCTTTTTTTTTTTATCTTTTCATGTGTCTCTTGAACCACCTGTTTGATGTCCAAATTTTCTGTTTAGCTTTGGTCTTTTAATCAGAAATTTTTGGAATTCTTCCATTTCATTAAATGTCCATCTTTTTCCCTGGAAGAGAAGGTTCAGCTTTGTGGGATAGTGGATTCTTGGCTACATTCCAAGCTCCCTTGCTCTTCGAAATATTTCGTTCTAGGCCTTTCGATCCCTTAATGTTGATGCAGCCAGGTCCTGCGTATTCCTTACTGTGGCTCCTTGATATTTAAATTGTTTCTTTCTGGCTGCTTGCAGGATTTTTTTCTTTTATCTGATAGTTCTGGAGTTTGGCTATAACACTCCTTGGTGTTTTCATTTTAGGATCTTTTTCTGGAGGGGATTGATGTATTCTTTCAATAACTACTTTGCCCTCTGGTTCCATGATATCAGGGCAGTTTTCTATCACTAGATCTTGTAATATTAAGTCCAGGCTTTTTTTCTCTTCATTGTTTTCAGGAAGTCCAATAATTCTCAGGTTGCCCCTCCTCGATTTATTCTCAATGTCAGTGGTTTTGTTGATGAGGTATTTTACATTTTCTTCTATTTTTTCTATTTTTTGATTTTGTTTAACTGGCTCTTGCTGTCTCTTGGAGTCATTAGTTTCTCCAGACTCCATTCTTTTTTTAGGGAGGAGTTTTCTTCATTAACCTTTTTTCAACTCCTTTTCCAGTTGGTCAGTTCTCCTTTTGAAAGAGCTTTCCATTTGACCAATTGAGGTTTTGAGAGAATTATTTTCTTTTTGCATTTGCCCAATTGAGGATCTGAGAGAATTATTTTCATTTTGTATTTGTCCAATTGATGATGTGAGAGATTTAGTCTCATTTTGTATTTGTCCAATTGATGATCTGAGAGTTTTATTCTCATTTTGTATTTGTCCAAATTGAGGATCTGAGAAATTTATTCTCCTTTTTTATTTGTCCAATTGTATTTTCTAAGGATTTGTTTTCTTGTTGCAAGGTATTAATTGTCTCTCCCAAATTTTCCAGTTGATTTTTAAACTCCTTCCTTATTTCTTCAAGGAAGTCTTTCTGTGCTGAAGACCAGATTGTATTCTCCTCAGAGATTCTAGGTCTCTCTGAGTTAGGGTCTTTTCCTTCCAAGAATTTTTGTATGTCTCCACCTTTTCTCTGACCCTTCTTCATTTTGCTTACACCTTGAGTTGGGGAGGGGCTGGTTCACAGGGGTTTGGAATCCCTAGAGGCTTTACTCACTGAGTGCATTTTCTCTGGCTGGCCAGTAGGAGGTGCTGGTTGCTTTCTCTGGAGTGTCTGTGAACTTGATTGAGGCCTTCTCCCTTTGCTTGAAGGGAGGAGTTGGAGCTATTGAATTCTTTTGCCTTCAATCAAAGGTGGGCTTTACCCTGGGGTGAGGTTGTTCCTCTCCCTATTGTCAGCTGGGCTGGTGGTTCCACTCACATACTTGTGCCTGAGGCAGAATTAGTTTGCAATTGTTTGTTCTGGGAAGGGGCCTCAGCTGCAATGGAGGCATGGACTCAGAGTTTCTCAAACCAGAGGAGCCTAGGGATGGTGTCTGCAGCTCTGTTGCACTGGAACTCTCCCCCTAGCCCTGTCGGCAAGCTCCAGAAGGACAGCATCAACACCAGTGCCTTTGCTCCCTAGTTGACTGAAGCCCCCACCATCTCGCCCCACTGCTGATCCAGCAGGTCCAGCTCTCGGGCCCTCCCTGGCTCCAATTCAGCCACTAATCTGGCTGATCCAGGGCTGATCCACCCTCTGAGCCCAGACTGCTGCAGGAGACAAATCCTGAGGTAGATGTTCTTTCTCCTGGCTTTTCTTTCTGGGTTTTGTGGGTCGGATTTCTGTTAAGAGGTTTGTTTCATATGATAGATGGGGAAAGATCAGGAGACTTTAGGACTGTGCCGTCTTCTCTCCGCCATCTTGGCCCCTTCTTTGACTTTTAAATTCTTTTTTTTAAGTTCTTCTATGAAGTTTTGAATTTGAGTCTAGTTTGTAAGACTCCTTCAAGACTTTCCATGTAAGTATTTTGTCACTGCTTTCTTCTTCTGAGATGGCATTTTTATTATCTTTGTCTGCATAATAGCTTTCTATGGTTAGTGCTGTTTTAGGTTTTTTTGCTCATTTTGATTGTTGAACTCTGCCCCTGGGGATAGGGCACATAGACTCAAATTCTTTCTGCTGGGGCTGGGGTCTGATCCCTGGCTTATTGGTCAAGATGTTGCCTACACAGCCCAGACATTGCCTTTGTAGAGATTTATTTCCTCCTTTATGTCCAGGCTCTGCCTGTGTAGAGGTTTGTTCCCAACCCAGTCTTGTCTTTTGCCCCAGTATTCCCAGGGTTCAGACTTTTCTGGAGTTGGGACCCTCCCTGCTGACTTACTTTCTAACTGCTGGGACCTGGGCCCCATTGTGGCTAAAAGCCTCCTGCTGGCTTTTCCACTCTCCTGCCTAGCTGGGCTTTAATTTCCCCTTTCCCCCAAGAGACAGACCTTCACTGAAGATCTTCCATGATGTCTACAGTTGAAAACTTGTTTCTATCTTTTTTTCTGAATCTGTAACTTAAATGTCTATGGAGAGGCTTCATTTAATGTTGTGTAGGAAAAAGCTCCAGGACCATGCCACCATCCTGAGCTCCACCCTGGAAATCCAGATCTTAGAGGCAAAAGTTAGGAGGTGGAACATTATTATCTCTCAGAGTTTTTTTCAGGTCCTGCCCTGACTTCTGTTTCATTCCCAGTTCACCTCTATACTGTCCTCTTCTCTCAAATCTTTGACCTCCTCATCCTATTGCTGCAATCCTTTAAGAAACTTTAGTACTAGATTACTCCCAATATCTGTCTTCTCTCCTCTTACTAATTTATGTGCTGCTGAACAAAGTTGCGGTGAAGTAGCATGATAATATCATGCTAGAAAGCTGAGAAACAGTTTTTCCAACTAGAGTTTACAATAAAGACCTCATTTCTCAAATACATAGAGATGAGTCAAATTTATAAGAATATAAGTCATTCCCAGGTGATAAATGGTCAAAACAGACAGTTTTCAGATAACAAAATTAAAACTATCTATAGTAAAATTAAAAAATGTTCTAAATCATTATTGACTGGAGAAATACAAATTAAAAGAACTCTGAGATACCATCTCACATCTATCAGATTGACTAATAGGAAAGAAAAGGAAAATGATAAATGTTGGAGGGGAAGGGAGAAAACTGGAATTTTAAGGTATCATTGGTAGAGCTGTCAACTTGCCATTCTGGAGAATAATCTGGAACTATGTCCAAAGGGCTTTAAAAATGTGCATTCTCCTTGATTCAACAGTGATACTACTAGGTCTGTTTTCCAAAGAGATCATAAAAAAGGGTAAAGGACCCACATGTATAAAAGTATTTATAGCAGTTCTTTTTGTAGTGGCAAAGAATTGGAAACTGAGGGAATGTCCTGTTGGGATGAACAAACTGTGTTTATGAATGTAATGGAATACTATTGTCCTATAAGAAATGATGAGCAGGCAAATTTCATGAAAAAACAGTAAAGACTTATATGAACTGATACTGAATGAAATGAGCAAAATCAGGAGAACATTGTACACAGTTAACAGCAATATTGTATCAATGATGAGCTTGAAAAATATAGTCACTCTGATCAAGACAATTCCAAAGGACCCATGATGAAAAACGTCCACCTCCAAAGAATTGATGAACTCTGAGTGCAGATTGAAGCATACTTTTTTATTTTGATTATTTTTTGTGTTTTCTTTTTTGCAACGTGGCTAATATAGTAATATTTTTTGCATGACTTTATATAGTATAATCAATATTTTATTGCTTTCCTTCTCAAGGGATAGAGAAGAGGAGAAGAGAAAAAGAGAATTTGGAATTTAAAATTTTAAAAAATAAATGTCAAAAAATTTTAAATGTAATTAGAAAGCATACAATGAAATAAAATATATTTTAAATTTTTTAAATGCTAAAAATTAATAGGAAACAAATACAGTTTCATACTATGCAACTTTAGTTGAATTCTCAAGTGCAGAAAAGATGCCTGTCTTACTGCAAAAGCTTTTCTAAGCCTTCTTTCTTAAAGTCTCCCATACTTCTATCTCTTCTTCGTCTCCCTTCCCCCTCCCCCCTCAATCTGAGAGGGACTCCCTTCTTACTTTACTGAGAAAATGAAGGTCATTTGATGTTAGCTCCTTTTTTCTCCCTTTGTCTTCCTGTCCTTGACATCACATCCCTCCCTCCATCTTTCTTTTATTATTTTAATTTTCCTCTTTTTATTTTATTTTTATTTATATTTATTTACATATTTTATTTTCCTCCTTTATTTGTTAGTGAGGTAATTCTTCTTACTAACCCCATCCCCTGTGTACATCTCATCTTCTCTAGCATATAGTGATCTCAATAATCCTCAGTCTCTGATTTTTTTTTCTTTTTTCATACCTTTTCATCTCCCCGTCCTTACAAACTACCATCCCCTCAACTATTGCCCTTTATAGACTTACTTTTTCAACCTCTGATTGTACTTCTCTCACTTTCTTTTCAGGCCTTTGTAATCTTGATTCTTACCTCATCCCTTGACTGAAACCACTCCTTCCAGTTTTATTAGGGATCTCTTAATGGCCAAATCTAAGGTCTTTTTTCATTTCTTATTCCTCGCAACACTACTGACTTTTCCTGGGATAGTGTTTTTTTCTCTTCTTCTTGTGATTCTTTTCCTGCTTGTCTTACCATTCCTATTTAAACTCCATCATCCAAATCATACTTCCTTAATGCACATTTTTCCAAACTTTTCTCATTGGCTTCCTATTTTTCTTTTTCTACCTTCTTTTCTCTTGGTTACATCATTAACTCTAAGGAGCTTGATTATCTCTATGCTGATGACTCCCAGATTTCTATAACTAACCCAGTCTCCCTGTGAGAGCTAGGTGGTAAAGCAAAAAGAGTGCTGACCTGGAATCAAGAAGACCTGACTTCAAAGTTGGACTTAGAATTAACCAGCATTGTGACCCTGGTCTAGTGACTTTAACCTCTGTTTGCCTCTGTTTCCTTTATTAATCTCATAATCAATAATCAGGTAAGGCAGAATGTTATGCTGACAAGTTTTTGTTCATAGTAATAGTTATAAGGGGATTTTAACTCCTTTTTTAAAATTTAAAGATATTGTATGAAGGATTCATTGAAATACATAATATACTTGAGCAGTCTAGTGTATTATTTAATAGTTATTAATAATAATAATAATAGCAATAATAACTTGCATGGCAATTTGTTTTTCTTTTTGGAGGCATTTGGGGTTAAGTGACCTACCCAGTATCACACAGCTAGTCATTATTTGAGGTTGGATTTGAATTCAGGTCTTCCTGTCTCCAGAGCTCATGTTCTATCCACTGTACAACCCAGCTGCTCTAGTACTTTGTTTTTCCTCACAATAATTCTATGATTTGGAAAATAGGTGTCTTAATATTCCCTTTTATAAAGGTGAACAATGGCACCATAGGATTTACTTAATATATGTTGATAAATGACAGTTTTTTTCCATTTTTTAAAAAAGTAATCTTGGGGAAAAGAGAATTTAAAAAAAGAATAGGAACCTTTTTAGGGTAGTTGATAATGAGTGATGGGAAGGAAAAAAACATTTAACTTTGATTTTGCTCTTTTCTCTACCAAGGAAAATAATTATTTGACTAGTAAGTTAGGAACACTTGTGTTCAAGTCCCATCTTAGACAGTTACCATTTGTATGACCCTGGGAAGGTCATTCAACTTCTTTAATCCTCAATTTCCTCATTTATAAAAGGAAGTAATTGGCTTTGATGATCTCTGAGATCCTATTCAGCTTTAAATTTATGCTCTGTGAAACCCATCACATATTAAATAAGTCACCAGACCCAGACAAACTATTTGCCAGGGTAATGAAAAACTAATGTATGATTTCCGAGCTATTATCAGTGATATTTGGAAGACTGCAGAGATATCAAGACACACATGAATACAATTATAGGGGCGGCTAGGTGGCACAGTAGATAGAGCACTGGTCCTGGAGTCAGGAGTATCTGAGTTCAAATGTGTCCTCAGACACTTAATAATTAGCTAGCTGTGTAGCCTTGGGCAAGCCACTTAACCCCTCTACCTTGCAAAAACCAAAACAAAACAAAAACCCAACTGTAAAACATTATTTAAGGAAATATAGCCTCAAATAATTTAAGAAATATAATTTGCTTCTTGGTAGGCTGAATCAATATAATTAAAAAGGTAATGCTACCTATATTGATTTACATATTCATTGCTGTATCAAACTGCCAAAGGATTACTTAATGGAACTAGAAAAAAATAATGAAAATTGTCTGGGGGAAATGAAAAATCAAGAACCTCATGGGAAATAATGGAGCAAAAAAGTGGGAAGAAGGAGGTCTAGCATTATTAGTACTCAGACTAATATTATAAAGTAATAATCATCAAAATCATTTAGTACTCATTAGAAAATAGATTTATCAGTGGAAAAGCTTGGGTACAAAACTTATCAAAAGCAAATGAAACTAGTAGCTTCATAGGAAGTTAGTGGAGCCTAACTCTAAATTTATGTAATCCTGTTATTTTGGGGAGAGAATTGATCTGCTGAACTGTATAGAGGACAACAGGATACATAGTCTTGTTACAAAATCTTTGTGCCTCTGAGATATTTTAAATAAAGGACCAGTAGAGGGCTATCTCACTACAATTAATTGGGTTGATGCTCCATAGAATAGCTCCAGACAATGGCCAGAATCTTTTGGAGATGATACTTATAATCTATGGAAGAACTAGTAGGAATATCTTGTGAAGAGGACTTGGATGACAGACACTTTGGTACACAACCACATATGTGTGCATGTGCATATGGAAGGAAAACTTGTTTAAACGTTTAAAAGATTTTAAAATTTTCCATATGCATATTAGAATATAAAAAGGATTGTTCATGAAACCGCACATCTGTTATAGTTTTTCTTTATAAAACAAAAACAATAAGTAATACTTACAGTGACCCTGTGATATATAATGCATTCAGCATGGTACTGTCAGAGCTATCCTACTTGTCTGTGATTCTTTTTGGATATTATTTCTGGTAGTCTTTCCTGTGTATTATACAATGACTTATTCACTTACTACAGAACAGCTGCCCCCAAAGAAGGGTATGTATGGAGATATTTTAAGCCAAAAGCTTGAATAAGAGGAAACCTGATTTTAGAATCCTGTGGAAGTTGTTTCAGTCCCTGGGCAATCACTGGCTGGGCAGAGGAGATGAGCTAATAAGTCATCTTTACAGCTTGCTCTAGTAATTAGAGAACTCAGGAGATAAATAGCTAGATGGGAGAATTGAGCCCTGGATTTGGAAGACCTGAGTTCAAATCCTACCTCGGTCATTTATTAGATGTTTGATCTGTGGCAAGTTGTAGTTTTCTTTCAGCTTCAGTTTCTTTATTTGTAAAAAGGGGATAATAGTAACATCTACCACTTAGGGTTGTTTTGAGAGTTGTATTTGAAAAGCTTTTCAAACCTTAAAGTGTTATATAATTCTTAGTGATGATGATGATGATGATGATGATGATGATGATGGGGATAATGATGATGATGATGTCTGTTTATGGTGCTTCACCATCTAGGGACAGCAGTTGGCACCCACACTCCCTCAGCTGTCCATAGAACCAGACCTTAGCTCAAAAATCAATGTGCCCCAAAATCAGATACAATACTAAATCTTTGTCAACATATGCAAATGTTGGGGCGGCTAGGTGGCTCAGTGGATAAAGCACCGGCCCCGGAGTCAGGAGTACCTGGGTTCAAGTCCGGCCTCAGACACTTAATAATTACCTAGCTGTGTGGCCTTGGGCAAGCCACTTAACCCCATTTGCCTTGCAAAAATCTAAAGAAAAAAACATAAGCAAATGTTTATCTGGTGTAATATGAAGGCACCAAAGATTTGTGCTATCTTCAGGCATATCATTCTTCTGCCTCAGAGGAGAGACAATCAGAACATTCACTGCAGATGTTCCTGGATGCTCTGGCCAGTGATTAGGCTGGCATCTGGTGCCATGAATATAATGGGGTTTTTTTAAGGTACGTGACAGGTACAGGACACATCATACTTTCTAGGGAGCATGATGCTCAAATAGTAATGTATATGAGATCTTTTATTAATGCGTGATCATTTTATGTTAGCATATAATCGTTAATATCTGTGTCCCTATAGGTAAATGTCTATGGATTATAGATTGAAAGGACTGAAAATTTTCTGACTCTTGGGGACACTCAGCAATATCTCCTTCTCTCCACTTTCCTTCCAAATTTTGGGAAGCAGCATTAGATATTTTAAACAATCCCACATAGCTGTTCCAGTGGGAATTCTGTGGGGAATATATGTGGGAGAAGGAACTTCAACCTGACATTCCTGGCAGAGACTTTTTTTATTTTTATTTTTAGTTTATTTTTTTTTTGCAAGGCAAATAGGGTTAAGTGGCTTGCCCAAGGCCACACAGCTAAATAATTATTAAGTTTCTGAGGCCAGATTTGAACTCAGGTGCTCCTGATTCTGGGGCTGGTGCTTTATTCACTGCACCACCTAGCCACCCCCTGGCAGAGACTTAGAAGGTAGTGTGAAAAGTGAAGTGACTTGAGGACAGGGAGCACTTTTGTGCAAGTCAGGGTTGCTGGAATGTAAAATTAGGGAAAGTTTCAGAAATGGAGACCCTCTATTTGGTGCTCTTTTGAGTTGTTAACATTCCCTGCCATGGCCAAGGTGGTGGTGCACTCTCTCCCTGTGGGGCCATGATAAATAGCTGCTAGGAGCTTAGAGCTTCAGATGGAGGGATGTACAGTGCAAGATGTTGAGCTGAGAAGCAGGAGACAAGGGGCATAGTCTTCTAGGAGTTCCTTAGCAAGCAGCAGAAAGGCCTGCAGGCTATGAAGGAAAGTGGGAGGACCATGAGGAAAAGCAGGAGAGAACAGCAACTGGCAGTAGCTGCTGGCAGCTCAGGAGGGAGAGCCACAGGAGTCAGGGATGGAGCTGGAGGTCAGAGATGCCAGAAGGGCCAGAGTTGAGAATACTGATGTGGCTGAGCAAGTGGGAGCATTCTCTGCTGGGACAATACTGTATGGGACTGACACTCCATATAGAATAAACTGGTATTCATGGTCACTGACTAGGAGTGCAGTTTTGTTTTGTTTTGTTTTGGGTTGGTTGTGATATTTATGTTTTCTAGTCTTCCTTTGAGTACTGTGAACCATGAACCCTGTAGTGGCAAAGGAAATCAAAGAATGCCCATTGGGTGATGGTGGACATTTTTAGATTATCTGATGATCCAAAGAAATGAGAGACCCACCAAACTAAATACAGTCCCTCATGGTCTGTGAGTGCAGCTGACACAAGGCTCACCAAAGACACCTTAAATTCTACTAACAGTTGTCCCCTGAACTTTAGACACTTTAACTTGACTCTTACTTAGAAACATCTGGTTTTTTCCCATACTACACACCCATCTGCAGCTGAAGCTCCTGCTATGGCTGCCAAGGACAGAATCCTTTGTGAAAAATCTTGTAAGTTTTTAGAGAGGGGAGCTGGCCAGGGTTACAAACTTCCAGGTGGGACCAACCAGTCTTACCTCATCCTG
Organism: Macrotis lagotis; assembly: GCF_037893015.1. NCBI lineage: Eukaryota > Metazoa > Chordata > Mammalia > Peramelemorphia > Peramelidae > Macrotis > Macrotis lagotis. Next base: position 204,953,655 of record NC_133664.1, on the reverse strand, counting down.
CCTGAATTTTTCATTATATTTTGTTATTCTGAACTTCTACTTATATGACAATGATTTGGATTAACAGATTTTTAAAATTTTTACCTCTTTTTAAAAAATAGCCTCTCTGGTTATTAAAGAGTTTGTGATTGCTATATTAATATGATTTAGTTTAATTAGCATATTCCTTCCTTTTTTATGAGATCAGTGTTGCCTATGAAGTCTTGAGTGTTTTTCTGTGGTTCTCATATGGGTGTAATGTGGAAAGGGATAAAGGGATCTTGGCCTTTGGTTAGCAATGAAATGACTCAGTCAGTCCATAGCCATGCATTCCATTCATAGTTTAGGCTGTGGCCTTTTTTCCTACCTAGTGGCAGTACTGCTGGGTGGTTCCATGGAAAGCTATACTCTTTTGGAGGGAGATAAGACAGCACTGGTACAGTGTAGTGGTGTCAGACTCAAATGGGGCCACTAAAGCATACACAAGGATCCCAACAGGATGTATGTTGACTTAGAAAACTGACATTTATGTCCTTATTTTATTGTTAATACAGTCACACATTTAAATCAAATAGGAGCTACATTTTAATATGGTTCAGACCACATTGAAGTTTGTGGGCCATGTGTTTTGACACCTCTGGTGTCATGGAAAGAATATTGCATTCTGAAGACCTGGGATCAAAACCTGGTTCTGTTATTTACCACCTTAGGTGAGTTAATGATCTTTTTGGGCATCAGGTTTCATCATGTTAAAAATGAAGGGTTTAGACTAGAAGATTTCCTCTAAATTCTATTTCCTCAAAATTCTGTTTTAGCAGTCAGCCAGGTTTGAAAACTTTGATATCATTCTTTACTCTTTACTTTCACCCTATATGTCCAATCAGTTGCCAGTCTATCTTTTTGCTTGCACAGCCACCACCCTGGTTCAAGCCCTAATCACCTCTTGCCTGGACTCTGTATAGCTTCCTAATTGATCTCCTGCCTCAAATAAGATCTATTTTGCGTACAATAATTGGTTGTATCAAAATTTATACCAAGGCAATCTGTAATTGCAACTCTAGCCCCCAAAGTAACACAAGTGTAATATGATATTTTCTGAATGTAATTCAGCCCATCAGATGAAGATTATCACTTTTAATTTCTGTTTTTCAATTGGATAAGTCATAAGTCACACTATTCAAAATATAAAAGATACATCAGACAAAGGTGGTTAATTGGTGCTGAAATAAGCTAAAAGGCAAGAAAACACTGGGGAAACATTTGCATTTTACTTATATTAGATCTGATTTGAGAACAGCAGAATAATACACACATGCACATATTATATAGTCCCATTATTCTTATATATAAGCTTTCTGACATTAAAAGTGATTGTGTTAGAAGGGGAGACTTGACTAACTTGGCTAGCTTGGCCCCCGAGATTGCTGCTGTGGGTCCCTTCTTCTTGGTTTCCTCTTTCTTAGGGCCCTAATTCAATTTATGATCTTCCAGGGCAGTCCTGAGTGCAGCTCCAGCAAATATGAAGCAATTTAACTGGTGGGAGGCACAATTTTCTTGGCAATATTTGTATTGTATCCAAATCTTTTATTTTTAGGTTTTTGCAAGGCAATGGGGTTAAGTGGCTTGCCCAAGGCCACATAGCTGGGTAATCATTAAGTGTCTGAGGCCAGATTTGAACTCAGGTACTCATGACTCCAGGGCTGGTGCTCTATCCACTGTACCACCTAGCTGCCCCTATCCAAATCTTTTGTATCCAAATCTTGATGGATGAACTTTCTTCAAGCATTATTTTCCTTTTAACCCATTCAGTGCCTAATGGATTTGAAACAATAAAAGAAATATCCGAATTTTTAAAATCTGGATTATATTGTCATCTCCTTTTCGTTCACTTGCATCTGTGATTTCATATCATCATCAGAAGCTGGCACCTCTACCAATACAGTGCCAGTATTTTTTTTGTTTTGTCAAGGAACCCTATGTTTCTGAGTTTCATAGAATTGTGATTCAACTGGGCCTAGGCAGCTGCCAGCTACATGGGCACTGAGGCCACTACTTCCTAGCTATTCCCGAAGTCTCAACTGCCAATACATTATATTCAGTGATTTTCTTCAAGCTCAGATATGACCTTGTCATACACAACTCCCCTTATTCTATAAACTCTAGTGTTTTCCTATTACCAGATCAAAAATAAATGCTGTTTGACTTTTAAAGTTTTTGACAACCTGGCCACTTTTGAGGGTTTTTTTCTTTTATGCACCACATGGTTCATTCCTACTTCCTGTTTCTCCCATCTTTGGCAACTTCTTAAGTTTTCCTTCCTCAACTCCACCTCTTGGAGTCCTTGCTTTCCTTCAAGACTCCATTCAACCTGTACCTTCTTCCAGAGGTCTTTCTTGGGGTCCCCAGATTTCTTTGCCTTTTTATAACATTAAACTGGTTCCACATAAATGAGGCATCATGCCACAGAGTTAGAGTTTAGGTCCTCCAGATCATTTCTCCAAACCTCTGTCTGAAAACTTATTTCATTACCCATGTTTTAGTTTTGCATATTAATAGTTTTTTTCCTACTTATATATGTAGCAATATCTCTTACATCCTTTGAAAATGAATGAGTCTCTTCACATAAATGCTTCTCCTCTTATACAAACAAAATGTTTATCTAACCAAGAATGATAATAAATACATGGCATGATCATCTAGAGTTAAAGTCAGAATGAGCTGGGGCAACCCAGAAAAGCAAGGAAGGGATTGTTTTAGCCATATTGGGCAACAGAAGGAGGATAGGTGGATGGGACAATAGTGACTGACAGCAGAGAGCAGAGAACTGCTTAATTCTTCTTTTATTTTCCACCTCCAAAAATTCTGGACTAGAAATGATTATCAGGGAGTTGACACATGAAATAAATAAGGGGATAATAAGCAAGGCTCTGGTTTCCCTTGGTGAATTCAAGTCACTAAGATTACAAGTTACTAAGAGCATTCAAGGCCAGATTAATTGCATGTTTGGGTCCTGAAGATTGGTGGATCTGACTGCTGAGTACAATAAGATTGAGGAAGAGCAGATGTCCTGAAAAAAAAGTTTGGTAACTTTAAAAAAAATATTTCATTTTTTTCCCCAGTTACATGCAAAAATGAGTTTCAACATTTACTTTTAAAATGTTGAGTTCTGAATTCTCTCCCTTCCTCACACCCCAGTTCCCCTCATTGAGAAAGCAAGTTATTTGATATAGATTAAAAATGTGTAGTCATGGGGCAGCTAGGTGGCACAGTGGATAGAGTACTGGCCCTGTAGTCAGGAAGACCTGAGTTCAAATGTGATCTCAGACACTTAAGCCTTGTAAACCCCCTACAAAATAAAAAAAATTTTAAAAATGTGTAATTATGAAAAACATACCACAATAGTCATGTTATAAAAGTAAACATAACCCCTTCCCCCTCCAAAAAAAGAGAATCTCAGGAAAAATGAAGTTTAAAAAAAAAAGCATGCTTCAGTCTGTATTCCAACAGCATCAGCTCTGTGTTTGGAATGGATAGCATAAGTCCTTCAGAGTTGTCTTGGTTCTCAACATTACTGAGAAAAGGTAGGTCATTCACAGCTGACCATCCTTCAGTATTGCTGTTACTTTGTATATAGTACGTTTTCTATTGTGTCTGCTCATGTAAGTTTTTTACTAAGAGCATCCTGTTCATCATTTCTTATAACAGAATAGCATTTCATCTTAATCACATGCTACAATTTGTTAAGCCATTCTGCAACCAGTGGGCATCCCCTCAATTACTAGTTCCTTGCCACCAAAAAGTCCTTTTCCTTCCTGTTTTTCATCTCTTTTGGAATATAGACCTAGTAGTGGCACTACTAGGTCAAGGGGTAGGCATAGCCCTTTGGGCTTAGTTCCAAATTTCTCTACAGAATTGTTGAATCATTTCACAATTCCTCCAATAATACATTAATTTTTTCTATATCCTTTCCAACATTTGTCATTTTCTCTTACTGTCCTATTAGCCAATTCAGTAGGCAAAGGGTAATACCTCAGAATTTTTCCAATATGCATTTTGCCTATCAATAGTGAGTTAGCATTTTTAAATGATTTAAATAGATAACATTGATAACTTCATCTTAAAACTTTTTATATATTTTGATCAATTATCATTTTCTCCTCTCTCTTTCCTCTAGGGTGAGATAGATTTTTATACTCAGTTCAGTATGTATATTATTCCCTCACTGAGTCAGTTTTGATGAGATTAAGGCTCACTTACTCCCCCTTAACTCTCTTCTCTCCCATTCTATTGCAAAAACTTTTTCTTCCCTTTTTATATGAAATAACTTTTAACGCATTCTACCTTCCCTTTTCTCTTTCGCCCAAAACATTCTTCTCTCACCCGTTAACTCCATCTTTTTAATATATTATTCCTTCAAATTCAACTACCTGTGCCTTGTCTATATATAAATAAATAAATAAATGAATAAATATATATATATATATGTATATATATATGCATCTTCTAACTGGCCTGATAAATGAGAAAATTCATATGAATGAACTTCTCATGCAGGAATATAAGCAAATCATCATCATTAAGTCCCTTATGAAACTTTTTTAATGCTTCACTTGAGTTATGTAGTTGAAGTCCAAATTTTTTATTCAGTTTGTAGTTGAGGACCAAATTTTCTATTCAGCTCTGGTCATTTCATCAGGAAAGTTTGAAAGTCCCTCATTTAATTGACTGGCCATCTTTTCTCCTGAAAGAGAATATTCAGTTTTGCTGGGTTGTAATTCTTGATTCTTGGTTGTAATCCAAGCTCTTTTGCCTTCTGGAATGTCATATTCCAAGCCCTGTGATCCCTTAATATAGAAGCTGCTAAATATTGTGCTTTTCTGACTATGATTCCTAGTATTTGAATTGTTTCTGGCTGCTTATAATATTTTTTCCTTGACTTGTGAGCTCTGAAATTTAACTATAATATTCTTGGCAGTTTTGATTTTGGGATCTCTTTCAGGAGGTAATCAGTAGATTTTTTTTTTTTAGATTAAAAAAAAATTTTGCAAGTGAACTTTAATTTATTATTATTATTACAATAATTTTGTTATAAGAGTAAACATAAACCACCACCCCCAAGAAGATGCAAAACCTCAAGAATAGTGAGACAGAGGAAAAAAAGAAATGTACTTCAGTCTGTGTTCTGATTCCAGTGTCTCTGTTCTGGGATGAGTTGCTGTCTTTATCATAAGTCCACCAGAGAAGTTGTTTCAATATTTTTCTCACAGGTGCTATTACTACTAGCTGTATTTTCCTCCACTCTATTCCTCCCCACTCTCATTTATTCTATTCTCTCTCTCCTTTCATCCTAGCCCTGTCCAAAATTGTGTTGTATCTGGGTACCCTCTCCCTCAATCTTCCCTCTCTTCTATCACCTATTCTCCCCTTCGCTCCCCCCATCCCCCCTTTTCCCATCCCTTTCTTCTCATTTTTCTTTAGGGTAAGATAGATTTCTGTACCCTTTTAAGTGTGTATGTTATTTCCTCTCTAAGCCATTTCTGATGAGAATGAAGGCTCACTCATTCCCCCTTGCCTTCCTCCTTTCCACTCCATTGAAAAAGCTTTTTCTTGACTCTTAAGTGAAATTTCTTAGCTTCTTCTTCATCTCCTTTCCCTTCCTTTATCACCCATTGACTCCATCATTTTACTATATTATACCATTATATTCCACTCCTTCCTGTGTCCTGTCTATATATGCTCCTTCTAATAGCTCTTATAAATGAGAAAGTTCATATGAATTATCATTGTCTTCTCCCCATGCAGGAATACAAACAGTTCAATATCATTAAGTTCCTCATAGTTAGTCCTTCTCATCCACCCCCCTCTATGGTTCACCAGAGTCCTGTACTTGGAGATCAAACTTTCTGTTCAGCTCTGGTTGTTTCAGTGGGGAAATTTGAAAGTCCCCTGTTTCATTGAAAATCCATCTTTTCCTCTGAAAGAGGATGTTCAGTTTTGCTGGGTAGTTGATTCTTTGTTATAAACCAAGATCTTTTGCCTTCCAGGATATCATATACCAATCACTCCAAGCCCTTAATGTAGATGCTACCTGACTATGGAGTCTTGGTAGTTGAATTGTTTGTTTCTGGCAGATTTTAGAATTTTCTCTTTGATTTTGGAGTTTTGGAATTTGGCATACCTGGAAGTTTTTCTTTTGGGACCTCTTTCAGGAGGTGACTGGTAGATTCCCTCAATTTCTATTTTACCCTCTGATTCTAGGATCTCAGGGAAATTTTGCTGTATTATTACTTGAAAAATGAAGTCTAGGCTCTTTTTCTATTCGTGGCTTTCAGATAGCTCAATGATTTTTAAATTATTTCTTCTGGATCTGTTTTCAAGATTGGTTGTTTTTCCAGTGAGATAGTTCACATTTCCTTCTAATTTGGGGGGTTTTTTTGAATAATTTTATTTCTTCCTGATTTCTCACAAATTGATCAGCTTCTTTTAGTTCTATTCTACATTTGAAGGAGTTATTTTCTTCAGAGAACTTTTTTATCTCCTTTTCCAGCTGGCCAATTCTGCTTTTTAAGGCATTCTTCTCCTCATTTGCCTTTTGTTTTTCTTTTTTTTTCATTAGGTCTAAACTGGTTTTTAACCTATTATTTTCTTCAGTATTTTTTTTGTATTTCCTTCACCAAGCTGTTAATTTGGTTTTCATTTTTCTGCATTGCACTCATTTCTCCTCCCAATTTTTCCTCCACTTACCTTAATTGCTTTTCAAAGTCCTTTTTGAGCCACAGTCTGAGCCCATTTTCTATTTCTCTTGGAGGTTTTGGATATGGAAGCTTCAATTTTGTTTGTCATCTATGTGTTTTAATCTTCCATGGGACTGAAGTAATTCTCTGTGGTCAGATTCTTCTTTTTCCTGATGTTTACTCATTTCCTCAGCCCAAGACTAATTTACAGCATCTCCAAGGCTTTGGGTTGTTTTTTTGGGAGGGGGACACCCCACTGGGACCTTTATTCCTCCAAGGTCTTAGGCTCTCTTGCCTGTGCTTTGATATGTAGATGACCACAGCACTTCCCTCTGCCCTGAAGCTTTAAGGAGGGGTTCTGCTAGGCTATCTTAGTATGAAAGCCCAAACTGCAACTTGGATCTGAGTGTGGTCAAACAGCAGAATCCCACCCCAAGGGAGAGCAGAGAAATTTCTGCAGTCTCCCCTGACCCCCTTACTGCCTATGGGCTGTGCTCTGGAGGTACAGGCTGCTTTCTCCAGATTCTAGTTATAGGTTCTGCAGCTGATTCTCCCTCACTCCACACTCATTTTAGTGTAGCAGAATTTTAGGGGTAAGTAGAATTTTTAGTGTAGCAGAAATTGGGGGGTAAGGAATACATGGGAAATGCTGCCTTCATGCCACCATCGTGATGGTGCCCCTCAATGGATAACATCAGTGCAGTTTTCCTTGAAAATCTCTTGAAAAATGATGTCTAGATTGGAAATTGAGGAAATACCCATCGGTTGGGGAGTGGCTGAACAAGTTATGGTATATGAATGTTATGGAATATTATCATTCTAAGTAAAATCATGAACTGACTATAGAGAAGCATGGAAAGAATTGCATTAACTGATGCTGAATAAAACAAGAAGCATGGAGCAGAACCAAGAAAACATTGTACACATTAACAATAATATTGTAGATGTAAAGATTGGCAAATTGCCTTCTGTAGGCGGGTGGAGGGAGGGAAGTAAGATTAGGGGAAAAATTATAAAACTCAAAATAAATAAAATCTTTATAATTAAAAAAAAACCTCAATAACATTGTGAGATCATGAACTATAATGAATGCTGCTTCTCTCTCCGCAGTTTAAAGATCAAGGACAATGCCATCCATATCCAGAGAAAAATACTACTGAGCCTGAATGCATATTATGTTCACTTTTTTGAAACTTCTTTTATTTTTTTCCTTCCTCATGTTTTTTATTTTCTCTTTTTCACAACATAACTAATATGGAAATATTTTAAACAGGAATATACATATACAACGTCTACCAGACTTTTTATTGCCATAGGTAGGGGGGAGGGAAGGAAGGCTGGTAGAAAAATAAGGAACTCATAAATTTGCAAATGGATGAATGTTGAAAAACATTGCATGCAGCTGGAAAAATAAAATAAAATTTCAGTTAAAAAAGAAAAGAAAAATGATATCTAGACTTTTTTTGTGGTCATGACTTTCTGTTGGTCTAATAACTTTTAAATTATGTCTCCTGGATCTGGTTTACAGTTCAGTTGTTTTTCCAGTGAGATATTTCACATTTTCTTTTAGTTTTTCACTCTTTTGGTTTTGTTTTATTTCTTTTTTTTCCTCTCATAAAATTAACAGCTTCCCTTTGCTCCATTCTAAAGTTTAAGGAATTATTTTTTTCAGTGTGATTTTGTATCTTTTCCAATGGGCCAGTTCTGCTTTTTAAGGCAAATTTCTCCTTGTTGGTCTTTTAGACCTCCTTTCCATTTGGTCCAGTCTAGTTTTTAAGATGTTATTTTTGTCAGTGTTTTTTTGTCACCTTCACCAAGCTCCTGACTCAATTTTCCTACATCACTCTTATTTTTCTTCCCAATTTTTCCTCTACCTCTCTCACTTGATTTTCCAAATTCTTTTTGAGCTCTTCTATGGCCTGAGATCCATTCATATTTTTCTTTGATGCTTTGGATGTAGAAACTTTGACTTTGTTATCTTCTGGGTGTGTATTTTGATCTTTCATATGATCATAGTAAGTGACTCTGGTTGGATTTTTCCTTCTGTTGTTTACTCATTTCCTCATTCTATGACTTGATATTAATTCTTTAATTTAGTTGGGACTCTGCTTCCAAGGTAGTGGACTCACTGTCCCAAGTTTTTGAGGATTTTTGCAGCTATTTTTAGAGATATTTCTAGGAACCTGCAAGTTTTCAATTCTTCTAAGGTGTTAAAAAAAGGTTATGACTACTCTCCTGGCCCATTCTCTGGTCTGTGAGTGACCACAAGCACTCCTTTCTGCCTTTCCTGTCCTGGAACTGTGAGCAGAGTCCCTGCTCTTCTAAGACAGTGAGCTCTGTTGTTCTGCTCCTCTCCCTGGGACTGGGGCCCCAGAGTTGAGACCCAGATCTGATTATGGGAAAAGCAAGAGTCCTGCCTCAGTGATAGCAAAGAGATCCAGTAATCTCCTTACTCCCTTATGGTCCCTGGGCTAAGAGCTTTGGAAGAAGCTGTTGCTGATTCAGTAGCTCCTGAGGACTGCTCCTGGTCTGCTCGGGCAGTCCTGTACTGCTGAGGCCTGCACTGGACTGTGTTCCATTCTTACCCTGGGGCAGCAGACTTTTACTGCTGACCTTCCTTGTCCTTGGTGATTTCTGGGCTGAGAGATCTAGAAACCAGCATCACTGCCACTGATCTAGTCTTCCCACAGTCTATTCCTGGCTGGGACTGGTTTGTTCCTTTCTTATTCCAGTGCCACAGACCCTTCTTGCCATTCTTCCAAGTTGTCTCAGACAGGGAAATTGTTTCTTTTTTTCTGGATTCTGCCATTCCAGAATTTGTCCTTGTTACCTCTTGCCTAGAATCCTGCAAGGAGTCTTTTCTGACACCTGTAACACTACTGCTTTCTGTGATTCTCTCTAGTTTATTCTGAATATATCTTGTTTGGACATAGGTGTTTGCCTTTCCTCAGTCTAAATTCTTTGAGGGTAGGGACTGGTTTTGCCTTTCTTTGTATCCCTCTGTGCTCAGCAAATAGTAGACAGGTGCTTGTTGACTTACTTTGACTTAAACTTCCACGTAACCAGAACTTGTAGGAAGACTGACCCTCTCCTTAACTCTATGTGCCTAAGTAGGAATAGTTGTCTTTAGGATATTCTAAAATTACCTTGAGCTTAGTCACATCTTGCTTAGGGAGAGGGACTTGGGAGCTGAGATCCACTTAGAGAATGGCAAATTCATGTTTTTCATTTGGTCAGAGTTAACTTCTTTCTTGCTTTCCATGATGTGTGATATCTGTAATTACCTCCTGCTTATTAAATTACATTCTTGCTCTTTTTTTCTTATCATATCCTTGAATTTAAATATATTAGTTGCACATATAGACATGATTTCTTAATATTCGGTTTCTTAAACTTGTTATGAGAATTCCAAACCAGTTCTCATACTGTGTCACCGACTCTCATTAGATAGAATATCTTTAACTGCTGGTAGAATATCTTTATTTTTTTCTTGACTTGGTGGTAGCCTATTTCATGAATACTAAAATTTACCACAGAATTGTGTTGCTAAGCCAGAATTGAAATATTCTACGAAGGCACACATCATTTTTTGCCTTATTGTAATTTCTCATCTAGCTTGAATTTGTGAGTTTCATTTTTCCCTTTTCTCACTTTCCCTAACTCTCAATTCCCAAAGTGTCAAAATAAGTGAGAATAGAAATAGTATAGAAAAAAATGTAGTAAGAAATATGCCTATCTTTATTTCTTTCTGCCCCGCGCCCCGTCTCAGGATACAGAAATAAAATTTGACAGGGTTTTTTCCCTTAGGGCCAGCTCTGTTCTCATTGGTCTGGCATCATCAGAAACAAATCTGACACTTTTGATGTGGCAGATAGTTGGCATTTAGTAGTAATATAGTGAACTCTAGCAGTTTATAGGATGCTATATAAACTATTGAATGGAGCATGTGGTGAATGATCAAGAAGCATGACAAAGTCAGGAGTACATGGGATAAAATTGTTTTTATATTGAATTTAGTATTTACTTTAAGAAGAGTAACTCAGGGTGGAACCAAGAGGGTGACAGGAAAGGATCGTGTCTTAGGTGCTCTCTCATAAAACTCATAAGCTAAGGACTCTAACTAAAATTTGAGAAACAGAACCCACAGAAGGACCCAGTGAGGCAGTTCTCCTACTCAAGGTAACCTGGAAAAGAGCAGAAAGGCTCTGCTCCCCAGGGTCAGAGGGGTGGCCCACCAGAGCAAAAGAACTTCAGCCTCCCGGAGGCAGCCCCAGGGCGCTGGGAGCTAGAGCTCACAGCAGCAGGGGAGTTTCCTGACCTAGCCCCGGGAGCACTGGGCACAAACTGGGGGAACAGTGGCAGAGGGGAACTTCTGCCAGAGAGAGCAAGTGAAGCCCAGCCCTCAGGGCACACAGAGAGCAGTGTGGCCAGCAGAGTTTCCAGGAAACAGAAGCAGGTGGAGCCTGTAAGCAGGAGCCCCCAGGGCATGAGCCCATTGAATCTAGGGAGGGGAGTGAAGAAAGACTTCAGAGCTCTGTCCTCTGCCTCTGGAACAGGACTCTGGGGCTCTGACCACATTCAGATCCTGATCGCAGTCTAGGCCCCCCCATAGAACAGCAGGGTCCACCCACCTCAGCCCCGTAGCAGAGAGGGGTGCCTATGGTCATTCACAGACCGGGACAGAGGACAGAGCCCCACATACTCCCTTGTGGGAGTGTCCCAAAAGCTCAGGAAGTACCACAAAAACAGGCTTAGGCTGGGGAAATGAGCAAGCAGAGAAAAAAGAGGAACACCATTGAGAAATATTTTGCAAATGAGCCCAAGAAGGATCAAAATATTCAGTCTGAAGATGAGGAAGCACAAGCTCCTGCATCTAAAGACTCCAAGAAAAACAGAAATTGGGCTCAGGCTATGACCAAGCTCAAAAAAGACTTTGAAAATCAAATGAGGGAGTTAGAAGAAAAACTGGGAAAAGAAAGGAGAGAGATGCAGGAAAAACATGAAAATGAAGTCAGCAGCCTAATCAAAGAAATTCAAAAAAATGCTGAAGAAAACAGCATGCTAAAAATTAGCTTAGGTCAAATGGATAAAACAGTTCAAAAAGTTATTGAGGAGAAGAATGCTTTAAAAAGCAAAATTGGCCAGATGGAAAAAGAGATAAGAAAACTCTCTGAGGAGAACAAATCCTTCAGACAAAGAATAAAATTCAAGGAGATTGATGAATTTACCAGAAATCAGGAATCAATACGTAAAACCAAAAAAAATGAAAAATTGGAAGAAAATGTGAAATATCTCACTGAAAAACAACTGATATGGAAAAAAGACTTGGGAAAGATAATTTTAAAATTATTGGAATACCTGAAAGTCATGATCAGGAAAAGAGCCTTGACATCATTTTCAAAGAATTACTACAGGAAAATTGCCCCTATATTCTAGAAGCAGAGGGCAAAATAGAAATGGAGAGAATCTACCAATCCCTCCAAGAAAGATATCCCAAAAAACCAACCCCTGGGAATATTATAACCAAGTTCCAGAACTCCCAAGTCAAAGAGAAAATATTACAAGCAGCCAGAAGGACACAGTTCAAATATCGTGGAGCTCCAGGATCACACAGGATTTAGCAGCAACTACACTGGAAGCTCATAGGGCTTGAAATATAATATACCGGAAGGCAAAAGAGCTTAGAATGCAGCCAAGAATGAACTACCCAGAAAAGCTGAATGTATTCTTCCAGGGGAAAAGATGGACTTTCAATGAACCAGAGCAATTTCATATGTTCCTTTTGGAATGGCCAGAGCTGAATGGAAGGTTTGATCTTCAGATATAGGACTTGGGTGAAGCGTAGAGAGTGGAGAAGGGGAAAATATGAGGGACTTAATGATGATGAGCTGCATGTATTCCTGTATAGAAAAATGACATTGATAATACTCATATGAACCTTCTCAGTTAATAGAGCAGGTAGAGGGAGCTTTTATAGTTGAAGCACAGGAGAAAGCTGAATTCGAAGACAAAATATGGTGTAAAAATGGAGTCAATAGAAAAAAGGGAAATGGAATGGGAGAAAGAAAAAGGAGAGGGGGAATAGGCCAAGATATTTCATATAATAAGATTTTTCTTTATTACAATGAGCTATTGTAATGATATGAAAGTGGGGAAGGCAAGGGGGAATGAGGGAAACTTCGCTCTCATCAGAGCTGGTTAGGAGAGGAAACATCTGGAGTAAGAAGGAGAGAGGGGGGACAGGGGGAAGGGGGGGATGTGAGTGATGGAGGAGAGGATGGACCATGGGGGGAGAGTGGTCAGATATAATACATTTTCTTTTTTATTTCTTGCAAGGGTCTGGGATTGGATGGCCTCTCCGGGACCATAGGGCCAGGTGGATGCTGGGCCTAAGGGATGGTATGGGAGCTCAGGGCCTCTTGGCCCCAGAGCCGGGGATCTGTCTGCTGCACCACTCAGCTACCCTACAGCAGAGTCAGAGTGAAAGGAGAGAGAAAATATAGTACGTGGTAGTGGAGAAATATGAAAGGAGTGAGTTGTGATCAGCAATGGCAACGGTGGAAAAATATGGAAGTAACTTTTGCCATGGACTTATCATAAAGAATGTGATCCATTGTTGGAAGGGATGTGGGAAATCTGGGACACTATTACACTGTTGGTGGAGCTGTGAACTCATCCAACCCTTCTGGAGAGCTATTTGGAACTATGCCCAAAGGGCAACAAAAAATGTGCATACCCTTTGACCCAGCAATACCACTACTGGGTATATACCCTGAAGAGATGAAGAAAAAAGGGTAAAAACATTACTTGTACAAAAATATTTATAGCAGCCCTATTTGTGGTGGCAAAGAATTGGAAATCCAGTAAATGTCCTTCATTTGGGGAATGGCTTAGCAAACTGTGGTATATGTATGTCATGGAACACTATTGTTCTATTAGAAACCAGGAGGGACAGGATTTCAGGGAAACCTGGAGGGATTTGCATGAACTGATGCTGAGTGAGATGAGCAGAACCAGAAAACACTGTACACCCTAACAGCAACATGGGGGCGATGATCAACCTTGAAGGACTTTCTCATTCCATAAGTGCAACAGTCAGGAACAGTTTTGGGTTGTCTGCAAAGGAGAGTGCCCTCTGTATCCAGATAAGGAGCTGTGGAGTTCAAACAAAGTGCAAGGACTATTCCCTTTAATTTAGGAAAAAAATCAGATAGATTATTGTCTGATCTTGTTACCTCTTAGACATCTCTTTAAGGATATGATTTCTCTCTCATCACACCCAATTTGGAACAAGGTACAACATGGAAACAAAGTAAAGACTGACAAGAGTGCTTTCTGGGGGGGTGGGGAAGCAAGATTGGGGGAAAAATGTAAAACTCAAATAATATCTTTAATAAAAATAAATTTAAATTAAAAAAATAAAGAATGTGATCCACCCATGACAGAGTTGTTGGTGTTGGAACAAAGACTCAAGCAAATTTTTTATTATTATTATTTTGGGGGGGTGCAGGGCAAATGGGGTTGGGTGGCCTGCCTTGGGCCACATAGCAGGGTGATCTTTGGGTGTCTGAGGCCGGATTTGAACCCAAGTGCTCCTGGCTCAAGAGCCAATGCTCTGTCCACCACCCAGCCACCCCTACCATTATTACTATTTTATTTTATTTTATTTTGGGTCTTTTTTTTTTCTTTTTTTGGTTTTTGCAGGGCAGTGGGGTTGGGGTGGCTTGCATGTCACACGGCTGGGTGATTGTTGGGTGTATGGGGCCGGATTTGGGCTTGGGTACTCCTGGTTCCAGGGCTGGGGCTCCATCCATTGTACCACCACCTGGCCATACCTATAATTATTACTATTACTTTTTTTTAAATTTTAATTTTTTTTCTCTCCCCTTTACTTTATCACTTAATCAAGTCTGTATTTATTTGGGGGAGGGGGTATTTCATTTACTCTTAAACAAGGATATTTTATTAATGTAAAAAAATTATTTGTACAAAATGAGAATAAATATTAAATACAAAAAAGAAAAAAAGAAGAGTAACTCATTTTACATACAGCCTTTGAAACATGAAGACCTGCTACTTACTAACCTGTGATCATTCCTCATTTTGTAAGAATCGTAGTAAGGGACCTTAGAAAATCATTATGTCTAAGGGTCATCAAATTACAGCCCAAGAGTCACATATGGCTTGCTGCCTATTTTTGTACAGCCCTTGGACTAAGAATAATTTTCACATTTTAAAATACAATAAAACTTTATTTAAAAATAATTCTTAAGTCAAGAGCTGTATAAAAACAATCTAGTGAACTGGGCTGTAGTTTGCCAGTGCCTGATAGAAGAGGTTAAATGATCTGATCATGTCCTCACACTTGGAAAACAACAGACTTTCCTTAGGCCTTAAAAAGTATTTTTTTTGTAGTCCTCCCAAGGGTACAAATATCCCAAAACATTTTGTATGTAGTTACATGTTCTCCTGCTAGACCATATGCTTCATAAAGGTAGGAACTATGTTTTATATAATCTTTGTATCTCTCATATCATTAGATTTTTTTGGTTCAGTTCAATAAATATCAAGTACCTATTCACTGCAAAGTATATTCCTAAGTGCTGGGGAGAAAAGTGTTATTTGTATTATTAAAATAATAGAAATAATAGAATAAGGTCCAGGGTCATTCCCATAATCAAACTCTGATATATATATAATTAGGGGTTTTTTTTTTGGCAAGGCAATGGGGTTAAGTAGCTTGCCCAAGGCTACATAGCTAAGTAATTATTAAGCAACTGAGGCCAGATTTGAATTCAGGTCCTCCTGACTCCAGGGCCGGTGCTCTATGCACTGCGCCACCTAGCAGCCCCCTAATATTTTTTTAATACTGTTGAGAATTAACCTCAAGGAAAGATTTGAAGGGGAAAAGGAATTTGAGCATAGTAGATGGAAAGCTGAGTGTGGCAGGTATCACCTTGGATGTGTTTCAGTTGATGTTTCATTTCTCAGTCTTTTAGGCGACTCTCAGAGTCTGAATTACAGAGAAGGTGCCCACTGACACACTCTCATCTGAGAATTCCTCTCTCTCTCTCTCTCTCTCTCTCTCTCTCTCTCTCTCTCTCTCTCTCAGTCTCCCTCTCTCTCTTAGAGTGGAGTGGGCAAGCTTTGGGGGGGGGGGGAGCAGTTCCATCCATTTTTCTTTGTTGATAATAGACCTGCTGTGACTCCGAAATGCAGGTCTTTCTTTTTCTTTGTTTAAATACGAGTATAAAAAGGCCCATTGCCTATCTTTTTGAGTAACTGTCTATCTGTAGTACTGTGATTCCTGAAGCTTATTTACTAAGCTCATAGTTCTCTCAAAGAGAACCTAAGAGATCTTCTGGTCTAATCCTATCAGTCATTTTAGTTGAAGTATATGCACAGAAAAAGTTGTATCTTTGCCTAGTGAAACAAGTCCAAATCATCACTCTTTAGGTTTATTGTGGAATGTTTTCCCCCATTCCTTGCTTTAATAGTTGATATTTTTTCTACAACTATGCAGCAGGTGAGTTTTCCTGTCTTACATTCAGAGGATTTAGATACCTAATGGCTTTGTTGTTTTTTCCTTTCCATTAGATGGATGTTACTGTGGAGACACTCTTTGGCTTCATGCAGGAGCGGCAGAAAAGGTACTCAAAATATGCTGAACAGATCCAGAAGGTCAACGAAATATCCTCTATTCTTCGACGCATACAAATGGGCATTGACCAGACTATACCTCTGATGGAGAGACTGAACAGCATGCTTCCTGAGAATGAGAGGTTGGAGCCCTTTAGCATGAAGCCAGATCGTGAGCTCAAGTCATAGTTGTTTCCAAATCCTTTTCCAGGACTGGCCAGGGAGATTTTTCTCCATGGAGGGATAGAAACCATCAATGCACAGAGAATATTGGGCCACTATTAGGCAAGACCTGGCTTTTTGTTTTGTTTCCTGTTCTCCATGATAGGAAGAGAAGCAGTCCATCCAGGGATAGGACTCCCCAAGGCTGAAGTCAAGGGGATTATGTGTGAACCAAATTGGTGTGAACCAAATTCTTTCATCTCACAGTCTGAAAGTCTTGAAGGCCAGCATCAACAATGTTGCTAAAACATAAACCATTTAGTCCTTGTCAATTCTTCAAAGAATTCTTCCCTAGAAATTCTTTATTGCTGTTATTGTCATCATTTGAGTTAAGTGTGTGCAGCCCAATTCCAGATAAGCTGATCTAGTTAAAACAAGAAGAGAACTGGAGAGGTTATTTTCATGATTTTAGGTATTTGTCAGTAAATATCTGTTAAAAAGCCCTTTGATTTATAGGGTTATAAATGAAAAACTTTAATCCATATGTGTCTGTGTTCTTACTACTCCTACATTAGCTATGTCATGTCTTTTGACTAGGGCACCTTCCTACTTTGGCTAAACCTGCATACACTTTGGTTTGGTTATGTTATACACTTTTTTTGTGGGATTCACACACTCTCTTTGAACACCATTATCTAGCTGGTTTAAAGATTGGTATTTTTGACCTAGCTATGGTATAGGTTTGGTTCTGTTATTATTAGGGTCAAAGGATTATAGAATCAGAACTTGAAGGCACCTCAGAGGTCATTTAATCTAACCAGATGAGGAAATTGAGGGCTAAAAAGGCTCAAAGTCATACAGGCAGTAAACATTAGAGGCAGGATTTGAGTCCTTCAGCAATCTTCCCTCTCTCATGATGTTCAACCCCTTCATTTAACAGATGATTAAGACCTAGAGAGAAAAGACTTACTGCAAGTAAGTCTTACCACAGTAGTAGTAAATAGCAGAATTAGAAGTAAAACTTTCTTGTTTCCCTGAAATGTATATAACCCCTGATGAGTCCATATATACATATATATGTATGTATGTATATATATACATATATATATGTTTATCTGTATATGTAGGTGAACACACATAAACACACACACACTCTATCTCTCTCTCTCTCTCTCTCTCATACACAAACACCTCCTGACAAAGCCTGCCTGCTTGCCTTCCTTCCCTTCTTCCCTCCTTTCTTTCCTCCTTCATTCCTTCCTTCTTCCTCTTCTTCCTTGCCCTTCCCTCCCCCCATCCTCTCCTTCTCTTTCTCTCCTATCCTTTTCTCTCCCCTAGGCTGTAAATGTAAGGGTTACCCATGGTAGAGTTCCACTTTGATTAGCATGTGGGCTTACTGTGTTAATGTTGAATTTAATGCAGACATTCATTTGACTCCTGAGATTTGTCTTATTCCCCTTAACCAGGATTACAGATGTGTATACCATCCATAGAACATTTTTCTTTCACAAAGTAAAACTGCTCTCAATGCTACTGAATCATTATGAAGTATTTGGCAAATGTAATCATTTTACTTAAAACAAAAGCTCTTCTCATTGTCCAGTTCAGTATTGTGTACCTGAGTCCTAGCTGGCCAAAGTGATTTGATAAAAGGAAGCCAGGAGGCAGATATGAGGAAGGAGAACATTCTGGACCTGGGGTCTAAAAGTAGCAGAAGGTATTTTCATATGGGAAAGGGTAACTTTCAAGAATTTAAAATTAAAGGTGATTCCTTTGGGGGAGGGGAGGGATTGCCATCTCTTGCTAGATTTTAACCAGACACCCTGTTGTAAAATTTATGGAACTCAGATTTCTGTTCAGCTCATAAAAATAACTAAATGGAGAAGAGGACATAAGACATTTCGCTCCTAATTTCAGTGTGGTTTCAAAAATTAAGAAAAATTGCCAGAACATCAACTGCCCATGTAGGATTGCTGAGGCCAATGAAATAGATGTTGGGCTAGGTTCTGTCACTCCCGGTAAAGAAAGCTAGCTAAGCTAGTAAGCCAGTGCCAGCCAAAGGGAACCAGGACAGTCATTTAGGCAGCTGTTGCTGTCGGACTAGGGGACAACTCTGGATTCTATTCCCCACGTTGTAATAGAATTCAAGTTGATACAATTTAAGAGAAACAGTTATCCAGCCAAAGAAGCTGAGGTAGTAAAAAGCCAACCAGTCACATTGTTCACTTTTCAATAATACCCAAGTCTTCATGATCCCATTTGAGTTTTTCTTGACAAAGATACTGGAGTAGTTTTCCATTTCCTTCTCCAATTTATTTCATAGATGAGGAACTGAGGGAAACAGGGTTAAGTAACTTACTCAAGTACTTACAGCTAGGGAGTGTGTCTGAGCCAGATTTGAAATTATGAAAGAGTCTTCCTCACTGTAGGCCTATCTACTGTGCCACCTTAGTTGCCCATTAGCTTGACCATGGCTATAAAATTTCAAGAGGCCACCCTGGCAAAAGGGAAGAACTTATTCCCAAGGATGCATGATCTCTGGCCATGAGAGGTTTCACAAGGACTTTTAAAATATAATTTCTTAAACATATACATATATATATATATTTTTTTTTCTTGAGAAAAGCATGGAGATAGCATGGAGGTTATCCAAGAATCAAAGAATTGGTGGAAGAGACTCTTTCTAAATAAATGAGTTTCTAGTCCAACATTGTCTTTCCTTTTATAGATAAACAGAGGTGCAGAGGGATGAAGTGTCTTCCTATGGCTAATGAAGGGCAGAGCTGGAATTTGAAACAGGGTTTCTATAGCATATCCCTTCTTGAAGGAAGTTCTGATTCAATAACCTGAATCAGAAAGTTTAATTAAACTAGTATAGGCTAAGGAATCACACTTTTCAAATGCCTCTATTTTGCCCTCTACCAAGAGCTGAATATCCTAGGAAACTTTGAAATGGTTATATGGATCAGATATCACTATCTATACTTCAATGTATTTTATAAAAACTTAATCAGGTGATTGGTTTTCTTGCTGTAACTATGGTATCTTTGTTGTTGTTGTTGAGACTATATCTTCCTCTCTTAACCTTCAGTTACCCTGGAACTTTGACCTGCTCTTTTTCTGACCTGGACTAGTTCGCTCCTCCTCTCCCAGAAGCTTACCATGTTGGCTTTGACTTGCCACTGGGGCTTGAATGACTCTGGAAGAGAGAGTGATGCAACTCTGCCCTTACTTAAATCCAATGTACCCACAAGTCATGACATCACCTGCAATGTCATTAATCCTTTTCAGAAATGAAGGATAAACAACAGCCATATTGGTGCTGACTTGATGTGTACCCGATTGGCTTTTGCTTCACCACAACTCATAACTCCCAAAGTCATAGTTCTCCCAAAGAGAACTAACAGCCTCAGCCTCCTCAGTAACATGGACCCAAGGGATTTACCACTATGCCAGGGATTCTGACATTCTTAGGTTATAAAATTCTAGATAAGAACTGGAAGGGCCCTCAGAAGTCATCTAATCAAATCATCGCATTATACAAATAAGGAAACTAACACCTACTACTACTAGCAAGGCCTCAAGAACTGGATTTTCTCAATTTCGATAGCTTAATGGTGGTGGGGCATAGGGAATTCCTACTATAGTTCTTTCTAACCAAATATCTAAAAATCTCTCTAATTGCAATTATTTCAGAAGTGTATATGAAGAAGTACAATTGAACAAAGTGACGAGACACTCTCTAAGGTTCCTTCTACCTTAAAATCTATGATCTTGATATGAACTAACAGCTTCATCTAGTGCTGGATGCAGACAAGCTCAAATAGCCAGAAGACTGGACAAACTTTTTTTTGTTGCCTCTTTGCGGGGAGAATGAATTTGACCCTTTGGCTAATTCATAGAGCCCTGTCTTGGAAGGGACCTTGGAGCCCTTACTTCATTTTACAGTACTGATTTAAAAAAAAGGTTTTGAAAAGTTATGACTCAAGGCCACACAGCTAGAAATAATTCCTTCTTGCCAAATTCTGGGGCATGCTAATCTTCAAGGAGACTGAACTTTAAACCTTTCCTTTTGCTCCTCCCCACCTCTATAGATATGTAAGATTTTTTCTCTGTAGAAATTGGATGATCTGATAAACCAGTTTTCTTAGGTTGTCCCTGGTTAGTTATAGTTTAGTCATCTTAGGAAGTTTCCCACTAACAAGGATATTATTTCCCTAGTTATATTAGGGAAAAGTTTGTAGACAATGTGTCTGATAATCATAGTAGATATCCAATAAGGAGAGAGCCTTCTTTATGAATTAGTTTAAAAATAAATGGATTCCAGTAAAGGAGGGCTTCTTAAGGATATAAGGTAGCAGAACGTTTACCAATATTAGTTTAAATGAGTGGTTTTTACTCGTGATAAAGCTGTAGGTTTTGGACGTTGTTTTTATCAAAGTTTAAGAAAAATTCAAAATTAAGAAATAGTCTAGTTTTGAAGACATTCCAGCAAATTGAAAGCATCTCCTACCTTATAAAAAATACATATTGTATACCTACAAACTTAATGTTTTAGACTGAAAGGGTTAGGGTTTATATGGATGCAGCATGATGGTATGTTATTATTAGAAAGTACTGGATTTGATATCAGAGATCATTGGTTCTAATTCTGGCCACTATTTATGACTCTGTGACTGTTGGCAAATCAAGACCCTCTCTGGGTCTCCTTCCTCATTTATAAAACAAGGGCATTTGAAACCTTCAGATTCTAAATTGAAGATCTTGTGATCAAGCACAGAATGTCAGACCAAGAAATGGATTTAGAGATAATCAGAAGTTATCAGTCTATCTACCTCATAAAGAAACATGGGAGGTAATATCATTGTTATAAATGGTTGTTGTTGAGTCATTTCAGTCATATCGGATACTTCATGACCCTATTTAGGGTTTTCTTGACAAAGATACTGGAGTAGTTTGTTTTTTCCTTCCTTAGCTTATTTTATGGTTGAGGAAACTGAGACAGGGTTAAGTGACTTGCCTTTGGCCACACAGCTAGTAAGTGTCTGAGACAAGACTTGAATTCATAAAGATGAATCTTCCAGATTCCAGGCTCAACACACTGTCCCACCTAGCTGCCCTTGTTTTATTGGAAAGAACCCCAAAGTTTGAGTCAGAAGACTAGTGTTGAAATCTAAACTTTTACTACATGACTATTGACAAGTCACTTTCCTCACTTGAAAGAGAATGGCTTCATTTGTAAAAAAAAAAAAAAAAAAAGGACGTGAAGAAGTAGGACTAAATAAATTTATCCCATCTAGCTCTAAAACTAGGATCTAATAAATTATAAATTATTCCAAAAAAAAAAAAAAAAAAGGATATCAAGTGACATGCTTGAAGTTATCCAGCTAGTAGTTGGCAGAACCAGGATTCAGTCTGGGTCTTAATTCTACCCTCTCTTGTTTGGATTTCTTTATAATTAGTTTTTTTATAGAAAGGTGTTTAGACAACCTGTCATTCTTAAAAAAAAAAAAAGAAATAGAACTTTGGCTGGCAAAGATCTACCCCAGGCCTGGTCCTCTATCTACATAGCTTCTTATACTTACCACAGATTACCTTTGCACTAAGAATTTGCAGTAAGGCTGGCTGCCTCCAAATAACCGTTGTGTAGAAGGAACTTGATGAAGGTTACTGACAGACTATATTTCTATCTTTGGATTTTGTTTGGTCTGGACCTGGGATTTCAGTTGGGTGGGAATCACCTTCCAACAATGTAGTTTGGCACCTACTTTACCACATTCAGTTTTCGAGAGTGACCTGAGGCCCTAGGATTTCCCCAGGATCACAACATGAGTGTAAGGAGAGAGGCAGGAGTCTCCATAACTCACAGACAAATTCTATCCATTAGGTCATGGCACCTGACTCTAGCTGGAGAAACCAAGGTGGCTCGAACATAATGGATCTGGTGGTTCCCCTCAGTTGAATGGCAAATGCAGGCAGAGTTGCACCAGCTATAGAGGTCTAGGGGTGCTAGAGAATATCCTATTTCCTCAGTCAGCCCTGTCCCTACCATCCTACACTTGTGGCAAGAGAGAGAGGGTATGAAGCAATGAGGACATAGAGCACAGTTGAAATAAAGGTTGGTGTTTGCTGGGCTTCAGATATTCTTTCCGGCTTTAATTCAGGGGAGTGAAGGGTGGATAGAGGCAGGAAGACCTGAGTTCAAATACAGCTTCAAATAAACTTTGTGTACCTGGACAAGACCCTTAACCTCTGCCTCAGTTTCCTTATCTGGAAAATGAAGATATCCATCTTGTGAGGTGTTGAGGATCAAGTAAGGTTTTGTCAAATGCTTAGTGCAGCACCTTGCAGCTAGTAGGTACTTGAATAAATGCTTGCTTCTTTATTGGAAGTGCTACAAGCCCAACAAAAATAAACACGTATACCATTTGCTACTACTGTGCTTTCAGGAACCTGCTGAGACTTGCTCAGGGTCATCCAGCTAGTTAGTATCTGAGGCTGGATTTGAACTCAGATTTTCCTGATTCCAGTCTCAGCACTCTATCCTACTTCACTACTTAGCTGCCCCATAACTAAAAAAATAGAAATTTAAGGTTTGCAAAGGACTTAACAAATATTATCTCAGTGGCTCCTCACAATAATCTGGGAGAAGTAGATGCTATTATTAGTCTCATTTTGCAGATGAGGAAATTGAGGCAGACAGAGATTAGGTGACTGACTATTCTAGATCACCCAGCTAGTAAGTGTGAGGCATGATTTGAACCTGTGTTAGTTGAGGGTCAGGGCTGGTTCTCTTAATCTACCTAGCTTCCTTCGCTTACACACAGCACCTTTGCACCAAGTTTGCAGTAAGGCATCAATGACAGAGCTGCTGGTAGAAATGAAATGTTCCAGCATCTGCTTGTTGGCATTTAGCTGACTTTTCTTTCTCCTATGCTTCAGGCACATTTATCTTAGAAATGCAATCAGCTTTCTGAGCTTACTCATTGCTTCTTTCTTTAAGATACTCACCCATTTTCTATCTGTTCCCTTGCCTGGTATATTTTATTTCCCCATTCACACAATAAGTCTCTCTGTGACATCTCTCAAGGTAGTGCAAAGAGAAATTAGGTCAGTAATTGGCCGAGCCAGGACCCTCAGCCTTGTCCAGACAGTATAGAAGGTTCATTTACATTTTATAATAGGGCAGAATGTCTCATAGTTTCTGATATATGTTACCTCCCTTTCACATTTCATGGTCACAAAGAACTCATAACCCAACATCTCAATTAGGCATGTGTTGAAAATGTAAAAAAAAAAATTTACTTTCCCAATAGTATATTCAATTTATCCCACCCCCCACCAGTACCTGATCAGCCTTTAAAGCTAGCATGTGGGAATTACCTGTGGTCAAGAAATTCCAATTCCAAAGCGAAACTCAAAGGAAAATATTAGTTACTCAGTGATTTTTCTCCACTTTAGGGCTTTGTAATGATAATTAAGAGTCAGTGAATGAGATGTGATCTGTATACAAAACCTTTGTGGTCCCAGTGATTCTGATTGGCCAATGGAATTTTCTCCACCCTCTGACCAGACAAAAATTGTCATTACTCTGACCAGACAGAATTGAGACCAGAGCTTTGCTGCTTTTCAACTAGCAAGGAAGAGATATTAAAAAAGATTCTGCTCTTAAATCCATGTTCAAATTCTGATTGTCAGTAACTTCAGTGTCCCAGGTTGATTTTTTTGAAGAGTGAAATAAGTGTCCTAAAACCTGCCCACTCCTACTTGCTTCACATGGTTGTTTTGAGGAAGATTATTTTTTAATCTTAGAAGTTTTGAATACAATTTAAATGTTAAGTGTGGTGTAATGGTACTTTGGTTCAGATCCCACTCCCAATATCTACTGACTGTGTTTGACCACTGCCAACTCAATTTTCTCTGGGCTCTCCAACTGACCTCCAAGGGCCTTTTCAGCTCACATGAGTCCTACTTGTCTTCATTTACCTTTGAAGTTACTTCTACATAGTCCCATTCTGTACTGCCTATGGTATTCATAAGAGTAAATAAACCTAATTAACTAAATGTAACATCTTTTTGCTTGAGATCCCTCTACTTAGAACTAGAGGTGAAGAAATTTCATTTTTTGGAAACCCAACCAGCTAGGTGGTGCAGGGCAGGTCACCCTGGACCTGGAATCTGGAAGATTCAGGTTTGGCTTCAGGCACTCACTAGCTAGGTAACTCTGGATAAGTCACTTAACCTTTATTTGCCTCAGTTCTTCTCTATAAGATGGGGACACTGGAGACCATTCCAGTATCTTTGCCAAGAAAAGCCTAAAGTGGATCATGAAAAGTTAGACAAGAATGAAACAACTGAACAACAGAAGTTGTGCAAAAGCATAGAAGTCAGAAGGGCTGAAGGAAAAGGGAGAAGAGGATGGCAAAGGTGAATGGCAACATTGCCCGGGCTAACAACTGGCTTAAAATAGGAAGCTTGGTCTGGGTCAACCACTCCCATTAGAATCAACCAGTTAAGACCACTGGGTCCCTGGGCAGTTATAACAGAACTGAGTGGATTACCACCACCACCCCCAAACCCCTAACATGTTATGCAATGTTTCCCTAGAATGGTCTGTAACACCTTAAAGCAAGTAAGATTAAAATGTGAATCAATTTGTCTCCTAGCTCTGAAAATCATCATTCTCCTTATCTAGCTTTAGTTTAAACCTTGGGCCAAATCTCTTCTTCAGGACCCTAAGGGGCAATTTGATCCAGTGAAAAGAATATTGGTCTGGTAAAAGGTCTCCAGTGGTATCTTTACTATTGGATGGCAGGGTCAGGATGTAGAAAGATCCTAACAGCATAGATTACTGGGTCAGATTAATCATTTCTTTTGTTTTTATTAGACCCATTGTTGGGGGGAGGGACTTTCTTATCCATATGGCTCAGTATTTGTCTACAATTTACTTCTTACAGTTTAATATGGGTCAATAGGAAGATGACTTGCCCAGGGTTTCAAGGCCAACATGTCCAAGGAAGGACTTCACAAGTCCAGGCTCAGCTCTGTACCTAATATACCTCTGCTTTTCAAGATGAAATATGTGGGCAAATATTAAGGAGTATTTTAAGAAGAAATTAATGTCATAAATGCAAGATGATGAAAACTGCTAGACATCACTTCATCTGAAAAAGATCCATAGATTTTAGTGCAAAGCAAGTCCAAGCTCCCTTAGGCTGGGTGGTACAGTGGAGACTCACCTAAGTTCAGTTTCAGCCTCAGAACCTAGCAGTTTGACCACTTAACCTTTGCCTCAGTTTCCTATAAAGTGGGCACAGTAATACCACCTACCTCGCAAGGCTGTAAATGCTAGCTGTTTTATTGTTATAATGCAAGTCAGTAATTTGGCCTATAAGAGAGCTAATGAATACAATACATAAAGATAAGCATATAACAAAGGACTAGGGAGGAAATATTTCATTATCCTCTGCCCTGGTCAGGCCTCATCAGGAGCATGACATGCCATTCTGGCTATCACATTGAAGAAAGGACAGTGTTGAGTTGGAAGGCGACCAGAAGGACATTGAGTTCTTTCTATTTGAGAATCGGTTTAATCAACTGGGACTATTTTTCCAGAAGTGAAGACCAGGGAGAAGGCCAGATCTGGTGAAAAGGGATTCAGTTTTGCTTTTTTTGCTTTGGTTCCAGAGAGCAGTCTTAGAAGCCATAGGTGGAAATTGTAAGGAGGCAAGTTTAAGCCTCCTACCAATCAAAACCATCCCCAGAGGGGACAGGCTACAAACTTGGTAGGCTTCACTTTCCCTTCTGTTCTTCCTGCTCTAATCATCTTTGTCTGTGTCTTTTATATTCAATATTTTTTAAACTTTTATCACTGGCAGCAGCAGCAGCAGCTAGAGTACTGGATCCTGAATTAAAAATACAGCCTCAAGTCTGTGTTTTCTTGGCAAGTTATTTAATCTCTTTCAGCCTCAGTTTACTCATCTATAAAATGGGGATAACACCTCCCCTCCCCTCAGGGTTCATAAGGTGCTTTGCAAGCCTTAAAATTCTATTAAAATGCTAGCTATTATTATTTATTAAGGGGATAAGGGGTGGGAAAATACTAAAAACCCAACACAGCATCAGGAATCAGGAAATTTGAATCTTAGTCTAGGCAAAGGCAGTGACTAGCTGCATGACCTTGGATAAGTCCACTTAATTTCTCTGAATCTCAGTGTCCTCATCTATCAAACCAGATTGTTGGACCAGATGATCTCTAAGGCTACTTCCCAGTTCTCAAGTTAGATGAGTCTTCATCTGCTCTTTCCATGGTGGTCTCTGCTTACTTAACCAAACCACCTTTCAGACTTGGATTTGTTCATCTTTCCTGTCCCCCAAAAGAACAAAATATTTCCTAAAGAACTTGGGAGAATCAGATAGTGATGCAAGAAATAACTCCATTCACTGGCCCTGGTCATCTTATACATTAAACCACCCTTGTACTCTGTGGTAGCAGTGACATTACTCACTTTGCTATTTCTCACATATATCACACCATCTCCCACTCCTCTATCTCTCCATGTTCACCTGTACCTCTTAGCTTCCTGAGCTTCCTTCAAGTCTTAGCTAAAGTTCTACCTTCTAAAAAGAAAAGTCTTTTACCTCATTCTTCCTTTATCTCTGTGCCTTCCCTTTGAGATTAACTTATTTGTATGCAGCTATTTTCATGTTATCTCTACCTTTAGAAAGTGCCCTCCTTGAGAGCAGGAACTGTATTTTTCTTTTCTTTGTTATTTTCAATATTTAGCACACTACCTGGAAAACAGTAGAGATTTTAATAAATTCTTTAAAAGGTCAAGGGCTATCCAGGGCCATCTCCATTCATCCTGATCTATATCTGGCCACTGAACCCAGATGGCTCCAGAGGAGAAAGTGAAGCTGGTGACTTAACACAGCACCCTTGATCAAATCCAATTCATTGAATTTCATGGCATCACCTCCTTGCTGTCATGGTCCTCTATAAGATTTGAAGGGCAAACAACAGCTGATTGTTAATTTGATCTTTTAACTTCCTATCCTTCCTGTATGTAATGAGAGCTGTCAGCAAATATTTATTCAATGTCTACATGATACATATTGCTGTACTAGGCAATTGTCTACTCACAGAAAAATTGAACATCATCCCAGTCTCCAAGCTTACAATCTAATCTGTTAAAGATCTAGATTATTAGATCTATTAGTAGATTGGAAATTTAGTCACAGTTACTTGTGAGAAGTATAGTACATCAATGAAATAATCATATTTAATGACACCATCATTTAAAAAATACACCCTCAAAACCATTGTCCTTTTATACTTGAAGACAGCTTCTTCTCATTCACATGAAAATCAATAGTAAATAGCAGCTGTTTGAAGAATCTTGAAGACACTGACCTTGAGGCTGTTCCAAGGTTTGAAGCCACATGTGATTCAGCCCTTGAATACACAGAAAATATTGCTGTAAAAAGAACTTCTTTCTTTGACTTTACATATAAACAGGTACCAATTCTGATTTTATTCATCATATTAACATACAATAATGTTCATGACACAAGTGAGAAATGCACAATTTTTAACCACATAGCTTGCCTTACACCCAAAGAACATCATATTCAAATTCAACATGTACATAATCAGTCCACCTAACTTTCATAAATGTCCTAAAACCATTTCCAGCATTTCTCATAGAATTCTAGTTGTTTTCTGTTGCTGTTGTTTTGATTTGAATCACTAACCTGAATAGCACTAAATAGGCTCTAAGGCTTCCCCTAAGAATGGATTCTTGAGTGTGAGTACAATCATGCCACCTAGAGTTGTCCAAGTGATCTAAAAGGCCATACTTTTAAACGTTGAAGAGTTGATGATTTGACATTAGCTATTAGGTCTGTAGGAAATAGTGTGACACCAGATCAGAGCTGCATGAAGAGACACCCCCCCCACCCCAGGGAGAGGTTTGTGATTTGGATCTCTGCGATACACTTTTGTTGTTAAAATATAAAGTCCTACAAACCTTTGTGAAAAGTCCTTTACAAGTGAAACTACTGTTAACATTTAAAAAGTCTGACAGTGGAGACTGGGATTTGGACACCTGATTGTCCATGTATATACATACATATATATATATATATATATACATATATGTATATATATATATATATATATAAAATTCATATCAATGAATGATACATGTCCATTCATTAACTTGAATAATGAGCAGTTAAATAGTTGATATGTATCGAGAGAACACTTAATATTACACATTCAGAATGTCTGACTATGTAAAAACTTGAGAATGGGTTTATGTCAAATATTTGAACTCTGCAAATACAGAAACCAGGGGCAGTATAGTAATGCTTTCTCCCCTTTCTCCCTGCATTTCATCCATGTACAACTGGGTCACTCTCACACTCATCATGATCAAGCTTAGTCACCTTGGAATCACACCGCTCTGGGCTGGGTTTTTGCAGTTACCACAGGAAATGTAAGTCACATCCTGGTCAAAAATGACCTGTCCATTTCTCACCATATAAAAAACCTGAGATTTGAGTCAGCAACAAGCAACCCTTGAAGAGGATAAAAAGAACAAACAAAACAACACAAAAAACACAAAAAAAGAAAAACCAAGTTGCTGACATGAATTAAGGCTTCAAATAAGGACCACATTGTAGTTGACGAGACTCAAGCTTAAAAAGTTTAAAAAGTAATATCCCTTACATACTTGCCATAATCACTTTATATTCTCAGCTGCCTGAAGCGATTGACTGTACAAGTGATGACAGCTCAGGACCAAGGGCCCCAGCTTCTTCTTGCCCCAGCTACCAAAAGGACAAGGGGATTCACTTTTAAGAATTGCTTGGGGGTGAGATCACAACAACATCCCCCAGACTTAGAAGATACTTGATGTTTTGACCCCTTTGCATTGCTCGTAAATAGAGTCTAACTGAGGAAAGCATAGACACCACCATAGGAACCATAGACCAAAAAAATTTCACTGCCTGGTGAAGCGATAAATTCTCCTTTTCCTTTGACTCTTTCCCCCCCCATAAATCCTCCCATAGTTTTTCTCCCTCTTCAGCTTTAAAATATGCCTTTGGGTTGCACAGTGATTAAGGAGCAGTGGAAAACATGCTGCTAGGCCGAGAACACCTGAGCCGTTGCTGTTGCCACTAAATGCACATTTGGAAAACAACGGTTAGTGATCTCACTTTTTAAAATTCCTCTTTGAACTGCTGCATGGAAGTTGACTTGCCTAATCATTCAAATGCTGTTTAAATCAATAGAGTGTCTGATTCCTACTTATTTCAATGAACTACAAGATGGTTTTCAGTCTTTTCCTTCCCAAGTCAGAGAATAAACCTTTAAAAAAAAAAAACCACTTATATCTAGGTCCAACTGGAAATTTGTGCATAGACAGCTTAAATTGCCCTTAAAAGTATGACTTGCTAACTACCTATTCACAATGCTTTACAAAACCGGCTACCAGAAATGGGAGCGGTAAAAGCCCTAACTGTATTATCTGAGGTACTTGGTTTTTGCTCTTTATAAAGCAGCTCTTAGAATCACCTAATGGTCAGTCCATTAGAATGAATTTTTTTATATCACTGGTTTTACTGAATGTGCTTTGATGTTCAGAGGGGCCTCCGTTGCAGTGAGTTATTTCATTTGGATTCACAATTATGTTTCTGTCCCTAACAGGGTCTACCCACTGACCCAAAAGTTGGCTCAGTTTCAGGGCTAAGGTGCACTGTGAAAGAATTGGGTAAGGACTAACTTTTGAGAATTATTAGTAGCACAACTTGGAAATGGTGTGGTCCTCTATCACCAATAAAGCTTTCTTTTATAAGAACAAGAGGATGTGCAATTTTTTGCATACGACTGCTTCATCTTTCCAGGGAAAAAAAAATCTTAAACATCTGCCCTTCCACTTTTAACTGGGAGGAAAAATTAGCTGCTCTCCCACATGTAGAAATTAGAGTAAGAGAAAACAACTTTTACACCAAAGCCCCATTTTCCAAAAATATCTATGTCCATACATATATTTCAGATTTACAGGGAATTTCTTTTTTCATTAAACAGGAAGATAAAAATCTCCAAACCAAGTCCACAGGTCCACATTTTCTCAGGACACCTCGATGATTTCCATACTACCTGAGAAACTGGATTGGCTGCCTACTTTTCCAAGTTCTTCTCGTGACCTGTTCTCTGACATAAAGCTCTCTCCAAATTCCATCTGGCAGCTTCTGCGTTTCAGCTGCTTTTCAAAAGGGCTTTCCTCGTGCCAGCTCCGCCTGGAGTCGGCTCGGTCACTCGGCTTCTGCCGCCTGCGTACGGAAAAGGCCTGGTCACTGCAAGTCGGTAGCTGGCTACAGCTGTAGGCAGAGTACCTGGAACTGCCCCCATAGATGGCAGAAGTGGAATAGAAGTGAGAGGGCTCAGTGGCAAAGTACCAGCTATTGGTCAAGGATGGGGTGGAAGCCTGGGGAGCCAAGATGTCCGAGTGCCAGCCCTTGAGCCCCAGCCCAGCGGCGGACTTAGCCAGGTGCTGTTGGCTTGTGGAAAGGCCAAACAGGAAATTGGTGCGGTAGTTATCCTCCACACTCCCACTTCGGTGAAGGGGGGACAGGAGGGGCCTCTGGGAGGGGTTGCCACTGTTGGTTCTTCCGGGGTGCAATCTCTTGGTCTGGCTTTCTGACTGCCATGCAGATGGGGTCTTCTCGGGAATGGTAGCTTCCTCCTTGTCTGGACTGGTCTCTGGTGTCTGTTCGGATACTTCTTGAACTGGAGAAAACTGGCAGAGTTTACTGCTCCCATCTAAAGCACTAGAAGGTTTGTAGTATTCCAGAGCATCCTCTGATGAGGGAAAGTTATGCAAGGATGCTGCCATACTGGAGGAGTAGGAGACTGATTTGATGTCTAGAGAGAAGGAACGTTTAAGTCTGTTGCTGTCTTCTAGTGTGTCTGAAGACATGTGGAGTCCATTGAGTCCCTGTACAAGGGGACTATCCTCAAATGATGCTAGAGGCATGCCAGAAAGACTCACCGGGTGCCCTGACCTCTGCCCCATTGTATCTGAGGTAGCAGAGTTGCTACTAATAGAGAGTTCACTGTTTTGCACCCCTTCTGAAGCTGTGGCAACAAATTCACTGGCTTTCTCAAGGTGCAGAAGTTTAAGCTTGCTTTTTGGACCAATTGCTCCAGTCTGGTTCTTAATCTTTTTCTCATAGTCTAGCAGTTGGCCCAGAAAATTGAAGTTTGGAGAAATAGTTGGCCTTTTTTCTTTCACAAATCTGATGGATAGAAGGGAAAATGTTAAAAACTCAACTTTTTAAAATTTCTTTTAAACTTATAAGCAAGAAAGGAAATCTTGGGAAAGACTTCAGCTAAGTCAACAGAATACTCTGCACTTGACATCTTTGGAAGCTAAAATACAGTATATGTTACTGGAGAAATATCAGCATAAAGAATGTTCCTCTTAGGGGCAGCTAGGTGGCACAGTGGATAGAGCACCGGCCCTAGAATCAGGAGTACCTGAGTTCAAATCTGGCCTCAGATACTTAATAATTACCTAGCTGTGAGGCCTTGGGCAAGCCACTTAACTCCATTGCCTTGCAAAAACTTAAAATGGGAAAATCTCCAACCCATTAATAGCCAATAATAGGGTCTTTGGATGAACAGCATTGGTGACCCTGGGCATCACTGTGCCTTCTTATATAATAGGAAGAGTCCCAAGTCCCTTTAAGATATTGTGCTAGAAGGGTTATTTTCAAGGAAAGGTAATTATAACATTGTAAGTGATGCTAGAAGTGTGGAAATCAATCTTTCCAACAAAGTCTTCCTGCATGATTAGGAGCACTGGAAAGAGAGAGCCCATACATTGTTGACTTATTTGGCAATAGCTCATAAGATGCATCTAATCTTGTCTTCAAGGCTTCAAGATTTTAAAGTTTTAAAAAAATAAGTATTAAATGTCCAAAGCTTCAAAGGGCACATATCCCAACTGATCTTAATATTCCAAGTGACTTGATCAGAAAATCTGTGAACTACTATTGCCTTTAAACAGGAAATCTTAACTAACATTAAGTTTGTCAAAAGAATAAAACCAGTGACTTAGAAGGGAGGAATTCAGAGCAGTAAGACTCAGAGAAATTATCAAAACCTCTCTGGCTTTTTTATGTCAGAGGAAGTACAATTTCTTCAAAAGTTAATACAGATTTAAACTAAGGTGATAGCTTGTTTTTGAATAAAAAAAAACTAAAGAAAAAATCCCTCTGAAATAAAGTAGTTTAAAACAAAAGAAGATATCCAAGTGATTGGTTGAATTTTAACTTAAGTATGAGTAGAGAAATTGAAATAATCTAGTGAGGTAATAGAATGTATTTTGTTCTTTTTTTGTAAATGGACATCAAGATAGAAACAAATAGGACATTCACACTGTGCTATCTCCAATGGTTACTTTTTAAAACACATAATTTCTTACCTTCATGTTTATCAGGAAAAAACTGAACCGCCATCAGCCTAAACCCACCTGACTAGTTCTCACCATTTGTCACATGGACTAATCTCCTGGAAAGTCCTTATATACCAAAGTTCAATCATACCTTCCAACCTAGCCTGCTACTCACTCTCTAATCAGAGACTGGTGGTATATAGATTTAATATAGATTTAGACTAATATAGGTTTAAACTAAGGTGATAGATTTAACTAAAGTGATAGCTTTAACTAAAGTGATAGTTCGTTTTTTTGAATAGAGGAAACAAGGGGGAAAATTCCTCTAAATAAACTAGTTTAAAACAAAAGAAGGCATATACCAAATTTTGAATGAAGTAAGCAGATAGCAGACCATAAAGACAATTTATCAGTAAGCAAGCTTTGAAAAACTAGTGTGTATTGCTAATAAAAATTGGAATGTGTGCTGCTCAATAACTGCAGGATTCAGCATTCAGATGTCTTACTCAATATCTAAATTTTGATGCTGCCCAAAAGTTGATTTCTCATCCCTTGTAGATGTCAAGAAAAGGGAATGTTGTGAGCAGTCTTTTACATAGCTATGCCAGATATTGATTTGAATGATGAAAAAAGTACAATCATTTTCCATTGATTTGAGTAAGAAATAAATTGAGGCAATACTAAGATGGTTTAATATGTCTAAAATTTATTAAATTTCATTGAAAATGAGTTAATGTTAAATAAATGCCAAGTAACAAAAATGACATCTTTTTCAGTTTTTGAAGTAGCACATTTAAATTCATAGCAACTAGGAAGGAGCATTACTGAAAATTTCACAGCTCACATTAGTCTAATTAGTGAAAGCCCATTCATATAACATAAAATGATCTATAGGAGGGTCCCTACCATGTTGGACAGTCAGGCAGTGAGACTCAATAGAAGCACATAGGGGTGGCTAGGTGGCACAGTGGATAGAGAACTGGCCCTGGAGTCAGGAGTACCAGAGTTCAAATCTGGCCTCAGACACTTAATAATTACCTAGCTGTGTACCTAGCCACTTAACCCTATTGCCTTGCAAAAAAATAAAAAAATAAAATAATAGAAGGACATAGACAAGAGTTGTACCAGATTTTCAGAAGCTGTGGATATTCTGTTCTAATAGAGGAAATACATATATCATTGAGATCACAGGTCCAATTAAAGTACTACTGATGCAGCAATATTTGCATTTCACTTCAAGTAGTCATCGTTCCCCTTCAGATAGTAGAGCACTGAGTAATAGCTTAGGCCTTGGCTCCAAAACTTGTGATCTTTCTACTTCATTCTTCTATTTCTCATAGACAACCACCAAAAGAATCCATTAGAGAGGTATGGGTCTCAAATCAGGAAGACTTACATTTAAAACAACCTGAGATTAATCCTTAACCTCTGTTTGCCTCAGTTTCTTCAATTGTAAAATAGATACTAAGTAGTACCTAGATCCCATTGTTGTTGTGAAAATATTTTACAAATATTATCCCATTTGAGCCTGTTGTTGTGAGGCTAAAATGGGATAATATTTGTAAAAAGCATTTATATATTCTTCCCCCCCTACAAGATGAAGTCACTAATATATGCTTACCTATAGGCTTCATCTAAGGACATATCCATCCTCTTCATGATGTAGGCAATCGCAATTGTGGCAGAACGAGAAATTCCAGCTAAGCAGTGTACCAACACGCATCCATTAGAGGCTTTTGCTTTCTCTGGACAAGAATCACATTCAAGAGATGTTACTTATAAAGGCTTTTCGAAATAGGCAAGCCACATTTATTTTAACAACAAAAAGATGACCTCAGAAGAGTTGTGACTTGATTTAACCAATTCCCTATATCAGCACTTTTGCCCAACAGTTCCCAATCCTATTTTTTTTGTCGCCGTGCCATCCTATTCTCCCTACCCCCCCATAATCTCAAGAGATCATTAGGAAATTCTCCAAAACACATTGAAACATCCTATAATTTTAAAGAAACACATGACATGAAATTAAGGTCATCAACTTGAATATGCTGACACAATCTTAAAAAGATTGGTTTGAAAATCACTTCATTAGACTAAGTAGTAAAATGCTTAAAAACTTAAAAAAAGAATCCATCTTTATTAAATCAATTCACCTACTTTTCTATAGCATTTTAAAATAGCTTTATCTTGTTTTATAATTTTAATGAAAAAAATATAGTATATGTCACTGGTTCACAAGAAGTGGAAGCTAAAGAAATCCCCCACCTTGGGAGTTCAGTTGAAAAATAGTTATTGTCTCATCACAATTGTCTTCTATCTGTGCCCCAGTTATCTGTTGCTGTTGCTGGAATACATATGACTCAAAGCATTTCCTCTATATAAATGATGAATATTAAACCATGCTTTCATGAGGAAGGTGTAGCTATGTATGGATATTATGAATCACACAGCTATGCTGTTCAAACTTAAAGAAATTTAGAAAGTACTAAAAACAACTGCAATTCAGTAAAGCAGGTTTCATTTCCAGTAGAATTGATTTCCAAGGAATAAAACTCTTCCCTTTTACTTAAGTTTTAATCTTGAATGGGTGATCATCTTGAATTTTAAAAGTGCCATAGACCAGATCTGCATGACACTGAATGACAAAGAATTGACAGAGTCAATGAATTTGGCTGTGTACACAAAACTAAAAAAAAAAATTCACTTAAAAAAATCAGTCTATTAAAAGTAGTTAATTCATTAATCAACAAAGCATTTATTGAGTCCTTCATGAGTATTAAATATTGTATTAGGTCTGGGTGGTGAGAAAAAATAAAAGATTCTTAAAAAGTTTACAATCTGATTGGAGATACCAAGTTTACAACATATAAAACAATTAGAAAATGGCTATAAAGCTACATAAGGCAAGTGTAAGATAACTTATATTTAGAAATATCCTTACCCCACTACACCCAGCCCCCACTGCCAGGATACTTTCTCACACTCTTACAGCTAATATTTCTCTTTTCCTTCTCCACACTTATCACTTATATTACAGTCCTCTTAGATTAGTCTATCTTTATTGTGTTTAACACTCATCCTCTTCAACACAGTAATGACCTTAAATAATGTATGACTTTAGACAAATCACTATTTCTCAAGGTCTAGGTTCCTTCATCTGAAAATTTCTTATTGTTCAGTCATTTTAGTAGTGTTCAACTCTATGACCCCATTTGGGGTTTCTTGACAAAGATACTGGAATGGTTAGTTATTTCCTTCTCCAGTTCATTTTTACAGATGAGGAAACTGAGAGAAAGGCAATAACTTGCCCAGTTAGTGTCTGAGGCCAGATTTGAACTCAGGAAGATGAGGCTCTATGTCTACTGTGCCACCTAGTTGCCCCAACATCTGAGGAATAAGTTATTTTAAATAATGGATCTCAATGATCCCTTTTGAGCTCTGGTGTCTATGATTCCACATCCAGATTATAAATTCCTTGTGGATTAAAGGCTGTCTCTCTTATACTTTTCTTGTATTGATAAAGAACCTAATTGAAGGTTCAGGTATCAGTTAAGGTGAGCAGTAAATACCTACCGATTAGTTAGTTGATAGGAAGGTATTTAAAATTAATCATGAGAATAAAATGGGGTCACTGAAGAGAGGCTTCTTAAAGAGCTTTAAGAGAGGTCTCAGAGGAAGTGTTCAACTCAGACTAGCAGAGAAGGAAGTAATCAGAACAAAGGGCATAGTAACAGGAGGAACAGGTGGAGTTTGAGAGGATATATAGGTCTGGCTAGTGAAAAAAGACTAT
Source organism: Macrotis lagotis (assembly GCF_037893015.1). Lineage (NCBI taxonomy): Eukaryota > Metazoa > Chordata > Mammalia > Peramelemorphia > Peramelidae > Macrotis > Macrotis lagotis. The sequence goes on along the minus strand of NC_133664.1, from coordinate 204,916,885 downwards.
GTTGGGAAGAAATCAAAGATCAATTTATAAAGGTTCAGAGCACTAGCCCTTATCCATTAGGCTGAGAATGTTAGTTTCTTTATTATGATAGGTGGAAAAGGGTCACTTGATGTTCTTGAGTTCTCTCCTTTCTTTTTTCTTTTTTTTTTTTGCCAGGCAATGGGATTAAGTGGCTTGCCCAAGATCACACTGCTAGCTAATTATTAAGTGTCTGAGGCTGGATTTGAACTCAGGTCCTCCTGACTCCAGGGCCAGTGCTCTATCCATTGCACCACCACCACCTAGCTACCCCGAGTTCTCTCCTTTCTTGAGGAAAACAAAGAAGAAATGAAGGAAAAACTCAGTGGAGAATTCAGGTATTAAAAAAGAGGCTTAAAAAAGGATAAAGTAGCTAAAAGAGGAGAGTAGAATCAGGTAAAAAAAATTTAATAAAACAGTTTTATGAATGTCTGAAGAGAAAAGGGGAAGGGGCATGTGACAGATTTCAATTTTCTCAGTGAAATGATTATAAAATTATCATATAAGTTATAATTTTAAAAAATTATGTTATAAAATTAAAAATTATAGACTTAATTATAAAATTATAAATTATATCCTATTTTTCCTATATGTGCTTGTAGATGATTATATGTAACTATTAACTGTATATAAAGATATATATATGTATATATACACTTAGGCTCATACACACACACACACACACACACACACACACACACACACATATATACATTAATGACCTATGTTCAAGAATTACTGAATTGCAGCTCCAAGTTACAGTTAGCTCAGAGGCCATCTCTCTCAACCCTATCATTTCATAGATGAGATAGCTGCAGACAGGAAGGTTAAATAACATATCTAGTTAGTGGTTAAAATAGGCCTGAAATCTGGGTCACCTAATTCCCAATGTTCTTTCCATTACATGTAGTACAAACAGCCTCCCAAGGAGGCAAAATGAAAAGTAATCATGATGCCTTACATTTGAATACTGCTTTACATTAGGTTTTGAAAATCCTTTTACTTTAAGATCATCAGCTAACAAGTCAGATCCTAAGTTTCCTTCAACAAACATTTAGATTTCATAAAGTGAAAAAGGGGTTATTATTATTATTAGAAGGCCTTGGATGTATAGCCCCACCCTGGAAGTATATATTCATTCTGTGGACATGATCAATCAACACAAATTAGACAGGAGAGTGAGTAATTTATTCGGTGAATTCTGGTTGGATTTTAAAAAGTAGGCTGATTTTTTTTTTTTTGGTTGTGAATTACATGTGGGGGTGAGAGTTAAGATTAATGTCGAACAAAACAATGAAAATCTACCAAGAGATAGCAGGGATTGTTTCCTTGTTATTTCTTTTATGATTGATGGATGGAGGCTTTTCATCAAGAGCTGAAAAAAACTTTCTTTTAATAATACACATTTTTCTTTGTAGGAATATAAAGGGGAAAGGAATAAAAGTTTGAGGGAGAAAAAAAGGGTGGGGAAGAATATTTTGTATAGTATTGTTTTTATTCTACCAGTCACTTAAAAGCTTAAAAGATACTTAAATTTACATGGAATTGATTAATCCCACCTCAAAGGGGGATTCTAAAACCAAAGCTGAAACTGAAATCAGATTCTCTTGAAGCAATGTGTTATGAAATGAGGTCCTTAACCATGTCAGTAGTAGCTTTTAAAAAAGTAATAAAAAAACAGAACACTGTGCTATATACCGCTTATGTACTTTAAGTTTGCTAGTTTTTACTTTTTATATTGCCTTAAAATTATCTATTTTTTAAGATTTCAAGGAATTGAACTATCTCCAAATCCTAAGTTATTAACATGAAATCTTTATAACTCAATTTATTTTATTCTTTGGAACTCATTTTTAAAATATTTTGACAATGAATTTCAATATAATTGCTTTCTTTTGTAATCCTGTACATTTTCTTTTATGCATTTAAAAAATATTATTCTGAGAGAGGTTCATAGGCTTCACCAGACTGCCAAATGGTTTATAACATGAAAAAAGGTTAAGAATCCCTTCCCTAAATGAGGATTAAATTTATGGCAATTTCAGAACTTAAAAAATAAAAAATCTTGGAGGATAGTAAGATTCTCCCCCTCCCCAAAAATGGGGAGGGGGGGATAGGGAGGAAAGGATGTTTCATTTGCTCAAGGAAAACTTAAAAGGACATTAAGTTTGGTTTGTAGGTTTTATAAGTTTATTGATGTGCTTTTGAAAATTTTTTAAAAGATTTTACTTCTGATTACTGTTTCAGGGAAGGGGGGAAGGGGAAGAAGTAGAATCTGAACTCTAAACTTTAAAAAAAATGTTTATCATCTAATTGGGGAAATATTTATATATTCAAAAGAAAGGAAAAAAATTCTCAATCTACATAAATAAATTCTAACTGACTTGTGATGGCTTAGAAGTCGAAGATCTCCTAGACCAAGTTCCAGACATGACTCACCTAGTCTATTAACAACTAGACCCCCTAGGCTAAGTACAATTCTAGAAAAGTCATGTCAGCAAGTAGGGATCACAGACAATAAAGCTCTGAAATTACACTGGTCTCAGTAGGAAAGAATATGCTATAGGTTTAAAAAAATCTCTAAAAGGTGCCAATTACATTTTTTGATTGAACTGGAGTTTTATTGTTTCTAAAACTGATTGAAACAACAAGGGGTTGAAATCTTGTTATGCAGTGATTTCTGTTGTAACACAATTAGTTAGGATCTGACCCCATACTGGGGGGGGGGGGGAGTTAAATTAAATTTTAAAAAATTATAATTCAACTAATTAAATTTATAAATTAAATTAAAAATTTCTTTTTAAGTTCTCAAAAGATAATTTTTAACAGTATGCAAGAAAAAAATTTTCAATCCCCCAAAGTCTGATTATCAAATACTTGGAAAAGCAGTATTACAGTGTTCTCACTGATGGGAGCATCAAGCTAGCTATCGTATCACAAGTCCAATCCCCTAGGATTTATGTGGCACACACACATTTAACCTTTGACCAATAATGAGGTAAGCAGCATCATGTGGTTTTTAGGCTTTGTGAATCCCTAGAATAGACTGCTTTTCCCTCTTGTTTTCCCTTTGAAAGACAACCACCACTTAAAAAGATGCCAAGGAGTCTGTTGATATTAGCTGAGCTACTTACCAATGAAATCAACTGATTTGTCTAACCATGGCAAAATTTTCTCACAAAAGCTGTCATTCACAGGCACTCGCAGGAAGTGAGACTCAGGGATGAAGTCAGGTTTTGGACAGGTATTGCTGGCGTTTAATACATAACCAATCCCATTCTGTTGCATCAGCTCCTACACAAGGACGTCAATTAAAGATATTCACTGACGTGATGAAAGATGGTTGTTAAAAGCAATGATTACAATTAGCCTCAGAAAAAAAATTAAATTATAATGATCTGCCTTCTATAATTGAATTGGAATTTATTCAGTTAGTGAAATCTCAAACCTGGAAAAATGACACTTTAAAAGACTTGAGTACAAGTTGAAATGGTGTTTTCCAAGATTAAACATTGTTATTGTTATAGCTATTATTTTCACTGAAACACACAAATAATGAAAAAAAAAATCCTTTAAATGTGTCCTCAAATTATCAAATTATACTCGAATGGTATAACCATATACCTCAAATTAGACATTCTCTTCTATCTCTTGCTCCCAATCTGACCATACTGGTTGGCAGGCTGGGTGGATGCTTCCAGAGGGGCAAAGATGCAAACTAAATATCAAGGTAGGAGCCTCCATCCTCAGTTTCCATGTAACTTACCAGGTCAGAGTGATCTTCTCAAGTTCTCTGGCCTGGATTTTTAATAAAATCTTATAGTCATGATATAGGTTATTTCAGACAAATTCTGAGTACCTTCTACAAAACTGATAAATTGATCCTCCTCCAAAGCATAAGGCAGAACATGATATTTATGTTACTCAAAATTTCTACTTGATTCCTATTTTTTTCTAGGATTAAATACAAAAATACTTAGGTTGGAATGAGGAATAACTCAGAATTATGTATAGGGGAAAAAAAAAGAAGACAAGTTCCAAACAGTTAAGCAGACATATCTGCTCCGAATAAATAAACTCTTTGTTCCCATTTTCATGCTACTATAAGGACCCACATAATAGGAACTAGCATAAATGTTTGAAAACAGTAAACTGACTAAGAAAGATTCTAGGATCTAAGAGAGAAAAAAAAATCATTGTTGGCAGGGGCCTCAGACTATTTGGTCAACTACTATCTGAAAAGTAATCCCCTCTGCATCCTAATAAACAAGTTACTTTGAACATAGCACTTCTTCCAAGGAAACCTAATCCACCTTTATATAGCTCAGATAGAAAATTGTGCTTTTTTTTTCACTTTTAGCAGTATTTCACTCCCCCCCCCATTACATGCAAAAATAGTTTTAACATTCATTTTTGTCAAATTTTGAGTGCCAAATTTTTCTCCCTTCCTCCCCAAGACAGTAAGAAATCTGATATAGGTTATATATATGTACAATCATGTTAAACAAATTTAGGAAATTGTTCTTTACATCAAATCTAAAAACACTTTTCCAACTTCTACCTAATGCTCTTAGTTTTTTCTTCTAGGACAAAACAGAACAAATCTTAAAATCTCTTCTCTATGACAGATCTTCAAATACCTGAAGACAGCTACTATCCCTCTCATTTCAAGTCCCTTCTCCTTCCTCCCTTCCTATCAAAATACCTGCATCATACTTTTAAGTTTAATCCACATTATTTAACTTTTTCCCCATCACTTTATTAAGTTTAGACAATTAACAAAACAATAAATCAAGCCCTGATTTGTAGCATTCCTAACTGTTTTTTTTGTTTGTTTTTGAAAGTCTATGGAGTTAAGTGGCTTGCCCAGGGTCACCCAGCTAGGTAATTATTAAGTGTCTGAGACGGGATTTTAACTCTGTCTCCCTGATTCCAGGACTGGTGCTCTATCCACTATACCACCTTCTTGCCCCAAACTCCTGATTTCTGACATGCAAATGCTCATATTGAAAAATTTAACAATCAGCTCTCATCAGTCTGAGCTGGCTCAAGACCCATGCTTTTTTTAAAATTTATTTTTATTTTTATTTTTTTAGGTTTTTGCAAGGCAAATGGGGTTAAGTGGCTTGCCCAAGGCCACACAGCTAGGTAATTATTAAGTGTCTGAGACCGGATTTGAACTCAGGTACTCCTGACTCCTGGGCCAGTGCTTTATCCACTACGCCACCTAGCTGCCCCCAGACCCATGCTTTTAATTAACCCAGGCTCCCCTCCTCTGGTCACTCTCCAGTTTATCAATGTCCTTCCAAAAGGGTAGTGTCCAGGGGTGGCTAGGTGATGCAGTGGATAGAGCACCAGCCCAGGAGTCAGGAGTACCTAAGTTCAAATCCGGTCTCAGACACTTAATAATTACCTAGCTGTGTGGCCTTGGGCAAGCCACTTAACCCCATTGCCTTGCAAAAAAAAAAAAAAAAACCTAAAAAAACCCAAAAGGGTAGTGTCCAGAGCTGAACCCAGATGTGATGGGAGGACAGGATATACACTGGATACACCATATCTTTCTGGTCCTGGTCTCTCTTAATATTATTTAAAAAAAGAATGAACTTTTTAACTTCTCTTTCCTGAGAAAATTGAGCCTCAATTCAATAAGAGTTCCCTCTTCTCCCCACCTCCTCTTCTCAAAATTCCTTGATATCATCTTGCACTCCCTCTAATAATGAGGCTGGTCCTTCTCCTTGCCAAGGTCTGCCCATCTTACATATGCTCTTAATCACTACCCCCTCCTGTTTTCTTCAAAAGACTATCCCCATTATTAAGTCCTCCTCTTTAATCTTCAATTTCTTTTCAGCTAGTTTCTTCTATGCCTTCAGAGATGCCAGTCTCTCCCATCCTTAAAAACTATTTTTTAATAGATCAACCCCCCCATAATTTTTTCTCACTTCTCTTTCTTACCCAAACTCCTAGAAAAGCTTATCTATGGACATTATCTCCACTTTCTCTCTTCTAATCCTTCAACCCTTTGCAGTGTTGCTTCTGACTTTAAAATTCAATTGAAATAGCTCTTTTCAAAGTTACCAATGATCTTTTTTTCCCCCAAAGTAATGAAATACATATTCTCTTCCTTCCCTGACCTTGGACTAAAAGAGAAAACCAAGATCCTTGTAGCAAATATGTATGTGTGTGTGTATATATATATATATATATATATATATATATATACATATATACATATATATATATATATTTTCAAGTGAAATGAATTCTCTCACTAACCATGTCCAAACTAATGATCTCTCTCTCTCTCTCTCTCTCTCTCTCTCTCTCTCTCTCTCTCTCTCTCTCTCTCTCTCAGGTTTTTCTGGAAGGCAATAGGATTAAGTGGCTTGCCCAAGACCACACAGCTAGGTAATTATTAAGTGTCTGAGGCTGCATTTGAACTCAGGTACTCCTGACTCCAGGGCCGGTGCTCTATCCACTGTACCGCCTAGCTGCCCCAGCAAACCAGTGATCTCTGAAGCCAAATCTGATGTCTTTTTTTTCAGTCCCATTCTTCTTGAACCCTCTTCTACTTTCAACACTGTTAACCAACCTTTCTTCATGGCTATTTTTTTTAAATCACAAATTTTCTACTAGCAATATCAAGTAACCAATCTTAGACTAGTATAATTTCCAACACTTTTAAATATTAATTTTTATGAAGACATTTTTATATTAGAAAATTCTATTCTCCATGGTGCAATATAGATCTCTTTACAAATATTTCCTAATTTTTTTCTAATTTTTATTGCAATAAATTAAAAGGCAAAGTCTCACTTTAGTCTGGACCATAATATTCCCAAGTACTCTGTGAATATTTTAAGACATCTTTGAGGAGATAGGGAGATAAAAGAACTTGAGAAAATTATCAAGGGACACATTTTGATGCCCTTTATTTTTTTTACAGAAAATTGTTCAACAAATTTGTGGTAGAAATCAAATGATTTGTTTCTATTTTTCTTCATGATTAAGATATCAAAATAATCTAGGTGAGTTTTCATTAGGCCTATACCATGTGCTATAACTGTTGTAAATAATGAGATAGGTTCATCAATCAACTAGTATTTATTATTCAGCCACTATGCAAAGCTCATTAAACAGTGAAGACCCAAAGGAAAAAAAAAAGCACACATCACTGATACTGAGGACTGTCTCAACATTTGTCAAGGGGCTTAGGATTCAGAAGCATAACCAGACCCTTACTGTTGTCATTTCCCTTTTCATAATAACTTCATTTAAAGGAAATCTTAAATGTATGAAGGTATCGACTGAGTGAAAAACAATCAAATAAACAAAAATCTCTATCAAACAGACCAATGAGGAGGTGGTTCACAATAAATTCACAAATGAATTTATTGCTTTACAAAAACATTCATCTTTAAATATAGCTCTTCAGGTAAATTTAATATTTAAATTTCCTTGAGTCACAAAGTGTTTGGCAGTAGCAGGGCTGAATTGGGGAAGAGGGAGAATGAGAGGCTAAAACTAACTTTTCTTTCTGAAGATTAAAAGTAGATAATAAGGGTCAGCTAGGCGGCACAGTGGATAGAGAACTGGCCCTGGAGTCAGGAGGACCTGAGTTCAAATCCGACCTCAGACACTTAATAGTTACCTAGCTGTGTGGCCTTGGGCAAGCCACTTAACCCTACTGCCTTGCAAAAAAAACCTAAAAAAAAAAGTAGATAATAAAGCACATTTTTTTTAGTTTTTTTCCAAGGCAATGGGGTTAAGTGGCTTGCCCAAGGCCACACAGCTAGGTAATTATTAAGTGTCTGAGGCCGAATTTGAACTCAGGTCCTCCTGACTCCAGGGCCGGTGCTCTATACACTGTGCCACCTAGCCACCCCAATAAAGCATATTTGAAATCACAATGTAATATAAGAGATGGAGTCTAATTCATAAGATTATTTATTTTATATTTGTTATATAAAATGAGAAGCTCATATAGCCACCCATCAGTTAAAAGATCACACTTATAATTAAATATTGTTTGTCCTCATTATGTGCTTCTGGTAGTAGAGTATAAAGAACACTGACCTTTGAGAGACCTACCTAGAATCCTGGCTCTAACACAAGGGTGAAGAACCTTTTTCCTGCCAAGGGCCATTTGCCCATCATACAAAATTATCAACTTAAAAATTAGCTGGCTATATTTGGTCAAACTTTTAATTAATTCACCCCTAAAAACTTTCACATTTATTGAATTTCAAGGTTTGTTGTAGTTGCTATGCCAGCACCAGAACAAATGATTTCGAGGGTCTTATATAGAACTAGATGTTCCACGTCTGCTCTAACTCTAATTAGTTGCATGACCATCATTTAACTTCTCAGAATCTCAGTTTCCTCATCTGTAAAATGGGGATAGTAAAGTTTGCACTATATTGTGAAGTCTTTCTAAAGAATCTTTAAAGGGTTATCTAAAAATAACAATTATCAACTTTCCATTCCTCCAAGACAGCTGGAATGGCATAGCAGACAAAGAGTCTTGGAAATGGAATTTCTGAGGTCAAATCTGTGTTACCAGGTCACCAGTTCAGTTACCCGCCTCAGGGTCCTAGGCAATTCTCTAAGACCATATGTCACAGAGAAGGTCCTGACCTGTTTGGGAGAGAGGGTTACCATACTATGACCTCCTTGCAATGATGAAATCACAAGTCTGACATTTCTCCTTACAAATCTGTCCATCTACTCTTTTGGCTTTATCTACCTAGGCAGCTGTCTAAATGCACATATTTGGATGAATGTGTATAGATAGGTGCCAATATGTATGTGGTTTATGTTTTGAGGGCAGGGGTAGAACCAAGGAAAGAATTTGGTATAATTTGCTTTATGTGACTATAGACAGACAAATGGTGGTACCATAGAAAGAGTGGGACCTGTGTATCCTGTGTATACACTGCTTCTCCCTTTTCTTTTCCTTTCACCTCTTCTTAATCATTGATTATTTTTTTGGTCCTGAGACTGGTATGATTTCACCCATATGGTAAATTCTCACTGTGGGATGCTCATCAGTAATGGTGTCTTTAAGTTATATAGTCTTTAAAAAAGTGACCAGTGCACTGAATTTGCCGTCATAAAGCCAAGCTGTGTCAGCAGCAAGATATCAGCTTGAGCCTTCTTGTCTCCAAGGGTAAGGATCCATTCACTACTCTACAATGTTTTTCCTAGGTCCTACTCAGAGATGGTTATTAACAAGTTCTTACTAAAAGGGGATGTTTAATCCACAAACACATCAGATGATTATGAAGTTTCTGACAGTCACATCAGCATCTCCTTAAGAATGAGCCTAAGGACCAAAAGGGCAGCTATGATCTCAGGTTAATGGGCAGGACGTTATGTGTAAAGAAGGTGAGATACAGGATGACAGGGTCAGGGGGAGACAGAGGGGAAATCCAAGTGTGATTGCAGGCAAGGAGTCAGTAGGAAACAGGGAGAGGCTGACGATAAGAGAAGTAATGATCAATGGGGCAAGCTTTAAGGAGGGAGGGGCTAGGATCAAAGGCACAGTCAAGTTTCTTCACCTTAGCAAAGAGAAGGGTCATGCCACAGCATGAAACTACAACAAAAGAGGAGAGGGTGTAGTCTGATATATGAGAAGGAATGGATAAGAGATGGCCTCACATCCTAGGAAAATAAAAGGTGAAGTCATCTGCTAATAGGGAAGGGGATAGAGAGTGAATTTGAGAACTGTAGTAAAAACAAGGCTCAGAAGAGATTCTGGGGAGAGTAAGGAAGTTATCTCAGCAAACTAGGAGCAGTGAGTGGTAGTTGCAAAGAAATATATTTAGGCTTGACATTAAAGAAAAAAGACTCAACAATGAGAGGAGCTATCCAAGAGCAGAAGTTGGTTCCTCTGACTGAAGATTGAGAAAAGGCAGGCAGAATGTAGAGGGGAAGGAATCTAAGGGAGGAACAAACAGATTGGACAAATTAGTTTCTGTGGTTTCTTCCAATTCAGATTCTGTGACTCAGTCACAGATGATTATGAGAACTGACATGGAGTCCCAGCAAGGGCCTCATTCAAGTTAAGATAACCTGAATCTGCAGTGGATCCAAACCACATATATGACTTTTAGCAGTATCCATTAGGAACAGTATCTCTATGTATACTTTTTTAGGCTCTGCGATAAATATCTGTTATATTTTTTATCTCTTTGAATCAGAGGGAGTCTTCCAAGCAAACTAATAGGATAAAAAAACAAAGATATGAATCAAACCTTTTCTGAATTTTTTTGTGGGGGGTGGGGGGTGAGAATTGATCTGGTTATACAGATACCCAAAGGCTTAAGAATGGAGGTAAATATAGGCTTTTGGCATAGCTAGAGATGGCCAAAGGAGGTAACAGATGGCAACGGTTCCCCACAGGTTCTCTCTCCCTAGACTAGGGTTGGTTTGCCTAGTCCACCCAAACTCATTTCTGATAAATCGGGGTGGTATACTCAGAGGACTGTCCATGTGGCTACTACTCAACTCTCAGTTCTAGGGTGGGGTCACTCTGGAGTGGAGTTAATATAATATATGCCTCACCATTATAGATCCTTTACTCCCAGTGATGTGCTTCCCATTTACACAAAATCAATCATAATGATAACACTGACTCTGAAAATAAAATATTTACTATATGGAAAGACAAAAACAAAATCTATAGAATTCATAAACTATACATACATATATACATATATATACATATATATATATATATATATATATATATATATATATATATATATATATACACACACACACACACACACACACACACCCTAGCAGACAAACATACATATGAGGGAAACCATGTCTAATTGGCTGCTCTGGACTGTAGGCTTTCATAACTTTGATCTTTTTAGAAGACAGTTTGTATCACATACTAACTACTGGGAAGAAATGTTAAAGCTGCTCCTGTTCTGACCCTCCTAGCTCTCCTCCATTTTTCAACTTCTCTTAAGCGGCTAAAGCTGCGTTCTTTTTAGCACAAAGACCCCCTTTAGCAGGGTGCTGAGAAAGTGTCACACTCTTTTAGCAAAACTATAACAGCCAGGGGCTGCTAGGTGGCACAGTGAACAGTCAGGAGGATCTGAGTTCAAATCCAGCCTCAGACACTTAATACTTAGCAAGTCATTTAACTCTTGCAAAAAATAAAAAATAATTTAAAAAAACCTCAGAAAAAACCTACATCAGCCTAATTTCCAACAGAACAATTTAAATGCCTGGCTTTCCCTTTGTCCTCCTCCCTCTCTGAAAGGGAATAAAGGGTGTACAGTTTATTTGCAAGAAAAAAAACAGATCGAAAGGACATGACTAAACTTGTCAGGATAGAATCCCATAAAATGCCATTATGACATCAAAAGATACCAACAAGATCATGAAAAATAATCATGACTGGCTGCATTTTCTTTATGGGTTTCATGGATGCATTTTGAAACTCCATGAAATTTCAGTTTATAATCATATCACTAATTTTTCTATGGCACTTACTATGCTAATTTCTTTACAATCATTATCTCACTTGATCCCCAGTAACCCTGGGAGGTTGGTGCTATCATTATCCCCATTTTACAGATGAGGAAACTGAGGCAAACAGCGTTTAAGCAACTTGCCTATGGTCACACAACTAGTAAGTGTCTGAGACTGCATTTGAATTCAGATCTCCTGACTTCACTTATGGTGCCATCTACCTAACCTCTAACAATACAAGTCAATGATCAAAGTTGTCTCTAATGGCTATGAGTAACCCCCAACAACCAGAGAATGCTCTCAAAGTACCCACCTTATTGAGGACATCTCGCTGGCAGCCGAGATAAAGATTTGGAAGAATGCGGGTAGGCCCAGTGTTGGTGACAGGTAGGCAGGGCTGGGAAATGCAGGTAGGGACTAAAGAGGATTTTCCTTCACAGAGGTCAGGGAAGCAACGCGAGAATTCATCAAACCCACCTGGAAACAAACATTTGTTTCATCATACAAGGGTCATGACACGCATAAAGATGAAGTTGGTCTTCTGGAAACCATTACACTAAAACTGTTTTGAAAAGAAAAAAAAATCACACAGATGAGGGTTAATTTGCTGAATTTATTTCCTTTACTAATGCTGCTAAATCTGGATCTAACATGTTTATATGTTCATGAAGAAACACTGTATCACACTATTTTTTATTCTGAACTAAAAACCCCACAAAAAAGCACTTCCATATACACAGAATACCAAAAAAAAAAAGATTTTATGCAAAAACTAAGTCATTTTATACTCCATTTTTAAAAAGCATGTAATAAATTCTACCTATACTCAAGCAATATTTTTAAATTAAGGTATATATATTGGTTTTCTTAAGATAAAATCTATTGCACATTTAATAGACTATAGTAAAGTATTAATATAACTTTTATGTGCCTTAGAAAACCAAAAAATTTTTGTGATTTGCTTTATTGCAATATTCACTTTATTGCTGTGGTCTGGAACCAAACCCATAATGTCTCTGAGGTATACCTATATACATCATGGATAAGGAACTACAGCTGGACAGTGAACTGGGCCCAGAATTGAATAGGATAAATTCTACTACTTTCTAAAATTTTTACAACTATTTTTATTTTTCCCCAATTACATGTTGAAAACAATTTTTTAAACTTTTTTCAAAAGGTCTGAGTTCCAAATTCTAACCCTACCTTCTTCCCTGCTCCTCCCTGAGATGGTAAGCAACAAGGTAGTTCACTAATACTTTCAAAACTGTCCTAGCAAAACAAATTTCTTTACTGTTGCTTTTTTCTAAACACAAAAAAGACTGAGTTCATCAATTGTCGCAAGTTATATAAACTTTTAAATAAAACTTTTATACTACTATCTCTATTTTTTAAATTAATTATTACAGCTTAGTTCTTTGAAATGTTCTTAAATTCCAGTTCTTAGAGTGTTAAAAATTGTTTCTACATCCCTAATTTTTGGGGGCGGGGGGCATTTCTACACCTAACTCCCACCCCCATTAACCAAGAAAAAAGAAAGGGTGGGGAACCCCTTCTAACAAATTAGCACAAAGGAAAATGAATCTACCTACTGGTCATATTCAAAAATCTACATCTCTAAAAATCTCTGTACCTGTCACCTGTTAGTTTGTGGGTATAGGTCCTCTGAAGACATGGTTGATTACTGCTTTAATCAGTTCTTGAATCTTTTAAAGTTGCTTTTCTTTACAATTGTTTTCTATTATAAATTGTTCTCCTGGTTCTGCTCTTTTCACTTTATCTAAGATTTCTTAAAATCCTCTTGTGTCCCTTTTTTATGGTTCAAAAATATTCTATTGTATTCATACACCACAAATTGTTCAGTCATTCCCCAACTGTCTAAGAGGCTATCCAAGGCAATGTCTTTACCTCTTCAGAATTAGGAAGTTTATTTCCTTTGTGACTATTCACTCCCCTACATTATCCAGCTTTTTATTACCCAGAAAAAAATAACAGTAGTTCTGGATTCTTATTAATTTTTCTAAGTAGTTTGTATTTATGATTGCTCAAAATACAGTATCCAGGATTTTTTTGGCTTAAATAATGGTTTTCAGGGAGTCCAATGATTTTTTTTTTTGCAAGGCAATGGGGTTAAGTGACTTGCCCAAGGTCACAAAGCTAGGTCATTACTGAGTGTCTGAGGCCAGATTTGAACTCAGGTCCTCCTGACTCCAGGGCTGGTGCTCTATCCACTGTGCCACCTAGCTGCCCGGAGTTTGATGATTCTTAAATGATCTCTCCTTGATTTGTTTCCAGGTCAAATTTCTTGCTTTTTTTTTTTTTTTAACAAGGCAATGGGGTTAAGTGACCTGTGTCTGAGGCTGGATTTGAACTCACATCCTCCTGACTCTAGGGCTGGTGCTCTACCCACTGTGCCACCTAGCTGCCCCCAAGTCAAATTAAAAAAAAAATCAGATAGCTTACATTTTCTTCTCTTTTAAAAATTCTGTTCTAATATTTCTTGTTTGTCTTATAGTTAATGATTTCACTTTGGTTCAGGGAGTTTGTTTCTTGATTTAAGCTTTACCACTATCATTCTAAGTTACTTATTTTCCTGCTAATTCTTTCCTCAAAAGCTTCCATTTCATTTTTTAAAAATGTCTGAATACATTTATTCTAGGTATTCATGTTAGTCCTTGTAGGAAATATAGGATCGGGCTTCTTTTGGAGTGGGGAGGAGGTGGGAGTCTAGAACTGTTAGAGTTAGACTTTAAATAATTTGTAATACCAGTTGGTGTTTTCTTTAGATTCTGAATTGGGGTTTTGCACCAGATAATTCTCCACCCACAGCAGCCCTCTAAGATGGGGTGGTTGGCTCTGTTTGGTCTCACTCTGGGTCCCTCATGTTCCTGGGCTGATTAGGCCTCACCCTCAGGGCTCTCTCTGGGCATTTCAAGACAGAATATCAGGGACTCCAAAGTCCTAGGGTCTGCATTGTCCAGATCAGAGTGTCATTCAGCTGTTCTGTACTGTGTGGGCAAGGGAAGGGCAAGGAAATAGAACCTCTCCTATCACTTTGGGCTTCTGAAAGAGGTAGGGCAGAAAATGGGACTTGGTAAGGTTCCTCACTGTACAACCTGTTGGTCTGGTGAGATCTCTAAGGTTTTACTAGAGTAGGTCTAGGGCAACTAAACAACCTGCCCCCACTTCAGGGTACATCTTGGCCAGAAGTTCCTTTATAAAACTCTTGGATTCTCCTACCACCACCCCCTCCTTTTGTCGGCATTTGTTTATGGGATTAAGAGAAAACCCAAAGTTGAGTTAAAAATCAATAGCAAGTAATGAAACCAAAATCAGTCACACACAAACACACACAGTTATAATCTGAATTTACTGCCAATTCTATTGCTTCTTCAGAAAAAAAATGTGAATAAAATTTAGTTCTAGAATGAAAACAAAAAATTTCCCACTATAACATTAAATTTCATATTTCAAAGATGCAGGCAGACAGACTTGGGTCCTACCTCCATAAATTTGTTTCCACCCTCAAATCTAGAAAGGAGGGGAAGGGGGGTGGGGAAGAGAGAAGAAAATAGAAAGTTAAGTATTTGGGATTCCCCTGGCAGTCAGTCAAGAGTACCATAATCACCACTGATACCTCAGCTCTTATGTTCACATTGCAAGGTACTTCAGAAGAGTGATGACAGATCCTAATTACTTAAAGTACACTGTAGGCCTTTGTGGGAAAGTTTGTGGACTAGAAATCAGGAAAACTGAATTCTTTCTAATTCTGTCTCTGAAGTGATCTGCTGTCTGACCTTAGTTAGGAAGCATCATGGGGCTTGTGTTTTTCCTCATCTACCAAAAAGAGTCAGCAAGACCCATCCACTAAATATTCTACTTGATTGCTATGAAAATAAACTTTATTTCAAAAGAATTCTCAGTGATATCAGATGGGGGGGGGCAAGGACACAGAGCTTCTAGACATAAGGTTATATCCTGAAAAGTCTGAAACAAAAATATTTAAATTATAGGGCAGTTGTTCAGAAAACCAATGCCTTTTCATTTGTGTTTTATTTGTTTCATAAAAATGTGAATCTTTTCTTCTCCAAGACTTGCAGTGCTAGAATCTTTGTGATCAAGAACCCTGTACCTCAATACACTTCACATCCTAAATAACACAGCATTTATTCACATTTCCTGGAAAATAATGGTAAGTTATGGTGTTAAAATTGGGATAGCAGGGGCAGCTAGGTGCCACAATAGATAGGGCACCGGCCCTAGAGTCAGAAGGACCTGAGTTCAAATCTGGTATCAGACACTTAATAATTAACTAGCTGTGTGGCCTTGGGCAAGTCACTTAAACCCTGTTGCCTTGCCACCCCCCCCCCAAATGGGATAGTACTAGCAGTTTTATTAATGTATGTGTCTGAATCTATACTCTGTCTAAGTAGATACCATACAACCAAATAAGACTTGTAGTAGATTCTGCCTTTTTAGCCTAAGACCCAAAGTGTGCTCTTCTGGAAATAGGCAATCAGAAATGTGTTTTATTTTCCTCTTAAAGGGCAATATTATAAGATGGATAGAGTTCTAGATTTATAGTCAGAAATCTCACTTCATACACTTATTAGCTAGGCAAGCCATTTCATCTATTAAAGCCTCAGTTTCCCCATCTTTGAAACAGGAATATCATTTGTACTATGACCTCAGAAGATTATTATGAAAGTGTTTTGCAGACCTTAAAGTACCATATAAATTCAAGTTTTTATTATGTGTAAAATTACAGACTGGACAACTATCCTACAGTCAAATTGTCTCACCTGTGAGATTTTCAGATTCTTTCTGAAGAACAAAGTACCTAATTATGACTAGAGTCATAGCTCATCAGTTTGTAAAGGATATTAATATTAGTTCTGTCTCAACTCTCCCCATCTCATCCTTTATAATTTGTCAAATGTGATTTTCTTCAAGTGTGGGCCTGACCACATTATTCTCTTACTCAGTAAACTCCAATAGCTCTCTCTTACTCTAGATTCCAATATAAACTCCTCAGTTTAGGTTTTAAAGCCCATCACAATCTGGCTTCAGCCTCCTTTCCATCCTCCATATATTATTTATGCCCCTTTGCACATGGTCCAGTTCAGCCAAAAATGGCCTTTCTGCTTAGTAGGTTGTTCATATAGGACAAGACATCCCATTGATGATATCTGAGCTTGGGATACTCTCCCTCCTCCACTTCAAGTACTGACCTCCCTGGCTCCCTTTACATCCCAACTAAAATCTTACCTTCTACAGAAAGCCTTCCCTCACCAACCCTTCTTAATTTTAGGACCTTTTTTCCATTAATTAGTTCCTATTTATCTTGAGATATATATATATATATGTAAGTGAATATATTTGTATTCATAGATATGGACAGAGAGAAAAACTAAGAGGAGAAATAGAGGGAAAAGAGAGAAGAGAGAGAAGAGAAAGACAGAGATACAGAAAAGAGGAAAAAGAAGAGAAAGAAAGGGAAAGAGACAGAAAAGAGAGGAGAGAGAAAAGATAGAACACAGAGGAGAAAGACAGAGACAGAAAAAGAAAAAAAGAAAGGCAGAGAGAACAGAGACAGTGTGAAAAGAGAGGAGAAAGAGAAAGAGAGAGAGAGAAGAGAAGAGAAGAGAGGAGACAGATACAGTGAAAGAACATGTGCTTTGTATCTATTTGCTTGCATGTAGTCTCCCCCATTAGAGTGTAAGCTCCTTGAGGACAAGGTCTATCTTCTTATGCCTCTTTTCTGTAACCCAGGACTTAGCACAGGGTATGGTGAGTAATCAGTGTTTACTGACTGATTGCTGCTCACAGGTGATGATCCATCTGCTGTACCTCAGCCCTTGCACTGGCCACCCCCCCCCACTCCCCCCCATACCTGGGATAAATTTCCACCTTGTCTCCAACTTTTAGAATTTCTCACTTCCTTTAAAAGCTTGCTGGAATGACAACCTTTACAGGAAGCTTTTCCTGCTTACCAAATTATGACAGAAGGAAATGGCAAACCACTCCACCATCTCTGCCAAGAACAATTTAATTAATGCTCAATCATCCTGAAGGTGAGCGGTTGACATAATTACAGAATCTGACAGCTAAAAGGGACCTCAGGGATCATCTTGTCCAAACCACATATTGTCCTGTACTCCACAAGTGGTCATCCAACTTCTGCCCAAAGACCAGGAGAAAGGAGGAATCCCCCTTCACCCCATCATCCCCCTTCTCTCAGAGACCTGTTCAACTTTAGTATGGCACAAATTGTTAGGAATTTTCTTCTGGATATCAAGCCCAAACTGGTCTCTTTTCTCTGGGGTATGCCCTCTAAAGTTAAACAGAACAAATCTAATCTCTCCTTCACATGATAGGCTTTCAAATACTTGACCATGCTCCCCCAGTGTCTTCTATTCTCCAGACTGAACATCCCCAGTTTCTTCAAAGGATCCCCCAATGAAATGCACTCCAGACCTTTTACTATCCACTGATAGGGTAAGAGAGAGCCATTGGAGTTTACTGAGTAGGAGAATGATGTGGTCAGGCCTACATTTGAAGAAAATCACATTAAGAATCCTCTAGGCTTCTTCATGTCCTTCTTAAATATTAGTGACTAGCTGTGTTCTGACAAGGTCAGAACACAATTTCTAATTCCTCTCTTAATGTTGCATGAGAGAGAGAGAGAGACACTAGAGAAGTGACTTTATCTCAGCCTCAGTTTCCTCCTCTGTACAGAGGGAATAATAGAATATAATTTCTGGTCCACAATTTCAGGCAACCATCAATTACACTTTACTTTATTTTCTATATCTACCACAGGGCTATTATGAGAATCACATATGATGACATATGTAATGGTGTTCGTAAACCTTAAGTATACTGTAAAGAGGCTAGCTATTCTAAAAATGCTAACTATATCACAATGTTGATTTAATCAACTTTTAATGCACTACAATCCACAAATCTTTTTTGCAGACAAATAGCTATCCAACCACGCCTACCCCATCCCACATTTATGAAGCTGATTTTTTTTGTTCTAAAGTATTAAAACTCTTTCCTGGGCACTGACTGGCTCTCCTAGAATCAATTAAGGGCAAACTTTCCCAGTTTCTGCCTGGCCCTTTTAATAAACCCCACAGTCAGATCTCAGCTCTTTCAATTATAACTTAATTTAATTTGTTTGGTATTTAACTTTTAAAATTCTACAGCTTTGAAATATCCTCTCACCACATTTTTGTTTCATCATTTCCTAACTGACTCCAAAAAATTTCACAAGACAACCTCTTTTTAAAACTCAATAAAAAGAAAGTCTGAAGAAAATTACAAATGGAAGAGAAGTAACTGCCCCAGTAGTTTTGATTTGATAGCTGCAAGCAGCTATTTTTGTATATTCTTAGATGAAAGAAAAGAAAAGAAAAAGCTTTTATTTAACATACACTTAAGACCAAGTTTTGTAGAAATTAAGCAAAGTCAGTCAATCAACATTTGGGTGTGAACTAAATGTTAGGGATAAACAGTAAGGCAAAAAAATGGTTTCAAGGAGTTTACCTTCTGACAGAAGGCAGTTGGTGTTAAAGGAATGGGGACAAGAGGTCTGAAATATTACAGGAATAGCGAAGGGTGACATTCAAGAGTACACAGATGAACCTTTTCTAGGAACAATGGCAGTGTCTATTTGATGAGGGTTCCATAAATAAAGAATAAGAAAATGGCTAAATACATAAAAGCAAGACTCCTGGTGAAGCCATTCCGAAGATAGTAGATATAGAAAGTAAAATAAAGTATGACTGATGGTTGCCTGAAATTGTGTGTCAGGAAATCATCAACCAGGACAATGGGACCCCAGGGAGAAAATTCTGAAGATGAAAGTCTTTATTTAAACAACAACAAAAACAACAACTCCAGGGTATGGCTTCTGTCTGTGTGGCAAGGTTTCTGAGAATGATGGTTGAGAAATAACCCCCATTCTTCTGGCATGACCCATGTATGTGGGATAATATGTTCCTCTTCTTTCTCACTTCCTCCCTATTATATTATTTTTCTTTCCTCTCACAAAACCAACAAAATCAATCAATCAACAAAATAGGCAAATTTTAGTTGAACTAACTCCTTCTCTAGAACATTTTAGAATAGTAAGACTCTGAAGGAAAATCTGTCACTTTCCCCCTCATTAGAATGGCAGCATTTCATTTGGCTCCTTTCCATTGTTCAAACCTTTCTAGATTTCTTTTGACTACTATTTTTACCCTGGCTCCCAGAACACTGACCCATCAGATGTGATTCTATCTCTGGCTTTCATTCTTGAAGGCCAGGGCTAGAATTTAGCTTCCAATACCCCATTATTCAAGCTGGTGCTATCCTGCACTGCCTCTGTTTTAAAACACAGTCTAAAAGAATATGAATGGATTCTATGTTCACTTTTTAAAAATTTCTCTTATGTTTTTCCTTCTTATCCCATATTTTTCCCCCTTTTCCTTTAGGCCTTAGTCCTAATTGTTCATTCACAAAATATATAAACATGTTAAAAACATGTACATGTGCAACTTTTACCAGACTGTTCATCATTGAGGTGGGGGGTGGGGATAGGAAGGGAAGATGGAAGAAAAAATGTGTAACATAAAATAAGCAAGTGGATGAATGTTGTAAAACTTTCATAACATATAATTGGAAAAATAAAATAAAATATCAATTAAAAAAAAAAACCTACTGTCTAGACTCAAGTCCATCTGTGAAAGCCTGTTTTGGCTTCCTTGGGACACCAAGGATTGCTTCTCAATCATTTACCTGTGCTCATGATAACTTAGTGTTATCCCTCCAGCTACAAGAGTTCAGGCTGACTTCATCCCCCATCTCTTCAAGCTTCCAGGCATAGATAACTATGGTCACACTGTTTTCCCTTTCCAGATTCTTCTACTGGCCCATGCTGGTTTCTGGCTATCTTTCTGTGCCATTCTAGACTGAATGTAGGTATTTCCAATTTTTTTTATCTATGGTCTTTCTAGAGGTTTTTCTCAATATTTATTAGGATTGATATGGGAGAAATGGGCTTCTTTCTTGTAATTTTAATCACATCAAGGAATCTGTTTTTTTTTCATCATTTTCAGCTCCCAAAGTAATCCTCCTCCTTCTGTCTCCCAGAAAAGTATCCCCTATAAAAAGGGGGAAAACATTCAATACAATTAAGCAACATATCAAAGAAGTCTGACATTCTAGGCAGTGTTACTAGAGGGATGCGCCAACTACTATCTCTTCTTTGGGCCCAATGTTGGGCCTTATAGTTTTGATGCATCCCATTTCAATAAATTTGTTGCTTTTATCCTCCCCACTGATATTGTTGTAGGAATTACATTTACTGTTTTCCTGTTCTGCTTACTTCATTTCTTATTAGTTATCTAAATCTGTGACTATGGATAAACACAATCTATGTATGTGGCTTCAAAATTCAACTTCACAAATATAAAAACAGGAGTCACAGATTGAAAATAACACCTATGAAATAGCTCCAGGAGAGCCAACAAAATACAACACTATCAAAGTTAAAAAGCACACATCCTTCATCTATGTTAATAGTCAGTAAATAGCAAAATGGGAAGTGACAAGTTATATCAGTCTTTTTCATTCTGTTAAGTAGTTTTATTAAAACTGTTTTCAGAGAATGAACTTGGTGGTTGGAGATGGGGTAGGAGGTTGTTTGGGTGTTTGTTGGGAAAGAGCTGTTGCATGCAAACAAAATAAGGCATTTTGGAATATAGAATACAGCTCTCACTATATTTAGCTGGCACACTCACTCAGGCCACTTTGCAATCTACCTTCTCACCCTGCCTCTGAATGAAACATTAAAAAATACACAGAAGAGCATAAGAAGACAAAAGTTTAGATAGGAACAAGCAAGCCACTCTTGGTACTATCATGTTAAATTTAACATATGCTTTAAAAATAAATCTTATGATTTTTTAAAAAAGGATCATAGATAAATATTGAGAAAGGAAAATATTAAGAAGATGACCAAGAAGGAAAGAAGACTGGAAAATGTGAAAATCAATTGAAGTACCTGAGATTGTGAAAGAGAAAAACTGGTCTGATTGTAACAGTCCCCAAGTATTCAAAGGATGTCATGGGGAAGAGGGATTAGATTTTTTCCTACTTCACCCAAGGGAGTAGAATTAGAAGAAGCAAAGATCTAACAATCAGCTTTCCCTATCCCAAAGCTGAAAGGGCTGCCTCAGAGGATAGTGGATTTAGCCTCATTGAAAAACCTTCAAGCAAAGCCTTGGGGAGGGAAGATGTAAAAGTCAATTTGGTCAGGTGCCCATTGGATGAGATGGTTTCTTTCAGTTCTTAAGATTCAGGGATTCTCTACTTGGGTGCATAATGGAAAAATTCCTAAAACTTTCTTCCCTTCATTGAAAGACTTGAGAAAGACTTGAAGGGGTCTAAAGGTGCTTAAAATTAATGACCAAGAAAATTCATTCGAAGAATTTTCTGTTGGTTGCCTAACTTAGTCATAACAATATATGGCATAGACACACACACACACACACACACACACACACTGCCGATAAGGTTTTCAAAGTACCTTATAAAAATATAACTACAATAATTACAATGACAGCTAACATTTATATAACCTCAGATATCAGGTCTGTGCTAAATGCTTAACAATTTTTATTCTTATTTGATCCTAATAACAACCCTGGAAAGCAGGTACTAGTATTCCCATTTTATGTTGAAGAAACTGAGGCAAAGGTTAAGTGACTTGGCCAGGGTCTCACAGCTAGTAGATGTCTGAGGTCTCATCTGAACTCAGGTCCTGTCTCCTAGAACAGTGATAAATCTGCTGTATTCTCTAGATATGTCAGTATCAGAATTGAAAATGAGGTGGGGGGTTATTTTGGTGTTTTTTTTTTATTCCCAGACTATCCTCTATCAGACAATGCTACTTCTAGAAGAGATGAGATTCAAATTGGTTTACAGGGATAAAACTGAAATGAATGCCATTTTTCCCAAACCTTAATTTTAAAAAAAGATTTTGTGGAAATTTTTACAAGAACTTAGGTCGAGCAACGATATATCTGGAATGAAATCACAGGTAACTTTAGGTAACCTACCTAACACTCAAAGAATAAGGGCACCACTGTTTTCTACACTATTGCACTAGGTATTCAAAGTCTACCTTTAAATGCCCCTAGCAATGGACTGATGTAACTTCCTAGGAAAGACACTATCTTAGGAATAACTAACTACATTTTCCCTGATCTTTATCTATGACAATGTTCCATTCTGCTGACATCCTCCTTCACTGGCAATTTTTTTCCACTCACTTTCATTCATTGCTATATGTGTCTTGTGGTACATTCTGTTAATTATCTGCCAGTGAGACTGCCTATTTTCCCCAAAACCTTAAAGAGTAATGAAATCTCATTGAATTTTATCTGCCTCTAAAATATACTCCCCATTCTCACAACTAGCCAAATAATATTTAGCTCCTCTAACAAGCAGATTGAGGCAACTTGTTCATAATTAATAAAAGACTATTTTTATATTATATATTCACTTATATAAAAATTTGCAATTTAGAATAGTTTTCTATATATATTTCTATATAAGGGAGAGACTATAGTCTCTCCCTTAAGAACCCCAAATGAGTTTGTATTCCAGATAACCTATCACCAGCATTCCTGAAGTGAAAACAATATTAGAATTAGAGTGATAATGTATATAGAACCCCAGATTCACAGGGTCATACTGGAAGGAAAATGAGAGGCCATCTAGTCTAAATCCCTAATTTTATGATGAGAAACTGAGGCTCCAAGAAGTCACATAGGGGTGGGCAGAAGGTCTGTTTGTTTGAACCTTGGTTCTGCTTATTGTAAATTGTAAATTTGTAAATTTCTGTGGCCTTGGGCAAAGTACCAGGTCTGTGGTCCTCAAATATCCTTACCTCTAAAATGGGGGGGGGGGGGTGGATTAGATGTTTTCTAAGGTCCCTTACAGCTCTAAATCTATAATCGGATAACTCCAATATTTTTAGGTCATGCTTTATAATCCATTGTTTATTGTACTGAAAATCTGCTTTAAAATGGTTACTAAAGCTCCCCCAGCCCTGAATTTAACTTTATATTCACTAGCCCTAAATTTCCCTTATATGATTAGGTTTGAGCCAACTAGACAGCTGGGTAAGAAAGGAGGTACCTTCCCAAAAGAGATAGATGGGCATTAACATACCTCCTCATCCTGGACCACAAGAATGAGAACTGTAAGAGGAGCCTGGAGCTCATCTACCCTGGTGTCCTCATTTCACAATGAAGAAACTGAGGCCCAAAGAAAAACCTTCCCAAGGTCCCCCAGACCAGGCCCCTGGTTCCATATCAAGTATTCTTTTTATACAACCATGCCTGTTGTTGTTTGGTTGGTTAAGGAACTTAGTAAGACTGAAATTAATAGTGAAAATAGCTAAAATTTCATTTTCTTTTGCTCTTTTTTCCCGTTTGGTTAAAATAAATTATATATTTGGTACCATATCTTCTCTTTCTCTCTCTCTCTGTCTCTCTCTCTCTCTCTCTCTCTCTCTCTCTCTGTCTCTCTCTCTCTCTCTCTCCCTCTCTAGGTTTTTGCTTTTTGTTTTTTTGCAAGGCAACTGGGGTTAAGTGGCTCGCCCAACTAGGTAATTATTAAGTGTCTGAGGCTGGATTTGAACTCAGGTACACCTGACTCCAGGGCCAGTGCTCTATCCACTGCACCACCTAGCTGCCCCTATATCTTCTTAAACCTATTTAACATATTTCTTATAATCTTCCTGATGATCTACAATCCCCACCCCTCATCATTTTCCTATTTTTCTTGCAATGGTGGGATTGGAGTCAGGAAGACCTGAGTTCAAATCCAGTCCCAGACATTTGCTAGCTACATAACCCTGGGCAAGTCACTTTACCACTCTATGTCTCAGTTTCCTTATTTGTAAAATGGAGTTAATATCAGCAGCTACCAAATAGTAACACCAACTTTCCAAGACTATTGTGAGAATAAAATTAAGATAACTGTAAAGCATTTTGCAGACCTTAAATCATAATATAAATGTTATTATTATTATTGCTATTCTATCTCTACTGCTTTTTCATAGTTTTCATTCCTTTCCTTTCCTATGCCTTAGAAGGGCTGGTGACAATCAATCAATAAACAAACATTTAGTAAGAGCCTACTGTGTGCTAAGCACTGGGGAATCAAAGACTAAATGAAACAATCCCTATTCTCAAGAAGTTTATATTCCTAACTCCAGCTCAATCATACTGCATCTTTCCATCTAAAATAAGTATATAAATATTCCTGAATCAAGCTCATAAGAATTCTATTATATATTCCCTGATGAAGTGAACAACGGTTCTAAGATCATTACAATTCTAAGATGCATTCCTCTTTGACCCAAACAGGGATCTTTGCCATTTTTTCATTAGACAAGTTTTACACTGAAGTTGAAAACATTAATTTCACCAAATAGCTATCCTTTATGAGTTAGTTCTTGGGGCACAATAAAAGAAGCAAAGGAACTGACCTCATGGATTGTTAATTAATTGTAATTTTTTTTAAAAGTTTGGCAACATACTAATGTTAAAGAAAAGTTTTCTAACAAAAGTCAACTAATTCTTCCTCATTAAGATGACATTGTATAGATAATTATATCAACTATCCTTTGGGAAGAAATACAGGCTGTTTACTACGATGAAATACTTTGCTTCCAGGCTGAAGTACTGATGACTAAATGGAATTCTTTTTTCCTTTTTCCTTGCCACTGAAAAACAAGTTCTTCTTGGTGCAAATTATTTGGGCTTTATATAACATGTAAATATTCATGTCCTTTTATCATTCCTTGAATATGAAGTTATTAGTTTACAGGTGGTTTGTCCCTTCCCCCCACTTTTATTTTATTGCTCAAACTGACTATTTTAAGATTGATAATGAGCTAATATTAAATTTCTTCAGGACATTGACTTCATTGTACTTTAATACAGCCATAATTTAAATAGACAGAAAGGCATATTTTGATATTGGGGACTTTCCCATTAGATGCCATGCTTGTTCTTTGAATAAAAAAGAAAACTTCCAAGTCTGAACCACTTACAAAATTCTAGTTTCTCTTAGCTTTTCACCTTTCAAAAGACTATACTTGTTATTATTGTTATAGATTTCCTACTCACTAGACATATCAAAATAAATTACTATAGGACTTGACTATCTTAATGGATCTGGGAACTCATTGTCTCAGTCAATAAATATTAAATGATATGTGCCAGGCTTTATTTCTAGGTACTGGAGATCAAAATACAAAAATGAGACAATTCATGATCTTGTGGGGTTTATATTCTACTATGATGATACAACAGAAAATAGAATATAAATACATAGAGAAGGGTGAAGGACAGGGAAAAGTAAGGGAATGGCCTCTTGAACCAAGTAGCATTGAGCTGAGCCTTGAATGGAGATAGGGAGTTCTGAAAAGCAAAGGGGAAAAGGGTGGGCATTCTAGGAGAGGGGAAGGCCATGTCTGGGGAACTGTAAAATTAAGCCAATTTGGCTGAAGTCTAGAAAAGTACTTATTAATCAGCCTAAAATTGCTAGAGTCAAATTGTGAAAGTCTTAATCACCAAGCAGAAGAGTTTGTATTTTCTGACAGAGGTCACTGGGACATCTTATCAAACAGGAGAGTGATGTGGTGAGAGGAAATATTTCCTCATGTCTCACCTGGATGCATTACTTTGGGACTTTTATGACTTCTCTACAATGCCCAAGGAAGCTCATTATTGGGGTAACTTCAACAGTCTGTAAAACCTGATAAGATCTTACAACTCCTCATTGTCTTTAACCTCTCTTTTTGGTGTTGGTGGCATGAATCTCTCCCAAGAATCCTCCTCTCCAACCCATTTTTCTATTTCCTTTTGTGTTTTTTCTTCCCTCATTAGACTATAAATCAAATGAGGTCAGGGATTGTCTTTTTTTAATATATTTTCATCCACTTAGTAAATACTTAATAAATGTTTATTGACTGGTGGATATCAAATTTGACAATTTGTGGAAGATGGATTAGACAGGAGAGAGACAAGATGCAGGTAGACTACTTAGGAGGTTATTGTAGTAACTTTCTGTAGTTCAGGCCACAGATGAGGAGGGCCTGTAGGATGGTGTATGTAAGAGTAATAAGAAAGGGGAAGATGTGAGAGATGTGGAAGAGATGGAATCTCTTGGCAACTGATTTATTGAGGGTAGGGGAGAATGACAGTGAGGAGTGAGTACATTTTTTAGGTTAAAAACATGTACACATGGAAAAGTGTAATATTAAATGTTTAAACTTGTTTTTACATATAACTGGGGCTACATGTACATTTTTTATTTAAAAATTTTTTAAAAAAGAAAATATTTAATGAATTATCTTTCACTGAAGAAAAGAAAAAAGAAAAGAGGCAGTGCCTATGATAAATAATAAATAATAATAATAATAATATGATAAATTGGGAAGGGGTATGAAGATTGAGGAGGAAATATAGTGTATTTAATTCTAAATTTATTGAATTTTAGATTTCTCTAAGACATCTAGATATAATAAGAGATGAATATGGGGCTAGATATACAGACCTGGAAGTTATATGCTTCTACTTGTCAGACAAGATATGTGACAGGAAAAGCTAGTTAGGAAAGTATCCAGAAGAAGGGAGGTCAATCCACCAATTAATCAGTCAACCAAAAGGCATTTAATGCATACTTATTATGTACCAGTCATCATACTAAGTGATGTATTATGAAACCAAAGATGAACCAGTTCCTAAAGTCAAGGAATTCCAATTCCTTTAGAAGAAGCAACATGTACATTTTAAAAGGAGATAGAAAACTGCCTAATATAAAAATGAAGTAATTTGGGGAGGAGGCACAGACATTTGGTAGTGGAAGGAGGATTATGAATTAGGAAAAATCTCAAATGGAAAGAGGTTTTGAAGAAAGCTAAGGATGATTCTAAGAGGCAGAGATGAAGAGTGATTAAGGTGTAGGTATATAATGGACTGAGACAGGAGATGAAATGTATTGCATGAAAAGAATAAGAAGAGAAGTAATTTCTAATAAGCCTGGAAATGTAGGTTGGGTTAAAATTTTAAAATACTTTAAAGACAAACAGGAACTAGTATTTAATCCTAGAGGTAATAGGGAGTCCTGGAGTTCATCAAAAATAGTCAGATACATATTTATGGAATAACACAATAGTATTACTAGAAATGCCCTAAACCTACATATGAAAACTACTGCAAAAATATAAAATCATTATTTGAGCCTCTGGTATCAGATGTCTGCAGTAAGGTTCTTGGCCTCAAGGAGTTTACAATTTTATCAAGGAAACAAGATAAAAACAAGTTAAACAGATCAACAACGATGTAAGATTTAGATAATAGTGCAGGAAAACAATGTATACAAGATGTTACAAGCTGGTACATGAATATTTGCCAATTAATTTAGATAGGTAATAATTACTATAAAAAGTTCATGCTGATAAGGTAAAAATTGATGAGAAAAGTAGAATGTGGCGGCTTAGGATGGTCAAGCTTTAGAGACAGTGAAGGTTTTCAGCAATGGAATAAAAGTGAGGTCATCCCTTGTATTAAATGGTAAGAACAAAAGCAAAAGTAAAATCCAGGATGGCTGGTGTAGATGATTAAATAAGGGAATAATAGGAGTTAAGACTGTAAATATAGGTTGGTACATGTTTCACCTGGTGGGTAAAGATTTCTTTTTCCTATTCTTGGGCTATTCAAGCAGTGTCAAGTTCTTTTGGAACATAGTCACACTTGGCAGAGAGCTGGAGAAATATTATATATAACAGTATTATGGTAAACCTAAGACTGGGGCTTGCAGATTTTTAATCTGTTCTGAAAAGCCATAAGGAAAACCCCACCTGGCTCTTCCAGAATTCTGCTCTCACCAACCAGCTCTGGCAACAATGCTTCTCATGAGCACAGCTCCCAGAAAATAGCTGAAAAGTCTATCTTTCCTCTTCGAAACCCCCTTTTTAAAGAAGAGCAACAAAGAAACTTGAGCCAGGAAAATCCTTCCTCCTTCAAGCCATAGATGGTGACAAAGGGCAAGGTAGCCTTTAGAAAGCAATGCCTCATTTCTAATCAGCAGAACAGTCAAAGACCTTTTGTTGTCTCCGATTGAAGCCAATGCTGGGATATCCTATTGTGATCTGTCTCCTGGTGTCTTGGCTTCCAGGGTCCCTAGATTCTTTTGACTCCTGCTTTGGTTGCTGACTGCTAATATCTCATCTCAGAGATCCACCTCTAACACAGGCAGAAAAACTGAAATCTACAATATCATCAAGTATGGAACAGTCCACAAAAAAAGGTTTTTAATTTATAGTTTTCCAATTAATGATGGATCAATTCACATTGGTAAACATTTAACTATGTGTTAGTCCCTGTGCTAAACAACTGGGGGGGGGGGATACAAAAAGAGGCAAAAGACCATCCCTGCCTTCAAGGAGAGAAGAAACAAACGAGTATGTACAAACTAGATACAGAAAAAATAGGAAATGAGGAGGTGGAAAGACCTAGAATTAAAAGGGGTTAGGGAAGGTTTCCTGTTCCAGGTGGAATTTTAGCTGGGATTTAAAAAAATGGGGGAGGGGATATCCAATAGTTCACACAGAACATTCCAGGCACAGGGGACTGCCAGAGAAAATGTCCAAAGTTGAGAGATAGAGTATCTTGTTAGTTGAAGAGCAAGGAAGCCATTGTCAATAGAAGAGCACTTGCTGGGGAGTGAGGAGTAAGAAGGGCTTTGAATGTCTTTATAATAGATCCTAGAAGTAATAGGAAGTCCCTGTAGGTTACCGAAGTGGGGGTGAGAGAAAGGGAGGGTTTGACATGATCACACTTTAGAAACATTACTTTGATGGCTGAAAGAAGGTTGGATTGGAACGGAGAGGGATTTAAAGCAAGTCGACCCTCCAAACTGTCCTGCAAGACTCTTTCGACTTAGTTGCTTTCAAACAGATCATCTCTAATATGTTAAATATAAAAATCAGTTTTCTATCAGCTGTTCTTCTCAGATGAATCTTTTTTTCCTATCCCTTTCACAAAATAAAATTTCAATATATGAAAGGGGTAGTAGTTTATCCCTACCAATTTTTTTTGAAAGAATGTTCATGTATCATGAGGCACAAGGCTTTTGCATAGTTTGAATCTATGGTCTCTCTCATTTCTTTCTCCTATGCCATATTTTCTCATATAATTCTCCTGATCCTCACTTTTTCCCATCTTTACATGGGGGTATTATAGTGTATGCTTATTTGGTCTGGAGAGTGTTGTCACCTTCTTCAAATAATTTTTCTACCCTTGATCTTCAACAACCAGTGCTATTGAGTAAACTCCAATATAATGATGTCCTTTTTGCAAATATTTGTCATTTATACTGCAATCAATATACAAAGACCAAATGTCCCATGAAATCACACAACTTTGGGGAATATGATTAACCTTACTTTGCTACCATTGCTGAAAAAGGGAAAGGAGGAAACATAGGAATTAGGTTCAATTTAAAATTTTTATTTCCTAGATTGCCCTGGCAAAAAAAAAATCACAAAGAGCTAATATAATACCTCATGATGGTTTGGAGATGACCCTGGATTCTCAAAGGTTATGTCAGCAAAAATAAGCTTTGGTAAATGTTACCATGTTGGACATACTTCCAGACTCAGCCTATTTTCTAAAGAACAACCTAGCTTATCATTGAGAGGCCCATCATCAACAGAAGCATCACCTGGTAATGATTTTTTTTTGACCATGACAAACTATGAATCAAATGCAATTATCCTGCTAAATAAAATGATTATTTTCATTCTAGGAGGTACAATAGTCTTTGTTCTGAGCTGCCCTTTATTTGTGACTCTTTTTTTCTCTGTATTTTTAAAATTTATAACATTTTTTCATGTGTGTAGACAATGACTACCTCATATATCTAGCATCTTTTATCCTGAAGACTCTCCAAGTACCAAACAAATGTAAATTAATGAAAAAAAATGACACAAAAAGAATACTTCACCTGTTATTAAAAGCAAAGAAGAAAAGCAATTATACTAACAGATGATTTTCCTAAACTATTTGAAGAGAACATATTGCTATGAGGAAGTTTGCTTGGGTGTTCAATGGGCAAGGAAGTAATGCAGTGGATAAAGTACAGAACAGCCTGGAGTCAGAAAGATTTATCATCCTCCATTTAAATCCAGCCTCTGACTCTTACTAGCTATGTGACTCTGGGAAAATACTTAACCCTGTTTGCCTCAGTTTCCTCACTTGTCAAATTATCAGAAGGAATGAAAAATCACTCTTGTATCTTTACCAAGAAAATCCTAAATAGGGTCACAAAGAGTTGGACATGACTGAAAATAACTGAAAAACAACAAAAATGTTTATGTTTTAAATGTAAAAATTAAAAATAAAAACAAGGGGCGGTTAGGTGGCACAGTGGATAGAGCACCGGCCTTGGAGTCAGGAGTACCTGGGTTCAAATCCTATCTCAGACACTTGGGCAAGCCACTTTACCCCATTGCCTTGAAAAATCTAAAAAAAAAGAAGAAAAACAAAAACAAAAACAAAGACTACTTAAAATGATAACTTAAGTACTAGATCATCTCTAACCACCTTGGAATTTCTTCTATAGATGCAATTATTTTTTTCCATGCTGATTCATTTACTTTTCTACCCAAATAAGATAGTATCAACTTGAGCACTTGTTCTTCTGACCTTAACATGTGATCTAACTGGTCCAATCCTGGCAAATCCAGTTTCCACACACATCTTTCATGGTATGCCTTCCTATCTATCCCAGTTCTCTGTTTGAAGGAAAGATGTGTGTTCAGTTATTTTTCAGTCATATCCGACTCTCTGTGACCCCATTTGAGGTTTTCTTGGTGAAACTACTGATGTGGTTTTGCTGTTTCCTTCTCCAGCAGATTTGACAGATAAGGAAACTGAGGCAAAGCAAACAGCTGAGAACTTCTATTTATGGATGTTGTGCCTGCTTCCAAAGAAGAGAGGGTTGCTAGTCATAACAGATGTTGAGATGGAGATATTGAAAACAAACTCAAGTACAATTTATCTCAACTTATTCAGGACTTCTGAAGGGGTTTCCCCTATGAAGAGGTAGATGACTTCTTGGTAAGGTGATAAGTCAGTTATATAAAAACCAGAGTACGTTTATGGTAATATCTGAGTCTCTCACTTAAAGGAATCAGCCTCACCAGGAGATGCCACATAAAGTTTTGCATATGAAACAGAACCATCCTTATGCAGCATAATGTTGAATGTTAGCTAATTTTAACCAAAACTACCAGAGAGGACCCATCAGTCTTTAATGACTAATCCCTTGTTATCTTAGAAAGTTATTCTGGCAAGATACAGTGGCCCTCTGTATCCTAGTGGTCTTATGCTTCACCATCAGTGGAGAAAATATTTAGATACTTTTGTAATAATTGTAATAATTCCTCAGCTCTGGATTTTGAACAGTTTTCTAGACTGATAAAGAAACAAGATGAGATCATAGCATAAGCAACAGACATGAGAAAACAAAATGAAACAAAATTTTTTTCTCTGTGACAATAAGGAAGGAAGGGACTCTTACTGAATATGATAAAAATTAAAAAAAATTGTTTTTTAGCAAACTTGAGAACAGAGAAGTTATTCAAGTTTACTTGTTATCAATTCAATAGTTTTTATACAAATGTTTATGATTAATCCCCCTTCTTTGAAAAACTGAAGACTTGAATACTTAGGAATTGGCTTTAAATCCCCACCTTCTAATATATTGGTTAGGCAGTGAGATTAAACCTGTAATTTCATGAATCCAGGGTGGTCCCATGTAAGGAAACTCCCTCTACTAATACAAATTCATACCTTTTCTGTAACTAATAGTCTTAGAAAGTTGCCTGGAATAATTCCAGGTGAAGAAATGTGCCCATACAGTCAATATGGTGTCAGATTTGCTACATGAACTGTCTTTATCCAAGTTGTTATGACTGCCTCTAAAGAAGTAAAATAAAAAGTTTAAAAACTAAGATTCTCCTAATGATTCTCTCAATTTTGAATTAATTTCACACTTTCAGAGATGAAGCAGTTAGATGATACAGTGGATTAAAATGGTGGGATTGGAATCAGAAAGACTGAAGTTCAAATTTTCCCACCAATCCTCCCACTTGGTAGCTATGTAACCCTGGATACACGTAACCTAGTCTCTTTCAGCCTCAGTTTTCTCATCTATAAGGTGATTTGAGAAAGGAAAAGGCAAACCACTCCAGCACCTCTGCCAAGAAAACCCCAAATGGGATCAGACACAATTAAAAAGGAACAAAACTGTTCGAACAACAACAGATACCTAAAGAACTCTTACTCATTAATGAATTGTCTAGAGCATAGAACCTCATCTCTGCCACAACCACAAGGTGATTTGAATAAGTTTGTGGAAGCTTTTCCCAAAGCTGCCTGGTGAGTGCCTAGTTAGAAGCTGTATTATAAGTGTCCTCAGGATCTGACATATACTCAAAGTCCTGGCTTTGGAGGCTGTCTAGACTATGATATAAATCTGAATGGACCAAGCAACTTGGACATATGGGCAGGCAACGTGATGACCTCAAAATAGCTAAGTTAAGGTATGCAAAGCAATTTAAAAGTTAATTAATTTGAATAATAAAAGAGAATGTGTATTACATCTAGGAAATTGTGCAGTTTTTGTTATCACCATCCCAAGCTGATTCCTGAAACAAAAGAGTTCATCTTTTAAACAACACTCTTCTGATTGGTGTCCTGGTTCTAAATGGCCATGAATTATGACATATTTCAAAAACCATAGTGGTTACCACTTATTTACCACTTTGAGGCTTGCAAAGTAATTTACAAAGATCATCTTATTTGATCCTTATAACAACTCTGTGAATAGATAAGGTGCTATTTTTCAGATAAGGTTACGTGACTGTTCACACCACTAGTAAGTAGCTGAGACAGGATTCAAACTGAAGTCTTCTTGAACCTCCAGCCCTCTCTTCATCATGTCACCTAAGAGACTCAGTATACGAAGAATCAAAATTCTAAGTGACACAATTTGTAATTACATATGCAACAAGGAATGAGCTCAACCAAATGGGGCCTCTCATCAGAACTCTGGGTTATTAGTCTTGGGCATCCTCCAGTTCTCCTATTCTCTATGTGAGAATCAGTAAAAGAGTTGTGGTTATGAAGTCCCTGAAGGTGATGGCACTCCTGCCTAAAGAGGTAGAAATCTGTTTTTGAGGTAGGTGAAACTAGATTCTTAAATAACTCTTTCTTCCCATGGAATACAGAGATTACTTAATGGTTCACTGGCTCACAGAACATATTTCATGGAAGGACTTCCATAGGAAGGAGGAGTTATTTAAGAATCTACCGTGAGGGAAACCACTCTTCCTCACAGTAGGAAGCAATCTGAGAATTCTTCCATTCTGAACTCAATTCAATCCAATTATAGATGAGGAAATTGGGTCTCAGATAAGTTTAAGTGACATGCTCAAGATCTACTACACAGGTAGTAAGTGCCCAAGCTAAATAAGAATCAGTCCTATCTCTCCTCCAAAAAAAAAAAAAATCAGTCCATATAGTAAAATAATAATCAGTCCTCAAAATTATATGAGGGGAAACAGACACACACATATAGACATACAGATACCACCCCACCGCCACATATAATCCCTTTTATTTTTACAAATGGTGTTAAAGTTATCTTGGCTCTAGTCTCAATTAAAAACATTAAAATATTTTCTGGTTCTTAGTCTGTTCTTGGACCTGTACAGACTCACAGGAGGGAAACCATCAGTGAAGTATTATAATTTGGAACAACTGTGGAAGGGTGGTCCCAGGACATATAGTAGAAGTAAATTCAAGCTTGGAGCAGTTTACATGGGGCCTTCAATTTGATCAGTGGGGCAATCTATTCCAGCATACAACTGATGAGTCAAAAAGGACCCATTTGGGATAATGTTAATATTCAGTGAACAAAGAGCAACCATACTAGTTTATAGTATACCTCAAAGTCATAAGTAAATGTTTTGAAAATAGTTTGCTTTTATTTGTACCTTTTTTTAAAATTCACATTTATTTCTACATGTATCATACAAACATACCCACTGAATCATCATCCCGTGTAACAAAGATTTTTTAATAAGCAGATCATCATAAACATTTAGTTCATCAACCTTTTCTGACAAGATATGCAATATTTCACACCCATATATAGTCCCAACCTCTGCAACGAAGAGGGAGAGGTATATTTTCTCAATTTTTCTCCAGATTCAAACTTGGTCATTTCAAATAAATAACTTTTCTTACCTGCAAGTAAATGCACAGAGGTGAAGCTCTTCTCCAGTTTACCCAGGAGTACAGTCAGGAAAGAGTCTGAAGCTAGAGAGGCAACATCTTGAGAGCTTTGATCGTACACCACCACCTTTGGGTTGCAATCAATGTCAACCTGAAATGCAAATAAGTGGGATATTTGGAAGAACAAAATGAGAGATCATCTCAACTCCACTAGCTGGCAATTCATTATCCTAATACAGTTGTTTAGGCAAGTAGGTAGTTCAATAGATAGAGTTCTGGTCCTGGAGTAAAGATGGCATGAGTTCAAATTTGAACTCAGACACTTCACTAGCTGTGTAACCCTGGGCAAGACACTTAACCTCTGCCTGCCTCAGTTGCCTCATCTATAAAGTGGGTAAACTAATGATACCTTCCTTCCAGGATTATTGTGAAGATATAATAAATTAAAACTTATGCCTGGCAAACAATAAGCACTATGTATATATTAGCCATTATTATTATTATTATTACTGTTTGCATATGTAACCTATATTCAGTTTAATCTCTTTCATCATATTTGATGTCTCTCATTTTGTGTTTGTAGTTAGAATAAAAAGGGGATGAGTCTAAATAATTGGATAGAGAATCTCACAAATATTCATTCTTTATATAAAGACCAATTTTGAAGGAAAATCATTTCCATTTGAATTCTTATCTTGACAACTGTAAGTCTCCCTGTAAATCTATCATAGAAAGAAATCAGGGTCAGAAAACAAAACATATAGCAAACTGACACACCAAGGATACTAAACTACTAAAGCATATTTTTAAAAATGTTTCCTACAATGTAAGATTCCAGACATTGGTAGGAAATTATTTTGTAAAATATTTCAGGAAAACTTTAAAACTTGATTTAAATAAAAAGGTTTATGAGGAAAAAGAATGAATTTTTAACCATAAGACTGGAATAGAGTAAAATGTTGCGTTTCTCTCTACAAAATTAATAATAAATCTTTCTTTATATGTGCTTCTAAAATATATATCGTTTCACTTTTTTCCCCCATAGTACTTTGAAAAATGGTATTTAGGGAGGCAACATAGGAGAGGTTTAAACCCAAGTTCTCCCACTTGCTACTTGTGAAACCATGGACAAGTCATTTGAGCCTTATTTCTAAATTAGGGTGGAGG
The DNA here is from genome assembly GCF_037893015.1 of Macrotis lagotis. NCBI lineage: Eukaryota > Metazoa > Chordata > Mammalia > Peramelemorphia > Peramelidae > Macrotis > Macrotis lagotis. The sequence continues at coordinate 204,880,832 of NC_133664.1, read as the reverse complement.
TGGATTAGATGGCTCTTATGGGTCTCTTCCAGTGCTTAAGTTTATCAGCCCATGAAGCTCTGAGTTCATTTGTAAAATATAGTGAATGATGTTTAAATAACATTAATAAAAATAATCTAAAGAAAGGGCAGATTAATGGAGAGCAAATTTAAAAAAAACTTTTAAAAATGTAAACTTAGGTTTAATTGAGAAATATTCTTGAATCTAACAATAACACCTTACAAATTATAAGTACTTGATGGACCAGAGTTAAAAAAGAATTTTCATTTCATACATTTCACAAATGTACTTTTTTCCCAGTTGGATAGAGAAATTTTAAGTTTAAATTATTCCTCATTCAATGTATCCATTTACAAGAAAAAGAGAGAAGTTACCTTATGTTTTGCAGAGTGCTGGATCAGCTCTGTAATGAACACTTTGTCCTGTTGCAGCCTTCGCTTCATAAGCTTGGAGCAGTTGATATTAATGGCTTCCAAAATGTGGGATGTATTGTATTCCACAAAGGGCCGGCTATCAATTAGGAGTACTTTCTCTGTTCCACTTTCTAGCAGAGCCACCAACCTCTCAGTAACAATTTGAGTCCCAGTCATCTCATCAGCCATGTCAACAATAAGTCCTCTTTTAATACCTCCTTTTTCAAAATTTGCAACGATGATGTAATGGTTGTGTACTCAAAGGCTTAGCCACTCCATTGTACCCAAGAAGTATGAGGTCAGCCTGGTAGCGACTGGCAAAATGAAACTTAAACCCATTTGCAGCAAGAGTCCTCCAAGTGAATGTCTCTTTCTCTTTCCTGTTGATTCGCTGTTACAAAAGGCTCATTCCACAAAGCGGCCCCTCACATTTGATTCATAAAGAAATGACTGGAGTAACCATTTCACAATTCCAACAAAAGATGCTTTAGGGCTGCCCCTGCATTACATCATCTTTTACCTTGGCACCCTCTCACCAAGAGCTTAGAGCCTATATGAAGAGCAAAAACATGGGAGACAGAAAAAAAAAACACAAAGACAGAAGAAACATTAAATTACTCTGTCTGGGCAATTAATAATATTTAATTACATTTGGCCCTTATTTCATTTAAACAAAAAGAAAGCAATGGGGCTCACCCCCCCCCATAGAAAGCTCAGGTGGTAGCGGCAGATTCATGCCTAACTCAAAATGTATAATGGCAGATACAAAGGTATCTCCATGAATGAGGCGAGCTACTAAGTTACTCTGGAAAAGGAAACTACTAACTCCATCACCTTTGCTTACTATCTGGCCATATCCCAAAGAAGGACTGTTCAATTCCAGAGTAGAGAAGCTTCTAAAGTAGGAATTGTAAATATTTTGTACCTAGGAGGGAATGGGGTGACAGATACATAGACAGAGAGAGATAGAAGCAGAGACAGACAAAAAAAGAGAGACCGAGACACACAGAGACAGAAGCAGAGGCAGAGAAAGATACCACGGATAGAGAAAGAGAAACGAGAGAAAGATCCAGAGACTGAGAAGGATAGGCACACAGAAAAACATAGGGTCAGATCCAGAAAGTCACAGAAACTGAAAGTCACAGGCAGTATAATAAGGCTATATGTGTGTGTGTGTGTGTGTGTGTGTGTGTGTGTGTGTGTGTGTGTGTGTGTGTGTGTATGGAGAGAGAGAGAGAGAGAGAGAGAGAGCATACAAGCAGCAATCTCATTAAATGAGGGGAGGGTGATGAGAAAGGCAATGAAGCACTTTTCTGGAGGAACATGCTAATTTTTGTTCAGTAAAAAGATCCTCATGTCATCACTTTAAAATTTGGATGATGCCTACCTCTCTCTACCTCATGTGGTTGTTGAGAAAATTAAATGAAACAACTACCAAAAATTTGCAAATAACTTTATATAAATATTATTTTATTCTCAAACCAACTCTGTGAAGTAGGTCTTTTTTTGCAGATAAGGAAACTGAAGGTGAGACAAACTTAAGTGACTTGAACAGGAGTACTCAGCAAGTCATTTTTGAAGTGGGATTCAAACTGGTCTTCCTGACTCCAAGTCCAGTGATCTCTCCATTTGACCCACCAACCCAGGTGGCCAGAAGGTTGCTTCACACCCTCCCTGTTCTTTACTTCAGTCCTAACCTATATGCATGGAAGGTTTATAAATTTTAGAGCATTATGTAAGCGTAAGCTAATTTTTGCTATGATGCTTTAGCCCTAGTATGAGACAAAGAACTACTATATTTCACACAGGAAAAGGGGGATATGACATTCTAAAATAGAATCTTGTAAGAAACATAAGAGAAGCAGTGTGATATCATGGATGAGGAGCAGGGTCACTGGAGACAAGTCTCTTTCTGACACATAATAGCCAATATTTGCAGTACTCGCGGGTCAGCAAAGCATTTTACATATATTATCTATTCGAGTCTTACAATAACTCTGGGAGGTGGGTGCTATCACTATCCTCATTTTACAGATGAGGATCCTGAGGCTGAGAAAGGTCACTTGATTTTCCTCAGGGTTTTAAATTGATTCAGTGTCAGAAGCAAGATTCAAATTTAAGTCTTTCCAAATCCAAATCTAACACTGTTGTCTCGATGTTAAAACATTTTCACATGCTAGTTTATGACCAGGAGAAGTCATTTAAACTGTCAGCACCTCTAACAAAATAAACTCATAAAGGAATAGTTGGTCTGCTCTGGTGGATGGAGTTTCCACACCTAATGTTTCCCACACTGAGTAACTTACAGGTCCGGACTCATCTCAAAAGGGGAAATCCTTTTAAGATGTTAAAACTGAACACAGGCATGAAAATTGGCATGTCTCTAGTCCCTAAGACATCTGATTGCACCTACATAAAGGCAGCTAAATCCGCTAGTATTCCAGTAGCTAAGCTTTTCTCAGATAGAGCTTAAAAAAACAATTCATAACTGCCATGTTTCTGAACTTCTGAGATACTAAATCTGTGTTATCTCATGTTTTTAGAATCTCAGTGAAGCAGGAAGGGCAAGATGATGAAATGGGGGGAAGAGGGGGGCAAAACTGTTGTTTCATAGTCAATTAAAATGTATTGAGTTTCAACAGTGGTTATAATACTTGTGCTAGGTCCTGGGTGTAATAACTGGGTCTAGGATTTCCTCACTCACAAACCAAAACTTTTTCCAAAGGAATGTGTTAATTTTACCTTAAGTAACTTCACTGGGAAGGAAACCAGAATCAACATATCCCACACAACTGGATAGTGAAGTGGATAGAACATTGGATTTAAACTATGGAAGATCTGAGTTCAAATTTTGACTCAGACACTAGCTGTGGTACTCTGGACAAGTCATTAATCTCTCTTTGCCTCATTTTCCTCATCTTTAAATTGGAATGATAACTAACCCTTATCTGCCAGGGCTATTGTAAATATAAAATGAGACATTAGTAACATGTTTTACAAAACTTATTGCATGAAATAAATACTGCTGTAACAATTAGTCCATTAACATCCAAGTGGCAAAGAAAGGTGGAATTTGGGAATATAAACAAGTTGGTGCCTCCTCCACAGTCTAAAAAGATTGATGATAATAACCAGGATAACTTAACTTAATGTGGAAATGCAAGTTGGAAAAATAAAGTCAATCTATAAGAGGTAAATTATAAAAATGTCAAATTACCTGGTTTTGATTAACCTCACAAACCTGAATCACTGAAATAAACACCCAGGGCAGAAAACAGAGAACAGAGAAGCAAAGAGGGAACAGTAAACACAAGTCATATCCAACATTTGGCACAATACTGGCATATGAATAATTGATTGTTAGTGATAGCTAAAAACCATTTTTAAAAATTATGTTTAGGAAGAGATTTAGTAATAAAATGAACAGAAAGAGGCAGATTCCCAGTCATCTTTTAAATGAATGTATTTTGTAACCAGCTCAGTATTAGGATCTGATTGTTGTTGTTGAGTTGTGCCAGTTATGTATGTCCAATACTTTGTAACCCCATTTAGGGTATTCATGGGCAAAGATACTGGAGTGGTTTGCCATTTCCTTCTCCAGTTCATTTTACAAAGGAGGAGACTGAGGTAAATAGAGTGAAATGACTTGCCCGGGTTACACAACTGCTAAGGTTCTGTGATTGGTCTTCCTGACTCTAGGCTTAGCACTCTATCCACTACATCACTTAGCTGCCAAGACCTGATTAAGATCATCCTGGGAAGCTCATGACCAAAGTATATCTTTCTTTTCAGCCTCAGCATTTGTGAGGATTATCTAAGACATGAGAGGGACTGAAATGTACGTGAGCGGAGAGTCCCCCTCTAGATGAAATTCTAGATGCCTAGATGACAGAAATTACTCATAGTGTAAATTAAGAGGCAGCATCATACAATGGCATAGATCAGTGGTTCTCAGGACCCCTTTATACTCATGTCTATGGATTATATCTATCAATATTTACCATATTAGGAAAACACCTTTGTACTATTAGGAAAATAGTTTAGACCTTTTGGAGTTCCTGAAAGGATCTCAGGCCACACTTTGAGAACGAATGGTTAAGAAGATTCAATGTGGAGTTTGGAAGACCTGGGTTCAGGTACCACTTTTAATACTAACTGTGACCAAAGGAAATCTTAGAACCTGAGTCAGCTTTTCTAACTTAGATACAAGTCCTTTATACATCATCAGATTTGTAAGAAAACTACCATTTTCGCCTTTAAATGTGAAATTGTAAAATGTTTACTCTCCTATAAAATATGACTATTATATTTGAAATCAATTATGCCCTCCCTGTTCCATGGAAAAATCACTGTAACTATATTTATAAAGTTTGTGAGACAATTTGTTTCATCCACTGAAATTTATTTCACAGTAAACTTTTAACAGTATAACTATTCTATCAAGTAAGGTATACATGTATTTATGTGACCTGTATTTTAATTGATTTATTTGCATTGAAAGAATTTTTTGCATTTGTATATGATATCACCTCACAAAACACTACAATGAAAAAAAATCAGACTTTAATGGTAAAAATGTAGTACGTCACTTAAACCTCAAGAAAGAACTTAACATTACCTGTATTTTTAAAATAAATTTTACTATTTCAGAGAAAAAACAAAACAAAATCCAAGTCAAAATTCTGAATTTCTAACAATATATTATGCAACTGTCCTAGGTCAAGTCATTAAAAAAACAACCACCACAAAATATTAAAGTGTGTGGTGAATCAGAATGAGGTATATTTTGAAAATATCTCCACTTGGAGATAACACTATTATCATGGTCAGTGATAATAATAAGAAAAACCAGTTTCCTCATCTTAGCATTTGAAGAATGTGTGTGTGTGTGTGTGTGTGTGTGTGTGTGTGTGTATCCCAAGCATACTGTGTAGTTTAAAAGTACAAGGAAGCATCATTTATACAAAGACTTCATTTTTAGCTTTTCCCCCAAACTTGAAACTTAATATTGGTAACTGATTGTCACCTTTCCTACTTCCCTGAAAAGCAACAAAGGGTCCAAAGAATTTGATATTTTTATCAAACTAGAATTAAAGTTCTCAAAGGATCATAGCTCCACAATGCAAAAGCTGCAAGAAACCTTACATAGCACGTCCTACTCTTGATTTACACCTAAGGGAACTGAGTCAGCCAAGTGACTTGCCCAAAAACAAAGTGCATGGGCCATTTCCTCTGATTTCTAAGTCATTGATCTACATTTCACTGCTTCATCCTCAAGAAAAACAAAACTTTCTTCTATCTAAGCTTCCCAAATCATAGCAAGACTTAATCATATTAAAATATCTAAATCATAAAATATCTAAATCAAATATTCTCCTTTGTTTCTCAGAGAGGGTAGATAATAAATTCCCCTTCCCAATTTTTCCACCTATGTCAGAGTGAAACTGGATACCACCCACTTAGAAAAAGAAACAGGTATAATTTATTCATACATATTTTGTAGAAGCCACAAAGCCCTAACACCTAACTGGCATCTTGTCCCTAATATATTGCCTGCCAACAGGGGATATTGCAAAAGATTAAGTTCTAGAAACTGACCTTCCAGATTAAGAAGTGAATAAGCACGTGACCACCCTTCTAAAAAGTACTCTTCAATGTAAATATCTTCTTTTTTCTTAAGAGGACACAATCTGTAAGATATATATATATATCCAGTGGTCATGTAGTACCTAGAAGATAACCTGAGGACCCCCAATTACTTGTTTTCCATTTCTTTCTCTAGTTCATTTTACAGATGAGAATATTGAAGCAAATAGCTATTTTAAGTATGACTTGCTCAGGGTCCCAGAGCTAGTTAATTGAAGACAGATTTGAACTCAGGTTTTCCTGACTCCAAGCCTAGTTGTTCTGTTAATTACCCATACACAACTGATTCTCACCCTTCACCTCCCATTTCTATATAAGCATTTCATTATTAGGGTAATGATCTATTACTTATTTTTTTAAATTTTATAAAGGTTTTATTTATCTTGAGTTTTATAATTTTTTCCTCATCTTGTTTCCCTCCCCCACCCCCACAGAAGGCAGTTTGCTAGTCTTTACATCATTTCCATAGTATTCTGCTGTATCTCATATTATATGTTTCTTCCTTAAGGATATAAGGTGAATGTGATGAGAGTGAAATCATATCCTTAAGGTAGAAACATATAATATGAGATACAGCAGAATTACATAATAAGACAATTTAAAAATTTTTTTTAAATTAAAGGTTGAGTGTTCCATTCTTAAAAGAGCTCTGTTTAATTTTTAGGGTTTTTTTTGTTTCATTTTTTTTGCAAGGCAAACAGGGTTAAGTGGCTTGCCCAAGGCCACACGGCTAGGTAATTAATTACTAAGTGTCTGAGACCGGATTTGAACACAGGTACTCCTGACTCCAGGGTGGGTGCTTTATCCACTATGCCACCTAGCTGCCCTTCTGTTTAATTTTTAAAAGGTAACCTCTGTTAAAAGCTAGAGATTGTCTACAATGCTGATTATTATTTTTCAACATTGTGTTCCACACACTTAGTTTCTATACCTTTTCCTATTCTAATTTAATTTGAATTTACAATAATAATGAGGAAGATAATAAGTGCTCATCACAGAAGTTCTTATGCATGTCAAATGACTGAATTTTGGCATTAGAAGCATTGGAAAAAAGAACTGGATTCTAGGGCACAGTCTTCCACTGGACCCAAGCAAATTAACATATACAAATGCACAAAATAGGGTTAATATGCAGATGAACAAGGATGAAACAAATTAGATTTCCTAGATATCAATAAGATTAATAGACCCATAATGGGAAAATTCCTTCAGCAAACCACTCCCTCCTGTGGCCCAGCTTTAGAGAATTATAGAATCTCTTTAAAAGGGAATACATAATTTGTAAATCAAAATTTTAAAATACAAATGTTAAAATTTTCTTCTACATGTAATTGGAAAATAGTTAACAAAATAAATAAAAATTATTTTAAAAGGGGATTTGGGGATGGGAAAGCACTCACTGCAGCTATTCTAATCCAACCTGAATAGGAATCTCCAAAACACTAATAACTATCATGCTCATGAAGACTTCATCTAGACATGGTGGGAGGGACTATTTTCTTCCCCAAAAAGTAAAATAATACTTTGTTATTTAAGTAAGTATTTTAAAATTAAAATATTTTAAAACTAAAAAGTTTAAGGAAAGCATCATCATTCCAGGCCTACTGTATTTATCTTTATGAAGACTATAAACTTTGTTACATTTTTTCACCTATAGTTTCTTAGTTGTGCACACTAGAGCCAAGCAAAACTAATCCTCTTTCCATAGGTTAGTATTCTAAGTCCCCCACCCCCACCCCCACCCCGTCCTGCCAACTATACATTACCAGGTGTTCCTTCAATAGACTTCAATAGACCAATCTGATGTGATCTAACCATCCTGCTAGGCAACAGCCTTCTTAAATGGTGACACCCAGAAAACTAAAGTCTGACCAGGGCAAGAGTATAATGGAAATATAATTTTTCCAGGTTTTAGATACTATTTCTCTTAATGTTGACTATGATTGCATTAGCTATTTTTAGCTCAGACCACCCTGCAAGCACAGATCCTATCCTACTCTAAAACTCCTTTCCCAACCGAAACTTAAAAGAATGTTCTTTTTTTCCCCCTTGCCCCTTTCAATCCTGAGCTTTAGCACTGCTGATAAATTTTACAGAATCACGCTCCACTTCTGAACTCCATCTCCTTACCTTTCCTCCAAATTTTTGTTGGAAAGTTAATTTTAGTAGTGTTTGATTCTTCATGACCCCATTTGGCATTTTTCTTGGCAAAGTTACTGGACTGATTGACCATTTCCTTTTCTAGCTCATTTTACAGATGAGGAAACTGAGGCAAACAGGGTTAAGTGACTTGCTTAGGGTCACATGGTTAATAAATGTTTAAGAATGAATTTTAACTTAGTCTTCCTGACTCCAGGCCTAGCAATCCCACCACTGAGCCACCTAGCTGCCCTCCAAATTTTGGACATGTCAACAGAATTTTAAATGTAGTCCCGGGTTGGACCAACCTCTAACCTGGGAAGACCAGAAGTGAAAGAGACCAGGTCAGACACAAGTGTGACAACAATCAAGTAGCGATTTAACTGAATAATTTCAGAGAGAGGAATATGGTTTGCAAACTTGAAGTCTTCCTTTTTTGGGGAAGGACTTTTTTTTTTAGGTTTTTTTTTTTTTGCAAGGCAAATGGGGGTTTAGTGGCTTGCCCAAGACCACACAGCCAGGTAATTATTAAGTGTCTGAGACCGGATTTGAACCCAGGTACTCCTGACTCCAAGGCCAGTGCTTTATCCACTATGCCACCTAGCCGCCCCCTGGGGAAGGACTTCTGTTGCTGGAGAAGAGGAAGAGTTTTATACATAAAAATCAGAATTGGGCTGGATCATATGATCATTATTGGGTCCTGAGTTGAAGACTCATCATCCATAGTATTCCTGGGTCCTGTGAAAACAGTTCTTAAGTTGATTGTTTAAGTCTTGGGCGTCATAACTGTGTGGGTTATAAAACCAGAGTTCTCTGATGGGAATAGGTTTTCTAGTCTTTGATTCACTTTTCTTAATGTATATAAGCACAGGAATGTAGAAATTGTTAGTGATTGATCATTTTATGTTTACATTGTGAGTGTTTGGCTCTCAAGTCAGAATCTACCTAGGAAAATAGTAGTTCTGAAAAATCTAGTATAGTATTATATTATATTCATTATATGATCATTTCAATTAATATGAGAATCATAAATCCCTTTATAGACTTGTCTTTTAAAAACCTTCCAGGAACATTAGTGCATTGTTGATAGAGTTGTGAACTGATCAAATCAATCTGGAGAGCAATTTGGAACTATGTCCAAAGTCTTATACCCTTTGTACATATGTAAAACTGCATATCCTTTGATCCGACAATACCACTACTTGGTCTGATCCCCAAAGAGATCATAAAAAAGGGAAAAGACCCGTATGAAGATAAATATTAATAGCAGCTCTTTTTTTTGTGATGGCAAAGAATTAAAAATTGAGGGGATGCCCATGAATTGATGAATGACTGAACAAGTTGTGGTTTATGAATGTAATGGAATATTATTGAGCTATAAGAAATGATAAGCAAGTGGATTTCAAAAAACCTGGACTTACATAAACTGATGCTGAGTGAACTGAGCAGAACTAGAACATTGTACACAGAAACATCAACATTGTGAGATGATCAACTATGATAGACTTGACTCCTCTCAGCAATATAGTGATCAAAGACAATTCTAAAAGACTTGGAAATGCTATCCACATCCAGTGAAAAAAAATTGTGGAGTCTGAATGTAGAAGCATACTATTTTCACTTAGATGGCTTTTCTCTTTCTTATGTTTTTCCTTTTTGTCTGGATTCTTCTCTCACATGACTAATATGGACATACATGTGACATGATTGTACATGTAAAATCTTTTTCAGAGTGCTTTGCCATCTTGAGGAGAGAGGAGGGAGAAAAAATTGGAACTCAAAGTCTTACAAAAATGAATGTTGAAAACTATCTTTACATGTAATTGGAAAAAAAATAAAATACTACTAAAAAACAACAACATTTTCCCCAGGGCTCTAACATCAGTCTTTATTTTTAAACTGAAACTGTGCTTTTATTGGTAACCCTCGATAAGGACTAAGACTGCTAAAACTGATCAGCCATATATGGTCTTACAGAGATTTTGGGGAATCTGAGGAGCTAAGTGACTTATCACTTTGGATAACAAAGCCAGGATAGGCCAGAGGCAGGAAGGTGAATCTAGGCCTTCCTGACCTGGCTCTATCCACAATGCCATGCCCTCCCCCTCCACAGAATCTTTAGACAACTGGACAGCTCCCCCATGTCTTCCCTATCAGCATGGCTTCTCTTTGGATTTCTATAATTACTCGGAAGGGGTACAATTTCAGTGCCCCATAATGATCATGTTGTGATCCAGGAAAGAAAATAAAAGATGGTTTGAAATTCTCACAATTCACATCACTGGCTGCTAATGCTCCTTCTCTAGGCTTGGTAGTTTTTTCCATTGCCCTCCCCTACCAGTACCACATTTAAAACAAAACAAAAAGCCTTTAGTGAGCAGGTAAGGAATGTGGGTGGTTGTCACAGTTCCTAGGGGCCAGGGTTAAGATTTTGAAAGTAGCAGAAAACTTTCCACCAGAGGCTGGTGAGTGTAGGAGGATGGGGAAGGGGGGCTAGAATGTACCACAGCAAACTACTATGGAGACTTACTGAATAAAAATTAGGAAATACTGGCTTCACTTTCTGGTTTAAGCACCGACAAAAATTTCTGAACAATGAAGATAGGTCTATGCTTTAACAGAAAAGCTAGAACCTGTGTACCTTACTTTAAGCAAATTCAGTTTGACTGAAAAAAAAAATCTAGATTTAGGCTGAAACTATATGGGAGAATTGCTTTATTAAATGGGAAGTGAGGAAGCCTGGAATCAAGTTCAAATCCTGCCTCACCCTAAGTAAGAGACTTAAGCTCTCAGCCTCAGTTTCCTTATCTGAGGAATGTCATAAAAATAGCACCCACTTCATAAGGTAGCTATGAGGGTCAAATGAGATAATCTATGGAAAATACTTTAAAAATCTTAAAGTACTTTATAAATACAAAGGTTCACACAAATATCCCTTTACCCCTTTAAATATAACCTGCCATACACGTGAAGTTTGATTATATTTTTAAACAGTACTTCAATACAGGACAATATTCACTATGTGTATCCTACAATATAAAGGCACACCCAAGTATTTAAATGTAAGCTTGGAAAATAAATAAATGAAAGTGTAGCTTATTGCAAAAGTTAATTATATACATACAAATCAAAATTGAGTTGATTGTAAAGAAATCCTGAAAACAAATCCAATGTTAAATTGTTATATTTCTTTAGAATGAATTTACTAAATGCATTTAAAATAAACTTTTATTTTTTTTTTAAATTCAAGTTAGAACTTTACAGAGATACATAATGCATAAAGCATAAGTAAATATGTCTAACTAGAGCACTAAGCATAGAATAAGGAAGACTCATCAAATCTGGCCTCAGCCACTTAATAGCTGTGTGACCCTGGACAAGTCATTTAATCTTGTTTGCCTCAGTTTTTCATCTATAAAATGAGCTGGAGAAGGAAATGGCAAACCATTCAGGCAACTCTGCCAAGAACACCCCAAATGGGTTTGAAACTAACAAACAACAACAATAATAACACATCCAGCAAACAAGACTAGTACTCCCCAGGAGAACACTGAGCCCTCCCTTATTCCCCCAACCTCTGTCCCAAACGGCCAAACACCTAGCTACTTTGAGTGTATATATGTGTGTGTGTGTGTGTGTGTGTGTGTGTGTGTGTGTGTGTGTGTGTGTGTGTATATGGTGCATTTCATTCTGGTTCCAATGCAGATGTTCACACAAGACCTGAATACAATCCTATATGTGAAGACCACCCATGCATCCAAGGCCATAGAGTCAAAAATAGTCCTGGGGTTTTAAAAGTGGGACACTGGCCAGATCAGGTGACAACAGGTTTTTCCCCACAACCACAATAAGGTTTAAGAGCAACAAATTTTTATGCTTCTAAAAAAAAAATACAGGAAACTCTACAACTGACCTCAGATCTCATCCCAACCTCCAACCCTCAATCCATTTTCAAACTCTGAGCTCCTTATGGCTAAAAACAAGTCCTAGGCTCTCAAGGTGCTTGTGTTCCTTATTGAAAAGAACACTAGAGTGGAAGTTAGGAGACTTTGACTGTAGACCCATCATCACCCCTCCCCATAGAGTCTTTCTCAACTTGGTCCTCTCCTCTCCCAACTTTCCTCCTCCTTCCACGTAGTGACCCCATTGTCTTCCCTGGAGAGTGCTTTCTACACCTTCCATTTTCAAGGGCAGACCTAAAGATCTTTCATTCACTTCCCTCCTAACTTCATTCCTTACTCTCCAGATTTCTGTTGCACGCTCCCAACTTTTATTTGCTGTCTTCCTTTATTATCAGGTAAGCTCCTCGAAGGCAAGGACCGTCTTTATTTTGGTTTGTATACATATTCTCATTAAATTCTCCACTTAATAAATGTCTGTTGACTTGAATTGACCCTTAACTGGGACCTTTAGTCACTCATCTATAAAGTGAACAGTTTGGGCTATATTCTCTCTCAGGTTTCCCTTATCATTCTCTCATTGTTTCAAAACCAAGATGGAGCAATATGGTAACTTATCAGAATTTTACTAAGTGGTCCCCAAATGCAAGCAATACATAATCACATTTTTGCTACTAAATAAGGATAACTTCCAGATATCCAACTATGAAACGCAGGTTGTAAAATGAATTTTCCAATATTTAGTTATCACCCTAGGTGATATTTTAGGGTTAAGGGGTCCCAACCATCAAAGGCAGAATTGTAGAAATTAGATTGTGTTTAAGCAGTATTACTTTGTAATATCTCCCAACCCTCAAAATCTCCAATACTTTTGCAGAAGAGAATCTGGTTGGCTCGAATCAATGACTGGTTTCCTTAGGTACCATCATTCCCCTCTGGTAACATGAGGCAGCATTTGTAGTAGGAAAATTATTCCTCTCTTTCTAACCATCTCTTGGAATTTTACACACTCAATGACTGATCCCTCTATTGGCAAATCAGACCTGATGATTAGATCCTTAATTATATTCCTTTTGCTCCATAATGATTTTTTTTGTAACTCTGCTCTCTTTTCTCTCTGCCTCATCCTATCCTACCTTTGTTATAATTAGCACTTCACTTTTTTTTTAGTTTTTTTTTTTTTTTTTTGCAAGGCAAATGGGGTAAAGTGGCTTGCCCACACAGCTAGGTAATTATTAAGTGTCTGAGACCGGATTTGAACCCAGGTACTCCTGACTCCAAGGCCGGTGCTTTATTCACTACGCCACCTAGCCGCCCCTAGCACTTTACTTTTTAAAGGGCTATTCTCATCTCAAAAAAGTAAAACAATACATGATACTTAAAATAAGTATAAAAACCATATAAAAATTAAAACAAAATGCTCCAAAATTATAAAACGCAAGTCTGTATGCAAGGAGACATATGAAAAGTAACTTCTCCAATACTTCTCTGTAAAGATGGAGACCCCTCTATGGGGACATTAATGTCCTCTATGGACATTATACAATGTCAGACTTTTCTGATTGGTTTTAAATAAGATATAATTTTATTAATTTTGGTGAAGTTTTTTCTCTTATTATTTCTTATAAAAATGATTCTCTAGGAGAGGGAAAGAGAGCAATATAAATTGTGAAATTCAGACCATGTAAAAGCAAAAACTATTGTAAAAAAAATCAAGGTTGAGTTATTAGAGACATTACTAAGATCAGGACAACCTTATTAACAAACATATTGCAATTTCATACCTGATTACGGAGAAACTGGAAGGATTCTGAACTTATCTTATCAAGTTCCTCCCTCTATGTTGGAAAAGGAATTTCTCATGTTTTTTCATGTTACATCCATTTATGAAAAGTTTACATTTTAATGTTCAGATGTTTTTGAATCAGAAAGTATGGAGGTAGGGAAAACTGGCTTCACCATGAATCTGATTTCTTTCCTCTTAAGTTTTGGAGAGTTAAAAATGCCACCCATGCCAAGGGAGGGAAGCAAAGGCTCAATAGCTTTTACATTGTTCATCCTTCTACCCTCGGGGCTCCACTGAGTTATTATTTACCTCTTTAATTGAGAATAGGATCAAACCAGAAACATCAAAAGGAAATGAAAGAAGGCAGGGTGGAGGAAAAAAATCTTTTAAAGTTAATCCACAGCTTAATTTATATACAGGTAAGGTAGGTGGAAATTATCATTCCCCAAAAACCACTTCCTCTCCCTTAAGAAATTGTGGGGGCTTTGGGAGTGGTGGTGGGAGAAAGAGAATGAATCGGTGTGGGAAAAGAGAAGAGGTTATAAAGGGCTACTTTTTTAATAATAAAATGAGACAACTTTGCCAAATAAAGAAGTAATATTGTCATTTCTGGTGCCCTGACCATTACATTTGACCATTTAAAAAATCATTTCTGTCTTTGAGAAAAAGTTTTAGGTGAGTGATAGAGTCAGAAGTCAGACCACAGACAGTTCAGAAGAGAATAAGAGAAAGAGAAATAATAAAATAATAACAAGAGTTTATACAAAATCTGGGGCGGCTAGGGTGACGTAGTGGATAAAACACCAGCCTTGGAGTCAGGAGTACCTGGGTTCAAATCCGGCCTCAGACACTTAATAATTACCTAGCTGTGTGGCCTTGGGCAAACCACTTAACCCCATTTGCCTTGCAAAAAATAAAAAAATAAAAAAAATAAAAAGAATTTATACAAAATCTTACAAATGTCAACTCATTTTATCCTTACAACAACCCTGGGAGATACATGTTTTTAGTTTTATTTTACAGAGATGAGAAGCTGAAGAAATTGACGCAGACAGGGGGTATAGTGACTTGGTTAGGGTCACAGAGCTAGTAAACTGAGACCACATTTGAAATCAGGCCTTCCTAACTCCAAGTCTGGCATTCTATCTATTAATATATTTCCCAACCTGCTTCTTGGGAGCATCACGTGGAGGTAACTTTTTCTAGGAGTATGATTTAAAATGAGAAAAAATATCGGATAATAGCAAATGGGGACTGAGAAATAGTTGGGATTTTTTAAAGTTGAAGAAACTGGGGCATATTTGTAAACAGTAAGGAAGGGGCCAGGAGATAAACAGCAATTAGTGATTACAGAGGGGATGACAGTGAGGAAAGATATGGCATCAGGATACATGTAGAAGGGTTGGCCATGGCAAGATGAAGGGTCTTTTCATCAAGGGTCTGAAAAAAAAGGAAAAATGTCAAGGGGGTTATGAGATGAAGAGGAGAGAATGTGAGGAGGGGAGAAAGGAGAAGCACAGCAAATGGCATTGATTTTTTTTTCAGTATGAACTAAGAAGTCTAGAGCAAAGAAAGTGGGAGGGATGCTTAAGGAAAGAAGAAAAGGTTTGGAATAACTATTATGGAAAACAGATTAAAGATTCGATTAGGAAGGAAGTATACTTCAAGACTAGATATTGATTTATTATATGACATGAACAGAAATATATATTACATATCATAACAAACACATTTCTATTATATGATATAAATATAATATCCATTTATATTATATACCATATAAATGTAATACATACTTATATACTTATTTGTTTTATATTACATACTACATAAAAATATTACCACACAAAATGAGCAAAATGAAATAAGAGAATTAAATAGCAGGTTGATATTTAAAGGTTTCCTTTAAAAGGAGTTTAAGGATTTTTTTAAAAAAATAAGAACGTGCATAAATACATAAATTACACACACACACACACACACACACACACACACACACACACACACAGTCTCACACCCTTCCCCTAAAACTCTGAGAGAATCTATATTCCTTAAATGCTGAGATTATTTCATTTTCATTTTTGCATCTGGAGCACCAAAAGGATAGGCCCTTAACTGTTTGATGATTGACTGACTGACTGACTGTCCAGTCAACCAAGAGGAATGCAGGGAATTCTAGAATTGCATATAATGGAGATAAAAGCAAACTATATGCAGAAGTAAGCAAGCAGAGTTGCTTTGTTGATATAACCTATGGAAGGAATAATGATAAAAAGATAAAAAGTCAGGGAGAACAAGGGGTTAGATCCTGAAAGTCAAGCTGAAGGAGACCTTACTGGTACTTGATCAGAAGAATGACAGAAAAACTATTTTTGAGGAAAAATGTGCTCTTGGTTCCACAGAAAATAAATTAGAAAAAGGAAAATAATAGAGAAAAGAAAGCCAGCTTCAAGTCATAAATGGCAACTGTTATGTAGGGATGGGTCTCGGTGGTTATGAAACCTAAAAAAGAATTCATAAATTCAAGAGATTTGGTGACTGATTAAAAATGCCCATGGATGTAGGTGCTTTAAAAACTCCAAAGGATGTTACTGATCAGGACTTTCCTTATGGACTATTAAAATTATCCCTATGTGATAGCCCTTAAAGATGTGTCAGCACCTTATACTCTCTTCTCTGAGATGAAGCTAAATTAAGCAAACTGTCTAATTTCTATCAGCTCACACTGCAACAACAGAAAATACACACTCTGCAGCTGACAAGATTTGTAGTCAGGTTACTGTTTAAAAACAGAACAGCCACAGCTCATGTGGATTTATCACTAATGTCATCAAGGAGAAGAGGAGTTTTGAGGACTAATTAAACCTTAATGAAACAGGTGGAAATTATCTTTGGTATAGCATTTGTATTTTTACTATTACACCCCAGAAGCAGGAGAAAAGATATGAAACTCAAAAAATCTAATTCACTGTTTTTAGGCATTTAAGCATCATCTCCTAATGCTCTTCTCCATGTTCCTTTTTTGTTTTTTTACTCAATACTTGTTAATATTAAAGTTTAAAAAATAATGTCCCACCCAAGTAGAACCTTCAATCTATGATACAGTACATCTCCAAAGATAAACAAAAATAAAATTATTATACTCATAACATGCCATAATTTTGATATAACTGGTTCCCTTATCCATCTCTCCATCTCTCTCTATCCCCCTCCCCTCCTGACTTTCTATGTACTTTTCATTGTATATTTTGAATTTTTCTCAGTTGAATTAAAGCTTCCTGAAGGCAGGGACCAATTCAATTTTAGTTTGGGTATTACCAGAAAAGAGACATGATGCCCTGAAGATGTATTTTTTTTTAATTTTTTTGTTTTTGTAGTCCAGATCTCTGATGTCATTAGGATAGAGAATTCCTGGTGGGAAAACACCCTTCACAAGTCTACAACTCTGAGTAGATTCTTACAAAATTAGGCAAAGAGAAGTTGAACTGCGCATGAATTGCAAAACTAATACTGTGTCAGAAACCTAATTTTAAAATGAATCTTTCTGACTTGAGCTTGACCCTCTATCTTCTGTACTTTGCAAATAGTAGCCACTTAATACATGTTTGGTGAATTAAGAAGCATCACTTGCTATATAGTATTCTTGACAATGGTCTTATAAAACTGTCAGCTATTATGTGTTAGAGGCAGGACTTATAACCATGTCTTCCTAACTCTGAGGACAGCTCCCTATCCACTGCACCATACTGCCTCTCAGGCACTCGGAATAAAAATAAAATAAAATAAAAATAAGCAAACAAAAACCTCTCAAGGAGTTTATTTGGGAAAAAAACACGGAAAAAATAAAAATATATATACAAAATAGATTAAAAAATAAATATAGAGAAATCGGGACTAGCTCTTAGGTGAATCAGGAGTTAAGCACTTGTATTGTGTTTTGAAGGATATTAGGAATGGTATGAGGCAGAGAGAGAGAGAAAGCAGGAAGCCTAGAAATGTGAGTTGAGGACAAAGAGAAGATGGAATCTTGTCTAGGGTTTCAGTAAGAGGGTCAGGAAAAAAAAGAAAGCTATTTGGTAGCTTTGTTGAGGATAAATTGGAGAGTAGTGAGAGCCATCTTAGAGGACTACTGCAATAGTCTGGGTGTGAAGGGAGGAGGCCCTGAACCAGGGTCATGCAAGTGTAAAGAAGGGGGATGGATATGAGATACTAGGGAGGAAGAATCAACAAGATGAAGAAACTGACTAGAAGATGGGGATAGAAGACTTGAGATGATTCAAAAATGTATGAGTAGAAAAGGATGGTACCTTCAAAACCTAAGGCTATTGTAGAAAAGTAATTAAGCAATATAGTACAAATTTTAGTACGGTAAAGCATGGATGATTTCTTTTGATTCTATTATAACACCAATAATGATAAATATCCACAGAACTTGTGTTATGGGAAACTCTTTTTAAATGTTGGAGTGCTCATTCTTCTAAGTCCTGGAAATAGAGGCCCTTACTAACTCACATATTGAGAAAAATTAAATTAAGCTATTAAGTTATGATAGAGGTATTCATTTGCTCACTCATTCAAATGATAAATGTTTAATGAACACCTGCCATTAATAAGGCATACATGAAATGGTGAAACAGAGAGAAACATAGGAAATACGTAAAGTACAAGTGTTCAAAGGTAAAAGCTTTAAAAAATGTAAAACTGAGAAGGTTGAAAAGGGGAACAGTTGAGAGAAAAGAAAGGGAAATGAAAGCCATAACGAAACTAATACTGAAGACTGAATTATGTGGGAAGTTGGAAATAAAAACAATGGGGGGGATGGGATGTTTCTGAGGGAGTCAAATATGTTTCCACAAGATCTGATCACCTTGGATGATACCCTGTTGACTCTGATCACACATAGTTATCAGTTAATGAGCCAACAACAACAAATACACAAATGGCCAGAAAGCACATGGAACATCAAAAGAGCTTGTAAAAAATATTTCTGGGGTGTATAATGTCTGATCCAAAAACGAGTTGGGAAGAAAGGGTACTATCAAGATGGTATTCTAATTTGCAAATGTGATGACCTAACTTTTTCTCTGCAAGGGTATTAACAGATCTTATAGAAGAAGCACATGAGAGGAGTTTCCTACAGACATTCCAAGAACTATAGAAATGTTCAAATTAGTCAAACAAGTGCCTTTTTGTGGTTTGTTCTTGTAATTATACTTTGAGGGAGACCATGCTGATTGGTGCAGCAGTCACACATGACAACTGTGCTATTGATAAATAATAATGAAATGTCCTCGGGCTCAGACTTTTGAATTACAAGTTGCTGTAGACATCATGAAATTTAAGGGTGCTGATAATACAGAATAAGAAGAATCTGGTTAAGGATCAGTAAAACAGTTCTTTGCATTTGCATAATGTACAGATACAGAGGGAGCTCTTCTCCCAATTTCAGTTCATTTGAAATATCAATACTGAAATTGTGAGTACAGAGTTAAAAAAAAAAACTTCATAATTCTTACAACACTACTTCAGAACCTTGTCCTTGGTATCAACAAGTCTCATTATAAAATGGATGATCTTTAAGAGTGGTATGTGGGGGCGGCTAGGTGGCTCAGTGGATAAAGCACCAGCCCTGGAGTCAGGAGTACCTGGGTTCAAATGTGGTCTCAGACACTTAATAATTACCTAGCTGTGTGGCCTTGGGCAAGCCATTTAACCCCATTTGCCCTGCAAAAAAAAAAAAAAAGAGTGGTAGGGCAGGTGGTTATATTCTATAAGTAGGACTGAAGATGAGTCAAAAGTTAAGAGGACAATCTGTTATCATCTCCAAAAATAAGGAAGGGAAACTCATAAGCTAGCCAATTTTTTCCCGCATAATTATATCACTTTTTGGATCAAAGAATAATCTTCAGAAACCTTATTTGGGTTAAAACAAAAATTGATTCAGATTTGTGCTTTGCAGGCCAAAGTGTGAGATGAGTTCCTGGGGAAGATGGACCAGTACCTTAAAATGTCAGTCAGATGAATGAATGAAAGAAGCATTTATTAATCTCAAAATAATATAGATACAAAGAGAAAATTAGGAGAGCCCCTACGCTCCAACAGCTCAAATTCTTATGGTAAGACAATAAGAGATGAAAAATTTCAGCTGCAAGTCTGATGAAAAGGTACCATGGTTCTTAGGTGCATCAGCAAAATATTTTAATGTTTCTTTAATGTCATTTTCACTGGAAAAAAAATCATTTTCCCATGTTAAACTACTAGATAAGGTCAAGTGTCTTTGATGGTAAGAGTTTTCCTTTTGAGTCTACAGTATTTGTTTAGAGCAGTTTCATGGTGGTACCTCCCAGAATGATGGTTGAGGACACTGGCCTAGAACTATTGTTATTTGCAAGGGTCAGGGTTCTGGACTGTCTCCATCAGATTCTGAGGAGAGATGGAATTTGTCGGGGGAGTGGGGAGTGTCAAAAGATGACTTTTAGGTGTGTATACTGAAGAATACAAAAAAAACTGAACCAAATAAAAGCAATGATCATGCAAGAATGAAGTGTCTATTATGGGAATAAAAAAAAATTCTTTATCTAGGTGAGAGGTGAAAGAGGCCTGGATTAGGGAATTGGCTTTGTAGGTGGAGAGAAATTGTGAAGATAGAAATAGCATTTGTCAACAGATTAGTTTTGTGGGATGAGTTTAAGTGAAGAATTGAGTATGATGCTAAGGTTGCAAGTCACAGACAAAGAAATGAATGAGTGAATAAATTAATGAATTAGTAGATAATTAAATGAATGCACAGAAATAGATTTAAAATTCTGAATGCACAGAATTGAAGAAATAATTTAAAATACAAGATTAAATACAAGAAGAGCAAGGAGTCTTGACTCTCTCTTTTGAGGCTATTTAGATGGATAAAGAGATTGACCAAATTTACAATTCAGCTGGAAAAAATAACAAGTTAGAACATTTAATTACCTAAGCCTAGAATATTTAATTACCTAAGCCTATTACCTAAGGAATGAGATGAGAAGACTTTCAGAAATGTCCCGAAGAAGCAAAATATGAATAAAATTTAATGTAGTCAGTCATCAAGATATGTAAAATGTATATAAGTAATGTAAAATGTATTAATGTACATGTAAAATGGATGAAAATAATACAGATAATTCAAAACTGCTGATTGTCATTTTATAAATATACATGTGACTGCGTGACCTTGGACAAGTCACTTAATCCCACTGCCTTGTAAAAACAAAAGAAATTAAAAATAAAATAAATATATGTGTGGCTATGGTCTGCATTCTATGACTTTTCAGGAAAAGCATTACATTCATTTTTTCCCAAAATTTAATTAATTTATTAATGGAAATGTAGTACTTAGAGAAAAACATGTTGGGCCAAGAGCATACCTTCAGAAGCATTATTTTAAAATTTGTAATATTTTATTTTTCCCCTAATTACTAATTCAACATATTTAAAAGGAATTTGTGCTTCTTGAGCATAGCACCTAGTGACTGCATGAGGAGGCTGAGTTCCAAATAAAAACAAAGGAGCAAAAGGAAAATTTTGAGGTTTAGAAACCTGGCACAGATGTTTCACAGAGCTACTATGACATGGTGTGAAGATGACAAAAAAAATTGAAAATTATCTCAATTTCAGTTCTACAAAATGAAAAAAAGAAAGAAGAGAAAACATATCTGTTTATATTAATAGTCTTTCTCACTGATCTGAAAAGTAATATTTGAAGCAAGTATTGATAGACCCATATTTACTGGGGAAAAAAATTTAAAGAATACAGAACGTTATCAGGGAATGGCTAAACAAATTATGGTACATGAATGTAATGAAATATTGCTATGCTGTAAGAAATTATATGTAATGAATACAGAGAAGTCTGGGTTGAACTACATGAACTGATACAGAGTGAAGTTAGCAAAACAAGAAACAATATACATAGTGATTACAACAATGAAAAACTACACACCAAAAAATAAATGAATTTAATAAAATTATAAAGATTAAGCATGATTCAAATGAAGAGATATGAGAGGACATCCCTAACCCATCCTTTTGTGGAGGTGGGGGGTCCTCAGGTGGTACATACTGCACATGTTTTCAGCCTTTTTCACTGTATAGACCAGATGTGCTAGGGTTTTTTTTATCTTCTTTAAAAATATATATATTTTTTGTTATATGGAGTGACTCTTTAGGAGTGGGAGAGGGAAGTTTCCTGGGAATAAAACTATGATGATGTAAGAAAAAAATTATATCATTTAAAAAGTTATTTAAAAGAACATTTGGAATGTAGTAGAAAAGGCAACTTTGTCATTAGGCAGAAGAATAAAGGATACAGGGAGAAAAACTAACATCAAAACAAAAACACAAAAGAATGAACTCATTTTCCACTCCTACTCAACATAAAGGGGCAAAACAAGTTTTACAGATAAAAGGTCAAGGAGACTAGTTTAATTCACATGCTTTATAGGCTGTTAGCCTAGGGCAGCTAAGTGATATGGTGGATAAGAGTACCAGGCCTGCCAGAAAGATTTATCTTCCTCAATTCAAATCTCGCCTCAGTGCCTGTGTAACCTTGGGCAAGTCACTTAATCCTATTTTCTCAGTTTCCTCATCTTTGAAATGAGTTGGAGAAAAAAAATTGGCAAACTACTTTTAGTAGAAAACCCCAAATGGTATCATGACACATTTCTAATCAAAAAACCAACCAATGTACCCCAAAATTTCATTCCAATAAATCTGCCTTTAGATCCATAAATCATATACATGGGCTGTCTTTCATCTCTCTAATGCTGACTTCCAATAAAAATCACCCATTTGTTTCCAAGTGGCAGAGGAAATTGATAAGAAGAGGCTGAGCACTTCTCTTCTACATCTCTCACCTTTGTCCTCATCTCTCCAATCACAACCCCCCAACTCTAGTTGAAGGCTTTATTACCTCTCTCCTAGACAATTAAATAGCCTCCTAATTAAGCTTCCTAGCCTTAAATCTCTACTCTCTCCAATCCACCCTCCACATAGTCATTAAATGTATTTATTTCTCAAGCATCAATTTGATCCTAATATGCTCAGAAAGCTCCTCTGCCTCCCCTTCGGCTCTGGGATAAATGGCA
This sequence comes from Macrotis lagotis, assembly GCF_037893015.1. Classification (NCBI taxonomy): domain Eukaryota; kingdom Metazoa; phylum Chordata; class Mammalia; order Peramelemorphia; family Peramelidae; genus Macrotis; species Macrotis lagotis. Next base: position 204,857,830 of record NC_133664.1, on the reverse strand, counting down.
ATATCCTTTTTTTGGTTTTTCAAATCTCAGTATTCTCGAGCCTATCTTTCCAGATTAGGTGCACATTACCTCCCATGCTACACTTTACACCACAGCCAGACTGGCCCCATTGATACTCATAGTCCACCTCCTACCTCCAGGTCCTGCCTGGAACTGTAACCCATACTTGGAATATTCTCTTTCTTCACATCAACTTTTTGAAATTCCTAGTCCTGTTTAAGACTCAGCTCAAACAGCCTTGCCTATACAAAACCTTGGTGGATTCCCAGTAGTTCTTGTTCTGTTAGGCTCCCACCCCTTATAATTTCCCTCTTATTCCTTCCAGAAAAAAATATGATTCCTCAGAGAAAGTTTATTGGTATGTCTAGAGACTAGAGGTGGCATGACATTGAATAGAGGACTGGCCTCTGAGTCAAGAATACCTGGGTTCAAGACCTACATTTGACACATTCCTCTTAGTTTTAGTACCTTCCCTCTTGTGGTTATTTCAAATTTATCCTGTATATAGCTTCTTGGTACATAATAGTTTACATATTGTCTCTCCAGTAAGACTGAGAGCTCCTCAAGGGCAGGGACTGTTTTTTACCCTCCTTAATATTTCCAGTACTAATTTCAATAGCTGGTAAAAAGAAGGAACATATAAATAAATGCTTATTTCCTTCCTCTTACCCCTTAAGGCAGAAATCTTTCCTAAGAGGTTCTGGAAGAGCCTTTTTACCACAGACCTCCCAATCCTTATAAATGACCTATTCTTTGTTTCATTATATCAATAAACAAATAGTCGGTGGTCAGTTGAAGGATATGGTTCCCAGGGGTAAGAAGACATTGATGATGACTCAATGGATATTCAGAGGGAAGTTTGCTGGGGCTTTTCTCTTCCTCTCTAGCAAGAAGTCACAAAAGATCAGGTCAGTCTGTTGGCAAAGTATGAAGGAAAAGGCTAATGACATCTTTGAGTCCAAATACTCTGATTTTAAGCATGGTAAGGTTTAAGGACTCATATGGCTTAAAGAATAGTGATTCAATTTATTTTATTGCTTTAAAGTTTTATTGAGAGGAGCGGTTTATTATATTTGTTAGATGGTTTCAAGGTCTGGATGCACAGTCAGTAGGTATGATTAGGTCATATCTATTAACTGGATTAGCTATAATTAGATAAATAGAATTATCTTCTTGGCCAAGCATTTGGTTCTCAGAGCTACAACCTTACCTCTGAAGTTATTTTAACAAGGAAACAAGACTACTTCATACTACTAACACAAAACTAATGAGTTTGCATGCTGGGGCACAGGTCTGTTATAGTTTTACAAAATACACTTAGTGTTAAACTCATTCAGTTTTACAAGCCTTCCCCACCCACCCTCTAGATATATACATCTTTGACTATTAAAGAGATACAGGAAATCCCCACTTTAATCCCCAATCTGGCCCTGTCTGATTCCTGACTTTGGACTTCAAAACTCCACCTAATGTCTCATTTTGGAACTTCCCTTAGCACCTGGGGTCTCCTCACCCCTTCTTCTCAACCTGAAATATCCTAGTGTAAAACCTGACCCCTTCTTCCATTGGTGACTTCCTCTTGGGGCTTCCATTTTATGGGAAGCCTCAAGTCAATTTTCACTCTTCCCTGAATCTTCTTGGTTTTCAAAACCATGGGGGGAAATAATCACATAATCATTTTCAATGATCTATAACTAAAATTTAAATTTTTATTCAATTTTGAGTGTAGGTGAAAAACCATAATTCTAAGAAGAGGTCCATCCTGCCAAAATGGTCCATTAAACAAAACAGACTTCAGATCTAAAGTACCTTCATTTAAGATAACAGATCAAATTCATTGACCATAGTGTTTGTATTTAGTCAGAAATCTGTAGTCCCGTGTCTGTCAGCCAAGAGAGTAACACTTCAAAGGAAGGACAGAATGTAAAAAGCCCTCAATATGCAGTACGAAGACAAGATTTGCACCCAAAGGGCAACAAAAATGAGCATACCCTTTGATCCAGCAATACCACTACTGGGTCTATACCCTGAAGAGATCATGAAAAAGGGTAAAAACATCACTTGTACAAAAATATCCAAAGCAGCCCTGTTTGTGGTGGCAAAGAACTGGAAATCAAGTAAATGTCCTTCAATTAGGGAATGGCTTAGCAAACTGGTATATGTATATCATGGATGTCACATTATGTCATTGTTCTATTAGAAACCAGGAGGGATGGGATTTCAGGGAAGCCTGGAGGGATTTGCATGAGCTGATGCTGAGTGAGATGAGCAGAACCAGAAAAACACTGTATACCCTAACAGCAACATGGGGGTGATGTTCAACCTTGAAGGACTCACTCATTCCATCAGTGCAACAATTGGGAACAATTTTGGGCTGTCTGCAAAGGAGAATACCATCTGTATCCAGATAAAGAGCTGTGGAGTTTGAACAAAGATCAAGGACTATTCCCTTTAATTTAGGGAAAAAAACATATCTTATTGTCAGATCTTGTTATTTCTTAGACTTTTTTGTCTCCTTAAGGATATGATTTCTCTCTCATCACACTCAATTTGGATCAATGTACAATATGGAAACAAAGTAAAGACTGACAGATTGCTTTCAGTGGGGGGGCGGGGGGGAGGGGAGTAAGATGGGGAAAAATTGTAAAACTCAAATAATATCTTTAATAAAAATAAATTTAAAAAGACAAGATTTGAATCTCACCTCTGTTACCTGTGTGTCCTTGTGAAAATCATTCCATCACATTAAGATGTATTTTTTTTCCTATGTGAAAAATGAAATCATTGGACTCTATGATCTTTCTAAGACCACAATTCTGCTCTACATCTTGAGATTAAATACTTTTCAGCTATACAAAAACACACCAAGCACACTTTTCCAGTGGAACTCTGTCCAACCTGGATATCTGTCTGTTAAACTTCCTGCCCCTGCAAAAGGAGCAGATAAAAAACAAGGTGGCTGAAGCAGGTGCTGTGGAGCTCTTAAGAGCTTGATTAGGTATCGAGGACACCAAGGTCATCTGCTGCATCCCAAGCTCATCTCCAGTCCTCTTTACTTTTGCCTAACCAGGACTTTTCATAAACAGAAATTCCAGTGAAGAAGGCAAAAGGAATTACAGGTAAGTGGGGAAGATGGCCAGTTTCATAGTATCTCAAAGCATCTTGGTCACTGGTCACTTCACGAGAGCAAAACGCCTTTCCTCCTAACTCTTTCAGGTCAAATGCTTTGATCTACAACAGTTTTAGCTGCTAAGTCCACCAATAGGAGAAGCAAAATAGAGTTACTGGTAGGTAAAGTGGGGAAACCAACTTCATTTTTTTGGTCAAAGTGGAAACCCTGCCCAATACTCCCTTGCAAGCTATCACTAAAGTGAGTGTTCAGTAAGAGAGGCACTCTGCCTATAGCTCTGCCTAACTTTTCCTTCTTCCTTCAAATTGGGAATCTCACTGCAAAACCAACATATTCTGTGCCAGAATATAATTTATGATCTTTGTTTTGAAAAAGAGACATGGATAACAGATACTATATAAACTGAAAAAGAAGCTGTGATTTCTGCTATGAGGATTCTATTTGTCAAAGTAGATGTTACCTGACCTAGAAGATAAATCCTAGGGAGTTGCACAGAGGTACACTAATTCTTATGGCTCATGGAGGTCCAGGGTTCACTGCCAGTATAGTAAGAGATGAGAAAAGAACTCAGGTCTTGCCAGCTCCAAGGTAATTACATCACACTAGCTCAATGTGTAAAAGATAATACTTGCCCAATGTTATTAAAAGAATAATCATTGAAAGAATTTATCAAAGAAAACTATACCACTTATCCATTCTTTTAGCTATTAAGCAAATGGCAGATAACTATGGCTGGCATTTATGAGAGCCTTTAAGATTTGAAAAGAGTTCATATGTGTGAACTCATTTATCATCCCCATTTTATGAGAAGGCTAGACTAGATAACCTCTCTATGATCCCTTCCAGTTCTATGATTCTAATTTATTCTCCATAATTTTGTGTTCTCTTTGCAATAAGCAAACTAAAATTGTGTATTGTAATGATGCTATGATTAAAAATAATTATGAAATACTTAGAAAAATCCTAAAATATTACACCATAGAACCAACACATTTCCCATACAAATGAATATGTAAAAATAATTAAAGAGCAAATAACAAGAATTTGCATAATTCAATATAATTAATGAATCATCTATTATTTTTTGAAGAAAAATTATGAATGCAATTAATCTATCTACCCACAAACCACATTAACCACTGACAGCTAGAGTTTCATCTTTTTACTTTGAACAAAAGTAAAGCACAAGAGAGATGGTATTTTTAAATTGTTAAAATGGCAAGAAATAGAAGTCAAAAGAAGAATGAGGATGTGACACAAAGGATTTAGGTAATCCCTCACATGTGGAATCTTTTGCTAAGGACTTAAAAAGTCATCCCTACCCTGACTGTATAATCTAAGTTGCAAATGGCAGCCCTGAACATGATGGTTGTTAAGGCATTAAAAAGTTGGTCAAATTGAGAATCAATCCCTAAGTTGACTGTATTATCTAAGTTCAAACTGGCCAAAGACAGCTCTGAACATGTTGGCAACTCCTCAAGCAGCTCTCTGAGCCATTCTCTTATTCCTTCATTAACTTCCCTACTCCCATAAACAGCTGTATTTGGTCATGTGTGGAAGAGGAAGGAATGGGGAGTAACATCAGGGCTGGCACCTGACCAAAACCTAAGAGAGCTCAGATGGACAGCAGAGAGCATGCACACTCAAAACATAGGAGTGGGCATCTATCTTAAAGATACCTACTGATTCATGCTTAGTCTCTGCAAATATCACTCACACCTGTGATTCAGGCTTACTTTGTACTTTAAGACCTTATGGGATCACAGAGTTACAGACTCAAATAAGTCATTTTGGAGATCACTGAGTCCAAAGCCTTAATGTTACAGCTGTAGAAAATAAGGTTCAGATCACACCGCCACCCAATGTGAATGAAAAGGTCAGATCTAAAATTCTTCTTCTGAACTGATTTCTGATTCCCAGTTTGAGTACTTACATGATGAGTAATGGTTTGGGGGACAATCATCTGTCTGAAATCAAATTAGAATGAAATCTAAATTAAAATCAAATCTGGAATCAAAAAATAGCATTAGCTTTTCCATACAGAGCTTGCAATCACAAACTCAAGGATATTTCCCATAGTTTACAAGGTAAAAAAGGGTGTTGGTCGATGATGACATACCAGCATATATTATGAAGAAACTGGCAGCCCAAGACTCAAATACGAAGGAAGAACAACAACCTGGGTTGACTTGACTACAAATGAAACCAAAGTTAGATTCACTTCTATACCTCCTGCTTAATTCCTATTTTTAGCTAGCATAGATTTTCTTTATCTTTTGGACTTAAAGTTCTATTTTTTTTTTATCATTAGTAAAATGTTCTTATAACCATAGCCTAGTCAAACTCTTGCAATCTGCACCCAAATACTTGAAAATAGGGGCAGCTAGGTGGTGTAGTGGATAAAACACCAGCCCTGGAGTCAGGAGTACCTGGGTTCAAATCCGGTCTCAGACACTTAATAATTACCTAGCTGTGTGGCCTTGGACAAGCCACTTAACCCCATTTGCCTTGCAAAAATCTAAAAAAAAAAAAAAACCACACACACAAAAAAACAAAAAAAAACTTGAAAATGAGGAGATGTGGTCCATGACTCCCCCTTCTTCCTCTTCTGTATGGATATATCACGAGAATTGGAGACTTTGGATATGTGCACAGTAACATACACTAATAGATGCCCCATATAAAGATCTGCTAACTCTCTATGAAATGGTTTAAGGCTGTGAAATGAAGAATACTAAGACTAAGGAAGGCTTTTAAAAAAGAGGGGTCAACTTCACTAAAGTTTAGGAAGGGTACATTCTCAGAAGAGTACAAACCAGAGAAAGGAGAACCGAGAGCAGACTTTCCGGGTCTTAGCCACGGCGGCAGCTGGGGCAATGACAGAGTTCCTGTCGAGGCATCTACCCATGTCCGCTCAGCCCAAGGTCAAGAGGGCAAGGATTGCACCTTCTAGGGAAAGAAGGGAATTTCCTAAGTCAGTGAGAAATAAGAAGAGGGCAGTTCACAGAATAACTAGGCAGCATCCTACTTGGGGATGAGGACCAGTGAATTATTCAGAGTGTGACTCCAGGGAAGGGAATTGCTTATTTAGCAGCCCTCAAAGTATGTTTACTTTCCAGGAGGAGGCTAAACCACACAGTGATACTGTGAATCTTCCTAGGACTAGGAAAGTCTCTATGGGAAAGAAAGGTTCCCTAGGATCTCAAAGGGGTTCCTGAGAGCCACCCCAAGTTCAGCTCATTACAAGGAGAGCCGAGGGGCTTTGTTTCACCTTCATATGTATGAGCTCCTCTAAATCTTCTGCACTTTATACACATTTTCTTTATTGCTGTTGTCTCAGACCTATTATCCACACTCTACCTTAAATGCTAACCTAGGAATTGAGGAACTTTTTATTCACATTTAGGAAAATCGAGAGATGAGCTACTATTAAGTCTATTGGCAGATTTTCCTGAAGCAACTCCAAGTAGGGGCAATGACCCAGAGAAACAAAAAAGGAACTACTTGGGGTCAGATCTGGTCCATATTTTTCCAGGTTCCTTGGTGGTACTGGGGTACAAATTCCACTAAAAAAAGTAAAAATAAATTCAAAATCTTAACAATTAAAAACCATTCTGAGTGTATTACACCAGAATGCAGCATTTTCTCCAGCTACTATGTCTGTGTATGTGTGTGTGTGTGTGTGTATACGTGAATGTGTGTGTGTGTCTAGAAAAACATCAGCAATAAGAAATAAACCTGTTTGAAAATAAATTAAAATAATAAAAATTAAAAATTAAAATAACAAAAGGTTATTTTAAATAATATATTGTTGATCTTGGTGTGAATTGGTCCAATAATTCTCAAAGGCAATTCAGAATTATGCTAATAATAAGATTAAATTATCCATCTGACCTAGAAATCCAACTGTTGGAAGTATATAATACCCCAATAGTTCAAATTTAAAAAACTACCATGTAGATCCAAATATTCATAGAATACTTTTTGTGTTAGCAAAAAACTGGAAACCAAGGTAGTAGATGTTCATTGATTAGGGAATAACTGAACAAATTATGATATATGAATATTATGGAATATTATTACATCATAAAAAAGAATATGAAGAATTCAGAGAAGCATTACATAAACCAATATAAAGTGGAGTCAATAATACCAGGAAAACAATATACGAAATGACTAAACAATGTCAACAGAAAGAACAAAAACCTAAAGCAATATGTAGTGTAATTAATTATAATAACCAAAACTAGCCCTAAAGAAGAGATAAGACTATTTTTCTTCCATTCTTTGGAAGTGAACTATCATACAGATGTCATCAAATTTTTTTTTCCTTTTTATTCTGTACCAAGGTCTGGCTTACTTGAGAATAGAATAGGGGAGGAGCTATATCAGGAACTGATGAAATAATAATAAAAAATTTTAATTCCTTTTAAGAAGTTGATTTAAAGAATAAGGAACACAGCTAACTACAAATCAAACCAACTGATTTGAACTACTTTTGAAAATCAAAGTAAAACCAGCTCACTAAGCTTCCTAATACGACATAATGGACTTTGACTTTGACTTCACTAGTCTGTTAGTAGGGCAAAAAAAAAAATCAATCTGTTCATGTCTAGGGTAAAGTACAGAGCTCTTTGACTACAGCACACCTTCCTCAATGACTCATCTCTAAGAACAGTTAAAACAAATGAACTGGATGCTCAGGTTTGTTGCTGTTGTTTGTCCTTCCTTCTCAAAGAGGACCATGGCATCAGGAAGGTGATGCTGTGACTTGCAAGTGAATTGGATTTAACTGTGGCAGGGACATGCAAGTCACCACCCTCACTCCCTCCTCCAGAGCCCTCTGGGTCCAGGAGCAAAGACAGAGATTTGGACCACTGGAAATGGTCCCAGATGCAAGAAGAGACCTTGGTCTTTTTTTTTTCATGATCAAGATGAAGTGCCAATGGTATATTGCAATAAGGGAGAAATGAGAAAAACTTCAATTGATAATTAGGGTGATATCTTATTCTAATATCTGAATCTAAGATGACAGAAGTGATATGAAATCTAAAGAGATTTTCTCTGGTCTAGACCTAGGCAATGATAACCACCACAGCTATTCAAAACATCATTTAAGAGTTGGAAAGGATCTAAGATACAGAATTTATAGCATGAAGGAACTTTAAAATCATTTAGTCTAACCATTTTAGAGGTGAGGAAAACAAAGAATCAGAAAGGTTAAATTACATATCCAAGGTCATTCCACTACTAAGTCAAAGACTGGCTGGGATGTGTCCTCTGAGTTCAAATCCAATGTTGCTATCCATTCTACCACCCTTCCCACTTCAGCCGTGTAATCTGTTATCCTTTCAAATATGCAATCACACTTCCCAACCCAGACACCTGCAAGTCCTTCTTTCCCAATTCACCTGCCTATCTCCTCTTGCAGCTGTAGGAAATTCAGAGATAGCACAGCTGATTCCATTTCCCAAGAGTCTTTCGGCAATAGCAACTCTGCTTGGTCTTCCTGTCTCCAAAGCAATGGTTGCTTCCTGAACTACTTAAAATAAGTTTTTTATTGATGCCTTTTGTTTTTTTACATCATCCTCATTTCCAGATAAAAACCCCAACAAACCCCAACTTGTAACAAAGAAAACCAGTTAAGTTAAATGGAACAAAAGAACCCCGTAAGAGAACTTGTGCCATATTTATTCCTTATCTAAAGGATATCACTTTTAGCTAAAGGAATATGATGAATAAGAACAGGTGAGATGATAATATTCCTTTTGTGTTTATTATGTAAATGAAATGATATGAAGACAATCCTCCTTCCATATCCAAAAAGCACCCACCTAACTCTCCCAGTTTTGTTTCACTTTCCCAATGTCTCCCATTTTCAAGTCTTTCTTCATGCTATCCTCTGTGTATGAACATAATATCTACTCCTTCCATCTCTGCCAAGTGGAATTCTTTTCTTCCTTCAAAGTCCAACAGAAATTGATTTTGCTGATGAGTCACTTCAGTTATGTCTGACTCTGTGACACTATTTTCTTGGCAAAGATACTGGAGTGGTTTGCCATTTTTTTCTCCAGCTCATTTTACAGATGAGGAACTGAGGCAAACAGGGTTAAGTGGCTTGTCCAGGGTCACAGATCAAGTGTCTGAAATCAGATTTGAACTTCCATATCTGGTGTTCTTCTCTTCATTGGGCCACCTAACAACTGGATTTTATTTAATTCAATACAATTGAACAAGAATCCACTCTTTGAAAGATATTGTGCTAGATTCAAGAGGTACAAAGGTAAAACAAGATAAATGTCTTCTCCTCAAAGACATTAAATAGAGGGAGGGGGACAGGAGGGAGAAAGTACTAACAACTAGAGGGATCAAGAACAGTTCTTCAGAGGGGCTAGTACCTGATCCAAAGCTTGAAAGAAGTTAGAAATTCCAAAAGGAAGAGGTAAGAAGAGTTCATTCCAAACATATGAGGCAGTCTGTGCAAAAGCAAAGAAATAGATGATGGGGATACCAAACTGAAAGAATGGCAAGTAGGCCAAAACTAGTAGGCCCTTTTCAATCTTACTTTGCCAATCAACAAGTTCTTATTAATGGACCTGCCATGCCCCCCAGGATACAAAGAAAGAAAAAAACCTCTCCTCTTTTCAAGGACCTTTAATATTCTAACCTAGCTAGAAGTGAAATTTCTTTCCTTAGATGTGTCACTGTGTTTTATATAGATCTCTCCTTAGCACTGAGAAACAAGAATCATAGTAACTTTAGGAATCCCTTCTACCAGTGTAGTTCATTAGCTTTTCAGTAAATTTTCATATGAGTCCAGGACTATCTTCAGTTGTCCATATATCTGGCTACTGAACCCAAATGGCCCTGGAAGAGAAAATGAGGCTGGTGATTTTGCAGTCTTCCCTCATATAGATCCTATTCACTTGCACATCATGGCATCACCTCCTTGATGTCAAATGGTCCTCCTCAAAAACAAAGGAGTTTTTCCCTCTTAGAGAGTTTCCTGATCACTATTATATGACTTGTCCATGGAGGTAGATATCATGAGTAGAAGCCGCACTTCCACACTAGAAAGGCTGGCCCTCTACCCTCTGCCACCAAGGACCTTTACTATATTATAAACTGCCTCAAGATACACAGGCTGCATCTGATTTCATCTTTGTATCCCATACACCTGAAACAGTGCCTGAACATAGGAAGTGATTAATATTTGTTAAACTGAATCAGGTTAAAGTGGAGAAAAAAAATCAAACTCATGCTATTCTGTTTGAAAAGGAACCAAAAGAGTTTGATGAACATAAATCAACCAATATTAAAGAGCTATAACTTTATGCAGAGCATTGTACTAGATAAACAACTCAAGATGCCTTAGGGCAAATCTATAATCTTATATGTAATAGAATAATAGAATATGCACTGAATTTGAAATCAGAAGACTTGAATTTGAATTCCAGTTCTTACTATCATGTGTCTTTGGACTTGTCGCTTTACAATCTGTCATTGCTTCATCTGTAAAATAAGGACATCAGGACTAATGTGGAAATATGTTTAACATGATTGTACATGTATAATCTATATCAGATTATCTGTTACCCTGGGGAGGGGGGGGAGGGAAAATATGGAATTCAGAACTATGAAGTATTGTTCTTGTCATTTTAAAGCATTTGAAGATTAATTAGATTAATAGGCTAAAAATGGGGAAAAAATAAGGACAGTAGCCTAGGTAAGACCAAAGGTCCTATCCAACCCATAATCAATAATGCTCTAACATATTTTCTCCCCCCCCCAACAAAACTCTCTGGCTTTCCAGAGTCTGGGTTCAGTACTAGAGGTTCTCTTGTCCATTTTAATCCCAATTTCCTTTGGGAAACTCAGAATATGGGTCTCCATAGACATGGATAAGGGAATCCCAGTGAAAACCCAGAAGTAGAGTAGCCTTTATTTTACCCTCTGGTCAGAAAGAAGAAAACACAAAGGCTTGGGAGAGTCCATAAATAATCAATACAATTCTCTTCCTTCTCTAAAAAAAAAAACCACATTCCCCCCAGGGTCCTAAATAATTAGCCAGATTGTGATTTGGACCTGTCTCAGAACATACACAACAACGTGGGAGCTGTGGCTAAGGCAACCCCAAGATGTTCAGGTAATTGATTCAGGCTGTTGACCCTCAAAAAGCAAATGAATTTGGGGTTGTAAGAGAGGTGAACCCTTTTTCCTACTGGATGGACACCATCCAAATAACTCCCAGCAATGGTCAAAGGTGAATCAAGTCTTCTCCCTTAAGTAACAGGATTTCAGGGCTATAGGTCTCCAAGACTATGCAATATTATCTAGAGATGAAGTCATCAGAATCCATCAGCAAGACACACATTAAGATAACTGGAAATGCTCAGGATGCAGTGGGAGACCCAGGTCTTCTTAAGCTAAGGTCTTAGTAGTCTGAGGCAATGCCCATTCGATAATTAAAAACTAGTCAAGAATTGAGGCAAAAGATGGTCTAGTTTACCTTCATAAAAGAAATCAACTTGGGAAGGAATGATCCTCAGAGTTTCTGGAAAGAACAGAAACAAATAATAGAGTAAAATGTCTAACAACTGACTTTGGTTGGAGAACTTGTATTCATGATACACTTTTAAATTTAATCACCATTATCAACATTTTCCTCTTCCTGTTCAGTCTAGACAATCAACAAAATAACAAATCAAGCCCTGATTTGTTGGTCTGTTGATTTCTGAGGTGTACCTACTTATAACTGAAAATTTAACAAATGGATCAACTGAAATTAGTTCCAGCAGCCTCTGCCTTAATCTAATAAAGAAGGAAAAAGTGAAACACTCCAGTTTCTTTACCATGAAAACCCCAAAGAGACAAACACAACTACTGACAACAATATGAACTCACAATCCTAAAAAGAATCCCCTCCTCTCTCCAACATACCATTTGTTTCTGCTTAAAGATCAATGAAGAGGAACTTTCTATTTTCTGAGAAGCTCATTCACTTCTGAATAGATCTAAGTGTTAGCAAGTTTTTCCTAACACCAAGGCCAAATTTGCCGCTTGACAACTTGCTCCTGGTTCTGACCTCTGGAGTCCAATAGACAATTATTATTGTCCCTATTTTAAGATGGTATAGAGGGAGCAAATACCTGAGTCGGGACTTAAATTCGGCTATTTTAACAAGGGCAACATTACCACAATGCTGATAGCTATAAACTACAAGGTGGCTATAGATGCTTCTTTGAATCCCTTACAATGTTTATTCCACATATGGTCCCTTATTTCTTAATTTTTGATAACTTTTCAAAAAAGAAATCACAATTTGTTCAGAAAAAAAAACAGAGTATATATAGATATAGACATAGATTTTACAATTTCAGAAGTTGACTGGCTTCTTTTAATGAAAGAATTAAAAGGTCCTTTCAGTAACAAAAGTTTCCATTAATTCCATTCATAATCCTTTTGATTAAAGAGGACTATAAAAGCTGTTTATTTTTGCCCCTGTCAAATGGATATCATTCTTTCTAAACACTTACTACATAAAAATTCTCTATTTGATATATATATATATATATATATATATGCATATACCAATGCATTTTTCTAGCATTACAATTAGACTTCTCTCTCTCTATTTTTTTTTTTGCAAGGCAATGGGGTTAAGTGGCTTGCCTAAGGCCACACAGCTAGGTAATTATTAAGTGTCTGAGGCCGGATTTGAACTCAGGTACTACTGACCCCAGGGTCAGTGCTCTATCCACTGCCCCACCTAGCTGTCCCTAGACTTCTCTTATGACTGCCACTAAGTCACCTTAAAACTCAAATCTTTTGACTGAATCAATGATGATTTGGTTCTTTTTATTTCAAGATTTTGGTGGTTAATGGAGGAATAGGGGTTGAAAGTTTTCCTGTATAAGATCTTTAATGTTGATAAAAAAAAGTTAGCAAATCAAGCAAATATTTACATTATTGATGACATGTAATTCACAGAATCAAAAATCAAAGCAACTGCTAGAATCACCTACTTCAAAGGATTTTTAAAAGAAAAATAATTTCACTGCCACTGATAATTTGAAGCTTTTGTAGCAATAAAAATCAAATAATGACTCAAAAGTTGTTTTAAGGAGTCTCTCATCAGTAAAAACAATTAAAGTCAAATTCATTTCAACAAAAATTTGACAATGTGCCAGGTGTTGGACATTCAAATCACTAAATTCACAAACCCTTACTAAGCACTTTGATACAGTAGAAAGAGAGTCCACCAGTCTCAATCAGAAAGACTTGGCTAGGGTCAAATCCCACCTCTGAAATACTTAGATAAACAAACAGGTGTGTGTATGTATACATCCATATATTCACACATATAAGTGTAAAGGTATGTATAATGTATACATGTTATGTGTGTGAAATAGTGAGGAGAGTGTGTGTGTGTGTTGAACTAAGTATGACTTGTGGTTTAGGTGGTGCAGTTTCTGGCTTGGAATCAGAATCATCTTCATGAGTTCAGACTCAGATACTTACTAAGCTGTATGACCCTGAGCAAATCACTTCACCCTGTCTGCCTCAGTTATTCCACCTTAAAATGAACTAGAGAAGGAAATGGCAAAACAGCTCCAGAATCTTTACTAAGAAAAACCCCCAAATGAGGAAAGTTGGACATAATGGAACAACAAAATATATATGTATATAGATAATATTAAAATATATTAATTTAGTATTTGTTATACCATATTATAATAATCATTTATAATTTTATATATATATATATATATATATATATATATATATATATATATACACACACAAAATAAGTGAGGTGAATCCAATCCTCATTTTGAAGATTACACAGTCTGTTTTTGTTGTTCTTTCCATTTACATTGTGATAATCACTATGCACATTTTTGGTGGTTTTGACTATTTTTTCTTTTCATCAATTCTGATGTCTTCCCAAGCTTCATAATATACTTAATATTTACTATATCTAACCATATGGTAACATTCATGTTACATAAATTTGTTGAGCCATTCATCAATTGGTGGGTATCTATTTATTTCCAGTTTTTTCTATAGTATCCCTGGACAAGTCACTTAGCTTCTCAGTAGTAATCTAAGTGAATCTCTAAGACTTAAAGTTACTGAAAATGTCAGAGCTACAAGACTAGAGAATGTTCCTCACCATGGCCTCCCTAAGGTGAGGGAGACAAATGATCTAGGTTTTTATTTTATTTATTTATTTTTTTTGCTTTTTGTCTTTTTTTCAAGTATGAAGTAATTGAGGATGGTAGGGGAGTAGATCTGAAAAAGCCATAATAGCACTGGCCCTGGAGTCAGGAGTACCTGGGTTCAAATCTGGTCTCAGACACTTAATAATCACCTAGCTGTGTGGCCTTGGGCAAGCCACTTAACCCCGTTTGCCTTACAAAAAAAAAGCCATAATAGAGGAGACGATGTCCCAAGTTGAGCTTGGAAAAAAAAGAACTTTCCAGGCTTGGGGAATTAACAATGAAAGAAAGTTTAGGAAAGAATCAGCAGGCAGTTTGGTTGGAAGATAACTCCATGAGCTAGGAATTGGACCTTGAATTTCACTGATCCAGAGAACTCCCAAATTAAGAAAATCCCTCTTGCATGTGCAGATGGAGCACCTAGAGTATTTCAAGATTAAAATACCACCCAGGGTCACAGGATCTTGACCAAGTTCTTGACAGAGGTCAACTCTCCATCTACTTCCCTGATCTGCCCCTGACTAAATAAATACTATCCACTTTTAAAAATACATTCTGCATTTAATCAGAGTTGGGGTTTTTTTTGAAAAAAAATGTAAGATTAAGGAGGTTAAGGGCCATTTAGTTTTTGTGTTTCTATTGCCAGTACTCAGCAATAGCTAGTACATAATAGGGGCTTAATAAATGCTTCCTCAAAGGAGGTCATAAAAAGAATTGATATGAAATAAATCAAATAGTCACAAGACAATAGACAGAGCTGAAAGGGAAAATAAACACATTAGTCCAACTCTCTTCCCACCCTTGTTTTACAGATTAGAAAACTGAGGACCTGTGAGGTTAAGTAATTCACTCAATATCACAAGGTTGGATTTGAACTTGGGTCCTCTGATTCAGCATCCAACTGCTCTTTTTTATTTGAAACTCAAGATACCCAAAAGAGAGTGATCCTCTTTGCCTGCACATTGCCCAACCCTGAATTTCCCCATTTCTTATCAAGGCACCACCGTCTTCCTCAATCATCCAGCTTCATACCCTTAGAATCAATCATCCTCAAGTTTTCACTCTCTCTCACCCCACTGAGCCAGTCCTAAGGCTGCCAAGTCCCATCAACTATCTCATATCCGTCCTGTTCTCTTCACCAGCACAAGCCAATATAATGCAAGTTCTAATGAACCTCTCTACCTGCAGTACTCCCAATCTCTGCACTTCCAGCATTGGTCCTTCCTCAATCCATCCTCCATAGTGCTGCCCAAACAATAGCTTCCTAAGGTCCAAGTCTAACCAGGTCATTTCCCTGGTCAATACTATTCAGTGGCTTCCTAGCACCTCTGAGATAAAATACAAATTCCTCAGCCTGGCATTTAATGTCCTATACAATCTGGCTCCAATCTACCTTACCAGGCTTATTTCACAAGAGCTCTGCATTGTAGTGAAACAGACAACTAACTGTTCTCCAGCCCGACATGTCATCTCCTGCCTCTGTGTATTCACTCAAGTCTCAGAATGCTCAGAATGTGAGCTTTCTCTCTCCCTCCATTCTCTGTCTCTTTCTTTCCCTATCCCTCCTCTGTTAACCTCTCTCTTTCTACCACTCCTCCCTCCTTTTTCCTCTCTTCTCTCTCTCCCTCCCTCTCTTCCTCTTTTTCTTTCCTTTCTCCCTCTCTTCCCCTTTCTCTCTCTCCTCCTCTCCCTCTCTCAAAGGTTCAATGAAGTCTAAATATATAAAGAAGCATAATAATATTTGGAAAGAATATAACAATGAGTCCATTTCTATCTTAGTTTATAAAACAAGGGATTAGGAATCACCTGAACATCAAGTTGCTTTCTGCAAATATCTTCCACCCAGAAACCTCAGGAAAAAAGCAATTATAACCCAGATACTGATACAAGATAAGCAGATGGAAACAGTTTGCAAGACAGAAGTAGCACACAAGGTTAAAACCTCACAAAATAACATGAGACAAGTGTAATACTTCCATTTCCCACTTGGCATCTTCACTCTCCAAACCATGAAGCATGGTGGGCTCGGTCAATGCCAGCAACCTCAAAGGTCTATGCTTTAGGGTCCAGCTGTGGGGGTCCCCTTCTAATACTTCCAAGGCCCTAACTCAGGCTGGATGCCACCACATTCCATAGGAGTCAGGCAGCAGATGCTGATTCGGTTGATCCATGTGGAAATAAAAAGAAAGAACAACTAAATTATAACAATAATAAATAATAAAATAATAAAAAACCCCTGGGAGGAAAGATCCTGCCCAAAGGAAAGGACTGGTTCTCCAGCTGGCACCAGTCCCCTCCCCTGGTGTTTACTCTGGGCAGAGACCTAAACCAGATCCCTAAATCCCTCAATGTTGGAAGGGGCTAAAAACAACCAGTCTTAGGATATCTATGCAGCAATGGATGGATAAAGAGAAAAACCAAAAGCTCTCTGCAGTTTGGCTTCCAATCTCATTCACCTGAAACTGCTGCCTCTTTATTGCTAGATCTAATGGCCTCTTCTCAGCACTTATCCTTCTTGACTTCTTGGCAGTCTTTGCCACTGCCAATCATCCTCTTCTTGATACTCTCTTCTCTCAAGTTTTCTTGGTTCTCCTCCTGCTGGTCTGATCTCTTCCTGTTCTGTCTCCTTTGCTGGGTCTCCATCCAATTCACACTAACTTTCTATGGATGATCTCTAAGAGTCCTACGATGTCCAGTCCATCTGCCACTATGCTGTCAAATGATCTATCTAAAACACAGATCTGATTTCTCACTCATACTCTCTCATATTCTCTTTCTCTTCTCTCTCCCTCTCACACACTCCTCTCTCTCTCTCTCTGTTTCTCTCTCTCTCTCTCTCTCTCACACACACACACACACACACACACACACACTCCTCTCACACATACTCTTTTCTCTCATACACACTTCTCACAAACTTCTCTCACACACACTCTCTTACTCCCTCTAAACTATCAACCATCTCAAGTGATAGTCTCATCAGTTCCAAATGATTCAATTATCATCACTCTGAAGGTGGTTCTCATATCTTCTCATCCAGCCATAATCTTTCCCCTGAACTTGAGTTTTCTGCCCCCTAGTCCAATTGCCTATTAGAAATCTCAAACTGTTTTCCTTTCTTTTTTTTATTGCAAGGCAAATGGGGTTAAGTGGCTTGCCCAAGGCCACACAGCTAGGTAATTATTAAGTGTCTGAGGTCAGATTTGAACCCAGGTACTCCTGACTCTAGGGCTAGTTCTCTATCCACTGCACCACCAAGCTGTACCCAGACATCTTAAACTGAACATATCCAAAACTCAATTCATAAGCTTCCCCCTCAACCTCCCAATTTTGTCCTCTTCCAAACTTCCCTGTTAAGGGCATCACTAGTCCCTGCTTACTCGTCAAGATAACTCAACAACCAAACCAATCTCTTGCCAAGACCTGTTGATTCTATCTCAGCCACATCTCTCTTAAACATCCCCTTCTCTCCTCTGACCAGCTTCAACCCAGGTGCATCCATCTATCACCTCATACTTGGACTATACATTGTAACAGTCTTCAGGCTCCCTGCCTCAATTCTCTCCTCACTCCAGTCTATCTGCCACTATGCTGTCAAGTGATCTATCTAAAACACAGATCTGATTTCTCACTCATACTCTCTCATATTCTCTTTCTCTTCTCTCTCCCTCTCTCACACACTCCTCTCTCTCTCTCTCTCTCTCTCTCTCTCTCTCTCTCACACACACACACACACACACACACACACACACTCCTCTCACACATACTCTTTTCTCTCATACACACTTCTCACAAACTCTTCTCTCACACACACTCTCTTCTCTCATACACTCACACACACACACACACATTCTCTCACACACATACACACTACCCTCTCACATACACAATCTTCTCTCTCACATACATTCCTCTCTCACATATACTCTTCTCTCACACACATTTTTCTCACATGCACTCTTCTCACACAGTCTCTTTCTCTCACATACACTCTTTTCTCTCTCACACACATATTCACCTCTCTCTCTTTCACATATAGGCTTTCAGTATTTGGCACATAGTAGGCATTTAATAAAAACTTGTGGACATCATTTGACTTGTTTGTAGGTCCAACATTTAACACACTGGAAATAATAGGTTTACTTATTAAATGCTTGACTGTCCTAATAAAAATCTTTAGAGACAGCAAAGTAGTCATGGTTCATTAGTTAAAGATATTTTATCTACTCAGTAATAATAATGCCTGATATTTTTTCCACATTTAGTATTCTCTCCTCTTTCAGATACTTTAAAAAACATATTTTCCAATACCTTCAACATGTTGCCTCCATACAGATCATGATATGTATATTACTCTGGTCCAAATGCAATTTCCAACTCTTTCTTTGCTTTTTTTTCATGCAGGTGATGTTAAGAGTCCAAATGTGATTCTATTATCACCAACACACAAAGTAATTAGTTGCATAAATCATTATAAAAACCTTTCCAATTTTTTTCTGTTTTCCTAATAATTCCATCCTTGCAGATCTTGGAGATGACCTGTATTAATTAGGTCTTCTATCAAATTTGCAGTAAACTTTTCCTTTCCTCTGTCTGATGAAGCAATACTGCTCATAATCTTTAAATCTACCTTATCCATGATATTTTATCAATGAGTTTATTTTCTCAACAATTATTGCCCTTGTCTGACAACTCTCTCTGCTTAAGAAGGAAATCTAAGTATCTGCTAATTATAGTTTCTGGGTTCTTTTGTTCTCCTTACTATGGAATTCAATTTACATTAATTAGATGTCCTTATGAAATAGTGGTCATCTGTCAATGCCTGTTCATTTCTTCATTTCTCATTCTTCAATAACAATCACTCATTTAAATGGGTTAGGTTAGAGATATTTCAATGCTAAAACATAGCTTCTTATTTTTCTCCTAATTTTCTCCAAAAGGTTAATGTCTTTACTATATACAATTATTCCTTTCACATTTCGACTTGCCCCATTGTTGCTCTGATAAATTGCGGATTAGCATGAGAAATTAAATGAGAATTTGGGGGAGTTTTGTGGAGATATACAAAGGTCAGCTGATGACACAGAAAAAAGTTTAGAAACTCAGAAATACTGTAAAATATATGCACAGTGCTGTACAATATCAACATCCTAATATCCCCACCACAATGTGTAAGGGATAACTGCACAGATAGTTGATTTAGAAATGACTCCATTAAGTAATCATGATTTTGATGGCTCATCATGGCTAACACCTACTGATTCTTCTTGAAGAAATTATTTTGAGTGTCTCTGTGTGTGTGTGTGTGTGTGTGTGTGTGTGTGTGTGTGTGTGTGTGGAGGAGGCTTCTGTATGTAGTCTCTAAGTCTCTGGTCTCTTATATCACATGACACAGGATCAAAGAATCTCTTGTTTCTTATTCCTTAACCATGCTTCATACATATTTTCATCATCCTCCCTATGCCCACACAAGTATACTAAGTACAAAAGCATAAGTTGATTTACTTTTTAAAGTCTTATAAAACTCTTCATCATATTTCTCAATCTCATAACCTTTCACCACCTAGGTTGATATCCCAGCTGAAATTATCTTTGTGGTAATCATTTTGAAAAAGTGTATAATGAGTATTGTGGTATGAGATGACAAAGTGTTCCCGAAAATATTTCTTGTTGTATTTGGATATATGATAAAGTCAACTCCCCTTTCCAAGAGGAAGTGAGCCACCCCTCCATTTAGCTACAGATTCTCTGCAAAGTCTTCCTCTCTAAGGACTTCATTTCATCAAGGTTCTCAATCAAATAAATAAGCATTTAGGAGCTTTCTATGTGCAAGCACTGAGCTGAGGAATGAAGATACAAAGATAAAATGGGAAAAAATCTGTCCTCAAGTTTACATTCTAAGGGAAGACAACAGAGACATATAAATTAAGTAGAAATCTGGCAACTCTGGGGGCTGGGGGGCTGTAAAGGACCAGGAAAGACCTCTTGCAGTAAGTGGCACTTGAGTTCTCTTTGAAGGAAACCAGAGAGGGGAGGTTTAAAAAAAAAACCCCAACAAACTCAAAGTAAAGAGGAAACATTTCAGGAGTAGGGAACAGATAATGATAGTGGAGTGGCCACCATGAATAAATATACCTATAGTAGAGTGCAAGGAGCAGAAAAAGATGCAAGAAGATCAAAATTCGGGAAAGAATTCTTGCAAAGAGCCTAAAAGGCCAAAAGAAGAATTGATATTTGATCCTAGAAGCGACATAAAGCGGGGGGTGGGGGGGTGGGGGTGAAATGACTAGACTAGATCTAGATCATTAGGAAAATCTCTCTGGCAGCTATGAGAGGCGTGATCAGAGTGGGGAAAGGCTTGAAGCAGAGTGGCTGATTAGGAGGCCTCTGCAATAGCCCTCAAAGGAAAAATTTCAAGTATGGTCCTGGCAACAGATTTTGAGTACTTTCCAAGGACCAGTCTGGCTAAGAACCCATCGGCTCATCCCCAAGCAGACTGGTTACTTAGTGAAGAATTCTTTGAACATGAAAACTCATGAAACAAAGAAAAAGATGAGGAAAAAAGAAAGAAAAGCAAAAGGCATCCCAAGGAGTCTTTTTCTGTTTCTGCCCTGCTGTAATGGAGTAGCAGAAAAGGGGTCAAAGGCTGTTAAAAATTACACTGTTTTCAGGTGGCCTGTAAACATTAACTTCTCTGTTAAGCCCCAGATGGGACATCCTCCTCCATGGCAGGCATTTCCCAACCTGCTACCACTATTGATCCCCTCCCACTGGCCTTTCAGAGACCGTGCTATGGAAATCCTGACCTGGTGCTGGACCACACTTGATTGGTAACTCCTCACTCTATCTAGCAGGTAAAGATCCAATCAGACCCTCTATTCTAGTCTTCTTCCAATCCTATTAAAAAATCTGGGAACCGTAACATAATTAACACAATTTCATCTGGATAAAAAAGGCTAACTGGCAGCCCAATCATTCCATTCACTTTTCCCCTTTGTTTTCCCAGATCCAACACCTTTCCTTGTCATCATTCACCTAGATATCGTCTCCTCTATTAGAATGTGATGTTTGTCCTTTGTTCTCAAAAAAGACCATGATATCTGGGAAGTAATGTCATGACAAATAAGTGAATTTGGATTTGAGTGAAGGGATGCTGTGCTAAGTCACTAGTCTCACTTTCTCTGCTGCAGCTATCTGGGTCCAGTGGTCAGATATGAATTAGGACTAGAGATGGCCCTGGATGCGAGACAATCAAAGCTAAGTGACTTGTCCAAGGTCACACAGCTAATAAGCGTCAAGGGTCTGAGGTTGGCATTTGAACTCAGATCCTCCTGTCTCCAGGGCCACTATATCATGTGGTGGATAGAGTAACCTGCCTGGAATCAGGAAGATCTAACTTCAAATCTGGCATCTGAAACTTATTAGCTGTGTGACCATGGGCAAGTCCACTTAACCCTGTTATTAGAATATAAGCTCCTTGAGAATAGTGACTGTCTCACTTTTATATTTGTATTTGCACAGTAGTGCACAGTACATGGTAAGCATTAAATTCATGCCCATTCATTCATTCACCCCATGTGCAATCTTGTCTAGTCAATTCAACAAAACTTTATTAAGTACCAATATGGGCAAGGCCCTATGCTAAGGACTGGAGATATGGGGACACCATGGAGTCTTGGACTTTTCACGAACAAGACAATTATCTTTTCTCCAGGTATGTTCTCTGGCTGTTGCCCACAACTGGAATAGGATCCCTCCTTTCCTCCATCTAATGACCTTTCTGGTAGAATACTTTTAAGTCACAACCAAAATCCCATCTTTTCCTAGAAGCCTTCCCCCACTCCTTTTAATTCTAGTTCCTTCCCTCTGTTGATCATTTTCTATTTACCTTGTATATCGCTTGCATCTATATGTGTTTGCATGTTGTTTCTCCCATTAGATCATGAGCTCCTAGAAGGCAAGAACTTTTGCCTCTTTTTGAGTCCCTAGTACTTGATACAAAGAAGCCAATTAACAATTTTAATTGGTTGAGATACAATAAAAGGCAAAAGACAGTCCCAGCTTCCAAGAAACTTGACTAACTATTGAGCCTATTAATTGCCATTTTTCCTCCACTGAAGCTTACAATCACATGAGCTATTCTGGCTATGATTATGTTGAACGTTTTTTCTTCCCCTTCTCCATGATCTTTCAATGATCACTGACAATGGCTGGGATATTACATGCATCAGTTCTTTCAGCACACTGGAATGTGCAACTCTCCTCACATAAATGTAAATTTGATTTATAGGAAAAAATTCTGAAATAAATCTTCATTCCCCCCCTAAAAAATCTAAGCTAACTTAACTATATGGTACTTGACCCCTACCCCACCCCAACCAAACCAAAACCAAAACTCAAGTGAATTTGGTTGGAGTGGACTGGGCTTGAGACCTGCACCCAGGAAAGAAACCTCAACCCATTCTGTCTACTCTACTGTCTACTGGCCCCTGTCTAATCTTCCTTCAGTCACTGACTGCTCTGGTACCCAGTGTTTGTCCCCATATCCACGTGTTACCTGTCTTTACCAATATCTTCTTCCTCTCAGTTCAGGTCAGGCCCCGAGGTGGCTAACTTCTAGCCATTGTTGTCCCCATATCTGTCCCCTTTGATAGGTGTGCCTGCCCGTCTCCCTTCCTGCTTTCCTCTCTCCCTCACTTGCCCACATCCAGGGCAAATTTGAAGTACACAGAGAACCCATTTATGTTGAGGTCTTGTCTACTTCTGTAAAGGAGACAGATTCATCTGTAGAGCATCTGGGTCTGGTGTCTTGAACTCATGAAAGGTAACTAGGGGCTATTTTACAATCTCCATACTTACTCATGTAATATAGCTGATTTGAACTTTAGAATTCTATTTTCTCTAACAAATTTACCTGTATGTTTTGATTAGGTTACCATTAACAGGTGTTCAAGTTAATGGAACAAGAAGCATATTTGGTGAAAAGAAAGTAACATGGGATTAAGTGTTTGTAGTACGTAATCAAATAAGTAGAAAACAAGAGCTGACTTAATCTTTACATTATAAAGTCTTTTTAACCTTCATCTGTTTAATATAATCATAGGAAGTCAGAGAGGAAAGATAATCTTGTCATTTTAAAGATCTTTCTTTAAATGTTATTTTTCTTTTGTGCTTCACTTTTTAAACTTTTTCTGGGTGTTTTTATCTCAATCATTTTATTATTGGTTTATAGTTTTATTATAAAAAAACCTTTCATCCAAGCCCAAGACTGTAAACACTAAACTTATACTTCTGTATGCCAGATGTTCTCTAATGCAATAGTTTGGAGAACTAACGTAAATTCTTCAAATTTAAGATAAAAAACCAAACCAATTTTACCAGATAATCCAGGAAGGTGTGGCTTTCCAACAAAAATTACACTTTTACCAAGGATTAATTACATCAACCTGAGTTGAAATTATTACTGGTTGAATAAGTTGAATCTCCTTAAGTTTATTTGATCAAGACCATCCCATATTACACACCTGCTCAGCTCAATTAAATTCTCAGCATAAGCAATTAAAAAAATTGGAGCAAAAGAGAAGAGGAAGATATCACAACAGCAAAACAAACCCAAAACAACAGTTTTGGCTCTGCTCCCAGTCACTGACCAAGGCCAGCAATCACTCTAGGTCCTGTTCTTAAAGCTTGACCTTGGCATCAACTCAAACCCAATAATGTAGTTAGACACGTTTTAGAATTTAAGAAAAACAGAGTCAAAAGAACCAGGGAGGTAAATGATAAAGAAAGTTCCAGAGACTTTTCCCAGATACTTCCAGGAAGACTTTAAAAGGTCTAGTTTGAAAGAACTGGTTATATAAGATAAACTTAATAGTCATTACTCTATCTTTTTTACAGTGAGCCTCCCCACTCTAGACCCCATATCTAAAATTCACTCTTCTCCTGATCTCCAACTCTTAGAATTCCCAGAATTCCTTCCAGACTCAGGTCAGGTACTACCTAAAATTATCTTATATTTACTTATCTGTACTGGTTCTATCCCCCAAATCAGAACATTAAACATCCTGAGGATAGGGTCCATTTTGGGTTTGTCTACTTATCCCAGGCACCTAGTACAATGACTTAATAGATGCTTACTAAGTGATTATTGAGTTGAATTGAATCTTTACACCAAAAGACTCAAGGATCTGCCAAGGATCAGTCTAGGATGGAAGAACTGTGCAACTTTATTCTTCTATTCTTCCTCTTCCTACATGATAATATTTTGACGGAATAGCAATATTCCAACAACATTCCAGTATTTCAAATAGAAATACCCAAATAAAATATGTATTTTTCAAGACCAAGGACCATCCATTCAACTTTTAGTTACTGTAGCACTGCCTACAGTTTGAAGAATTTTCTATATTGTACTAGTGAGTTAAGCTCCAGATTTACCAGTACTTGGGTAAAGCTTGTCAATGTACAGAAATCACTTTTTATTTTATTTATTTTATTAAGAGAAACAAGGACTTCAGTTTCAAATTATTTTTTGTTTTATGAACTTTTGGTCAATTCAGTAAGCTAGGCTTATCTGTGAACCCAAACTGCCACAACTCAAAATTAAATGTAATAAAATTTTTTGGTTTTTGGTTTTTTTTTTAGGTTTTTGCAAGGCAAACAGGGTTAAGTGGCTTGCCCAAGGCCACACAGCTAGGTAATTATTAAGTGTCTGAGACCGGATTTGAACCCAGGTACTCCTGAGTCCAAGGCCGGTGCTCTATCCACTGCGCCACCTAGCCGCCCCTAAATGTAATAAAAATTTTAAAATACTAATACTCCATATTAACAGTTCTCCTTGATAATTTTCACAATTTATCACACAATAAGAGTGTAGTCAATGCCCTGCTAACAATCTCTTTTCAAAGAAATTTAACTGTCTTTCTTAATTATGACTACCTAAATTGTACATCCATAGATTTCTTGGGGGATTTAAAAAAACACAGAGAGATATCTATCTGATTTGTATCAATTTGCTACTATGGTTAATTTAGTTAGAACTTGAAAAAAGAATGATTGCTTTTCTTGATCAGAGATGAGGGACAGTTAAATACTTTCAAGAAAAGGTTATATTTTCTTGAAACACCAATTTCAACATATAATTAAAGCATTCTCCTCCCAGCAGGTCCTCTCAAGTACAATGTAAGTAAAAAAATCACTAAGAAAATGTCTGACCATTTTCTGAATGAGTTTTCTTCGTTCGGAAGGACAAAGTGACAGAGGGGCGCGAGTCCTGGAGAAGCAGCAGGTTCCAAAGGTTATAGCCTGCATGTTCTGGACCCCTTAGGCTCAAGAGAACACACCAGTGCTCTCTCCAAACGATGTTATACAACAGGTTGCTCCCCTCTTTCTTCCACTCCTGTGAGATTTCTTTAAAAATAAATTGAGGAGGGGCGGCTAGGTGTCGAAGTGGATAGAGCACCTGCCCTGGAGTCAGGAGTACCTGGGTTCAAATCCGTCCTCAGACACTTAATGATGACCTAGCTGTGTGGCCTTGGGCAAGTCACTTAACCCCAGCTGCCTTGCAAAAAGTAAAAAATAAGTAATCAAATAAATAAATAAATAAATTGAGGAGACACTTCTGATGAGTTCAAAGTACAAGGATGTTAGCCACTGGCAATTAAAAAAAAAATTAATGAAATAATACATCACCTAAATCGCAAGCTTTTGTGAGGACCAGGTTATGGATTTTTTCTAAAGAGTTTAAATGAGTCGTTCATGTTGTAACAACAAAATATGTTTTTCCTTTTTTAAAGTCCTTGATTTTACTTGTCCGCCGTTCCTGGTTTCCATTAGGTACAAGCCAATTGCCTAAAACCAAACTCCTTTGCTTCTGCATCGGTCACACAAAGCTCTCTGCTCAGCACGGACAGTGGCTCTTCGAGCCACCTGGTCCCAGGCTAGTCTTCCCTCCCTGGTGGGTTCGTCCCTGGCTCGCGGCGGTCTGGGTCTTTGCAGTCTCCCACCTCCGAGCCACTGCCCCTCCGCTCGGACTCCCAACCTTCCTGCAAGGCGGCTTAACTGTCCATGCCACCTCCCAGAGCCCGCCTTACCTGATGCCCGCAGCCGCCGCCCCCTCCCCCTCCCGGGCAGCCTACCTGGATCCCCGCAGCCGCTCCCGCTCCCGCCCCCCCCCCCCACGGTGTGTGTTTACATTGTAAATATTTTGCATTTTCTTTCCTGCCTACCCCACCCCCGGGAAAGCGAGCTCCACGCGGTGCTGGGCTTATTCGTGGTCCTGGCGCCCCCCAGAGCCGGGCCGGGTGGCTGACGCACAGTGGGCCCTCGATCGGGGCTCCTGGATGGAGGGGTTGGGGTATTGGGGGGGCCGATCTCCAAAAGGTGGGAGCATGCGAGTCACTGTTATTGTTACATAAACTCCGGCGGGAGCCGGGAGACCGGGGGACCGCGGAGCCGGGGGGCCGGGGAGCCCGGGAGTCGGGGGCTCGACCACCTGAGCCCCCCGCGGGACCCTCCGCGAGCCGGCCGACCCCCCCACGCGTGACTGGCCGTGGACCGGAGGCGCGCTCACAGGAAGCCCGATCCTGCCGGCAGCCAGAGCACGTTCTCCGGGCAGGCAGGCAGGCGCCCCGGGCGCGGGGCGACCAGGCGTGCCCGGGAAGGAGCCGCGCCGGCCGGGCCGCCCCTCCGAGGGGACCGCGGGCGAGGGGCGGCGGCCCCCCCCGGCTCCGGGAGCTGCCGACCCCCCGGCGAGGCCTACGGATCCGTCCCGGCCCCGAGGTTCATCCCCCTCCCCTTTAGAAGCCAGGGATGGCGGGGGAAAGTAAGTGAATGAAGACCGGAGAGAGCCGGAGCCGCGCCGGCCGCCCGCCCGCCCCGAGGTGTCCGCGCCGCCCCGCGCCGCCCCGCGCAGGCTGGGCCCGCGCGCAGAGCCGGGCGCACCGCCGCTCCCGGGTCGCCCGCTTCGGGGGAGCCCGCGCCCGGCTGCGCCGACGCTCGCCCCGCAGCCGCCCGCTTCCCAAGCCAGCACCCCACTTACTTCGCCCCCACCTCTCTTTCGCGCTCCCCTGTTTTGCGCCGGGGAAGAAACGAAAGTTGTCACCCGCGTCCGTCTCCCGGGGGCTCTTCCCCTTCCGAGGAGCCGCCGCCGCCGCCGCTGCTGGCCCGGCTTCTCTCCTCCTCCTCCTCCTCCTCCTCCTCCCCTCCTCCTCCTCCTCCTCCTCCTCCTCTCCTCTCCTCTCTATTATCTTCTCCTTCTCGAGGCTGGCCGAGGGGAGGGTGAGGAAGAGAGGCAACTTGCAGCTCTTCTTCTCCCACCCCCAACCTGCCCGGAGTTGTTGTTGTTGTTAAAGTCGAAAAGGATGAAAAACTTCGGGAGGAAAAGCGACTTGTAGAGAAAGTGAAGGGGCGGGGGGGGGGGGAGATGAAGAACAATTATAATAATAAATGGGGCTTTTCCCTAAGATAATTAAATCTCCCTCCCCCCCCTGAAAAAGAGCGATTCACAGAAGTGGGGGAAAAGGCAGGGGGAGGGGGAGGGTTGGGGGGAAAAGAGAAAGAGTCGCTGGTCAGGAAACTTCAAGCTAGGATGAGGTCATTGGTTTAAAAATAAAGCGATGGCGTCATTTGAAACCAATCCCAGTGAATGAACTCAGCAGAGCCCCGGGGAAAGGAGGAGACAGGCGGAGGAAGAGCCCAGAGTGACCAGCCGCTCCAGCTCCTCCATCCCCGGGACCCGAACCCGGCTTTTATTAGGTCTAATGTGCCGTGCTTAATAGTGCCACAGTGTTTCTTCTCCCCTCTGTCATCTGGGCACGGCGTAGAGTTACGCTCTCTCCCCTCGCAGGCGGCCGATTCACAAGTGGGCTCCTCAGAGGCAGCTGGGAGGAGCCTGGCTGCACAATGAGGCGCTATTCAAATAAGTCGCTCCTCACTCCTTCCTTCTTTCTCCCTCTAGTTCCCGCCTCTTTCTCTTTTTTTCCTCCTCCCTCCTCCTTCTCTTCCTCTCTCCTTCACTCCCTTTCTCCTCTCCTTTCCATCCCGGCTCTCCTCTGGCTCCTCTGCCTTCCTTTCCCTTCCTGCTCCTTTCCCCTAAACTCATCTTTACGGGATGGATGTTCAGCAGATTTCACTCTTCCTCATCCTCGACACCCTTCTCGTTTTCTTGGGGTGTTTTCAGTCGATCCCTTAATGGAAAGGAAGTGTACGTTTCATAGCCAGATCTTTTTTTTTATCTGTAATTCCAAAATGTAAATTTCTCAACCACAATAACGTAAATGTTACTCTTTCCTGTTCGAATTTTCTCACTCGGGGATAAAATTTCTCAAACCACTACTGTTTGTAATGAATAATCCCAAGATTTTCCAAGTTATTGTGCTTTACGGAGCAAAGGTAATTAACATATGTGTATATATATATGATCATAATTCAATAATTATTTAATTGAATTATTGAAAATCAAAACTATACAACTGACAACGTACTCAAAAATATACACCTGCAATTGGCAAACCATCGTGGGGTGCCTTTTAAATTAAAAACAAGCGGTTGGCAATATTTCTGGAGCTGCAATATTTCATTGAATCCATTGTACACCCAAACTCCTCCACAAATTGCTATACAACCATACTTTTTAAAATTAGAATTAAGTAAAAAATGATTTTGTATTGACTTTTTGATGCTTTTACAATTCTATTATGACCCCTTGGATAACTAGAGACACGCTGGGGTGGCACAGTCCCAAGGCTGAGAATCACTCAATCAGATAATCGGTGCTTTATTTCAGTGTACTCTGAGCAAGAACTGCTTTTACTTAGCAGTATTCACATGGATATCAAATAACAAAGATGTGATTAATGACTGAAAAGCACACTGCGAGTGGAAATGCTCTGTGAGCCAGATTCTCAAAGTGCATTTAAAGTAATCCCGAGGAGTAAATTAGGCACTTTCTGGAAGGTGCAGTAATACCTTCGGACCACTAGAGTATCATTTAAAGGCTTTAAGTGGTGCCCTAGGACATAAGGTGGATTCCAATGAAGCCAAACTTATTCCCAAAGAATTTATACACTGGAAAAATCTGGCTCATTATATATATTTGCCTTTCCAATGTGCCTCAATCACAGGACTTTTTTTTTAAATGCGAGAAAAGATTGAGAAACTCACTAGGTTGACAAGAGAGTAAGGATGTGTTTGTTTTTACTTTTCAAACACACCATCTTCTAAATAGTACGTATTTAATAATTACTGGGCCAGTCTCTGGGGAACATCAGGACTATCTTTCAACCTAGGTGGTGTTGCCAGGTCTACGTTCTTGAAGAAGACTGTGACATCAGGAAGGAGATTTACTGACTTTGCAATTGAATTAGATTTGAGTGAGGGGCTGCTGTGCAAAAGTCACCAGCCTCCATTTGGATTCTGTGGCTCCTGATGCAGCCAGTAGGAAACCTTGCTCTTTTTTAAAAAAAAAATTTTTTTCAGGTTTTTGCAAAGCAATGTGGTTTAGTGACTTGCCCAAGGCCATACAGCTAGGTAATTATTAAGTGTCTGAGGTAGATTTGAACTCAGGTACTCCTGACTCCGGTGCTCAATCCACTGCGCCACCTAGCCACCTAGCCTCCCCAACTTTGGTCTTTTTAAGCTAAGGTCTTGCCCATTCTGTGACTGACTAGTTAAGAAAAGACCCCCCCCCCCCATACCACTTTTACCTAACTTAAAAAAAATCACCTGGAGGGAAAGATCCTCAGAGTTTCTGGCCAAAATCGAAACAATTGCTATTTACATTCACGTTGAGCAATCAAAACCCAAACAAGGACCGAGTGAGGCTTGGGTCGGGACCTCTTTTGACCAATCAGAAAGAGAGCGATTTTTGTTTTAAGGCACCATCCTTTCCCTGGTAGGAAGAAAAAAGCTTAACTAAAAGGGGGCAAAGACCAGGGGAAGAGGGGAAGATGACCTGGTCTTCTGACATGTATCCATGGCCCCTGGTGGCCAGAAGATGTCACTGTAGCCTCTTTGACTTCACTTAAGCCAAGATAGGGTATACATACTTTGAGATCTGAAGGCTATTAAGAATTTCTTAAGCACCATTCATTTCTGAATATTAGGACAAAGTGCTTGGAAAACAGATGTTTCAAATCCATTAGATTGAGGAAGGGCGAAGTTGATAGAGTGTCGGGCTAAAGTCAGGATAACTCTGGTCTCCGTTGGTGTGATCCCAGTGGGCAAGGCAGTTTCTCCTATTTGCCTCAGTTTTCTCATTGTCAAATGATCTGGAGAAGGAAATGGCAAACCATTCCAGTATCTTTGCCAACAAAACCCTAAACGAGGTCTTGAAGAATTGGATAGTACTGAACAACAACGAAGACTAAGGAAAGCTCTATGCAAAATGGTAGGTTTCCAGTATAGAGATAGGTGTCAGGACCCTTCTCTGGCTGTGAGACCCTAGGCAAATCCCTGAAACTGGGCTCTAAGCAACTCTGAAATTATATAGAAGTTGCAAAGCAGATGCTGATAATAATCCAACATTTATGTAATGCTTTCAGGGTTTGCAAAGCATAATCTATACTTGCAAAATATATATTTATATGTGTGTATACATCCATATAAGCACATGATTAATAGTATCTTTGTGTGTAGATGTATATATCTATACACACACACACACACACACACACACACACACACGCACACACACACAAACAGTATATCCAAGATTATTGCCCTCTTGCAGAAGGAAACTAAGGGAATAAGCCATCAGTTAAGAAATGGCTAAACAAATTATACATATATAAATATATATGTATAATCTATACACATATTTCTTACAATACAATATTATTCCATTACAGACTTAATGAAATAATACTGTGCCATAAGAAATATATATATATATATATATATATATATATATATATATATATATATACAAACACATATAAATATACACAAATGTATTCTATTTTGTCTTAGAACAATTCTATTAGGTAGCTGTAATTATAGTTTCCACTTATGGATAAGGAAAATGAGGCAGAAAGAGATTAAATGACTGCCCAGGACAAACTTGAGTCATCACATCACTTCTCTATGCTGTTGAAATCATAGATCTGGTCCAGAAATAGAAAAAGACAAACACTTGATAGACTTGAGGTAGATAGCATTCTAAGCTAAGGGAACAATATGTGGGAAAGACCCAGGACAAATTAATGGTGTACCCTTCATGGGTTGTGGCCTGACTCTCCCATTTTAGCTGGCTCACTCCTTGGAACTCTGAACCCTATACTTCATTCATTCAACAAATAATTTTTTTAGTTTTTTTTGCCAGGCAGTGGGGTTAAGTGGCCTGCCCAAGGCCACACAGCTAGGTAATTCTTAAGTGTCTGAGGTCAGATTTGAACTCAGGTACTCCTGACTCCAGGGCCGGTGCTCTATCCACTAGCTGCCCCCATTCAACAAATAATTAAAGATGTTATAAAGTCAATGCCAAGAAACTTATGATATAGGCCATGATTGTGGAGAGATTACTAAATCTGGTGCCAGAGAATCTGTTTTCAAGTCCCTCAGGAAAATCATTTAACCTCTCTTGTTTCAGTTTCCTTATCTGTAAATTGAGAATGTTAGGTTAGATAATCTTTAAAGTTTTCCCAAATGGAAATTTATAATCCCATAATTCCCCATCCCACTCTCCAGGAGTTCATAAACTAATTAGTCAATCAAGAGACACATTAAAAATTAAATAACAATACTGGGTAATACCTTATTAAGTATTGTAGTAGAAACAATATCTCACAATACCTTTCTATAGAGGATAGGCCATCCTACACCAGTGCAGGCTGGACTAATTTTTCCTTAAAAGATATTGAAAGGGGCTGCTAGGTGGCACAGTGGATAAAGCACCGGCCCTGGAGTCAGGAGTACCTGGGTTCAAATCAGGTCTCAGACACTTAATAATTACCTAGCTGTGTGGCCTTGGGCAGGCCACTTAACCCCATTTGCCTTGAAAAAACCTAAAAAAAAGATATTGAACCTGGGGCAGTTAGGTAGCACAGTGACTAGAGCACTGGCTCTGAAGTCAGAAAGACCCGGGTTCAAATTTGACCTCAGATATTAATAATTGCCTATTGGGCAAATCACTTAACCCTATTACTTTGCAAAAAAAAGCATTAAAAAAAGATATTGAACCCATTCTCCAGACTTAATTGGCAAAAGGGATTAAAAGTCACTAAAAATGTCTCCAAGTTTAATAGACAGTAGAAGGATAGTCTACATAGAGTGGAGAGTTTGTATGTGGCCACCATCTGAGATAAAGTTGTAAAGAAAAATTATGGAGGACTTTGAATATCCAACTACTTTATCCTATTGGTAATAGAAAGCCGTTGAATGTTTTTCTTTAATTAGCAAATTTTACTTCTCCTTGGGTGTCATCCTTCATGGGGAGAGTCCAGACCAACCATCTCTTCATTTCCCATTAGACTGAACTCTGAATTTCTCTATTATGCCCCAGAACTCTGGTTATCCTGGAAAGAACACTTTAGCTCTGGAGCTCACAATTCTGAATTACCCTCTGCTGAAGTCCTATTAATTATTCCCTCATTGAAAAGCTCCTCCCAGATCCTTCATTAAGGAGGTCTCTCAAGTCAAAGATCTCTTCATTTCTCACCAGATTGCAATCTAGACTTCCAGGCAGCCTCTTTCTCACCCTCTTTGATATGTTTCTTCCTTTATTAGAAGATAAGGGCCTTAAGGGCAGAAACTTTTTCTTTTTGATTATATTTCTTTTTGGCAGCTCAGTGGTATAGTGGATAAAGCACTAGCCCTGGAGCCAGGAGGACCTGAGTTCAAATCCAACTTCAGACACTTGATACACACTAACTATGAGACCTTGGGCAAGTCACTTAACCTTGATTGCCATATCTGGTCACTGAACACAGATAACTCCAGAGGAGAAAGTGAGACTGGTGACTTAGCACAGCACCCTCTCACTCAAATCCAATTCACTTGCTTGACATGGCATCACCTCCCTGACGTCATGGTCTTCTTTGAGAATGCAGAACAAACATCAACTTCATCATCATCTTCATCATTGGGGGAGCAGTCACAATGCCTGGCTCTTAGTAAGCACTTAAAAAATGCTTTTTGAATAACTGACTGTTATTATCACATAGCATGACAGAATGTCTTTAACAATGGTGTAGTTTTTAATTTTGGTGCTCTCAATACAAATATCAGCAAGGACTCTTGATGTTTTTTAACTGCAAAATAAAAGTTTTAGCATCTCTGTGTTTCACAAATATTTAGGGCTATTGAGACACAAAACTGGGCCTATCCCTGCCTGCCACTGAGACAAACTTAAGTGGCCTCATTTGAAAATACCTTATAAAATAGCCCATAAATACTATAAAGGTAACCCTCACATAAAGGTCCTTTCCTCACATGAGTTAGCTTAGGACCTCTAACTTTTCTGTTTCGTTATCCCTGCCCATATGATTGATGAAGTGGAGCATCAGACACTTCCCAAAGATAATTACCACATCAGTTACAAGCAAACAAGTTCATATGATTCAAAACATGAGTAGTTTTTATTTCAAATCAATGAAAACATGTATTGTCAGTTGCAGTCTAATCCAGTTTATTGGGATAACTCCTTTTTTATGACAAGATTTTTGGGGGGAAGGAGGTATTATATTTTATTAAAAATATATCAAAAAATAAAATAGCCATTTGAAAATTAATTTTAAAAATCAAATTAATGCAAAAAAAGGATTTGCATTGAAGTCTACAGAAAGGAACAATTGCCTTCCATAAAAAACCTCTCCCCAAGAACTCTGTACAATTTCGATGGTTTAGATTACTGCCCTCTTGTAGAAGGAAACTAAGGAGATTAATCATCAGTCGAGGAATGGCTAAACAAATTATGGTGTAGGAATGTAATATAATTCTAATTGTAACATAAGAAATGACGAAGTCAGGTCAAGTCAACAAGTATTTACATGGGTGGTTAGGTGGCCCAATGGATAGACCACTGGCCCTGGAGTCAGGAGTACCTGAGTTCAAATCTGACCTCATAAACTTAATAATAACTCAGCTGTAAAAAGGGGGCGGGGGTAAAAGGGAAAAAAATGCAATCCAGTAAGTTGAAACTGGCTATATCCCAGCATGGGGGAAAAAAAGATTCTCATAAATTTTGAGAATTTTAACTCTAACACAGAGAATACACCTAGTCAGAAATGATATATATTCATGACCTATCCATGAGACTGCTATCTAATGGGATGTAATTGGCTTTAACCCCACTTGGGAGAAAGACTCTAATAACTCTCAGGAATTTTGACTCTATTCAATAGAATATACTGAACTAGAAGGGACAGACACTCAAAATTTTCTATGACTTAGAATGATCTAAAAAAAACACTACCTCTTTAAAAAGGGGGACAGGAAAGAGACTGGAGGAGGGAGGGGAGTGAATGGGGTAAATCTCATTACACTAAGAGGTACCAAAAAACCCTATTGCAATAGAGGGGAAGAAGGGAGCAGAGGAGAAACACCTGACTCTTCTTCTCATCAGACTTGGCTTAAAGTCAACCTGCACATACTCAGTTAACTTATAAAACATCTAACCTTTCAAGTAACTTATAAAACATCTAACCTTTCAAGTATTAAAAGAGGAAAAGGGAAGGGGGGACGGAGAAAGGGAAGGGTAGTGGGGGAAAAGGGGGAAATAACAAAAGGAAGGGAAGGGGAAAAAGGGAAAGGGGAAAGAAAGGGGAGGGTGTGATATAGGAGGGCAAACATACTGAAGGGGGTGGTATTCAGAAACAAAATACTTGGGAATATGGATAAAGGGGGGAAAAGGGGAAAAATACAAACAGAGGGAAGATAGCATGGAGGGCAATAAAGAATTAGTAATCATAACCTTGAATGTGAATGGGATGAACTCTCCCTTAAAACATAAGCAAATAGCAGAGTGGATTAAAAACCAGAATCCTACAATATGCTGCTTACAAGAAACTCATTTGAAGCAGAGATACATATAGAGTAAAAGTAAAAGGTTGGAGCAAAATATATTTTGCTTCAGCTGAAGTAAAAAAAGCAGGGGTAGCAATCCTTATCTCAGACAAAGCAGCAGCAAAAATAGATAGCGTTAAAAGAGATAAGGAAGGAAACTTTATCCTCCTAAAAGGTACCATAGACAATAAAGTCATTTCAATATTGAATATATATGCACCCAGTGGGACAGCACCCAAATTCTTAGAGCAGAAGCTGAAAGAACTACAGGAAGACATAGACAGCAAAACTCTACTAGTGGGAGACGTCAAACTCCCGCTATCAGATCTAGAAAAATCGAATCATTAAATAAAGAAGAAAGAAGTTAAGGAGGTAAATAGATTGTTAGAAAAATTAGATATGGTAGACTTATGGAGGAAACTGAAGGGGAATAGAGAGGAATATACCTTTTTCTCTGCAGTACATGAAACTTATACAAAAATTGACCATGTACTAGGACATAAAAACCTAATGATCAACTGCAGAAAGGCAGAAATAGTGAATACATCTTTCTCAGATCACAATGCAATAAAAGTCATATGCAATACTGGACCAAGGAGATAAAGATCCAGAACAAATTGGAAACTGAGTAACCTCATTTTAAAAAATGAGTAGACCAAAAAACAAATTATAGAAAGAATTAACCTCCTAGATAATGATAATAATGAAACAACATACCAAAACCTATGGGATTCATTCAAAGCAACTCTCAGGGGATATATTATAGCTCTAAAAGCTTACATGAATAAATTGGAGATAGAGGAAATCAATGAACTAGACATGCAACTAAAAAAAGTAGAGAAAGAACAAATCAAAAATTCCCAATTAAATACCAAATTAGAAATTCTAAAAATTAAAGGAGAAATTAATAAAAGCAAAAGCAAAAAACTATTGAATTAATAAATAAAACCAAAAGTTGGCATTATGAAAAAACCAATAAAATTGATAAACCTCTGGTCAATTTGATTTAAAAAAAGAAAGAAGAAAACCAAATTGCTAGTATGATAAATTAAAAAGGTGAATTCACCACCAATGAGGAGGAAATTAAAGTAATAATTCTAAATTATTTTGCCCAACTCTATGCCAATAAATTTGATAATCTAAGTGAAATGGATGAATATTTACAAAAATATAAGTTGCCCAGGTTAAATGAAGAAGAGATTAAATACCTGAACAACCCTATCTCAGAAAAAGAAATTCAACAAGCCATTATTGAACTCCCTAAAAAAAAAAATCTCCAGGGCCTGATGGATTCACAAATGAATTCTACCAAACATTTAAGGAACAATTGGTTCCAATCCTATATAAACTCTTTGGAAAAATAGGGAAAAATGGAACTCTGCCTAACTCTTTCTATGAAACCAATATGGTACTGTTACCTAAACCAGGAAGAGTTAAAACAGAGAAAGAAAATTATAGACCTATTTCCCTGATGAATATAGATGCAAAAATCCTAAATAAAATCTTAGCAAAATGATTACAACAAGTCATCAGTAGGATAATACATTATGATCAAGTAGGATTTATTCCAGGAATGCAGGGTTGGTTCAATATTAGGAAAACTGACAGTATACTCAATTATATCACCAACAAACCTATCAGAACTCATATGATCATATCAATAGATGCTGAAAAAGCTTTTGATAAAATACAGCATCCATTCCTATTAAAAAACGCTAGAGAGAGTAGGAATAAATGGACTGTTCCTTAAAATAATTAGCAGTATCTATCTGAAACCATCAACAAGCATTATACTCAATGGGGAGAGGCTAGAGGTATTCCCAATAAGATCAGGGGTGAAACAAGGGTGCCCATTATCACCACTACTATTCAATATTGTATTAGAAATGTTAGTATCAGCAATTAGAGAAGAAAAAAGAAATTGAAGGAATTAAAATTGGGAAGGAAGAGACAAAACTCTCACTCTTTGCAGATGACATGATGGTCTACCTAGAGGTCTACCTAGAGAATCCCAAGAAATCATCCAAAAAACTACTGGAAACATTTAGCAATTTTAACAAAGTTGCAGGTTATAAAATAAACCCTCATAAATCCTCAACTTTTCTATATATGTCTAGCAAGAAACAGCAGGAAGAGCTAGAAAGAAAAATCCCATTCAAAGTACCTCAGACAATATAAAATATTGGGGAGTCTATTTGCCAAGAGAGACTCAGAATCTTTTTGAAAACAATTATAAAACACTTCTCACACAAATGAGATCAGATTTAAATAACTGGGCAAATATCAACTGCTCATGGATAGGTAGAGCTAATATAATAAAAATGACAATTCTACCAAAACTAAACTACCTGTTTAGTGCCCTACCAATCAAAATTCCAAAAAATTACTTTAGTGAGTTAGAAAAAATTGTAAGTAAATTCATATAGAGAAATAAAAAGCCAAGAATTGCCAGGAGCTTAATGAAAAAAAGTGCAAAAGAAGGTGGCTTAGCCCTACCTGACCTAAAATTATATTATAAAGCATCAGTCATCAAAACTGTTTGGTATTGGCTAAGAAATAGAGTGGTGCACCAGTGGAATAGACTAGGTGTAAAAGCAGGAGATGATTATAATAATCTGCTGTTCGATAAACCCAAAGAGTCCAGCCATTGGGATAAAAACTCCCTCTTTGATAAAAACTGCTGGGATAATTGGAAGTTAGTATGGAAGAAACTTAGATTAGACCAACACCTCACACCCTTTACCAAGATAAGATCAAAATGGTTACAGGACTTACACATAAAAAAACAATACTATAAGCAAATTAGAAAATCAAGGAGTAGTCTACCTGTCAGATCTATGGAAAGGGGAACAGTTTATGACTAAGGAAGAGTTGGAGAACATCACCAAAAACCAATTGGATATTTTCGATTACATTAAATTAAAAAGCTTTTGCACAGATAAAACCACTGTAACCAAGATCAAAAGAAATGTAGTAAATTGGGAAACAATCTTTACAGCTAATGATTCTGACAAAGGACTCATTTCTAAAATATACAGAGAACTGAGTCATATTTTTAAAACAAAAAGCCATTCCCCAATTGACAAATGGTCAAAGGATATGCAAAGGCAATTTACAGATGAGGAGATCAAAGTAATCCATAGCCGTATGAAAAAATGCTCTAAATCATTAATTATTAGAGAAATGGAAATTAAAGCTTCCCTGAGGTACCACCTCACACCTCTCAGATTGGCCAGTATGACCAGGAAGGATAATGATCATTGTTGGAAGGGATGTGGGAAATCTGGGACACTATTACACTGTTGGTGGAGCTGTGAACTCATCCAACCCTTCCGGAGAGCTATTTGGAACTATGCCCAAAGGGCAACAAAAATATGCATACCCTTTGACCCCAGCAATACCACTACTGGGTCTATACCCTGAAGAGATGAGGAAAAAGGTTAAAAACATTACTTGTACAAAAATATTTATAGCAGCCCTGTTTGTGGTGGCAAAGAATTGGAAATCCAGTAAATGTCCTTCAATTGGGGAATGGCTTAGCAAACTGTGGTATATGTATGTCATGGAACACTATTGTTCTATTAGAAACCAGGAGGGACGGGATTTCAGGGAAACCTGGAGGGATTTGGATGAACTGATGCTGAGTGAGATGAGCAGAACCAGAAAAACACTGTACACCCTAACAGCAACATGGGAGTGATGTTCAAGCTTGAAGGACTTGCTCATTCCATCAGTGCAACAATCGGGAACAATTGTGGGCTGTCTGCAAAGGAGAGTACCATCTGTATCCAGATAAGGAGATGTGGAGTTTGAACAAAGTGCAAGGACTATTCCCTGTAATTTAGAAAAAAAAAAGATATCTTATTGTCTGATCTTGTTACCTCTTAGACTTCTCTTCTCTTCTTTAAGGAGATGATTTCTCTCTCATCTCACCCAATTTGGATCAAGGTACAACAGGGAAACAAAGTAAGGACTGACAGAGTGCTTTCTGTGGGGCGGGGCGGGGGGGGGGTAAGCAAGATTGGGGGGAAATTGTAAAACTCAAATAATATCTTTAATAAAAATAAATTTAAAGAAAAAAATTAATAACTTAGCTGTATGGCTTTGGGCAAGCCACTTAACCCCATTGCCTTGCAAAAGCTAAAACAAACCAAAAAACCCCCAAATATTTACTTATTATGTGTTAGGCACTGTAGGGTTAAGGATACAAAGAAAAGCAAAAATAGTCCAATGGGAAAGATAATATGAAAGCACCTTGCATACAAAATACATATAAGTTGGAGGCAATCTCAGAAAGGGTCATCTAGAAAGACTTTTTGCAGAAGGTAGGATATAAGGTGAATCTTAAATAAGCCATGGAAACAGAGACAACAGAGAGAGAGAGAGAGAGAGAGAGAGAGCATTCATGGTATGAGGATCAGTTAGTAAAAAGGTACAGAATCAGTAAAATGGTATGTCATGTTTAAGAACATCAAGAAGGCCATTATTGTTAGATCATAGAATATGATCACTAAACAATTAACAAAAGGAAGATTACTGGCCTTAATATTGCAAGAATATTCAACAGGGATACAATAGTGCTTGGGTATTCATCACTTTCTCTTGACATGAAAAGTTATGTGGTTTGTATGGTGAAGGACATGGTGACTCATGTAGTCTTTAGAAATTCAAATTGGATTGGCCCCACAGATTGTACTTTTTAAATTTTTAGGAGGTGAGGAAGTTGCTTAGGGGAAGCTGGAGCCAATTAGAGAAAGGATTAGAGGATTAGAGAGGGAGGAGGAACATCTGTCTCCTCATATGAATGGAGAGTGGGTGAGAGAACAATTGCATCAGAGAAGCCCTAGTTTTGTTTCATACCACTCCTTGGTAGCTAGGTCCTAAGGATCTTCTAAATGACTTTCTACCATTTAAATATCTAGATAGTTTTTATTTGGCAGTCCTCTTGACATGGTCAGTAAAAAGAAAATGGAAGGTGGTAAAGGGGGGGGGAGGGGGGAATTATAGCTGCATCTTCCAAAAAACCATCATAAGAGGAAGAGGAGGAGAAAGAAGGAATAATGCCAGATCTTTGCAGTTCATGGTCAGTCTTCTAATGCAACATGAAATGTAGGTAACCATTAGTCCAATCAGAAAAATATATACAAGATATGTTAGAAAAGTACCAATAACAGGGTTTGACAACCTTTGGATAATGGAGGGATGAAGGAAAGAAGAATTGGAGATGAC
The DNA here is from genome assembly GCF_037893015.1 of Macrotis lagotis. Classification (NCBI taxonomy): domain Eukaryota; kingdom Metazoa; phylum Chordata; class Mammalia; order Peramelemorphia; family Peramelidae; genus Macrotis; species Macrotis lagotis. Next base: position 204,817,249 of record NC_133664.1, on the reverse strand, counting down.
ATCTAGTTTTTCAGTTTAATGAATTCAGAGAAAACCAGAACAATTTATACAACAAAAATAATAGAGGCTAACAATTCTGAAAGAATTGCAATAGACTAATTATGATTCTAGAGGACTGATGAAGAGCTCTACTTTCAGCTTTCTGATAGAAAGATAACGGATTCAAGAATGAAATATTCATTTTAGACATAAACTGTGGAAATTACTAGAGTTTTCTTTAAACTGAAAGTGGGTAGAAGAACAAATAAATGCTTATTAATTGAAAAGTAAAATAAATGAAAGGAAAAAAAAGAAACTATAACCACAAAGAAAAAATAGTTTACTGCTTTAGGAAGAGCTCCAGCTGGGGTCTATCAAGATCTTGCTATCAGCAGATAATAGTATTAATACTTTTCTTGATTGTTGTCCTTTCTCAAATCTCCACTGTAATCCTCCTTCACCCTTCATTCAGGTGTTAGTTGTCATCTCATTGCTGGTGCTATGCTCTGCTTGTCTTGCCTCTCAGATCTCCTTCTATCCACTGCCCTCTGCAGGTCAACATTGCCTTTATTTTTATTTTATTTTTTTTTTTTTAGGTTTTTGCGAGGCAAATGGGGTTAAGTGGCTTGCTCAAAGCCACACAGCTAGGTAATTATTAAGTGTCTGAGACCGGATTTAAACCCAGGTACTCCTGACTCCAAGGCCGGTGCTTTATCCACTACGCCACCTAGCTGCCCCATTGCCTTTATTCTTGATGCTATCATTTCTTTTCTCTTTAAAAAAAATTATTTTTATTTTTCAAGTAATAAGTGTTTTTTTTTAAAAATCAATCTGTTCTTCCCAATTCTTCCTTCCCCCATTGAAGAAATTTTAAGCAAACAAGGCCAAAAAAATAAACATTTCAATGAATAGCTACATTAGCAAAACAAATTGTTATATTAGCCATGCCCCAAAATGAATAACTCTGCATTTAAGTTTACTACATCTCTGGCGTGAGGTGAATGATATTTTGGCTTCATTTTTTTGACCTCAAGGTTTATTATTATTTTGATCTTAAAGCCTTTCATTTTTACCTCTGTAAAGAGTATTGTTGTTTTTTATATAAACTATTATCCTAGTTTCTCACTTCCTCTGTTAATTCAAAAGTTTTTCCATATTTCCTCTAAAATTGCTCATTTTATAATTTCTTTATATTCTATTACATTTATATACACCACAATTGATCTGATTATTCTCCAATGAGACAGTCTGTTAGTTTTCAATTTTTAGTCTATTAGTTTCAAATTTTTGGCTATCACAGAATGCTTTCTCTATATTTGTATATATACATAATACATATATAAATAAATCCTTTTCCTCTTTATTTGCCTACAATTTGTTAACTTTCTGGGCATAATTCCAAATGATGATTGCTAGACAAATTCACAACCCCACCAACAATAAACCAGTGTACTTATTTTAACCATAGTCCTTCCAAAATTTGTCCTTGGCCTCTTTTGTCAATCTTGTCAGTCTGTTAGGTATAAATAGAACCTCAAAGTTGCTTGAATTTGCAATTCTCCAACAATAATAATAATAATGATGATGATAATAATAATATAATAATGATTTAGAGCACCTTTTTCCCATATGATTGTTGATATCTTGAAATACTTCCTTCAGAAACTACCCATTCATGTCTTTTAACCATTTGTCAATTGGGGAATGACACTTATTCTTTATAAATTTGAATCATTTCTTTTTAATCTTGGAAATTATACTTTATCAAAAAAACTTTTTGCAAAGATTTTTTCCCCCAAGTTTTATTTAGGTAAAGCCTTTTTAATTTTATATAACCAAAATTGTCCATTTCCTCTTTTATGGTCCTTTGTATCACCCATCAATATCTAATGCTGACCTAGATGAGGACAAATTACTGAGTATGTTTTTATAGCAAAAAACAAAAACAAAAAACCCTAAACAATTCCATATCTATCTTCCCAACTTTAAAATACACACTCTTCTTCCTACACTTGATGGTCAAGAGAAATTGGCTTTCTTGCGGCATCCCCAACTCCATGTCTTTTCATAGATACAGGCAATGACACATCAGGTGGACCTGGAGACAAGAGTAGAACTTACCAAGACTTAGATAAAGAGAATTAAGACAAGTGAATCTTTTTTTTTTTTTTTTTAGCTTTTTGCTAGGCAATGGAATTAAGTAACTTGCCCAAGGCCACACAGCTAGGTAATTATTAAGTGTCTGAGGCCAGATTCTAACTCAGGTACTCCCGCCTCCAGAGCCAGTTCTCTATCCACTGCACCACCTAGCCACCCCAAGACAAGTGAATCTTGAAAGAGGTGTACACCAAAAAGTTGTTGTATCCATATGAGCTTCAGAGAGAACAGAAGAAAACTATCCCAAAGTATGACCAAATTTGTCAGACTGACCTTCAATGCAGGGCAGAGAGGATGGTTAATACTAATGACTTATAACAATTACAGCTGGTGTTATAAATCAGAAGGACTTTATTCCTGGGGGAAGGTGAGGAGAGTTTTTCTTAGCTATTGATGGATTGGGGCTTGAATACTTTCTACATTTTGTTAAATAAATAAACCCTTAATTATCTTTAATGTCTTTGTTACCCTGTCTGTAGGTAAACTAAGGACTCTTTGGTGAAGAGGAAAATAACCTAGGACCTGAAATTGCCAACATCTCCCTGAGTGGGGTAATAAGTCAGAGAGATTTTGTGTGAAGCACTCTCAAAATAATACTCATAAGTCAAGAGGCATACTCCGACACAGATTTACAATATAAATATTGAATGACATAAAGGAAGTTTCTTTTCTGTGTTGAGAGCTATTTATATAAATCTTTAAAAAGAGTAGTCAGCTATTTTTCACAAGTGTTCTCTTTTGTCCTCTACTGACCAAGAAATTTTTAAATTTGAATCAATCATTCCCAGTTTTAGTTTTGAAATATTCCAGAGTTGCTTTCAGTTATCTCAAGAATTATTATGAAATTTTCAAAAAGTCACAATGCAAAACTTAATTTAATTCTATTCAAGAAGTAAATATACCACAGCAGTAGGAAAGAAGCAAAAGGGAACTGAGAAAGTAACTGACAGGAAGTATTACAACCACCAAAAAGTTGTAAATCACTAAGAGGAAAGAAATTCAGGTTTTTGAAAAACCCTAAAGTTAAAAAGAACACAGTGAAGTCCTACTTCTGATTGAAAGGGTATTTATAAATAACTAATGTTGTTTTTAGAGGGTAATGGCTTTAAAAGGACTAGTTCTTCCATTTTTTAAGTAAACATGGGTTTCAACTATGCCCCAGTTTGAAATTACAGTGACTTTCAGTATGAACAATGGCAACATTCAATAACAACATTCATGTTTATGAATGTAAACATTTCCCTCTAGTGACAGTCCTGGAGCAATAATTGAGGCTATTGTAAAATTTTGTTTGAACTGGTAGATGGAACATTTCAACTGTTTGATTTATTTTTTAAATTCATATAAAATTGATTTTAAGGAATGACAAAGGCAAGATACTATTCCCCAATATTATCCCTAAATTTCACAAATATCTCAGTCTATAATGAAGTAAAATTTTCAAATCCATTGCTAACAATCTCAATAAGGAATTTTGAATTAAATATATTGAACAAATTAAAATAAATTAGCTATATTGGATGCCTTCCATAAGTCATGAAGAATATTTAGAAAGGAAGTTCAAGACTGCATTCTGTCATCATAGAGAAAAAAAATCATCGAACTTAACATAGGTAGACAACCTAGCATCCTGCTAAATTAACTCTGACATTTTTTTAATTTAAAAATTATATTAATATCACATATAATTTTAAAATATATTTGTGAGGATTGTGAATTGAGTTATGCTGATATTTTTATCTGGTGAGAATATATCTCAGGTGAATGAATGGTTGTTTGAAGTATGAACCAGTTATGAACAAGACCTGAACATTTTTTTGAATGAAGCAGTCATAGGCTTTAGACTAAGTACAGAAAATTCCTACGTCAATTTAAATGTCTAGACAAAATGGAGTGAAACTGCACAGGAAGTATGATCAGATTGCTTGAGAAAACTTGGTAACATCCTTTGGCTTACAGATGTAATATTAAGTAAGTTTGGAACCAAAGACCTTGAGTATAAGTTAACTTGGGGTGGAAGCCTTCAAGCCATGCCAGTGAGAAGAAATTCCTTGAGGGCAAGAATTCTAGGTCTGGACTCAACCTTGGTCTCAGCCTCAGTTTCCTCCCCAGCCTTTGGCCTGAGGAATGCCATGTGAATTTTTGGAGGACTAAAGGATTTAGACTTTTTCTTCAGCATTCTGGTATTATTCCGAGAGTAGTGACAGCAGGGTCTCCATTAGGAACCAAAGACAAACTGAATGAAATGAGAAAAGAAATTCAAGACTCCACAAGGGAACCTCCAGAAAAAAATGAAATCCTACCTTATGAGAACATCTTGAAGATTCTTTCATAAGGACTTCTGGGAGTGTTGCCACATGAGCTTCAAGTTTAAACCTACTTTCCTCTGAACTTTATGAATTCGTGGGAGCATTTTGTGACCAAATGTATCATAGACTGGGAAATGTTTTGTACCAACTATATCATCATAGTAAATTGTTGTTCAGTTGAATCCAACTCTTCATCACCCTATGGACCACAATAGACCAAAACTCTCCATGAGGCTTTCTTGACATAGATGCTTCAGGGCTACCTCCAGAGTTATGTAGAGTCTAGAATTTCACAAAGGGTAAACTGAGGCTTCTTGTAGCCTAGTAACATAGAACTCTAATTGGTCAGTCTCCACTTGAGTCAAACTTTGAGTATCTTTTATACCTAGGTGTGTCTTCTGATTGGCTTGATTGTACATAATTTTGACCTCTGGCAACTCTGATTGGTAAACATTTTAATAAGGAATTAGGCTAAGAGTTCTCAGCCTCTCCCTATTTCTTCATTGTTGGGGTGTGGAGAAGCAGGGACATCTCCTGGGATGGGCCTTACCTCAACCTGGCTTCTATTTACAGGGTAAACAAAAGCAAGGTGCCCCACCCAAAATAGTTAACTGATGCCTTGGGTTTTGAGTCCCTTTAGAAAAGCTGCCTGATCTTCAAAGGTTTGAGAAATGGATGGATTCACATGGAAATATTGGTAATAAGGATAATCCAACATTAATTTCCCTCAGTTTTGAAAGGGGCAAGAAGCAGTTGTTCTCTAAGGACCTCCTGCCAGTATGAGCTAGAATTAGAAGAGTAAGCCTGAACTGCATATTCCTCCCCATTCCCATAGCCATTAAATCATCTCTTATAACAATGGCAAATCCAACCAACATATCAACCACATCTGTATTTGCAATATTCCACAATCATAGTCTTCTAGCTCTCCTAAGAATAAAGGAATGTACATTTTCTTAGCTCTTCTCTGGGGCAAATTTTGCTCATGATGATTATATGATGTTCAGTTTGTTCCTCTTACCATTTACATTGTTTTCTTATTTCTGCTTACTTCCCTCTACATTAGTTCATATAAGTCTAACTATACTTCTCTGAATTTTTTATATTCATCTGTAGCAAGGACTGTCTTCTAATCCAAGTACTGTCCTCCCTTTAATTAAAAATCTACAGGAAGGTGCCTTCCTCTGATAATTATTTCCTCTTTACCCTGAATAAAGTTTTCTTTGTATTTCTTTGTTTTTATATTGTCTCCCCTCATTTGATTGTAGGTTCCTTGAGGGCAGGGACTGTTTTTGACTCCTTTTCTATTTTCATCAGCAGCACCTGATGAAATAAGTACTTAATACAAATTTGCTAATTGATTGATTCCCCAATTTCTCAACACCTACTTTACTTAGTCTGTTATGAATATTTTGGTCTTTCTTTGTAGTTTTCCTTCTATCTTCAATCTCCTTGGCCCTTTCCTTATTTCCTGTGAGAAGAAACTGAAACTTGAATAAGTCAAATGACGAGTAAAATTCCAAGGTAAGAAGTATCAGAGGCAGGATTTGAGTAGGGGGATTTCTGGGTTTGGATCGGGAGCTCTTTCCAACCAATGTTCCATCTCAATCAGCAGTTTATTAATGATAGAAAGGTTTTTAAAAAATATTTGAAGCAATTCATCACAAGTAATTATTAGTTCCATTTTTGTTGTTGTTGAGTCACTTCAGTTGTGTGACTCTTTGTGATACCATTTGGGATTTTTCTGGCAAAGATACTGGAATGGTTTGCCATTCTTCTTCAGATTGTTGGATGAGGAAATTGAGGCAAGCAGGGTTAAATCACTTGCCTAGTAAGTGTCTGAGACCAGATTTGAAATCAGGAAGATGAGTCTTCCTAAAATCAGGTCTAATACTCTATCCAGTGTACCCTCCAACTGCCTCATTAGCTCAATTACAACATGATTATTTGCAAAATTAATAGGATAGATTGGAATTCAGAGAAAGGAGAAAGTACAATGTGTTATTTCTGCTAGCACAATTGGTAGTGCAATGAGTACCTAGTTCTGCTACTTGTTCAGCTGTTTCAGTTGTATAAAGTTGAGTAAGTCATCTCACCCTTTTGGGCCTCTCATCTGTAAAATGAGAGTATTATATAAGATAATTTATGAAGTTATTTTTAACTCAAAATCTATGTTCTAATAATAGTGGTGGTATGGAGGGGTGAGAAGGGTTGTTCACACATTTCTATTTTTCCCCCTTCAGTCTGTTATTGATGTGTCACCTAGATGTGTTTCTTTTTTTAAAAAAATTTATTAAAGGCAATGGGGCTGGGTGACTTGCCCAAGGTCACACAGTTAGGTATTTATGAAGTGTCTGAGGCCAGATTTGAACTCAGGTCCTCTTGACTCCAGGGCTGGTGCTCTATTCACTGTACTACCTAGCTGCTGCCCCCATTGTGTTTCTGAATATAAAATTTCTCATCTGTTCTGGGATGTTCTATATAAGATTGATATCATTCTGTCTTTTTTGGTCCCCCTTCAGAGACAGCAACCTGGTAAAATGCTTGAATATTAGATCTAGTTCTCTATTCTCTTTGAAGGGATTTCTTGCCTTCTTATTTCCCAATAAATACTCTGTCTGGGAAAGACCTGTGATTAACACTGTTTATAAAGACAAAGTAAACATTAAGAAAAGGGGGGGGGGGGGGGAGAAAGGCAAACAGACTCCCTAGTGTCCAGAAGGAAAGATTCCAAGGTCCTATAAGGGGGCCCAAGGGTGGGGGGGAGGCAATAAAAGATCCAGAGTAGATCTCAGCAACAAAGCATCAATCCCAATATTCTTCCTGTCCTGTCAGCATACACAGTCTAAGAGTCCTAGCTGGCTTCATGATAGCCACATCTACCCACAATTTTATTCTCTTACCTTCATATGCCTTTTCCCTTGAATTCTCTTTCTCCAGCTTTATCCATCTTTGGATGGAAAAAAGCACTTAGCGTTTCAAAAATTGGGTTCTTCAAGAATTAAGAACTGATAATGAGGGAAGGGATCAGAACATTGTACATTTTTCATTGTACATTGTGATTTGGTCATTTATAATAGATACAGCAGATCAGAGAACAAGGACAACCCTGAGAGACTTGCTATGGATAATGCCATCCACATCCAGAAGGGAAAAAAAAAACAACAACTCAGAATCTGAATGTATACTATGTTCACTTTTTAAAAAACTTCTGTTATACTTTTCCTTCCTATTTCATGGTTTTCTTTTCTTTAGTCCCAATTCCTCTTTCACAAAATGACTAATATGTAAATATGTTAAACACAAATGTACATATACAACTTTTACCAAACTATTTGAAGCCATGGGGAGGAGGGAAGGAAGGGAGGGTGGTAGAAAAATGTGTAATTTATAGATTTGCAAATGGATGAATGTTGAAAAAATTACTATAGTATGTAATTGGAAAAATAAAACAAAATGTCAATAAAAAAAAGAATTGAGTTCCTCATGCATCCTGGTGGCAAACTAAATGGATTGTGTCTTTTAAGAGCCATAAGAGATGTGACCCATCACTATTTGTGCTTTCTTTCTTCTGATTCACTTGGTAAAAGGATCACATATTGTGGTCACAATTTACAGTTGGTCTAATAATTCATTCATTATCTTCCTCTAAGATAAAGTCTTTCTAGACCAGTTTCCTTATAGTCTTTTTCCTTCCTTAATTTTATTTTTTTTTATTTTAAACACTCATTTTTGAAAACATTTTGAGTTCCAAATTCTCTCCCTACCTCCACCTCCTCCCCACCCTCTATTGGGAAGGCAAGATATGTGATTTCATTTATACATGTGAAATCATGCAAAATATTTTTCCATATCAACCACTTTATAAAAAAATGTTTAAGCAAGAAAAATTAAAGTAAAACAATACATCAGCCTGCACTCAAAATCCCACCAACTATCTCCTTCTGGAAGTGAATATTATTTTTCATCCTAAGTCCTTCAGAATTGTCTTAGATCATTGTATCAATCAGAAAAGCTAAGTCATTCACAGTTGATCATATAATATGGTTGTTACTATGTGCAATTTTCTCCTTATTTTGCTCACTTCACTTTGCTGTTCTGAATTTATAAAGGTTGCCTAGAAGAGAGGAATGTGAATCTTGAAGAAAGAATAATATTTTAGTAGATAGAGAAAGTGTAAAACACAATTCCAAGATCAGCCAATTTTTTAAAGTTAAATTTTTTTTGTATACACTTTAAGCTCTGAACTGTCCTCCTCCCTCTCTTCTTCTCTCCCTCCTCACCAACCACACTAAAGGCCATCATTGCACACACATACATATATACATGCATACACACACACACACAAAACCATATTAAAAATATTTGTTTATCCCTTTTATAGTTTATTTGAGAATTTATAGTACTCAATAATTTTGTGGTTCATAGTTATTCTTTGAATAATATTGTTATTACTGTACAATATTCTTTTGGTTCTGCACATTTCACTCTTCATTATTTCATTATTTTCTAAAAAACAATCTGCTCAAGTTTTCTTATTAGCAATATTCATTCCATTACAATCATATATCATCACTTATTCAGCCACTCCCCAACTGATGAGCAACTCTTCAATTTCTAGTTCTTTGCAACCACAAGAGAGTTGCTATAAATATTTTGGACATACAGGTTCTTTTCCTTTTTCCTTGATCACCTTGGCAAACAGACCTAATAGTGGTTTTGTTCAGTTAAAGGGTATTCACAGTTTTATGACTTTGGGATTCCAGATTGATATCCAAAATGGCTGTATCAGTTCACAGTTACACCACAAATTTATTAGAGTTCCAGTTTTTCCACACTTCCATCAATGTTTGTATTTTCCCCTTTCATCATTTTAGCCAACCTGATAGGTGTGAGTTATGTCAAAGTTGTTTTGATTTGCATTTCTCTAATCAATAATGATTTAGAGCATTTTTATATGACTATATAACTTTAATTTCTTCATCTGAAAACTGTTTATTCATATCCTTTGACTGTTTATCAATTGAGGAATGACTCATATTCCTGTAAATTTGTCAAAGTTCTCTATATATTTGAGATATGAGACTTTTATCCAAGAAACAAAATTTTTTCCCCAATTTCTGCTTTTCCTCTAATCTTGTCTTTATTTGTACAAAATCTTTTTTATTTTTTCAATTTTTTTATTTTTATTAAAGATATTATTTGAGTTTTACAATTTTCCCCGAATCTTACTTCCCTCCCCCCACCCCCCCACTGAAAGCAATTTGTCAGTCTTTACTTACAAAATCTTTTAAATGTAATGTAATCAAAATTATCAGTTTTATCTCACAATGCTTTCTATTTCTTATTAATTCATAAATTATTCTTCTATCCATAAATCTGATAAGTAATATATAATCCAAGTTCCTCTAGTTTATTTTTGATATATCCCTTTATATCTAAATCATGTATACATTTTGATCTTATCTTGATAAACAGTATAAGACATTAATCTTTACTAGTTTCTATCAGAGTTTTCCCAACAATTTTTAACAATTAATGAATTCTTATCCCAAAAGTTTAAATCTTTACATTTGTCCAACACAAGGGTACCATAATCCTTTACTACCATGTATTATATGTTTACTCTGTTCCACCTTTCTTTTTCCTGTCCAGTACCAGATAATTTTGATAAATACTGCCTTATAATACAACCTAAGATCTGGTACTGCTAAACCTCCTTTCTTTACATTTTAAAAAATAATTACTTAGATATCCTTGTCCTTTTGTTCTTCCAAATGAATTTTGTTTTATCTCAATAAAATATTTTGGTTATTTCATTGAACTGGCATTTAATAAATAGAATAGTTTAGATGGAATTGTCATTTTTTATTATATTGACTCTGCCTGTCCATGAACAATGAACATTTCTCTAATTCTTTAAATCTAACTTTCTTGGTATTAAAAATATTTTGTAATTTATATTTACATAGTTCCTGGCTTTGTCTTGGCAGGTAAACTCCCAGGTATTTTATGCTTTCTATGATTATTTTAAATGGGACATCTCTTACTATCATTTCTTGCAGGGTTTTGTTGGTGATATATAGACATGCAATTTGAACTAAGGAAGATGTCTTCCTGATTCCAAACCCAGCACTCCATCCTAATGCCCCTTTCTGGGATTGCTAATTAAGTATTTCTTATTCTCTTTGGAACTACACTTTTTAAACAACTTCTAGCAATTATCATAAAGAGTTGGCAAGATCTTCCAGATGTAGAGTGATGCCGTTGGTAGCCCTTCCCTCCTAAAAGCATGCAGTTGAGAAAATCATCTTGACTCCAGAACTCTCCAATTCAAGATTACCTATGAGATAAGCCCCCAAGTCTAGGAATGTTAGTTTCTCAAGTTTGCTAGTTGCTGACCTATGCTCAAAAAAATAAATAAAAAGGAAAATGTTAGCTAGGGAGGGATAAGGACTTCAGTATCAAATTCACCTGGGTAATTATAGACCAAGCTTGACATGTCCTTCTGCTATATATTTTCATTGCTGCTGGTAGAAGGAGAAATCTGATCTTAAAAAACAAGGGAATCTAGAGAAAGAATTGTGGAGCTTGAACAAAGATCAAAGACTATTACCTTTAATTTAAAAAAAAAACATTAACTTAATATGTAATTTTGTTGCCTCTTATATTTTATTTTATTTTTCCTTAAGGATATGATTTCTCTCTCAACACATTCAACTTAGATCAATGCATACCATGGAAACAATGTAAAGATGACCAGACTGTGTGTGTGTGTGGGGGAGCAAGATTAGAGGAAAAATTGTGAAATTCAAAATAAATACAATCTTTTTTTTAAAAAAGCAAGGGAAAATGAAATAGAAAAGGGTGGAGCCATTATTTAGTTCAATCTTACATGGTCTTACAGACCAAGCGGTGGGGCAGTTCATCCCTCTGACTTTCAGGCTCAATCATCTTCAATCCCCTTGTGACTGAGGACAATCAGAGGAGTTCACCCTGAAATCTCATCAAATTAATTGGGGGTGAGAGGAATTTATCATATTGATAAGGTTTCCCTGATATACTGGTATTTGGGGAGATCATAAAAGATCTCATTTAGGATCTATTATTTAACTGAGTTTTGATGGAAAACAGATATTTTAAGACATTAGGGACAGAACATGAATCCCAGGCATGGGGGACAAACTGCACAAAGGAAATGGGAGATGGAATGGCTTGTGTGGAATCAAACAGACAGAAGGTCAGGTTGGCTAGATTGTATATTACAATGTCTGAAGGGAAATGATGTATATACTATATATGGAAAGATTAACTAGGTTCAAGGTTTTAAAATAACAAACATAGGAGTTTTATTTTATCCTAAAGGTAATAGTTAACTAACAGAAGTAATTGGACAGGGAAGTGCCATTGTTAGATCTGTACTTTAGAAATATCCCTTTTGATGGCTATATGGAAGATATGTTAGAGAAGAGAAATATTTGAGAGAGGGAGATGCTGGAAGCTATTATAGTTGAAGTTATATAGTTTAGAAGTATATAATAGGAAAAAGGTGATGAGAGTTTGAATTGGGGTAGTCATAATATGAAGTGAAGGGAACTGATGTGAAAGATGATATGAATTGACAAGACTGGACCAATACATGAAATTGTGAACTTAACTGAAGGTATTAGATATATGACGAAGAATGAGAAATCAAAAGTTGACTCCAAGGTTATAAACCTGTATTAAAGATGGGAGTGCCCTTGACCAAAATAGAAGAATGATGAAAGATGAAGAATTCTGTTTTTGATGAGCTGAACATGAGATAGCTTTAAGACATCCAGACTGAAATGTCCAATAGGCAGTTGGATGACTGTCAGACTGACAATCAGGAGAGAGACTATATTGGATATACAGATTGCAAGTCATCTGCAGAGATATACTAAATGAACCTATAGGACTGATGAAGTGATGACCAAGAATATAAAGAAACAAAGAGATGGATAAAGAAGAGTCAGGTAAGAAGAGAACCAAGAGAGAACAGTATCATAAAGAGAGGAAAAGTAGGTAATAAACCATTTTAAAATATTTTTTATATCATTTGAAGATGCAGAAAACAGAGAATATACAGGAAGAGAGGGTGGTCAATAATGTCAGATATTTCAGAGATAAAAAAGAATGAGATTTGAAAATAGGACACTGGATTTTACAATAAAGACATCATTGGTAATTTTCAAGAGAGTAGTCCTCATTCTGAGTGAGAATGAAAGAAGGGATGACTAGAGTTTTTCCTAGGAGTTTTTCTATGAAAAGAATGATTATTTGATGATAACTTGAAGAGATGGTGGGGTCAAATGAAGTTTTTTTTTAAATATAGAGGAGACCAGGCATGTTTATATGAGGCAGGAAAGGGATCAGTATAATCTTGAAGGGGTGTGTGTGTGTGTGTGTGTGTGTGTGTGTGAGAGAGAGAGAGAGAGAGACAGAGACAGAGTCAGAGAGAAAGAAAAGAGGGGGGATATATAAAGAGAGGAAAGGGAATCAAAATGAGAAAAAAATGTAAACATGAACATTAAAAAGATAGTGAATAAACCAGTTTGACAAAAGTAGAGGATTCTTATGTAAGAACACAGAGAGATAAGGTTACAGATGTAGTTTGAAGTCAGATTAAAAAAGACTAAGTTATTTATATTTTATCCTATAAGCAGTTGGGAACCATTGGAGGATTTTTTGAGCAAGTTGTTAATGTGTTAAATGGAATCTTCATGTCCTTTTATCTGTTTATGAATTGTGAAGATGTTTTTGGGACAATTGGAAGGGCAGCTTGCTATATTGGCTTGCTGAAACTCTTTGTGGTCTTTAAAAAGTTAAGCTTGCTAGCCCTGAAGGCATTTGAGGAAGAAAACATCTTTGTAGTGTTTGACCTCCTGTACTTTCACCAAAGATGGAGAGTCCAAAAACTTATGAAAGAAGGGTAGTCAATGAGTTTTGTAAGAAAGATGGGAATGGGGAGAAAAAGAAAAAAAACCCAGAGACATTCACACATAAAGAATTTATTATGTATTTACTATGGGGCAGGACCTGTTCTAAGAGCTAAGAATACTTACACAAACAAGCAAGTCAATCCCTGTCTTCAAGGAGTTTACATTCATATGGGGAAAGGCAATATATAAAGGGGAACTAGATGGGATGGGAGGAGGCACAGATATCTAAGAAATCTGAGAAATCTGAGGGTTGGATCCTGTTAAGATAAGGTTAAAAAAAAAACAAGTTTCTTCTGGGGATGAGACGGAGTTGATGACCTAAGTGCAGGGATGACTGGCAGGTGAATTGAAAAGAATTTTGAATAAAGATTTAAAGAAATTGTGAAATCTTTGAGAGGGAAGAAGTTGTTAACACATTAAGAAATCTTTTCCTCTTTTATCTATCCCTTACTTTCTCTAATCATATGTCCTCTTCCTACTCCCTCACTACTGCTCAAAGTGAAAAGAATATTAGTTTGATGGTATTTTGTTGAGTCAGTTGTGGAGAGGGAACAAGAGACAATTGCTATAATATAATATAAAGTGATAAGAGCCTGAATTGTGGGATGATAGCAAAAATGGCAAGAAAAGGACAAGTATATAAAAACCCTGTAAAAAAAAAATTGACAATCCATGTTGACTATTGGATTCAAGAGGTGTGGAGAGGTAGAAATATTTTAAAGGAACCTTCATGACTGGGAAAATACTATCACTTTTGGCAGGGGGAACAGGTAGATTAAGGAGGAAAGGGAGAGAGGGAGGGATTAATATTTCAAATTTAGGTGATAATATCTAAAAAGAGACTGTCAACATCTTAGAAAAGATCTTGCTTTTTTTTGCTCAATATATTCATCCAAAAGTCAGCCATTGATAGCATTACCTTCTGTGCTCAAAATGTTTCTTTGCTCAGTTGGTCTCTCTTTGAGAAGAGAATGTAAAAAGGATTCAAAGAACAGGTTGTCTATTCTGCAGGTTATTGGAAAGAATGAAGTACTACTTTAGGAAAAAATACATTCAAAGAGGCAGCTTTCAAGGCAAAAACAAAATAGAAAATGAGATGCTTTCATTCAGTAGGAAGAAGAAAAGAGTATAGGTAGTTGGTGTTTTCTTGTTGAAGTGATTCTTTGCTGAAAGGCACCAAGTCAGTTATTGTTGGACTTGCAGCGACTTTACAGAAGTTTATTAACTTCCTAGAACATAAATCCAACATGTGAAAGAGAACCTCCCAGGACAAAGGTACACTCATCTACTAAAAGGGATCTTGGAAAGCATTCTTTTATGTCTCTTTCTTTGTCTGTGTCTGCCTCAGCCTCTCTCTCTTTCTCTCTCTCTCACTTTTTGTGTCTCTGTCATCTCTCTGTCTCTGTCTTTCTTCCCTCTCCTTTTTCTTTTCTTTCTCCCTTTCTCCTCTCTTTTATTCTATTTACAGACTTTTAAATTTTATTTTTACTCTTTTATTCTTTTTTACTTTTATTTTTACAAACAACAATATCAAACAAAACATGCATTTCCATATACACGGAACATAAAAATAGTAAATAAGTGTTTATTAGGTACCAGTAACTGGGATAACTAAACATCAAAAATACTAAAAGAAGCAAAAAACAATCCCTGCCCCCACAGAGCTAAGAATCAAATGAGAAAGATTACAAGCAAATAAATACACATAAACAAAGGAAATAAGAAAGGAAAACACTGGAATTAAGAGGTATTAGGAATAACTTCTTATACAGAGTGAGATTTTTAGTTGAGATTTAAATGAAACCCGAGAAGTCAGAGATATAGTTGGAATTTAAAAGAAACTAGAGATGAGGAGGGAGAGTATTCTAGGCAAGTGGGACAGTCTGGGAAAATGGAATGTCTTGTTCATGGAAGAAGAATGAAAAGGTAGGAAGCCCCTAGGTTATTGTTAAGGATTTCAAATACCAAAAGATTTTACAAATGTTCTAGAGTCAATAAGGAGCCACTAGAGTTTATTGTGTGTGTATGCATGTGTGCATATAATCTGTGTGTGTGTGTGTGTGTGTGTGTGTGTGTGTGTGTGTGTGTGTGTGTGTAGAGGGGTGGGGTGCCATGGTCAGACTTGTGGCAAAATCATTTAAGTGGCTGAACAGAGAGGATGCCCTGGAGTGGAGAGAAGCTTGAGGTAGGTAGACCCACTAGCAGGCTCTTGCAGCAGTCTAGGTATCAGGTGACAAAAGCATATTAGGACTAGTAGCAGTGTCAGAGGAGAGAAGGGGGCATATTTTAGAGATATTGCAAAACTGAAATAGATTCATCTTAACAACAGATCAGATATGGGAGAGTAAGACAGGGAGGAGTTGAGGATGACACCTAGGTTGTGAGCCTGAGGGACTGGGTGGATGGTGTTTTGCTCTACAATGATAGGGAAGGTTAGGTCAGGATGGGCAATGGGGAGTCCAGATTTGGATTTTGTTTTGAACATTTTGAACTAGATTTCTAGATTGAACTAGATTTCTAGTTTAAGATGTCTGGAAGGCATTGGAGATGTGAGACTAGAGGTCAGTAGAGAGGTTGGATAAAGAATACATGAAACTGAAGATCTCTACTATCTATAACTTGTTTTTCATTTAAATATACCATTAGAGATGATTTTGATCTAAATGGATAAGGTGGGAGATGCATACATAACTGTGGATTTTATCAGAAGGAACTTTTCCAGGAATGAGAATTCAGAAAGAAAAACCCATAGACAGAAAATTGGCAAGACTCATTTACTTTGCCCCAGCTAAACTTTCTTTTGTGTTGTCTGAAAATGTATTATGTCACTGGATACATTGACTAGATTTAATATTATTTCTTATGAACACTTCTGTTGACTCTGTCCTTAAATTACTGAGTGTCCTTTTGTTTCTGGTATGAGGGAGCAAGAGTTGCCACACAGGAGAAAAGGGATCTTTCTCAACCCAAGGTGCTCTACCTGTGTTTAGGGAGTTATGTTCTCTAAGGATATAAGCATTAGATATTTTGTAACTACCAATCTAAGTGCAAAATGATATGTAATCAGGTCCTATTTTATAAATCTATATCATAGATTGAAGTCAAAATTATGTAAGGATCATTCAGCTTCCTGAGAACTATGAAAAAATAAAAACCTGGAACAAATCTGCCCATATCTATTAGAACCAAACAGCAGCATGAAGATAGAAAGTATCTATTAATCACTGCCCGAAGGGAACGCTAAAAAGAAAAGTCTCAGGAATTGTCTGACCAAAATTTAGAACTCTCATGTCAGAGAAAACATACTACCAAGATCCAGAATAAAGCAGTTCAAGTCAAAGTATCACAGTTAAGATCACACAAGACCTGGAAGTTACTACTGAAAATAAGAAGAGGTCTTTGTATACAATATTCCAAAAAGCAAGAGAGAAGTTTACTACTAAGAGCAGCAAAGCTGAGTATAGTTATAAAGAGAAAATGGAACTTGAATAGAATAGAGAACTTTTTAGATTTTTTTTGATAAAAAATGAGAGCAGAGTAGGAGCTTTAAAATGAAAACACAAGAGACCACAGAAAACTAAAAGCAAATTTATGTATAGTATTGAAAGGAACTGTATGATAATGTAGTACTAACATTCTACTAGTGGGAGAAGAAACAAAGTGTTCCTGGAAAGGTTTAATGTTTTCAAAGAGTAATTAAATTAAAAAAATAGAAATCTTAAGGGTAAATTGCTTCTGCACTAGGAATTTTAAAGGAAAGAGAAGGGAAAGTAAACAGAATATACTATTATAAAAAGGAAGAAGAAAGAAAAGGGAACTGGCTAATTTTCACACTTTGTTTTTGGGAGAAGAATAAGCAAATATGGAGGAGGGGATAGTGATAGTGCACAGCAAATGAAATTCTTATGATCAGACATGATGTCACATACCTGTAATCCCTTCTATAGAAAGAGGGAGGTTGGGCAGGTGACTTAATTGAGTTCAAGAGTGGGGTTAATGTAAAAGTGGGGAGAAGTGGGGAAGGCAGCTGAGTGGCCAAGTGGATAGAGCACCAGCCCTGGACTCAGGAGGACCTGAGTTCAAATCCAGCCTCAGACACTAAATAATTACCTAGCTGTGTGACCTTGGGCAAGTCACTTAACCTCACTGCCTTGCAAAATCAAGGTAAAAACAAAACAAAAAAAAGAGTAGGACTAATGGGGGGGGGTAATCTTCAAAAAAACCCAATACTAATATGATGAGCTTTATTCCTCCTCCCCCCCTTCTACTTCCCCATCCTTCCCTAAAATGGACGGTCACTAGACAGCTTAAAGAGGGGAAAACCAACTTATTAGTATTAGGATCAGGCCTGTTAGTGATCACTATTTTTCAACCTGACTGAGATAGGAAGACATTACCTCAAAAAAAAAAAATCATCACTCTTATCCAAAATAGGGAAAGAAGGTTTGAACACAAGCTCACATTCACAAATACTCTGGTACAACAATACATCAAAATAAACTTTGAAACCTGCGGGTTTGGGGAAGAGCAGTATTAAGAAGGAGGATAATACCAAAGAAGGAATAGAAACAAGCAACAAAATTTCCTTATCCTGAAAAAAATAATTAAAAGGAGGGAGAGGAAAGAGAATGTAAAGTACCTTACATTGTCTCTTAGACAATTGGAGAATGGAATATTATTGCTCCATTAAAAATGATAAGAGACAATTGCAGACCTGGATAATTTCATCTGAGGCAGAATGAAGTTAGCAGAACTAGGAAAACAAATTATGCAAGGACAGCAATGCTGTTTACAAAACAAACTTTGAAAGATTTAAGAATTCTAATCAAAGCAGTGACCAATCACATGTTTCCAGAAGACCTATGATGAAAAATATTAGCCTATTGACAGAGGGTAATAGAAACAAAATACAGAGACATATATTTCTAAGAATGATCATTATTATGTGGATTCATTTTTTTGACTGATTATATGTTTAAAGAGTTTTTTTCTCTCATTTTTTCACCTGGAGGTTAACAATTAGTGATGCTAAAACAAAAAAGAGTCATTGAAATATTTTTAAAATATGGAGATGAGAACAGAAAATTTCAGAAGGAATCACATATATGCAATTCAGTTTTGAGAATAACACATGGAATTTATTATATATATTTTTAAAAAGCATGAAGTACAGAATGAAGTTTTACAATCTCATAGATGAATCCTCTTTTGTGTGCGTTCTGCTGTGTATTTGGAAATATTATTTTTTGACATCTAAGTTCAAAAATGAAACAAAAAAATTTTTTTGACTCTAAGTTAAGGCAGAAAGAGAAGTGATACTGCCACCAGTATACTACAACCACTTGGGCAGAGAGAAAAACTAGATGAGTTCCGAAAATAGGTTACTAACAGATATAGTAATAGTGGGGCATTTTAGTTTTCCAGACATCTTTGGGAACTCTTTCTCTGTCCAGTACAGAACAACTATTAATATCTTGGTTTGCCTTAATGATAATTACATTCTTCAGATGGCAGAGGAAGAAATAAAGTGAGCTGATATTCTGCATCTGATTTATGTCAACAAGGAACTTGTTGCTGAGATGGAAATAATGAAAAACCTTAAGAGAAGTAAACAATCTATCTTAGAGTTAATGACAGAGGATTGTGAAAAGGACTCCATATGAGTCTGTGAATGTCCATTTCACACCTTATTTTTTTTTTTGCAAGGCAATGGGATTAAGTGGCTTGCCCAAGGCCACACAGCTAGGTAATTATTAAGTGTCTGAGGTCAAATTTGAACTCAGGTCCTCCTGACTCCAGGGCCGGTGCTCTATCCACTGCGCCATTTAATTGCTCCCACACCTTTTTCTACTTCTAAAAAAGTATATGATAAATTCCTTATGTGACTTCCAAAACTATACTTATGATATATCTGTGCTTCTTTTAAACTTCCTTTTGTTTTCTTCTGTTCATTCAAAAATGTTTCAATCAATGGCTCTATTTTTTAAAATATAGGTCTGGCCTTATGTGCATCCTAGATTTTTTTGGAGAACAGATTTCAAAGAATAAAGGGAAAGAACTGGAAAGGTCCATGCCCTAAAATTGTAAGAGAAGAGGTCAGTGCAGGAAGGATAGGAAGCTCTTAATTTCTGAAGTCAAGAAGACTTAAAAAAAAATCAAATTAGGAGAAAATGGAGAGATGACTAAAGAGAGTGATGTGGACAAGAGAATTTATTGACTAAGGATGAAAAGAACAAAAAGGCATGGTGAATAAAGACAGAAATGTTAAATGTCAAAATAAACTGTGGCTAGCTAGGAAAAAATGTAGATCAAAGAAAAGATAAGAACCCTGTTCAGGAGTAGATCGGATAATAGTAATGGACAACTCAAAGAAGACATATTCATATGTATCTCAATTCCTATTTTGCTTCTAGTTTTCTTATCAATGAGAAAAATCTTTGGTTTGGAAAGGTCAGGGAAAAAAGTGACTAATGATGTTCATAAGAAGTTGATAAGGGGCAGCTAGGTGGTATAGTGGATAGAGAACCGGCCCTGGAGTCAGGAGGACCTGAGTTCAAATCCGGCCTCAGACACTTAAATTACCTAGCTGTGTGGCCTTGGGCAAGCTGCCTAACCCCATTTGCCTCGCAAAAACCTAAAAAAAAAAAAAAAAAAGTTGATATGGAACATTAGAATAGAACTGTAGAATTGGAGAAAGGGTGAGAGAAGCTTGAAGACATCAAGAAAGTCTGGGGATTGGCATAGTGAAATGAATGGACTATCAGGAAGAAAAAAAAACAGCAACAAAAGATCAAGAATATCAATGTAATTAATGAAAAAAAAAGTAAAGGAAAGTGGCCTAGTTCTACCAGATCCAAAACCATACTATAAAGTAACAATCATCAAAATTGCATGATATTGTTTAAAAAAATAGAATAATGGATCAGTAGATTATGATAAATTCAAAAGATACTATAGTAATCTACTGTTTGACAAACTAAAAAACATTAGTTTCTGGGATAAGAACTCACTATTTGACAAAAATTGTGGGGAAAACTGCAAAATAGTATGGCAAAAACCAGGCATAGACCCACAACTTACACCCTATACCAAAATAGGGTCAAAATGGGTACAGGATTTAAACATAGAAGGCAATAATATAGACCAAATAATAGATCAAGAAATACTCTGTAAGATATATGGAAAGGGGAGAAATTTATGACCAAACAAGAGAGTTCATTATAAATTGCAAAATGGATGATTTTTGACTATACTGAATTGAGAGGTTTTTGCACCAATAAAACCAATGCTGGCAAGATTGGAAGAAAAACAGAAAGCTGGGAAACCTTTTTCACAGCTAGAGGTTCTGATAAAGGCTCATTTCTAAAATATGTAGAGAATTGAATCAAATTTATAAGGTTTATCTGTATCCAGAGAAAGAATTGTGGACTTTGAATGAAGACCAAAGACTTTAAAGGAAAAAAACCTTTATCTTGTTATGTAATTTTGCTATCTCTTATACTTTATTTTTTTTCCCTTAAGGATATTATCTCTCTCTCTCATCACATTCAACTTAGATCAGTGTATACCATGGAAACTATGTAAAGACTAACAGACTGCCTTCTGTGGGGGGATGGGTGGAGGGAAGGAAGATTAGGGGGGAAATTGTAAAATTCAAAATAAATAAATAAATTGTGAAAAATAAAAAAAAAGAATTAGAGAAGGGCAAATGTTTCCATTTTTAGACAAGGGACCTTGCAAATTGTAGGCCAATGACTGAAATTGACTTTCATTTCTCACATCATTATAGGTAGAACTATTAAAATGATGATTAGTGAGTACCTAGAAAAGGAAACTGAAATCATCAAGATCCAACATGGCTAGTCAGACCAGAACATTCTCATTTTCTTTTGGCAAGGGTCTACCAAAAGGTGGATCAGGGAAATATTTCTGGTAGATCTTAAGTAGAGTTTAACAAAGCTTTTGACAAAGTTTTTTGTTCAATTTTTGTGGAAAAGATGGAGTAAATAAGAGAGAAGTTAGATGGATTTGTTAAGTCACCAGACCCAACAATTGATACTATCATTGTGGATTCATTTTTTTGACTGATTATGTGTTTAAAGAGTTTTTTTTCCTCTCTCATTTTATAACTGGAAGTTAACAATAGTAATGCTGGGGCGGCTAGGTGGCCCAGTGAATAGAACACTGGCCCTGGAGTCAAAGAGTACCTGAGTTCAAATCCGACCTCAGACACTTAATAATTGCCTAGCTGTGTGGCCTTGGGCAAGCCACTTAACCCCATTTGCCTTGAAAAAAAAACTAAAAAGAACCCAATAGTGATGTTAAAATATTAAAATGTTAACTTAAAAGAGTGACCCAGGGATCTGTAGTAGACCTTAGATCACTGAACAATTTTATCAATGACTTGGACAAAGGCACTGATAAAACATCAAATTTTCAGATTTTTTTTTCAAATTTTCAGATCTTATAAAACTAGAAGGAATAGTTAAAATTCTGGATGATAGAATCCATAAAGATTCTGACAAAGTACATTATGCTATGGGGTGGCTAGGTGGCACAGTGGATAAAGCACCACCCCTGGAGTCAGGAGTACATGGTTCAAATCTCGTCTCAGAAATAATTACCTAGCTTTGTGGCCTTGGGCAAGCCACTTAACCCCATTTGTCTTGCATAAATGAAAAAAAATTAAATTAACAAAGTACATTATGCTAAATCTAATAACCTAAAGTATAATAGTTAATATTTGTAAAATACTTTAAGGTTTATAAAGGACTTATCAAATGCTATCTCAGCGGATAGTACATGGGAATAAAATATGGGAAGAGGAGTACTATTATTTTCCCCATTTTATAGATGAGGAAACTGAAGCAGATAAATTATTTGCTCAGCATGTGTTTGAGGCAGGATTTAAAATGCAAGTCTTTATAAATACAAGTCTAGCACATTATCCACTAAGTTACTAGTTGACTCAAAAAATAATTGGATTGAATGTTAAAAACAGGAATTTTTAATTGGGTATCCTTGTGATTTAAAAAATAGTTTGATAACAATATTTCAATATAATTGGTTTACTTTGTAATTTTATTAATTCAGAAGTGTGATTCCAAGGATATTATAGGTTTCATTAGATTGTCCAAAAAGGTTAATAGCTTCTGGTATGAAATCTTACACTTGAATTCAAATAATTAATTTCAAAATGCTGGAAGAGGTGTATGTTGACATTAATCTAATAAAAAAAGACAGGTTTAGTGAACACTAAACCTAATAAAAATAAACAGTATGATGCTGGGCTACATTAAAAGAGACATAGTGGGGTGGCTAGGTGGTGCAGTGGATAGAGCACAAGCTCTGGAGTCAGGAGTACCTGAGTTCAAATCTGGCCTCAGACAATAATTACCTAGCTGTGTGGCCTTGGGAAAGCCACTTAACCCCATTGCCTAGCAAAAACCTAAAAAAAAAAAAAAAAAAAAAAAAAAAGAGACATAGTGCCCAAGCAGAAGAAGTTCTTAGGCCCTCTTTCCTCTTGCCTTCATTAGACCATATCTGGAGCACTGTTTTAAGTTTTTGGACACCATATTGAAAAGAACAATGGGAAGCTAAAGAATTCATAGGCTAAGAAGACTCAAATGGTGAAAGGATTTAAGGATTTAGGATTTTCATAGGAATGAAAAGCATTTCTTATGTGCCAAACATTGCGAATACAACTAAAAAAATTAGAAGTCCCTGCCCACAAGGAGCTTACATTCTAATAAAGAGAAGACAATGCATATAAAAGACTAGTAACCAAAAAGTAGTTTGCAAAGTCACAGGGTTGATAAGTGGAGTCAAAAGGAAGTAGTCATGCCCTCTTCAATAATAAATGATATTGAACTGGTTATTCTTCTGGAAAATGGAATTGGTGAAGGTAGGGAAAGGGGTGAAGAAGATAAGGATATAATGGCAGTGCAGATGGCAGGAAGATGGAGCATGATTAGGACTGGCTAGAATATAGTAATGAAGTCCCAGGGCACAAGCTCCAGAGCTGAGAGGGTTAAGGTCCCCCAAGGTAAGTTTTTGGTGTTCTACTGATATGGAAGATATGGTAGCAGAGTGAATCTTGTAACTACATGCATGTACAGCAGAGACCCAGGAAGATGAACCAGTTGAAGAAGCTGGAGAAGAATAACTCAGAGATGAAATAATTTAGGTGGTGGGGGAGGGGAAGAGGGCAAGGGAACTGAGCTTTCAGGGAAACTAGGGCTTCCATGAGGTAGAAATGAAAAGGGAGAGCCTATCAGGCACAAGAGAGAGCCTGAACCAAAGTAATATCAAATATTCTAATCTGGCTAGAATGTAGAACACACAACAAGTCATATGAAGTAAGTCCGGAAACAGAGGCAGCAGTCAGATTGTAAAGGGTCTTTTAAATTTCAAATAAATAAATGTGCATTTTATCCTCAAGGCAATTGATAGTCACTAAAGTTTCTTAAGAAGGAAAGTAACATAATCAGACCTAAGGTTTAGGAGTAACAATTTGGCAGTAAAGTAAAGAATGGTTTTGGAGAGGAAAAAAAACTTGTTTGTTCAGTTGTGTCTGACTCTTGGCAAAGATACTGGAGTGATTTTCCATTTCCTTCTCCAGCTCATTTTACAGATGAGAAAACTGAGGCAAACAGAATTAAATGACTTGCCAAGGATCACATTGCTAATAAGTGTCTGAGGCTACATTTGAACTTAGGTCTTCCTGATTCTGGAACTTAATTCACTGGACTTAATCCATTGTACCACAAGCCAAGTTTTACAAATATAAATATATATATAGGTATGTATATACATAGCTATTTATGTATGTATTGATAGATCTCTCTCTCTCTCTCTCTCTCTCTCTCTCTCTCTCTATATATATATATATATATATATATATATATATATATACAGGATAAATAGGAAATAATTAATGGAAAGAAAGCATTAGAATAAGAGAAACTAGGGGAATCTAGGAGAAGGAGTGTATTTAAGGAGAAACATAAAGAATTTTATTTTGAAATGCATTGAATTAGTGATGACTTTGGGGTATCAAAATGGAAATATAGGAGGCAGTTGGATATATAGGAATTGAGCTCAGGAAAAATATGAGGGGCAGAACCCACCCTCCCCTCCCTCCCCACACACATCCAATCACAATCCAAACACAATCAAGTTGGGCTGATTCTGTCTTCACAACATTTCTCACACTTATCTCCATCTCTTCTAGATTACAATAAGAGCATAATTGGTCTTCCTGCCTCAAGTTTCTCTACACTCCAGTTCATCTTTCACATAGCTACTAAAGAGATTTTCCTAAAACACAAGTTGTATTATCTCAGACCCCTATTTGAGAAACTCCAATCGCTCTCTTTTGCTGTATTGTATTTTGTTGGCATTCAAAGTTTACGCTCTGTCACCTGACTTTTACATATTACCTGCTATTTTGAACTCTTATTTTCTAACTACTAATTGGCACAGTGGATAGAGTACCAGTCCTGAAGTCAGGAGGACCTGAATTTAAATGCAACCACAGACACTTGACTCTTACTAGCTCCAGGACCAGTTCCAGTTGTCATGATCCATATCTGGCCACTGGACACAGATGGCTCCAGAGGACGCAGTGGGGTCAATGACTTAGCACAGCACATCTTCATTCAAATCCAATTCACTTGTTTGTTATAGCATCACCTCTCTGATTTCATGGACTTCTTCAAGAATAAAGGACAAATATCATCATTATCATCTTCTAGCTAAATTGGTCTATTTGCTATTCTTCCATTATGATAGTCCATCTTCTGTCTCCATGTCCTTGTTCTGGATGTTCTTCAAACTTATGGAGCAAGGGGTGAATTACTGTATAGGGGCCATCCTCCCTAGGTGTGTATACCTAGAGCTCCCCTGGAAACTTCTAGGGATTTCAGGGGCATGGTGATTCATCATTTGGACACATTGAAGATGATGTACTCCCTAACTGCTTCCAGCCACATGATGAATCAGCACCGAAGTATGCCTTCATATCGGGTTGCATGATAAAACATACACACATTTCAGACTCTGGAATCTTTTAAATTTTGTAAAAGAGTACAAGACTTTTAGGACTGTTTTAGGAGTCCAGAATTCCAGAATCTAAGTTAGAGATAGGCAGAACAATTCTTGTCCTTGAATTTCCCTCCAAGATAGAGGATTCCAATTTTTTAAATGTTTTTCTTTGTTGGAGACAGATAGAAATGTCACAGGGAATGTACCTAAAAATTGTTTGAGTCCTAAGTGTGAGAATTTCTACAATTTTCTTTTTTTTAGAAATGAATAACTTGAATCCTTTAAATCATCAGTTCTTTAGAGATGTCTCATTACTTAGCACAAAGAATATTGAAGAGCAGTCCTTAGATTTTATTCCAATTCCACTACCAACTATCTTTGTGACCTTGGGCAAAATATATTACATATCTCGGCCTCACTTTATTGATTTGTAAAATGTGGGGATTGGATACTAGTCTAATTGATGTTTAGGATATTTACTATCTCTAAAATTCTTTGATTCTGTTCTTGACTCTCTGAGACTGACTGGGCAAAAGCAAAACAGAGAGAGGGTTAGGGACCGCAATGCAAAAATATCTTTTCCTCTTTGGTCATTTCTGTGTACCTGTACACCTGTTCCACTCAAATGATGCTGATGTTATAAATTCAACTTAATTTAACAAACACCTTTTTTTGTTTTGTCTTTTTTTTATTTTTTCCAATTACTGCAAAGATAGTTTTCAACATTCATCCTTTTGCAAGCTTTTGAACTTCACATTTTCTACTTCCCTCCCCCCCCATGGCACAAATAATCTAGTATAAATTGTATATGTACAATCATGTTTCACAAATTTCCCTATTAGTCATTAACATACACTTATTAAATGTAGGCAGCTAAATGATATAGTTGCTATATCTGGACTCAGAAAATCTGAATTTAAATCCTACCATTAACAATTACTAGCTGTGTGGCCCTAGGCCAGTCACTTAACGTTACTGAACCTCAGTTTCCCCAGCAGTAAAATGAGAATTTTTAATGACCTCTACAGTCCCTTACAATTCTAAATGGTCCTATGAACCTATGGTAGCTGCTAGGTATACAAGACAATAATGAAATAGTCTCTGCCCTTGAGGAGTTTACTATTTTTACTATAGAAGATACGAAAAAGACAAAAATAAGTATAACACAAAGTAAAATATGATGTAGCAAAGACTAGAACCAGACAAAGTGCTCTAAGAAAATTAGAGAGAGAAAACACTTATTGGTGATAATGGGACAACCATAATTTACCTCCAAGATTTGAAACAGGACTTATGTTTTCTTGTTCTCTCTTTATTTTTTTAGAATCTTTCTTTTTATTATATAAATATTTTATTTGTTTTCTAATTATATAGTTTCTACCTATCATTTTTGGTAAGATTTTGAATTTTACACTTCCCCCCCATCCTCCCTTACCTTACCCCTCCAGCCCTCCCCACAGAAGGTAATCTGAAAATCTTTACATTGTTTCAATGCTATGCATTGATCAAAATTGATTGTGTTGAGAGAAAAAAGACATTATCTTTGAGAAAAAATAAAATATTAGAGATAGCAAAATTATGTAGTACATAAGACAACTTTTTTTTTTAAATTGAAGATAATAATCTTTGGTCTTTGTTTAAACTCCATAGTTCTTTCTCTGGATACAGATGGTATTCTCCATTGCAGACAGCCCAAAATTGTCCCTGATTGTTGCACTGATGGAATGAGCAAGTCCATCAAGGTAGATCATCACCCCCATGTTGCTGTTAGGGTGGACAATGTTCTTCTGGTTCTGCTCATCTCACTTAGCATCAATTCATGCAAGTCTTTCCAGGCTTCTCTGAAATCCCATCCTCCTGGTTTTTTAATAGAACAATAGTGTTATAACATACATATACCATAATTTGTTCAGTCTTTCCCCAATTGATGAATATCCCCTTGATTTCCAAATCTTTACCACCACAAACAGAGCTGCTATGCATATTTTTGTACAAGTGATGTTTTTACTCTTTTTCATGATCTCTTCAGGGCATAGACCAATAGTGGTCTCTCTTTCTTAAATTTTACTTTTCAACATCAGTCTAACCAACAACTATTTATTGAGAGCTTATTTATGTCCATCATTGTGCCATGCTTGTAGGGGCTATGTAAGTATATAATTTCTGAGTCTTTTGGGGCTTATAATTAGGAAGAAAATGCTAATAAATATAAAACAATTATACAATGTATAAGATAATATATGATGGATTGGAATTGGAAGTCTGTACTATAAATGCTATAAGATTTCAGGAAAAAAGAAATATTATTAGGAGCTGGAGACCGAGAAGGCTTCATAAAGAAGACACTATCTTCATTGATCATACTGTCCTGTCCTTTAAAGATACTTACTAATTATTGTGAAATCTGGAACTTTTACATAGTTCAAACACTTTCTCAACTTTGGATGCTGATGTGATATCCATTATCATCCATTGAATACCACTTCATTTTCATCAGCATCCATGGGAGGAGTGATGTACCAGTGACATGCAAATATAGTCTCACAAACCTGTTTCAAGCCATGGGAGGTTTCATGCAAAACCAGTTTCTTCCATAGGGACAAACCTTATGTAAAGCTGAAACAAACTTGAGAAACTGGTTTTAGGCAAGGCTTGTCAAGGCAGGAACTATGTTTGAAAGGGCAGCTTTGAACACTGTGGTCACTTTCTTATTTATGTAAGTGATGGTGTCAGAAACTATCTGCTTGTTGTCCCTTGAACTAATTAATGCTGCCATTTTCACATATACCTTCCCTACACTTCAGCTCTTCCCAATGTAGAACTCACCTTCTATTCTCCTAGCTATAGCTACAGTACTCTTTTGAGTTCATGTATCCTGGCATGCCATAGTCAAGATTCTGGGACATTGAGAGAAATAAAAGAGATATGAAAACTCCAAGACTCTAAGTCAGAATCATTTAACCTTATAGGCTCTCACAACCACAGCTACTTTTAGTCTTTTCTAGATGGAAGGAAAAAAAAGAGAAAGAAAAGGCAAGGCAGGAACTTCTTGGCTACTCTAAAGGACCAAACTATATAGACTTGAGAAGTCATGATCCCTAAGTGAGAATTTAACGGAGGGAGTTAGTGCCTAATAATTCTCTTTTCTTCCCTCTCTTTGTCTCTCTTGTCTCTTTCTCCCTCTATTCCTCTGCTTCTTTATACCTCTCCCTCAAGTCCAATTTTGGGGATGCTCATTTTTCCATCTTATTTTTTCCCCTCCTATTTAATTATTTTTTTTTAGGTTTTTGCAAGGCAAATGGAGTTGAGTGGCTTGCCCAAGGCCCCACAGCTAGGTAATTATTAAGTGTCTGAGGTCGGATTTGAACCCAGGTACTCCTGACTCCAGGGCCAGCGCCACCTAGCCACCCCGATGCTCATTTTTCAATCACAGAATCCTGCCTCTCAATCTGCTGGAAGATTGAGTTGATAAAGTGCTTTCAGAGGAATTCACATCAATGACCTGATGACCAACCAGAAAAAGCTGACTGAAGAATGAAGGTATTAGTAGGTGATGTTCTGCCCTGAAAACTCCAGGGTGCATCTGTGACATATTGTAGTGACATATTGTGAAGACATTCAAAAAAAGATCTTGACAGCATCCCCTGGTTGAAGTATCTGCTAGAAGATTTGCTTGGCAAGTGGCAAGGAGTTTGAATGGTGGTTATTTATGATAGGAAAAAACAGATGATAGGAGACCAATGTAGTTAGCTGACAATGTTTATTTACCCCATGCCTTTTTCCTTTTGAAACCAAAATTCTTGGGGAGGGGAGTGTCAATCCATTATCAATATGGTCTCTGGCTAAACTTGTGAAAAAGTGAACTGAGTAGGGGAAGTTAGAAAATTCAGACCTTAATTGTATTGGTTGTGGCTCATTTAAGCCTAGTTGGTTTTAACTTTAGACTTTTTTATATTTCGATTTCTCTTTGTTAAAGTATTTTGATCTATAGGTTAAAAATTAATCCTTTGAAACTCCACCAAGTAGAAAAAGAAAGTAAGATCCATTGAAAATAAGGGCAAGTCAAGTGAATTATAAATTTTAAGGAAATTAACTCATACCTTTAGATTAGATAAAAACCTAGATAATATAGATCTCATCTACACTTGTACAGAGGAATTAAAAAGGTGCTGGGTTCTCAGAGCAACAAGGTACTGTTCATACCTGCATAGTTATTTGAGCTGATAATTTAGGGCTTGGTTTGCCATCTGGTGGCTTGTCTAAGTGTGGCATCCAGAATGGCTATTTAGCTTCCCTGCTCCACTCCACCTCCTTCATTGGCAACCTAAAGCAAATTGTTCCTGTGAATAGAGTACTGCATTCACTTAATAATTTTAAGGAAAGAGAAAATACCCTGAGTGCCTTTGGATCTTTGGTTACCAAGATAATGCTAAATATTTTAGGTTTGAGATCTAAAGAGATAACATAAGTTTTGTAGCATACTGCTAATCAATCAATGAATATTTACTGATTTGTAGGATGTCAGAGCTGGAAGACAACTTAGAGCTTATCTAGTCTAATTTCTCCATTTTAACGAGATCTAGTGTCTTGTCCAAGATCATGTACCTTGCAAGGGGTGAAGTGAGGACTTGAAGACAAACTTTCCTTAAGCCAAGTGTTAGGCACTGTGTTAAATGCTAGAGATATAAAGACAAAAAATGAAACAGTGCCAGCTCTCATAGAGCTAATATTCTAATGGGGGAAAGCATCTTCTTACAAAAATATAAGCCCACCCAGAGAAGAAGAAGTGGTGACTGTGTGAAAGTGTGGTAAGTAAATGGGTTGGCAAGGATAAAGTAGGTAGACAATTTGAATACAAAGCGTCCCAAAAAAGATTAGTGAAGTGGAAGCTTTAAAAACTTCAGAAGTAGAAAATACATAGCTGGAAAAACAAATAAAGAAATGAGAATAACTTCAGAAGTATAAATGTTACAAATGTATAAAAACCATAATTTGAAAGGTTAATTGTTTAAATTTCTTTTACATTTATTCAGTTTTGTGGATTTCTGACAACTTTAAAACTTTAATTTTAATAACAGTATCCTATTATTATACATTGCATGCAACAATTCTGGATAATGCTTTCTCAGACTAATGCACTGGTAGAAGAGGTCCTCTCTTGGCCTTCCCAGATACCTAATTTGTTTCTGTTAGTTTTTTTTTCTTGTGGAGTCATGTCAAAATGGTCATATATACATCAAAACTGTTCTTTGGATGATCTTAAGACTAAAATTACAAAGGCAAGCCCTTCAGTTAATGAGCAACAGCTGATGTTCTTACAAAATTTGAAAACTTACATATACTTATATGTACATATCAGAAGACAGTAGTTATATTGAATTTTAAAAAGAAATATCAATATTTTAAAATTTTAAATAAATTACCTTTCAGATATTGCTTTCTACAAGTTTATAGTTTTTAAATCTTCTTAAGTATTAGATATGTATGCACTTATAATTTGAAACCATGATGACTTTTGGGACAGGATGTAAAAGGTACTAACACCAACACTAACACTAACACTAACAGTTGAAGAGATTAGAAGAGACTTTATGTACCAGGAGTTATGAAGGAAACCAGAGATACTAAGAGTCCAGATGAGAAGGCAGTATATTTTAGGTATTCAGAAAAGAAAGTAGACTAGTATACAGTAGGTATTTAAAATGTAATTTTACCAGGAGGTAAAATTGGATGGCACATAGTCACCAAAGGTGGATGAGCAGCCCTGAAAAGAGCTCAACAAACCCTCACACTAGAGGTGCTAATCTTCTTTGAATACCCTATCCTCTAGGCTAAACAAGGTTGAAGGTAACCAATAAGCTTCAAATCCATTGATGAATTAAGGGAATGACTACCCCCAAGCTTGTGGAGACCTCCCCTAAGGTAATTGGCAGATGAAAACAATTTGTTTCAATGGCCACAAAGGGGTTTGAAGCAGGAGCTGTGGAATGCTCTGAGCTTGGTCAGACATGGAAAACCTAAGGTCACCCACTGTATCCTTGTCATTTATCTTGATTTATGTCAAGTCTGTTGACTCTGGGGGAAACCATGAGGCTAAGGTCTTTGATTTCCTCTGCCCCATTCATATCCAATTCATTTGCAAGTCAAGACATCACCCTCGTGATGTCCTTAGTTCTGTTCAAGAATGAAGGACCACCACCACCAACAAAAACTTATACTTTATTTAGTACAACTACTTATTCTGATTTTCCTTTTTTTTAATGTTACTTTTACTTCCTCATATATCACACTGAAGGACAGTGTGAATTCAAGTATAATGGATCCATTGTTATTGATGGAAGAAAATAATTTGTTATAGAAATTTGAGGGCTCTCCCCTGCCCGCACACACTGCTACTTCTATTATGAGGCAATATTACCTTCTAGGTGATAATCTAACTGTACAGAGATAATTATTTGGAAATGACTATATGTCACCTATCATTTCCTATCTGTTGGAATATAATCCACATATAACTTGGTGATCACTACATCCCATCTCCTTGTTTTTAAAGGAGAAAGATTTATGTAATCTATAAGCTTTTTTGCCTATCCCATTTCACACCCTTGAACAATGTTTTCCTATATACTTTTCACTGTCCTTCCCTATATTACCATTGCATTTAGGTCATTAAATATCTAAGCACATATTTATTTAATTTGAAGGGTTTTCTACAGTCTTTCTTATAATCTTTCTACCTCTTTGTTGTGCTGATACATAGGATATAATTATCTTTATGGCAATTTTTTTGCTAATGGTAATGTATTCTGTGTTTAAACAGTTTAGGCTTCCTCCTCTAAAATTTCTTGAAGGTACCAGACAAGAACAACAAATGCAGGAGCACACAGTACTTATTTCTTCAGAACTATTAAAGTAAAAGAAGTTACTAGAAAGTATTGGTGGTGAGTGGGACATTTGTAATGAAGATTATAGACTATTTTTTTTAACTCAGCAATGCCAGACATTCTAGGAGAGACTACATGGACAATGGACTTACAGTATAGTGATTCTGGGTGAGGGTCCCAACACTTTCTGTAGAGATTCTGTAGGGGATCCCCATCTTTTTGGGGATGACAATATCTCCACTTGTAGGGACAGCATGGCTACCAGGGACACCAAAGAAAATCTGATAGAGCCCAACTAGATGACTACATGAAAGTGTGGTAAGCAAATAGGTTGTCAAGGATAAAGTAGGTAGGCAATTGCCCTTAGGAGATATACAAGATGGCACCAGATTTTGAATCCTCTGGCAGCCTAAAGACCAAGATGTAGGGATTATTGGTAAGACAATTGTTCCCCTTTTCCCCAACAACTATGAAATGGAGCATAGGAATGTGCTCTTCTAAAATATAAAGTGCTAGGAATACATAGTCAAAGGCTGGGGAGATAGGGGACAGTAGAAGTGATGAAAAGATTTTTGGGTTTTAATCTAGAATCTTTTGAATCCTGATTCTTATTGATTAAATTTTTCTAATCTATATAATCTGAATATATGTTCTTTTGGGGTCACATAATGCAGGGAAAGGAGATAAGAATCATATTGAGAAATGAGGTCATGAGGCATCTTATCAAATACTATATTAGGAGCTCAAAAATTGACAGAGAATCTCCTCTGATCAATAACCCTTTAACCCCTCACCTTTTGAGTCAAACCAAGAGGAACTTGGGTCAACACTTGGAAGCTAAGATTGTTTTCCATCTTACCCTCAGAAATCTAGGCAGACAGCCTGTGCTTGCACATATGCAAAAGAGGCCCAGGTTCACTTACTGTGGTTTATGTAGAGAATGTACTCTGAATAGCTAATCTAGAGCACACCCTTGGGAGGCAAATAGAAACCAATGTCTACCCACCTATGTAAGGCACAGGTGCTTCTGTATAGAGAGAGCAACCTCTTCCTGGCACCTCTTATACTTATCATTAATTCTGTAATATGAGATGAACAAGTGCCCTAAGATTTGATATTTGTTATTGTCCTTGGCCTCATTATAAAATCAATCCTGACAAATTTTTTAAAATTTGCTTTTCACAAGTAAACATCTTTTCATTTTGCTGTTATTTCCTTTGTCTCTAGTTTTAATTTATAGTAAGAAAGTCAAGATTAGTGTGATATGATTCCTCCACAATTGGTTTACTTGTTTGCACAGGACAAGTGGTTCACATTTAGGTTTTTACTGTATATAGACAACATAAAAACTGTAATTCTGAGTACTGTCAAAGAAAAAAATCCACCAACTCTGCCTTTAGCCTGTAAGAAGTAATTTAACTTAATTTTATTTAACATAAGATTAATCTAATTCCAAATCATTTCTGACTTGGAGAGATGTTAAAAATGGTAGAGTTTCCTCATACTTTCCTACATGTTATTGTAGATAGACAATTTTAAGGTAGCAGTTTTGGGAATCTAGTACAAGGAAAAAGATCACAATAGATTTAAAATAGTGTGGAGATCAACATTCCAGAACATTATCTATTCCTCTTGGATGGAAAAGAGATCCTTCCTGTGATCATTATCTTAATTATATATAATCTTGATTTGTAAAAAAGTTTTTATTTTTTAAGGATCATATTGTCAGTCATTCAAGTGAATAGAGAAGCAATGATTTCATCTAGAGAAGATTCTTCTCCCTTCTCTCTAGCCATCTCTAAGCTGCTGCAGAGACAGTAATCATATGTCATACAAGCTCCAAATATCATTTCCAAGAAGGTAAGGTTGAACTGTATTGATGATTCTACCCTCTTTCTCAAAGGGAAAAGTCTAGAAAAAGTTTTAAGCAAGAGAAATATTATTTTTAATACAAATAGCAGGTTTTAAAAAAATGTTTCTTCAATATTCTCTGGTCCTATTTCTGACAGTCTGACACACTCACTACTACCAAAGCAAAAGGGGGTTATTGTAAAGGACTAAGGGTCATTTTGAATTTGTCTTTGTTTACATGCCTTGCCATGGCCAAGGCGACCATGAAACAAAATATTACCAGGGTATTAGCCTCATACTTAGACTGTCTCTTGGAATGCTGATGTGGTATATGTCTTGAACTGTACTTGTAGTCATTCCAGGAAGTAGAGTTTGTGCTCCTACTGTTCTAGCCCTCAAGAATTATGGGTCACTTTGATGAGGCATGATAGGACTTTGCAGAGGAGCAATATCTTACCAGGAAATCGAAGGTCAGTTCAATTAAATGAAGCTGCTTTTTCAAAACATCTTTGCAGGGTGTCTCTGTGTGTGTATGTATGTATGTGTGTGTGTGTGTGTGTGTTTGTGTAAGCTGTGGTCCCATGAACTTCAGAAGACAATGACTTGAAAGACTTGAGAGAGGGAATAGACCTGTTAGTCAGGCAGTTTACCCAACATTCCCAGGTTCCAGGGTTGGCCCCTGACTTTGAACTGGAAAGGGATTGTGGAAGGAGAAGTAGGATCTTACCATCAGCAGCAATAACTGCTGACCAACTACCAACAAGAGGCAGATGAGCACAAGAGGCCAGGAATGACAGCACAGCTCCTTCCCTTCACCCCATACCCAAGTCTGAAGGTCCTGCTTCCAGTCTAACCTTTATAGCCATCATCTGAGAAGTAACTCCTGTGGAGAAAAGGCCATCCATCCTCATCAACTGCTATTCACAGAGCAGCAAGGCATCCCCTCAGGTAAAGACAGGAGGCTATGTATGCCAAGAAAATCAAACTATCACCACCATCTTGGCCATAATTTTCCCCAGGTTCTGATGAAACTAGCTCAAGGTCTTGAACCCAAGAACTTTGAAAATATTAATGCTTCTATCACAGACACTCAACTTAGGAGGCAACTTTGTGTTGATGCAGTCTGGTCAGTGCTACACCATAATTACTGATGATCCAGAAAAGAAGGAGCTTGCCACCAAAATCCTTGACATTTTTTAATAGATCAGCCCCAATGATTGAAATGATTTTATCAGTGTAAATGGCATTAAAACTGTTTTGCAGCTGAACCTAAAGAATCATGGAACTTTTCAATCTAACTTGCAACTGAATCTTCCATACATGTTGTTTCTCTCATTAGAATGGGAGCTCTTTGAGAGTAGGAACTCTCTTACTTTTGTATTAGTAAAAACTTAATACAATACTTTGGACAGGGTAAGGGTTCACATATTTTTTCCATTCATTGATTCTTTCATTTAGCAGGAACCACTTCAATCTCACTCTTTTTTTTTAAGGTTTTTGCAAGGCAGATGGGGTTAAGTGGCTTGCCCAAGGCCACACAGCTAGGTAATCATTAAATGTCTGAGACCAGATTTGAATCCAGGTACTCCTGACTCCAGGGCTGGTGCTTTATCCACTGTGCCACCTAGCCACCCCTCAATATCACTCTTTAAAGCTGCCAAGGTTAGGTCAGCATGAGCAGAGCTATAGTCTGTTGGAAAAGATCATAGTGACAGACTTCCTTTCTTCTCTTCTCCTGATTTCATATCATTCAGATATCTTCTATTTGCTCATCCTTTGCTCTGGTCTCAAAAGAAGAAATAGTCCCTCTTGCCATACATTTACTCTAGATTCTGTCACCTTCCATCTTCTTCAACAGCTTGTCCCCATCATCATTTTCATTTTCTCTCTTATCTCTCCCTCCTTCCCTGAAGCCTACAAATGTACAAATATCTTCCTATCCTTCAAAGAATAAAACAAAGCAACAACAATAACAGTAACAGCAACCAAACTCATTTGATCTTATCATTTTATTAACTATGATCCTATAAATTTCCTCCCCCTTCATGGAAAATTTCAAGCAAGCTACTTAGTACCCCTTCTGTCATTCTCTTACTATACCCTCTACCCTCTGGCTTCTTGATCTCATTGTTCAACTGATACTACCCTCTCCAAAGAAGGAACCAATGATCTCTTAATGGACAAATCTCATGGGTTTTTTCTCAGTTCTCACCTTGATCTATCTTTGAATATGAATTTGTCACTGCTGATCAATTCCTTTAGGATGTATTCCTTTTGGGGGGGTTATTTTTTTGATACTGGTGTCTCCTGGATCTCCTTTCTCTATCTCTTACTGTAATGTTAGATCTTCATTCATTCATATCATGCCATGGATGTCACCCAAAACTGTGTCCTAGGATCTCTTTTGTCTAGAGTATCTTATTGTCCACTTTATACTTGGTGATAGCTTTAGCTCCCAAGGATTCAGTTATCTTTATGCAGATGATTCTCAGGTCTGCATATCTAGTTATAACAAATTTAACATGTCCAAAATAGAACTCTTTACCTTTTCCCTAAATCCTCCTCTCTTCCTAACTTTTTTATTATTGTTGAGGATGCAACTGACATCATCCTCAACTTCTCACTATCACTCCTCCTATCCAATCTGTTGCCAAATCTTATCTTTTTTACTTTTTTTTATATGTCTCCTCTCCATTTATACAGCCATCATTTTATTTCAAGCTCTCATTCTCTGTCATACTTGGACTATTGCAATATTCTTTTGCAATATAATGGGTAGCTAAGTGGCACAGTGGATAGAAGGCTGTGCCTACAATCAGGAAGACTCATCTTCCTGAGTTCAAATCTGGTCTCCAACTCTTATGAGCTGGGCAAGTCACTAAATACTCTTTGCCCTTAGCTATCAAAAAAGAGCTGGAGAAGGAAATACACTCTAGTATCTTTGCTAAGAATAGCTCAAATGGGGTCATGAAGAGTCAGGCATGACTACAAACAACTGAAAAACAACAAATTTCATTACTGTAAAAACTGGTCTTCCAATTTCAACTCTCTTCTTAATTCAGTCCATCCTCTACTCAGCTGCTAAATAAAATGGCAGCTGATGATGCAGTAGATAGAATTCTGGGTCTGAAGTCAGGATGTTCAAATATGAACTCCTTATCCTGAGCAAGCCATTTAATTTCTCTTTGCCTACATTTTCTCAGCCATAAAATGGTGATAACAGCACTTCATTTGTGGGATTCTTATGAGAATTGAATGAGATATTTGTAAAGTATTTAGCACATTGTTAGTGCTATATACATTATTTTCTTCCTGAAATAATTTTCCTAAAGTATATGACCATGTCATCTATCCACTTATTAAAATTCCATGACTACCCAATGGATCAAATATAAAGTCCTCTGACATTTAAAGTATTTTATAACCTGATACCTTTTTTCCTTTTCTGCTATGCTACCTTCCTCCCCTTACTCAGTCATCCACCCAGCACTGACTTACTCGTTCCTTCCATAGGATATTCTATCTCTAGTCTCTATTCTTTTGGTCTGACTGTCCCTCATGTGTAGAAGATACTACCTTGTTATCTCCTAATTTCTCTGAATTGCTTGAAGACTCAACTCAAATTCCAACATGTATCTACAGGAGGCCTTCCTTTTGAGAAGACCTTTCCTCTATTTTGTGTATGTATCATGTATGTACCTAATTATTTACGTATTTTTTTCTCTCATTAGAATGTGAACTCCTTAAAGCCTTAAGGCTGTTTCCAATGTCTTATCAGACTGCCTAGAATATAGTAAATGCTTACTAAAAGCTTGTCAACATGAAATATGGACTGAACTGAATCTGCATTGTTGAACTCCCTGATCCTGAAGAAGACAATATGCCCATTTCTTCCCAATCCTGAAAAAATTCCCCTCAGTCCTCTGTCTCTTCTGTGGTTTGTAGCTAAATTTCTTGAGAATGCAGTTTAGAAAAGTACCTTCATTTTCTCTCCTCATTCTCTTTTCTTATTACCTGACTTCTGACCTTATCATTCTATTGAACTGACTCTCTCCAAAATTACTAATGATTACTTAATTGTCAAATCCCATGACCTTTTCTTCATCTTCATTCTTCTCAACCTCTTTGCAGCCTTTGCCATTGTCCATCATCTCCTTCTCATCAATATTCTCTTCTTTCTACCTGATTGCTCCTTCTCTGGATCTTCCTTTGGATC
Organism: Macrotis lagotis; assembly: GCF_037893015.1. Taxonomy (NCBI): domain Eukaryota; kingdom Metazoa; phylum Chordata; class Mammalia; order Peramelemorphia; family Peramelidae; genus Macrotis; species Macrotis lagotis. Next base: position 204,778,845 of record NC_133664.1, on the reverse strand, counting down.
ATTTCCTTTAATGTTAGGTATCCCACATGATTTTGCCCTGGACCATCTTTTCCTCTCTTTCTATATTACTTCCTTTGGTGATCTCATCTGCTCCTATGGATTAATTATCATTTTTATCCTGATAATTCTTAGATCTGCTGATTTGCCCTATCCACTTCTCTGAAATCCGGTCCTACATCTCCAATTACCTTCTCAGTCTGATGCTCAGCAAATATCTTATGTTCAAAACTGAATTATCTTTCCCTCTAAACTCTCCTGCCTCTAAAATTTCCCTGTTACTACAAAGGGTATCACCATCCTCAGACTTACAATCTAGATATCATCCTCAATTCCTTACTACTTGTCACCCCATGTGTAATCTGATAAGAAGATCTATTGAGTCCACCTTCTCTGGTCTGATACTACTGCCATCGCTCTGGAGCTGGCCCTTATCACCTTAGGCTTGGACTATTGCAATAATGTACTGACCGGTCTCTCCCCACTCTAATCCATCTTACATTAAAGTCACCAAAGGGACTTTCCTAAAATGAAGATTCTGTAATGTCATCCTCTCCCCCTACTCAATAAATTTTATTTATTCTGTATAGATTTTGTTTGTACATATTTGTTTGCTGTATCCCCTTTTAGATTGTGAGCTCCTTAAGAAACATACGAGACTGTCTTTTGCTTCTTTTTCTCTTCCCATTGGTTAGCAGAGTATACATACAGAGGAGGCATTTAATAGATATTTATTGAATAATTCTTTCCTTTTATTCCTCTTAGGAAAAATTGAATGTGCATCTGTTCCTTTAAGTCTGGTTTTTCTGATTCTTTTGACTCTGTTAGGTTGTTTGAAAGGCAGCTAAAGTTAGGCATCTGCAGTTTGGAGGTTTTGTTCTTTTTTCACAGTATTTACTTTTTGTCTTAAGTCTTTAAACCTGTGGGGAAAAAATTGCTGGCTGACAAAAGCTTCAGGCGTTTGATTACCAATCACTTGAAGAAAGGTACAAATGGCATACTATGCAGATGACAAAATATGAGAGGCATAACTAACACACTAGAGGATAAAGTCTGGATTCAAAAAGATCTTGACAGACTCCAGCACTGTACTGGAGCCAAATTAATAATGTTGTTCAATAGGAATACCTGTAAAGAATCACACCTGGGAACAAAGAAAAATAATTTCAAATTGCAAAATTGAGATTCATGGTTGTTCTGAAAAAAAAAAAACTTGGGGCCTCAGAGTTATTTTATTTAGCAGTGTCATATGGCAGCCAAAAAAACTGATTGCCATTTTAGGAAGGCTTTAAAGAAACAACTTAAAGGAACAGGAAAAGATAGTTCCAATGTCCACTGTTCCTGTTAGACCTCACCTGGGTTCTTGTGCTCATTTCTGGGTGCCACATTATAAGGGACATTGGTAAATTGGAGAATGTCCAGAGGGCACCTAGGATTATGAAGGAACTTGCTTACATCATGTGAAGAATGAATGAAGGAATAGGATTGAGAAAAAAGGACTCTGGGAGATATTATAACTGTTTTCAAGTATTTGAAGGACCACAATTTGGAGTTGGGATTAGACTTGTTCTGGTCAGTCCCAGAGGACAGAACTAAGTGCCATGGGTGGAAATCATAAAAAAACAAAATTTAGGATTGAAGACAAGAAAAACTTCTTAATAATTGGAACTGTATAAAAATAGAATTGGCTGTCTCAAGAGGTCAGTGGATTCTCACTCTTCAGAAATCTGAAAGATGAACACTTTTTTAGGGATATTCTAATGGAGAATCCTTTTTTCTATGGGTCATACTGGATGATTGCTAAGGTTTCTATAACTTTCAAAATCTATGATTCTGCAACCCATTAACAAATTCACTAATAAAGATAAAGGGGAAAATGAGGAATCTCCTTCTTTTGTAGATAAAAGATATTTTTGCCCAGTAAGGCTGAGTGAGAGTGAGAGTTGCAAAAGCATAAAGGAAGCCACTATTATTTCCCACAAATCCAGTGCCAAATATAGTATACTTTCTTGGCTGAAATTTTTTCTTCCCATTTGTAAGATAGAAAAGAGAAAAGGAAGGATAGAAGAGAGTAAGAAGGAAAAAGAGGAAGAAATAAAGAAAAAAGAGAATAAAGGAAGGAAATAAAGAAGGAAGAAAGAAATGGAAGAAAGAAAGAAAGAAAGAAAGAAAGAAAGAAAGAAAGAAAGAAAGAAAGAAAGAAAGAAAGAAAGAAAGAAAGAAAGAAAGAAAGAAAGAAAGAAAGAAAGAAAGAAAAAGAAAGTCTCACTAGGGGGAAAAGAAAGGCTAGCGTTTGAGATGCTTGGAGTGTTGTTTTTTCCCTTGCTACAAAAATATTAACTTCAGAGGAACAGAGGAAGTATATGGATACCTATAGTAGACTAGTTAGAATGATTATCATCTCACTTTTATCACAGCATTCTAACTGCTGACTGTCTAAACCCCTAACTCTCTCCTCTTGAGAGTTAAATTTGTATGATTTTAAATCAAACTAATTTCCTTATTTTTTGCACTTCTTTATATTACTTACATAAGAAACTTTAGTATCTTGACAATAAAGTACAAATTTCAATTCAATTCATCAAATATTTATAATGCGATCTCAGATTTTTTTCCTCAAACAAGATGAGCTAGAAAGATCTCAGAAACACATGAAACAGATAAATGATACAGAGCAAATTTGATTAACAGTCTTATCCTTTCTCTTTCTTGCAGATACATATATATATAAAACACTGCATGACCCAGGTCCTTAGAAATAGCCATGTGTGTTGGTACATCCTGAACAGGTATTACCATTGCCATTTTTCTGAGAGACATGTGGTTTCCAAAAAAGGATTAAGCACTTGGGGTTGATTTGTCAAGGTTTCTAGTCCAACAGGCAAATCTTATCCTACAAATCTGTAGGATCTCAGCCAAGCTGTCTGGGTTCATTTCTATAAGGAAGTAGCTTAATTCTACTTAAAAGCTTTTTTAAAAAAAATGAATATGACTGAGCTCCCAAATATGATGTGGATGCAAGCTCCCTGGGAAGGCTCCTTTGAACCTTACAAAAGAAATCTCAATGAAACATTTTTTGAATGCACAGAAGAAAGCAAAATGAGTTCAGAAGGGGCACACACACACACACACACACACACACACACACACACACACACACGAAGGCAAGGTTGGTACCACCACATTAAACTGAATATATATAGTTTAAGAAGTCATACACATTCTTCATGGTTTTATATGTAATCTTTTTCTGGCCTTCAATATCTTTGAATATTCAGAGAATGCTTATAGGCAGTAGGGAAGATATCTCAATCCTACATCTTAAGTAGAAGCAGAGAATTTAAAGTGTAAAGGTGGGGACCATCTGTTAGAGAATAAGGGAGAGGATAGAATTAAAGTCATATGTAGAGGAGTTGGCCTTGGAGAGAAGAAGGGCACCGTATTCATAGAGATTATAGTAATATTGTAAAGGATAATAACAAGGAGTTGTGAGATAAGGAGAAGATGAAGTGAATGGCTCAAAGTGAATGGTTTCCATTTTTGATTTAAGTGTTTTGTTGATTGTCTAAACTTAATAAAGTATTAATAATGTATATTATATTAAACTTAAAAGTGTGTGTATATACATTTTTCCTGGAAAATTCTTAAACATTTACCTATACACTCCTGTATTACTCTAAAAATAAAACTTGAGTAGGAGTATAGTAGAAAGGCTTAGGAAATTAAGTCATCACCAGACTGAAAGTCTAGTGACTGTAGTATAACAATATTAATTGGTATTTTAAATAGTGCTTTAAGGTTTACATGTGGCTGAATAGAGCGGGAGGAATTGAACTGATTGAACTACTTTATATACATTATCTCATTAGAAACTCACAATATCTTAGGGGTCAGCTAGGTGGCTCAGTGAATAGAGCATGGGCCCTGGAGTCAGGAGTACCTGGGTTCAAATCAGACACTTAATAATTACCTAGCTGCGTGGCCTTGGGCAAGCCACTTGACCCCATTTGCCTTGCAAAAACCTAAAAAAAACCCCACAATATCTTTGTGTGGAAGGCTGTAAGAGAAAAGAGATCTGGAACAGCTAATAGTGAATGTGACAGAGAATCACCTGGAAGAATAAAAGGATTGCCTTATGGCAGTAAGGGCCCAGTTGATATTAGATAAAATATCTTTACAATGAATCCAATCAGTTCAATTCCTCCCCCTCTGTTCAGCCACATGTAAGCAGGAGTAAAAGAGGCAGAGTATGACAGTATCTCAAGTTTGGCTTGAAAGATAATAGGATGAGGCAACAAGTTAATTCTGTTTTACTGTCAACTTGGATTAATAAATTTCTCTGAAGAGAGGTGAGGGTGAAAGGAGGAGAGAGGGAGAGGGAAAGAGGGAGAGGGAGAGAGAGAGAGAGAGAGAGAGAGAGAGAGAGAGAGAGAGAGAGAGAGAGAGAGAGAGAGAGAGAGAGAGAGAGAGAGAGAGAATGAAAAATAGTGTAGGATCAATCTGATTCTCTAAAGGAGCAGAAATTAGGAAGGAAAGTTTAACCAGAGTAGAAGTAAGGATCTGGGAAAGTATGTGTGGAGAGGTAGGGAAATATGGGACGATAAATACTTTCAAGAGGATCAAAGTTTAGGGAAAGATGGAATGATAGGAAATTTTGATCAGCTAAAGGAATTTCAGAATTCTTTTTTTTTAAGGATTTTTTTTTTCAAGGCAAATGGGGTTAAGTGGCTTGCCCAAGGCCACACAGCTAGGTAATTATTAAGTGTCTGAGACCGGATTTGAACCCAGGTACTCCTGACTCCAGGGCCAGTGCTTTATCCACTGTGCCACCTAGCTGCCCCTTTGCCACCTAGCTGCCCCTCAGAATTCTTGATTGTAAAAGTAGAACTGTCTTGAGGGAATGGCATGATCAGGGGTATAACCATTCCTGCATGGAGCTCAGGTAAAGAAGAGTAATAGTTAGTCTTGAGATTTCAGAGGAACTGGGAATTTGAGGTATTTGAGAGAACATCAACCAGTATGTTACATTCTATTAGAATAAAAGAGTTAGGAGATGAGGGAGATTGTAAACTAGGCTTAATTCATGGGAAAATCAGAGAGAATTTCCTTCAGGCTGAGTAGATAATAGCTAGCATAACCTGGATTGGATGACTTGTTTTTTCTCTCTTAATCTCCCAGTAAGAGCAACCACTCCAGGCCTGTCCTCTTGAACAATGTCTTAACCCCCAAAATGATGTATTCTTTGATAATCACCAGCCAATTCTCCAATTTCCTTAAGGCTGTAAGTATTGGCCTTATTCCTGGTTCACAATTTGAAGGGTTAAATTAGTTACTCCTTGGCACAATATGTTGCTATATCCGAGTTAGAGACTCAGTAATATGTATATTGACATTGTTTTAATCTAGAAGAGAACTTTTTCTACTTCCTCTCCTTATTAAATAGATGAGAAAATTGGAGTGATTATATGACTTATGCTAAACAAAGGTAGGGGGCAGCTAAGTGGCCCAGTAGATAGATCACTGGTCCTGGAATCAGAAGGACCTGAATTCAAATCTGACCTCAGCCACTTAATATTTACTTTGTTGTGAGACCTTGAGCAAGTCATTTAACCCCATTGCTTTGCAAAGAGCAGAGAGAAAAAATATTATTTAGTTAATGAGCCCAAGTATTAAGAATTTGAGCTCAAATTTTTCTTCAGAGCCTATTCTCTTTCCACTGTTCCAGACTACCTCCTAAAGGTAGAGCCTTATAGTATTAGAGATTTGGAATGGAGGAGAGTATAGCTAGATCAAGGGTGATGGCTTGGGAAAGTACTGAGAGGTGGAGGAATTATAGGTCACTGAAAAGATGATAAATAGGTTTAGGTGGATTAAGACATAGGGAGAGATGGGATGATAAGAGATTGTGATCAGAGAAAGAAATTTCAGAATTCTTAATCATAGAAGAATCCTAAACTGTCTCCTGGCCAAGTACTAACAAGGTTTGACCTTGTTTATTTTCCAAGATCAGACAAGATAAGTTCTGAGCAGTATAACCATAGCCTTATATATACAGGCCAAAATCTTGTTTCCTGAACTCACTGCCATCTTGTGGATATTTTTAGCTTCAGCATCCTCTCCTCTCTTCATTTACCAAATCTAAATTGTCTTAAGTTTTGCTTCATTTCAAGTCTTTCATTTTCTTCTTTTATTTGTTTTTTACATCTTAAGACATAAAGTCCAATGATAGATTAGGGATGAAACCCACTCTGAGAAGCCACAGAACTCTAACTTCAGTGGGCCACTCTAGAGAGGTTGAGGAATGGTATGCCGGAATATGATACTTGCTGTCATCAGCTTGGAGGTGAGCTGAAGAAAAGTTATGAAAAGGAGGGATTTCCCATGTTTTTCCCCTTCTGAGAGCTTCACTGAATTGGATGAACAGCCCTAAGGAGGATACCAGGTCAGGATAGCTGCATACCTTAAAGGGAGTTTCAGAGAATGGAAGGAGAAAAGAATCTTCTGGGAGCCTTGTCTTCTCGTGTCTTTAAGTAATTGGACCACAATATAGACCTCTGGGAAGAAGTTTCCTGGTACACTCACAATTTAATTCATTCAATCAATTAATAAAACATTTCTGAAGCATCTATTCTATGGTAGGCACTCTGTTAAGAGCTAGGGATACAAAAAGAGGCAAAAGACAGTCCTCAAGGAGTTTAACATCTCAATAATGAATAAATAGGAAATCATTAATAGAGGGCTAGCATTAAGAAGAGTTAAGGAAGGCTTCCATTGATTAGCTCAGGGTGCCATAGCCAGCATATATCAGAGGCAGGATTTGACTCTAGGTTTTCTTAACGATGAGGACAAGTCCTCTATTGACTCTACCATCTTGACTGACTTTTGTAAATCTGTTCCATTGTGGGCTTTTCTCTACCATATAGTTCCATAATGGTGTTTCCCCTTTCTATCATCATACACATTAGATTTGACTCTCCTAAGAGTTTAGAACTTTGGTAGGTTTATAACCTGTGCCATTCCACCTTGGCCTGGTTCTGATGACCCTTCCATACTAACATGCAACCAATCCTTTGCCTCAATTCCTCTACTCAGACCCTTTCCCAATCCCTGCTAATAATAGTACTTTTCCTGTTTGTCCTTCCCTTTCTTTGTATTTCCCAGTGTACATTGTTTGGCAAATAGTAAACACTTAATAAATGCTAACTGACTTGGCAGACTTGAGGGCATCCTAGAAACAGGTGTACATCACTCAAGGGATTGTAGCTCACCATTAGAAATGCTACCAAATTTCACAAGACAATCTTCATTTTTTCACATATTGCTTGAATAACTTTTTCCTTGTCTGTGAACAAATTGCTTCAATTACTCTTGGCTCCATTGACTTTCAGTTGGCAGCTGCACCCAATTAGTTAGTTGGAAACTCAGAGTGGGGGTCCCTCTATTTTGTACTCATTCATTCACACAATGTGCATCAGGTGGTGAAGATTTATCCTGCCATAGAACTTGTTAGAAAATGGTGAAAAGTCACTACTTGACAAATGCAGAGTCAGACATATTTGTCAGCGTAGGCCAAGGATAGGAAAGCACATTTGAAAATGCCTCTAGAATAAAAACAAACATAGAGATGGAATAGTTTTAAGTCACAAAAATGAACTAAAATTTTAGGAAACAAGATATTCACAAAAAAATCTATAAATGAAATAAAAAACTACTTAAAAAACAAAATATGAATAACACTTCAACAATGAGTTCATCTCAAGCATTTCATGAATTTCACATGGCTCACCCACTTTTCTCTATATCTTCATGATTACCATATCTGCAGTAATAATGCTCTGTTGTTCCACTGCCAAATATACACATCAACATAGCCATGACATTCCTGAATGCAAAATATTATACTGCTCATCCTTGTTTGTTGTTCCTGTAATAAGGTTAATTTTTGTTCCCTTACCCACCTCATATAATCTCATGCCACCCCCCTATATCCTTTCAATCAGTGGTTTGTTTTTCCTTTGAATACTGTTGTTTTCCTTCTTGCTTTTTCATAGTCTTCTTTATAACTTGAATAATCCACAAATCCACAGTAATCTTCAATAATTCCAAAGACATGCCTCTGAACTACTATAAGATCTTTGGGTTATAGTTCCTGGGGGGGGCACTTAAAAATATTCAAAGTTGAATCTCATCCCTTTGAAAAAGGGGTTGGAGTAGATAAGAAATCAGTGTAGCAAACAAAAAACTCCCTCTGAGGTGTATAATTAATAATAACTGAGAAAACAATCTGAGCTATTCAATTTTTAGCACAACAGGCACGATAAATGGATCAATGGACTCCCAAGGGGACTAAAAACTCTGAATACAGGAGATAGATTTTCATGTACTAAAAACAATCAAATGAGACCAATTAATCAAAAGAAAACAATTAACAAAGATACAAAATTAGGTAATATAATTTCTAAGTGAAGGAAAGATTAGGAATTTTCCAAGTTGGAAATCAGAAAAAAAGGTGTCCCACTCCCTCTAAGTGTCTGTATTCAATCAAAGAAACATGGAAACAATAACTTTAACCAATATGGGACTAGTTTTCAGATATGATATAAGAGTTGCTTCAGATGTATAGTTGTGAGAAAATTTCTTCAGATCTGTCTATATTTCTGATTGGTATAACCTAGATCCTTGATTAAAAGTCTCTAAGCAGTAGGTAGAAGTGGTCCAGCTACCCAGTCATGCAGGTCTAGGTTTCAAACAATGTTTCTCACAATTCCTATAGTTGAATAAAGTTTTCTCACAAGACAGAAATTGAACTAGACCCATAATTGAATAGAAAAGGAATAGAGGGGTGGCTAGGTGGCACAGTGGATAAAGCACCGACCCTGGAGTCAGGAGTACCTGGGTTCAAATCCGGTCTCAGACACTTAATAATTACCTAGCTGTGTGGCCTTGGGCAAGCCACTTAACCCCATTTGCCTTGCAAAAACAAAACAAAAAGGAATAGAATTGGATCCAGAATTGAGTCACAAGATCACAAGATGGAGTTAGTGTGGTTCACTCAATTCCCACATCTTTCATCCTTTTCCATAGGCATTATTTTTAATGACTTTTAATTTAAATGGTTTTAAATGTTTTAATGTTCTCTTAACTATACTTGAAATGCTTTGAAACAGAATTGTCCATGTGAACAGATATCTAAATGGATCTCAGTTATGATGGAAACTTGGATATAACTTTATACATTATATATATAATATTTAAATATATTTTTAAAATAATTCATTTGCATAAGGCATAAGGAGAAGCAATCTGTGAACTCAACAAGCCATTTTAATAAGAAACCTTTTCTTTGATGTTTTCCAGTGTGAAACCTTTACTACAAAATGGATAACATGAAACAACTTGGAAGCAGTGCAACATTAGTGTTAGCTTAGAGATATGGAGAACTGGATAAAATGGCTTAAATAGAGCAACAGTGTATTTTTTGAAGAAAGTGAGGGGGCCATGCTCCCATGGAATTCCTCATAGTAGTTTCTCAAATACTAGTGGTTAGCAAACAATGTCTCTATGTGTTATGTATACATATGTATATATGTATACATACATATAAACATATATTCCCACATTATATATAATGGGAAGCACAAAATATGATGGATACCAAACAATAATAATACAAAAATTGAGATTGTTGGGGCACCTAGGTGCCCCAGAAGACCACTCCTGGAGTCAGGAGGACCTGAGTTCAAATCTGACCTCAGACACTTAATAAATTACCTAGCTGGGTGGCCTTGGGCAAGTCTATTATCATTATGATCATATTTCCCCAATGAACTATGTTAGGAGGGAGACCATCAGTAAAGAAAAGAGATGGCAAAAACAAATGAATGAAAAAAAGTACCCAAAGGCACTTCGTGCTGAAAGTGTGACAGTTTAGGAGTGGGGAAGAATATTTGAGAGAGTGATTCTCAAAATATCTGGAAGAATAGGGGATATAAAATGCTTAGAAAACATTTGTTTGCCCAATATTGGGCTCAGGGTTAAACAATAACTGCTACAATCAGTTTACTATTTTGACTTGGATAATTCAAAATGGCTTCTCTAGGAGTGGCTAGGTAGAGCAGTGGATAGAGCACCAGCCCTGGAGTCAGGAGTACCAGAGTTCAAATCCAGTCTCAGACACTTAATAATTTCCCAGCTGTGTGGCCTTGGGCAAGCCACTTTAACCCCATTACTTTGCAAAAACCTAAAAAAAAAAATGACCTCTCGTGCTAAAGAGCACAGGAAATTGTAAATTTAAAAATTATACTCATCCATGACCATTGGTACCTTTCACAAATGCAACAGATTTTTTACTCTTCCAGAGACCCAATTGACTAGATATAGTACAGATTAAACTTCTAGAGCAGGTGAACCCAGTGCTTCTTCCCTTATAAGGGCCTGGTTCAGGTGCTGGTAAATGTTTAACAATTAGGTCTTTGTAAAAAAAAAAAAAGCATTCATGACATACTTTAAAATTTAATTTACATTAGCATTTTCTCCATTATTTCCTTATGTCTAGGTAAACAGGTCCCTGAAATGTAGCCACTGCCAACAATTTAAAACTGGCTTTTCTTTTTTTAATTTTACTTAAGGCAATGGGGTTGTGACTTGCCCAAGGTCACAATGCAATTATGAAGTGTCTGAGGTTGAATTTGAACTCAGGTCCTTCTGACTCCAGTGTTCTATCCACTGTGCCACTTAGTTACCCCTTAAAATTGGCTTTCAAATTCACTTCAGCACAAAGACCTGGCTCCTGTTTTGTCTGGTTTACCAATGACTCTATCTTATATGAGAGGAATATACCTACTGTGATTACTGGGTATTGGCCATGGTTCTGACTAAATGGTCTGGGATCTGGACAGACTGGACAAATAAAGACCCAGATCAGTACCACTGAAGGAATATCCCATTACCTCCTACACTGACCTATATTTGTGGGGAATGTTTCTATGCATGAAAGATAACATATATCCCTGTTGAACAAACACTTGGGGTAAAACCTTAAGGAGACCAACTAAGGTTGGGCAGTAGATCCTCTGCCAATCTGGACATGGGGCTGTGACATTCTGTTATGTTGCACATAGAACCAAATAATAAAGAACAAAGCAGTTAAACTTTCCCAATTGGGTTCCCTATGCCAATGGGTTTGACCACATGTCCTCAGATGACAGATTGGTCCTCTATCCCACATTAGGGTAAGAAGTTTGCTTCTTTCTAATTAAGTTTCATTAACATGACCCAACAGCCAAGGTTAGGTGTTCTACCTCTCAGAAGCCAGGTCTCTGATCACTCAATGTCACTCTAGAGAGTACTCTATTGCCCTGTTTTCTCAGATCTCATTTCCGGAAAGACTTTTCTCAAGCATGTCACTGTTTCCTTCCCAGCAGAGGGCTGCCTAGGTGCCATATGCGCCGAAGAAACAGCTCAGCCACTCCTCCCCTCCCTCCCCGCAATCCACAGACCTCCTTTTCTCTTAATTGGTTTAAACAACTTCTTCCTAGAAAGTATTTGAGGAGCCAAAGGGTGATACAGAGGGGAGGTGTCTTGTTTTCTAACCGAATGTGAAAGGTGAAAGTGTTGATAGATAACTATGAAGGTGTATTTTCCTGGAAGGGATACTCTCACTGAATATTGGGTTCCTGGAGGAAGGTGAAAGAGTCCTTTCCCAAACATTGCAAAATATGTGAGGAACTCTCTCAGCAGAAGCCTCTACTGAGACAGAAATTTGGTATTACTGACACAGTAGGGCTCCCAGGGAGGAGGAAACCTAGGGTTGCTGTTTTGGGGAATGCTGAGGAGGTGGTAGTATACAACAAATCTTAGTCATAAAAATAGACTACATTCCTCTTCTTTTTCCTCTAGTACTTGAGGATAATACATAAGCTTATTACAAATAATTTTACTATTGAAGTGGAAATGACAAAGATGGGAAAAGCCATTGCACTAGATTAAAAATTGGAAAAGGATATTCATTATAGAAATAACACTTTTTTTTAAAGATACTAAGGGATCGATTTTCAAGTAATCTTAAGGATCGGAATGTATGCACAGTGTGGGATTAATCTCATATTTTAGTATCAATCCCTCCTCCCCCAAAATGATTTAGAAAATATATATATAACTACTAAGCTAACAAATTTTAAAAGTCTCATGAGAATTATCTGGGTATCAAGAGTATATTTAATAAAAGTATAAGAAATAAAAAGGCAGGCTTTTGCAAGCCATACTACACAGTAGACTACATCTTTAACTTTACAGATTGGTTGAAAAATGTATACAAGACCTCATTGTGTTTTATGTTGACCATAAAAGTATATGATTCGCTGCCTTGAAGTTTCATATATATATATATATATATATATATATATGTCAAAATTATATAAGATTCATTTAAATATATAAGAACATAATAACACCAAAGATGTCAACAACAGATATGGAAAATATATAGTTATACAGTGCTGGGTCCAAGGCAAAGAGAACAGGTATTTTTATCCTGAAGTATGTGAACTTTAAAAAATTATAACTTCATTTTAACATGATAGGATTGGTTTTAATCCTAAATATTTTATTTTACACATTTATTTTCCCTGAGAAACAGGGACATAGGATTTATCAGAATGTCAAAGGGGTCTATGACTTAAAAATTGTAAGCTCCCCCATGGGAAACATTATGCTTATCTCAGCAAATACTCTAACACTGAAGAGCAATCATTCCACAAAAGTTTGATATCTACTCACATGGGAAAAAAAGTAGATGAAGAATGTCTATTGTCTGGGCTATGATATGTAATTGAATATAGAGCTTCTTCATCAATATAATGTTTTGAAGAGACTCTGCAAATGGACAAGGAGCTGGACCCAGAATTGTACAGAATTATTGTTTGGATTGCTTTGGAAAATTTCAAATTCCTTTAAGGATCCTAGGTTTCTCCCTGAAATAAAGACTCATCTTTTTAAACACTAGTATTTTTTTCAATAACATTTTATGGTTGCGATCAGGGAATAGTACAGATTACAAAATTTAAAATGAGGATCACTCAAAAATCCGTGGAGATAAATTATTTTTTAAAAAGGGAAAACTGTGAGAAATATGGGGGGGGTTGGTTTCACAAGAATGTGAAGGGAGAATTGTCATTTACATTACAAAGACTCAGGTCTGCATGTGTTGTTGCCTTTGGGCAAGTACTTGAGATAAAACAATATGTAGCCTCAATCTGATCAAAAACTGAGATTAAGGAGGGATCACCCCACCTAGTTGGGAGTTAACCTAGGGTCCACATCCTTCTCCTTTGCATATGCTCCGGGAGGTAGCTGTTCTTGCTCATTAGTATAATGAGTAGGTCGGGGAAAATTTATGGGGTGGGGAGGAATGTATCAATTAGATTATAACTCCCAACCAAAGACTGGCAAGAAGGGGAAGGAACAAAGCCTTTCAAAGTACATATAACAACTAGCAATTCCCCTTGAGAGAGGTATGCCATTTATTAGGATGTCTTAATGAAAAAAAATCAGTGGAGAGGGGCAAGGTAGAATTTAACAATCTGTAGCATATTACATGAATGAAATTAATTATTATACAGAAATAATATAAACAATGTCATCAAAGGGTGGCTAGGTGGCGTAGTGGATAAAGCACCAGCCCTGGAGTCAGGAGTACCTGGGTTCAAATCCGATCTCAGACACTAAATAATTACCTAGGTGTGTGGCCTTGGGCAAGCCACTTAACCCATTTGCCTTGCAAAAACCTAAAAAAACAAAAACAAACAAAACAATGTCATCAAGAAAATACATGACTAGGAAAAAAAATGGGTCAGTTATATGGAAGATAACCCTGTAGATCTACTTTTTATCATTCCAAGGCAAATTTTTCTCATTCTTTTTGGGCTTTACAAATAGAAATATTTTACTCTGTGGAAGGTTTTTATATTTTATTATGTAATACAACTATTTTAATTGACACTTTTTAAAAAGTAATATCACTTCTCAATACTACACTATTCTGAGCCCCTTTCTCATAACAAAGAAATGTAGGTAAGTAAAGCAACTATGACAGAGATCATGCTTCACAGCATGTTTTCTTATTCAGTTGTGTCCAACTCTATATGATTTTCTTGGCAAAGATAACTAGAGTAATTTGCCATTTCCTTCTCCAGTTTTACAGATGAGGGAACTGAGGCAAACTGAGTTACATGACCTGTCCAGGATCACAACTAGTAAGTATCTGAGGCCACATTTGAACTTAGGAAGATGAGTATTTTTGGGGGTGGTGGTTTGCAAGGTAATGGGGTTAAGTGACTTGTCAAAGGTCACACAGTGACACAGTCACACAATTGTCTGAGGGCAGATTTCACAGAGGGCAGAGTCCTCATGACTCCAGTGCCAGTGCTCTATCCACTGTGCCACCTAGTTGCCTCAGATGTCTTCTTTACTCCAATATCAAGTGTATAAGGAAGTTCTCAACTTCAGCACTTTATTTACTAAATCATTAAACTGTGTAATATTTAAAACCTATAGAATACCACCTCTCTTTTGAGAGGAGGGAGGTATGGTCTTCAGGCACTAAGGTTTTTCATTACATTTAATTTGAAATCTGATGCCCATTAGTGTTTTCATTTTCCGTTTACATTACTGAAGTTAAATATATTGTAAATTGTTCCCTTGGTTGTTCTTTCTTCATTTTGCATCAGTTTATAAGACTTACTATGGTCCTATGAACTCCTCATATTCCTTCCTTATAATACAAGAGTATTCTGTTACATTCAAACATCATGATTCAATCTCATTTGATAGGGCCATTTTGTTTCCAGTGTTTTACGATTACAGAAAGTGTGTATATTGTGATGATTGTGGAATCTTTCAATCTGTATGAATTCTTTGGGGACATGTGCCTAGTAGTGGAATTGCTGGGTAAAGATAGATTAGTGACCTCTCAGATAAATCCAAATTATTTTCTAGAATAAATGGACCAATTACTAGCTCTATTGACTGTTACTGTGTTTGAGTTCTTACAGACACTCCATTATTGACTTTATTTTTTACTTTCTTTGCCAATTTGATAGGTATGAGGCAAAATTTAATTTATATTTTATTACTTGTTATTTGGAGTATTTTTTCCATTTAGTTATTGATATTGCATTTTTTCTTTTTGGAAAATGGCTCAATTTTAAATTATATGCACATACTCACATGAATATCTGCATATATGTGTGTACATGTATGTAAAACACAGGATCATATATAATTATTTGCTTTTATTAACACATAATTATAACATTAATAATATTAAATTCAATAATAATATTAATATAATATATATATATATATGTATATATATGAAGTCAGAGTTCAGGAAAAAACCTAGTTATAAATAGATTTTTGTCTGAATTTTGTTTTTTCTTTAACATGTGGGAGTCCTAGTGTAGAATTTCCTTCCACTGATGCAGATGGTAACTTTTCATGATTTCTAGTTTCAGAGCTTTCTGATACACTTGAGTGATCAAATGACTTCCCCATGGCTTCACAGCTGTATCAGAGATGCAACTTGCTTCCAAGGCACATCTTACTGCCCCTCATATATTTATATTATTTCCCCATATATCTGGAGATTAGACTTTTTCAGATGTTTGATTCATAGATTTTTCCTGTCTCTCACCATATCTTCCTTTCTTATTCCAGTTCTTTTGATTTGGTAATACAACTTTTCCTTCCTTCCATGAAATTGTCCATTTTAAATATATTTTGCAGGACTTCACGTGGGTAATCAAACAAATTGCTTGCTTTCTCAGGGGTGAGAGAGAAACAGAACGGAAGGAGAAAATTTGAAAAGTCAAACTTTAAAAAAAAATTAATTGTATAACCTATATTAGATTACTCTCTTGTCAAGGGGAGAGGAAGGAGAGAGGCAGAAAAATGTCAAATTCAAAAACCTTATACAAAAATGACTGTTGAAAATTACCTTTGCATATAGTTGGAAAAAAATAAATTTATTTTAAAAAATAGATGTTAATTTTTTTTGCCATGTAATTGGGAAATATTTAAGGAAATAATTTTTAAAAAAATGTTACCTGTTTTATTTCTATTCTCTTCTTCCATTCTCCTCAATTAAAAAAGTTGATGTGACCTTTTAACAACACTCTATATTGTCTTTATTTTATTTATTTATTTTTTTAAGGTTTTTGCAAGGCAAACGGGTTAAGTGGCTTGCCCAAGGCCACACAGCTAGGTAATTATTAAGTGTCTGAGACCGGATTTGAACCCAAGTACTCCTAACTCCAGGGTCGGTGCTTTATCCACTACGCCACCTAGCCGCCCCTCTATATTGTTTTTAAAGGCAGCATAATTATGGTTTATTTTATATTTAGAAAATCTTGGAGTTAATCCCCTCTGAGGCACTGTCTAATCGTTCCATTTTTCAGTCTCCTTTTCCTGATCTATAAAAAGGGAGAATAATATTTCTATTATCCACTCCAGGAGTGACAGTCTTGGGGGGGGTGTCTGTGAACTTGAAAAAAAATTTTTTTTGAGAACCATTTCATTATAATTGGTTACCTTTGTAATTTTAGGTATTTTAATGCATTTTAAAAACACTACTCTGAGCCAAAGTTCACCAGACTGGGCCCAAGACATAACAAAAGTGTTTATAAATAATGTGTAATATAATCTAATCCTTGCAGCCTGGGGAGGCTGGGGCTCGTACAGTTGAGGGATCCGAGGTAATGAGACACATAGAAAGTTTCGTGGGTGGAATTTGAATCCAGAGCTCCCCGGCTGGAGGTCCCGCCCAGCCGCCAGTCTCCGCCTCTCCTCTGAACCGGTTTGCATCGCCCTATGCAAATTACTTAGCCTCTCGGTCCGTGAATGGCCATTTTTAGGACAGGTGGCAGAGCGGGTAGCTATCCCCATTGGTAGAGGGACTCCTTGACCGAAGTTCCTGAGCCAATGAAAACTCAAGTCCGGTGTCCGTCCCGCCTCCCCGAAGAAAACCACACCCTGTCTTAAAAGGATAGGAGGAAGCCGTGTGCACGTTGCAGGTTCGCGGCGGTACCGGTTTTGTGCCTTCTTGCCACGACTTATTCTATTGGTTGTTTTACTGGTATTCTCTATCCTGGCATTCCAGGAGAGGCTCCTGCTTTGCTATCGGATCATTCCTTAAACGCACCGATGGAGTTTTCCCCTTTAAGTATCCAGTTCCCTCACACAAAAACCCTTTCTTGCCAGGAACCACACAGCTCTGGTGTGTGTTTCAGTTCCGGATTGAAAGGGGGCGCCAAGTCCGGCGGGCACTCGTCGTGGGCACCGGGCCCTAGCTTCCTGCCCGACCTGCAACCCTTCGCAGCTGGCCGGCTGGTCTCCCTCCGAATCCACCGGGAACGATGGGACTCGTAGTTCCTCCCTCCAGGTCATCTAAGTACAGCTTTTCCGTCGCCGGGGGCGGCCTTCTCCTGGGCGGGGGCGGGGGGGGGCAGGAGAGCGTAGGGGGCGCACGTGCCGGGGTGAAGCCCCCGGCGCGCTTCTTCTGGGATAGCCAGGAGGCCGTTTCTTTCCTTGGTCTACGCCCATCCGAAGCCGGGGCCCAATGGCGGCCCTAGTGGAGGAGAACTACAACTCCCAGAAACCCCCGTGTCTACGGCGGCCGAGGAGCTCCTTGGCCGAACTCCCTCCGGGCCCCCGCCTCTCCCTGGCGCTTCTATAAACACACGGGAGAAACAGTCATGGAGGGGGAGGAGGCCGCTCCGGCCCAGGGGGCCGTTTGGGGCCGCTCCTGGGGCTCCCGGGCTCAGTTTTGAACGGGCCTCCCCTCCCCGGGACCTCGGGAACCGAGAGGGCTCGAGGCTAGACCTGAGGACGCGGTGAAAAAAAAAATAACTCCCCGGGGGCGGAGCCGGCCGGCGGGACTGGAGCTGGAGGCCCGGCCTGCGAGCCCGCGGACATGGATGACAGCAAGGTGAGCCCTGGCCCGGCCCGGCCCGGCGGCCTGCGGACCCAGCCTGAGTGTCCGCGGGGATCGGGGCCCAGGCTGGAGTTGGCTTTCACCCGCAGGGCCTGCAGGCCTGCTTGTCCAGCCCAGCCCTTGGCTAGTGTCCCCCAAGCCCTTGTCCGGGCAGTCCGCGGCGGCGACTGCAGTCACCTCCCAGCCCTCGCTCGGGCCATCGGATTGTCCCCAGTCCTCCTCCTTCAGGAGCCCTGAACTAGGCTAATTTCTGTTCTCTAGGCACACTCTCCTTTTCCCCAAATCCCTTCTGCAGCAGAAACAGCTTCTTATAGCCGGGTCGGACCCCCTTGCCCTTTCCGCCTTTTTCTTTCCACCAGATCCTGAAATTTGGTCTCCTCTAGAGAGCTCGGTCTGGGGAAGTAAACTCATCATCACAGAATGATAACAATGTAACAGATTTCTAAGGATAGGATACTATTTACATGTTGGGGAAACTCATCTTCATAAAGTGTAAATCAGGTTTTCCCAATGCTTCCCAGCCTTTTTACATCATCTGCTCTGTCGTATTTCTTTTGCATCTAATTTTTTTCCCCCTTCATCTTTTCTCCCATTAGAGCCTTTCTAATGTGTAAATGAATCTTTTACATATACACAAAGGTAATAAAGTGGTGAGAATTACCTTAGTTCTTCTGTAGTGTTTAGTTTTCTGTTGTCATCACCTCTGTCAGGAGTTAGTTAAGGTGTTTCATCTTCAGTCCTCTGGACTGGTGGTATATCATTGCATTGATCAAAGTTGCGTTTCTTTATAATGCAGTTGTCATTGTAGAAATTATTCTCCTAGTTCTGTTCATTTCCCTCTGCATAGGCTTGTTTTTAGTTTCCTCTGAAACGTCTTCTAAGAGACTCTGAAATTGTCCATTTTATCTTTTCTTCTGATATAGTAATATCCCATTACATTCATATAACTTAATTTGTTTAGTTGTCTCCCTTTTTTTTTGGTCACTGACAAAAAAGAGCTGCTGTTGTCAATGTGATCGTACAGTCCCTTTCTTCTTTTTTATCTTATTTGAATAAAGACCTGGTAATGGTATATATAACCCAGCCAAAGGCTAAGAGTTTAAGTGACTTTTGGAATATAGTTCTAAATTACTTGTCAGAATTACTGAACTACTTTAAAGTAGTCCATTGCACCAGTTTGTTTATTTTTCTGCTGCCTTTTCAGCATTTGACATTTTCTTCTTTTGCCAATCTAATGGGTTTGAGGTCAAATCTCAGAGTTGTTTAAATTTAATTTTCTCCAATTTTTTTTTTTTTGGAAGGCAAATGGGGTAAAGTGGCTTGCCCAAGGCCACACAGCTAGGTAATTATTAAGTGTTTGAGGCCAGATTTGAACCCAGGTACTCCCAACTCCAGGGCTGGTGCTCTATCCACTGTGCCACCTAACTGCCCCAATTTTTAATATGATTGTTGGTAGCCTGGATTTCTTCCTTTGAAAGTTGTCTGCTTATATTCTTTAACCATTTGTCATTAGAGAATGCCTTAGTTTTGTAAATTTGAATCAGTTCCTTACCTGTTTCCCTTTTAATTTAAACTGCATTCTGGGTTTCCATAAAAGCAGTCACCCTGAATCTAGTCTTTACACAATTTAGAAAAGACTCAGATTTGCCTTGTTTAAAGAATTTAAGTAGATTTATAATTTTTTTTAAAGTCTGTAAGGTTTTTTGGGGAATTTTTGCAAGGCAATGGGGTCAAGTGACTAGCCCAAAGTCACAAGGCTAAGTAAGTATTAAGTGTCTGAAGTTGAATTTGAACTCAGCTCCTCTTGACTCCAGGGCTAATACTCTATCTTGCTACCATCCTGATAATTTTTATGATAATTTTAAAAAGTCACTTAAGTTTGATGAAGTGTCTACCAATGTGGTTGTTGTTGTTTTGTCCTTTTTTCTCAAAGAAGACCATGATATCAGGGAGATGATGCTGTGACATGCAAGTCAATTGGATTTAAGTGAAGGGTTGTAGTACAAAGTTACCAGGCTTACATTCTCCTCTGGAGTCATCTGAGTCCAGTGGCCAGACATGACTCAAAACACCTGGGGCTGGTTCTGGATGCAGTGGGAGACCTTGGCTTTTTCTTTTTTTTTTAATTTAATATTTTATTTGTTTTCCAATTACATACAATGGTAGTTTCTACCTATCTTTTTTTAAGGTTTTGAATTTTACAATTTTTCCCTCACCCTTCTTTCCCTCCCTTTGACCCCCCCACAGAAGGCAGTCTGATAATCTTTACATTGTTTCTATGCTATATATTGATTGAAATTGAATGTGTTGAGAGAGAAATCATATCCAATAAAATATTAGAGATAGCAAAATTATGTAGTACATAAGACACTTTAAAAAAAATTGAAGATAATAGACTTTGGTCTTTATATAAACACAGTTCTTTCTCTGATATTGCAGGTATTCTAAAATTGTCCCTGATTGTTGCACTGATGGAATGAGCAGGTCCATTAAGGCTGATCATCACCCCCATGTTGGTTCTGCTCATCTCTACCAGTATCAATTCATGCAAGTCTTTCCAGGCTTCTTTGAAATCCCATTCCTCTTGGTTTCTAATAGTGTTCCATAATGTACATATACCACAATTTGTTCAGTCCTTCCCTAATTGATGGACATTTACTCCATTTCCAGCTACCACAAACAGGGCTGTTATGAATATTTTTGCACAAGTGATGTTTTTATCCTTTTTCATGATCTCTTCAGAGTATAGACCCAGTAGTGGTATTGCTGGATCAAAGGGTATACACATTTTATTGCCCCTTGGGCATAATTCCAAATTGCTCTCCAGAAAGATTGGATGAGTTCACAGCTCCACCAACAGTGTAATACTGTCCCAGATTTCCCACAACCCTTCCAATAATGATCATTATCCTTTCTGGTCATATTGGCCAGTCTGAGAGGTGAGGTGTGAGGTGGTACCTCAGAGAAGCTTTAATTTGCATTTCTCTAATCAGTAAGGATTTAGAGCTATTTTTCATATGACCGTGGATAGCTTTGATTTCCTCATCTGTAAATTGCCTTTGCATATATCATTTGACCATTTGTCATTTGGGGATTGGCTTTTTTTTATAAATTTGACTCAGTTCTCTATATATTTTAGAAATAAGACCTTTGTTAGAAATAATAATTGTAAAAATTGTTTCTCAATTTACTAAATTTCTTTTGTTCTTGGTTACAGTGGTTTTGTTTGTACAAAACCTTTTAAATTTAATATAATTAAAATTATCTAATTTCTTTTTAATGATGTTTTCCTTCTCTTCCTTGGTCATAAACTGCCTCCTTTTGTATAGATCTGACAGGTAAACTATTCCTTGATCTCCTGGTTTGCTTATAATATTGTCTATTATGTCTAAATCCTGTACGTATTGTGATGTTATCTTGGTATAGGGTGTGAGATGTTGGAGACCTTGCCTTTTCAAAGCAAGATCTTTTCTAGGTCACAATTTGACTAAGGCAACACCTATTCACTCATAAGTTTAGCTAATATAGATGAAGCAAAGAGGCTAAGGAAGACCACCTCCAAAAAAAAGAAGGGAAAATATATATATTCTTGGGAGGGTAAGACCCTCAGGATATCTTAGTGATTACAGCAGATGAAAAAGAGTGGTGGACCTGGAGTCAGGGAGGCCTGAGTTCAAATTTGACCTCAGGTACTTGCTAGCACTATGACCCTGGGCAAGTCACTTAACCTCCTTTCAGGTTAAGCTGGAGAAGGAAATGACACACTATTGTATCTTTGCCAAGAAAACCCCTCTCAAAAACAATTGGACAACAACAAAGGATTCTAAAATGAAAGAGGGGAAAAAATACGTTTCTGGTATGATAGCCAGCCAATGGAAGGGCTTAGAGCCTGGAGATGGACTGTTATCAGAGATGGAATGTCATGTCATGTTATGTCATGTCAGTGCAAATAGATTAGTTTGACTGGAGCACAGCATATGTGGAGAGAAATATATAATAAACCTGGAAAGGCAGACTAGTATCATATTATGAAAGGCTTTTAAATGCCACTTAGAGGGATTTGATTTTGATCTTAGTGGCAATCTGGAACCACTAGAATTTGTTTTTGTTACTTTTCAGCTCATTTGTTTTAACACTGTGAGTTTGGTAATTCTTTGGGGTATGATTAGTGAAGGAAGAGATTGTAGACAAAAGACCAAATAGAAGTCTTTTACTAAAGTAGTTCAGGTGAGAAGGGATGAGAAGGAAATAGGATGTTTATAGTATTTGAGTGGAAGCTAGAGATGTTTTGGAGGTAGAATTTATAAGACTTGGCATCTTTTGTATATGTGGAATGAAAGGAGAGAGAAGAGTTGAGGATGATGATGAGATTATAAACGATGTTGATAAGAATGGTAGAACCCTTCATAGAAATAGTATAATTAGAAAGAAAGGCAGATTTTGTTGGAAAGATGATGACTTCCATTTATAATGCACTGAATTTGAGATGCTTCCTGGATATACAGTTTGAAATGTATAGAAGAAAGCTGATGATACAGGACAGGAGCTCTGGAGAGAGAGTAGGATCAGATATAGATTTTGGAGTCATCTGCACAAAGATTATAATTGATCTAACAAAGATCACCAAGAAAGAGAATAGTATAAAGAAATTAGGAGGTCCAAGATAGAGCCTTGGGATATACCCTCAGTTGTGGAATAAATGCCTCATGCTTATTAAGCTCTTATAATAAATGCTTGTTGAAGGGAAATATTTTTTTTTTAAATAGGAGTCTGGATGGGTTGTGGAGAAAAAAAGGCACATTTAATGCACTGTTGGTGGAAATGTAAATTGGTTCATCAATTTTGGAAAATAATTGAGAAATATATTTAGAAAGTGGCTCAAATTTATATATTCTTTGACCCAGAGATTCTACTACTATTAGTATACCCTTAAGAACTCAGTGATTAAAAAGAGAAAAAAGGAAAAAAAGTCCTATATACATTAAAATATTTGTAGAAGGAATGGCTAGATTATCTATCTGAAGCCATTAACAAGCATTATATTCAATGGGGAGAGGCTAGAGGCATTTCCAATAAGATCAGGGGTGAAACAAGGATGCCCATTATCACCACTACTATCCAATATCATATTAGAAATGTTAACTTCAGCAATTAGAGAAGAAAAAGAAATTGAAGGAATTAGAATTGGGAAGGAAGAGACAAAACTCTCACTCTGCAGATGACATGATGGTCTACCTAGAGAATCCCAAGAAATCATCCAAAAAACTACTGGAAATAATTAGCAATTTTAGCAAAGTTGCAGGATATAAAATAAACCCTCATAAATCCTCAACTTTTCTATATATATGTCTAGCAAGATACAGCAGGAAGAGCTAGAAAGAGAAATCCCATTCAAAGTAACCTCAGACAATATAAAATACCTGGGAGTCTATTTGCCAAGGCAGACTCAGAAACTTTTTGAAAACAATTATAAAACCCTTCTCACACAAATTAAATCAGATTTAAATAACTGGGCAAATATCAACTGCTCATGGATAGGTAGAGCTAATATAATAAAAATGACAATTCTACCAAAACTAAACTACCTGTTTAGTGCCCTACCAATCAAAATTCCAAAAAAATTACTTTAATGAGTTAGAAAAAGTTGTAAGTAAATTCATATGGAGAAATACAAAGTCAAGAATTGCCAGGTATTTAATGAAAAAAAAGTACAAAAGAAGGGGGCTTAGCCCTACCTGATCTAAAATTATATTGTAAAACATCAGTCATCAAAACTGTCTGGTATTGGCTAAGAAATAGAGTGGTGGTGGGGCGGCTAGGTGGCATAGTGGATAAAGCACCGGCCTTGGAGTCAGGAGTACTTGGGTTCAAATCTGGCCTCAGACACTTAATAATTACCTAGCTGTGTGGCCTTGGGCAAGCCACTTAACCCCATTTGCCTTGCAAAAACCTTAAAAAAAAATAGAGTGGTGGACCAGTGGAATAGACTAGGTGCAATAGCAGGAAACGATTACAGTAATCTGCTGTTTGATAAACCCTAAGGAAGAAATGGAGAACATCACCAAAAACAAACCCCTTTACCAAGATAAGAGCCAAATGGATACAGGCTTTAGACATAAAAAACAATACTATAAGCAAATTAGAAGATCAAGGACTAGTTTACCTGTCAGATCCATGGAAAGGGGAGCAGTTTATGACTAAGGAAGAAATGGAGAACATCACCAAAAACAAACCAGATGATTTTGATTACATTAAATTAAAAAGCTTTTGCACAGACAGAACCACTGTAACCAAGATCAAAAGAAATGTAGTAAATTGGGAAACAATCTTTACAATTAATGAGTCTGACAAAGGACTCATTTCTAAAATATACAGAGAACTGAGTCATATTTTTTTTAAAAAAAAGCCATTCTCCAGTTGACAAATGGTCAAAGGATATGCAAAGGCAATTTACAGATGAGGAGATCAAAGCAATCCATAGTCATATGAAAAATTGCTCTAAATCATTAATTATTAGAGAAATGCAAATTAAAGCTTCTCTGAGGTACCACCTCACACCTCACCTCTCAGACTGGCCAATATGACCAGAAAGGATAATGATCATTATTGGAAGGGTTGTGGGAAATCTGGGACAGTATTACACTGTTGGTGGAGCTGTGAACTCATCCAATCTTTCTGGAGAGAATTTGGAACTATCCCCAAAGGGCAACAAAAATGTGCATACCCTTTGATCCAGCAATACCACTACTGGGTCTATACCCTGAAGAGATGATGAAAAAGGGTAAAAACATCACTTGTACAAAAATATTCATAGCAGCCCTGTTTGGGGTAGCAAAGAATTGAAAATCAAGTAAATGTCCTTCACTGTGGTATATATGTATGTCATGGAACACTATTGTTCGATTAGAAACCAGGAGGGATGGGAATTCAGGGAAGCCTGGAGGGATTTGCATGAACTGATGCTGAGTGAGATGAGCAGAACCAGAAAAACATTGTATACCCTAACAGCAACATGGGGGTGATGATCAACCTTGATGGACTTGCTCATTCGGTCAGTACAACAATCAGGGACAATTTGGAGCTGTCTGCCATGGAAAATACCAACTGTATCCAGATAAAGAACTGTGGAGTTTGAACAAAGTTCAAGGACTATTCCCTTTAATTTAGAGGGGAAAAAAAGATATTGCCTGATCTTGTTATCTCTTAGACTTTATGTTTCTTCCTTAAGGATATGATTTCTCTCTCATCACACTCAATTTGGATCAATGTACAACTTGGAAACAAAGACTGACAAATTGCTTTCTGTGGGGGGTGGGGAGGAAAGTAAGATTGTGGGAAAAATTGCAAAACTGAAATAAAATCTTTAATAAAAAAAAGAAGAAGAAAGAAGGGATGGCTGGCTAGCTGACGCAGTGGATTGAGTGCTGGCCCTGGGGTCAGGAGTACCGGAGTTCAAAACAGGCCTCAGACACTTAATTACCTAACTGTGTGGCCTTGGGCAACCACTTAACCCCATTGTCTTGCAAAAAAAAAAACAACCTAAAAAAAAATATTTGTAGAAGCAAAGAACTGCAGACTACACCATTCCTAAGCAGTTGGGGAATGGATAAACAATCCTTGAATCCACTGGAATGTTACTACATTTTTAGAAAATGATGAAAAATGATGCCTGAAGTGTAAGAAATGTGAACTGATGAAAAGAAAAATAAACAGGACCAGGAAAATAAATACATGTTTGATTTGTTCAGTCAATTATACTGACAGAAGAGAAAGCAGTGTCATAAAAACCTTGAGAAGCCCAAGAGTATCCATGAAAGGAAAGCCAATAATGACAGAAGGGTCAAGAAGGATGATTTCTGAGAAAAGGCTATTGGATTTGGCATTTAAGAGAACATGGTAACTTTGAAGAGAATAGTGTTAATTGAGTCATAGAATTGGAAGAAAGGCAGAATGAAAGGAATTAGGAACTGAGTGAGAAAGAGAAAGTAGAGACAGCATAATTTCTAAGAATTTGACTGATAGGATCAAGTGGGATTTATAGAGGGCAGCAGGGA
This sequence comes from Macrotis lagotis, assembly GCF_037893015.1. Taxonomy (NCBI): domain Eukaryota; kingdom Metazoa; phylum Chordata; class Mammalia; order Peramelemorphia; family Peramelidae; genus Macrotis; species Macrotis lagotis. The sequence goes on along the minus strand of NC_133664.1, from coordinate 204,752,805 downwards.
AGGAAGAAGTAGTTAGGGAGAGATTGAAAATTAGAAAGGAGGGAGGCTAGGTGGTGCAGTGGATAGAGCACTGGCCTTGGAGTCAGGAGTACCTGAGTTCAAATCCGGCCTCACATAATAATTACTTAGCTGTGTGGCCTTGGGAAAGCCACTTAACCCCATTGCCTTGCAAAAACTAAAAAAAAAAAAAAAATAGAAAGGAGTTGATTTATAAGGTAATCTACTAGGAGGAAAGAATCAGTCATTTATCATTTATTAAAGCCTTACTAAATGCCAGGCACTGTGCTAAGTACTAAGGAATATAAAGAAAGGCTAAAAACAATACTTGCCCTTAAGGAATTGTCTAATAGAGGAAATAACATTCACACAGTTATGTATAAACAGATTACTTAAAGGATTGTCTCAGAGAAAGGTGCTAAGATTAGAGAGATGGGTAAAGACTTCTTACAGAAAGTAGGAACAGTAGCTGAGACTTGTAGGAAGCTAGGAAGTCTAGGGGGGTGGAAATGAGGGAAAACATTCCAGATGGAGGGGGGGAGGGTATAGCTGGTGAAAACTCTTGGAGTTGAAGATGGAGGAACAGCAAGGAGGCTAGTGTTACTGTTTAGCAAAGTGGAGGTGGGAAGGTGTTAAAAGACTGGAAAGGTAGAAAGTAATCAGGTTATGAAAGGGCTTTAAAAACCCGATAGAGCAACTGGTGTTAGAACAAGTAGAGAGTTTGACCTTGATGAGAAGAGCCCTCCCTTCACCAGAAACTGAAATTAAAGAGAAGAAAATGTGAGATAATATCTAGAAGTTTGAGTTGCAGATCATGAGAGAAAGCAGAACTTTGGGTGAATGGCCTTAATTTTCTCTGCCAAGTGTGAAGTTGAGGTCTGCTAAAAGGGTGAGATAGAAGGAGAGAGAGAAGTGGGAGTCATGTGGTAGTCTTGAGAGAAAAGTAAAGTTTTGCTCTGACCTTGTGGAATTTGAACTTGGGAATGAATTCATTACTTTTCCCTAAAATCAAAACTTTCTTATTATTGTTGAAGGCACCTCCATCTTTCCACTTGTGAAGTCCTTCAGTCTCATCCTCTTTTTTACACCACATATTCAATCTTTTGCCAAGTCTTGTCATTTCTTGTATCTGTCCCCTTTTCTCTACTTAGATCCTTGCCATCTTGAAGTAGTTTCCCTGCCTGGAGTCTCTCCATTAATCTGCTAAAGTGGTCTTCCTAATACATTACCTACTTTCAATAAAGTCCTGTGACTTCCTTTTACTTTGAGAATCAGATAGAAAACCCAAGTTTCCTTCTTGGATTGCACCTCATACTCTAGACCTTTCCTGCCCTTTACATCCCAGCTCTATCTCTCTTGTGTATTATCTCCAGAGTTCTGTTCTTGCTTTCTAATCTAATCTAAGCTAATCTAAATTTATCCTTATCAGTGCATTGTAATTCTTTTTTTTTTTTTAATATACACCATCCTGGAGAAAGTTTCTGTCTTCAGAGAATTACTCTGGCCTAGACTAAGAGTTCTTACTGGGATTTTGTGAATTTATATATTTTTAAAAATTATTTTGGTCACTATATAATTGACTTTCTTTGTAATCCTATTTATTTTATTTCATGCATTTAAGAACCTTCAGAACCTTTTTTCTTCCTACCTCTTCATATTTATTCCTTTTCATGTACTCTAGGGTCCAACAACAACAATGAAGGAAGATTTGTTCCCTGGGGGTCATGTTGGTTGCAAAATGAACCATCATTGATTTTAACTGAACTAAGAACTAAGTTTGTGTTGTTTTAAACCAAATTGAACCATGCCTCTGGGCATTTGAACACTGTTATTTGAAACTGATATTGGATACTGCTTATATTTGTAAATAAGATGAGGAGTCCCAAACTTCTACAGCTTTTAGATCTTCCCTTTTCTTTGTATAATTTATACAATTGTTCTAGAGCATTAAACCTGGAAGTGACCAAGAAAATTCTTTGGTTTGACCCTCCCTCCCTTTACATGAGACTTGTCCAGGTCATAAAGTGACAACATTGATTGACTGACTCACATATCTCTTCTCTTTAGTCCATCTACAGTATCTCAGTTGAGCCTCACAACCACAGGCATGTGAGGTAGGTACCACAGGTATTATCCCCATTTTCTAGATGAGGAATTTATGGTCCATATGTTATGTTGATTGGCCCAGGGTTATGGCTAGCATGTACCAGAGGCAGGATTTGACCCCACTCCTTAATAACTTCCAGTTCCAGCCCTTTATTTGTTGTGTTGCCTCTTTGAAAAGATATAGTAGGAAGGCAAAAAAGGAAAGAAGAGTGATCAACTAGGAAGGGAGAGAATCTATATGTGGGTTGCATCATTGGCATTATTTTTGGGGAGATCAGTGGTTTGCCTATAAAGAATGTGACCTACATATAACTATCATTAGTGAAGTGAATGTTTTGAATTATTTTTCTAGTAGGGCATTGATCTCTATTCACTTTCATACTGCTACTCTCCCTCTATCTCCATACATTTTTGAGAGAGCTAGGCTAGGGTTGCAATCTGTAACCAAAGAACAGAATTCTCTGTGACCTTGGCTTTATTATTATTTATTATTATCTTCCCAGCTACAGATAATAAATTGATAGATTCCTAATAGTAACACCAAGGGAAAAAAGCTGATGGACACATGCTTGAATAAACTTGGCAGAAGGTTGGATTACTGGATTAAGAGCCAGTTTGGAACAGGCCAGACTAGGCATTTCCTTGTTATTGTGTCAGTCTCTTGACATAGTTACTTTGCAATATTGTGGCCCTGTTTGGGGGCCACAAATTTTCTTAGCAAAGAAACTATATTGGTTTTCCATTTTCTTCTCCACCTCATTTGACAGATGAAGAAACTGAGGCAAAGAGGGTTAAGTGCAGTTCTCCTTACCAACCATGTCTGTAATACACAGTTTAAATATTCAGTCTTTGGAGGTCAGAAATCACATGTAAAAGTTTGTCATAATTTATTATTTAAATCTTGACTTTTACTCTCATACTGCTTCTCTTCTCCAGTGTTCTAGATGTCATTAAGTCACAGACTAAGGTCTACTAATATTATTTGCCTAGCTTGCTGGTTTTGGGATATCATATTATAGGTTAGGACCCAGCTCTACCTTTCAGAGTAGAGGATGAACATATGACCATCTTTGGTTGCAGTCTAATAATGTGACCTTTTATCTCCTGATTTGCCCTTTCTAATGTAAAGACATGAAGTTGATTGAGTAAAAAAGACTGATTTTTGGCATATTTATGATTTTTTTAAAAAAAATACTAGACTTGGAGTCAGACCTAGGTTCAAATTTGACCTCCAGCACTTAATAAACCAAATTATTCTGGACAAATTACTTACTTTCTTTTAAGCCTTGGCTTTCTCTTCTGTAAAATGAGAATTGTAATAGATGTTGTGTCTGCTTCATGGAGTTACTAATTTGAGGAAACCTTAAAGTACTATATATAAATCAATCACTATCTTTACATATCTGCCCTCCAATAATTATGAAATAAAATTGTGCCAAATTTTGGGTCTCTTGATGTTCTCATGATGCTTCCTGGTTCAGAAAAAAACAAACAGAGACCACTAAGTTTCCTTTTTGGGCTGCCCTTAATACTCCAGACCTTTCCTGCCCTTTACATCCCAGCTTTATCATCTCTCTTGAGTGTTATCTCCATAGAGTTCTATTCTTGCTTTCTAAGTAAAAGCCAGTTAATCTAAATGTATCCTTACCAGTGGGTACCAATGTATTGTTATTCTTTTTTTTTTTTTTTTTAATAGACACCATTCTGGCAGTTCTTATATATATATCTTCAAAGATTTACTCTGGCCTAGACTAAGAGTTCTTACCAGGTGGGGCAGCTAGGTGGCGCAGTGGATAGAGCACCATTCCTGGAGTCAAGAGTACCTGAGTTCAAATTTGACCTCAGACACTTAATAATTAGCTATGTGGCCTTGGGCAAGCCACTTAACCCCATTGCCTTGCAAAAAACCTGAAATAAAATAAAATAAAATAAAGAGTTCTTACTGGGATCTTGTGAATATGAATATATATATATATATGTATATGTATATATATATATATGTATGAAAGATTTTATTTATTTTGAGTTTTACAATTTTTCCCCCCATTCTTGCTTCCCCCCCCACCCCCTACAGAAGGCATTCTGTTAGTCTTTGCATTGTTTCCATGGTAAACATTGACCTCAGTTGAATATGATGAGAGAGAAATCATATCCTTAAGGAAGAAAAATAAAGTATGAGATAGCCAAATTATATAATAAGATAATGGGTTTTTTTTTCTAATTTGAAGGTAATAGTCTTTGGTCTTTGAAGTCCACAATTCTTTCTCTGGATACAGATGGTATTCTTCATTGCAGATAGTGCAAAATTGTCTCTGGTTATTGCACTGATGGAATGAGCAAGTCCATCAAGGTTGTTCATCACCCCCATGTTGCGGTTAGCGCATACAGTGTTTTTCTGGTTCTCATCTTGCTCAGCATCAGTTCATGCAAATCCCTCCAGGCTTCCCTGAATTCCCATCCCTCCTGGTTTCTAATAGAATAATAGTGTTCCATGACATACATATACCACAGTTTGCTAAACCATTCCCCAATTGAAGGACATTTATTTGATTTCCAATTCTTTGTTACCACAAACAGTGTTGCTATGAATATTTTTGTACAAGTGATTTTTTTTACCATTTTTCATCATCTCTTCAGGGTATAGACCCAGATTGCTGGATCAAAGGGTATACACATTTTTTGTTGCCTTTTGGTCATAATTCCAATGGATTTATATATCTTTAAAAGCTTCCTTGGCTTTCTTTTATTTAATATTTACTTATTCTCATTTTGTACAAATAATGTTTTTATACATTAATAAAATATTCTTGTTAAGAGTAAACAAAATACCCCCTCCCCCCAAAAAAATATAGACTCGCTTGAGTGATAAAGTAAAGGGGAGAGAAAAAAATTAAAATTTAAAAAATAATAGTAATAATTGTAGGTATGGCTAGGTGGTGCAATGGATGGAGTACCAGCCCTGGAGCCATGAGCACCCAAGCCCATATCCGGCCCCGTACACTCAACAATCACCCAGCTGTGTGACATGCAAGCCACCCCAACCCCACTGCCCTGCAAAAAACCAAAAAAAAAAAAAGAAAAAAAGACCCAAAATAAAATAAAATAGTAATAATAGTAGGGGTGGCTGGGTGGCGGACAGAGCATTGGCCCTTGCGTCAGGAGCACCCAGGTCCAAATCCGACCTCAGACACCCAATGATCACCCTGCTATGCAGCCCCAGGCAGGTTACCTAGCCCCATTTGCCCTGCACCCCCCCCCCCCAAATGATAATAATAAAAAATGTGCTTCTGTCTTTGTTCCAACACCAACAACTCTGTTGTGGGTGGATCACATTCTTTATGATAAGTCCATTGCAAAAGTTGCTTCCATATTTTTCTACTGTTGCCATTGCTTATTGCAACTCCCTCCTTTCATATTTCTCCACTACCATGTACTATATTTTCTCTCTCCTTTCACTGACTCTGCTGTAGGGTAGCTGAGTGGCGCAGCAAACAGATCCCTGGTTCTGGGGCCAAGAGGCCCTGAGCCCCCATACCACCCCTTAGGCACAGCATCCACCTGGCCCTATGGTCCCAGACAGGCCATCCAATCCCAGCCCCTTGCAAGAAGTAAAAAAGAAAATGTGTTATATCTGACCACTCTCCCCCCATGGTCCATCTCCATCACTCACATCACCCCCCTTCCCCCTGTCCCGCCCCTCCTTCTTACTCCAGATGCCTATACTCCATTGAGTATATATGCTGTTTCCTCTCCTAGCCAGCGAAGGTTCCCTCATTCCCCCTTGCCTCCCCCCCTTCCATATCATTGCAATAGCCATTGGAATAAAGAAAAATCTTATTATATGAAATATCTTGGCCTATTCCACCTCTCCTTTTTCTTTCTCCCATTACATTTCCCTTTTTTCTATTGACTCCATTTTTACACCCTATTTTGTCTTCGAATTCAGCTTTCTTCTGTGCTTCAACTATAAAAGCTCCCTCTACCTGCTCTATTAACTGAGAAGGTTCATATGAGTATTATCAGTGTCATTTTTCTATGCAGGAATACATGGCAGTTCATCATCAAGTTCCTCATATTTTCCCCTTCTCCTCCAATCTCCATGTTTCACCTGAGTCCTGTATCTGAAGATCAAACCTTCTGTTCAGCTCTGGCCATTCTAACAGGAACATTTGAAATTCTCCTTGAACCAGGAAAGTCCATCTTTTTTCCTGGAAGAGGACATTCAGCCTTGCTGGGTAGTTCATTCTTGGCTGCATTCTAAGCTCTTTTGCCTTCCGGTATATTATATTCCAAGCCCTACGAGCTTCCACTGTAGTTGCTGCTAAGTCCTGTGTGATCCTGACTGCAGCTCCATGATATTTGAACTGTGTCCTTCTGGCTGCTTGTAATATTTTCTCTTTGACTTAGGAGTTCTGGAACTTGGCTGTAATATTCCTGGGGGTTGGTTTTTGGGGGATCTCTTTCTCAGGGGGATCTGTGGATTCTCTCCATTTCTATTTTGCCCTCTGCTTCTAGGATATCAGGGCAATTTTCCTGTAATAATTCTTTAAAAATCAAGGCTCTTTTCCTGATCATCATTTTCAGGTATTCCAATAATTTTAAAATTATCTTTCCTAAGTCTGTTTTCCATATCAGTTGTTTTTTCAATGAGATATTTCACATTTTCTTCTAATTTTTCATTTTTTTGGTTTTGAAGTATTGAGTCCTGATTTCTTGTAAATTCATCAATGTTCCTGAGTTCTATTCTTTGTCTGAAGGATTTATTCTCCTCAGAGAGTTTTCTTATTTCTTTTTCCATGTGGCCAATTTTGCTTTTTAAAGCATTCTTCTCCTCAATAACTTTTTGAACTGTTTTATCCATTTGACCTAAGCTGGTTTTTAGCATGCTGTTTTCTTCAGCATTATTTTGGATTTCCTTGGCTAAGCTGCTGACTTCATTTTCATGTTTTTCCTGCATCTCCTTTCTTTTCCCAGTTTTTCCTTCTAACTCCCTCATTTGATTTTCAAAGTCTTTTTTGAGCTCTGTCATAGCCTGAGCCCAATTTCTGTTTTTCTTTGAGTCTTTAGATGCAGGAGCTTGTGCTTCTTCATCTTCAGACTGAGTGTTTTGATCCTTCTTGGGGCTCATATGCAAAATATTTCTCAATGGTGTTCCTTTTTTTCTCTGCTTGCTCATTTTCCCAGCCTAAGCCTGTTTTTGGGGTGCTTCCTGAGCTTTTGGGACACTCCCACAAGGATCTCAGTGTGTGAGGCTCTGTCCTCTCTCGTCTTCTGTGAATGACCATATGTGCTCCCCTCCTGGCACAGGGCTTAGGTGGAGGGGGACCCCCGCTGTTGTATGGGGGGGTCTGGACTGTGATCAGGATCTGAATGTGGTCCGAGCCCCAGAGTCCTATTCCAGGGGCAGAGAACAGCTCTGCAGTCTCTCTTCACTCCCCTCCCTAGGTTCACTGGGCTCATGCCCTGGGGGCTCCTGCTTATTGTCTCTGCCTGCTTCTGTTTCCTGGATCTGGGCTGTGGTGGACACTGCTGGCTGTGTGCCCTGAGGGCTGGGCTTCATGTGCTGGCTCTGGCAGAGGTCCCCCGCTGTTCCCCAAATTTGTGCCCAGTGCTCCCCGGGCCGTAGGTCAGGAAACTCCCCCACGGCTCCCAGTGCCCTGGGCCTGCCTCTGGGAGGCTGGCAGGCCACCCCTCCAACACGGGGAGCAGAGCCTTTCTGCTCTTTTCCAGGTTACCTTTGGAGTAGGAGAACTGCCTCACTGGGTCCCTCTGTGGGTTCTGTCTGTCGAAAATTTAGTTAGAGTCCTTAGTTTCAAAGATTTATGAGAGAGCGCCTAAGACATGATCCGCTCTTGTCACCATCTTGGCTCCGCCCCCAAATTTATATATTTTTAAAAAATATTTTGATAACTATTTCAATGTAATTGACTTTCTTTGTAATCCTATTTATTTTATTTTATACATTTAAAAACATTGGAGCAGTTAGGTGGTGTAGTGGATAGAGCACTGGCTCTGGAGTCAGGAGGACCTGAGTTCAGATTCAGCCCAGATTCTTAATACTTACTTAGCTGTGTGATCTTGGTCAAGTCATTTAATCCCATTGCCTTGCAAAAAAAATAATAAAAACGTTGTGAGAAGTGATTCACAGGCTGCCAAAGAAGTTAAGAATTCATGTTCTGATGTATGACAAGTTAGTGGAGGAAATATTTGTCAGGAAATCAAATGAAATGCACTCATTTGTTAATTGACTGAAAACTCCAGAAAAAAATTTGCTTTAGAAACATTATTTAACCTTTCTTTTGGATTGTAAGCTCATAACAAAATATCACCATTCTTAATCTTGTGGCATCAATTTTTCATAGACATCTTCTGCAGACAGTTTGCCAACCTGAAAGAATGACAGGCAGAATGAATGCAGAAGTATCATGGAGACCAGTGGAGAAAATGTTTCTCATGAAAATAGTTGAAATATAAATTCATTTAGTTGTCTCTGGTTGCTACCAGGGGTTGTATGGGTGGCATAGGAGATATAGGTAAAGTAATACATTTATGGTCAGTAAAATCTTCAAGTACTTGTCTCTGACAGCTGTATTTCCATGACAGATCACTCACACATTTCCTTTACCAGGCAGATCTTAGAATCATATAGATCTAGAGCTGAAAGACTCCTATTTTAGAGGTATTCTAGTCCAAATCCCCCTTTTCACAAATGAATGAATGGACTTAAATAGGTTAAATGACCTGAGCACATAGATAGACTGTGATGACTGATAGGGGATCCATAAGTCTTTTCCAGACTTCCAAAGGAGACCATAACACAAAAAAGTCAACCTGGAACCATAGAAATAGTTCCTGCTTTCGTTGCTTCACATACCTCCTTTTGAGAGCTGACTCCCTTGAGAATTCATCTTTATGGCACCAGCAGCAGAAGCAGCAGTAAGGGAAATTCTCCCTATGAGAGGAGGAAACATCTACCACATCTAGGCAAATTTTTCCCTAAAATGGCAAGGTAATTATTCTTAATTGGTTCAGAATACTAAGACTTGAATTGCTGATAACCTTCTGAGTCACATTCATTGTAAGACACAAAAAGTCTGATGCACAAGGAAATGGGACTTCTCAGACTTAATGGAGTCACTATTGCTGTGTAAGTCAACATATGACTATTACCATAGCAAATGAGAAGATTTAAGGATCTATTTTGCTTTTTTTTAACTAATGCTTTACCTTTCCTGAGTATATTTTCTTTGCTTACTACTGTAAATTTATTCTTGCTAAATTTCTAAAAAAAAAGATGAAACTTCTTATGGATTTATTTATTTATTTTTGCCAGTTCACATAGATGCACCAGAAAGGGAAAGCTCTTAGCTTTCTACTTCCTGAGACATCATTGTCTTTCTTTTCAGCGCTTGAGACCCAGGAAGGGTCAAGTTGTTCCTCCTTTGCTGATTATAATGAAACACTATAATCCTAATGACATAAATAATAGAAAGTTCTTAGAAATCATGTCATAAATGTAAAGACTAGTTCATCCTCAGGAATGAAGTTATCTCTCATTATAGCTCACATTCTGTTGCCCCATGTTGCATTTTATAAGTTTTCCTATGTATTTGTCACATTTTGCAATAAAGAGGTAATGCCACTGATGGACAAATGACATCTATCAAAAAGACATTTGTTCTATTATTCTGGTAGAAACAGAATAGCAAAATAGAGTGCTGGAGTTAGAGTCAGGAAGATCTTGATACAAATCTCTTCTCTAGTGCCATCAATGACTTTGTGATCTTGAATAAGGCACCTGAGCTTCTCTGACTTCCTTTAAATCCCAATTAAAATCTAATCTTCTACAAGAAACCTTTATCAACTCCTAATTTTAGTGTTTTCCCTATTTTGTACATAGCTTTCTTGTATATTTTTGTTTGCTTGTTATCACTTCCATTAGATTGTGAGCTCTTTGAGGGCAGAGACCATCTTTCCCCCTCCTTAGCACAGTGTGTTGTACATGTTGATCACTTTGATAAATGTTTATTGACTGACTGATATTGACTTTAAAATATCCAGGTGTTTTCTTTGTCTATGTGGCAGTAATTAGGTAAAATAAATCATTCAATCATCCCATTGTTTGAGAAATTATGCTCTAGAATGAAATTATGTATATCATTAGTTTTTAAACTTTGAAAAAATTTTAAATTAGTTATTGTTAAAAAGAATTTTCATGTACCTGTATTTTTTATTGTCTCTTTTTATACGAGTCACCTGTTAGATTCTCAAGACATCAGGAGTCAGTTCTTGTCTATTTCTTTGATTAACTGTACAACCTTGAACAAGTCACTTCACTTTTTCAACATCTGTTTCTCCATAGGCTCTAGAGCCTAACACATCTCAATTTGTGGTATAATTAGTTGTTTTTAAAGAGCAGTAAAATGATGGAAGAAAGAAAGGTGAATAAAATATAGCTATTGGTTCTGTGCAAAAGATGAACCAGTGAAAGAATAATTGAATTCATTAGGTCACACTATGCTATAATGTTTAAACTTAGAATTAGAGGGAACCAAAGCATGATCAGAAGCTTACTTCCATTCTAGGAACATATAACCTGCCTAAATTACTTGTGATGAACTGGGCCTGAAGTTAGTCCCAGGCTCATTGAAGTGGGACACCTGAACCTGGAGGCTTGACAGACCTTTTCAATTTTAAGAAGCATTCTTTTAACACCAGTTCAAATGCCACTTTAACCTATTCCTCTTTTTTTTTTTTTTTTTTTTTAGTTTTTGCAAGGCAGTGGGGTTAAGTGGCTTGCCCAAGGCCACACAGCTAGGTAATTATTAAATGTCTGAGACCGGATTTGAACCCAGGGCTGGTGCTTCATCCACTGCACCACCTAGCTGCCCCACCTCTTCTATCTTTATAGCCAAACTTAATAAATATTTTTCTTAATAGTTTTTGATTTTGCATTACCTTCAATTCCCTTCCCTCTATTCTTCCTAGAGATATAATAATATATAACATCATATAACAATGGTTATTGCTTATAATGAAGAAAAGAAAAGAGAAGGGAGAAAAAAGTGGTTCACCAAAAGTAGACATATCAGCTGATTTGGCAGGAAGTAGATAGTCAAATAGCAAATTTAGAGTGACCATTCAAGAAATTTAGATATGCAAAGAAGAGCAAACTGATTATGCCGTACCTCCTGTAAAGAAGAGGGAAGTGGCCAAAGATAATTATAATTATAATTTGAAGTTTTTGTTATTGTTATAATTGTTTACATCATTGTAATCAATGTGCATATTGTTTTCCTGGATTTGCTCATTTCACTTTGTATCTATTCATGCCTTTCCATAGTTCTATGAATTTCATCATAGTAATTCTATTACTTGGAAGTCACCAGAGATTTTTGCCTTAGCTATATATACAATGTGCTTATTTCTCATCATTCTAAACCTGTTTCTGAGATACTGTCTTCTCCTTGTTCTTAACTTTCTTACTCTTTTGTTTATTTCTATCTTGTTTATTTTCCATAAAAGGTAAAGAGAATGCTAAAGATAGGAATTCTTAACTCAAATTTTGCCTTAGACTGTGTGACGCTGGGCAAACCAGTCTCAGTTTCCTTATCTATAAAATGGGGTCACTAATAGTAAATCACAGGGTTGGTTTTTTTTTTGGTTAGGATTAAATGAGAATCTATGTGAGTGCTTTGCTATGCTGAAAACACTTTATGAATATTTTATATACTACAACTATTGCCTTATTACAATTAAATTTAAAAAAATTCTGCACTTAACAAATAAAGCAAGCATTTCCATATACAAAGTAGACTATAAAACAAAATTATTCATGAAATTGAGACTCTCCTATTACTTACAGCTTGCTTTTCCTTTGAAGTATATATTAAATTCAATGTGTAACTGACAAGAGGTATACTGCTTGCCTGTTTTCTTCTGACCTTTTTTCCCTTCTGCTTAACTTTTTTTTTTTAGTTTTTTTTCAAGGCAATGGGGTTAAGTGGCTTGCCCAAGGTCACACAGCTAGGTAATTATTAAGTGTCTGAGGCCAGATATGAACTCAGGTATTCCTGACTCTAGGGCTAGTGCTCTATCCACTGAGCCACCTAGCCTCCCCTTGCTTAACTTTTTAAAAAAGTACTTGAATGACTGACCCTCTTGTCTTTCTCTTTCTTTTTTTTTGGCAGCTCCTCTTGCTCTTACCTTCTACCTTAAATTTTGCAACTACCTTCATGACATATTGCTCCTTTTTTTGAATATACAACCATGGTGATAGTCAACCTTTGTTCTCTGAATTTTTGGAAATGGCAAAAAATTATTCAGAAATTAGTTTTATGAAGAAAATAGGTAGACAAGCTGGATAATACTGTTTTTTGGTAAAATAAAAAAAAGGTAACTAACATTGAAGTTTACATTTAAAGATTTGATTTCAAGTCCTATTTCTGATACTACTGTTGATACTGGGCAAGTCACTTGAACTGAGTCTCATTTTTCTCATGTGAAAAATAAGAATGATTCCCAAGGTCTTTCCAGCTTCAAATCCAAAGATTCCATTTTTATTATCTGAATCATTTGCTGCCTTTGATGACTGCTCTCTAGTGTTTCTAAAAATGATTACTTTTTATATAAGCTTAAGGAAATTTCAAAGTAGGACAAAAGATGATTAAACTGCATTTGTTTTATTTTTAAGTAAATTTTTATTGATATATTTTGCATTTTATATTCCTTGAATTTCAATATTTTTTCCCAATCCCTCCTAGATATATATATATATATATATATATTTTATTTTTTAAGAAAAAGGAAGTAAAGCCAGTCAATATGTTGAAAAAGTCAGAAAATATATGCAAATGTACTACTTTGTGAGAAAATGGGGATGAATTTTGTCTTCTCATATCTAGTCTTTGAATAATTCACTTTTAATAATTTTGTGATTGTTCTTTTTATTTGCATTGCTGTAATCATACATGCCACAATTTATTTACCTATTCCCCAATTGACTGACATCTGCTTTGTTTCTGATTTCTTTCTACTACAAAAAGTCTTGCTATTAAACATTTTGATGTCTATGAGACCTTTCTGTGACCTTGGTTTATATGCCTAGCAGTGGGATCACAAAATCAAAGGATGTAGATATTTGAGTTCAGTTTTTAGTATAATACCAGTTAATTTTTAGATTGTTTATATTACTTCATAGCTCAGAGGCTGTTGTGATAGTCTAGGTCAGAGAAGTGATGAGGACCTGAACTAATTAATGTAAGGAATCTGCCATCCTTTGTAGGAGGAACAACTAGGTAGTGTAGTAGATAGAGTATTGGTCCTGGAGTCAGGAGGACCTGAGTTCAACTGGCCTCAGAAACTTAATACTTAGCTATGTGACCTTGAGCAAGTCACTTAATCCCATTGCCTTACAAAAACAAAAAACCCAATTTATTCATAGGTCATCTTGACTTGAAGTGCCCATTTTTCGATTTTGGAGCACTCTTTTCCAGTCACATAAAATGTAGCCAGGAAGAGAAATGGAAAATTTGGGATTCTGTATTTGCAGAATAGCTGGATTTATGGGAGACACTGTCAGTCTCTCATGGTATCCTTATGGACAATATGAGGAGATGGTTGGTGGTTTACCCTGTGATTCTACCTTTGAGTCATTCTCCTCAGGACTTTTATCCATCACTGGGATGAATATAGAGATGGAGTAATTAACAAATTTGTAGCTGACTGAAATCTAGAAAGAGTAAGTAATGCTTTGGGTGACAAATTCCAAAAAGATCATCGAATCCTAGGATGATAGACTAATGCAAAAAAAGGTAATGGAAATTAATAGAGGGATGTGTGAAGTTTTGAACTTAGTTCCAGTAAAATCATGGGGTTTAATTTTTTTGTATGAAAAAAAATTTGAGTTTTAATTGGCTAAAACTTTTGTAGGAGGTATGTGTATGGTGTGATTTGCAAAAAGCAATCAAACAAAATCAAATGTAATCTTAGGTTGTATGAATCAGGAGGTACAATAGCATCCAGAACAACAGTGGTTACAATCTTCTAAATACTCTGTGCTGTGCAACGTTGGGTTTTGTCTCAGTGCCACATTTTCTAAAGGAAACTGACATGTTGAAACATCATTAGAGGAGGATGACCAGGATTGTTGTGACCATTTTACGTCATGTAAAGTTAATCCCTTGACTGTTATTTTTAAAGTGACCTTTTGCCAGTGTGCAATATTAGTTTCAAGATTAGTAATAGAGGGGGGGCGGCTAGGTGGCACAGTGGATAGAGTACTGGCCCTGGAGTCAGGAGTACCTGAGTTCAAATCCAGCCTCAGATACTTAATAATTACCTAGCTGTATGGCCTTGGGCAAGCCACTTAACCCCATTTGCCTTGCAAAAAAACCTAAAAAAAAAAAGATTAGTAATAGAGGGACAACCACGTGGTGTGTGGTGGCTAGCGCATTGACCCTGGAGTCAGGAGGATCCTTGATCTCAATTGCCTCAAAAAAATAAAAACACCGGTAATAGACTATATCCTAATTCCATTGCTAAAACAATGATTGATATTTTTTCTTTCTTCCTGAAGGTAGTGGGAGGCAAAGTAAAGAAACCAGGTAAACGTGGTCGGAAGCCAGCCAAAATTGACTTGAAGGCAAAGCTTGAGAGAAGCAGGCAGAGTGCAAGAGAATGTAGGGCTAGAAAAAAGCTGAGATACCAATATCTGGAAGAATTGGTGTCTAGTCGGGAGAGAGCCATCTGTGGTCTCAGAGAAGAACTGGAAATGGTAAGCATTTCTATTTTGTTCATTTTAGCTTTACTTCTAATTCAGTGCCTGTCTACATTCACTTAGCCAAGCATCAAATACAATTTACAACAGAGTAGAAAATTTGTCAGATATGATATGGTGTAGCTCAGTAGAGTCCATAGTTCAATAGAAATGAATTTCTGTGGCTGCCTATCAACTTAAAAAAGCACAAATTAATATTACCTATGTTTTATTGTATTATTATTTATTTTGTTAAACATTTTCCAATTACATTTTAATCTGGTTTGGCTCACACTAGAGAATTTTGCAGGTTGTGCCCTTGGCACTCTGGTTTAGCCTCATTAGCGACACATCCTTTGAGGTATGATCATTTGTGGGGAGGCAGAATAATAGTCATTTATATTACATTTATATTGCCCTCTGGTTTATAGAGACTTTTCCTTTTAGTAATCTTGTGAGGTTGGTATATAATCAATAGTAAATAGTAATATAACTTGGTTGAAGTACTATATTTGTATAGAGAGACCAAAAATGGCTTATTAAAAGAGAGAATATAGGATTAGACATCTTTGAGTGCCAAGATGAAGGAACTTGAACTTAATATAGGGTGAATCACTCTACTGAAGAATTAATACCCTATGAAAATTATATGTGGATATATATTTTATAGGAACAATTTTTAGATGTCTCTTTATCCTACATGTTTTTATTGATTACAGAATACTTTGTGAGACACTGAGGTAGAAAGAAAAATAAACAAGAAATAATCCTTGCTCTTGAGGCACTTATAGTCCAGTAGAAGAGATAAGACATTAAGCTATAATACATAAAAGTTTATGGTGAGTATATGAAGGGGGGTGTATGAAAATATGTTATGGTAATTCTAAAGAGGGTAGAGATCACTGGAAGAAGACAAATCAAGGAGAGATATTTAAGAATCATTGTCTCCTTGAAAACCATGACCAAAAAAAAGTTAAAAAAAAAGACCTGAATGCTCCATTTCAAGAAATCATAAATGAAAACTACCCTGGTTTATTAGAGCCAGAGAGCAAAGTGAAGTGAAGACAAATCTACCCATTACCTTCTAAAAGGGAAAGTTCAGGAATGTCCTAGCCAAATCCCAGATTTCTCAGGTCAAAGGAAAAATAGTGCAAGCATCCAGAAAGACATAGTTCAAGAACCACAGACCTGTCAGCAACTACTTAAAGTAAGAGGAAATTTTTATATACAATATTCCTGATGTCAAAAAAAGATATTTGAATCCAAAAACCCAAACTAAGTATAATTCTCCAGAGGTGAGGAAGGGAAATGGATTTTTCATATCTCATCTCATCTCATCTCCTGGGAAATGGATTTTTAATGTAATAGAACATTTTCAAGAATTTCTGATGAAAAAATCAGATATGAGTAGGAATTTTGAAATATAGATACAAGACTCCAAAGAAACCTAGCAAAGTAAATTTATTTGCATAATTGAAAGGAAGTGTATGGTGATAGCATGTTAATATTCAAATAAGGGGAAAAAGAACAAGTATTTCTTCTGAACCTTAATGTTTTTGAAGACTATTAATGGAGTTAAGGAAAATTAAATTCCTGAGAGTGGTTTGGTTCTGTTTTGAGGGTTTGAAGAAGAAAAAGAGAAGAAATGGTTATGTAAAATGGAAGGAGAAGGCAGAGGGGACTTTCATACATTTATATGATTTACATTTAATGTTTACAAAGTACTTTACAAAATTAAATTTGATCCATTTGATCATTCCCATTTTTCAGATGAAGGAAATCGAAACAGGTTAAATGAGGTGTTCTGGGCCACACAGCCAGTAGTTGCCTGAGACTGGATTCTAATCCATATTGCTCAGACTCCTAAATCCAGCTTTATTTACTGCAGTCCAGGAATGTCAGACTCATAGGCAACATTCCCAAGTGCTTGAACCAGATTAAAATGTAATTGGGAAATGTTTAGCAAAATAGATGAAAGCACAACGTGGAGAATGTTAATTTGTGGTTTGGTTTTTTTCCCAAATCAGTGTGTATCCTGCAGAGATCCACTTCTTACTGATTTTGATACCACTGCTCTAAATCACACTGCCATAGTATAAGGACTTTAACATATAAATATATAGAGATGTTTATGGTTGACTTAAAAATATCCCTACATTTTCAGTACATTTTCAGTACATTTTGCTTTCTTCACAACTTTTGTTAGGTGAGTGTAGCCACTCTACTGGGAAGGAATGGGGATTAGTTCTAAGGGGAAATACTGTTCCCCATTCCTCCCAAGAAAGAAAATTGACTTCCTAAACTATAGGAGAGAGTGGGACTTAATAAAGGTAGGCATATATACTTAAAGGATATTGATTCATGAGTTCTCTCTAATGATGCAGAGCACAGCACATCCATACATGCCCGTTCTTTCTAACTCTTATCCATGATCTCCCAGAAGTTCTCCATGGGAGCTTACTCTTGCTATTGCCAGGGTACCACAGGAACTCTCTGGCTATTTACCTGTCATTCACCATTCTTTCTCCATAATCAACAAGTCTTCTAGTTTTATTATACTGTTTCTTAATAATGTCTTTTACTCCTGTTTTTCATCTGAGTTGTGGGTTATATGCTGCACATTGTTCACATCTGTCTTGTGTCTCTCCATTGCCCTCTCTGTGATATCCATTTTAGTTATTCTCTCAATTCTTATCCTCATTGACCTGCAGTTCTCCTTTATACTCTTTTTTTCTCATGGTTTTAGTGACATTTCCCTCTCCTGGTTCTTTTATTTTATCTCTACTCAGTCATGCTATGGGGTCTTCCAAAGACTCTGTCTTGGATCTTATTTTCTTTTGTCTTTGATATTTTACTCTGATCTCATCAGCTTCCTTGATTTTAATGATCATCTCTGTAAAGATAACTCTCAGATCTGCTTGTCTGTCTTTAATTTCTCTCTCCAACTGCTTGTCTTGCTTCTCCTTCACTCGTCATTCACCCTCATCCCCCCATTCCCATCCAATCTATGCCAAATACTGTCATTGCTACCTTTAAAAAAATGTTTTATTTTCAGTTTCGAATTCATTCCCCTTTACCTGCTTCTCCCCCATCAACTAAAACAGAAAGAAAAATGAAACCTATTATAAAATGTATAGTCAAGCCAAACAAGTTTCTGCTATTAGCCACATTGGGGGGAAAAATACTTCAGTTTGCACTTAGTCTAATACCTCTCTTTCTCTGGGAATGAATAGCATATTTTATCATCAGTCCTCTGGAATTGGTCTCAGTGTATTTAGCAGATTTCCTTTCTTTCAAAGTTTGTCTTTACAGTATTAATGTTATTATATAAATTGTTCTTCTACTTCTCCCTTTACTTTGTATCAGTTCATATAAGTCTTCTTAGGTTTCTCTAAAATCATCTTTTTCATCATTTTTTTGCAGCATAATAACATTTCATCACACACACATATAAATATATATATGTATATATGTATATATACATATATATATATATATATATATATATATATATATATATATATGTAACTTGTTTAGCCATTCTACAATTGTTGACCAATTCTTCAGTTTCCAGTTCTCTGCTTTCATGGAAAAAAAAGTGCCATTACTATTTCCTCCTTATGTTAGCCATTGCTACATAGACTTTATTGTCTCCTTTGACACTACCATTACACTGGTGCCAGTCATTATCACTTCAACT
Organism: Macrotis lagotis; assembly: GCF_037893015.1. Lineage (NCBI taxonomy): Eukaryota > Metazoa > Chordata > Mammalia > Peramelemorphia > Peramelidae > Macrotis > Macrotis lagotis. Next base: position 204,734,245 of record NC_133664.1, on the reverse strand, counting down.
CCTGGAGTTTTGCAGTAATATTCATGTTGGTTTTCCCATCCTCACTCAGCTGTCAAATTGATCTTTCTAAAATACAGGTTTGACCATATTACATCCCCTCCCTGTCCCAACTCAGTAAACTCCAGTGACTCCCTGTCATCTCTCAGATCAAATATAAAGCCTTTCATAACCTGGTTCCCCCTACCTTATTCAGTCTTCTTCTTAGTCTTATTCTTACTTAATGTTCTTGCATCTTGCCTCTACTTTCTGTGCAATCTAGTGACATTTCCTTGAACTCTGGACTCTGAGCTTTTTCCTCTGGCTGACGACCCCCCCCCCCCATGCTTTTATCCCTTCTTTCTCCTTTTCTATAGCTTAGTTCTTTTATTTTTGACCTCTTTTCTGTGCTTTTATGCTTTACTGGTTTTATGTATGGGGCCCCTCCACACACAATTTTTTTTTAAGTTTTTGTTAAGCAATGGGGTTAAGTGGCTTGTCCAAGGCCACACAGCTAGGTAATTATTAAGTGTCTGAGGCTGGATTTGAACTCAAGTACTCCTGACTCCAGGACCAGTGCTCTATCCACTGCGCCACCTAGCTGCCTCCATAATTCTTGTTTTTATTTCTCTGCACATAGAAAGTACATGATAAAAGTTTTTTGAGCATGACTTGACTGAATTTGCTTAAATGTATTTTACATTTATTTCAGTATAAGCAGTGGTGCATGGCAATGGATCAAGGAAAAATCCCCTCTGAAATAAAAGCTCTTTTAACTGGAGAGGAGCAGAGCAAATCTCAGCAGAACTCAAGCAGACATACCAAGGCTGTAAAAACAGAAGCCAATAACAATTCCTGTAAGTGCACAGTGCTTGTTAAACTGATCATTGTTGAACTTCCTCGTGGTGGATATCTCCTCTGTCTTTTCCTAAACCAAAAGTTTAGATGAAAATAAAATTTTGATCCCATTTATTATGATGAACAAATTAAATGGCATAAGTGTCTAAATAGTAAAACATGTATTACATGAGAGCATAAAGAAACAGTTATCTTGTAAACAGGTGGTTTGTGTTATTTCAAATATTTTCAGTGTTCTACTTTGTCATAATTATAATTGTCTTCATTTTTCCAGTTCCTTTAGGAGCACTTAGATTAATTGAATCTTTCACATTCCTTTTTTAAATTCAATGTTTTTTCTTATATGAAGAGAATTGGTTTTCAGTGACCATCATATTAATTAGAAAACATCTTAATTATAAATTTCATATAGATGCCTAATTAAGGGGAAAAAACCCCAGATTATTACAGGTTTAAAGTTTGGTTTGAAATTCCTTTGGTGTTAAAGTTTGTTTTTTTTTTCCTTCAGGGTGAAGATCATTTCCATTTAAACTCATGAAGTCAGTTACTGAATTGAATATTCAGAATAATATGAAGAATGGACAAGATTGGGCTTTGGAATTTAATTTGCTACCTACAGTTCAGTGGTCATTCATGTTAATATGCAGTTGTTGACCAAAATCTGTGATTGTATGGGTTTGAAAGGCCTTGCTTTAGCCTTCAACAACAGGAAAATTCAGAACATTCAGTCCTTTCATTTGATGTTGATAGCCACAGTAGATTTGCACATGATGTGATGCTTGGAAAACCCAGGTGACATGGAGGACAATAAGTTAAAAGAGAGTAGTAGTAGTAGTTTTGCACCTTAGCTCCATATTGGTTAATTATGTTCTTTTCATTTAATTGTGTGTTAGTGTCACTTCATTTGCTTGTTTTTTGTATAGTCTTATTCAGAGAAACCAAATAGGCTGTTTGCTATATTATAAGTTTTCAGCCTTAAAAATGGACCTGACCTTCTTTTATCAAATCCACTTGAGTGATTTGTAATATATAATTCCTGCAGGAGCTACAGATCTGTTCTGTGCATCATTCCAGCATAAATTGTGCATATGTATTAACAATTATATGCATTTCTATTTTTGTAATCCATGATGATCTTTCTGTTATATTGTACCTATAGGGACAATCCATATAAAAAGCTCTTTGGGGAAGTTTCTCTCAGAAACTTTAGTAGCTGTTGTCCCCAACTGTATTTATAAACTATTGAAATTTCCCCATCTATATTAGCAAGTAAATTAATCAGATTTTAAAATTACTTTTCAGGTATTCAGATGCAGTGAGCATTTTGTTATTGCTGAATGTAGAGAGAGAGATAAATTAAAAAGTGAATGTAGAGAGGTGTATATAAAGAGAAATAGTAAAACATTTTTTTTTTGTACACTCAACTAGCTTGGGAGCTGTTCTAGAGAAAATAATTTAAAATTAGCTGCTGGTCCTTCAAGATCTTGTTTCTGCCTCAAGATCTGTAATAAAGTGACATACAGATTTCTTATAGCTTAATGGCTGCCATGGTAACCAAAATACCAAGCTTCTTTCTTGATGTGAGACTAAAAGAGAGATTGGGTTTGATTTGTGCTCCATTCTGAGAAAGGCACACTAGAAGTGTTATATTTCTGTTCTGTTCCTAGATGGATACCTACCAGAGAGGAACCTCTATCATTTGTGCTCAAGGAGAAGCCAGAGCAAATGAATACTTTGGTCCTCTCCAAAACACAGCTCTCTTTCCTGAGCCTCATATAAGTTTCAGACATGGGTTATTATGGCTATACCTATCACTGACATAAATGCATGAGACCAGGGGGAAACAGAGCAATTCTTCCACTGATCTTGGCCATTCATATCCAAGCCTACATTTACATGAAGGTTTATTTTCCCCCGAGGTGGGTTTGGTACAGTATATGAGAAATCAGGCTTATGACAAGGTATAAAAATTTTTGAAAAACATACTTGTTTAAAACAAATACAAGCAAGTACTGATGCAATTTAATTTTTCTTACTCCTGCTTCTGTGCCTTTATCATTGTCTCTTTCTTTTCTCAGAAGTTGTGATCTCTTACTAATAGACCACAGTTATTGGTCTACTAATTCCCTATCAGTTGACTTTTTTCACCAAATGTCTGTTATGAAATATTATTTTAGAGAGGATAAATCTTCCCTAGGAAGGTGATGTGGACCATGATGGGAGAGCATTACAAATGATTATATATCCTTGGACTGTAAGGTATGCTCTCATCTGGCCTGAGACCTGGTGATCTTTGGAGTGCAAATTCAGCTTTGCTCCTTTGGTGTTATATGACCACCAATAGTAGCTCAGCCCTCCCCTTTCCCCCCAATCTTTGTGTTTTGGAGCAATAAAGGGATGAAGAATATTTAATGTCTTAGAAACTGGATATGTTTTTGTTGTTTTTAGTTACTTGATCTTATATGTTTTCCAAAATATCCTAAGACTCAGTTTACATTGTTTCTGGACCATTTGAAAACTGTCCAGATAGTTATTATAAGTGTAAATATTCCAAAATGAAAAATGGTTGTTCAATGGAATGTACCTGTTATGCTTGAAATATTTCCTCCCTGGTAGTAATTGTATCATGTGGGGTCATTTGAGCTTTTGTTATAATAGCTTTACAAAAGTTGATAATTTTACCCTCACATAGAGTATATGTAAGAGTAAATTACAATTTGTTGTACTTATTTTATTCCCAGAACTTTCACTTTGGTCTTTCTGGACAAACAGATGATACCAAGAGAAGGTGCCTTGACTTTAAAAAGGAATGTTTTGAGTACTTTGGGGATTGTGCTATCAGTGTATTTTGGTTACTTTAAAGCTTGGTAATAAATGTCATTGATTAAAAGAACTGGAGCACTTTCTGTCCCATTTCAGTTAAAGAGCATGGTGTTTATGAAAATTCTAGCTTTTCTCATGTGTTGGACAGCAAAAAACAGAGAGAGAACATGACATGATGCGAGAGAATCACCAGTTCTGAAATATTACATGCTATGACAGACTTTGGATGAATAACTATATTGGCACTTTTTTTCCCTATTTAAGAAAGATCTTGTTTAAAAAAATGTATTTTTACTAGGCATTGGATTCTCAATTAATTTCCTATAAAAGTACTGTTTATGGAATCAATAGAGTATGATGTTAAATGAGTTCTAAAAAGTTAAGCTTAGAATTGAATCTAGCTTGATAAAATATATCTTTCCTTGGTAAAAATCTCTATTTCATGTAGCAAACATATCATTGGTCAACTTTCTTAATGTATTTACACCAGTGCCATCTTTTAGCAATTGATCATCTTTCAATTATGATACACCTGATTTGGCTTATTATGAGGAAAAAATGTCTGGAATTTTAATTGAAATAAAGGCAAAATGTTGTAAACAACATAATTTCACAAGAATTCAGTTAGACACATATATTGCTTAAAAAGAAATATGACTTAAACCACATGGTATTTCTGGGATATTGAAGGAATTTTTATTTCTCTGAAGAGCATTGTAAATTTTTATTTTTTATTAAAAATAAAAAAATGGTTTCAATTGCATGCTTCAAATTACTAAACTATTTCTGTTTAAATGTTTCTTTTAGTAGCATATATAGGCAACCAGGTGGAACAGTGGATGGAATACCAGATCTGGATTCAGGAAGACTCATTTTTCTGAATTGAAATCTGACCTCAGACAAAATGGATGAGAAAGGAAAGAAAACAGACTGGGAAATAGTGTTACTCATGAGGGAAAGCATTATATATTTCAGATAAGACAACACTAAAAATAGATGGGATTAAAAGAGATAAATGGAAACTTTTACATTGTGTTTAGAGGATATAGAAAGGGAAGAGGGGCAGTTAGATTGTGCTAGGTGCTCACCTTGGAGTAAGAAGAACCTGAATTCAAATCAAACCTCAGACTCTAACTGTGTGGCCCTGGGCAAGTCATCACCCAGTTTGCCTTAGTTTTCTCATATGTAAAATGAACTGGAGAAGGAAATGGAAAATCACTCCAGTATCTTTGCAATGGAAACCCCCAAGAGGGTCATGAAGAGTCAGACAAAACTGAAGAGCAAAAGTTATGTGACTGACTTTTTTGCAAATTCAATTTACAGAATTTAAGAATTAGAAGAAACCTTAGGTACCATCCAGACTAACCTACACATCAAAAGAGTGCTTCCTGTAATATATTCAACAAGTGGTTATCCAGCCTTTTCATGAAGACCTCCAAAGAGGGCAAAACTCATGACAACTTTTGAGATAGCTCATGGTAATTTTGTAGAATTCTCATCATAGGGAAGTTTTTTTTCTATGTAAACTTATTTTACCTCATATAACTTGTACTTATTTTCCTGATTCTACCTTTTGGGACTAACCAAATAAATTTGATTCTCCCCTCTATGTGACAGCCTTTCAAATACATCGATACAGCTTGTGTTCTCTGTAATCTCCATGCTAAAATTAACTGCTTCCTTCAATTGATCTTCTTGTGACATGGAGGGCCCTCCTCTGGACATTTCCATTGCAGCAGTTTCTTTCCTGTTGATAAAATAAGACCCAGAATGAATTTACCCTTGTTTGCACCTCTATTATCTGGGGGAAGAAGTTGTCACTAGTGTAAATCAGAAAGTTTTGTTCTTCTTTTGACAGAAAAAGCAAGCAGATTTGGATAATTGAAGCCTTCTTTCTAGGCTTTTCACTTGTGTCCTAAACTCACTTTCCAAGTGGATTGTAGACTTCCATGATAAAGTCAATTAGTTTTCATCATTCTCCCTTTTTCGCTCCTCCTTCCTTCCATTTTTGGATTTCCTCATATGAGTTTGCCTTCTTAATATATAACATTTAACCCTTCCTTTTCACCTGTCATATTTCTTTGAATAATGTCATATTACTCATCTAGAGCCATAGTCCAATCATAGATTTCATCCTGCCAAGACTCAGTGAAACCTTTTAGATCAAATTTGCTTACTTAGGTTAGATCTCCTTGTTCTTTTTGCTTGTTACTTAAACTTTGAGCATTGATGTGTAGACATTTGAATGTAGGGGATTTATTTTCTTGGTTCATTTCTTGGATTTTTGTCTCTTGGGCACTTATGGGTAACTCAAGTGCTATTTTCCCATCTTTGTAGCTACTTCCTATGATACCTAAATTGAGATAAACAATCTTCTCCCTCTTCTAACCTTTTTTTAGTTTAAAATCTTTTTGATGAATTTTGCAAGTTATATGGCAATTACATTTTAAATATTCTTTAGGTTTATACAATTTCAACCCTGTATTTTAAACTGTGGTCCAGAAATCCAAATTCTATTCTCAGACACCAAATTTTTAGGCAGTTTACTCCTTAGATCAACTTTTCTTTTCTGGATCCTTTGCCTTCAGTAAGCAAAAGAGGGTGGAACAACACTAATTTTGGTCTGTTGCTCAAGAGTTCACAATCATTCCAATACTTTTTAAGTTCTTTCTCACAGTATTATACCCATATCAATCACAAGAGATGGGTAGTTGTCACTGGGTTTAATAAGTCTTAAGAGGTTCTTTATTATGTCTTGGATATATAATACTATGTGAAGATAAAAGGCCTCTAGTTAACAGGTCAAAGAATACCTGCTTTAGTATCCTTTAGAGAATTACCAATTACTACAACTACTCTTAGATTATTTTTCTGACTCTAACTGGATGATCTTAACTGTATCATTCTTTTTTTGGGGGGGGGTAAGGTAATGGGGTTAAGTGACTTGCCCAAGATCGCACAGCCTGGTAATTATTAAGTGTCTGAGGCCAAATTTGAACTCAGATCCTTCTGATTCCTGGGCTGGTGCTCCATCCACTGTGCCACCTAGCTGCCCCCTAACTGTGTCATTCTTTAATGAACCAGCAGCTTCCTCATCCAGCTCCCACTTTTTTTCAAAATGATCCTCAAATCTATTTTTTTTTATTTTTTGCAAGGCGGTGAGGTTAAGTGGCTTGCCCACGGCCACATAGCTAGGTAATTAAGTATCTGAGGCTGGATTTGAACTTAGGTACTCCTGACTCTAGGGCTGGTGCTCTATGCCACCTAGCTGCCCCTCTCAAATCTATTTTTAAACTTAATTTTATTACTGTTACTTTATGTTTCTTTCTCTTCTATGTTATACTTGCACGCTCCAAGATCCTAAAAAGGTCAAATCACCCCTCATACTTCAGATCTTGCCTTTCCCATTGAAATTTCATTTTCTTAGAGAATGGAAAAGCATTGTTCCAGTCTCTAGCTGATCTCTTAAAATACACATAAAGTCACTTGGTTATCACAGAAATAGAAGCACCATACATTTGATATTAGTCAAATTTCTCCCATTTTCCCCCCTATTGGTTTCAATTTTTGAGTCTTTTTAAATTTAGTTACTTGGGGATATTTATACCATGGACTGTTTTTAAGTCAGTCAATTATCTTCTCTCTCTCTTTTTTTTTTTTAGATTTTTCAAGGCAGTGGGGTTCAGTGGCTTGGCCAAGGCCACACGGCTAGGTAATTACTAAGTGTCTGAGGTCGGATTTGAACCCAGGTACTCCTAACTCCAAGGCCGGTGCTCTATTCACTGCACCACCTAACTGCCCCAATCATCTTCTCTTAACTTGATATCCTCACTTCTTTCCCTTAATTTGAGCAGACTTCTCAGTCATAGGTACCTCTCCTTCTTTACACCAACTTCCTGTTTTCATCCATTTGCCCACTCTATCATCTTCCTTTGTCTGTCAATTGTTCTACTTATTTTGCCTTATTTTTCTTGCTGCCTTGCTTTTCCTTCCTGAGTCTTCCTCTTCAGATCCTATTCTGTGATCCTCTTTAATTCTTTTTAATATCCTTCTTGGTTGTCCTTGATTCTTTTCATCTTTCATTGCTTATTATCTGGGTTTAGAAATTATTCCCTGTCAAATTTAACTCAATTTCTCCAAATTTTTCTTTTCCCAAATTTCAGTCTCTTCAATAAGTCTTTTCTCCTCTTAGAAGCAGGGAATAGAAAGACATTGCTATGTGATTTTGATTATATTTAGCATATTCTTCTTTTTTTTTTGCAGTCTGACTTTTTTTTCACATAATATGTTGTGCTAACATTGTTTATGAAATAACAAAGGTTGGGGACTCTTGGAATAATATAATTCCCTTAATTGAAAGGGATCTCAACAGATTCCATTTAAGTAGGTCAGTTTTATGAATCACTGAGGTTCTATCAAGATCATAATAGTAATTGTTGGCATCCACCTACCATTTGGTTTGATTTCATGTAGTTCTTGTGTCTTTTGTTCCATTTTACTGTGATGGGTAGTAAACTAAGGTGGGAATATTTGGGGTTCAAATAATTCATGAATATAGAATATAGTTAGATTTGGTATTTCAACATGACTGATAATGCCCATACTAGACTTGTATAGGTAGCCAATGTGGGTTATGACTCATTTATAGTAGTATAGGTAGTATAGAGATATTTAGCTAATTCAATATAGGGAGGAAAATTTTAGACAGCATTAATATTAATAAATATTAATATTTATACTTAAATATAAGGGACTTCATGGGCTCAAGGTAGAAACTCCATAGTACTTGAAATTCTCCAGTACAGAATAACTTCAAAAACTCCATGGCTATGTATGGCAGAGTGAATCTTGATTAGCTTGCCCTTCTGTTTGTCTGAAGTTTTGGCAGTAAATACCCTCCTTGGTACAAAAGAAATATTTTCATGAAACAAGGTCAGGGATTTTCATTTTTATTATTAAATCTGTGCTATAGTCTCCTACTTTTTTCTAGAACAGTGATGTCAAACTCAGAAACATGTTTCTATGGATTGCATATTGACTTAGAAAATACAAATTAGCAATATGTTGTATTGCATTTTATTTTGTCAAACATTTCCTAATCACTTTTTTATCTGATTCCATTTTCACTAGGGCATTTTGTTGGTTACAAAGGTTATGAGTTTGCTATCTCTGTTCTAGAAGACCCTCCTAAGAATATTTTTTGTTATGATGTAGACAAAGTCTCTATGATATAGGCATGTATTCTTAAGGAAAATATTTCCTATAATTTTATTTTTTATTTTCTGTGTTATATAATATAATTTTGATTTCTTTCTTTATTGACATTTTCTATTTTTACTGACTATATGGAACTTGAGTTCAAAATGGGTTACTTGATATCCGAAATACTGAGTAATTATAAAATTTATTCTATAAATTTATTTTTTCAAGAATGAAATCATTTAGTCTCAGAAGACAATGACTGAAGAAGATGAAAACATACCCTTAGACAAATTTACTGAACAGATAAATTAGAACTCTCATTCTTTCAAGAATACTACAGATCTTTAGCTAGCTCCTTAATAGAGAATCTGAAAAAAAAACCATAAAAGTGTTCTGAGCTACTACCAATATGAAACCAAAATGCTTATGAATAATACATGGTAAACTCCATAGAAAACATAATAGCTTTTGAGAGAATAGATTTATTAGATTTATTAGGTAAATTATTTATTAGGTAAATTTATTAGGTAAATTTTCCCCATGCATTTGTAAAGAAAAGGTATAGTGAATATCAGCACTCTACTGAGTTTGCTAGATAGAATCTTAGAAGTCATTTCATCTAAACTATATATGAACAAAAATCCTAAATTGTAGCTAGTAAGTGGTTTTTGTGTGAAGATCTTTACAGCTTTTTTTTTTTTTGGTTAGTATTGGACCACCTATGTTGTCCCATAAACAAATGTTACTAAGGATGTTCATGAATAGCCCCCTTTAGGTTGAGAACATCTTTAAACCAGAATATCCACAACCCCCTTAAATAAGCAATGTACCTATTTCCTGTACCTCATCCACTAAGATATATTTCCTACCTTTTTCTCCCTAAGGAAGGTTATTGGTTTTCTCACATTGACCCTAAATCAACTTTCTTATTTTAGCAAATAAATATCAGAGTTCCTTCCTAAAATGTATATACAGAATCATTAGCCCTAATTCTTAAAAAACTAACAACTGTCCCCCAAATTTAGACACCTTGATTTGATTTGTCTTCTATTAGAATATAGCTCACTTCTGGTTTCAGTGCTTTTATAAAATCACTACTTATTTTTAGTAACACAGCTGTCTACCCATAACTTTGGTCAAGAGTTACTCAAGTCATGTTTTTCCTTTATTTTCAGTATTTGACAGGTGTGAATTTTCAAGCTGTTTCCACAATATGCACAAAGATTTGTTCTCCACAGGAAAAGAGGTCTCCCCTAGGAATAGTTGAAAGCACCAAATATAAAATTGGTAGAAAATAAACAAAACACTGTTGTTGGGTTTTTAAAACTCAGCAATTCTTCTTTGTTAGATGAGAATTATAAAGCTTATTGAAAGTCCTAGTCCCTAAAGTGATGTTTCTAAATCTTATTTTCAGTACATATTCTCTTTTAAGGTCTCTCTGAGAGAGAAAAAGAAAATGGTGGGTTGTGAATGAAGTTAGCACAAATATCTACCCATTATTTAGGTTACTAGTTCTTTTTCCTTCCATATTGAATCACAGAAAATTCCCTAAAGGCAGAATAATGTGGAAGTAACTTTTCTGTATAGTACCATATATTTGTATAGTTCTAATCCTTTATACATGTTTTATATAATCTTATTCTCATGGCAATTTTGTGAAATAGATAATGCTGATGTTACTCTCATTTTTACAAATAAGGAAATTGAGATTCAGAGAGGTTGATTAGCTCAAATGATATTCAATCCCAGAACTTAAAAACTTACATCTGTTATACTAGGTTGCTTTTCTAAGTTATAGCAGAATGTGGGCTAAAAAATGTTTCCATTTGAGCCTACTTTGTAGTGCAAAATGAACCCTCTGGTATACAAAAACCAAAACTAATCAATAGAGTCATCTTTGTGATATTTTAACAATGAATTGAACTAGCCATTATAGTTCAATTTATAGTAAAAAGTGATGTTTACTGAGACTTAATGAAGAACTACATTGCTATCATACTCCATACAAAAAAAACCCCAAACCAACTATTCCTTTTTCTTCCTAGATCTTGGAACTCCCTCATATACCTAATGATTTTTAATATTTAATTATGTTCCTTGATAGAAACAAAAAAAAAAGAATTTTTTAAAAAGTCTCAATTTGTAAAACATAGCAGAGCACTTATATAATTAAAAATGTATAGGAGAACAAGTAACTACTAGTACTAACAGATAGAAAAAGAGGGAAAAACTATACAAAATATCCTAAAATGTTTTTAAGAAAAAAATTTACACATTCAGAGACATAAAGAACTGTCAATATGTCAATGTTGCACTTCTGTGTTTTTTTTACAAAAATATTTACTTCAAAAAGTATAATTACAAATTTGCAAACTTATTCCCACAATCTGGTGGGCATAATTCTTTCTCCTCCAACTGTGCTCCCCGCCATAACATCTCAGTGTCTGGGAAGGGGAAGGAGTTCAGAATTTAGCTCTGTTAACCTTAATTTTCTTAGGTTAAAAAAAAATAAAATAAATTTAATTTATAAATGAAGTTTTATTTTCTAGGATCTTACCACTAACACATGGGTGGATGGCATCCTTACAAATGCCATCCATGGCAAGATGGCTGGCAATTCTGGTTCCAAGATTGTTGTATAGCTTCAACTACCAAGTCCAGTAGAGATTGCTGCTGGCACTTGAATTTTAGAAGGACAAAAGAAATCCACGAGATACAAATATCCCTAGGTCCATTTCTTAGAGCTAGGATAAGAGAAGGAGCAGGTGAAGAAGTCCTTCTCCTTTCACTAGTTCAGTTCACCACCCTGGAGAACTAAAATCTTCACCCTTTGTATGAACAAGCAAGTGCATCAGGAAGTGTTCCTCCTGTACTGCAGTTAGAAAAGTTTGAAATGTCAATAGATCTAGTACAAGGAAACATAAAATAGGCAAGTTAGAAAAACAAGCCAGAGATGCTCACACAATTAAGGGGGGGTCTAGGAGAATCGGCACAAGGTTGTCCAATGGGGTTCTGTGGGGAAGAGGCATCTTCTTCCAACCAGTAAATTTCCTTGTTTTACAGCTTATTCACAGACTTGATCCCACTGCTGATTGACCTAAAAGTATTGACCTACTCTTATTTTTCTGACCTGGACTGGTTTGCCTCTCTTTAGGCAGTCCCTTGCTCTCAGGTTTAACTATATAGAACACAATACAGATATGTAGTCAGCTTTAGCCTTAATACAGCCCAATACAACTCTGGAGCTCAAATGATCCACACACCTCCATAAGCACTGAGATTAGAGGTATGCACAAACATACCTCACCAATTTATTCCTAAAGCAGAAGTATGCCTATACTGAAACTCTGCTCAAAAAGCTTCTACTCCCTAATTCTTATATGATAAAATATACGTAAATTACGTAAATTGTGCTTTAGATATCAGCAAATTTGATGGTCATAAACAGCAAAGTCAGAGACAATGAAATGTTCCCCTTCAATTGTAAATGATTTCTTCCATACCTAGTAGTTTTTAACAGCTCAATTGCATAAGTAAAGGGAAGAAAAGACAATAAACTTTCCCTAAGGCACAGAATGACTCAATGTTTTCATCTTCCTTTCTTCCTTTGCTCATTTGCAGAAATATACTAGATGGTCACCAATGAGTTAGGATATGGCCCCTTATTTAGGGAACCTTAGGTCTGTAACAGAAAGACTGTAGAAAAGAAGAGACCTAATCTTTCCCAACCCCTGCCTTAGGTGAAAAAACTTCGACCCAAAGCCCAGAGATCTGAGAAACTTTATCCTTTCTGAAATGGTACACTAGGAGAGGGAGCACATCCAATGAGCTGAGTCTGGTCTTACTAGACTACAGTTACTCAAGACAGAGTGAGTTCAGGGAGTCCAGAGGATTGATTGTTCACAAATTAGAGATGCCCCAACTTGTGAGGAGCCATCCCAGAAACTAAGTGACCTTCCTGGGTTAATCCAGCAACAGAATAATCTTTAAACTGAAACATCCTTTGTGAGGAATCCTGTGAGAAGTCAACCAACAGGGTTGGAATGCCAGCTGAGCCTGAGTAAACAGTTGCCCCTGTAGAGACTTAACCTCTTGGTGTGAGTCTGAGTTTGAGAAGTGATTTGGGAATGCTGTGCTACCAAAAGAGCTAAATTTGACATTTAAAATGTTTTATAATCTGATTCTAGCTCACCTTTCCAAACTTATTTCATATTACTTCCTTTCATGGACTTCATGTTCAAGACAAACTAATCTACTTTTTAGTCCTTTAACTTCAAATTCCATCTCCTATTTTCATAAAAACATATGAAGCAGCTAGTTGGTACAATAGATAAAGAGTTCTGAGCCTGGTTATGTTTTATTTACTTCAAGTTAAACTGAAATCTGCTCTATACCATTAAAAAAACAAATTGGGGAGGGGACCCTTTCTCTGGTTTCCTCACCACACAAAGGAAACTACCTAATACCCCTAAAAGTAGTTGGGGGGGGGGATTCTTGCCTAGTAGCTATTATGCTACCCAAGGGACAATCTTATGGTGATTGAAATTACACGGTGGTTTGAGAGTGAAGAGAGTTCTAGGTCAAAAGTCTGGCAATGATAGGACAGTCAGTTAAAATCCTCCCATCTCTATTGAAGCTAAGAGGCAAGAGGTGTGGTTTTTCTTCTCAGGCTTGTACTATTACAAACTTTTAGAAGACATTGGTCAGCTTAATCTGTCACTAAGAATGATAGGGAGTTGGGCCTGGTATAACATGGCCACTTGCAGGGATTTTTCTTTGACCTGGGAAGTTTGGATTTTTGAATGTGATATTTCCTGGAACTTTTTCTTTTTTTCAGGTGATTGGGGGGGATTATTTTTTTTAATCTTTACTTTGCCCTCTGTTTCTAATAGATCTGGATATTTTAATTTATGATTTCTTGAAGTAGAAGACTTTTTTGTTTTATCATGGTTTTCAGGGAGTTTGGTGATTCTTAAATTATCTCGACCTATTTTATAGGATTTTTATGAGAGAATATATCTTTCTTCTCCTTCTCTGTCTCATTCCTTCTCCATCCCTTCATCCTCTTTCTCCTCTACTTCCTCCTCTTCTTTCCTCCTTTTCCTCTTCCTCTTCCTCCTTTTTCCACCTTTTCCTTCTATCTTTTGATTTTGTTCTAACATTTCTTTCTATCTCATAAAATTGATTTCAGTTTGGTCTATTCTAGTTCTTAGGGAATTCATTTCTTGAATAAGGTTTACTATTTTCTATTCTAAGCTGCTATTCTCTGTCCAATTTTTTTTCTTTCAGAGCTTTTACTTCATTTTTAACTCCTGTTTAATGTCTTCTAGATATTCATATAATCTTTTTGGGAAAGCCATTTTTTGAAAGTATCTGTTTGCAACTCATATGGAATTATTAAAACCTTTTCACCCAAGGGGATTTCTATATTTATAATAATGTTTTATACTATTTAGTGTTTCTTTTACTAATTTCTCTAGTTTGAGTTTCTGAACTAAGGGTTTGCAATAGGACCAGGGTCTCCCTTTCTTGGTCTCACTTTGAGTCCTTTGAATTTTATATTAACTCCCAACTCTTGAAGTTAGAACCACATGGATCTTTGAAATGTAGAAGGTTGACTTTTCTGACCTGTGCTGGTGTCTCTGGGTAGTGCCCCTGGGTCTGAGACTTTAAAGTCTGAACAGAAATGTGGTGCTGGTAGTACTGGACTCACCAGTCTTTGTCCCTGTTCTTTGCTATGCCTTGGGGCTTTCAAGATCTTGACCCTGGGGCTTTTTCAATACTCTGGAGCATTCTCTTGGGGAGTACTTAACTCTTGCTGCTTTCATATCTCTGGTTAAGATCATACTAATTTTGATGGAAAGATCCTTTTCCTATTGTCTGTGGGATTATGACTGGCTTTTGGTGAAATTCTAGGATTACAGAATTGATTTAGTGTTTTTTATTTTTTTATTTCTTAATCATCATTCACTGTGGCATAAACTTCAGAATTTTGCTAGAATAGGTAAATGGGAGCTTGGAGGAATGCCTCCCTTCAGGCAGCCATCTTGGCAGGAAATTCCCATTATATATTTTATAAACAATTCCTGGAAAGCCTATTGGATTATTTTTTATTTGGAAAGAAATAGCTAAGTACAGGTCAGGCTGCCCTGACAATATCTGGTTACCATAACTTACATGAAAACATTAGTATATTATCACATTCTTTAAAGCTTATATTCACTTTATAGTCAAGATGGAAGTACTCATGTGTCAGATACTTTCATGACATTGCATCAACATGAACATTACCTCATACTTCAGGAAGCTTTTTTTGATCCTATGAACTATAAAGCATAGATCTGATTGTTTAGATTGGTACTATACTCAGTAAACTTTAAGGACTCCCTATTTCCATTCAAATTAAATATTAAACTCCTCTATTTGTCATTTACAGCTTTTCAATTGTTAATTTTCCAGTATTTTAAGAGATTTTTAAAATTTTTTTTTGAAATTTTCCAGTTTTCTTACATATTACTTTCTGGCATGGACCCTGCAGTCCCCTCTACTGGTTTATTTGCATTCTTCATTTTCTATCACTCATTTGAGTGTCTTTAATAATAATTAATAATAATGATAATGATAATAATAGCTAAAATCATTACTTATTAGAGAAATCCATATTAAAACATCTCTGAGATACCACCTCATGTGTCTCAGACTGGCCAATATGACCAGAAAGGACAATGATTATTGTTGGAAGGGATGTGGGAAATCTGGGACATTAATACATTGTTGGTGGAGCTGTGAACTCATCTAACCTTTCTGGAGAGAAATTTGGAATTATGCCCAAAGGGCAACAAAAATGTGCATACCCTTTGATCCAGCAATACCACTACTGGGTCTATTCCCTGAAGAGATGATTAAAAAGGGTAAAAATATCACTTGTACAAAAGTTTCATAGCAGCCCTGTTTGTGGTTGGCAAAGAATTGGAAATCAAGTAAATGTCCATCAATTGGGGAATGACTTAACAAACTGTGGTATATGTATGTCATGGAACACTATTGTTCTATTAGAAACCAGGAGGGATGGGAATTCAGGGAAACCTGGAGGGATTTGCATGAACTGATGCTGAGTGAGATGACCAGAACCAGAAAAACATTGTATACCCTAACAGCAACATGGGGGTGATGATCAACCTTGATGGACTTGCTCATTCCATCAGTGCAACAATCAGGGACAATTTGGGGCTGTCTGTGATGGAGAATACCATCTGTATCTAGAAAAGGAATTGTGGAGTTTGAACAAAGACCAAGGATTATTGCCTTTAATTAATTTATTTTTTTGACAATTCATTTTATTTTTTTAAATTTTTTAACCATTTCTTCTTTTTTTATTTAATATGTATTCTCATTTTGTACAAATAATGGTTTTTTTACATTAATAAAATATTCTTGTTTAAGAGTAAACAAAATACCCCCTCCCCCCATAAATATAGACTTGCTTGAGCGATAAAGTAAAGGGGAGAGAAAAAAATTAAAATTAAAAAAAATAGTAATAATTGTAGGTATGGCCAGGTGGTGCAATGGACGGAGCACCAGCCCTGGAGCCATGAGCACCCGAGCCCACATCCGGGCCCGTACACCCAACAATCACCCAGCTGTGTGACATGCAAGCCACCCCAACCCCACTGCCCTGCAAAAACAAACAAAGAGACCCCAAATAAAATAAAATAGTAATAATAGTAGGGGTGACTGGGTAGCAGACAGAGCATTGGCCCTTGAGCCAGGAGCACCCAGGTCCAAATCTGGCCTCAGACACCCAATGATCACCCTGCTATGTGGCCCCAGGCAGGCCACCCAGCCCCATCTGCCTTATACATCCCCCCCAATAATAATAATAATAATAATAATAATAATAATAATAATAATAATAATAATAAATGTGCTTCAGTCTTTGTTCCAACACCAACAACTCTGTCGTGGGTGGATCACATTCTTTATGATAAGTCCATGGCAAAAATTACTTCCATGTTTTTCCACTTTTGCCATTGCTGATCACAACTCCCTCCTTTCGTATTTCTCCACTACCATGTACTATGTTTTCTCTCTCCTTTCATTGACTCTGCTGTAGGGTAGCTGAGTGGCACAGCAGACAAATCCCTGGCTCTTGGGCCAAGAGGCCCTGAGCCCCATACCACCCCTTAGGTGCAGCATCCACCTGGCCCTATGGTCCTGGACAGGCCATCCAATCCTAGCCTCTTGCAAGAAGTAAAAAAGAAAATGTGTTATATCTGACCACTGTCCCCCCATAGTCCATCCTCTCCTCCTTCATTCGCATCCCCACCCCTTCCCCCTGTCCCCCCCCTCCTTCTTACTCCAGATGTTTATACCCTATTGAGTATATATGCTGTTTCCTCTCCTAGACACCTCTGATGAGAGCAAAGATTCCCTCATTCCCCCTTGCCATCCCCCCTTCCATATCATTGCAATAGCTCATTGTAATAAAGAAAAATCTTATTATATGAAATATCTTGGCCTATTCCCCCTCTCCTTTTTCTTTCTCCCATTACATTTCCCTTTTTTCTATTGACTCCATTTTTACACCCTATTTTATCTTCAAATTCAGCTTTCTTCTGTGCTTCAACTATAAAAGCTCCCTCCACCTGCTCTATTAACTGAGAAGGTTCATATGAGTAGTATCAGTGTCATTTTTCTATACAGGAATACACGCAGTTCATCATCAAGTCCCTCATATTTTCCCCCTCTTCTCTAATCTCTATGCTTCACCTGAGTCCTGTATTTGAAGATCAAACCTTCTGTTCAGCTCTGGCCATTCCAACAGGAATATTTGAAATTCCCCTGGTTCATTGAAAGTCCATCTTTTTCCCTGGAAGAGGACATTCAGCCTTGCTGGGTAGTTGATTCTCAGTTGCATTCTAAGCTCTTTTGTCTTCCGGTGTATTATATTCCAAGCCCCATGAGCTTCTAGTATAGTTGCTGCTAAGTCCTGTGTGATCCTGACTGCAGCTCCATGATATTTGAACTGTGTCCTTCTGGCTCCTTGTAATATTTTCTCTTTGACTTGGGAGTTCTGGAACTTGGCTATAATATTCCTGGGGGTTGGTTTTTTGGGATCTCTTTCTCGGGGAGGGGGGATCGGTAGATTCTCTCCATTTCTATCTTGCCTTCTGCTTCTAGAATATCAGGGCAATTTTCCTGTAGTAATTCTTTGAAAATGATGTCAAGGTTCTTTTCCTGATCATGACTTTCAGGTATTCCAATAATTTTAAAATTATCTTTCCTAAGTCTGTTTTCCATATCAGTTGTTTTTTCAATATTTCACATTTTCTTCTAATTTTTCTTTTTTTTTTTTGATTTTGAAGTATTGATTCCTGATTTCTGGTAAATTCATCCATCTCCCTGAATTCTATTCTTTGTCTGAAGGATTTGTTCTCTGGCCAATTTTGCTTTTTAAAGCATTCTTCTCCTCAATAACTTTTTGAACTGTTTTATCCATTTGACCTAAGCTGGTTTTTAGCATGCTATTTTCTTCAGCATTTTTTTGGATTTCCTTGACTAGGCTGCTGACTTCATTTTCATGTTTTTCCTGCATCTCTCTCATTTCTTTTCCCAGTTTTTCTTCTAACTCCTCATTTGATTTTCAAAGTCTTTTTTGAGCTCTGTCATAGCCGGCGCCCAATTTCTGTTTTTCTTTGAGTCTTTAGATGCAGGAGCTTGTGCTTCCTCATCTTCAGACTGAATGTTTTGATCCTTCTTGGGCTCATATGCAAAATATTTCTCAATGGTGTTTCTTTTTTTTCTCTGCTTGCTCATTTTCCCAGTCTAAGCCTGTTTTTTGGGGTGCTTCCTGAGCTTTTGGGATACTCCTACAAAATTCTCAGTGTGTGAGGCTCTGTCCTCTCTCCTGGTCTGTGAATGACCATATGCACCCCCTCTGCCATGGGGCTGAGGTTGGGGGGGGCCCTGCTGTTCTATGGGGGGGGGCTAGACTGCGATCAGGATCTGAATGTGGTCAGAGCCCCAGAGTCCTATTCCAGGGGCAGAGCTCTGCAGTCTCTCTCTCTTCACTCCCCTCCCTAGGTTCAATGGGCTCATGCCCTGGGGGCTCCTGCTTACTAGCTCCTGCTTCTGTTTCCTGGATCTGGGCTGTGCTGGCCATGTGCTCACTCTGGCAGAGGTCCTCCTGCTGTTCCCCCAATTTGTGCCTGGTGCTCCCTGGGGCATAGGTCAGGAAACTCCCCCGCTGCTGTGAGCCTCAGCTCCTAGTGCCCTGGGGCTGCCTCCAGGAGGTTGAAGTTCTTTCCTCTGGCGGGCTGCCCCTCCAACCCTGCGGAGCAGAGCCTTTCTGCTCTTTTCCAGGTTACCTTGAGTAGGAGAACTGCCTCATTGGGTCCCTCTGTGGGTTCTGTCTCTTGAAAATTTAGTTAGAGTCCTTAGCTTATGAGTTTTATGAGAGAGCGCCTAAAGCAGGATCCGTTCTTGTTGCCATCTTGGCTCCGCCCCCTATTGCCTTTAATTTAGGAAAAAAACCTGATATCTTATTATGATGATTATGTAATCTTGCCATCTCTTATACTTTATTTTTCTTCCTTAAGGATATGATTTCTCTCTCATCACATTCAATTTGGATCAGTGTATACCATGGAAACAATGTAAAGACTGGCAAATTGCCTTTTGTGGGGGTGGGGGGGAGGAAAGCAAGATTGGGGGGGGGAATTGTAAAACTCAACATAAAATCTTTAAAACGTTAAAAAAATAATGATAGCTAATATTTATTTAGGCTAAGTTCTTTACAATTGTTATCTTATTTGATCCTCACAATAACTCTGGGAGGTTAGTGCTATTATTACCCCCCCCATTTTGCAGATGAAGAAACTAAGGCAAACAGGGAATAAGTGATTTGCCCGGAGTCACATAGCTGGTAAGTATCTGAGGCTGCATTTGAATTCAGGACTTCTAGTTCTAGGTCCAGAACTCTGTGCACTAATGCTCTTCCTCCTCTCCTCTGCCTTTTAGAATTGCTGATTTCCTTTAGGATTGAGCTCAAAAGTCAGTTTCTACTGGGGTGCCTGTCTTGGATACCACCCCCCAGCTTCTGCTAATGCCTTGCCCTTCAATATACTTATGAACAACTCTGCATTTTGTTGTCTTCTTGGATTGGAATGAACTTCTGGAGGCTCCCCTTTGAATCCCTAGTTTCTGTGCTTAATAAATATTAATTAGACTGAAAAAATTACATTGCATTTGTCCATTTAAATGTATCCCCTAGAATTTAAGGGCAGTGATTGTTTTGTCTCAGAGGGCTATTTTGTTTTGTCTTTGTAACTGTAGCATCCAGCACATTCCCATGTACATAGTACCTAAATGAACTTATGAAAAGAATATCCCAAGTGTAACTCAATTATCTTATCCCCCAGTTATAGTCCTTCTCCAGACTTCTCTTTCCTTCCAGCTGACCCTAGCTATCCCTCAGGGCTGTCTTGAGCCTTCTTCTCTTCCCCCTCTATATTATTTCATTTGGAGATCTCATCAGCTCTCATAAATTCAATTTCCATTTCTACTGATGATTCTCAAATCTACTTATCCAGGCCTAACTTCTCTGCTGACCTCCAGTCTTGAATCTCCAACTGCCTCTCAGACATCTCAAATTGAATGTCCTAAGAATCTGTCTTAACTTCAATATGTCCAGAACTAAACTCATTATCTTTCCTTTACAAATGTTCCTCCTTCCTAAACTTTCTTATTACAACAAGACCATCACCATCCTGTTATCTTCCTAAGGCTCTCAAGCTAGGTGTCATTTTAGACTACTCATCTCTCACCACCCCACCCCCACTCCAGCTCAGCCCCAATCTGTTGCCAAGGCCTGTTGACAGTAGTCTACTGGTTGGTCAGCCTACAACAAATCTTTCTTCACTCCAAACCTTCCTCCATTCAACCACCAAAGTTGTTTTCCTAAAAGTCAGATCTGCCCATATGGCACTTCTCTTCTCAATAAACTCTTCCTAGAACTCCCTATCACCTTCAGGATTAAATACAAAATCTTCTATTTGGTATTCAAAGTCCTTTATAGCCTAACCCTTCTCACCTTTCCAGTTTTCTTATCTGCCCCCTTGGTAGATACCTGGAACAAGACACTTTATCAATTCTGCACATTTTCACTGTCTGTCCTCCATAGTTGGAATGCTTTGCCTCTTCAACTCTGCCTCCTGACTTCTTTTCAAGACCCAGGTAAACGTTCACCTTTTACAGGAAGCATTTCCCAATCCCCCTTATTCCAATCTTTCCTTTGATGATTATTTCAATTTTATCCTGTATGTATTTGACTTCATGCTGTCTTCCCTCATTAGATTGTGAGTTCCTTGAGGGCAGGGCCTATATTTTGTCTTTCTTTGTATTTCCTGATATAAAGAAAGAGTTTAATAAATGATTATTGACTATTTATTTTTGTAACATTAGTCATTAATGTGGAATCTTTTGATTGTATGATATGATGTTTTTAAGCTTGTCGAGATGGCTTATTACTGTTTAGCTAGGGAAGGGGTGAGACACCTGAACTGTCCACCAGATGACGCTCTACTTGAAGAGTTAGTCCATTTTTTTTCAGTTATTCTCTCTGGTCTATTATTTGGGTAGTTTTTCCCTAAAAAGTCGCAGCTTTTTAATGGCCACCAGAGGGCAGTCAGCTTAAAATTGCCTATAATATTATTTAAGTGCTGAGCCCAAGCCTGAAAATAACATGAAATAACCCCTCATTGTCTGTTTTTTAATTTGGAAATTAATGGGAACATCATGCAAAATATTAAAATATAACATTTACTTGCTCTACCTGGCTCAGATTCCCCCTCCTAATCTTTGGATTCGACTCTTTCAGTTAACTTCCCATACCATTCCTAGATTCAGAAATTTAAGACACTATGATTACATAATTTATTGTGCATAGAATAAAGTGAAAAGAAAACTAGTCCACATGCTCCCATTGAAACATTTACCTCCAACTGTATCCTCCTCCTCCTCCTCCTCCTCCTTCTCCTCCCATTACCCTCTCAGATCTTCTAGTGTTTGCATAAGGAATGAAGACTACATATATCATGTGGTTGGGAAAGAAATTGGAGGAAGGGTTCTTGTTTCCTATTTCAAGATCATAGACTCAAAAAACAGAGAGAGAGAGAGAGAGAGAGAGAGAGAGAGATTAGATGGATGGATAGATAGATAAATTAGGTAGAGAGACAGAGAGAGAGAGGACACAGAAAGGGAGAGAGACAAGAGAGATTGTGACAGAGAAACATACACATACTCATACATGGAGTTAGAGTAAAAATTGCCTCTCTTTAAGTCTATTAAAGAGGCTCTATTAAAGCTCTCTTGCCTTTTTGGCCAATTTCCTCTGACATCACCTTCTTCCCTTGTTACCACTATAGGGACTAAAGTAGTCAGACCTAAGTACAAGTGACCATGAGAGCTCAGCCTTTCCAGTGGTTCATGGTATGTGTTCTCTGATCCCTCACACAAAGATGAATGAAGCAATCCCCACCCTGCGTGGAGTTGGTGGGGTGGTAGGAATATAAGTACATGGTTAAGTAAATGCCAAGCATACACAAAGTAAAACAAAATAATTTTGAGAGGGGGAGCACTGATGGAGTAGATCTGGAAAAGTCTTCTGTAGGATATATCCCTGAGCTGTACAACAAAACCAGTTCCAGATTTACAAAGCTGGAGTGTGGAGGGAATATGCTCCAGATAGAGAAGATAGGATACAGAGAGAGGATTGGAATATTGTAGGAATGTCTAGTAGTTTCTTCCTCTTCAGTCTTCCATGGAGCACAATGATTTGTGACTGTGTTTTATTCTCTATTCTCTCAATAGAATATAGTCTGTTGAGAAACATTTATGCAGCTAATGTGAGATCTGACTGTGCTAAGAGCTTTCAGATGTATCTTTGTATTTCTAGTGCTTATCCCAATGTCTAGTAGATGCTCATTGAATATTTGTTGTTGTTGTTGTTGTGTGCAACTCTTTGTGACCCCATTTGGAATTTTCTTGGAAAAGCTATTGGAAAAGGTCAACAAGGAGGTACAATGGATAGAGAACACCAGTACACCAGTCCTGGAATCAGGAGGACCTGAGTTCAATCTGTCCTCAGACATTTGAACGCTTGCTAGCTGTGTGACCTTGAGCAAGTCATTCAATCCTAATTGCCTTCCATCCAGAGACATCTCCAATCATCCTGATTCACATCTGGGCACTGGACCTAGATAGTTCTAGAAGAGAACGTGAAGCTGGTGACTCAGCGCAACACCCCCTTACTCAAATCCAATTCATGTGCTTGTCAAGACATCACTTCCCTGATGTCACACTCTTCTTTGAGAATGAAGGACAAACCTCATTAATTTGCCATTTACCTTCTCTAGTTCTTTTTACAGATATAGAAACTGAGGCAAATAGGGTTAAATGATTTGCTCAGGGTCACCCAGCTAGAAAGCTAGAAAGCGTTTGAGACTAGATTTGAACTCATGAAGATGTGTCTTCTTGACTCCAGCTTGGCACTAGCTGTCCTTTATTAAATATATGTTGAATTTGATTAAAGTCAGAATAAGGCATTTGATTATTCCAAATAAAGTTTGAAACTGGTATTTCTATGCATTATTATTCACTAGAGACTTTGGGACTTGAACTATTACCAGGAGCAGCCAGATAAGACTTCTTTGAATCCTTCTTGCATCTCCTTAAGCCGTTATTAAGGTTAAGTCTGCATTAAAAAAATTAACAGGGTCTTTGTTCTGATGACTTCTTGACAAAGTTAAAACTTACCCTACCCTCCAAGACTTTTTGATCCATTGACACCATGTTAAAGATGAATGATGGATTCACTGCCCCATAATAAACCTGGACATGAATTTTAAGATGGAGAAAAAAAAAGATAGATGAATAAAGCTGAGAGAAAAATTGAGAGAAGAAAGGCTTTACTCAGAAGGCAAATTTGGGAACTTGTGCATATCTCCTTTAGAGAACCTTCCTAAGGTTCCATCAAGTTGAGGGTGGAACCAAGTGGCCCAGACAGCAACAGCAGAGCAATGAGAAACTTCTTGACTAAGCCTCTTAGGACTCTTTGGAAGCGACTCTTATTTTGTTGATCTATATGTTGGTGTGGGAGTTGAGGACCCTTTCCTGTGAATGTGAAAGATAGACATGAGTCAAATTTCTATTATTTTCAGGGGAACAGACCCTTCCTCCCCATGAATATGGTTCTTGTAAACCCCAGAGCTGTGGTTCTGGGTCACAGATATGAAATATGACTCAATTAATTACAAAATAAGTAGTTGCATGCCACACTGAGAATAATTTTTTTAGTATTACAGAAAATATTTATAAAACATAATGTTAAAAAGTATTCCTTATTTTACATGACTATGTTGCACCTTGGATGGTTGCTGATTTTCAGAGGCCCAGGAATAGTTAAGAGTTCATGGCAGTGAGGCGACTAGGTGGCACAGTGGATAGAGCACAGGCCCTGGAGTCAGAAGGACCTGAATTCAAATTTGGCCTCAGACACTTGATACTTACTTAGCTATGAGACTTTGGGCAAGTCACTTAACCCAAGTGCCTTGCCAGGAAAAAAAAAAGGGTTCATGGCATTATAAATTAGCAGGGCTATTTTTTTTTTGGTCTGCTGTTTTTTTTTTTTAATAATGATGGCTTACCACAATATTTTGTGTAGTCATTTCAAGTCTGCAGAGGAAATTGTTTTTGAGTTTCCCTAAAAGTTGAGTTATTTTATATTTCTAACACATTGATTCTAATTATTTCTACAGTGACTTCTTGATACACAGAAGTTTTTAAGTAGCTAAAAGCTTTTTATGTAGCTCAAAGCAATTGATAAATTAATACTTCTTCTACACCATTGCTGTGCCAAGGATTATGCATAGCTGGACCATACATACCTTCCAGGCACAGTATAACAAGTGGTTGTTGTTTCTACTGCAAAACCAGTAGAAAAAAAGTTCTTTGAATTTTAATCCATCTTCTGTGTGCTGAACTAAAAAGCACATAATCCTTCAAACTGTTAGTTTTCTAATAATAAAAATAATAAAAAAGAATAAGTTAAGTGAATAATCATAGCCAATATATTTACACAGCACTTTTTAAATTTGCTAAGTGCTTTAAAAATATTCTTTCATTTAATTCTTACAAATACCCTGAGAGATAGATGTCATTATTATGCCTATTTTATGATGAAGAAACTGAGGTATAGAAAGGCAATGTGAGACTTTCCTAGGGTCACATAGTTGAATGATTTTTAACAGAAACTAATAAAATTTTTAAAAAATCTAAAAGGAAGAGCCTATTATAAAATGCAGTTGTCTCACATTTGTCATTCCACATCTCAGTTTCAATACATCACAAGTTGGCATAAGAAATTATGGGAATTTTCGTGTAGTTTTGTGGAAGGCACTGACTATACCCATGTGAAGGACCACAGATGACACAGAAAAAAATTAGCAACTGAGAAATGCATAAAATACTGTACTTAACCCAAATTTTATAATAAGGTACTGTAAACACCCAAAAAAGAAAAAAGAAAAAAGTTAGACTTTTCTGGTACAAAGGGAAGGCCAAAAACTTTTACACAGATTTTTCAGATCACGAGGGCACAGCTCCCCTTAGCCCCCATGAGGTGGATGGGATAATTGTGTACCTACATTCTAGTCTCAACTTTGTCTCCAACTCATAGTGTGAGCTCAGACAGGTTCATTCATTTCTTTGAGTCTGAGTTACCCTATGTGTTAAATGAGGAAGTCGATCCCTTCCAATTCAAATTGTTTATGTCTCTTTTTTGGACCAAGCCAAAGTTGTGAATAATGTCTTAGCTATATTGCTTCCTATAGAAGAAGTAATATTGCTAAGGTGAAGCAGGGTAGTATGCTGGTGTCAGCTGAGTTATTGCCTTTGTGATTATGCCTTTGCAGAATGACCTCCATATAGAGCAATTCTTTTTAAGGAAGGGTTTTAGGGTAGAGCATCATTTTGCCCTTTATTCCACCCTGAGTGAAGCAGTGGAGATATAAGAAAACATACACCTGTGCTGGAAGCCAGGCTATTTTGCAGTCAGTAATAGCCTATGTACTCACTTCATGATACTTGGGAAAGGGAAAAATCAAAGATCATTTCAATGAGCATGTGACTTTCCCCCTAAATGGGGGGAGGGAGTAGAAACAATAGTATGTTAGAGGGGGAAAGAACTTTAAAAATGTTTTATTTTGGGGTGGCTAGGTGGTACAGTGGATAGAGCACCAGTCCTGGAGTCAGGAGTACCTGAGTTCAAATAAGACCTCAGACACATAATAATTACCTAGCTGTGTGGCCTTGGGCAAGCCACTTAACCCCATTTGCCTTGCAAAAAACTAAAAAAAAAATAAATGTTTTATTTCAAATTTCTCCTTTTATATATAATTGAAAAAAGGAACAAGAAAGGTAAATGACACCTAAGTCAATCTATGGACATCTAATATGTACTGGGCAAGAATGTTAATTCCAATTAGCTTCCTTTTGCTCTAACCCAATATAATTCATTTATCACTCTGCGTGGTCAATTCAATTCAACAAACATTTATTAAATGCCTACTATGTGCTTGGCCCTTTGATAGGCACTGGACATACAAAAATAAAAATGAAACGGTCCCTGCCCTCAAGGAGCTTACATTCTCAACTCAATATAGAAACAGACAAATTTAGTTCAAGGAGAATTGAGGAGGGAGAGTTCATTAACATGTTAGGAAGAGAGAGATTAGGTAAACCTCGACACAGGAGCTCAATCTGAGCTGAGCCTTGAAGGAAACTAGGGATTCTAGTGGAGGGGAGAAAACAGTACATTCCAGGCATGGGGAACAAGCCTGTGCAAAGGCACAAAGGTCAGAGATCTGGAATGTAACATGCATGAAGGGGAGTACATGAAATCAATCTCTGGAAGGGGGAGTAGATTGTAGATGATTTTAAATGTCAGATTTAGGAATTTCTGTCTAATCTCTGATACCAAAGTTATGGAAGGTTCTTAAGCAAAGGAATGACATGGTCAGACCTATGTCTTAGAATATTATATTGGCAGTTGTAAGGACAGTAGATTGTAAAGGAGAAAGTCCAATTCAGATGCTGAATTGTAGTAGTCTATGTAAGAGGTGATGAGGGTCTTGAGCAGTGATCTTCTTAATGAAAGGGAGGGAATAGATCCAAGAAATGTTATGCAGATAGAGGGAAAAGACTTGGCAACTGATTAGATGTAGGGAGCTAAGGATGAGGAGTCAGGGAAGACTAAAGTTTTGAACCTGTGTGACTGGACACTGATATCCTCTAAAGACATAGGAAAGTTTGGAGAGATGTTGGGTTAAGGGGAGAAAGATAATGAGTTCTCTTTTGCACATGCTTTGTCAAGATGTTGACAGGATATTCAGTAAAAATGTCTAATAGTTAGCAGGTGGGACTAGATTTCAGGTAGGAAATTTGGGCTGGAAATACACATTTGTGTCCTCTGCAAAGGTGAGTTTTTTAGTCTCATGTCACTGTTGGGATGGTAAGGATGGGTGGGGATAAGGGAAGCACACAGTTTCGTTATAAACTACTTGAAATGAAAACCACATTTGCTTAGGAGAACTCTAGGAGATTAAGAAAAGAGAGAGAAGGACAAAAACTGAGAAGGAGTAGTCAGACTGGAAGGAGGAGAACTGGGAGAAGGCAGTATTTCAAAGCAGGAGAGAAATATCCTGGAGAAGTAGGGGTCAGACAGTTCAGTAGACCTCTTTACTGAGAGGTCAGATAAAATGAAAACTGAGAGGACTATTTGATTTAGTAGTGCACACTGAGACTCTGGGTCTGAGATGTAGGTAGATGTGGGAATGGAAGCAATAAATACAGTTAACTCTTTCCAAGAGTCTAACTGAAATGGAGGAGTATAAGATAATAGTGTATATGGATGCGACAGGTCAAGTATATGTGAGATCTTGTGGATCAGGAGGCAGTTTTCTTAGCTACCTAATGAAGATGAATAAAAAAACACCCACCTACCAGCTGCTCATGTTTTTAACTCTTGGCTGTTGCTAGGCAAATAGGAGATTGAATGTTGCTCTTTGAAGTTTTGGGAATTTGTCCAAATTTTCATCCAAATGTGCCCCAAAGCTGTTTCATTCAGCTTTAGGCAATAGTTTGAGAATAGTCTATAATAACAGATACAGGAATCCAGAAGGGTTTGGGGAGCAAAAAAGTGTTTGGGTACATAGAATGTCTTTGCCAGTTTGGGAATTTTTTTTAGGTTTTTGCAAGGCAAATGGGGTTAAGTGGCTTGCCCAAGGCCACACAGCTAGGTAATTGTTAAGTGTTTGAGATTGGATTTGAACCCAGGTACTCCTGACTCCAGGGCTGGTGCTTTATCCACTGTGCCACCTAGCCTCCCGGTTTGGGAATTTGTTAATAGGGGCAAGTGATTGAGCTTTTAAGTTCCATTTTGGGAAGTGGTTTGGAAATCTGTGACTTGTGAAAAAATGGCAGAAACAAAATGTTTTTGCCTTGTTTAACACTACCAATCCCTACCTTCCTTTGATCCCTAATCTCCTGTTCACCTTACCTTTAAGGTGAGGGAATTTTAGGAATATGGGGGTAACAACTGTCTAGTAATGAAAATGAAAAGTATTCACTCACCAACTCAATTACTTACATTAGGAGGCAATAAGAAACAGCAGCAAAATATACTATATTTTCTTCTGAAATGAGTGTGTTTATATGTAGGTGTATGCTTGCAAGAAGCAAGTAGAATCATTTTACAGCCCAGTGGTGGTAGAGAGTGGTTTGCTGATGACCTGTAGATCTTATTAGGTACTTGCTGGCACCACAACCACTGCTCAATTACACCTGAAGTTAAGGTGAAAGGAGTAAACCAAGGCCACAATCTTAATTTGAGGATATTTTATAAACATGCAAGGATTTATCATTAGCCCTCTATTTTTTTAAAAAAAAACTGAAAAGTTGATTGGATAGGAAGAGAAGAAAGATGGATACCGGAAATAGGGGCTCAAGAATATAGGTCTCCAAAAATCACAGCATAGTCTAGGTCTGAAGAATGAAAAGCAATGTGACTTCAAAAATGTTAAGATGGAAATGAGCTTGGCTGGGAAGATGTTTTCTATTCTGGCTTTTTGGGGTGCTTGGGAAGAAAGGTGAGTTCTTTAGTCTCATATCATTGTTGGGATGGTAAGGATGGGTGGGGGATAAGGGAAGCACACAGTTTCATTATGAACTACTTAAATAAAGGAAAGTCATTTGTCACTCCCAACCTTGGCATTTTCTGGGCCCAGCACATGCACCTGCTAATTTGCATTAATAATATTTAAATCAAAGAAAGGAAATGAACATTCCAAATATAACACAGAATAGAAATAAATGGGAAGAAATTATTAAGTTGATTGCTAAAACTGTTGGATCTTCACCAATCACCCTAGATAAGAAAGATTTAGAAAGTAAAAAAATAGATCAAAACTGACCACTGACATAAGGGCACATGCTGTTCTTCAAAATTATCCATGATTTCAATTGTGTATCCAAATGGGAGTATCTGGAAAAATGTTGGTTTCATAAGGCAAGTAAACAACATTAACCTGGGATCATCTCAAAGAAGTCAAACCTAAGAAAAGTAAAAATTAAACCATGAGATGGAAGCCCTAGAATTGCAAAATACTTTTATAGAAAAGAAAAGTATTACTTATAAAAAGTATCTTTATATGTACTATATGGCCTTGGTTAGTTTTATGGATTGTTTTTTTAAAAACCATTAATGGACTATGTTAAATACAATCCACTTCATATTCATAAAATACAGCCAATGTAAATTCTAAGATAAGTGAACCTCAAAAACTAGGAAGTAAACTAAAATTATTCAAAAATACATATTACAATTAAATCAATACATCATAGCAAAATAAAACATTTCCCCCTAAAATGTGTATGCTAAGTAAATATCCATCCATTCCTGAAGTTTTAAAGCCTGTAGTCTATTTGGTACATAATAGTTATCAAAAGAATGGAGAGAGATTAGACAAAAGTATTTAGTGGATTTGAATTAATGGGCCAAGCAAGCTTTTTCCCCTTGGCTTCCCTATCAAATGAGTCATATATTGAGTCTTTGGTAACAGTTTTGGCTGTGACGGGGATATCTGAAATGCCAACATAATTTTTTTTAGCCACCCTTGAACTGGTTGTGATAGTATAGGCATTACTTCGGTAGCATTTCATTGAAGACATGCAAAAAGTCTCCTTCATTCCTCTCCTGAAGTTGGCATTATAAATGGAATATAAGGTAGGCTTGGAGGCTGATGAGCTGAATGATATCCAAGTTATCACTGTGAAAACCAAGGAACTTTTTCTATAGTCTCTTTCATGAGGGTGCCACAGTTGGACCACATGAAAAGGAAGCCAGGAGAGCAAAAATATTAGATTCAGCATCAGGAACATTTTGATAGTTTTCACTTTTGTCCTTGGAACGATGTTCATTGTCCTCTTCACTGTTCGACTGTCAATGCCTATCCTCCAAATATATTTGATGACCTTTTGGTAAAATATGATGATGAAGAAGGATGGAATCACAAAACCCACCAGAAAGTGAATAATACTGTAGAGAGTCCCATCCCAAGAATAAGGGAGGAAAAAATTACAATGATGATCCCAACTGGAGCCATAAAAAAAGAATATGGGGGACAAAAAGGCTGCATTAAAGATCCAAGATGCTGCAATCATTTTCTTGGCTTTTTCTCTGGACACCTTGAAACTCAAAGGGTAGACTATGGTATAGAACCTGTCTATACATATTGAAAGTAGCACATAGATCTGCACCCCTGGTGTGAGGTGTTGAAAGTATCTTACTAGTTTACACATGACATTACCCAGGGTCCACCTACCAGATGTAAACTGCAGTAGGACAAAAGGAGCACTGGCCACACTGATGAGGAGGTCAGCACATGCTAATGAAACCACAAAGTAGTTGGTAGTGGACTGAGTCCTCCTGCTCCTATGGATGACCACACAAACCAAGGCATTTCCAAATACAGAAAACAACCACAGAATTCCGAAAACCACGCTGATTGCGGCAATTTCTCCTGGTATTGGTTCATATGCTAAATTGGTGTCATTTCTTTCCAATTCATGTTTCTTGTATAATTCTGTCATATCATGACCTATCAGAGGCACAGATGTCTTAGGATAACTGTTGTTTTGAAGTGACAGCAGTACTGTTGGTATAACTAGAGGAAGTTTGCTTTCATCCATTGTATGACCCACTCCCATGTCCATTCTTTCTCCCTCAACTCTGAATAAGAGAAAAAAGAAACCTGTTGTTAAAATAGAGACATATGTCTTGACTACTAATGATAGCAAAATACAGCAATAAAATAGTTTGATTGGCTGCCATCACACTCTGAGCAACAACACTTTATGTTGGTTTGTTTGCTGGGCTGAAAATGACAAATATATAGGAGAAACTTCTTTCAGTCGAGAGCTGATATTAAGAACATGCTCTGGTCTTCAATATTTAGTGGTCTTAAGAGCTATTTTACCTGTCCTGAACACATGTTCCCTCATATATGGTCCTCAGGCCCTGTTATTCTTTGTCCTTCATTCTAGAAGAGGACTAATGTTATCAAGAGGGTTTTGATTAGTGACATATGTCTTATTTAGTGACAGGGAGCAAGGTTTCTAAGAGATGTTGGTAGTTTCACTCTTTGGAATTCCTTCGATTTTCTTTTCATTGGAATTTTGGGGTCACAAAGAGTCTAAGAGCAAAAAATAAAAATAAACTGACTACATAGTGAAGGTATTTTCATGATTTGAGAATATTCAGGATTTCTGGGTGAGTATACATGACATTCTTGAATATTCTAACATGGAAGCATTGTGGTGGTTAAAAAAAGGAAAATGGGCAGATGGAATTACATTAATGTCACTTTGGAAAAATGCAAGAGCAACCAGAGCATCTGGCACCCAAAAAGCATGATGTCCTTAATTTTTGAAGTATTCTAAATATGAGAAGTTCACAGTCTGACTGGTGAGTATGTGAAAGACAATAACATGAAATAAAGTTGGAAGGTTAGAATGTAAATAAACAAGCTGTTGGAAGGAAGGACTAGCTTGTGTTTTTGTATCCTCCAGTGCCTATCAATGCCTTACATATAAGACCCAATCAATAATTTTTTTGAATTGAATTAAAGGGTAAAATGGGATCAAATCACTAAGGGCCTTCAATGTCAGGATCAGGTTTTTATATATTTTTCAGAGGACCCAAAGATCCACTGGGATCTATGGACTAATATAGACCAATACCATAAATATTGAGTCATGACAATATTTTGAAAGAAAAATACTATACTGTATAAAGAATAAAATATAATATTGTATGTGTGTTTTCTCATAGAGAAATAAAAACTGTTCACATAATAAAACTCTAGAATCTAAGAGGTAAAAGGAACTGTAGTCTAATCCACTTAATAAGTGAACAGGTTTGCTCTTGACGGTATCCTGACAAGTGATCACTTGTCACTTCTGCTTGAAGACCTCCTGCAGTGGTGAAGCTACCAAGGCAAGCTATCCCTACTAAGCTTTTCATCAAGCCAAAATCTGCCCATCTTCTTCAGTCAATTCCTGCTAACTTCAGTTCTCTGAAAAGTTTTCAAGAAAAATTAATGCAAATGACTACTCCAGATATTTGAAGAACTGTTTAATATACTTCCTCTAAATATTTTCTTCTCTAGTTTAAACATCTCTTAATTATGGGTCAAACTTTCTGTGACATCCTGAAAAATGGATAGAATTGGATCTGGACTTAAATCTTGCCTTTATTGTTTACAAGTTATGTGAGTTATATCACTGAGTGTAGATTGTGCAAGTCATTTAATATCTCTGAACCTCAGGTCCTTCATCTGTAAAATGGGAATGATAAGGAACTTTCTACCTGAGTAGAGTTGACCACAAGGCTCTGACACTACCCTAATAAAACCTGAAATTCACACTAAATAATGATTTAAGAAATCCAAAAAAAAAAAACCAAACCCCAACCCATTAAATTATTTCTTCTACCCTAGGGGCAATAAAAACTCAGCCCATAGATATTAGGAAAGGTAGTTATCAGCAAAGTCAGTATTCTTAAAGGCAAAGAAATTTGTAGTTTCCTGATATGGCTAGAGACCAACCAAAATCACATGAAGTTTGCAAGGCTCTTGATTTGGAGGCAGCAAGATAAAGGAGCTCTCCCTCATCTTCTAAGTCCCATTGTAAACCTATAGTGGGGGCCCTTGGAAGCTTTGATGAGCAGCATAAACCTAGAAAGATATATTTACATGGGCAATTAGAAGGGATTGGATGATGATATAAGACTAAAAGGAGAGAAGAAATAGACTTTTCAGAACCCAATGAATTCAAAAAAGGGAATCAAA
This sequence comes from Macrotis lagotis, assembly GCF_037893015.1. Lineage (NCBI taxonomy): Eukaryota > Metazoa > Chordata > Mammalia > Peramelemorphia > Peramelidae > Macrotis > Macrotis lagotis. The sequence goes on along the minus strand of NC_133664.1, from coordinate 204,700,922 downwards.
AAAGGAAAAACAGGACAAGGGGATGAATTGGTGTTGTTCTGAATTTTGAGAGGTGAAAGAGGTGAAAGAGACAAGAGATTAAAAGGAATCTTCATTCTGCAACTAATAAGGGATATGAACAAACAATTTTCAGAGGAAGAAATTCAAGCTATTAACAGCTACATCAAAATAATGTCTAAGTCACTGATAATTAAATAAATGTAAATTAAAGCAACTCTGAGGTTATCACTTTCTACCCATCAAATTGGGTAAGTTGATTAAAAAAAGAAAACAACAAATGCTAAAGGAGATGTAGAAAAATACTTATATTAATGCACTGTTAGTAGAATTGTAAACTGGTCCAACCAATCTGAAAAGCAGTTTGGAACTATGTCTCCAAAATTATTAATTAGTTATTAAGAGTACAAAGGTATAAAACTGTGCATATCCTTTGACCCAGCATGTTGAAATCTACACCTCAAAGAGATTAAAGAAAGGGAAAAGGCATCTATATGTGTTTTATATATATATATATATATATATATATATATATATATATATATATATATATGGAGAGAGCGATATATCTTTCAACTGGGGAATGACTGAACAAATTATAATATATGAAGATAAATGAATATTAATGTTCTTAAGAAAATATGGAAGTGATGGTTTTAAAATAACTAATTGATGCAAAGCAAAGTGAACAGAACCAGGAGAACAATTTATTTAATAACAACAATATTGCAAAGACAACTGTGAAAGACTTAGAATCTCAGATAAACACAGTGACCAACCACATATCCAGATGACTCAAGATGAAATACATTACTCCCATCCAAATACTGAAATGATGGATGCAGAGTGTAGATTGAGGATTACGGTTTTTGAATATGGCCCATGCAAGTCAATATACATGTTTATAATAGGTTTTGTTTTACTTTTTTCTTAATGAGGGAGGAGCAGAGGGGAAAAAGGAGGGCGAGAATTAGAACTTAAATTAAAATAAAATTGAATTTAAAAAAATTAAATGCTTGTTGAACTGGAAAAAACTGAAAAGAAAATTTCAAAAGAATTTGCTGTTATAGAAAGTAAGAAGGAGTTGAAACTTACTATTTCTCATAATTGTTCACGAGAAGGAGAATATACAAAAATGGAAGAAAGACTAGGGTAAGGAGTGTTCCTCTGAGTAACCTCATTTTTATCTGAAATAGGCTAAGGAGGGTTGAACACACAAATAACTTAGCAAAAGTACAGCAAACAGAAAAGAAAAAACAAACTAGGATGAAGAGATGGTATTGATCATCAAGGGAGGATAGTACAGGCTAGGGAAGTGTCAAAAACAATCATATGTTTTTTTATCTTGAAGGGGGGGATTAAAAAGAAAAATGAAAAGAAAAAATACAACTTTAGGGGATGTCCAGAAATTGAAGAATAGCTGAACAAATGGCATGAGAATGTAATGGAATATTATTGCACCATGAATAATGCTGAAAGAGATGACTTCATGAACCAGGAGAACCATTTATACAAGGACAATAACACTAAACAAAAAATAAGTCTTTGCAAAACTTAAGAACTCCATTCACTTTAATGATTATAAGTCTTCTCTAGAAGACTCATGATACCATTTTGTTCACTTTTTGACTGAAATGTGTCGGAATCAAGGTGCAGAGACATATATTTTTGGACAAGAACATTGTGTGGATACATTTTGCTTGACTCTCTTTGTTACAAGTCTTTTTCTTTTTCTTTTCTCAGCTTTTTAAATGAGAAGGGTGATTGAGGAAGAAGGTTATTAGTAATAATGATGCCAAAAAGGACTGCTGCAGAATTTTTAAACATTCACAAATATGAAGAGAAATCTAGTATTTAAAAAAAGCAAGTGGTTTGAAATGGTGATTTGCAATTTCATATGCCTTTTTAAAAATCATCTGCTGTGTCTTGGAAATGCTCTATTTTGATGTTAAAGTTCAGAATAATTTTTTTAAACAAATAAAATGGATGATAATACTACATATTGGTAATATCTTCCTCATAGGGTGGTTGAATCATATTTTGTTGTGTGTATGTGTGTGTGTGTGTATGCAAATCTTTAATGATACAACTATCATTGTAGGCTGAGAGAAATTTTAAGCAACTTGCTCAGCAAGTTTTTCTAGCAACTAGAAATTATCTGAGGCAGGATTCAAATTCAGATCTTCTAATTCCAAAACCATTGTATCCACCATGCCACCCAGCTGCCTTATTACTGTTATGACATGATTTCAAATCCAATCTGCACTTTGGTTTTCTTCTTGTAGTCACATTTCAGAGTATAGATAGATAGATAGATAGATAGATAGATAGAGAGAGAGAGAGAGAGAGAGAGAGATATTTTAGATTTATCTTGTACAACTCCCTCATTTTATTGATGAGAAAAATGAGTCTCAGAGAGTATAAATGATATGCAAAATGACACCTAGCCTGTAATTAACAAAGTTAGGTTTTTAACCCTAGGTGCTTTGATTCCAAAACCTATTGTCATTTCAACTGCACCCTATTGTAACTGTTGGATTCCTAATGGCTCATTTTAGCAGAATTATATACTTTATTAGGCATATTTTGTTTCTATTAGTATAGATTCAATCTATTAGCTTTTTTGGCTGTCATGTCATCCAACTAGCTCATTTGACTTCTCAGTTCACTAAAAACTCCAGATTTTCCACTTCACACAAACTATTGTCTCTCAACATGGCTCCCTAAATATATATACATATGTATATATATATATATATATATATTTGAGTTTTTAAATCCAGAGTTGAGATTTTATGTTTATCCTTATTCAACTTTACTTTTTTAGATTTCACCCATTGTCATAACCCATCAAGATAGTTTGAATGCTAATTATGTCATTTACCATGCTAACCATATTGTCAGCTTCAGTTATCCAGAAATTTCATCAATATACCTAATATCCATGTTATTCAATGAAATTATCCACCATTGAATGGAAAAGGACCAATAACAGGGATTCATGGGGTGTCACTAGAGCCCTTTAAAGAGATTGATATAAATATATTAATTACCATTCTTTGAGTCCATTCACTAAACCAATTCCAAGAACACCAGACTATATAATCGTTTAGTCCACACCTTTCCATTTCTTCCACAAAGATATCATGAAAGAATTTGTCAAATGCCATATTGAAATCCAGGTATAATATGCCTAAGGAATATTCTTGGTCTTCTCATCTAGTAATTCTGTTTAAAAAGAAAAAAAAAGAAATGAAGTTAGTCTGACATGACTCATTGGCTTTTTAACACTTTTCTATGTGTTTACAATCTGTCCTTTTAAAATATATTTTAGAATTTCATAAGGAATTAAGGTCATTCATTATAGAATGACCCAGGAAGACCTAGATTCAAATCTGATCTCAGACACTTGTTAGAAGTGTGATCTTGGGCAAATCACTTTAACTCTGTCTCAGTCTACTTGACAGCAAAACGGGGACAATAAGATCAAGTGAAATAATATTTGTAAAAATGCTTAGCACAGTACCTAGCACACAGTAGAAATTTAACAAATGTTTGTTTCTTTCCCCTTATAACCTAAAAAATCTATCATCTTTCTTCTTTTGAAAAACCCAGAAAGCACTTTTCTATCTTTGGTCCCAAAACACCACATTATTGCCTAGAAATTTTCCTTTTCACAGGTGTCCTTTATATCCTGCATTGTTGTTCATCTGGGTCTCATGATATGTGTTTTTACAGAATGGAAGGCATCTCAGAGACTATCAAATCTCAATACATACCTGAGAGACCCTCTATTATAACATAAATTGGTCCTCCAACTTGAAAGTCACCAGTTAGTGGGAATATATATATCCTAAGTCAACCTATTCCACTTGTGGATAGTGCTAATATTAGATCCTTTGCTTTATGTTGACATTCCCTTATCTCAAACTGGGTCCCTCCAGACAAGACTACTACCCTCAGTTACATATTCTCTATGGGTCAAAATTCACCAAAAACTATAGTTTAGAAGTCCTCATCAGTTTGTATATTTTATACATCAGCAGTCAGGCTTAGAATGAGGAAGACCTGAATTCAAATCCCAGCCCCAGCCGCTTGGTAACTGTATATCCCTGGGCAAGTCATTTAACCCCCTTTACCCTAGTTTTCCCATCTGTAAGATAAACTAGTGAAGGAAATGGCAAAATACACCAGTATCTGCTAGGAAATCCCCAGTGCAATCATGAAGAATCAGACAAAACAAAAAATAACTGAACAACCAAAAAAATTAGGCAGTGAGAATATACAATTAATTGAGAGCAAAGACATTTAATAAAATAACAATAGATCATTTTCCTCATAAACATTGATATATACACACACATACACACACTCTCACGAATATACTTACTTTTTTTTTAGGTTTTTTTGCAAGGCAAATGGGGTTAAGTGGCTTGCCCAAGACCACACAGCTAGGTAATTATTAAGTGTCTGAGGCCGGATTTGAACTCAGGTACTCCTGACTCCAGGGCCAGTGCTCTATCTACTGTGCCACCTAACCGTCCCTGAATATACTTACTTTTAATGGGAAAAAATAGATGTGCATAGATCTAACACATGGCTAAGCAATTCAGGCATCTGACCTTTCCACATCCTCAAATATCTTCTAATGATGTCATCACACTTGGTCTCCAAGAGACTTGTATTTTGTATCAGTTTCATATAAGCTATTCCATATTTTTCTGTCATATGGTTTCTTATAGCATAAAAATTTAATATATTCATGTACCACAATTTGTTTAGTCACTCTCTACTTTGTTTCTAGTTCTTTGCTACTATAAAAGTGTTATTACAAACATTTTGTTGAATTATGGGACCTTTCCTTTTATTACTGATGTGTCTAGAATATTCCACCAGTGGAAACTCTGGGTCAAAAGGTAGGGTCCTTAAAAGACACTTTTTAAATTTAATGCCAAATTACTTACCAAAGTGGCTGCTACAATTCACAGCTCCACCAGTAGCATATTAGTGGGCAGTTTGCCACACAACCCCTATAACATTAACCATTCTCGTTTATTTTAGTCATCTTTGCCAATTTGTGAGATGTAAGATAAAACCTAGTAGTTATTTTAATTTGTATTTTTCTTCTTTAAATTAATATTAATATATTTTTGTTAACTAAAATTTCTCCTGTATTCTCCCATTCCCAGAGATTCATCTTTAAAAAAAAATCTGTATAATGAAAGATTTTTTTTAAAGAAGAAGAAAAAGAAGTCAGCAAAATTAATCATCAAACCTTACAATATATGTTCTGTTGTATCTCTCCCACAAGTGTGAAAGAAAGTGGGGGGAACAGTGTTCAAAGGATATGGAAAGGCAATTTTCAGATGAAGAAATCAAAGCTATAGTAATGAAAATTGCTGTAAATCACTATTGATTAGAGAAATACAAATGAAAACACCTATCATATTGGCCAATGACTAGAAAAGAAAATGATCTGTATTGAAGAGGATGTGGGAAAACTGGGTCACTATGCATTGTTAGTGGAGTTGTAAATTGATTCTATCTTTCTGGAGAATAATTTGAAATTATGCCCAAAGGGCAATAAAACTGTGCACACCATTTCATTGAGCAATACCAAAACTGGGTGTATATCCTGAAGAGATCATGAAAAAGGGTAAAAATTCTACATGCACAAAAATATTCATAGCAGTTCTTTTTGTAGTGACAATGAATTGGACATTGAGGGGATGCTCATCCATTGGGGGAATGACTGATCAAACTGTGGTATATATATGTGATGGAACACTGTTGCACTACAAAAAATCATGAGGGATAGGATTTCAGAAAAGCCTGGAAAGACTTGCATGATCTGTTGCAGAATGAATTTTTAAGAAGATTTGATTTGGGAAAGAAGCAAAAGAAAATGAAATTTTCTTGGAGATACAAGGGGAAATTAGGAATTAGGTCTAAACTAATGGAAGAGATGAAAGATAGTAGAACAGAATTAGATTAACCATTCACATTCACATTTATTTTCTTCCCCATCACTGACTTCTTTCTTCCTTATACAGAGAAAAGTTGGAAGCCACAAAAAGAGGGAAAAGTATAAGACAACAGGATCAAAGTAAATACACAATTAACAATCATATTTCTGAATATGGATAGGATGAACTCATTTATAAAGTGGAGAATGGCAAAATGGATGAGAAAGGAAATAAAACAAACTGGAAACCTAAAGTTACTTACAGAGCTAAAAATATGAGGCTAAAATAGAATTTTACCTTAAGCAAACTAAAAAATGAGAGAAAGCAATCAGTATTTCAGACAAGGCAACATTAAAAATAGAAGTGATTAAAAGAGATAAACAGGGAAACTTTCACATTGTGTATAGAGGGCACAGAAAGGTAGTAGTGTCAGCTGGGCTGTGCAGTGGATAGAGTGTTCACCTTGGAGTCAAGAAGGACCTGAGGTTTAAATCAGAACTCAGGCACTAGATGTGTGACCCTGGGCAAGTCACTTAACCTTGTTTGCCTTTATTTCCTCAATTGCAAAATGACCTGGAGAAGGAAATGATAAATCATTCCAATATCTTTGTCAAGAAAACCCCAGTTGGGATTATGAAGAGTCAGACACAACTGAAAACCAGTCAACAACAACAACAAACTGGAACTGTGATTTCACTGGTATAGAGAACAATCAAGTGATGAATACAGGTCAGTATCTTTTACAAATGCAAATCAGTTCCTTCCTTTAGATTAATTAAAGAGTTACTTAAGGCAGATGTGTCAAGCATATGAATTTTGGATCACAAGTAACCTACCACACTACCAAAGATGGTCCAAAACAGTTTAAAATATAATTTGGAAATAATTAAACAAAACTATAAGAAAACATAGATAACATTACATTTAAAGATTAAGTCACCATATGGCCCATAGGAATTCTTATGTAAAAATCAGTGACTTTAATTTCTGTCTGAGTTTGACAGTCCTGGCCTAGAGAACTGAGAGAGTAAATTATTTGACCAGGATTACATAGCCAGTAAACATCAGTGGTAGGACCTGAATCTAGGTCTTCCTGGCTATTTTTCTTTCCATTATTCCATACTGCTTCTCAATTGAAATAATATCAATACTCAATATATGGAAATATTAGTATGTACTTAAAGGAAAAGTCATTTGGATTACAAGGAGACACAAAAAATTTAATAGAGATCCCAGTAGATATGTAGTCAAAGGATATGAACCAACAATTTTCAAAAGAATTCCAAAGTATAGTCAATGATCAACTTTTGCAGGTGTAGAAAATAAGGGAAATGTTAAAAATGAGAATATTGATACATTGAACTTATTGGAAATAGAACATGAGTCTTCTGCAACAACCACATTCTGTAATCTTTCACTAGAGATTGCCAATAATTTTTCTGCACACAGTTCTTTATAACAAAATAATATATGCAATTTTCCTAATATAGTAACCTTAAAAATTCCATAAAATGAAGTAAACAAAATAAAATTGGAAATATGCAAAACATTTTTTCTTGCTGCTAATTTCCTAGAATTCTGTGACCTTTTTTGCTAATATCTCAAAATTATTTGTCCAAAAAATTATTTTGGACAATATGCACTTTTCATAGAACATGAAGTCTACAGTACTATAAATACTGTACAACAAATAAAATTCCTAAAACTAAAATATATTTTAACTTGAATTTTACCTTTCATTGTTTTAGATAATGGTGTGAAGGCATTGTAGTAAATACAACAAATTTGTTAACATCAAATTTATGGCCAATAGTGGTTGCAGACATTCCAACAAGAAGTTTATCTAGCTTTATTTTAACTAAGTCCCATCAATGAATATGTACACTGAAACTGAGAACCTAATGGACTTGCACTATGTTTTAGGGGCATAATTACAACACAAAACTTGAGTTTTTTTAAAGGCAAACAATAAAAATATGCAATGAATGCACAGGAAGTTACAATAGGAAGGTGAACAAGATCAGTGGAATGTTTAGTTTAGTTTACCAACTGTTCCACAAACTTGCACGTTTCATACCTCTCATTTTTTTCTTTACTGTGCATAACTATAAATGTGCTTGGTTGCCAGTACAAAAGTGAAAAATAAAATCATGCCAATGCTTAAAAATTGCAAAACTTAAACAAACAAATATTGAAGATTGACTGTATTTGCAACTACATGAAGGAATGTTCCCAATCCCTTATAATAGGAGAAATGCAAATTAAAACAACCTTGAGACTTCATTTCATATCCAGAAAATTGGTAACGATAACAAAAAAAATGAATCTAGACATGTTAGAGGGATTGTAGGAATATAGGTCCACTTGTGCATTGTTGGTGGAAGTTTGAATTGGTAAAACCATTTGAAAAAGACATGTGTAATTAGACAAAGTGACTAAAATGTCCATGCTCATTAACCCAGAAAAAAAAAAACCCTATATATACCAAAAGATTTATAGCAGCACTTTTTGTCATACTAAAGAAGTAGAAATAAAGTAGTTGCACATTGATTGGGGAATGGTTAAACAATTTGTAGTATATGAATGTAATGAAATATTACTATACCATAAAAATTATAATTGTGATGAATACAGAGAAGCATGGAAAGACGTATATGAACTAATGCAAAATGAAGTAAGAAGAACCCAGGAAAAAATGTACACTATTATTACACTACATTAACTATAATATAAATGGAAGAACAATCGTATATATGGAAAAAATATCAAAACTTAGTGGTCAAAAAATTATAATGAAAAATCATGACTCAAAGAGAGGTTACTCCTGGTCCATACTTTGAGGGAGCTGGGAGGTCCAGAAGTATTGCACAAATGCACATTTTCAGACTTTTCCAATGTATTGATTGATTGTATTGATTTTTCCTCTTTTCTTACTCTAAAAAAACATTGTTATATAGGATGGTTCTCTTGGAAGGAGAGGGGAAATGGGGAATATATGATGACAACAAATAGCAATAAAAATGTTTTTAAAAAGAGAAAATAATAGTTGGGAAACCTCAGTGTACCTCTTCACTTCTAGGAAAATCTAACAAAAATATAGACAAAAAAGAAATTAAACGCCTGTTTAAAATTTTAGTAAAGTTAGATACTCTAAATCTTTGGCAACTGCTGAATTGGAACTAAAAGTAGTAAAAATATTGCTCAGTTGTGAATAACACCTTTATAAAAATTGACTGCATTAGATAGAACATTTAAAAGTTCAGAAGTTGATGCAAAATAGCAGGAATATAATATATTACATATATAATATCCCTATTAACTATTATGCAATAAAATTATATTCAATAAAGGATTTTAAAAATGAACTCTTAAACTTTAAGTGAAATATTAAATCCTAAAGAATTGATACATCAAAAAACAAATCATAGAAACCATAGGTAATTTCTCAAAGAAAATGACAATGACACAACATACAAAAACCTTTGGGATGTAGCCAAAGAAATTCTTAAGAAAATATATCCATTTCTAAAAAGTTTCATCAAGAAAAATAGAGAAAGAATAAGCTCAACCATTCTTTGAAAGAAATCATTTAACTTCAGTGAGGCTGAGGCTTAGAGAAGGAGAAGGAAATAATTACTTTCACTTGCAACTCACAAATGCTATGGAGGCATCAATTGATATAGAGCTTATGACTCAAATTTCCATAAACTGGAAAGTCTTTAAGCAGATATCTATAATATAAATGTATATAGATTCATATATCTATTATATATAAGCCCTTAAGGTAAAGTGAGTCAAGGCATAGGAAAGATTTTTATCATCAATACTAGGCCGTCTCCTCATTACCTCTTCTAATCTTCTTTACAATATAATACAATCCTTTAGGATGTCCTTTACCTACTATCCTACTATTTTTTATTTTGGCTTTCTGGCTTTATTATTAGTTACAATCTGCTTATAATACAACATAACTCCCTTATTGTCTTCTGTATGATATTCATTTTTAGTTCTTAGGAGGCAGCTATTTCAAGTTTTGCTTACATAGCAATAAATATTAAAATTGAAAACATAGACCTTTGCTTTCATGGACAATTCTAGGTCAATAAAAGGGTTTTGAAATTTCCCAAAGCAATCTAGTGCCCTACCTTTTGTTCAACTCTTGAGTTCAGCTTATTGTCCATTTATACTATTGTTCCAGAAATGAATACTGTTGGACTAACTGTACTTGGTGTCCATATAAATTTGTTGAATGCTGGGCAATAAACATTTTTCATTCATTTTATTATTGTTCATTGATGAGCCAAACTCCATTGAGTAATTAGGTATGTCTTTTTAGGAGGTTCTGCAATGTTCTGGAGTCAGATGGAAAACATTTCTGATAATTCTGGGATGATATTATTCATCCATTTTGTGTTAAAGCATTAAAATCATACATTACAATTCAGTGCTCTCTTGAAAAGAAAGTATATTAAGTTCTTATTATGCATAAACTGAGTTAACTGGTTCATCTCAATTTGGGAAATAAAATATGGAGCAGGTACCACTTTGATGGAAGATGTGGGACTCTAATCAAGGAGGACTTTTATGACATAAAGTGGGGGTTGGGACGAAGTATCTAGACAGTCAAGGTCTATATGATAAAGCCAGGAAGAAGAGAAGGGGAGCAAAGAGAATGCTGCAAAAGCAGAGTCCTACAGAACTGGAAATTTTGCCAAAAGCAGTCTTTGGCGAAAACTTTTCTATCTCATCATTAACTTTTCCCTCCTGAAATTGAAATTTTTTTCAAGTATATTTTCATACTATCAGAGATTCTTATATGTAAAGATTCTTTCTAGCTTTATGATCTAATGGCAGCTAGGTAGGACAGTGGATAGAACACTGGACTTGAAATCATAAAGACCTGAGTTCAAATTCAGCTTTGGACACTTATTAGCTGTATGATCCTGGACCAGTCACTTTACCTCAGTTTCCTCAGCTGTAAAATAGGATTAATAATAGCATCTACCTTCCAGGGTTGTGATGAAGAGCAGATGAGACTGTATGCAACCCTAAAAATGCTATGTTAAAATTAGCTATTGTTATTCATGTATTTAATTTCTTAAACTTAATTAGTCACAGTGTTGATTTTCAAATGACTCAAATGAACAGTAGCAATGAGGTTTTGTTTAGAATGAAAAACATATTCATTTTAAATGGTGTCTAATTAAGATCCATTTATGAATAATGAACAGGATGATGAGCACATGTTTATCATTTTACAATCCATGTAAGGTCACTAAGGGCTGGGTTTGTATTCAGAGGAGAAAAAAAGCATATTGCAAGATTTTTCACTGGCTCCTCAATTCAGTAATCCTAGGGACATCTGTTATTCCACCCTAACCTCCTATGTAACGATCATTTATCTCTCACTCACCCACAGATACATCTGTTTTGGCATCCTAGCAGAGGTATATGTGACATATTGAGGGTCTGAAAAAAATATGATCACACCCACCCACCATGTACCACCATGTACCTTCACATGTTGATCTAGAGTTGCAACACTGGAATAAAAAATAAAGACAGATTAGAGCATTTAGGTAGAAAGTAAGGTATAATGGAATGCCTACTGTCTTTGGAATCAGAGGACTTTCATTCAAGTCCTGCTTTTTAGACTCCTTTCTACATAACCTTGACAAAGTCACAACTTCTTCAGATCACACCTTCCTCACCTTGAAAATGAGAGAGTGGAACTACATGGCATCTGAATTCCAGTTGTAAACCTATAATTATAAAAAAGGTAACTGTCAATCTTTTAAACCAAAAAGGAAAAGACTCTACAGTTTGGATCTGAGGGGGAAAGTCATCAAAGTACTCAAATGGAATATGAAAATTCCATATTATTATTTAAAATTTAGATTAAAAAAGAAAGCAGCATAGTATAGTAGAATGAGCACTGGAGTTAGAATTTCTGTATTTGAATCCAGTTCAATTACTTTTTTTTTCCTCTTCAATTTTCTGGTTTAATTGTATATATATATGTATATTAAATTCAACATGCATATTTCCCCTAAAAACCATCCTGCTTAACTGTTTTCCTCTAAACATTCTGTTCATTTATGTACTTTTAAATGCTTCACTGATGTTCTCTTCTTCTTCCATGCCTTCCTTTCCCCCCTCCTATCCTACCTTCTTTTTCTTTCCCTTTCCTTTTAGCTCTCCCTCCTCTCTTCCTTCCCTCCCTCCCTCCTTTCACCTTTCTCTCCTTTCTTCCATGTCTCTCTTATTCCTTCCTGCCCTCCCTTCTTGCCTTCCTTTGCATGTTTGCCCTTTCTAAGCCTTAGAAGTAAATATTCCTTTGCAAAAAGTTAATCTGACCCTTAATGATTAAATGGAACTGGAGTACAGAGGAACCCTATAAATGGAAGGGGAGCACTGTATGGGGTAGGGTGGGCTGAAGCCAACGGTAGAGAGACTAGACATTCCCAAACCCCCTGAAGAGTACTGAAGAACATAACATTGTTGGTGAAGTTGTGCATTGATCCAAATTTTTCTGGAGAGCAATTTGGAACTATGCCCAAAGGGCAATAAAACTGTGCACATCCTTTAATCTAGCAATATCACTACGAAGTCTGTATTCCAAAGAACTCAAAAGAAAGGGTTAAAAAGCCCACGTATACAAGAATATTTATACAATTCTTTTTGTAGTGGCAAAGAATTGGAAACTGAGGAAACCCTGAACAAATTGTGGTATATGAATGTGATGGAATATTATTGTTCATAAGAAATCATAAGTGACTGGACTTCAGAAAAGTCTAGAAAGACTTGTATGAACTGATGTCGAGTGAAGTGAGCAGAATTAGAACATTGTACACATTAACCAGCAACATTGTATGATGATCAATCATGAGAGACTTGCTCTTCTCAGCAGTACAATAATCAAAGACAATTCTAAAGGACTTGTTATGGAAAATACCATCCACATCCAGAAAAGGAACTGTGGCATCTGAATGAAAAACAAAACAAATAATTTTCCATTTTTAAAATTTGTTTTTATATTTTTTCTCTCATGGTTTCTTTTCCTTTTTGTTCTGATTCTTATTTCACTATATATATATATATATATATATATATAAAACACATATAGAAATGTAGAATATATAGAAATTTAGAAATTAATATAGAAACATATCTAAACTATGTTAGTTTAGATATCTCAACTATTTATTATAAACTAAACTCTTTTTAGAGAATGGGTAGGAGGGAGAAAATGTGGAACTTAAAAACCTTACAAAAATATGAATGTTGAAAATTATCTTTACATGTTATTGGAAAAATACATTTATTTAAAAACATATACAGTATTGAAGAATTTTGGGGAAGGGGTAGAATGTCACTTATATGAGATTTGGGCACTGGCAGTCAGAGTAGTCACTATTACATATATAATATTCCACCTAAGGTTGTCTATTGAATGTATGCTTCATATCTATCACTATTCTAGGTACCAAGAAAGATTTAAAATAGTTATAAGATTTGCTCCCTGTCTTCAGGGAGTGTACATCTAAATGGGGGGATAAGACTATCACAGAGAATAATACAAGACAATATAGAGTAAGTGTGCTGCATTGTGTGTTGTAGACACACACACACACACACACACACACACACACACACACACACCCCTTTATCATGAGGCAGCTTCAATAAGGTGTCTCCATTCTGTAAGACACCTAGCAGACTATAGGTAGTTGTCAACAGCATCCAGTCAGAATTTTGGATTCTTGTATTTTCAGTTCCATCATCTTGAGGGCCTGATTCTATCTTCCATGGCCTCTGTTCCCCCACTGCACTCTATGCCTAGCTTGACAATTACTTAGCTACATGTAAAACTCTTAGAAAGCTGGTAGCTTTACACAGAACTTGTAGGATGGAGAGATTGTGGAAAAGTTACTTTAAAAAGGGAAAGAATGACCATGGGAAGAAGAGATGTGAGAATTGACAATAATAGACAAATGTAAAAAATCCTAAGTTTTCTGTAGTTTCTATCTTAGTTTCCTTTCCAAAATCAAGAATTTCCTTTATTTCACAGGTGTCATATTTGATGTAAGGCATTATATTTATAATTATTATTAATAATTTTAGGATTTTGATTTTAGGGGTAGGAGGAGCTGAACTAGATTGTCACTGTATTAAATATAATATATTAGAGTCTTATAGCATGAAGTTGCAGTGAAAAACTTTATGTAAAAGGCTGAGGGAAACATGATCCTGTTAGCATATTAGTTAAATATGAATCACTTTGCCAAGAAAATGTCCAGTATTACTTCCAGACTTGGAATTAGGCAGTGGCAGATGTAATGAGACCATCAAAGGAGGCTGTTCTGCTGCATTTACTTTACTTTAAAATATTGAATTTTAAAGAGAGTTACAGAGGTTTAAAAAAGCAGAGGCTTTGAGAACCCACAACATAGAAGGAACAGCATGTATGTGTATTTGTATGTATGTATGTATGTGCACATGTGTGTATGTGAGTATGCAAGATAGAGAAAGGAAAATCTTTAGAGGATTATGGCATGAAAACATTTTAGGGCCAGTGATAGAGGAATAGGAATGGTATATATGTATTCATGTGTGAGCCTACATAGAGGATCATAAGATCATCCAAGCGTATGGACAAGGGTACTTGGATCCGGTAACCTAAAAGTGTCTTAGCTAGAGTTCTCTTTAGTCCATCCTGTTAACAACCAATCAATTAGGTTGAGCAAATCTATAGCTGCCAAAAAGAAAAAGGATAAAAGAAAGATGAGATGCAGAGGAAGTGAGAAGAGGAAAGGAAATGGAGAGAGAGAAAAAAGAGAGAGTTAGAGACAGAGACAGAGACAGAGACAGAGAGAGAGAGAGAGAGAGAGAGAGAGAGAGAGAGAGAGAGAGAGAGAGACAGAGGAGTATGGCAGAACATGGTAGTGTTACTCTTTGGACTCTACACCATAGTTGTGTGACTTCTCCCTATCCCCCCACAATTTTCAGTTTATCCCTTGTGGAGGTAATTCACATGAAAAAGAAAGAGAAAATAACTCTGCATAGAGTCAAAGAAGGAATATGAGACCTAATTATTATTTAGGCAAAGCCCCCAAAAAGTTTTGCCTAAAAGACTAGAAAGTTTGGCTCAATGGATAATATGAAAATAGCAAAAAGTTACCCTACACAAAAGGTTACCATGATTCATGAAGCTACCAGCATTAAAAATCATTCTTTAATAAGGCTATTTGGGGGAGAAGCTTGTGTCAGGGAGACCAACCAGCAGGCTCTAGGAGTATTTTAGGTATGAGGTGGTAAGGATCAGCACCAGGAAAGTGTTAGTGTCAGAGGAGAGAAGGGGGCATTTACTAGAGATGCTATGAATGATCCAAGACAATTCCAAAATACTCATGTTGAAAAAATGATATCCAACTCTAGAGAGAAAACTGATTTATTCTGAATGCCAATTGTAGTATAATATTCTCACTTTTTTATGGTTTTAATATAGAAATATATTTTGCATGATTCACATGTATAATCTAAATCATATTACTTGCTTTCTCATTGGATATGGAAAGGAGTAGAATAAAGGGAGAAAGTTTGGTACTAAAAATTTAAAAAGAAAAGAATATCAAAATAAATAATAAATTAAAAAAATTTTTTTAGGTTTTTGCAAGGCAAACGGGGTTAAGTGGCTTGCCCAAGGCCACACCGCTAGATAATTATTAAGTGAGACCGGATTTGAACCCAGGTACTTCTGACTCCAGGGCTGGTGCTTTATCCACTACGCCACCTAGCCGCCCCTTAAATTTAAATTTTTAAAAAGAAAAATAGTTCTTTAAAGACTTTAAATTATATAGGGGAGATAGGATGGTACAATGGGAAGGGCAATGAATTAACAGTGCTGGGTTTTAGTACCACTTCTGTCTCTCTGCTTTTCATAAAGTCACTTAACCTTTCCAGTCCAAAGATTCCTTATTGATAAAATGTTCCTTTTCAGTTCTGAAATTCTTTGACTCACATGATATTTTAAGCAGGTTTAAGGCACTATTACCTGTAGAAAACATATCAAGTGTATTTAATAGCTTTATCCCTACCATTGCTATCCCAAATAAATGAAGTAACTAAGGGAATAGAGAACAGACAGAGCATATTTTATTGGAGGATGGAGAAGGAAGAAATTGGGACCATGTTTGCTGAGGACTGAATAAACTCCTTTGTGATATGGTTCTAGGTGGCTAGCATATCATCATCAATACAACATCATCATCATCTGTTTAAATAGTAGTAATAACAATTCATATTGATATAATTCACTTGACAAAGAGCTCTCTTCATAACATCTCTGTAGGTAGGTAATGCAAATGCTGTTTTCTCTATTTCCTAGATGAAGAAACACATTCAGAAAGTTCAAGTAATTCACTCATTGTTCAGTACTAAGTGAATATTAGAATCAAGATTCAAACCCAGGTCTTCTGATGAAAAACCCAGTGTTCTTTCACTAAAGTACACTGAAATAGGATTCCCAAAGGAAGGATAGAGCTTTGAAGACAAAATGCCCTTTGAAAAATAATTCACTGCTTTCCTTTATAAACCCACTTTACCTCTGCCAGCATGTCATGTTTCCTCTCTAAAAGATGGGAGGAAGAGAAAAAAAACCAAGTACTAAAGTTACATTCTCATTTAATTTACTTCTAAACACCCCAGAGAATTAAAATACCTTCTACATCCTAATCACTGGCTGTTAGATGACCCTCCATTCTTGGTTAGACAGTTTATAATTGTAATAGAATTATAGAAACTAGGCATTTATAATTATCATGATAATCAGAAATGAGGAAAAGGAGAGAGTTATTTCAGTGCACATAATTCAGGGAGTTTTTTGAAAAGCAGATATTTGATATTTGTTACTCAATGTTTGCTGTTCATGAGCATTTATATAACAAAAAACAACAAATTAACAAAATATGACCTCTCTGTATAGCCCACTAGAAATTTTCATAAAGTCATAAATATATGTAACAGGTTTCAATTACTTTTTCTGTAAGATTACTGACTTGGGCTAAATAATCTCTAAGGTCCTTTTAATGCTAGTGAAATAGTTCAAGTGTGAGGTGATGAGGGTCTGCATCAGGTAGTAGCAAGTTCGGAGAGAAGGGGGTCTGTGTGAGAGAGGTTATGAAGGTAAAACTATGAGTAAAGGTTTTATATAAATTTATATTCAATATGAATCTCTATTGTTGTTTAGTCATTCATTCATTTCCGACTCTGTTGACCATATTGTCTATGGGGTTTTCTAGGCAAAGATGCTAGAGTGGTTTGCTCTTTGCTCCTCCAGTGGATTAAGGAGAACATACAGATAAGTGTCTGTGGTCACATTTGAACTCAGGTCTTCCTTACTACAGACCCAGGGCTCTATCCACAGAGTCATCTAACTGCCTTGGGATGAATGCATCAAAGCATTCTGAGGGAGAGACAGGAGAATGTATAGGCAACAGGTGTCAAACTACCACCAGCTACACTACAGTAGCTAGCATTAAGAGAAAAGCTGTCAAAAGCTTCTTGTAGAGAGAGAAAGCAGAAAAGCCAGGAGGTAGGGATGAGGAAGGAGAGAATTGTAGGCATAAAGAACCATAAGTAAAAATATCAGGAGATGACAGATGGATTGTCTTTTTTGAGGAACAGCAAGGAAGACATTGCCACTGGATAGCAAAGCATATGGAGATGAGAAAGGTGTAAGAAAATTGAGAAGGTAGGAAGGGGCCAGATAGCTTTGAACATCAAACAGAGGATTTCATATTTGATCTTGGAGGTGCCACTGGTGTAGATTTAACAGTAGGTTGACATCATTAGACCTATGATTTAAGAAGATGAATTTGACATCTTAGTGGAGGATGAATTGGAGTGCGGAGAACCTTTTATTAGGGTGACCAACCAGTAGACTGTTGAAGTAGTCCAGGTATGAGGTGGTAAAGACTAGAACCAGGGAAGTGTCAGTGTCAGAGGACAGAAGGGGCTATGAAGGCAAAAACTGACAGGACAGATTGACGAGAGAGAGAGAGAGAGAGAGAGAGAGAGAGAGAGAGAGAGAGAGAGAGAAACAGACAGACACACAAAAACAGAGACAAGAGACAGACAAGAGACTCCTAGGTTGCAAACTTGAGTGAATGGGAGGATGCTGTTAGCCTTGTAGGGAAGTTAGGAATAAGGGGAAAGTTGGTGAGGGTGTAGTGGGGAAGGGGAGATGAAGAGATAATTCAATTTTGGATATGTTGATAAAGGACATACAGTTCAAGATGTCCAATCAGTAGTTGGATATGTGAGTGTGGATGTTAGAAAAAATTTTTAAACTAAAAAGTTGTTATTGTTAGTCGTTTTGAAGGTTATAATTTATTTTTCTCTTTAGTTAAATTTTTTGGCTTATACATTAAAACTATCAAATTCCCTAATCTATAAATATATTGAGAAAGGCAACTCTTCTGTTGCTAGAGGGAATTTAGGCAAAGGTCCTTTTTGGTATTCTCCACCTAGCTCAGCTCCTGTAATTGGATGGTACTCAAGAGGCATGATGGGGAGGTCTCTCTTCTTCCCAGCTTATTTGCAATTTTGAGTTTACACAGGTCATTTGTGGTTTTGTTATTTAGAGTCCTTAAGAATGATTTGGAAAATATGTTAAGTATATTAGGAAATAAATAATTTCCTGACAATACAATGATTAAAATAGCAGTTTTGTACCAATGAAGCAAAACAAAAAGATAATAGATTGAGAGATATAATTCATTGGATCATAGAGTTAGAGATAGAAGACCTTAGAGTTATCCTAATCTACCCTTTTAATTTACAGATAGAAAAGCCTAGATAAATTAAGTGGCTTACACAATATTATAAGATAGTAAGTGGAAGAACCAGGACTCAAACATGAATCCATTGAAAATCCAGAGGTTTTGTCCACTAACTTGGAATAGCAACTAAATGATATAATGGTTAAATGCTGAATTTGTAGCCAGGAAGATATGAATTTAAATCATGCCTTAGACACTAATTGTATCACCCTAAGCAAGAAACTTAATCTTTCAGTCTTAGTTTCCTTACCTTAAAATGGGGATAATAATAAGCACTTACCTTTTGAGTCATTATGAGGATCAAATAAGATAACATATGTATACCATTTTGCAAAGTTAGATAAACACTATTATTATTGGCAACAGAGGAGAAATAGGAAATTTAAAAGACAAGGTTTTTCTACAAGCTTTTCTGGGAACCTGGCTGGGTATAGCTGACTCTAGTCTGAATATCAAGAGATAAAGTCTTTGAGGCCATGGAATTTTGCAGAATTGAGGTTCTAACTAGGCCACAACTCACAAAAGAAGCTGCAATACAAATGAAAACCAGTAGATGGTAGCAGCGAGCAATCCAGGTGACCTACCCAGAAGAGATGTTTTTGAACATTTGTTCATCAGAGAACAACTCAGGAGATGCATAGTAAAGAGCAGCATGATGATGTCACCAAAGGCATATTACTTTTGGCATTTGTGTTTTTCTTTGGAACCATCTATATCTATTACTAGATACTCCAATTCGGCATATTCAAAAAACAACTAAGATCTCCAGGCCATTAAAAGTTCCTGCAAGAGTTCTATGGTTTGTGAGTCTTGGTTTAAATGTATCATTTTCTCCTTAGAATAAAGAGGAGAGTTTCTCTTTATCTTCCTCTCACATTGATCAATCCATTAAGCTTATGTTGTGTTGTAGGCCTAGCCCAAAGCAAAATTTCAGGATATCAAATATATTTTTTGCTTCCCCTCTTCCCATACTTCTCTTCTTTAAGCTTCCTTACCCCCCTTTTCTATGACTCCCAGAATCTCTCTCAGGTTTTCATAACAATTTATCCAGGTTTGTTCTTCTTTAGCAGAAGTCCATGTTCTAGTCCTTTCTCAATGTCTTTCTTCCTACCAAAATTTCTCTTTTCTGTTACCCATTCTCTTAGACTCCTGCTTTTTTTATATTGACTAATTTGATATAGCAAGTTCTGTTAAGGAATGAGTAATAATGTGTTTTAAAGAAGTTATCCTTCCTATGTAACAAGAACCTTCTGAAACGAATATCTTGACTCAAAAGAATAAATCTAATGCTAGGTATTATATTTAGAATGGGGAGACATAGTTTTGGGCATGTCTTTTAGTATTTTCCAACTTACTCATAAGAACTACCTTTTCTACTACGGCTTGTTGTTTTTGGTCATATTGTTGGATCTAGTTTGGTTACTAGGTCAGAGAGATAGATAGGCACATTTTCAATGTTAACTTCTAGCATTGTAGCAAGAAATCTGGAGGAAGTAGAATTTAAATGAGACTCAAAGGTCAAGTATAATGATGATAATAGCTAGATTTTATGTGGTGCTTTAAGTTTTGCAAATCACTCTATAAACTTTATTATCTCATTTAAACCTCACAATAATCTTGGGGGAAAGATGCTATTACTATTTCTGTTTTAGAAGATGAGAAAATTGGTTTGTTGAGGTCACAGGGTTAGCAAGTGTTTAAAATCAGATTTGAATTTAGGTTTAGGTTTCATCTCAAAGTTTGGTCATATTTCCTGGCTATGTCCTATTTGTACCAGGAAATTATGGCAACTATATAAATATTATATAGTAGATATAGTTGAACCTTCTCTTAAATAACAGATCATATTTATATGCTTTTAAGTTTACAAAGTAAACTTTCCTCAAAACAATCTGTGTGAAGAGGTGCAAAAGCATCTAATCCCCTTTGACTTTTGAGGAAACTGAAGCTAAAGAAAATGATTTACCCACATTCACATGGCTAATAGACAGCAGATTTGGAGCCGGAACCCAGACCTTCCAACTTGAAGCCTAATGCTCTTTCTACTATACCAACTGCCTTAGTTGATTCAATTTGCTACAGTGTTCATCTGTATGTCTCATTGAAGCCCTAGAAATAAAACAACTACATCCATTAATATCCTAATTATAACCTGCTAGCCTAGTGAGTTGTTGTTGTTTGTCCTTCATTCTGGAAGAAAACCATGACATCAGGAAGGTGAAATCATGACTTGCAAGTGAATTGGATTTAAGTGAAGAGGGTTGTGGAAAGTCACCAGTCTCACTGTCCTCCAGAGAACCATCTGGGTACAAAGTGGCAAGAGATAGATCAGGACGACTGGAGATGGCCTGGAATGCAATGAGAATGAGGGAGATGTGGGTTTTTGAAAGCTAAGATCTTTTCTAGGTCTCAATTTGAGTAATATCCATTCAGAATCACTAGGTAAAAAATGAAGCAAAGAATGGCCTCTATTACCTAGTAAAAAAAAATCAGGCTGGAGGAAAACAATCTCTTCTAAAACCAACTTTTTTTTTAAAAGGGGGTTGGGTTGTATTTTACTGTATGATTTAGCAGAGAACAATTACTAGTTTTACTAACTGAGAAATGAAATAATTGAAGCTCGAATTTAATGGGCATTTAATGATGAGGAAACTAAGGCTCAGGGTAGTGATGTGGTTAGAGTTTAAATATGAATTCAGATTTCCTGACTCACCAAGCTAGATGATCAGAGAAGCAGAATCATGAGAACCTGAACTGTTTTAGAATGAACCTTGTTCATTGGTGAGAGGTCATTTCATCTGCTTAGAACCAGGTACTAAGTCATACTGTTTTTCTTCTGTGCCAGCACAAATATTCTTCCCTCTCTACCATGTCCCTTTCCATCTATTGTTCTATGAATAGTGATTCTACTATTAGGAGTAAAGGGAAGGGAATAAGTATTTATATACCATTTACCATGTGCTAAGTACTTTTTACAAAAATTATCTTCATTGTTTCTAGAAAAGTCTCATTATTCCCTGTGGCTTGTCTCATCATACATGTGATTTTGCCCTTCCTTAACCACAGTTCCCCTATTTGTGTTGTATTCATTCATTCATTGGATTCACTCATTCATTCATAGGTTCATATAAGAAAGAATAAACTAATTATTGCAGATATTCAGAAATGAACTTTAATTTAGTTAGCTTTGTGAGCTTTCCATCAGTTGAGACATTCCAGAAAAAGCTACATTATGATATTTGAGAGTTTTTATATAAGGAATTTACACATTAGGTACAAATTTGAACTGGTAAATTCTTCTAGGTACCTTATAATTCTGAGAATCTATGAGTCTATCTCTTTTATTCCTCTATTCCTACAGATATATAGAAAAACCCCCAAAAACCCAATTTCTCATAGTTGCAATCATTTAATCCTGTGGACTTGACCCCTTTTTAAATATTTTTTTCTTTTATTAAACTTTCCCTGAATAACTCCTGTGTTCAAGGAGTATGTTGTATTAGAAGCTACTCATGTCTTTGTTGTCAGATATTTTTGGTTGTATAGAATTCATTGAGTGTTCATCCAGATAATTTGCCTTAATTCACAGTGAAATTTTTATTCAACAAATATTTGCCATCCTTACTCACTAACCCCCCCCCCCCCCCCGCAGTCCACATACATTGTATGCAGGGCACTGTGCTGGGTACTCATCCTTGGATTTGGTGATTTTTACTTTACAGATAGTGTCTGCCAAATACTCTTCAAGTTTCCCTTGAGCTAGATTTCAACTTGTTTGGTGGAAATAGCAGATTTGACAGTTCATGCCTTGTTCAATAAATATTTATGTATATTTAACACTTTAATCAATGATCTTAATCAGTCAAGGCATAGAAGGCACGCTTATCAAATCTGCAAATAACACAAAACTGAGAGAGAGCTAAGACGAAAGATCCAAAAAGATACGCTAGAACACTGGGTCAAATGTAATTTGAAATTTAATAGCAGCCTTACCCTTGGGATAAAAAAATCAATTTCACAAATAACAAAAAGTAGGTATGGTATGGTGAGATATATGCAAAAAGTTTGTATGAAAAAATCTGGGGATATATATATATATATGTATATGTATGTATGTATGTATGTTGTTTACTTCATTAGAATGTAAATTCCATGTGGGCAGGGATTATTTTCCTTTTTTCATTGTAGATTCAATTTTTAGTATAGTGGAAGCATGTAGCTTGTTGACTAAGTTATTGCTTGGATTGAAAGTTCAGTCTGAGTTTATATTGCACTATGGCAGTCAAAAAGTTGAATCAATTTTAGGCTAAAATTAAGAGGAATTGCTTATAGGAATTAGGAGGAAATTAGGAGGCTATATTCTGCCCTGGTCATAGAATTTTAGATTCGGAATTGGAAGGGAACTTAGAGATCCATAGTCCAACCTTTCTTATTTTGCAAATGAGCAAACTGAGTCCCAGAGAAGTTAGATGATTTCCACAAAGGGTGGTAGGGGTAGTGGTGAGATTTGAGTCGAGGTCTTTTAGAATTCAAATCTAATTCTCTTTTTACCATACCATGTTGCTTCCAGGTAAAGGGTTGTGTTCAAGTCAAGTCACACAGTTTTGAAAGGACATTAAAATCTAGAAGCAGTCCAAAGGGGGTTCCCAGAATGATGAAAGACCTTGTGTCATTGGCCACATGTTATCACTTGAAGGGTCAGATTGTTCTGTTTGGTTCTAGAGAACAGGACTAGAAAAGTAACGAGTAGAAATTGCAAATAGCAGTTACTGGACTGCCTTCATTGAATGTCTTTTTGAGTTTGCTATAAAGGGAATTCATTTTCAGGTATGGGTTGGACTAGATAGCCATTGATGCCCCTTACAGCTCTGAAATTCTCAGATTAACTGGTAAATTTTAGAATAAAGTATGAGACAAATATCTGAGAAACAAATTATAGAAAGGGTACTAGAAAGAGAAAGATATTCATTTGGGGCAAGAGGATGATCTTTGGGCAAAATTATTTAAAAGACAAATTTAGTTTTCATTGTTCTACTCCACATGTGAACTTGTGTGTGTGTTTGTGTTTATAGCTATATGACAACTATTTCAAAATAATTGATTTTTTCAAAATTCTTCATATTTTATGTCTTTATTCTGAGAAAGTATTCAAAGACTTCATCAGATAGCCAAAGGGTCCATGGCACAAGTAAGAACTGCTTTAGAGTAAGGGTCCTTTTAGGAAAGCTAGAAACATAGCATCCTAGAGACTGATCTGGTACAGAATCTCATGTAACTTGAGGTTTGATCCATTCCTTTTCCCTTTGTATGTAAATCTACTTGTTTTGCTCAATAGCAATGATTATAATAATAATAGTTATAAATGGTAATAATAATGATAAGCCCAACACAAACCATAACTTCTATGGACAGTCAGGAAAATTCAGTTTTATTGAGGGGGATGGTATATGGCTTAAGTCTTTTACAAAAGTCTGGGAGTACCAACAATCAGTTATCCACTATGGATAAGCACCTGATAGATTCTGGGCTTAAAAAGACAAAAATGAAAAGTTTCTTGTAATTAAGAAGCTTAGGTTCCCCCAGCAGGGGAGACAATATATTCAAAAAATTATGGATAAAATGTACTGATGCAAAAAAAATGCTAGGTTAAAAAGTTTTGGCAGAAAGGAAACACTAACATCTAGGGGATCGGGAAAGATTTCCTCTAGGGGATGTCACTTGAGCTGAGTTTGTTAAAGTAAATGGGGATTCTAAGAGATAGGAGTGAGGAGGGTGTGCATTCCTGGCACAGGAGATAGCCAGTATAAAAAGGTAATGAAAGGGTGGAATACTGTATATGAGAAACCGGAAGAGGTCAATTTTCTGGACCTTGGGATGTGTTAAGTATAATGGTTCTTGTCTATTGTCATTGAAGATGACCAAAATGACATCACTATATTTGAGACAAATTTACAGTGTCTCTGACTGTGTTAAGTGTAGTAAAAGGACTGGAAAGGTAGGTCAGAGCAGTGTGTGAAAGACTCTAAATGCCAAACAGAGGAATTTGCATTTGAGGTTGAATGGTTGAACAACAAACTGAAATGCTAGATAGTAGCTTAGAAACCAGTACCCTTACTGAAAATTTAGTTATTACCTGGACTTTAAAAGGAAATGGTTTTAAAAGATTGCATTAAATGTCTCAGAGATTCTCAAATTCAATACATCCTAAATTGAGTGTATTATCTCCACCCTACCCTTCTATATTCTTTCTTCTTCCAAACTTAACAATTTTTCTATTAGGTACAACCATCCTCCCAGTCTCCCAAGCTTATAATCTCAGCATTAATTATAACTAATATTTATAAAGCACTTACTATGTGGCAGGCTCTGTGCTAATTATTTTACAATGATAATCTCATGATCTTTCAACAACTCTGAGATGAGGAAATTAAGACAGAAAGCCAGTTAGAGTCTGATACCAAATTTAAACTCAGGTCTCCCTGAATCCAAGCACAGCACTCTATCCACTGCACATCTAGCTGCTCTACCCCCTCACTCTCCCTTAGATCACCTATTCAATCAATTATTAAATGTTTTTGTTCTATTTCTAAAGCATCTTTTGCATACAACTCTTCTCTTTACTAGGAAAAAAACCTGCCATCTTAGTTCAGGCTCTCATCCCTTCTCATCTGTGCTATTGCAATAGTCTCCTCTTTCTCCTGTCTCTCACCACTCCGGTCCATCCTATACATTGTTGCCAAAGTAATTTTCTTTAAATACAATTTTGAATGTGTCACTCCCTTACTTAATCAACTTCATTTGTTCCTTATTGACTAAAATTAAATATAAATTCCTCTGTTTAGTTGCTAAAGCCCTTCAAAATCTGGCTCAGTCCTATTTTTCCAGCCTCAGTGGGATTTCTCCCACTCCAACATTCTTCTTTTCAGGCAAACTGAACTCTTTGTTCTTCACACAGGGGCCTCCAACTCCAGTCTTTAAGCCTCTGCATGGGCATTTCCTGCCTAGAATGCTCAACCTTGTCTCTCTCCCTCATGGAATCCCTCTCTTTCTTCAAGATATACAAAATAAGTATCACCTTCTACATGAAGCCTTTGCTGATTCCCCCAACTGCTATGGTTTCCCTCCCCAGCTGATGCAGGGGAAAGAAGAAGAGAATTCTGAATGTAGAAATTAGGTGGAAATGTAAATTGATTTAGAAGTAAGAGAATTGATTGTAACAAACAATTTGTAATCTCCTCAGATTGGGTGGAGATCCCCATTACCATTGATTCATTGTTTAAGGTTTAAATTTGTATCCTGATCTCCTTAGGCTTTACCCTCTACCTAATTCCAGGTCCAGTGTAGGGGAAGGGAATTCACCTTTTGCCTCTGGATGAGAGGCAAGACCGAAAAACCTGGGTTGGACTAGAGCTCAGGGCCGCCAGTCTTCTCTGACCTGTGGACCTGTGGCCCAGCCATTGTTGATTGGCTGCTCGTGCTCTCTCTCTCTCTCTCTCTCTCTCTCTCTCTCTCTCTCTCTCTCTCTCTCTCTCTCTCTCTCTTCCCCCCCTTCCTATGTCTTGTAACCTTTTAAATGAATTTTTATTTTATTTCCACCCTTGCTTTCCTGAGTCTGAACTCAAGTAGCCAGTGGCTACACAATTGTCTAATATTTTGTATTTGTCTGGATTTATTCTGCACATATTTTTTCTATATATTTACTCTCATTTCCATTAGAATGTAACCTTAATGTCCAGAGTGATTATCTCATTGCATTTTTATTCCCAGTGCCCAGCATATTTCCTGGCATATTGTGGACATTTCATAATTATTTTTGGCTTGAGAAAGATAACTTAAGTTCTAGTCTCAGCTTTACTTTTTCCTAGACTTTTTTTAGAGCACTTTGTTACCATGGTACCATGGTAAAAGGTTCCCAGGTCAGGGGAACACCAAGCAAAAGGAAGGAATAAGTTGCCAATTATTAGGTGATTAGGGCTATGTAAGCAACCACCTGGGGATAATTAACAAGACATATAATCCATTCTATAAACTGCTCTAGGCATTTTTTTAGCAGTTCATAAATCAGTTATAAATCCTGAATTGGTCAAATGCACTTTATATTATTTGAAGTAATCTGGTGATTATTACATTCTCCATTTCACTATAAGAGATTCTTGTTGCAAATAGCCTCTCCACCTCTGAAAACTAAGTGATCTCTTTAGTCATATTACCCTAATGTTTCAGATTCTAATTTTCCTTTCAGAGTTGGCCTAAAGTATCAGACCTCTTATTAGAGAAACCTGACAAGGTTCACAAGGCACATCTGCCTAAATACTCTAAACTTCCTCAATATTCTTTGAGAACATCATGTTTTGAGTAGATTAAAAAGGATGATTCTGAATTTTACTGCAGACAAAATTAGGTTTTATTAACGTGATTCTGTCCCCTCTCCCCCACATGCATATCTCCTAGGATTCATTGAAAACCAGTTCTTTCAAGTGATCAATTTTCCACATAAAATCTCTGTCAAATTTCCTCTCAACAGAAACCTTTCTTCATTTATTGAATGTTTTACATAAAATCTCTAGTCTAAAAGACCCTAACCAGGATCCAAGGAGGTCCTGGAGGGGGAAAAACACACTGTGTTGGCTGAAACAGATTTTAATCCCTTCTTTTGTGCAGGGTACCTATCACCTACCTTGCTCATGACCTGATCTCAGATGTCTTCTCTTTGCGTGCTCTCTGCCAGTAATTCCCCTGGAACAAG
Source organism: Macrotis lagotis (assembly GCF_037893015.1). Lineage (NCBI taxonomy): Eukaryota > Metazoa > Chordata > Mammalia > Peramelemorphia > Peramelidae > Macrotis > Macrotis lagotis. Next base: position 204,673,371 of record NC_133664.1, on the reverse strand, counting down.
AATCTAGAAAAAAACCACAGATCACAGGAGAAGCTTTGGAGCATATTCATGTCTATTCTCTGCTTTCCCCTGGCTCATTGCCTGCTTCCTGGTATAGAGACAGGATGACGTTTTGCAGGGTTGACTACTAAACCATCCTCCCGCCCCCATCCTCACTCTTTATGCCCCTCCCTTTTTTCTTTCCAGGGCTCTGGAATGTGTCACATGGGAAATCGATCATGTGGCTTAGTGGAAGAATCTAACCATCTCCCTACCCCCTCCCTTTCAGCAGCAGAAATATCTGAACTAGATTGGTGGTTCTAGGCAAGAAACTGCATGAAAAGAGGAGCATTTACTAGGGGACAAAGGAAGCCCCATTTCCTTTCTGTTTTCCATCTCAGGTTTTCAGTTGAATTTTCCAAGATTTTCAGGTTAGGGATGAAAATAGTACTTTCTCCCCCATCATTATTCCATCTTACTCTCTAATTACCAAGAAAATGTATCTGGTCATTGAAGAGAATAGTTACTCTGACTTCAGAGAGGATATTCCTTGAACTTGTCTCAGAACATTCTTACCCCAAGGACAATATCTTCAGCACCAAGGACAGCATTGTTCCACCTGCCCCAGAGGTGATTAAAGAATTAATTGATTTCACCCTTTGGTGAAATATAGTTTATTGCCCTGGGAGTAATCACAAGTCAGAATATATATATATATATATATATATATATATATATATATATATATATATATATATATATATCTCCTTCCATTAACTGATTGATTATGCAACACAATGTGCTTCATTTCCCTTTGAAACAAGGGTCACTCCTCCTCTGCTTTGCTCCCCAATCAACTCCACCCCTGCATTTTCCTGTTGAAACTTTTAGAATATCTGGATTGCAGGGCAGGGGAGGTTTTATAGAGGATAGATATCATACTAGATTTACACCTATATTCCTGTATATATATATATGTATGCATTTATAATTATGTAAATATGAACAGATGTGTTCTTGTGCATATTTATGAATCGTTATCCTCTTCCCTAGGGCCTCAAAGAAAGTAGGATTTACAAAGTAGAAAGGAAGCCTCTAGCTGTGTATTTAGCATCCATGCAGCTCAGCTGATGTCCCAGTTGCCATGGTGTTGTGTAACTACTGAAGAGGATGATTTCTTTCAATGATGGTCACCATGGGACCCCAGCAACTGAAGAAAGGCAGAGAGAAAAGGATTTAATGGATGAAGGGGACTTTCAATTAACATTCTTAGAGCCAAATTTACCTAATGGGCCCTTTCACTACTGGATTGTTACTGACCCTGTACCCTGAAAAGACCCCAAGAATTAATATGGAGACTGCAAACTTAACTCATCCCATCCCCCATCACTTCTAACCTAGAAAAGCAATTTAAAAAAGTACAAATGGATGAAAGCATTAGCTTCACAAAATAATCCTGTAAAGAACATGAGAAATAGATTCTTATTCAGATAGATTTCATGATTTGATATCTGGAATATCTAGATATTTTAAGCTTAGTATTTTATTTATAAAAAACCGAATAATAATTTTATTTTCTTTAATTAAAATGGCAACTATTGTCTATAGGAAGTACTAGTATTTTAGTGAATGGTTGAATTAAAATTTAAATACAATAAACTTTGAGAAAAGTATTCTTTTGGCATCATTTGGACTATCTCACTGTCAAAAATCAGGCTTGGCTGATCTCTAATCACTTGTTAAGATAATTGTAAGCATATACATTTTGGGAAAATTGTTTTGCAAAAATTTGCTAAAATTCAGGCCCCCAACTGAAGGCATCCTTTTTTCACATATTATTTTTAAAAAGCCACACTTGGCTTATTGTTTTGTCCTCTGAAAGTAACTTTGTTATTTAACAGAACATTTTTTAAAAAGTAAAAGCCATTCAATAGAGCATTGTAAAATATATGAAATATGCCATTTTGGCTTGTTCTATATTGAAGAAAATCTACTTTTAAAACAGCATCAGAGGTTATCTAATTCAATATGTAATCAAATCATGGAACTCTTCTACAACTCAGGACAGGGTTATTATATAACCTCTGCTTAAAGACCTTTAATGGAAAGAAATTCACAATCCTGGAGGTTGACCCAGTCCATTGTGGGTTAACTATTAGGAAATGTTTCCTTGAGTTGAGACAAAATTTGTATCCTTAACATAAATAAATCAGTGCCTTTACAGAACTGGGTATACAGATATATCTCAACACATTTCATGCACATCATAAAGTCAGCCAATATTATAAATCATGTTAAAATATGTTATCCCATCCCCTCCTAATATTATGCTCACTTTTGTGTAAATATATCACAATTTCTTTAGGAAAATGAGCCAGATAGACTAAATGAATCAAATTGTAAAGTTATTTTCTTTTTTTTTTTACTTCGAGTCTCAGACTCTTTTAAAAATGCTCAGAGAGATTATTAGATTGGATTATTTACATTGTTTCTTCACGACAAAGAGTAAAGTGAATATATGAGTTTTGGGGGGTAGAACTGAGTAGCAGTACTAGTGTAGATACATGTAACAAAGTTTCTGAGGAAGGGAATTTAATACCTCTAGCATGGTTCTTTTCACCTCACAAAAAAAAAATGATCTTTCCATTTACTGATTTTATTTATTTACCATCTATTAAATTTTGTGTTTACCATTTTTGGAAACAATGCTTTTTTGGATTAACTGTCTTCATCATCACCCTCACTGCTATCCTCCAGTATCATTATATAACCTATCTTTTCTCCTTATCCTACTATGTGGGATAATACCAATGATTGATTCCAGAGCCAATGGAAAAAATGGTAGCTCTGAGAGAACATATTCCTTTTACTCCTGACACAGCTAGAAAAAAAGTACAATTTAGAAATGTGAATAAAATGAACCTTTTAGAAAATATCAGCATGAGAGGACAATTGATAATGCTCAGACAGGAGCACACAAGATCAGCCCCTATTTCATCTTTATCCTGACCAGTGAGCCCTTCAGCACACCTTTTTAAGGTACTCAAATAAACTTTTCTAATTCTCATACAATTTTACCTGAAACCCCACAAAATTTTCTCAACAACCAAAGATGAGATTTCTGCTCTCAAAATTATCCATATATATATATATATATATATATATATATATATATATATATATATATTTGAAATAGCACAGTCATCCATTAGTAGATTTTTGAGGACTTCATGGAGGTATTTAGAAGTTTATGACTGTCTTCCATGGTTGGTTCTTGTCCTTTGTTATTGAAGAAGACCAAATTGACATCGCTATGTTTGAGCCAAATTATAGTGTGTTTGACTGTGACTGATCAGACAAATACGAACTAGGAATGCTCTGCCATAGGTATGCCACAAATAGTCCTTCTGAACCCCTGAGGTGGGTAGTCTAAAATTATGTATGTCACATTTCCTTTTAGCTGCTTCAATTTTGCCTTCCTCATACAGTGCAGCACCCTCTCTGATGAGGGCACACCATTCTGGGCAGTCCCGTGCCAGTGTCTCCCAAGCTGTACAATCAATTCTAGAATTCTTCAATGAGACTTTCAGGGTATCTCAGTATTGGTTCTTCTGACCCCCTTGTGAGTGCTTTCCCTGTGTGAGTTCTCCATAAAATAGTTTTTTTGGCAATTTTTTTTCTGGCATTCTAACTGGATTGCAGTTTCACTCTCTGTAGTCATGTTGGAATGCTAGGCAGTTTAACTCAAGAAAGAACCTCAATGTCTGGTATCTTCTTCTGCCAAGTGATCTTCAGAATCTTCCTAAGACAATTCAAATGGAAGCGATTTAGGTTTTTTTTTTTTTTTTTGGATTTTTGCAAGGCAAAGGGGGTTAAGTGACTTGCCCAAGGCCACACAGCTAGGTAATTATTAAGTGTCTGAGGTGGGATTTGAACTCAGGTAGGTACTCCTGACTCCAGGGCTGATGCTCTATCCTGTGCCACTTAGTACTTGATTCAGTTTCTTGACATGGTGCTGGTAGACTGTCTAGGTTTCACAGGCTTATAGAAATGAATACAGTACAATAGCTCTGTAGACCTTCAATTTGTTAGTCAGTCTATTACCTCTACTCTCCCATACTTTCTTTTGGAACTTCCCAATACTGAGTTAGCTCTGGCAAAGAGTATCTCAACTTCATTGTCAATGTGTACCTCCTTGGAAAGGACTCTGCCAAGTTAAGTAAATTTATCCACATTACTCAAAACTTCTCTCTTTGCTGAAATCAATGGTTCCACATATGGATGGTTGTGATGCTGGCTGATAGAGCACCTGTGTTTTCTTGGTGCTAATTGTTAGACTAAAATTAGCACAAACAGCAGAGAATCAATCTATATTTTGTTACATCTCAGTTTCAGAAGCTACATTAAGTGCACAATCATCTGCAAATTTGCCAAGTTATATGGCATGAAGAGGTTATCCCTCAAGAATTCAAGGATGCCACCATTGTCCATCTCTATAAAGGTAAAGGGAATAGATTGTCCTGTGACAATCACAGGGACATTTGTCATTGCTGGTAAGATTCTTGCCAGGGTCCCTCTCAATAGGCTGATCCTTAAGCTGGAAGATGCCAGTGTGGCTTCAGAAAGGAGGAACAGTTGATAGGTTGTATGTTGCTCGACAACTCCAGGAAAAATGCCAGAAACAGAACAGAGTCTGTAGACAACATTTGTAGATGTGAGCAAGGCCTTTGCAACCATCAGTTGTGAGAGTTTATGGAAAATTATGTCAAAATTTGGTTGCCTGGAGAAGTTCATCAGTATTATACATCAATTTCATGATGGCATGCATGCGGACTGTATTCTTGAGACTTCCTAGTCACCAATGGAGTGAAACAAGAATATGTCCTTACTCCCATGTTATCAAATGCCTTCAATGAGGATGATGAACATGGCCTCAAAATTAGCTACTACATTGATGGTAAATTCTTCAACTTGAAAAGGTTACAAGTCAAGACCAAAGTGGAGGGAGTATTAGTGTATGATCTTCTGTTTGCAGATGATTGTGCACTCAGTGCAGCCTCTGAAACTGAGATGCAAGAAAGTATGGACTGATTCTCTGCTGCTTGTGCTGTCTTTCATAGTTATGACAAGGATATGGATTAGAAATAGAGCTATTGCCCTAAAACCAAACCCTGCCTGATATGTTTTTTGTAAGGTCTAAGAACTAAGAATGGTTTTTACATTTTTAAATAATGCTTTAAAGTATTTAAATATGTAAAAAATTCTTAGCTTACTGGACCTACAAAAATTGGTGGCAGTAGGATTTTGGTCACTGGATGAGATTTGTACCTCCTTTGGAACAGTAATCTAAGATCTTCTGTTCACAGTACAGAACCAATATGGTGAAGCCACTTTCCTGGATAACTTTGAGAAGATCTTGGTGGACTCAATTTGGGACAAATTCAATAATACAAATGTATTGGATGATTGGACAATGAAAACTCAGTCCTTAAAGTATGTACGGTATTTGCTACCTTTTAAGTAGAGCCTCCTTCTAGAAATGGGTGATAATCTGTAGTGGTTATCATAGTGCCCTATACCTGATTCAGAGCATAGGTATTCTGTGACTAGCATGGTAACTAAAAAGCCTTTTAATTGGCTGCTGAGCTGGAGCTGTGGATTCACATAAAAGATTTAAATGGAGGAACTCATTTCCCCATATACTCCCTCCCCTCCCCTCCTCACCCATACCCCCTCCACTACTCTCTCTACTCTCAAGTAAGAAGGGAGAAATGATGAAACATTCTAGGTGGTAAAATTCTTTATGCATCTGATCATCATGTGATTATGAACACATGGTGTTTTGTTTCTTTTGTCTTTGATATCTTTCCTGATCCAAGGTTAATAAGTGTTATATACAGAATGATTTTTTTGAACTTCAAAAAGTTGGAAGAGCTACCAGTGATCCATGAGTGGAGAGTAGAGTCTATCATAGTTGTTGTAGCTAAGTCTGTTGAGGAACCAGCTTTGAAGAGCAAACCACTTGATCTGATTTAGTTGAGAATTGACTGGATAGTATTATATGAATATTTCTTTTCTTTTTTTGGGGGGGGGGGTGTTTGCAAGCAATAGGATTAAGTGCCTTCCCAAGGTTACACAGCTAAGTAAGTAATAGTTGTCTGAGACCAGAGTTGAACTCAGGTTCTCCTGACTCCAGGGCCAGTACTCTATCCACTGTGCCACCTTAGCTGCCCCTTTTATGAACATTTCTTAAGTGACTACTACATGCAAAACACTGAGCTAGGTCCTGGGGATGCAATGACAAAAATAGATAGCCCCGCCCTAAAACAACTTGCATTTCATTTGGGGGTGCATCAAAAGTCTAAGTAAGTGTTAAGTACAAGAAAAACTGAAGAGAGTACCTACAACTATAGAGTGAAATGGGGTAGAAGGGAAGACCATGAAAAATGGTGACACTTGAATTGTTTTTCTTAGAAGACAAAGATTCTGAGAGGTAGAGATCAAGAGTAAGTGTATTCTAGTCATGGAGAATGATGTTTGTCCTTCATCCTCAAAGAAGACCATGAAATCAAGGAGGAGATGATGTCATGACAAGCACATGTGAATTTGAATGAATGTGCTAAGTCACCAACCTTACTTTCTCCTCCAGAGTCATCTGGATCCAGTGGCCAGATAGGAATCAAGAACAACTAGAGATGGCCCTGGATGCAAAGCAAGCAGGGCTAAGTGACTTGCCCAAGGTCACAGCTAGTAAGTGGCAATTGTCTGAGGCTGGATTTGAACTCATGTCCTCCTGACTCCAAGTCCAGTGTTCTGTCCACTGTAGCACCAAGCTGTCCTTCAGTCATGGGGGTCATCTTTGATGAGTGCAAGAAGGCAGGAAATAGAATATTAAATTCTGGGATCAGCTAGTAGGACAGTTTGGCTGGAACAGAGAGTTTGTGAAGGGAAATGATATCAAGTCTAGCAGGAAAAGCAGCTGGAGACAAACTGTGGAGGGCATTAAACATTAGGCTGTTTGTATTTTATCCAATGACTAATTAAAAGTCATTGAAGATTTTTGAGCTGGGGAAAAGCATGGGACAATTTATGACTCAGGAAAAGAATTCTAGCAATTATGTGTAGAATGAATTGCATGGAGGAGAGAAAGGAAATGATTCCAAATGGGAGGCTTTTGCCATTGGTTGGGGGGGCGGGGGAAGGGCTTGAACTAAGGTGGTGCTTATGTGATTACAAAGAAAGGAACAAGATAAAAGTAATGGCATGGAGATACATGAGTAAGACTGCAACTAAATTCATATGGATAAAGAGAAGAGGATTAAGTCAAGCATTACTTGAGATCCTGAAGCTAGTTAATTGGGACAATGGTGCTGCTTAGTATGGTACTTTGTAGAATATAATAGTTGTTTAATAAATAAATACTTGATGATTGGTGCCTTCAATAGAAATAAGTTTGTGTAGGAGGGACAAGGTTCAAGGTGAAGGTGGAAATAATGAATTATTTTGTGGCCATGAGTTTGAAATTCCTACAAGACATCCAGGAAAACATACCTTGTAGGCATTTGATAATGAATGACTTTAGATCAGGTGTGATATTGGGAATGAATATATAGACTGAGAAGTCATTTGGGTAGCTATGATATCATAGCTACCCAAACGACTACAAGGTATGTTTTCCTGGATATTTTGTAGGAATTTCAAATTGTTATGAAGGTGATAAAATAATTAAGAGAGCATACACAGAGAAAACAAGAGGACTCAGGACAAAACTCTAGGAAACAGAAAAGGGTAATCCAGCAAAAGAGTCTGAGTAGTCAGATAAGTAGAAGAACCAGTACAGAGTCAAACCATGGAGGCCAAGCAGAGAAAATTTCTAGAATGATAAGGTTGGTCAATATTAAAGGCTCCTGAGAGATCAAGGAGGATAAGATCTGAGAAAATGCCTGGATTCAGGCATTTAAGAGATTACTGGCAATATTGAAGAGAGTAGTTTTAGTCAAGTGGTAGAAACCAAATTGCAAAGTACTAAGAAGTGACTAATGGTATGGAAGAAGCATAGAATATTATTTTAGGGGTTTGACAATAAAAGAGAGAAGAGATATAAAATTATAGCTTTCCTTCACATATCCATTTAACAAGCATTAATTTAGCACCTAGGACAGCTAGGTGGTTCAGTGAATAGAATGCTGTACCTGGAGACAGGAAGACTCATTTTCCTGAGTCCAAATTTGACCTCAGACATTTACAGCTGTGTAACCCAAGTCACTTAACCCTATCTGTCTCACTTCCTCATTTGCAAAATGAACTAGAGAAGAAAATGGCAAATCACTGCAATATCTTTGCCAAGATCAGTTCAAATGGAGTGATGAAGAGTCATACACAACTGAACAACAAATTTAAGTACCCACAATGTTCCAGATAAAAACTAAAATGAAATAGTTTCTGTGCCCAAGAGTTTACATTCTGTTGGGGAAAAAAAAACTATATAGGTTCATAGGACCAAAGATTTTAGAAAAAGAAAGGACCATAGGGCCATCTGTTCAGCCTCTTCATTTTACAGGTGTGGAAATTGGACAACAGAGGTTAAATAACTCAGTCACAGAGATAGTAAGTAGAAGAACCCTTGTACTCTAAATTGAAATCCATTGACCTTTTTCGATTTGCTCAGTGATAGCAATATTTCACTTGTGACTTAAAGAACATTTTTTCAGATCATTTACAAATCAATGGGCATCCTTTACTTTTAAACTTGCCAATAAATTGTTATAGTCTGTTTTGTGAAGATTATTTTCTTGTATTTAAAGTGGCATTGGTCATTTAAAAATATTTCATTACCAATTGTGAACTTTGGGTTCCAAGAGCAAATAAGTTATAGGAAGGACTGTTGCAGGAATGAGATTTCCCAGTAGAAGATGGTGCATGAAAATCTGGGCAAGAATGTCTAAAGTCAATGCTGTCTTCTGTGGGGCCATTCCAAGGACCAAAGATTAAAAGCAGAGATCTCCAGTTAACTGGTTGCAGAAGGAAACAGGATGAGATGAGATGGTCAATAAGGATCTATCAGACACTTATGCTATAACTAGGCACTGTAAGCTCACAATCTAATGTGGGAAATGGCATCTACACAGCTCTCTACAAATAAGATGTACACAGGTTAAATCATCTAGGGTTTTAGGCTTTTGTCCCAGTTCTGAGAAACCAGGGTAGAGAGTGAGTTTGAAGTTCTTGATAATTGGAGTTCTCACTTGTTATGACCCTCTTGTTCAGAGTGCTGGCTCACTTCAGAGCTATTTGAAGGAGCTAATGTTGCCTTCTTTGGAATGGTTCCTATTGAACTTTTTCTCTCAGTCTATTTACTTTAGATTACTTGTATTATCCCTCTATCAGATTCCATAGGTTGTCACTGTTGTTATTGTTGATTTTCTTTTTTTGTAATACAATTTGGATTAGGATTTCTTTTTCTTTTTTGCGTTTATAATTAGTCTATTTGGGATCTTATTCATATATTATCTGTGATATGTATGGGAGAGTTGGGCTTCAATATGACCTTTCATGTTGAGATCTTTACTAAAAGTCACCCAAGATTACTTCCCATGTTGCTGAATTGTCTTCATAAAGGGCAATGATCAATGTCCTATAATTCCAAAAGATTGATTGAGGAATTTTCCCATTGTTGTTAGGCAGCAGCTAATACAGCCAAGGGAATGTTGGACTGGAGTTAGGAAAACCTGAGCTTAAATCCAACCTTAGGCATTTCCCTGTTGAGCAACCCTGTACAACAGACTTAACATCCATTTGCATCTGTTTTTTCCTCTGTAAAGTTGGGGAAAATAATATGGATATCATGAATGAAAATAATATGGATCTCAGAGCTGTTGTGAGGATTAAATGATATAATACATTCAAAGTGCTTGGGGGCAGCGAGGTGGCGCAGTGGATAAAGCACTGGCCCTGGAGTCAGGAGTACCTGGGTTCAAATCTGGGCTCAGACACTTAATAATTACCTAGATGTGTAGCCTTGGGCAAGCCACTTAACCCCACTGCCTTGCAAAAAAAAAAGTCAATGTCAAAGTGCTTGGCAAACTTTAAGATGCTATGTAAATGCTATCTATCCTAGCTATTTATTGATCTATCTTATCTACCTATAGCATTATTATTATTATTATTACTAAAATTGTCAGATAACTTAATTTGATCAGATTGATAGCACCTCATTTAAACAAATACAAATTATTATGATATGAGTATTTGACGTAATAACTATGGCTTAGAATTATGAATTAAAATTATAATTAAATTTCATTCTTTTGACTTTTGCTGCCCTCTTGTGTGTATTTCAAAATGTGGCAAGTCCTGGTAGAAACTTTTAAAAACTCTTCTGAACCTCATTCAGTCTTATTACTAAAGCTCTCCTGTCCTCCAGTGGCCACAAATGGTCTAGCAAAAATGTTGTTTCTAGTCCATTAGCGAAATGAAGAACAAGCATGATAATATAATAGTTTCTAGGTCAGAAAAGTGATTTATGAGTAAAGAAAAAAGCAAGCAATACAAACTTCAATCAGCCTTAATTCACCCCAACCTCAACAGAACAAGAATTTGCTCAAAATCAAGAGTTAGGTAACAGGTAACACCTCTTCAAAAGTCATTTCTTGGAATGGAAAGAATATTGACCTTGGACTCAGAAGATGTAGGTTTGAATTTGGATTTGAGTTTCAGTTTCTTAATATGCAAAATTAAGGGGTTAGGCCAGATTTTTCTCTAAGGTCTCAATCAGCTACTTAGTTAATAAAAATCATGGCAATGAACAAATAGTAATTGGCCTGCTATGTCCAAAGCAATATGCAAAGTATTGGGGATATACATTTAAAAAATAATCCCCACCTTCAAAAAGCATATATATTTTATTTATTATAATAATAATCTGATGATACATTGTCTTTAATATTTACTATTTTAGCCAATCTAGAAGGAAGAGAACAAAAGGCCAAACAAAATAATCTGTATGTGTGATCACATCCAGAATTTTGATGATAAGGCTCACACTCATGTGAACATGTATTTAAACTGAGACTGGAAAAGTGTAGAGGGCTGACCTTAATTTGAGAAAGACTTAGGTATGAATCCTGTCTAAGATACTTACTTTCTGACTCCTGGCACATCTATTAACTTCTCAATGCTCTCTAATCTATGCCAGCAGAGATTTTCTTCATCAGGAAGTTCTCTATACCATTATGTCCCAGGGCCAGCCTGTCTGTCAGTCTGTCTGTCTGTCTGTCCATCTCTGTGGCTATGAAATAAAGTGGAAAGTCAAGAAGGGGCAGACTTGTTATTTCGTTGGGGTGGGGAACTTACCAGATGTGGAGAACAATTGATCTGTACCAAGTTGCCTGGGGAAGTAAAAGTTTAACTGATTTGTCCATGTATGTGTCTGGAATTCAGATCTTTGGACTCCAAGGTGGTGCCCCATCCATCATGACACGTTGCCTTTCAAACAACCATAGATGATAGGTAGGAATGATAGCTTTATATTTTAGGTTAACTTTGTACAGATAAAATCTGAAAGAATTGGAGAGGGAAATTTGGGGAGAACTTCCTTTCCATGAACTTTTATGAACAAAGAAGATAGTGAAGTTGAATAAATGTGAATTAATGGATATCATTCAAATCCTATTGTTTCTGAATTTCAGTCCTGCAAATTGTCATGCTATGCTTTTGATAGTAACCCAATATTTGTAGTGATTATTACTAATATTACTAAGATTGAAGGCTTAGTTTTTTTCCTGTTTATTTTCTATTCTCAAAATACATGTATTCTTGGCAATCTTGTACTTACTTCCCACATTTTACTTAGACAATAAGATTCTTTGCCTGAAGTAACTTGACTAAAGTTAGCTTTATATTTTTCTTTCTCTTTCAAATATTTATTCATTGATTTATTCAACATTTATTAACACTTCCCACTTGTCAAATATAGTGGTAAATGCTATGAGAGAAATAAAATTTAGATAAGTATCAGCTCTTCTCATGGAATTTACAGTTTAACAGGGAATGAGACATAAACAAGGGTAATTGTAAAATGCAACATTATATGATGAATTCATTTCAGAGAGGTATGTGAAGTCCATGTGTAATAAGTAGGCATGAATAGGAACAATCAGGGAATTTCATGGAAGAGGTGAGGTGGCACTTGAATTGGAGGAAAATGTGAGCAAAAGGATTGGGATTGTTGTTGTGGTTTGTTCTTTGTTCTTGAAGAGGACCAATGATAGTAGGAGAGTGATATCTTGACTGAAAAGTGAATTGGATTTATGTGAGGCCGGGTTGTGCAAAGTCATCAGTCTCCCTCTCTCCTACTCCAGGTCAACTTGAGATAAGGCCTCAGATAATTTTTTTTTTTTAGGTTTTTGCAAGGCAAATGGGGTTAAGTGGCTTGCCCAAGGCCACACAGCTAGGTAATTATTAACTGGCTGAGGCCAAATTTGAACTCAGGTACTCCTGACTCCAGGGCTGATGCTCTATCCATTGCGCCACCTAGCTGCCTCTCAGATAATTTTTAAGCTAAGGTCTTTCCCAGGTCTCAGTCTGTCTGAAGCTACACCTATTCAACATGTGTGTGTATATATATATATGTGTGTGTGTGTGTGTGTGTGTGTGTGTGTGTGTGATATATATATATGTGTGTGTGTGTGTGTGTATTTTATATTTTATATTTATATATTATGTGTGTGTATAGAGAATAATGCTCCCCAGAAAAAGCACTAGGAAAGGAAGCAGCAAAAGGAAAAGAGGGAAAGAAAAGGAAGAAGAGAGTAAAGAAGGTTAGGAAAGTTAGAAGGCAAGGGAGGGAAAAGATTCTAGGATACATGCCAAATTAAAGCTGCAGATCATAGAGAACTCCTGGCCAAGTTGATAATCTTTAGAGGAGGCAGACCATTCAGTTGCCACAAATCTAAAGCAGCAACACCCTTAAGTTTGTACCAAACCCAACAATGATCAAGAAATCCAGTGAAAAACTACAATATATTACTATTTCTACTCCAGAGCTTCAGAAGAGATCATTTAGACCTATGTGAGTAATAGGAAAAAGGTTAGAAAAGTACCAGCACAGGGTAGCACTAACCAGAGATATGAGTAGCCTGCAAGGGTCTATGAACTGAGTTAGCAATTGCAATTTAGTTAGCAATTTCCTCCAAGAAAGCTCCAGGATGATCAGAAAGCCCCTAAGATACAGATTGCTCACTGCTGCTCCATACAATAGCAGCATAGTACATAGCAAGGTAGTGCTCAGATTGGGATAGCACCCTGTCCTAAAATGACAGAGGCTTGAAGATCCAGCACTTTGAACCTTAAAGATCAAGGTGGGGAGGGAGGTAATTCTGGAGTTAAAGGTCAACTCAAGAACCTAGGTGACTATCACAAGACTATCACAGTCAAAGAGCACAGGAGGGGACAAAACCTGACCATGTTACAGGACTCCAGCTCAGAAACTAAATCTGTAAAGAAGAGCCAATCAAAAAACAATAACCAAAAAAAAAAAAAACCCTCAAAACAAAAAAAGGCTGACCTAAAAAAATTGCAAATCTAGAAATCCCCCTAAAGAAAGAATAAACTATAACAGCTGCAAGCAGAGATTTGAAGAAAAAAATGAACTTTCCACCAGAAGTACATGAATATCTACAAGAAATGGAGTAGGAGAGCAAAAAATTAAATAAAACCTCAGAGGAAAGAATTGGAAGGAGAAAAAATAAGCGGCAGCTAGGTGGTGCCATGGGGTAGAGCACTGGTCCTAGAATCAGAGTTCAAATCCAGCCACAGACATTTATTAGTTGAGTGACTCTGGGCAAGTTACTTAGCCCCACTTGCCATCTCTTCCCCCCCCCACCCCCCCAAAAAAAGAAAGAACAAATAACTTAGAAGAGAACATGACAAGTTATCCAGAAATGGATTCCCAGAAAATTAGATCAAGACTCTGGAGACCAAAAATAACATTAAAATATTACAAAAACAAAAGAAAATTTTTTTACATATTTTATCTTTTGAAAATTCACCTGGAAAATTAAATAAAGGAGGGAAAAATGTAAGAATCAACATATTCCCTGAAAACTAACAGTACTGCAAAAAAAAGAGGTTCAATGAAACATTTTTTGTAAATATACAGAAAAGGATAGTACAAACAGAAGTGTGAAGGTAATATATTAAATTTAGTTATATACTTAAAAAAGTCAAACTAAATGGAGATTCATAGTTACATAGAGTATCCTCTTTTTGCATTCCTTGTGTATAGAAATGTTTTTTTAAAGTTCAGAATCTTTAAAATGATAGATAACAGGGTCAAGGCAAGTGAAGTAAGAATGGGTCATATTAGGAGAACAGGAATGAATGAAGAGTAACTTTAATGTGAATGAGAGAATGGAACAGGCAGAAGTATAGCGTAGCATTCCTAATACAACTCCTACACCAACTAATAAGTTTAATTTAGACCTCAACTAGATAGGTTCTACTTTGGTATGATTTATTTAGCAATTGCAGAAACAAACTGGGTCCAATGTTCTCAGTAGCCAAAGACCCAGAACATTGATTTCTATACAGTTAATATGCAATTTGACACCCTCAGGATCATAGGGATTAAGACACTTGGTGTCTTATTGGTGGAGAGTATTAGGAAATACTGAGGTGAGAGGGAGAGGGGTAATTTGTGACATTTCTTAAGTCAGGTGACCTTTGGGCAGAGGAGTAAATGTTGTGATTTATCCAAAATCGGGTGATTTGTAAGTATCTGAAACATAGCTTTACAAAATGGTGGATAAAAGCAAAATAGAGTTACTAATATTATTTTTAAGTAAATCTTTAGAATGCTAAAGATAATCTTGGGGGTCAGGTAATGATTATCCAATGCTATTGGCTTGATACCTGACCAGAGAGTTTTACCCAAAATTTTCAGTTAAGTATTATTTAGTAAGGCAGCATGAAATTACTTTTTGAAAGAGTACCATTTATTAAGATTGTACAATAATAATGGTATAAAACTCAGAAAATTTCCCTTACACATGATGAATCTTTGGCCATCTTTTCTTGGCTCCTCATGCAGACCCTACTACCAGGTGGTCCAGGGACACTGCTAATATGATCATGAGAACATGAGGAGGTTCAATATCCTTCAAACTCTTAGAAGCTGAGAAGGTCCATCTCTGGTAAGAGAAGGTGGGAGTAGAAAGGATAGCTGGTTAAGCCTGAAATTAAGGTCTCATCTTCTCTCCCAGTTTTTCCTTAGGGGATTTATGGAAAAGCTTCACATTTAGGCCAATTCAATGCTTTTATGTAGGAGCCAGAGGACACAAAATCCCTCAGATAATTATAACAAATATCTTATTTGATGTGATTTCACTGCAACAAATATCTTTCAAAGTCTGCTCCTGACTTGTGGTCTATGATTTTTGGAGAAGGAATTCCCAAGTGCATAATAAGATGAACTAAGATATAGGCAAGTTGTAGGAAAAATAGAACTGAATAGAACATGAATGAAATTTCAGGAAGTTACAGAGTCATGCTGTTTGCAACTAAATTGAGGAGACTGATGAATGGCACTGGGAAACCAGTACCTCAGAAGATAGATTAGTTTGATGTAATCTACAGATAGAAATTCAAGGTTAGAGGACTTGATTTATTATAATGCTACAAAATATAGGATGTTCCAAAAGTTTTAGTCCTGTTTTAAGCTTTAAATAACTTCAATACTGTAGAACTTGCAATGTTGGTGTTTTGGTAACTACAGATATGTTCTTTGCTCTTTCTAACCAGGTGAATCTCTTTTTTTGGCAGACTTTCTGGAATATCAAAGAAACCAAAGTATCATATTTGAAATTATCTTGAAAAACTACCAGTTTACTTCATCTTCTATTGGGAGTATCATTGCCTCAATAGTAGACTAAGATTTAGAAGTCCAGGTGTATTAATCCTTGCCCTTGAATATAAATTTACTATATGTCAGTTAGAAATAATAATATCTAGTTAACTGGGTTGTTGTGAGGATTAGATGAGAAAATACAAGAAAAGTATAAAACACTTTAAAAATCATCATGTTATTTATGGAGAGAATAAGAACTCTACATCATCTTGTCCCATAGACTTTTTTTTAGGTTCATTTTTTTTTTTTTGCAAGGCAATAGGATTAAGTGGCTTGGCCAAGGCCACACAGCTAGGTAATTGTTAAGTGTCTGAGGCCAGATCTGAACTCAGGTACTCCTAACTCCAGGGTCAGTACTCTATCCACTCTGCCACCTAGCTATCACCCCCACCCCCCCAACAGACTTTTTAAAACTCTTCAATTTTACCCTGATCAGACAACATTTGGAATATGGTATTTAGTTTTGAACTGCACGGCTTAAGAGGGACATAATGGGGGTGATCAGAACTCCTGATTTGCTAAACAGTGCATGTCCAATGGGATGGGGCATTCCTTCTTGTCCCCTGCCTCAGGATGAACATATGATTTGCTGAGATGATACAGAGAACTCCTGATTGGTTCCCCAGGTGAATCAACAGTGATTAGAAATACAGTCAGGAAAGATGAAAACTTGTTGAGAGTTTCTTCTCTCACCCCATAGAGAGAGTTGAGGAAAAAAAAATGACTCTACTTTTCTCTTTTAGGATTCTTTCCCAGTACTTCAGTATTTCTCTCCTTTTGAATTCTATGAAAGTGGAGAAGTGTTGTCTCCCTAATCTGCCCTCCCTAATAGTAATAGAAACTGTCTTAAGAAGGTCTGAAAATGTCTTCAGTTCTCCAGCTGTCTTCTACCAGATTTTTGTTTCATTCCCTGAGTGCAGGTCAGATACTACAATTCTGAGAAATGGACTTTTCCAACAATGCAGAAAAATGAACATTTTCCAGCAATGGTGGTTACTTTATGAGTTCAAGAATTCCTGAATTGAGTGCCAGATGCCTATTAGGAGATTTTCTTATTAGCATGCCTCTCAAAGAATATGATCAACAGGATTTTCTTGTTGCATAAGACTTTAAGAAAGTTAGAGCAGAAAAGACTCAGGCTTTAACTCTATTAGTCCAAATTCAATGTTGGGATGAAATGAGGCATTTGTATACATTAATCAACTATTAATAAAAAGTTTATTTATTTTTAGCAGAGAAAGGATATGCAACAAGGATACTCTGATATTCCAGCACTCAGTTTTAGTTGATGTAGACTTCTGACCTTCTTATCTCTATATGGAAATTCATCTGGTCAGCAGGACAGGGTGTAATGACATCTAAAAAGGTCTTGGGAAATCTTTCAAGACTGGGCAATTCTGAACCTCAATAGATATAACTTTTTTGTTCCCTTAGATGACCAGGAAACCATGCCAATATGACCAGAGAAAACCAGGAAACTGCATTTAAGAAAGTATAGGAAAGCTTTCCTCCCACTCCTCATCAAGTCCCAGGCAACACCTTTGTCACATATCAGATGAAAACTAGACTAATTTATACTAGGAGAAAGGAGACCCCTGGAAGATATTGGACAAATCAAGTCAAATTCACAAGCATTTATTAAGTACCAACTACGTGTTGGGAACTAGGGACACAAAAAAAGGCAAATTAATCTCTGCTTTCGAAGAGTTTGAAATCTAATGGTCCTATTACAGGGGTCCTGACTGGCTAGCAGATACTTGTTAGTGAAGGTCTGAAGTCAATGTTCAACAGGTCCTCAAAGTTATCTTTACTTTCCTAGAATGAGCATAATGGGTTAATGTTTTCTGTATCTATTCATGAGTACCTGTGAGCCTTTTTTGCATTCTGTGCTGTTTCTGTGATTTAAGAAACAAAGAACTGTCCTAAATTTTTGTTGACAGCATGACTGTAATGACAGCATCCTCTTAGTTTAGGCTCAACTTTAGGATGAAATGAGACATCATTTGCCTTTAACCAACAATATGAAACAATGATACAGTGGCACTTAGTTTTTCTGGAAGTGGTTCCTCTTGATTGCATATGGAAAGATGTAATGGTCTATATGTAAAATTTGGATTGGTCTCTCAGGATATGGTGACTCATGTGGTCTTAGGTACACAATAAATCAGACTGAGACTTCTCATATCTTGGGCATTTTATGTACCTAGTTGATAAAGAAATTGCCTCAAGGAAGCAGTGACCAAACAGGTCAGGTCCCAAGAGAAGTTTATCTTCTTTTAGGTAAAATCTCCCTATTTTGTAGATAAGAGAGAAGAAAGAAACTATATTAGAGAAAATTTGGTCCTATTACAGCTTAATACCCAAATTGTATATCAAATACTTTTTCTCAAAGGAACACTTTTACCCGTATTTTAGAGAAAACATAAACATGAACTACATCTAATTTTTGTATAGATTTTCTTGGAATTAGGACTAGTGTCAGAGATAACCCACCACCCAGGATATGCCAATGTCTTGTGCTTAAAGACCATTATTGGACCTTTTGGTACATCGATTACCTGCAAAAACATAAGACAACTAAAATGGAGAAAAGCCTTAAAGGCAATGCAAAGGAGGCTAAGTTGAAGGAACTGTGAATTTTTAGCTTGGAGAAAAGAAGATATGATAGCTGTTTTCAATTATGAATAAAGCTATCATAAAAAAAGACTGATTTGATCGGCTCTACTTGGGCTGGAGGGCAGGAATTACAGGGAAGATTTAGGTTTGCTATAAAGCAAAACTTCTTAAAAATTGAAGACACGGGGGCAGCTAGGTGGCGCAGTGGATAGAACACCAGCCCTGGAGTCAGGAGTACCTGAGTTCAAATCCAGCCGCAGACACTTAATAATTATCTAGCTGTGTGGCCTTGGGCAAGCCACTTAACCCCATTGCCTTGCCAAAAAAAAAAAAAATTAAAGACATCTTAAAAATGGAATATGTTGCATTAGAAGGTGGGGAGAGATCTTAAGTTAAATGTTAGATAATCTCTCAAATGTATAGCCATAGGAATTTCAGGAGATGGACCAACTAGATGGCCACTTAAAAATCTCTTGCAACTTTGAACTTCTATGATTAGTATATGAATTGGGAATGTCATTCATAGGCACATAAATAGGTACTAGGTCAGTGTGCCTATTACACTTGGCAAGTTCCCCATTGCCTCAATGAAGCCTGCTGAATTAGTGGTGTTGTTCTTAAAAGGGAATGTGGTAAGAGCAAAATCCTAACTCCTCCTCCCTCATACAACTTAGACTACTTTTCCTTAAAAGGTATGGAGACTATCCTGGAAATTTGGTTGACTCCAGGGAGTAAGGGCTGAGTCCACTGACATCACTTCCCAGACACCTGAGAACAAAACAGCCACATGATTTATTTTTTGAGGCTTGGCTGATGGCAAACAATGGGAAGCTCAGGCAAGGGTGCTTTGATTAGCTGAATCAAATAGAAATTTCCTCAATGCCTATTCTTGTTCAATACCTTCCTCCCATTAAGAATAAGCAAATCTGTTTGTTAATTATTAAATAACTTATGAGTGCCTCACTTTGTTCGTTATTGGAAGACCAATAAACTCCCAGTCAGGTCGAATCTAGAATGATTGGTATAGTCATGTGGGCTTAGAATGTAATGAGCTCCTTGAAGTAGAGAATCATCAATGCAGAAGGTGAGCCAGGATTTATTTTCATATTTCTAGTGGTGATTTTGATGATACCTCTAGAAATGATTGCTTACTCTGATGCCCCTTCTTCACCTGGAATATTTGTGTGTTAACTGCCTGTGGTCATCCTGCAAGGAGAGAAACCATGTGCTGTATTCTTAAGAATTGTACCTTGAAAATAATTTGAGTAAGTTGGCTTTTAGCTCCTGTGACTGGGTTGAACCTTCCAGTCTTATAATTTAAGACTCCTTCAGGTTTTACTAAGGATTGCTCTTCAGAACTCAATTAATCTTCAGAGAAATTTAGAAGAACCATATTCTAGGAGACTGAAAGTGATTTCCTTTTCCCTAGAAAAGGACAATTTCATAAGAACTAGTAGTGTTTTGGGCGGCTAGGTGGCACAGTGGATAGAGCACTGGCCTTGGAGTCAGGAGTACCTGAGTTCAAATCCGGCCTCAGACACTTAATAATTACCTAGCCATGTGGCCTTGGGCAAGCCACTTAACCCCATTGCCTTGCAAAATCTAAAAAATAAAAAACAAAAAACTAGTAGTGTTTCACTATCAGTGGGAATAGATGCTTTTATATTGCCAATAGTCATTGTCTCCCAAATATCTTGGGGGAATCTTCCTGAAAGAAGGTCCTTCTAGTTTTAAAAGAATTGTATTTTTGTGGATAGAGGAAGAATTGTTTGGATTTGAATAGGTTTTTGGAAACTGCAGTGAAGCTGAACCTGTAGCCCTCAGTGCTTTAATTGTATAGGAACATAACCAGACTTTGAGGTTTGACCTCTCATTGCCAGTGAGAGAATGCAAACCAAGATAGATCCCTGAAATTTTAGAACTGTCTAATAACCACACTGAAGAAATTGTTTGAGTTTTGTCTTTTTTAATTTGTAATTTGAGAGATCAACCCAACATAGATTTTGTGGTGATTCTTTGTGGCAAGTCATTGGATAAGGGACTTGAAAGGACAATACTTAATTCTCCCTAGAATTTTTTGAATTGAGGATATGGACAATTCTACCAATTGCACCCCAATTTAATTAGATGAGTAATAACAGAGGTACTGCATCAAGTTTAAAAAGTTCTCACCCTTGCTCTTGAACTATGAATTGTAAATCATAACTTTCTTTGGAACTTTCAGTAAAGGAGTTCTTGCTGAATGTACAGCGCAGGTCTCAAGTGCATTTCCTCATTGAACATGGCAATTGGATTCCATATACTGGCCTAGAGGTTTCACTTTTTTTTTTTTTTTTTGCTTTCTATATGACTTCATGGCCTTCCCCCTGCACAGGAGGTTAGAATCAGGCCCCAGCAGTTATAGTACTTGAAGTACTTCTAATGAGCACAGCAAGAATCAGCACAGGGCAATAGAATTTTTGGTCCCAGGAGTGTGGTATTTGTCCTGTCCTTTCATTACATCTAGGAATCATTGCATAACTCCCCAGGGAAGGTTGGGAGGACCAAGGTGTGGTATTGTTAGGAGGTTTGCTTTTTTTGGCAAAAAAGTGAGATGAAAGTGTCTAACTATCCCCTACAAAAAGGTGGGCAGTTCTTTAGAGGCCTCTCATTGGGCAAAGATTTTTGTGTCTCTCTCTCTCTTCCCCCACCCCCATCACCGTAATGGCACCCAGGAAGGTGAGGCACTAGGCTGGTGGTCCAGGAAACACTAAGTTAGTGATAATATTGAGTAACTGTCCCTAATCTCTGCTGAGGATCAGTGACTCTTCAGAAATGTGTCATCATCTTTCCTGTAGCCCTGTTATTTCCAGTCCTCCTCTTATGGACAGTCACACTTTTACATTGTGAATCCCACTGTGAACCTGGGACTTATCTCTTCCTGGTACCTTCCTGGATTTAGTGATTTGTTTGTTTTGATTTTTCTTTGTTTCTGCTTTAGTTTTTTTTCTTCCTCCCTTTTTAAGAAACCTATATACAAAAAATTAGGGCTTGCCAGGAACAGTCTTGAAGTTGTGGAAAATCCTTTAAAAATTGTTAAGGACCTTACTCCTCAATAGGAAGAGTGAAGTAGTACTATTCTATCCTCATTCACGTTAGCCTAGTTTTTTTCTAAAATGTTTTTGAGACCATCCTGGATATTTGGTTGGTTCAGGCTGCTGACATCCTTTTCTGGTCATCTGAGTACAAAACAGCCATAAGGAACTTCAGGCATGCTCTTTGATGATTGGCTGGTGGAAAGTAAAATACATAGCAAGCAAGGGAACTTTGTTCAGCAGAATAATTGGTGACCTTAATGCCTGTGTTTAGCAGGTGCCAGACACTATCCTAAGTACCAGGGATTTAAAAAAAAAGAGGCAAAGGACAGTCCCTGACTTCAAGGAGTTTATAATATAATGACAAATAAAATCTAATCTGAATCTCTGTTAACCATATAATGATTTCCAGGTGTCTCATTTTGTTCCAACATAGAATCAAAATTACCAAGAAACTGGATCCAGTCAGACTTAATGGGAGAGATACCTATATTTCTTTTATCTTTTTCTTGAGGCTACAGTGAGTGACATATTCTAGTTCAACACCTAAGGACAGACTGGGAAGATGAACTGGCTTATAACTTTATTGCTCAGGGAAGCAGGGTAATGGGCCTTTTCTGTTCATAGAGGACCTTAGGCAGGACTTCTCTGTGAACCTGTTTGTATAAGGAAAGTGATTGGGGGAATCCTTGAACAATTTAATGAGTTCTACCAACACACTTGATGAGATTTGGAGGGAATATCTTCTTTGTTGGAATGGCACCTCCCAAAGAAATTAGAGATACCCTAGTTTCTTGCTATGAAGGAATGTAGGAAAATTCTCTGATTGATCCCCATGACTTGTACTGCTTCCAAAACCACTGGCTACTTGTCTGAGATGTCATGCTTTCTCCCTTTTCTAGAATCTAGTGAGCTGTGAAATAGATTTTTCTTTTCAATGCTACAAATGAAAGGGAAAAAAAGAAGAGGAATTATTTCTTTATAACCCACCCCCATCAGAAATAGTAGCCTGAAAATAATTTTGAGACTTACATTTCCTGGATGTCATCTGTCTGTCCATTCTTTTTTAATGGGGGTCAGAAATTAGAACTCATGAAAATTTTCTTTTTATGCATGTTTAAAAGTTCCCAAGATTATCAAGAACTACCCAATTTGATTATTTAAGTACCAGACTTCTAAGAACAGCCGTCTGCAGTGAGTTGTTGAGAACAAGATGATCCATAGGGATATGTCATCAACCAATTAGAAGATAGGTCACATTCTACTCTTAACTTGGTAACCAATTGATGTTCATGTCTCAAAAACTACTGCATCACACCTGCTGCCCAATACTTTCCCTCCTTGTGGTGTCCCACTGTCTGTGTAAGCTCCATACTTATTTCCTTTCATACTGGGTTTCAGCTGCTCCAGGTGGTCATAACTGCAATCCAGATACACAGTTACACAAGCACCACTGGAAAATTCTCCCTTCCTATCCACAATGTACATACTCCTGGTGACCCAAATGGCATTACGGAGGCTGTGAACTCTTGGCTGTTTCTATGCTCCATGGAGGCAGTCACTAATTAAGACTGACCATGTTTGGTCTCCTTTTTTTTTGAGAGTCATTTTTAATTAAAAAAATTCATTTAGTGGGCTTGCTATATAGATCAAAGTAACAGGATAAAGACTTATTGCCAGTGATTACTTTAAAATTCAACCCTATCTCCCAGGGATTATTTTAAAGGTGAAATCACCTATGAACTTACTCTGGCTTATAGCTACTCTACAAACAGCAATTTCTCAATTTGCTGACTTTAGTTTTTAAAGTTTGCTTCCCCCCTCTAGAAATAAGAAAGAAATATATAGATTGACACTGGTGTCCTTAGCCAGTTTCTATGTCCTCAGAAACTGATTGTTCTCTGATGGTCAAATGTTACATGTAGTAAGAAATATACTCAGATAGGAAAATTTAGAGTTCCAAGAGGTTGACAGAGATCATTTCATTCAACTTTAAGGTATTGTGAATTATTTTAATTTACATTTTCCAGGGCATATGGATTTATAGATTTTATCATTTCGACTAAATTAGTGGATAAGTAGCTTTAAAAGAAACAACAAATTGAAGATAATACTAATAACATAAGAATGATCACACAATAGTGACATTTCTGCCCTAAGTTGGATCTCTTTATCAGACATATTACAAAGAAAAAAATAATGATGATTGAATTGGGTATGACAAGTAAAAAATTATCAAGATTATTTGAAATATCACTAATGATGAACTTCAATTTAAGTGTATATTAAACCTGGAGGTATTATTAGCTAGTCATATTAGGAAGTCACAATAATTAACAAAGCATTTTGGAAACCAAGCATCCAGAGCACAATGACAAACTTCTACAAATTTTCCAGAAACACTTAAATAATCCAATATTTTAGGAAATTTTGCTGACCTCAATGATAACTATTTAGAAGCCTCTTTGGAGGTTCCCTACATAACAATGAAAAGCAAAAAACCATACAATCAGCGAAATACTTGTTCTTCATGTTATGGTAAAAATTTCTGAAATAATATAAGGAAAACAAGATGGTGAGAAATTAAAATGTGTTCCTTTGTCAGTACCAATACTGTTGGAAAACACATAGAAAACAATGCTAAAGGATTTGAAGAAGCAAGTAAGTATTCAATTTACATTGTGTAAGGTTTGCTATAAAGGATAAAAATGCAGATCTATTTCTAACATAGCTGAGGTTTTTAGCATTTGCTATATTGTTCCATATGAAGCTGTTAAAGATAAGATAGAATAGAAAAGATATATTCTTAAGTTACTTTTCTATTGTAAACAACTATTTTATAAGCAAACTATATATCCATAGCCACTGTTAGAATGGCTGATTTGAATGGAATAAATATAGGATTTTAGCAGAGAGAGTATCACACATGAAATCCATTCTTGGCAAGACATTGCAGAAATGTACAAAGTGCCACATGATGTCCCCAATATGTTTAATTTGTATTAAAATATCCCTTTAAATAATAAAATATTTACAATATTTGCTAATGAGATAGTAACCAGGAATAAATGTGTAGGCACATGTAAACAAATATATAGATATAGATATAGATATAGATATAGATATAGATATAGATATAGATAGTAGCACACATTTTACTGGTTATCACTTGACAAGGTGCTTTAAAGAACTGTTACATTTAAAAATTTTATATCAATTTTTCTTTTACAACATGACAAATTTGATGATCTTTTTGTGATGACAAGGCATTTAATGTTTACTAATAAACATGCAATTTTAAAAAGTAAACAATGTTTATTTAAAGATATATATATGTATATTCATAAATTACAGAAATCAATTCATCACTTCATGGTAAAGGTGACATTTTAAGAGTGAGTGAGAAAGTCACTGCTTCTCCAAAGAAATTCATGTTCTAGTTAGAACATTTTGAAAACATTCTATGTGTGAAAATGTTTCTATCATTATATATGTAACTGTTGCCAAAAGCAAAGTAATTGTGTCACCTTTGAAAACTTAGCTTTATACCTAAAAAAACTTGGAAACAGAATTTTCTAACCTATTTAAGAATATCCAAATAAATAGCTTCAGTAAAATTTTTGACCCCATTTGTTAGTTGAAAGTATAAAAATACAACACATTTTAATTAGTTTTCAAGTTAAAAAACACTGTGATTAGTTGTATATCAGGATATACAACTTTATCAAGCTAAAGATCAAGAATGAAATTTACTGACACAGTTTCACCAAAAACCTTCTCATAACTGGTCGATAGCAACTATTATGTATATGTAGCCAATGATGGAATTCTTCCATTTGGAAGTATATATTTTTTGTGAAGTATTTTTTTTTCAGCTACGGCAGCTATCAAAACTAATTATTGAAGTAAACATAACTTAAAACCAATGCTTTAAATCATTATTAATAAATTGTTGAACCAAGATTTTCAAAAGTAATTCAATCTCTACTACTCTCAGAAAATATTTTTGTCATGATTTTAGAACAAAAAAAGGATTTTATATCATTAATAAATTAAATTATTTTAAAATTACATTTATTTCATATTTATCTTATCTTTTAAAACATCTTTTTTATGCATGTTTTATATCATTCATAATATATTTTTACAGTAGATCAAATTTTCCTAAAATATGTCAAATCATTTGGTGATTGATAGATGGACAAATCTGACCAAACTAACAAGTTAGTTAACAGTATTATGGTTCTATAGATCCAAAGAAGTCTTTTAATTTCCATGAAAACTGAAGAGCTTGAGAGTAGTCCTATACTAGAGTAATGGTCACTAGAAACTAGAAACCAGTTGCATTTGCCAGTAGAGGACTTACTAACATATAGCAAACTCACCCTTCCATCTACAACCTGGAATTCTTGGTTGTTACTGAAAAGATCAAAAAATACTGAGAGCAAGACTAGAAGGACAAACATAATAATTCATTGACATTATATTCCTTGCTACAGATGAAAAGGAACCCCAAAGGCCATGTGTGATACCTAAGAGATAGTATGTGAAGCTATGGTGATACCTAAGGAAGAAATGAAAACTATGAATGACACTGAAAAAGGTAGGCTTCAATCAAGTGGGACATGTGGCTGAGAGCTTGGGACCTCACTGGACAATATGCCAGTAGCTTATAATAAAAATAAAATAATAATAATAATAATGACAATTACATTTATATAGCACCTATCATATGACAGGCACTGTCCTAAGAGCTTTATTATTATCTCACTCACTATTTACTACAACCTTGGGAAGTAGGTACTTTTATTATCCTAATTTTACAGACGAGCAAACTGAGACAAACAGAGGTTAAAAAATGAACCAATACTCTCTGCCTCAGTTGTCTGTGGATGTTTGGCAGTTGTCTGTGGATGTCTGGTATTATGAGATGGAATGCAAGCTAAGAAATAAGACAGTAATGCTAATGGACTCTTTCCACTCCCCCCCCCCCATCTCTGTTGAAATGATGATAGTGGTTGGAGCTGTGCAATGCAGTGCTATTATCAGGCAAGTTCTGTTACTTTTCCCACAAGATAGTTGTAGAAAGTGGCTGACATTGCCCAAAACATGCCTGGAAAGAAATGCATAATGACTTTGGACATATGGATTAGAAAGGAGCCTGGAAGTAGTTAGAGGCAGATTCTATCAGCCTAATACAGTAGTACTTTCTATTAAGAAATATGGCTTTGCACTTGAAGAAAGAAAAGGTACTACCAACTTGAGCTATTTGGAGAATTTAAGCTCTAGCAAACCTTTGGAACTTGTCTGCATTGGCTTTTTAATCTGGAAGGAGATAGCTAGATAGCAAGCATACTTATATTGTTGATGAATGACCATTTCACTAGGTATGCATAAGCAAACTCTCCCAGGACCAAGAAAACATCCCCTTAAAACTATTGGGGAAGAAGTATTTCTTATTGTTTGTATTTCAAGCCTAGATACCTTTTTGGAAGCAAAGTTATTCAAGGCAATTATACTTTACCATCCCCAAGGAAACCCACAATATGAACATTTCAATTACATACTATGAAACATATAGGAACCCTGAGACCAGAACAATTAACTCAGAGCAAATCTGTAACATTTCTAGTACATGTATAGGATTCTACTAGGAATTATGCCCCAGGCTATACTTGCTGATGTTTGGGTGAAAGTCATAGCTACCAAATAATTTGTGCCTTGGCATGTTAAGAGGATGCAAACACTCACAACTAGTATAGCTTTTGACTGAGAGATGCCTATTAATAAACTGTGTCTTCAGCTATAAGAACTCTGAAAAATGAAAAGATGGTGTGGTGCTCAAATTCATGATGAAGACCTTCAACAAAGATACTTGCACATGCAAGGAACACATATGTTAGCAGATCAATGGAATGTTTCTCCATATGCTGGACAACTTGGATGCTTGAAAAATAGCCTCAGAGACTGGTGGGGTCACTATTAAAACAATTTATTACAACTCTTTATTGCCCATAGGAAAGTTAGATTCTGTGGAGCAAGTGGAGGAACAAGTGGAAACATGTTTTGGGCATTTATCTCATTGGACTCTAAAGCTGTAAAAGATAGTCTGAAGCAGGCACTGGTTTTGAAAGTGACATTTCCAGGGAAGAAGACACTCTTTAATGAACCTAACAGCCTTACTAGGACTCAGTTTTGACAATAGGACTAAACTGAATGAGATGTACCACATTTCCTATTTGGATTTTCAGTCATTCAGACTCATTAGGTAAAAAGACACTCCACAAAGCCTAGTAACAATGATAAACAACCTAGACACTGCACAAATTCTTATTTTGAATGTAATGCTATAGTTATGTTAAGGAGTATGATCAGTCTATATTGACTATTAGTTCAGGTACAGGGGCAGATAGATCAATAAGTCACATTTTAAATATCTGAGCTGTATACAGATGAACTTATGATGTTACAGGTGAAACAAGAAGAAATCAAAACAGTAATACTGTTACTCATGTAGTATGTGTTTTGCATGTAATTTCTTATATTTATTGATGCATCTGGTAATACTGTATGGCACTGACTTATTCCATTTTCCCAGGCAACCTCCTGGTCCCTTATTCCCAATGGCTCACCATACTTGTTTCAGACTTAGACGATGTTAGTTATTCCTGAACTCAAAGGATCCAGAAATTTCAGCCTCCAGAATACCAGGGACTAGAGGCATCTATCTGCCTTAAAGACTGACAATGGGGAATACTTTTGTTCAGGATTCCCCAAAAGTAGCTTTACTTTTGGGGGATGGGTCAATGAAAAGGATATTTTGAGTTCTTTATGTTTATATACCTGGTGTTTCTATGAATCTTTCACATCTTAAGAATTTTATACAGAGAGTGAAATAAAGGCTAATCATATTCCATACCTATGTTTTATATTAAATGCTGTACAGGACTAGGGAACACTGTTGTCTGCATTTAAGGAAACCATATGAGCTACACTTAAGTTTTTTTCAGATTTTTCCCAGAGTAAAAATTTCAGAATGGGAGCAAAGAGCAATAATTCTTCCTCTGGGGTCAGTCCTCCAGATCAGACCTGGTCCATGTGAACCTTAAATCTTTGGGGGCTCCTGGGATACATGGAAGTCACTCTGGACTGTTCCTACAAAGTATTCTCCTTTCCTTCTCTTCTTTAAGAAAAGATGGGTACTCTGATCATCTCATATTCCCTTTTCTAGGAAGCTCCATAGTGTTTTTAAAATGCTCCTGTGTTACTAAAACAGAGGCCCTGGTCCTCATTATTAGCCACACAGATGTGTGTGCCTTGACTTTTAAAAAGACTTTATAGAGTTCCCCCAAAGATGCAACCTTTCTGTAGGCAGTTTGAATTTCTTAAGGTGGAATGATCCTAGTTTGAATTTTTAAGCGAATAAATGGAATAGAAATGTTAATTTCAGAAGGGGAGGGACAGCAATATCAATATAGCTGTTATTAAAGATATCTCCCAAAGGAACAGAAAATAAAAAGGAAATTTGAAATGCTGAAATATATTTACCATCCTTAGAAAAAGAGCAAGCATGAGATTTACCTTGCTTTCTTGAATGATTTCTTCAGGTTTTTTTTTTTAATTTGCATGTAGCAATAGGTGACATGGTAGGCTCAGACTATCAAGCTCCATCCTTTTAACTTTTCCTGTCTCTACCAAAGAGTTTCTGAGACACAGACAGGGTTAAAGGAAGGGGTGGTCCTTGAGGCATACACGTGGGAACAATGAAGGTAGTAAATTCTGAAGATTTTCTTCTTACAAAATGTGAACACTTCTTTGACAAGTCAGGTAGAAAACCACATCTGTTGCTAAACTGTGCATATCCTTTGACTCAGAAATACCTCAAATAGGCATATATCCTGAAGAAATAAAAGAAAGATGGAAAGAATTCATATGCACATATTCATAGAAGCATTTGTTTTTGTAGCAAGAAATGAGAAGCCTAAGAACTGGGGGGAATGGTTGAACAAAAATTGTTTATAAGCATAATGGAATGTTATCAGGTCATAGAAAAGGAGTATCTGGAAGGATTAGAGAAACTTGCCAAAAGATATGAACCAATGCAGAGTAAAGTAAGCAATACCAGAAGAACAATTTAAACAATGATTACAAAATTGTAAAAGAAAACAAAACAAACTCTGAAGGGCTTGACCAACTATGACTCCATAAGACAGAGGATGAAACATGCCTTCATGGTTTGACAGAGGTGAATAGATCAGAGGTATAGGAAGGGACATAACATTTGCAGATATGGTCAATATCTGTTTTGGATGGATTTGTTTTGTTTGACTATGCTAATTTATTACAGGAGAAGGTTTGTTTTTAATTGGCAAAGGAGAGTTGTGGGATGGATTAGTGTTAATAATGCCTTCCCAAAAAAAGGAGAAAAAGAAAGTCAATCAATAATTTAGAATAGACAGAAGAAACAGAAGGTTTAGAAGAAAATACAATCAGAATAGCTTTTGGAAGTAAGGTGATGAATTAAATATATATTTAATAAAAATCCAGTCCATGTGCATATTTGACTCATGAGTTCATAAGCAATGTTCTCTTCCTGTTTTCCTCTGTATAAAATGTATGGGTTTTTTGATGTATATCAAGTTTAGAATAAGAACAATAACATCAACAAAAGGGAGCATATAGCATGTTTAGAAATTGGAAAGAATCTCTCCTGTTCTCTGTCACTGACTTCTACACCTGTTCTCTGGGTGCTACTTCTTTGGTATTTCTTGGGGGCCATCCATAGAACCACCTCTCATTATACCAAAGAAATCATCAATGCTCTAGACAAAATAAACCAATCTTTTCTCTGCTAGAAGAAGCAATCCTCTCTCCCACCTGAAAAAAAAAAAGATCAAATAATGTCCTCAAGAAAGAAAAGCAGGGGTCAGAGTATCTGAAAAAATTTAAGAATCAGACACACATATGACTAGGCACAAGTTTCACATCAAACTCTTCCAAAGCAGACTTAAAAATCTGATGTTACCCTATAGTTGAAGGAAGGCAGAGCCTCCAATAATACTGAAATGTACTAACAGACCCATATGAAGAAATCTGCTTTTGGAGTGGAGGCACTTAAAAAACCTCCTCTTTGGGGATCAAATCTGACCTTTATCCCACCTCCCCCCACCCCCACCCCCCACCCCTTCTATTTTTCTTTTTTAACTTTCTGAGCACTGTTAGGGAAAAAAACTCTGTTATTTCTTAGCACCAATGTTACAGAGGGTAAGTATCCAAATAATCTCTAGTTTAGATGAGTTTACATGGTAGCAATAGTTTTATAATTATCCCAACAAACACGTCTTGATGAGATGACTTTACACCTTACAGTAATTTTCAGATATCACATCCCTTACACTGAAATTTTTATCCTGGGTGAGTTGCTCCAGGTGATCAGTTTTTCTTCGGGGGTTGGGGGGTAGAGAGGGGAGATGTGTGATAGTGAGAATCAGGAAAAGAGAAGAAAGATGAGGGAATAGTTGATGGAGAAGAGGACTTTGCTGGTGAACGGCTGGTTTCAGGTGGAGGAAATTGCTGCAGCCTGGAAAGCGGTTGAAGAATTTAAAGAGACAGAAACAGGTTTCTTCATTTATAGGAACATCGTTTTTCCTGGACTCTAGTAGGGAGAGCAGCAAAACCTTTGATCTTGGGATTAGCTCCAGATGATTCTGACTCGATTTAGCCGTTTCCTAGCTTTTGCTCCTCTATACTGTCCATTGACTCTAGTCACCCAAGCTTTACTCACTACCCTCACTGCACTAACAATTCTGGGAAAAGTTAACTCTTGTTTACTTCCCTCGTTCCCTCGGGCCACTCCGCTCCTAAACCAGCTGCTCTTGAAGGGAGAAGTGTGGGTACCAGCTGTGGAGCTTCCCAGGCAAGCGTTAAGCTGGTTCACTAACTCCATCGCCTTCCTCTGCCTCAACTGTGACAGGCTACTTTCCAATCCTTTACCTTTTTCGACCTCGGCAGCTCAACCTAGCAGGATGAGCAGATCTTTTAGGTACCAAGCAAACTGTAAGGGAAGAGCCTCCTTCCCGGACTGTCCACTACTCCACCCGTCGGTGAGACTAGGAAGAACATGATCCGGAGAGATTATAGCTGCGCTCGCCTAGGTTCATTCACTTCCAGTTTGTTATTTTTGACTTTTAATTTCTTAAATACTGGCCAGACAGTGAGGCATACTGCACAGCCCCCCCTCCCCGCAACGCTCCACCACCCCATACCTCGCGATCGCCCAAGTCCCATTCTTCTTTGCAAGTCCCCACGATTTCGGTAGCGCCGAGAGGTGTCTGGCAGAACCGCGTCCGGACTACCTTAAGGCAAAGCGCCTGAACCTAAGGAGCCAGCCTCCGCGGGGTGGCTCCCGGAGACGCAGCCAATGGTTCGCCTCCTCTGTTTAAATAGATTTGCAGTGTCAATCATTTTCTCCTTCTTCAGCCTCCCTTCCACCGCCATATTGGGCAACCAAAAAAAAGTGCCAGGCTTTTCGGAGTGTCTTTTTATATTCCTTCTCTTTCCCAGTCTCTTCCTACACTGCGACTTTTGAGATCCGCCAGGCGTTTTGGTTTTGTTCTCTTTTGTTTCCTCCGCGGCTCGGTTTGGGAAATCCACAGGCTCGTACCGGCTTGGGCTTGGACTAGCTTTTCCAATTTCCCCCTCCCTTCCCCTCCCCTTCTCTCCTTTCCCCCCCTCCCTCTCCCTCCCTCCCTGAGTCCCTCCCTCCCTCCCTCTCTCCCTTACACTTGATCTGCTGAGAGACTTTTCTGCTGGCTCTCCCGGGCTTCCCCCTGCCCCCTCCCCCAAACCCAACACTGATCCTAAAGCTTGTGTAATTATTGGTGGTTGTTTGTTTCCCTTGGCCCCGAACGGGAATCGCGGGACCTATATAAAAGGGGCTACGTGTTCGGATTTTTTTTGTTGTTGTCGTTTTTAAAAGTTGAGTGGAGACAAGGGAGGACGATGTCAAACGTGCGTATTTCGGATGGGAGCCCGACCCTAGAGCGGATGGAAGGCAGGCCGGCTGAGTACCCCAAGCCTTCAGCTTGCCGCAACCTTTTCGGCCCAGTGAACCATGAAGATTTAACGCAGGACTTAAAGAAGCATTGCCGGGACATCGAGGAGGACTGCCAGCGCAAGTGGAACTTCGACTTTCGGAATCACAAGCCCTTGGAGGGGAGTTATGAGTGGCAACCTGTGGAGAAAGATAGTTTGCCCGAGTTTTATTTCAGGCCCCCGCGGAACCCCAAAGGGAGATGCCAGGGGCCTGGCCAGGAGAGCGGGGATCTGAACGGAGTGCGCCCAGCGGCGTCTTTTATTGCTTCTCAGGGAATCTCAGAGGACACCCACTTAAGAGATCAAAAGACTGAGGGTGCATCCGAAAGCCAGACGAGTTTGGCAGAGCAGTGCACTGAGACGAGGAAACGACCGGCCACGGATGGTAATCGCTCCTTTAAAATTAAAATAAAACAAACCCCTCCCTTGTTTACTCGGTCTGTCTGGGCCACTCCTTGACTTTACTGGAGGTCCGTCCCCGAAGTTGTGTCTAGAGAACACCAGCGCAGTTCTTGGCTTTTCCATCGGTAGCTGAAGCTATTAACCTTATGCTCCGGTGCTATCTATCATCTAACTAGTTACCATTTCTTTCGAAGTTTAAGGCTGCTAGTTCGAAGTTTCTTGCCAGTCGGTGTCAAAATTTATCTCTAAGCTTAACGTTTTAAACCCTCCGCCTCCCTAAAACACCTGTCCGTCCCCCCCCCCCCCCAGTCTGCCATCCTCAGGTACGTGAGTGACCCAAACTATTATCTCGCAGATAGGATGTTCTTAATTATTCCTGTGAAAGACTGTGCTCTATTATCCTTCGATAGGTACCCGGGGGGGGGGGGGGCATGGGATGAGGTCTTTGTTAATAACAACAATATTTTCAGGACTTTAAGACAATCATCTATTGACCCAGGATTGTGGGTGGTGGTAGTATTCCCCCCCCTCCCCGTGGCTAACTTTTGTTAGCTAATGCTTTTAATAAAATCTGTTGCTTGTCTTCCCCCCCTCCCCTCCGCAATTTCCCCTGCTAGATGTCTCACCTCAAAACAAAAGAGCCAACATTACTGAAGAAGAGGTTTCAGACACTTCTAATGCTAGTTCAGTGGAGCAGACGCCCAAGAAGCCCAATCTCAGAAGACATCAAACGTAAACTACTTAGGTGGGTTGCTTAGCTAGGGTTCAGAAATGAAACCAAACTGCACTTTGGTAGTCTCTGCAAACTCCTCAACACAATTTATTTATTAGTTGACTATGGATACGAAGTTTGCTAGTTTGTTAAGGGTATTTCAATCCCCCTCCCACCTCCATTCCTCAATATATTTTGTGGGGTTGAAAGAGTTAGGCAAGGAATAGGGGAAAGGGTCATTGAGTTTCTTCAAGTTTTCTCCATCAGATACATTTTCTTTAGACAAGTTAAGCATCTAATCCAGAGTGAAAGGTAGTGTCCTGGATGAGGGCTTTTTATCCTGGAGATAGTTCCTGTTGAAAGAGAGATCATCCTCTCTCTCTCTTATGAGCCCTCACAAAAACTTGATTGGAAGATGAGATTTTTTTTCCCAGCCCTAAATAAGGACTGTGGTTGTTCCCTGCCCCAGCAGAGAAGTTTTAAGGTTTTATCATTTTTCACTGGTTTCAAATAAAGGCATTGTGTAGACTCAGAGGGAAGAAGGGAAAACAAATGGTTTCATCTTTTCATTTGAGAATATACTGAGTTCCAGTGATTCACAGAAAAGGTTAGAAGTTGGATGAAGTGGCATGTGCAACTCTTTATTTTGATCCTTCTTCTAGTGTTACACCATTTCTACTGGGTTTTTGGAGGGTGAAGGAAAACTATTTATGCAAAAGAACACACAGAATCATTAAAAGTTACTCACAAAGTTTTTCCACAGCTCTGAAGTGCTGCAAAGTAAAAGTTAATGAATTCTGTCTCCCTGTAAGCAATCTGGAACATGTCAGCATGTATATGCAAATTGTACTAGAACTACTCAGTAGCTGGAATTTGAAGGGGGAAAGGAATAATAAATATCAGGGCAGGCTAAGGCTGTGGCTACCTAACTCTAGGAAAGTAGAGATTTTCTGAATCTGATCAGTTCGGATAAGTTGAATAATTCTGTCCCCAATGTTCTGTTGAAAATTATTTAAGAGTAGAACTTGAGTCTCATTCCTCCCAGTATTCTCATAGCTGCTACATGGTAGATGCACAGTAAACATTTATAGAGATATGAGATACTTTAAAAATGGGCAGGGTCTGTTTTTATTTAAAAAAACTGAAAAGTCACTTCAATTTTTTACACAAATTAAATGTTTATATACAAATACACAATACAAGATGTCTACTTGAAAGACTTGTTAGAAAATGGCTTTAGGAAATTGGATGAAAATTGTTGATTACTTCAGTTGAATATGTCAATACCTGCAGTGCTGCCAGGTCTTTTTCATGTGTCTTTATGTATCAGACCCTGCTAAATTTTTCTTAAATGCAGCCAAGCAAGATTTCTTAAATTCAAAGAATCTTTAGAAATGTTAACTTGGACACTTGGCAACTTAAAAAAAACCAGACAAAATACAACTGTACACATATCGTCACAAGAAACCTGAATGAGCTTTAAAACATTTTACCCTATTAGTTTAAGAGATAACCATAAAATATTGCCCAGAGTAGTACTCAGCTGGATGAAGTAACTTGAAGGGTCACAACTGCATTTTCATATGGTTTATCTACACCATAGTATATTTTGCATTTTGCTAATTTTTTTTGTACTGATCATCTAACCATGTAAACAATTCCTAGTATTCTCTACCAATGTAGATCAACAACTCATCTCTCTATAGTCTGTAAAAAAAAAGATGCCTGAGGCACTAAGACTTTCAATGACTTACAAATCAGAACTTAAACCCTGGTCTTCAAGACTCCAAGGCCCACTTTGCCATACTTCTTCTCGTTCTGTTCTTAGACATTTTTCAAAAAAGGTGAGTTACTGTGGTTTTTTTTTTTAGCCTTTATAATTTGTTTTGACCCTCTGTAGCTTTCCTTTTCTTCCCTGTCATCAATCCAAATTTCCTATAATTCCAGATTCCTTCATAGTATGGGGTGGGGGTAGGGCTAGTGGTAGGATAAGATATACAATTAAGGTAAACTGAATTAGCTTTGCTACTTAAAATCTTTACAGGGCTCAGTTTGGAAGAATGAGTGACCAAAGAGATGACCTCATCTGTCATTATAAACCTTCTACGTTTAGCTTGTGTATATAATTCACCCACTTCAAGCCACTGAGCAAGCAAGATGATGAGAAAATAATTTTTACCAAGTGTAGTGATTTACTTTGCTGATCTTAGAATTAGTTGTCTTCATGCCCTTAATGAACTTTCCCCTCCAATCTTTTGTTTTGCAGAATTAAGAATGTGTCCTTGTTCATTGGATATATCAGAGCTTGATGAAACAAGGAAGATATAAATTAAATTTTAAGAATACATATCGATGACTTCGTGGAATGGATATCCTGTTTAAGCACTGAAAAGCAACAATACAATAACACTACAATTGTAGGCACTCTTAAAAGATGTGCCTCTAAAAGCATTGGATGTAGCATCATGCAATTAGGTTTTTCCTTATTTGCTTCATTGTACTACCTGTGTATATAGTTTTTATCTTTTATGTAGCACACAAACTTTGAAAAAAGGGGGGGCAGTGGGGTGGGCTAAGATATGAAGAAAATAGAAAATTTGCTTCAAATTATATAGCAAGAATATACATGTATGACTTGCATGAAACGAAGCAACCTTGGGTTGGGGGTGGTGGTTTTAAGCTTTTCCTTTAAAGATGTAATATCCCTTTCAGTGAGATCTGATATTTCTTTTTAAAAATTGCAATAATTAAAACAGTTAACAGCTGATTACTGTTTATTATATTACACTTATTAAGAATCAGGAGTTCTGATGTGTCCATTATGTTAGAGCAAAAGCTTTTTTAAAAGGAGGGTTATAAAGTGGAAACCTTTAAATTGAAGTAATTATTGAGTTAATTAAGACTTAAGCAAACAATTCACATGATTCAGGCAAAAAAAAACAAAATTGACTCTGAATTCTGAATGATCAGAATTGGCAATCTGTACTTATCAGATAAGCCAGAAAATTGTCTTCTTTTTTGTGCTTGTAAACATAGCCTAAATAATGCACTCTGGGTATTAAAAAAAAGATCCAAAAACTTGAGATTCAAAGTTAAAAAAATAATGGAATGATTTTTTAAATTTTAAATTCTATTTTGGTTATTTTACCCAGAAGAATTTGATATGTGATGGAAGGTGAGAATGGAGCAGAAGTAGTTACTGGTGGAAGAGGGAAATGGATACTGCATCTTTAAAAAGCATTTCTACATTGCTGTTTGTGTATGAAACATTTTAAAGTGTACCTGTGTACATAACTCTGTAAAGACACTGAGAAAATTATACTAACTTATTTATGTTAAAAAGATTTTTTTTAAATCTAGAAGATATAAAAGCCAAAGTGGCATGTTTTGTGCATTTGTAAATGCTCTATTGGGTAGGCTTTAGGGATTTTTTTCCTTCTGTTAAATAATATGGCTGTGCTTAAAGGATTGCCTACTGAGCCAAGTATAACTTTTTTTTTTGTAATGTGTAATTGTTCCCTATCAAGCAATCAATAAATAAAACTGCCATAGCTATTAAATGAGTTGTACTGATGTGTCTGCTACTTGGAGCCATTACACCTGATATTGCAAGGGATTTAGTATAGATACACACCAAGAACTGGAAAAGGATATTAAAAATATAGGCCCAAATTTGAGTGAGTGCTATATTAGCCAGAGTACATGTCCTAATTCTCCATTTAGTTTTAGGGATCATACAATTTTAGAGCTTGAAAAAAACACTTTAGAGGTTACATGATCAAATCTTTATTTTGCAGACCAGGAAGTAGTCCTAGAGAAGTGATTTGCCCAAGACCATACAGGTACTAAAGTATGAGAACCAAGATTTTTACCCAGGGGCTCACATGACAAATCCATAGCTTTTTCTATTATTATATATCACATTGCTAGGATTTCTGAAATTAAATATTCAAAGTTCTTGGAATTGTATAAAGGAATAAACATATCCCCAAGATTTCAGAGAAGCAGGGCCTAGGAGGGGTGTGGTAAGCTTATAGAAGTGAGGTATAAGAACATTAAAGAGTAGACCTGTTGAAATCTATTTTGGCTACCCAGAAATGTAAGATATAAGACAATGATCCAGTAATAGAAAGCTCTATCTTGGATATCAAGTAGCAATCTAAATATTAATATTTTACCATGTGATTCAAATCTGGCTCATTTTCTCTCATATTATTTAAAAGTTTAACTAATGTTAATGTTTTGACCAATATCCCTCTTTTTTCCAACCTCTCTTCATTAACAAATGAAATACACTATAAAAACATTTGACTGCAATTATTAGAGTTTAACTCAACAAACTTTAAGTGCTACCTTTTATGTAGAAAGAAGATGTAGGCTCAAGTTGGGCCTCTGACACGAGGTATGAGATCCCACAAGAGCCTTTAGGAAACTCTAGGCCTCCTCCACAAATCCTTGCAGTATGTTGGTGTAAGGGAGTGTCTCACATTGAAAAAAAAAATCCACAGCTTCTTTTCTTATTGACCCAAGGACAAGGCACAGTGCTAAGTATTCAGTCTAACCCAAATAAAAAGGAAGTTGATCCTACAGGAAAAATATATGCCAAATATTTGGAATGATGCCTTCCTTTTGAGTGATAGACAAGAAAATACACTATTTTGGTGGAGATTGTGTTCTCTGGCAATTAAGAAAAAAAAATCTTGCTCCTTGGAATGATCTATTAGATATAATTTATCTTAAGAGATGTCCTCTCAAAACAAAAACTTTCCAATTTAGGATTTGGTTTATTACCCTGGAGAAATTTGCATTGTACCCCTCTTTCTTCATCGTTGCTTCACTGATCACTATTATGAAGAAACAAGAATCAAAGCCTAGAACTGGTCAAGTAATTCAAATTCTAATCCTAACTCAGTCACTAACCATCTGTTACCTCTCTAGGCCTCAGTTACCTCATCTGTAAAATGAAGGGATTGGATTAGATCTCTAAAGCCTCTTCCAGCTTTAAAAATTCTAGACCTCTGTGAACAAAACTGTCAACAGCAGGTAATTCTCCATCCTTCCCCTCCTTTTTATTTACACCACTACCTAGAGAATTGAATGTTAATCCCTATTTAAAATTTTCAGAGCCCCTAAAAATGAGTTTATATTATTCTTTCCTGAGATCATGACTAAAGGAAAAATAGAAAATGATAAATTTTATTTTTTTAAGTTCCTCTTCTTGGAAGAATCTGTTTTTTTTTTTTAATTCTTACCTTTGATCCCATTAAAATCTAACGACATAAGAATCTGCTCAAATTGTTGCTTTTTCCCCCTCTGGCCAGCCAAATCCTAGCCATCTTTCAAGGCCCAGTTCAAATATCACAGTACCTCCTCCATTCCTGGACCACTCACACCCTGCTTTATCCATCTTTGTCTATTTCAAACTCTTTTACTGATTTTAAACAAATATGAGTTAATCTCCATTCCTCATTCACACAATCCTGTGTTGAGCACCAAAATAGTAATAAATTAAAACTTTAATATAAGTACTGAGGATTTCTAAACTGGGACAAGATTCTTATTTCTTAAATTAAGAAAGACAAAAAAATTAAAAAAAAAAAACTAAACCACTGTACAATACACCAAAGCACTAGAGGGCTGGAATGGAACTTACTGAATATCTACTTCAACAATGTCATTTTATAAATAGGAAAATTGAGGCTCAGAGAGGTGGAATAATTTGTTTGCAATCATATCTCTGGCAGGGGCAAAATAAAAACTTGAAGGTCTGTCTCTGTGCTCTTTCCGAAAATCAGACTCATAATTAAAATGAAATTCCATTTAGGTTACCTGATTAGGCCTTAGAGAAAACACCATTCCCTGCTACTGACATAGTTTGGATCATTAGATGGTGGAGTTGACCAGTGAGATAATACAACTCTTTATTGGAAAGAAAAAAATCCTTTAATTTAGAAAAATATATTTATACATATATTTTAAAAATCTTAATTCAAACACAGCTAAAAAATGTAAAACATCACTTACTATACCAAATAGATTGTATTTCTATTTGGCATTATACTCTTCAAAGCAATCAAAAGTAATCCTAAATTTTAAATCACAACTTAAACTTTAGCCTAAAATATAATTGTTTATCAACTCATATAAACTGACATTTATATTTTATGTACCTTATTTTGCAGAGAAATCCCGTAATATGCTTCAGAGCTCTTGTCTTCACTTAAATAAAAGACGGCTTATACAAGAATTTCTAACTCTCAAACAGATTTTAAAAAATTCTACAAGGTTTATTCACTACCAGCTCTTTTAAGGAGCGGTGGCGGGAGAAAGGAAGGGGCGAGGAGTTTGCAGTGGTGTCCTCTCTAAGTATCAAAGTTCTTGCGTCAAGACAAACTAGAAAATGTGAAGATTTGAGGTGACGGCACGAAGAAGAATGGGTGCTAGCTGTGCCAGTCAAATTTACTGGAATATAGCGCCAAGAGCAACTCCAGCTGCTTCCCCTTTACGCGCCTGTATCAAGAATTCGAATTTAAAATCCGCCCGGCCGGCTAACTGTCGGCTGCTTTTCCCCGGGCTGCTGTAAGTTAGCCGCGAGCGACCTCCCCGAAGCCCGCTGCGGACATCGCCCGGGTCAGTGGTGGCTGACATCTTTTCTTTCCCTACAGCGATACTGGTCACTGTTGCATTTGGCTCTTATAATTGGCCATTCCTAAGGTACTGGGGGCTGCCAGTAGAATATAGAGGCTACGGCAAATTGACAGGGCGGGCGACTACAGAAAATGACACTTTTAGCTGAGCGCCCCTGCAGCCAACTGGCCTGGTGCCCTTCTCGAACCCTAGCCTCCCCCCCCCCCCCCCCCCGCCCCCAGCGTCTTTATTGTTTCCAAGGACTGAAGTCTGGAAGGCAAGCCCCGGCCACAATTACACCTTAAAGACCAAGGAAATAAAACCTTGCCCTCGTCTGTAGGTGCTTTTTTTTGGGGGGGGGATTATATTTTTCTCTTAAAACACCCCTGCCCAGCTCTATATACAGATATAAGAAACCAAATGCAACTTTGATGGCCTGAACCTAAATCCAACAAAACTTCCCTCCCCCCACCCCATCCCCACCCCAAGTTATGGAGAGAAAATGGGGAGAGAGAATTCTCTAAGAATGAACCGATCTTCTAGGGCAAGCTGCTTACTCCCACCCCTCATCCCGGGCTCCAATGATCCTTAGCCCGCGCATTTCGAAAGGATTTAAAGCTCGCCCAGCTCGTAGAAGGACACGGGGAGGAAGGCGCCCGCTCCCAGACGGGAAAAGTAGCGATTGTTTGCTCCAGAGCCCCACAGAAAGGGAGTGGGGAGCGTGGAAAGTCCCAGTTGGGGTAGGATGGGGAGAGAAATTGAGAGGAAAGCAGGACTGGAGAAGGGGGCCACTCAGGAGGAGAGGGATGGCCAGGATGCGCCCACCGCTTAATCCTCCGAGAAATTAACCTTCCGGACAACCGAGGGAAGTCTTTTGCACAACCCACCCTGCCTTTATTTGCAGGCTATCTCCTTAAAGCTCTGCCTTAAAAGATAAAAAATGAATAATTTTTCAGAATGAGCAATTAGCTTTAAAAAGGATGGACTTAAAATTAAAGGCAGCCTTATGATCCACCTGAACCACGCCCTGAAGCACGGCCAACTGGCAAAAGAAAGGAAAAAAAATCTCAGAGAAATGTGGGTGAATGGAGGGGGGCAGAGCCCCTCTTCTCCAGGTCCCAGGGATCCTAGGGGGTGATTGTGGTAATCGGGTAGGGACGTTTC
This sequence comes from Macrotis lagotis, assembly GCF_037893015.1. NCBI lineage: Eukaryota > Metazoa > Chordata > Mammalia > Peramelemorphia > Peramelidae > Macrotis > Macrotis lagotis. The sequence goes on along the minus strand of NC_133664.1, from coordinate 204,631,799 downwards.
TACCGATGCCACGCAAGTGGTAGAGAGAACTAGTGGCTTTGGGATCTTTAGGCAAGCCGGGGAGTAAGAGGGGGGCATTCATATGTATTAACGTGTGTACAAATGCCTGTACCCCTAGGAATTAGAAAATGCAAAAAAAATCGACGGAGGTACGAAGTCTTTGCAGGAGTCTCAAAAGAAATACAAATAAAAAGAGAGGAAAAACAACTCGGAGCGAGCGCACCCTAGAATTGCATCATTGTAACCTCTCCACCTCGGGAAAGTGTAGCAACTATCATGGCGCTGGGCTGGGGATGAGTCGTCCTAGCTTTTCCTTCTTTTCCTTAAAAAAAAATGCCCCAGAAACCGAGTCTCCCCGGGCCGATTTGCAAAAGGTTTTTTTTTTTCTTTTGCTTACAAACGCTTTTTTTTTTTTGGCGGGGTGGGGTAGGGTGCTGGTGCTTGGGGTAGGGAGGAGGGAAGGGGGGGGTGTGGTTATTTATTTTTCTCCGTCCTCCTTCCCTGTACCACGGTGGTGCTAGTGAACTCGATCGGCATTGGCTGATTTCGGTGACCCCCGGCACAGCGTACATTTTCAGATTTAAGGTGGTTTCGAGAGACACAGAAACCTGGGTTGAAGCATTTCTCGGGCTCTGCAATATAAGAAAAAACCCTAACTCTGTGGCCGCGTTTTAGCGTTCCCCTCCCCAAGTTCCTCCTCCCTACGTGTCTCTCTCTTCCTCCTACCACTTACCACCCTCTTCTCCCTCATTGGCCATTTCTTGCAGTTTGAATTTTTTAATTTTTTTTGGTGGTGGTAGTGGTGGGGGCAGCAAGTACATTAGGAGTCGGTAATGTACCGAGAGCATGTGATGAAAGCGACGTCAGCAGCCAGATATCTATAGGGTGTTTGCGTGGTGGTTTTGAGGAAGTAGGCGGAGGCAGAGTTGAAGCTTCCTGTCTGAATTTCTCGTTTTCCAAAATGTGGTTGATAATGAATGGGGGTGGGGGAGGGTGCCCGAGTGGAGTGAGAGCGTTAAGCTTAGATGGAGTGTAATAATAGTCACTCCTGGGGAGTTGAGTCGAGCTATACGTGGCATATTCCCAAGTCCCGGACAGGAATGTATCTAGTCTCCCATTTCTTTCTCCTTCCCTTCTTTAAAATCAGAAGATTTAGAACTGGAAGGAAATCTCTAGGTCATCTGGTCCAACACCCACTTTGCCCCTTCATTTGAACAGAAGAGGGGAAACTGAGGTTAAAAAAAATCTCCTACTCCAAATTTCAAATTCTTAATAATTCAATTTAATTGTACAAGCACTAGTTAAGAACTTGCTGTATATGAGATCGTGAAGATACAAAGACACAAACGAAACAGTCCCAGCCTTCAAGAAATGTACATTCTAGTGGAAGGATCTGAAATCTCTTCCTCCTCTCCTCCAGCCCCAGGCCTAGCACAGCATCTGACAAATGCTTAATAAATGCTTGATCGATCCTTTAAATTTATACAAGAAGTAATGGAGGGAGGGATTAGGAGTGAGGGATAGAGCACTTGATCTCGTTTTTGAATGTAGCTAAGGATACAAGAGATGGAAGTGAAAGGGATGGAAGGGGGGGCAGGGAAGAGATGAAATGTTTAGTTTCTGCAACAGCAGAAAGGTTAGTTTGCTTGAAAAATATCAAGGGGAGTGATGTGAAACAGGAGTGGAAAGGTAGAATGGAACCAGATTGTGAATGGTTACAGATGCCATCCAAGGAGTAAGTCTCTTTATCTTGGAGGCAATAGAGAAGTTGAGGAAATTTTCTTGCAAGAGTAATTTGGTTAGATCTGTGCTTTAGAAAACCAAATTGGAAGCTATGTGGAAGGCAGATTGAAGAAGGTAGAGATTGGAGAGGTAGGAAGATCTATTAGGAGTTCTATTTCAGTAGTTGAGAGAGATAATGAAGCAGATGATGAAGAGGACAGATGAACCAGATGCTTTGGTGGTAGAACTGACAAAATCTGGCATCTGGTTGTGATAGCAGCATGGCAAATTATTCTGTTAGCAGCATGAGGGAGAAGTACAGAATGACTCAGTTTATTTTGAATCTGATTGGAAGAATGTTGCTGTCCTTAACAGGAGGATGTAGTTAGGGAAAGATAATAAGTTTTGTTTTGGACATAGGAAATTTAAGATTCTTAAGAGACATTCAGATGTAAGTACCCTGCAAGGCAGTTGGTGTCATGAAACTGAAGCTTGAGAAATAAGGCATATATATATATATACATATATGTATATATATATATATAGTAACATTTATAAAGCACTTTTCTACTATTTAATCCTCACAATAACCCAGTGAGGAAGTGCTATTATTTATTATGATTTTTATAAATGAAAAAATTGAGCCTCAGAAAAATTAAGGAATGTGCCTAGAATCACAAAGCTAAGTAAATATCTGAGCAGTACTTGACTTTACCTCTGGTAACATTGAAGAAAGCAGTTTCAGATGAATGACCAAGTCAAAATACTTTGCAAGATGGTAAAAAAAAATGGAAGGTGGAGAAGTAGAGGCAATGAGGGCAGGCAGTTTATCTAGGAATTTACTTTTCCCTTATGATTTGTCTAATGGATGGAAGAGGATTTCTCTGCCATATTCTTTTTGTTTATGTAGCCGATGATGTTTTTTTCCTTCATTCTTTTTTAAAAAATTTTATTTATTTAAGACAATGGGGTTAAGTGACTTGCCCAAGGTCACACAACTAGGTAATTGTTAGGCTTCTGAGGCTGGATTTGAATTCAGGTCCTCTTGATGCCAGTGCTGTTACTCTACCCACTGTGCCACCTGGTTGCCCCTTTGTCCTTCATTCTTGAAGAAGATCATGCCATCAGGGGAGTTCATCAGATAACAATCTGAGGGAAAGTTAAACTTGGCACTCAGGAGTATAACTGCAAAGAATAGGTCCAGGGAGGCCAGTTGAGTGATGTTGCAATAGAGATGCTATATCTAGGGAGAACTCCATAAAGACACCAAGTAAAGAGAAAGGATATTAGTATCCTACAGTTTTGGAAATGTGAGTTGCCTTCACTATATATATACATACATATAGGTATACATATACATATATATATATATATATGTATATACACACAGACACACACATATATATCCTATATATGTTCCTCTGTATATGTTTGCCCACTCTTTTGTGAAAAGAGGTGTTCTGTATAATTCATGTAATGCCATTTTAATAAATGCTTTTGATAATTGTGTCAACTGACTGACTCAAAGATGAATACACCAGTAGGGATTCATGAACTGCAGTTTTAGGAGTACTCATAGAGTACCTGGAACTTGGAATTATCTAATGATGGTGCACCTAACCAGAGAGTTTTTGTTGGTAATAAATTTAGAAGGTGACACACTGGTTGACAAATACATCATGTAATTTTTTTTTTTAGGTTTTTGTAAGGCAAAGGTTAAGTGGCTTGCCCAAGGCCACACAGCTAGGTAGTTATTAAATATCTGATTCCAGGTTTGAACTCAGGTACTCCTGACTCCAGAGCCGGTGTGCCACCTAGCCACCCCATAATGTAATCTTAATTAAATAGTTCCTCTCATAGAGCCTGTGAATACTTACATGTATATATTTAAAAGAGAATGGGATCTTGAAGTGTTATACTTTAAATCTTGTAAGTTTAAATGTTGTTCTGTAGGCAGTAAAGAGAGATGATGAGAACTTTCCTGAGAGATTGTGATCTTTTTATACTGAGAAAATAAATTATAAGAAGACTTTCACTATTGTCCTTAGAGAAATGAGTGGTAGCACTGTGTTTCCAGAATAGAGAAGAATTTGAAGGCTAGAAATACCTTGGGCTGTTACCTTTTTTACTGACACATTACTGAAATGTTTAAATTTATCTTGATTTTTTTTCAATAGTTAATTGTATAGCCAGTAATATTCATATTATTTAAATCTATGAAACTGAGTGGTTGGTATAGGCAATGATCTTCATTGATGGTGCATTTACCCTTTTCATTTTTTGATATTAGTAATTTTGTTTTCTTTTTTTAAAACAATATTTATCTAATTTATTGTTTTCCTCCATAAAATCATCTACCAGCTTTATTTATTAGTTTGGTGGTTTCTTTGCTTTCTTTGCTTTTATTAATCTTTTTCTTTGATTTTCAGAATTTCTGGTTTGGTGTTTAATTGAGGATTTAAAATTTGCTGGGGTTTTTTTTTGTTGTTGTTTAGCTTTATTTTAGTTGCATTTTAACTTCACTGACCAGTTTTTCTGCTCTTTTATTGATGCATGCATTGAGAGATATAAATTTTTCACTAACTACTGCCTTGGCTGAGATTTCAGAATTTTGTCTCACTATCGTCATTCTCTCTAATGAAATTATTGATTTTTTCCTTTGATTTGCATTTTGACCCACTTATTTTTTTAGAATTAGGTTATTTAGTTACCAATTAACTTTTAATTGATACCTCTGTGATCCTTTATTAAATTTATTTTTAATTGTATTGTGGTCTGAAAATGGTGAACTTAATATTTCTTCTTTTCTGCACTTGCTTGTGAAGTTTTTATGCCCTAATACATGGCTAGTTTTTGTGAAGATACCTTGTTACAGCTGAGAAAAAAGTTATACTCATTTCTATTCCCATTCAGTTTTCTCCAGTAGTCTAAAATATCTAATTTTTCTAATCTATTTTTTTTCTCCTTGACTTCTTTCTTATTTACTTTGTGGTTAGATTTATCTAGCTCTGAGAGGGGAAGTTGTAGTCCTCTCACTAACATAGTTTTACTGTCTATGTCTTCCTGCAATTCATTCAATTTTTCCTTTAAGAATTTGAATGCTATATCATTTAGTGCATGTATTTTTAGTATTAAGGGGCAGCTAGATGGTACAGTGGATAGGGCACTGGCCTTGAAATCAGCCTCTGACACTTACTGTGTGATCTTGGGCCATCTCCAGTCATCCTGGTTGATATCTGGCCAGTGGACTCAGATGGCTCTGGAGGAGAAAGCAAGCATAGCACCACCTCACTCAGATTCAATTCGTGTGCATCACCTCCCCGATTATGGCATGGTATTACTTCCCGGTCTTCTTTGAGACTGAAGGACAAACTTTTTTTTAGTATTGACATTATTTTATCGTCTATGGTTACTTTTAGCAAGATGTCATTTTCCTGATTTTTTTTTAAAGTTGGATCTATTTTTGCTTTTGCTTTGCCTGAGATCTTGATTGCCACATCTGCCTTTTTTCCATCTTTTTTTTTTAACTTCAGTTGAAGCATAATAGATTCTGCCTCAACCTTTTAACTGTATATGTGTCTCTCTGTTTTGGGTGTTTTTTGTAAACAGCATTTTGTTGGATTCTGATTTGAATTCATTATACCATCGACTTGTGTTCTATGAGTAAGTTCATCTCATTCACATTTTTTTTTTTTTTTTAGTTTTTGCAAGGCAATGGGGTTAAGTGGTTTGTCCAAGGTCACACAGCTAGGTAATTATTAAGTGTCTGAGGCTGGATTTGAACTCAGGGACTCCTGACTCCAGAGCCGGTGCTCTATCCACTGATCCACCTAGCCACCCCAATCTCATTCACATTTGCAGTTATGATTATTAACTGTTTATTTTCCTCCATCTTCTGTTTATCCTTCTGTCTTTTTTAAATCCCCATACCTCTTCTAAAGTCTGTTTTGCTTTTGTCCACTTCCTTCTTTTATCTGTCCTTCCCCCTCCCCCCTCTTTTTTTTAAAATCAACTTCCTCTCTCTTATCCCCTTCCTTTTCTTGTTCCCTCTTGGGTAAAATAAATTTCTATTATCATTCTCCCTGCCCCCCACCATTCACACACACACACACACACACACACACACACACACACACACACACAAAGCATGTATGCACATATGTATATTTCCCCCCTTTTTTGAACCAATTTAGATGTGAGATTCATTTCCTCTCTACTCTAAAGCTAATCCTTGCCTCTCTTTTATGTGGAATAATTTTCCCCATTCTTTCTCTTTCCATTCTCCCACTATATCCCTCTTTCTTACCTTTTCATTTTTCTTTTGAGATCATCCCAGCACCTTCTTTCTCTGTTTTTATGTAGTTAGAATGATGATGAAGTTATTGTAAGATGATATCTATCATCTTTTCATTTAGAAAGTTAAGGATTCCCTTTTGATTTCTCTTTCATGCTTATTTTTTTATGATTCTTTTGAGTCTTGTACTTGAAAATCAAATTTTTCATTCTACTTTTTATTTTCTATCAGGGATACTTGAAAGACCTCTATTTCATTAAATTTTCATCTTTCCCCTTTATACTCAGTTTTTCTAGATAGGTTATTCTTGGTTGTGATCCTAGATTTTTTCCATTCCAGAATATTATAGCCCAAGCCTTCTGCTCCTTTAATGTAGTATCTGCTAGATCTTGTGCAATCTTGACTGCACCTCCACAGTGTTTGAATGGTTGTTTCTGCCTGCTTGAAGTATTTTTTTTTTAACTGAGAGCTCTGGTACTTGGTTATATTCTATTTCTATGAGACTTCATTTTGGGATCCCTTTCAGGAGGTGGTCAATAATTCTTTCTTTCTTTTTAAAAAAATTTATTTAAGGTAATGGGGTTAAGTGACTTGCCCAAGGTCATGCAACTAAGCAATTATTAAGTGTTTGAGGCTAGATTTTAAATCAGGTCCTCCTGACTCCAGGACGAGTGCTCTTATCCATTGAGCCACCTTGCTGCCCCCTAAGAAAGTATTTGAATTTCTATTTTACCCTCTGAGTCTAATATATTGGAGGAGCTTTCCCTGAAAATTTCTTGGGAGATGATATCTAAGTTCTTTCTCCTGATTATGACTTCCAAGTAATGCAATAATTTTAAAATCATCTCTTTTTGATTTATTTTCTTTATTTTTCCATTTTCTTTTGTTTTTTTAAATTTTTGTCTGTTTTATTGTTTCTTGATATCTTGTGGAGTTATTCACTTCCATGTTCCCAATTTTAATTTTTAAGGTATTACTTTCTTCAGTGAGGTTTGTGTCTCTCTTGTCATTTTATTTTTTAAAGAAGTTGTTTTCATCAGTGAATGTTTGTGTCTCTTTTTTCCATTTGGCCAATTCTTTTTAAGGTATTTTTTTTCTATATTTTTTGGTTTTATTTTACTAATTTAAAAATTATTTAAGTTCTTCATAATTTTCTTTTTTGCCTATGTTTCTTTACATAATTGTTTTTATTTAATTTGAAAATTTTTTTTTATCTAATTCAGAAATTCTTGTTGGGCTTGTATTTAATTTACAGGTTTTTTTCTGGGACTTGTAACTATTTTGACTTCATTGTCTTCTTCTGAGTTTGTGCCTTAATCTTTCTTGACACTCTAGTAGATTTTTGTGGTCAGGTTCTTTTTTTATTGTTGTTGTTGTTGTTTGCTCATTTTCCTACCTTATTTCTTGATTTAGAAATGTATGTTAATATTGAGCTCTGTTCCCAGCATGAGGGAAGAAGGGACTCTTCTCAGATTTCAGGCTTTTTCCCATTGCTGTTTTCATAGTTAGTTCCAGAGGTTTGGAAATTTTTGATGCTTCCAAGATGGTATGATCTGGGGAGAAGTATGGTCATTGCTCTCTTGATCTCCAATCAAATATTTACCCAGGAAAGGTCCTTGATCCTTTGGGATTGCAATTAGTATTTCTCCTTAAGTTCCCTCCTTCCTTATGATTGAAATGATGTTATTCTTTAGGGTCTCTGATTCCTTGTGGCTAGAAGTAATACTGCTTCTTAGGTCTTCTACTCCCTTTTGACTGAAAGCCTTCTTTCTGCCTTGAAGTATGATCAGAAATGGGTTCATTTTAATAGCCAAACAGTTGTCCCTTGAGGCTTCTCCTCCCTTTTGACTGAAAGCCTCCTTTCTGCCTTTGAATCATGACTCAGAAGAGTATATAGACAATGGAGTTGTTAAACAGTGCTTGGTGCTTCTGTCACCATCACCTATTCCCACTGCTGATATTTCACCCACATGAGCTCAAAGACAATCTCTTCCCCTCCAATCTCTCTTCTGACCTTCTGCTATAAGAATGTCTTACTTTGACCATTTGTTGGCTCTGCCACTCAAGCTTTTGATTGTTTGGAGGAGAATGTTTGAAGAGCCCAGCTTTCTCTATTCTGCCATATTGGTTCTGCTCCCAGCTGATCTTTCTAAAGCATAGATTTGACCATGTTGTGCCTTTAATCAATCAACTCTAGTAACTCCTTATCCACTTCCAAAATCAGTCAGACAATAAACATATATTTTCTATTGTGTGCCAGGCACTGTGCTACCTTTCTGGGGGTTTATATGTATATATATATATATATATATAAAATGTGTGTGTGTGTGTGTGTGTGTGTGTGTGTGTGTGTGTGTAAATACAGTCCCTGCCCTCAAAGAGCTTACAATCCAATGACAGAGATCAGAAAAGGTGGGAATGGGGTGAGAAGGTATCGGTGCTATGGGTAGAGAATGATGAAGAAATCCAAAGGAGTACATCTGTATGGAAAATGAACAGATGACTGATCTGGGAGCATTCCTTAAATGGAAGCTTTGGGAGCAACTCTTTGCTAGCCCTCCAACTAGTGGGGCAGTCAACAAGATGAATGATTTGTTCAGGGCCACATAATAATGTCTGAGATCAGATTTGAACTCAGGAAGATGAGTATTCCTGTCTCCAGTCCTGGCATTCTATTCACTGCTACCTCAGCCTCATAGGAAGAGCTTGCTAAATGACGGTTGATTGATATGGAGGAACAAACCAAGGAATATATAAGGTCCTCCCTACCTGATACTTTCTGGATCTATGAACCCCTAGCTCTGTGCCAGCACCACTACCTCTGGTCATGAAGAATTTACTAGGGAAATAAGTTGATAGGAATTTCTATGCATCCTTGCATTTTTGCTTGAGAATAATTTCTTTGTACTTTAGAAATGCTGTATTTTCCCAGATCTTATTCTTACCTTCAGAGACAGCTTGGTTTAGTAACATAAAGTAATGAATTTCAAATCAGAGAGGCCTGAATTCATATCCTACCTTGAAGTTTACTGTGAACCTGGACAAGTCATTTAGCTTCTGTTTGCCTCAGTTTCCTTATCTGTAAAATAGGCATAATAATAAAACCTATTTCCTAAGTTTAGTGTGAGAATAGAACAAGATGAATTTTTAAAGTTTTAGCTATATAAATTCTTTTTTTGCTCAGTTGTTTCAATCACGTCCAATTCTTTGTGACCCTATTTGAAGTTTTCTGTTTTTTTGTTTTTTGTTTTTTGTTTTTTGCAAGGCAATGGGGTTAAGGGCTTGCCCAAGGCCACACAGCAAGGCAATTAAGTGTCTGAGGCCAAATTTGTACTCAGGTGCTCCTGACTCCAGGGCTAGTGCTCTATCCACTGTGCCACCTAGCTGCCCACATTTAAAGTTTTGGGGTTTTTTTAGGTTTTTGCAAGGCAAATGGGGTTAAGTGGCTTGCCCAAGGCCACACAGCTAGGTAATTATTAAGTGTCTGAGACTGGATTTGAACCCAGGTACTTCTGACTCCAGGGATGGTGCTTTATTCACTGTGCCACCTAGCTGCCCCATTTGAAGTTTTCTTGGCAACGATGCTGGAATGGTTTGCCAATTTACCTTTCTAACTGATTATACAGATGAGGAAACTGAGACAAATGGGGTTAAGTGACTTTCTCAAGGTTATATAGCTAGTAAGTGACTTAAGGTCAGATTTGGACTCATAAAGATGAGTCTTCCTGACTCCAGGTCCAGTATAAATGCTGGCTTTTATTATTATTGGTTGATATGACTTCCATGCTTGAGCATGTGAAACTTTTGTTCATATCTATGAAGAATAATTCCCTGGATGATATCTCTAACTCTTCTTCTTTTAGGGAGGTGATTATTAGAAGCTATTATTTATTATATGCTGCAACTTACTTATTCTCACCAGATGTCTCTTTGAATCATTTACAATTTGATTCTTTTGAGATAATACTATTTCATGATTTATAACTGTACAAAAATGGCAATGGTTCTGGACTTTGGTTTAAATGTTGCTTCTGACACTATCTTTAGGCAAGTCACTTAACTTTAACTGGGTCTCAGTTTCCTCACTATTAAAAGGAAAGGATTGGGCTACTTGATTTCTTAGATCCTTTCTAGATCTAGCTCTATAATCCTGTGATCTATAATAACATTGTCAGAATATTGTTTTTTAATGGTTTTGTGTCAGGTGCACCTTGATTTTAAAAAGATATGTATATATGTAAATGTGTATATACATGTATGCTTATATGCTTTGAAGAACAGCCTAGGATCATTAAACATATTGCAGAGTTTTCCAAATGCAGTTGTATGGTGACTTTGCTTTTTCTTATGTGCACTGACTATGCACTAATGCTCAGATTCCTCCCTTCTTTGGTTCAGGTCATGGTCATGCTACTTTGCAGCAAAAGCCTGTTGCTGTCATTTATATATACCCTGGAAGCAAAACCTTTGCAGAATTCCTGACAGAAGAGACTAAAGGGGAGAAGAAAAATCCAGATGCACAGATACCTTCCTAAGATGTTCATGGGACACAAACCAAATTAGTCTAGGCATTAATTGATGAGAAAATGACACTCATATTCAACATTAAATGCATTCCACCAACTTTTTTTTAAGGTTTTTGCAAGACAATGAGGTTAAGTGACTTGCCCAAGGCCACACAGCTAGATAATTATTATGTGTCTGAGATCAGTTTGAACTCAGGCAGTGCTCTATCCACTACGCCACATAGCTGACCCTATTCCACCAACTTTTGACTGAACTACCACCAGGATAGAAAGTTGAAGAGCAAGAGTCTGAACTGACAATCAACTCTAACCTCAAGATGTGGGTTATTTGAGGAGAACAGCAACAAGAACAAATAACATCTCAATGGAAAGAAGGTCCTGGTCCTTGGCTGTGCCTATTTGGAAGATGAAATTGGATAGAAAAAGAAGAGAATGGCATTTTTTCCACAAGGGAAAGTCACTTCACTATTGAGTCTGAAAGGACCCAGACAATTTGTTTAACACAGACTCCCTGGATTGAACTCTTCATGATCACTTGATGGTGATCACTTGATGGAGATGGTGGTCATCTCCAACCAAGGAATGACTAATACCTTTGCAGATGAATTGATTGAACTAAGCCCCATCATGGAACTCAAAGGAAATATTAACTTTTTGGAAGATTTAAAAGGATTTGACTTTTTTTTAAAGTTTTTAACATTTATTTTAAACTAGACATAGAATAAGAAGAGAAAAACATTGTCATGTACATAGCAGAACATAAGAGAATTCAATATAAAGCAATAAATTTCTATTTCAAAAAAAGTCCATATATATAATAAATACTATACATTGTTTTCAAAGCTGTCCAACTTTGCTTCCTTGTAGATTTTCTTTAGTTCTCTGTTGTATATATTTATTTATTATTACAACTACCATGCAAAGATAGTGTTCAACATTCATTTTTTGGTAAGAATTTTCTCCCTCCTTCCCTTCTGAGTAACCGGATAGAGGTCATACATGTAAAACTATGTTAAACATATTTCTATATTTGTCATGTTGTGAAAGAATCAGCACAAAAAGAAACAAAAACTATGAGAAAAAACTCATAAAACATAAAATAAAATTTTAAAATGGAAAATAGTATGCTTTGAACTGCATTCCAACTCCACAGTTCTTTCTATAGATGTGGATGGCATTTTTCCATCACAAGTCCTGTAGGAAGTTATGGAGAGAAGACATAACACTACTGTATACCATCCTCTTTATTGAATCTGAAATCCTTGAAAAAGGTGGGAAATGGAGATGACTTACCTTGATATCATGGGGAAAAATTCTATAAAATTTTTAGAGAAATTATGTTTCTGTTTTTTTTTTTTTTTTTTTTTTTTTTTTTAGGTTTTTGCAAGGCAAATGGGGTTAAGTGGCTTGCCCAAGACCACACCACACAGCCAGGTAATTATTAAGTGTCTGAGACCGGATTTGAACCCAGGTACTCCTGACTCCAGGGCCGGTGCTTTATCCACTGTGCCACCTAGTGGCCCCTGTTTGTGTTTTTGTACAACAAGAATGAGGAGAAAGTTTTTTGGGTTCCTAAAACAACAACCAACAAATGCAATCTGATCTGTCTTCTTCCTCTTTAATTCTGGGTCAAGTCATTGTTCATCTGTGCTCACTACTTGTCAAGAGATAAGTACTCATGGATTAATTTGAGCTTTCCATCAACTGCATCTTAGTGTTTTCTCTGTTTTGTTTTTCTGGAATGGAGATATTGGTCTGAATTCTTAAATGATTATAGAGCTAGTTGAGTTTCTTAATGGTCTAGGGATTGATGCAATCAGTACAATATTGCCTATAAAAAATAACATGAAGGATCTAACAATCTATCAAGAATATCTGTTCCATTTGAATTCTGTGCTGGACATTCTGTTTGAAAGAGGTGAACATCTTCTATAAGCAGTTATATCATGGTTTAATATCACAGTTGTTAGTAATAGGAAGATGACTGAACAAAGTTAGCTCTATTACATCTTTCATGGAATCTTTTACAATTTTAGCAGATGCTAAAAAGTCTTTAAGGCTGTGTCAACAAACAGTACAAAACAAGATCTTATATTCTTGGCATTTTCCAATCAATAAATCAAGCCATTATTAAATGCCCACATGTCACTCTGTTTTTTTATGCTGGGGTATATAAAAAAAAGTAAAACAGTCTCTGCCCTTGAGGTATTCTGGGCTAGAATAGGCTGGTGGTCTGGTAGTTTAGGTTCAATCCTGAATTGAGATGAGACACTTAGAGATCATTCAACAGTTAACAAATGGATATTTAGTGATAGCAAGAGAAAGATATTCAAAAAGAGCCATTAAGAACACCTCTAGTTAATTCACCTCTTTTGCCTGAATTGCCCACCATGATCCACCAATCAAGTGTCATGGAACTCCTACATAGCTTCCATGTACTTAAGCAAGGAGAAGAGGTGTGTGTGTGTGTGTGTGTGTGTGTGTGTGAGAGAGAGAGAGAGAGAGAGAGAGAGAGATTAGAAAATTAAATTAGAGCAGGCTCCATATGGAAGGTAGTGTTTGAACTGAGCATTGAAAGAAACTACTGGTTTTAAGAGGCAGAGGTGAAGAGAGAATGCATGCTAGCTTATGCAAAGGCATGTGGATGGGAAATGGAGTGCCAATTTGGTTGGATTGTAGAGTTTGAGAAGGGCAGTTATAAAATTGGAGACAAATAGCAAGTAAAAGAATTTTACTGACTTCCACTGAACTGTGTGACTGAAAATGTTACTTGCAATATAAAATTGTTTATAAAAGCCTACTTATACTTAAGAATATACTGAAAAAAAAACAAAAAGGGGGGGCTAGGTGGCGTAGTGGATAAAGCACCGGCCCTGGAGTCAGGAGTACCTGGGTTCAAATCCGGTCTCAGACACTTAATAATCACCTAGCTGTGTGGCCTTGGGCAAGCCACTTAACCTCATTTGCCTTGCAAAAAATAAAGTATACTCAAGGCTTATCTAGATCATTCTCACAGAGTTTATAGAAATGAGAAGATGGTATATGAATCTACATTTTTATTGTCTTTTCATTTGCTTTTTCTTCCTGCTGTATTACCACCTTTTATTGAAAGAATTTTTTTTGTATCTTCCCTTGTATTTCAAATTTTGAGAATTAATGCCTTGATGCTTTCAGAATTATATGACTTCTTCCCTATATATTTGGTTTTGTTCAGCTCCTCTTCCCATCTTTATCTTTTTTAAGTACCATTTCTATTTCCTCATTTGTCACAATCGGGTTTAAGATGTTTGGAAACATTGTGCTATAGTGGAACAAGTGCTGGATCTGGGTTCAAGTCCTTTTATTTTATTTTATTTTATTTTATTTTATTTTATTTTATTTTATGTTTTTAGGTTTTTGCAAGGCAAATGGGGTTAAGTGGCTTGCCCAAGGCCACACAGCTAGGTGAATATTAAGTGTCTGAGGCCGGATTGGAACTCAGGTACTCCTGACTCCAGGGCCAGTGCTCTGTCCACTGTGCCACCTAGCCATTCCTGGGTTCAAGTCCTGATTGCTATTTACCCACTATGTGATTTTGGGCAAATCATTCCATCTCTCTAGGCCCTGGTTTCTTCATTTACAAAATGAGGAAATTGGTCTAGATGTCCTCTCAGGTCTCTTCCTGCTCTGAAGCTATGAGCCTATGAATTCATTGTCATGGTTTCACTGTTATGGATGGCAGAAATGACAAAGAAATGTGAAACACTATTTTATTTTTCTTCCTCCTCTTGTATTCCTTTTTGTCTTCAAATGCTCTTGGAGAATTTGATGTAATTGTGTCTCCAAATTCCCAATTCCTACTTTAAATCCACTGAATACCATTTCCCATTTTCTTCTCCTTTACCCCATCCTTTGACTAAAAAGTGACCCTTCTTGCCAAGATCCACTCCTCTACTTGTGCTGTTGATCTCACCCCTTCCTTTCTCCTTGAGGGGTTTGCCCTTTTTATCATATCTCCACCCTCTCTAATATTCTTTCTCTTTTATCCACTGATTCTTCCCCTGCCATTTGCAAAGATGTCCAAGTTTAAAAATACTTTACTTGGCCTGCATCCCCAAAGCTATAAATTATAATCATATAATTCTTCTCTTTTAAATGACCAAATACTTAGGAAAAAGTCATTTATTGCCACCATTTCCCCTCCTTTCACTTATTTTTCAACGCATTGCAATCTAATTTCCAGAATTAAAATATTGCCCAGCAGGGGTCACTGTGGCTAGTTAAGGGTTTGACTTCTTGAGGTCTTCGCTAAACACCACCCTCAATATGGAAGGAAAAACTCAAAAGGCCACTAAAGCAAAGTATTCCACCAGCTTTTGGTAATGAGATTAGTTTGTGAGCTTTTTGTTAGGTGAAGGTCTCAATTTCTCATGATTTCCTTTCTCTGTAAAGCTAAACATCTTAAAAATACAAAATGCAAATAGTATTAAAATCCCCAGAAGTCCGGAGTACAATCTCCTGCACTCCTTCCCAGTCAGTTCAGTTTAACCTGGAAATAAAATAAAAGGGACAAGCAAAATAGTGGTAGTTTCACTTTTGTTCCAGCATTTTCTCCTGAAGTCAGATTCAGGCATTCTCTGGTATATTCTTTTCCTAAGCCAAATTGTGCATCAGGGAAGCAAGTCTTCCCATGACAACAAGATTTGGATTTGATCTGTAAGAATCCTCCATTTGCAACTGTCATTGCCTGGTATTCTTTTCTTTCTAATTCTTGTCCTTCTCCAGAGAGATTTAAAAACCCCTACTGCCAGACTAGAAGATTCTGTTCCCCTGACTCCATCCCAAGATGAGAAGCCTCTTTTCTATTTCTGTAAAGCAATATAATTCTTGGGTCTTTGGTAACTTAAGTCCCCTTGCAGGGTGGTTAATTCAAACTTCATCAGAAGAATTATTGTAACAGAATCAATGAATTTTTAGAGTTGGAAGGGATTTTAATAGCTTTGTGGACCATCCTATATCTCTAAAGATATTCTCAATATGACTCTTTGTAGGCCATTCTTCTTTTGGACATCTCTATTATGATTTTCCTGACTTCAAGGCTACCTTGTTTTCATCATTTCTTTTTTATTATTAATATTTTATTTATTTAAGGCAATGGGGTTAAGTGACTTGCCCAAGATCACACAGCTAGGCAATTATTAAGTGTTTAAAGTCACATTTGAACTCAGGTCCTCCTGATTCCAGGGCCTGTGCTCTATCTACTTAACCACCTAGCTGCCCTAGTCCTCATTATTTCTAATTGATATTTCTTGTTCTTCCCTCTAGATCTAAAGAAAATAAATCTAGTCCCTCCTCCACATGACAATCTTACACATATTTGAATAAAGCTATCACATGTGGGGAGCTAAAAGATTCTATGGATAGAGTGCTTCACTTGAAGTTAGAAATACCTGAATTCAAATCCACTCTTAGTCATTTACTAAGCTATGCAACCCTAGACAAGTTACATTTTTCCTCCCAGAGTTGTGAGGATGAAATGAGATAATATTTGCAAAATCTTTTGCAAAATCTAAACTTTTATTTAAATGCTTATTATTATTATCATTATTATTATTATTATTATTAAGCATTCTCTTCAGGCTTAATAGCTCTGGTTCCTTCAGCTAATCTTCATTTGGGAGAAATTAAAGTCCCTCAAGATTTTTGTGGTGGTCCTCTGGGTGCTTTCCAGCTTAAACTATGCTGCCCAGGCTTTAACATACTTCAGTTCTCATCTGACCAGGTAGAGTACAGAATAACTATCAACTCCTTCTTGGGAGCTATATTTACCTCTCAGTGCAATCTAAGATGAAATTAGTTTTTTATCTGCCATAGCATTTTTGGTTAAGTCTCTAGAGATGGTAGTTGCTTACTTTTCAGTGCTCCCCCAACACTGGAAGATTGGAGAATAAACAGCTTGTGGCTATTCAGCAAGAAAATATCAATGAGAATATGATCTATATCCCTAAGATACAGGTTTGGAGATTACTGAGCTTTTTAGCCTAGTAAGTTCTATTAGAAAATTTCCTTAGAACTCAGTTTGCCTTCTAAGTAGCCAAGAAGAATTGAATTTGGGTACTTGAAAATGCACTGTGCCACCTGGCCATAACTACATTATTACTATTAATTTTTTTATTTTAATTTTATTTTTTTCTCTCTCCTTTATCGCTCAAGTGAGTCTATATTTTTTGGGGGGTATTTTGTTTACTCTTAAACAAGAATATTTTATTAATGTATAAAAACATTGTTTGTACAAAATGAGAATAAATAAATAATAAATAAATAAATAAACTCACTTTTTTTTTACTTTACTTAAGAACATAAGAATGAATTAACTTGTAACTTCTTTATAATAACCTGTGGATTAAAATTTATGCTTTTTCTTACAAAAAAGAGAAAAAGATGTTTTTCCTCACTAAAAAGGATAAAGAAGATGGAATATGCTTTCCCCTGGCTGAGCTTGGATTGCTAATGGTTATTATCACTTAGTTTTCTTAGTGGGTAGCTACTGAAAGAAAGCTCTCCCCCACCCCTGTTTTTTTTTTTTTTAGGTTTTTGCAAGGCAAGTGGGGTTAAGTGGCTTGCCCAAGGCCACACAGCTAGGTAATTATTAAGTGTCAGAGCCGATTTGAACCCAGGTACTCCTGACTCCAGGGCATCCACTACACCACCTAGCTGCCCCTCCCACCCCTATTTTAATATTGATGTGTGAATGAAGGAAAAACTAGTTTTGAATGGCCTTTTTAGACAATTACAGATGAAAAAGTAGACCTCAATCATATAACTGTAAATAGATGTAGTCAGCTAGTTGTGAGATGGAATAAGGGACCCCAACAGTGAGAGAATACAAACTAAGGCAGATTCCTGGAATTTTAGGATTGTATAGCAACTGTGCTGAAGGAATTGTTTGATTTTTTTAAAGTAGGTATTTGAGGGGTCAACCAAAATTTATGGCATATGGATTTTATTGTGATACATTGGTTCAAGCCATTGGGAGCAGGCACTTGAGAAGACAATATTCAATTTTCCCCAGGTGTTGAAAGACATTTATGGAGTTGGAAATATGGACAAACCTATCAATTTCACCTAACTTAAATGCTGAGGACAAGCAGGAAGCTGTATCCAAAAACTTCCTATTCTCTCCTATGAACTATGAACTGTAACTCTCTTTGGAACTTCTAGTGAGAAGCCCTTAACTCCCAGATACTTTCCTCCTTCCCCAACTCCATGTGCAATTCTGAGCTGGGCATTTCTATTCTTGGAGGCATCCTTGTGAGTCTGAAATAAAAGAACTCCTGGGTCCCTTAGTAAGAGCAGGAAGAATTTCTTGTATTGGGGCAAACAGCCACTGGCAAGGAAAGGAAAAGAACAAGGTTTTATTAAGCATTTACCATGTATCAGAAATCATACTAAACAATTTATAAATATTTGATCCTTATCACAACCATGGGAGGTAGGCATGATATAACCCCCTAATTAGTTGAGGAAACTGAGGCAAACAGAGGTTAAGTGGTTTTCCCAAGATCACTCATTTAATAAGAATCTGAAACTGGATTTGAACTGGCGCTTTTTTTTCTGACTCTAGGTCAGAACTACCTGTTGCCTTAGGGGAAAACCTAATCCTGACATGTTTAGCCCCAATCCTTCAGAACTGTCTGAGCCATCCTATGAGTTATAGTAGACTCAACAGAGGTAGTGGCATTCTCTGGCAGAAGTGGGTAGAGTCAAACCTCAGCAGCCATAGCATCCATAATATTTGTCCTTCATTTTTGAAGAAGACCACAATATCAGGGAGGTGATGTCATGACAAACACAAGATTTGAATTTGAGTGAGGGGTGCTGTGCTAAGTCATCAGGCTCTCTTTTTTATTCCAGAGCCATTTGAGTCCAATAGCCAGATATGTATCAGGATGAATGGAGACGGACCTGGACGCCAGGAAACCAGGGGCCCAAGGCACACAGCTAGAAGTCGCGACTGTCTGAGGCTGGGTTAGATCTCCCTTCCTGACTACAAGGCCAGTGCTCTATCCACTGTACCATGTGACTGCCCAATAGCAGTAGCATCCATAGTGCTCCTGGCTGAGCACAGGAGGACAGGGATAACATAGACTATAGTAATGCTTTTCATAGTGGGGTGGTCAAGTTTAGGCATAGGGAAGTGACCTTCATCTTGGTATATCAGGGCACAGTCAGAGAAGCAATTCTTAGTACAGCCTAGGACAGCAGAGCTGCAGCCCTAGTAGCAGCTGTTCTACCCTGGAACAGGGGGCTGTAACAATACATGAGATGACACTCAGTCCACAGCTCAGGGGGGGATAGCAGCTGACCTTAGCAAAGTGGTAAGGACTTGGGGGAACAGATCACAGAATTGGCAGCTGGTAGAGATGAGTTTCAGCTGTGGTGGCAAACATTGGGGAAGGAAGGAGGGACGGTAGGGAGAAAAAAGGACAGTGAGGTGAGCAGACAGCAGAGAGAAGAGGGGCATGTATTTGTGAAATTCTTTTTTTCTTTTAAAATTTCTTTTAAATTTAACTTGGAAAATTTCATTTTTGAATCATGTCATTTTCCAAAATATTTATTCTCCTTCTGCATGATAACAAAGAGAGAAGTTCAGCCTAATAGATGTAACCTTGAAATCTGGTCCTGGGGCAGAGTAGTCATAGAAATAGATTCCTATGTTTCACCAGGATCATATTGGCCAACAAGGTCATGAACTGCATGAAGGCTCATGAGATTGTTTCAAGAGAGTTTTAGAAGAAAGGTTCTAGAAGGAGAAGAAGGTGGAGTGTGATATGCAAGTACTTCCTCCACCATGGGAATGTATGAAGAGATACAAATATTCAGTATTGCTTCAGTTCTTTCATTTTCAGAACTATGATCATCTATTTGCTACTCAATGCTAAGGGCAATAGTGTTTGAAGATGATGAGGAATTGGTGGTGGTGAACAAACTTGGTTTGGTGAGGCAGCTCCTCAGGGACAAATCTGTGTAAAATGCCCCCTCTGGTGTTTAAGCAGGAAAAGTAATCTCTTACTCTTAAATACCTAGCATTAGCTGGAATTATTTTCAGTGAATTGTGTTTATCAGTACTTCCTGTTTCCCTTTCCTCTTGTGCTCTATATTTCTTCACATTGTTTATTTTAGTATTTAGTAATATTTAGTGTTATGTAAGATATATTAACAGGCAAGAGCCTAGTTTGATGTATGTATTCTAATGCATATTAGAAGGTTGAGCAGCCAGAAGGGAAAGAAACATCTAGCATCTTGTGTGAGACTGAAGAGGAGGAATGCAGCCAAGTAATGACTTCTCTCAGGAACCCAAAAAACTGAGGGTTAGCCTGCAAAGTGTCTCTTAGCCAGCCCAAGGTGATAAGCAGGAATGATAGGTAAAGAGCAACTAATTATCTGAAGCAAGTCAAATTCCCCTGGACCAAAGCTATATCATATATATCATCTTATATCTCCTTAGCCTATTGTAGGCTCATTTCTTTATTTCTTTATTTAAAAAAATTTTATTAAAGATATTATTTGAGTTTTACAATTTTCCTCCCAATCTTACTTCCCTCCGCCACCTCTCATGTAAAGCAATCTGTCAGTCTTTACTTTGTTTCCATGTTGTACATTGATCCAAATTGAGTGTGATGAGAGAGAAATCATATCCTTAAGGAAGAGACAAAATGTCTAAGAGATAACAAAATCAGACAATAAGATATCTGTTTTTTTCCTAAATTAAAGGGAATAGCCCTTGAACTTTGTTCAAACTCCATAGCTCTTTATCTGGATACAGATGGCACTCTCCTTTGCAGACAGTGTAAAATTGTTCCTAATTGTTGCACTGATGGAATGAGCAAGTCCTTCAAGGTTGAACATCACCCCCATGTTGCTGTTAGGGTGTACAGTGTTTTTCTGGTTCTGCTCATCTCATTCAGTATCAGCTCATACAAATCCCTCCAGGCTTCCCTGAAATTCTATCCCTCCTGGTTTCTAATAGAACAATAGTGTTCCATGACATACATATACCACAGTTTGCTAAGCCATTCCTCAATTGAAGGACATTTACTTGATTTCCAGTTCTTTGCCACCACAAACAGGACTTCTATAAATATTTTTGTACAAGTGATGTTTTTACCCTTTTACATCATCTCTTCAGAGTATAGACTGAGTAGTGGTATTGTTGGGTCAAAGGGTATGCTCATTTTTGTTGCCCTTTGGGCATAGTTCCAAATTTCTCTCCAGAAAGGTTGGATGAGTTCACAGCTCCACCAACAGTGTAATAGTGTCCCAGATTTGCCACAACCCTTTCAACAATGATCATTATCCTGTCTGGTCATATTGGCCAGTCTGAGAGGTGTGAGGTGTTACCTCAGAGAAGCTTTAAATTGCATTTCTCTAATAATTAATGATTTAGAGCAAATTTTCATATGGCTATGGATTGCTTTGATCTCCTCATCTGTAAATTGCCTTTGCATATCCTTTGACCATTTGTCAATTGGGGAATGGCTTTTTGTTTTAAAAATATGACTCAGTTCTCTGTATATTTTAGAAATGAGTTCTTTGTCAGAATCATTAGTTGTAAAGATTGTTACCCAATTTACTACATTTCTTTTGATCTTGGTTGTAGTGGTTTTATCTGTGCAAAAGCTTTTTAATTTAATGTAATTGAAATCATCTAGTTGGTTTTTGGTGATGTTCTCCAACTCTTCCTGAGTCATAAACTGCTCTCCTTTCCATAGATCTGACAGTTAAACTAGACCTTGATCTTCTAGTTTGCTTATAGTATTGTTTTTTTTTTGTCTAAATCCTGTAACCATTTGGATCTTATCTTGGTAAAGGGTGTTAGGTGTTGGGCTAATCTAAGTTTCTTCCATACTCACTTCCAATTTTCCCAGAAGTTTTTATCAAAGAGAGAGTTTTTATCCCAACAGCTGGACTTTTTGGGTTTAACAGACAGCAGATAATTATAATCGTCTCCTGCTTTTGCACCTAGTCTATTCTACTGGTCCACCACTCTATTTCTTAGCCAATGCCAAACAGTTTTGATGACTGATGCTTTATAATATAATTTTAGATCAGGTAGGGCTAAGCCCCCTTCTTTTGCACTTTTTTTCATTAAGTTCCTGGACATTCTTGACTTTTTATTCTTCCATATGAATTTACTTATAATTTTTTCTAACTCATTAAAGTAATTTTTTGGAATTTTGATTGGTATGGCACTAAACAGGTAGTTTAGTTTTGGTAGAATTGTCATTTTTATTATTTTAGCTCTATCTATCCATGAGCAGTTGATATTTGCCCAGTTATTTAAATCTGATTTAATTTGTGTGAGAAGTGTTTTATAATTATTTTCAAAAAGTTTCTGAGTCTGTCTTGGCAAATAGACTCCCAGGTATTTTATATTGTCTGAGGTTACTCTGAATGGGATTTCTCTTTCTAGCTCTTCCTGCTGTATCTTACTAGACATATATAGAAAAGTTGAGGATTTATAAGGGTTTATTTTATAACCTGCAACTTTGCTAAAATTACCAATTGTTTCCAGTAGTTTTTTGGATGATTTCTTGGGATTCTCTAGGTAGGCCATTATTTCATTTACAAAGAGTGAGAATTTTTGTCTCTTCCTTCCCAATTCTAATTCCTTCAATTTCTTTTCCTCCTCTAATTGCTGAAGCTAACATTTCTAATACAATATTGAATAATAGTGGTGATAATGGGCACCCTTGTTTCACCCCTGATCTTACTGGGAATGCCTCTATCCTCTCCCCATTGAATATAATGCTTGTTGATGGTTTCAAATAGATACTGCTAATTACTCTAAGGAACAGTCCATTTATTCCTACACTCTCTAATGTTTTTAGTAGGAATGGATGCTGTATTTTGTCAAAAGCTTTTTCAGCATCTATTGATATGATCATATAATTTCTGATAGGTTTGTTGGTGATATAATTGAGTATACTAACAGTTTTCCTAATATTGAACCAACCCTGCATTCCTGGGATAAATCCTACTTGATCATAATGTATTAACCTAGTGATAACTTGTTGTAATCATTTTGCTAAGATTTTATTTAAGATTTTTGTATCAATATTCATCAGGGAGATAGGTGTATAATTTTCTTTCTCTGTTTTAACTCTTCCTGGTTTAGGTAACAGCACCATATTGGTTTCATAGAAAGAGTTAGGCAGAGTTCCATCTTTCCCTTTTTCCAAAGAGTTTATGTAGAATTGGAACCAATTGTTCCTTAAATGTTTGGTAGAATTCACTTGTGAATCCATCAGGCCCTAGAGAATTTTTCTTAGGGAGTTCAATGATGGCTTGTTGAATTTCTTTTTTCTGAGATAGGGTTGTTTAGGTATTTAATCTCCTCTTCATGTAACCTGGGCAACTTATATTTTTGTAAATATTCATCCATTTCACTTAGATTATCAAATTTATTGGCATAGAGTTGGGCAAAATAATTTCAAATGTAGGCTCATTTCTTGACAAATATACTTTTGCAATAGCCTCCTAGTTTGTATTTCATTTTTTCCTCTTGAAGTCTTGATGCAGTTCTTACTGCATTAATTGTAGGAGTTATTTTGCCCAACTATATGCCAATAAAACTGACAATGAAAGTGAATTGGATGACTGTTTATAAAAATATAAATTTCCCTGATTAACAGAAAAGAACATAGGATGTTTAAATAATCCCATATTAGATAAAAATATTGAACAAGCAATAAATGAACTCCCTAAGATGAAAAACTCAAAAGCCTGATGAATTTTAAAGCAAATTCTACCAAACATTTAAAGAACAATTAATTCCAATTTCTTGTAAACTGTTTGAAAAAATAGGTAAGAAAGAGTTCTACTAAATTCTTTCCATGACACAAATATGGTTTTTAAACCTAAACAGGGAGAGCAAAAAGATAAAGAAAATTATAAACTATTTTCCCTAATGAATAATGATGTAAACATTTAAAAAATAACACTAGGAGGTGATTAGATAACTATATTACAAAGATTGTGTATACAATGATCAATGCTGGATTTTTATCTTGAATGCAGGGCTGATTCAATATTAGAAAAACTATCACCGTAATTAATCATATCAATAACAAAAACAACAAAAGTCATATGATTATATACATAGGTTTGGAAGAAGTTTTCACTAAAAAGCTTGTTTTTTTCACAAAAACACCCATTCCTTTTAAAAACACTAGAAAATATAGGAATAAATAAAATTTTTCTTAAGTAGTTTCTATCTAAATCTAAGAGCAAGTATTATTTGTAACGAGGATAAACTCAAAGCCTTTCTAATAAGATCAGGGGTGAAAAATAGATATCCAGTGTCACCAATGCTATTTAACGTTGTATTAGAAATGGCTATAGCCATAAGCCAAGGAAAAATATTGAATAAGCACAGGCAATGAGAATTCAAAACTATCACTTTTTGCAAATATATGATGGTATACTTAGAGACCTTAGGGAGACAATTAAAAAACTAGTCAAAACAATTAGCAGATTTAACAAAGTTATAGGATATAAAATAAACCCACACCTATCATCACTATTTCTATATAAACAACAAAACCCAGCAGGAAGAGATAGAAGGAGAAATTCCATTTAAAATAACTGCAGACAGGATAAAATACTTGAAAGTCTACTTGCCAAGACACATACAGGAACTATTATGAGTATAATTATAAAACAATTGTCATAGAAATAAAGACAGATCTAAAGGATTGAAGAAATACTAATTGCTTATTTTACCACCCAAACTAATTTACTTATTCAATGCCATACCAATCAAATTACCAAAGAATTATGTTATGGCGTCAGGAAAAAAATAACAAAATTCATCTTGAGGAATAAAAGGTTAAAATTATCAGGGGAATAAATGAAAAAGGACCTTTCCAAAAAGATCAGGAGTGATCATAGATTCTGCTCCATCATGTTATTTTAACTCTGTGTCTTTCTGTTTTAACTGTCTCTTATAAACAACATATTCTTGACAAATAGTTCATTTTGCTTTTCTCTTCTATCTTATGGGTGAGTTTTATGACATTCACACCCACACTTATAATTGCTAAATGTGTATTTCCCTCTATCCTATCCCCTTCTATTTACTCTTCTCTTTTTTTAATCCTCTCTTCAAAAAATCTTTTGTTTCCCACTACTCCTCCCCTTAATCTATAGATTATATCATCCTCACTTTTGTATCAATTCCTTCTTATCACACTTCCTTGTTGGGTAAGATGAATTTCTATGTCCAATTCTCTGTTTGTGTGTGTGTGTGTGTGTGTACACCTCTTTGAATCAGTTCAAATGAGAGTGAGATAAAAGCATTGCCACTTCCCATGTCCCCCCTATTTCCTTCTATATTGTAAAAGCTCTTGTGTACCTCTTTCATGTGAAATAAATTTCCTCATTCTTCATCTCTTTTCTCCCTTCTTTCAGTATATTCCTCTTTTTTTATCTTTTCATTTTCCTTTTGAGATCATACCCATACCCTCTAAGGAGACTCCTTCTAATGATAATACATTTATTGCTGTTTGTCTTGATGACCTGCATAAATTTCTTAGGGATTTCATGTTCTTCCCATATAGGAGTGTAGGCAGTTTAATCTTATTAAGCTCCTAATGATTCATCACTAACCTTGTAATGTTTCTCTTGAGTCTTGTTTGAATGTCAAATTTTCTATTCAACTCTGGTTTTTTCATCAGTAAAGTTGAGAATATACCTTATTGGCAGAAGTTGGCTTATTCTTAACTATCTGCTTCTCAAGACATGGTTTTATGCTAATTCACTATAGAATCCTAACATTCTTTCCCATTATTCCTTGTGCCTTCAATTAATATAATAGCATTTATTTTTCTTTCTTTTAGATTTTTTTCAAGGCAATGGGGTTAAGTGGCTTGCCCAAGGCCACATGGCTAGGTAATTATTAAGTGTCTGAGGTTGGATTTGAACCCAGGTACTCCTGACTCCAAGGCCAGTGCTCTATTCACTGCGCCACCTAGCCACCCCATATAATAGCATTTATTTAAAAAATTTTAATTGTTCCATTCAACATTTCAGGTAATGCATTCCTATTAGTTCTCCTTGGTTGTTCTGGGTGAAAATGGACATTAACTACACATTATTCTTTGCTCTTGGAATATTAGGAACAATTCAAAGATTAGGATATATTGTAATATAACTAAAAAATCTGGTGTAAATTGGTTTGGGCATAGAATAATAGGTATGTTTTCATTAATGTTTGTCTATGTAAGCTGGTGGGTATAAGACAGTACAGAAGTCAACTTTTCCTGTGCCATCTTCATATTACCTGCTCAAAAGCATAATCTAGTCTCACTTGATTTACCAAAATAAAAATAAGTCTGTATCTCAGTCAATCTTAAACATTTATTAAGCATCTACTATGTTACTAAGGCCTACTTAGTACTACTACTACTACTTAGTACATTGTAACTGTACTATATGCTCTGGGGATACAAAGATAGGCAAAAGTTCACAATTTCAAAGAGCTCATTGTCTAAGAAATGTGAGAAATGACATGGAAATACCTACATTTAAATAGGACAAATACAGCATAAGTTGAAAAATCAACAGAAGGAAAGCAGTAGCATTAAAGGGGATCAGAAAATGTTTCTGAGAAGCCAGGAAGCCAGGAGTTGGATTTGAAGGAGAGTGTTCTAAACAGGAAAGACAGTCTGGAGTCTGGAGATAGAAGATGACCTTGTGCAAAAAAACAGTGAAGACACTGATGTCTCTGGGAGCTTACTTCATTGGTCATTTACTTTCTCTCATCTTCAGTTTTTAGACTTTTCCTACTCTTCTTTTTGTGAACCCCCCCACCTTTTTTTTTTTAATAGGAAACACATTGATACAAAATCACAGTTGCAGAAAGTCTCCCAGTTCTGGCCCATGCAATACCTGGAACAGACAGGGGAAGGAGGAAGAGCTAGAAAGAGGGTCTTGGATCAGAAAGGACAAATAGCAGCATGACAGGCATTAGAACCCCACTTGGAAGAACAGAGCATAGAGAAGGAGGCAGGCTCTCCTCTACATCTTGGCTGCTTGATTCACGGGGTCAGCTAAGCAGAGACCATATGTGGGTTAGATTTGGACCCAGAGAAGGAGCTAGAATCCCTCCTTTAAGCAGTGAGAAGAGTACTGCTTCCTACAGGCTTTGGAGGTGCAGTGCCAGGAAGGCAAGGCAGATGCCATTGCTAAGCAGATTCCCCAAGTTGGAGGGGGAAGAGAGGCCATGATAGTGGAACAATGTCTGCCGAGCCCGATACTTGGGATCCAGTTCCTGAAGTCGAAGATAGGGGTCTAGACCCTGGGGAGGTCCTGGGGGTTCCTCACCTAGACCTTGCTCCTTCTCCATTGCTTGCAGGGCCCACATAGCAGCTGTAGTCCTGGGCTCAGGGCCCACAGACCAAGGCTGAAAGCCAGGAGGGCCAACTAACCAGCTTCTGCCAGGGTAAAGCTGAGCTTCACCACTGGGTGATGGAACACAAAGATGCCCAGGCTGATAGCAGCACAAGCCAGGGAAACAAGGAAATAGAAGGAGAAGAGTTTGCTCTGGACCAGTCTGTAGGTGTGTCAAGGCAGCCCCTGGAACAGATGAACACAAATCCTGAGATGAAGGTAACCCAGACCTGCATGCCTCAGACGCCGGACAGCATCAGCACCTGGACCACCTTGGCCAGGTCACCCGGCTCCCCTTTTGAAACCATCCTCCAGCCCTGGCTCCGCACCTAGGGGAGAGGAAGAGAAAAGAACCAGGCTCAGAGTGCTGCCGGTCCTCACTCCAAGGAAGGAGTGAAGACCCCGCAAGGCTCGGGTGGGGATGGGGGTGGACCCCGCATCTAGAATGGGAGAGCGAAGGAGCCGGGCTGCCCGCCCGGACCCTGGGACCGGGGTCGTTGCTGCAAGGAAGCCGGAAGTCCCGAATCCAGATCCCATATTCTATCCTCCCTGCCTTCCTCAAAAAGGGCGCCTAGTCCCTGGAGAGGCAGTACCTAAGGTCCACTCCTGCTCAGCGGACCCCTTTAATCTAATAATCCTTTCCTTGTGACTATTAAATTTCTTATTTTCCTCCCCATTGGACTAATCTATCATCATTATCAACATCATCATTATTATTACTGGCAGTGGGTGTTGGCAGGGCCAGTTGGCCCTTACATTATACATTATAATTTTTCCACATTAGTAGTTACCCCCCTCACCCCCCCCCCCCTTTTTAACACTGTTTCATTAGTAGGAGTTTGGCTGAAGTCTGTCTTTCTGTCTCTCTTTTACATCATATCATTACTGGCAGTCTGCCTGAATGGCATCCATAGAATGTGCAAATCTGAAAGGGAGAGATCTATGTGCCAGGGAATCATACAATTCTTGTCAAATGATGGAGTCCACTTTATTAGTGAGTTGAAGGTGGAGGGTAGCCAGAGATTTTTTCCCTCCTAAATGTCTTTCAAATCTATAGTGCCATGAGGACCTAGCCTTCTCTCTACTGCAAATTCTTAGGAAAAGGCTGTGTAGGGTAGATGGAGGCAGTGACTTTCTTATAATGCTTGGCCACTTTGAGTCTTCTTCTTCTTTCATCTCAAGGGAAAGCAAAGATTTATATAAACCAAATCTGAGCTTAAAAAGGTTCTTCTAGGCCCATTAGTGTTTGTGAGGGCCTTGGCCTCGCAACCTTCTTCAAGGAAAGCTGGGAAAGAAGTTAGGGGAATCTTTTACAGGATCTGGTCACTGTACTTGATGGCAGTCAAATGAATATATTGGTAGTCAAATATATATAGTGGTGGTCAATGATATCTATTTATGAGACATATCGTCTGCTAGAGAGTATAGGAATGTCAATCAGATCAGGTCTTCTAAGTTTCTTTTAAATCTAATAATAATCTTTTTAAAATTAAAAAAAATTTTTTTTGGGGGGGCAAGGCAATGGGTTTAAGTGACTTGCCAAAGGTTACACAGCTAGGTAGTAATTATTGAGTGTCTGAGGCTGGATTTGAACTCAGGTCCTCCTAGCTGCCCCCTAAATCTAATAATAATCTTAAAGGCCTTGGCCTTATTCTCTAACCACCTCCAACCCCAAGCTGAGGAAGGGGACAAAGAATATCTTTTATAAGGCCTGACCACTATAAGGCCAAACAACCTCAGAATTTCTGAGACATTTGTCTACCAGAGAATATGGGGATGTCAAGTAGGCCATGTAGTAGAATCTTCTTCCAATTTTCAGACTGGACCTGTGGGGAGAAAAGTAAGGAAGGTGTCTTTTGAGATTGAGATTGATTTCCACTTTTTTATGGATTCTGCTGACTTAGCCATCTTGAACTGGGAAAATTGTAAAGACTGATCTGCCAGTAGAAGACAGTATTGTTGTCATGATAGAGCTTTGAGTCTATTTGGAGAGGAAAACTTGATGTAGAAACAACAGTGACCTGGCACATGCCCAAGGTCCAAGATGAGGAGTATGTAAACTCATAAAAATGCCCAGAGTCCTGATTTTACTATACAGGAGAGGAAAAAAGGATCAGTTGGAACAGGTCTCCCCTCTGAACTTCAAAGCTTTGGTAGCCATGGAGAGGAGAGACTGCCAGAGACACAAACACATTGATGTTGAATTCAGCTTTTCTCGGAAAGCCACAATAACATCAGGTTCACCTTAATGGTTGCTGCCTTGGCTCACAGACCTGGAATGGAAGTGGAAGGGTCTGAGAGGCTGCCCAGACAAGTGTAGGCAATCAGTTAAGCCCCCTAGGCCCCCATGGGCATTCTGACTATTTCTAAGGAGAGAGCTTGGTTGTTGTCCCTCATTCTTTTTTTTTAAATGTTTTTTAATTTTTAAAATTTTTTTAAAAAGACTATTTATTTTGAGTTTTACAATTTTTCCCCCCTAATTTTTCTTCCCTCCCTCTCCCCCACAGAAGGCAATCTGTCAGTCTTTACATTGTTTCCATGGTATACACTGAACCAAATTGAATGTGATGAGAGAGAAATCATATCCTTAAGGAAGAAACATAAAGTACAAGAGATAGTAAGATCAGACAATAAGATATCAATTTTTTTCCTAAATTAAAGGTAATAGTCCTTGATCTTTGCTCAAACTCCTCAGTTCTTTCTCTGGATACAGATGGTATTCTCCATTAAGGACAGCCCCAAATTGTCCCTGATTGTTGCACTGATGGAATGAGCAAGTCCATTAAGGTTGATCATCACCCCCATGTTGCTGTTAGGGGATACAATGTTTTTCTGGTTCTGCTCTTCTCACTCAGCATCAGTTCATCCAAATCCCTCCAGGCTTCCCTGAATTCCCATCCCTCCTGGCTTCTAATAGAACAATAGTGTTCCATGACATACATATACCACAGTTTGCTAAGCAATTCCCCAAATGAAGGACATTTACTTGATTTCCAATTCTTTGCAATCACAAACAGGGCTGCTATGACTATTTCTGTACAAGTTATATTTTTACCCTTTTTCATCAATCATTAAGGGTATAGACCCAATAGTGGTATTACTGGATCAAAGGTTGTGCACATTTTTGGTCACCCTTTGGGCATAGTTCCAAATTTCTCTCCAGAAAGGTTGGATGAGTTCACAGCTCTACCAACAATGTAATAGTGTCCCAGATTTCCCACAGCCCTTCCAACAATGATCATTATCCTTTCTGGTCATATTAGCCAGTCTGAGAGGTATGAGATGGTACCTCAGAGAAACTTTAATTTGCATTTCTCTAATAAGTAATGATTTAGAGCAATTTTTCATATGAATTTGGATTGCTTTGATCTCCTCATCCATAAATTGCCTTTGCATATCCTTTGTGTTGTCCCTCATTCTTGAAGAAGACCAAAATGATAACACTATGTTAGAGTCAAGTTACAATCTATTCAACTATGACTGATCAGATCAACTTGAACTGGGAATGTTTTATCACAGGTTGGGTACAAATAAGTCATGCGAACATTTGGGGCGGATTCTCTAAATTTGCACATCTCACATTTGTTTTGAGCTACTTCAATTTTGTTTTGCTCATATATAACAGCACCTTCTCTAATGAGGGCACACCAAGGAGGGCAATCCTGTGTTAGTGTCTCCCATGTCACACAATTAATTACAAAGTTCTTAAGAAAGATATTGAGAGACTTTGACAAAAGACATCAAGAGGAGTCAAAGAAAACTGGGAGAAAGTGGACAGGGCCATGCTTCAGCTCCTTCCTTTTCAACCCCTAGCAGAGAAGGCAGGGCTCACACCAGAGGCTGCCAGAGCTACCTGCTTGGGCTCCTTTGGCAGCTCATCTGGAGGTTGGGGCCCTTGGAGAAACCCTTTACAACTATTAGATTTTTAGAACAAGTTTCTACTTGCTGTCTCCACTGAATTAAAAACTGTCATCTTCTTGCATCGTGAAATTTATAAGTATCATTCTTCTTAGAGAAGGCATTGGAATGAGTGTCCTGGGAACAGAACATTATCTCTGTCAGGGGACCTAGAATTATTGATTTTTTTAAAAGTAACTTCCCAGGGCAAAGTTTCTACTTAGACAGTCAGCTCCCTCTCCTCCTCCACCCAAGGTATAAGTTAGCAGTAGTTCTGTGCAGGCTGAATTCCCAAGGAAAGACATTTTTCAGAGAGTGTGGAAGTGCTGTCCCAGAGGAAGAATAGCCTCCTCCAAAAGATGTTCAGAGGGATTGCCTACCAACCCAGCATAGCTTTCCACTGCTGCTAGACTACCATCTATCTGTGTCCTGCCACACACTCCACATGGACCATTTTCCTTGCCTCCTCAATACTTTACAAAGAGGCAAAAAAAAAAAAATAGGCCACTCCTTATTTTTGTTCTCCTACTTATATAGATTTCAAGTCAGAATAAACCTTAGAAATCAATGAGGAAAGGAGACTACTAAGTATCTGAGGCAAGATTGCAACTGAAGTCTATACTTCCAGGTCTGACATTCTAGCCACTGCATAATCTTGCCCCTTAAACTCCCAGATTTCTTGTTTGTTTCAAAGTAGTTGGATAACTCCAAATTCACCTGAATGGAATTATCATCTAGCTCATTCCTTTTTTACTTTTCCATGAGAAACTATTAATTACCTTGTGGAAATAAAAAAAATCCTTCCTTTCATAAAGGACCAATGTCTTCATGAGGGGATATCTTTCAAAGGAGTGGTTTTTAAGGGATACAGAATTGTACAAAGTCATCAGCCTCACTTTCTCTTCCAGAGTCATTGGAGTCCAGTGGCAGGATAAAAGCCAAAATGACTGATGATGGCCCAAGATGCCAAAGGTAAGAGTTAGATAGCAGGAGAGGTAGAACCAAGATGGTGAAGAAAAGACAGGCCTCTCCAATCCTCTCCAAATACCTTTAAATAATATCTCAAAATAAACAATAGAACCCCCAAAAAGGACAGAGTGAACCAATTTTCTACCTCAAGACAACTTAGAAGGTTGACCAGAAAGAAATGTTGCACCTGGGTGAGAGTGGAGTGCAGTCCTTGCCAGGACAGACTGGGGCCCCTAGAAAACCAGAATCAGTGGTGGTAGTGGTTTTGGATCTCTCAGTCTACTAGTGGTAAGGGAATTGGACAACTGGAGATTAAAGGGGTCCCTTTGCTGGCTCCAGGGGCAGGATTCTGTTGCATTGCCAATACTTGAATCTAGATAACAGTCTGGGGCTTCAGTCTCAGTCCTGGGACAAGAAGGACCACTATCACTGGCCTCAGGAGAGCAGAAACCCTTTTCACAGTTTCAGGGTGAAAAAGAGAGCTTGTGCAAAAGTGCAAGAAAGTAGTAAGTTTCTCCCCAGATAGTAGTAAATCTGTCCTTTGATTATACAACCTTGGAAGAAATAAAAACTTACAGTTCCACAGAATTACCTCTGAAAGCAACTGCACAAAAACCTTGGGATGGTACCCTCTTGACTCCAGAAGCAGAGATCCACTTTAGCACAGTCAAGAAATAGATTGGAAAATAAGCAAATAGCAGAAAATTATCCTCACTGTAAAAAGTTATTATTGTGACAGGAAAGAATGCAACTCTCAGAAGAAGAAAACAAGTTAAATCTCCTGCATCCAAAACCTCAAAGAGAAATATGAATTGACCCCCTAGTTATGGAAGGGCTCAAAAAGAATTTTAAAAATCAAAAGAAGCAGAGGAAAAACTGGGAAGAAAAAATGAGAGTGATGCAAGAAAATCATGAAAAAAAGAGTCAATAAATAGTAAAAGAACAAAAAATACTGGACAGCAATACTAAAAAGCAAAATGCCAAATAGCAAAAGAGACACAAAGATCCAATGAAGAGAAGAATAGCTTGAAAAGCATTATTAACCAAATTGAAAAAGAGGCACAAAAATTCACTGAAGAGAACTCCTTAAAAAACAGAATTGGTTAAATGAAAGTGAATGACTTTATAAGTCATTAAGAAACAGTAAAGCAAAATCAAAAAAATTATATTATTGGAAAAACAACTGACCTGGAAAGTAGACCCAGGAGAGGTAATTTAAGAATTATTGGATTATTTGAAAACTATTATCAAAAAAGACCTGGCCATTATCTTTCAAGAAATTATCAAGGAAAACTACCCAATATTCTAGAATCACAGAGTAAAATAGAAATTGAAAAAATACACTGAACAGCTTTTGTTGTTGTTTTTATGAGGCAATGGGGTTAGGTTACAGAGATAGATAATTATTAATTATCTGACATCAAATTTGAACTCACAACCTCCTGATTCCATGGCCAGCACTCTAACCACTGCACCACTTAGCTGCCCATTCACTGAGCATTTCAGAACTCTCAAGTCAAGGAGAGAATATTGCAAGTAGCCAAAAAGAACTAATTCAAAATAGTCAGGATAGTACAAGATTTAGCCATTTCTACATTAAAGTAGCAGAGGGCTTGGAAGATTATATTCTGGAGGGAAAAGGGCTAGAATTACAAACAAGAATCACCTACCCAGAACTGAGTATAATCCTTCAAGGGAAAAAAATGGCTATTTAATAAGATAAAGGACAAGCATTCCTGTTGAAAAAAAAACAGAGCTAAATAGAAAATTTGATTTTCAAGTACAAGAGTCAAAAGAAACATAAAAAGGTAAAGAGGAAAGAGAATTCATAAAGAATTCAATAAGGTTAGACTGCCTACCTTTTTAAATGGGACTTCCTAAAACCTTTATCTTTATTAAGGGAGGGAGATCTGTCCTAGTTCTACCTAGACAAAAAGCACAGATGTGAATTGAATATGATGGGGTGATTATTTACAAACAATAAGATTAAGGAGTGGGAGAAGGAGAAACAGAGAGATAGAAAGGGATAAATTATCTGACATAAAAAAGGTCCAAAAGAAATTTTGCAGTGGAGAGGAAGATAGGGGAAAGAGAAGGAGGAGCACATAGACCTTACTCTCATTGGAATTATCTCAAAGAGGGAATTACATGTATACTCCCACTAGATAGCTAAGAGTTGAAGAGGATAAGAAGGGGCTGAGGGCTGATAGATAGGGAGGGCAGAAAGGAGAGAAAAAAAAGTAAGAAATAGAATACTTTTGTTAATAGGGTGAAAGAGAGAGAGTAGAATAAGCAGGGGAGGCAATAGAATAGAGGGAAATATATAGTGATAAATCATTAATGTAAAAAAAATGCAAGTTTCTCAGATTTATTTCTCAAATAAAGTTTCTCTTATTTTTAATATTATAAAAAATGGAGTCATAGAAATATGAACCATTCCTCAATTGATAGATGGTCAAAGAATATGATCAGGCAGTTTTCATAAAAAAGTAATCAAAACTATAGTCATATAAAAAATGCTCTAAATCATTATTAGAGAAATGAAAATTAAAACAAATGAACTACTACCATGCACCTATCAGATTGGCTAATATGACAGAAAAGGAAAATGACAAATATAGGAGGGAATGTGGGAAACTGCAAAACTAATGTACAATTAGTGAAATTGTAGAGTGATTTAACCATTTTGGAGAGCAATTTGGAACCATACCCAAAGGGTTATAAACCATGCATATCCTTTGCCAAAGCAATTGCACTTCCTAAGACTACTAGGAAAAGGACCAGTGTTGGAATTCAACTGGTTCCCACCAGTTCAGCAGAAACAAAAATCTAATTTTATGTTAAGTTTGGTGAACTGGTTGCTAAAATGCACAATATGGAAATCACAAATTTACATTTCTTACTCTTTCTTAACATTCATTTGCACAAAAGTGTTTTTAAGTTGCCACAATATTGTTCATTTTATCGATAGGTGAAAAAAATTGATGGAACTATGCTTGTAATATTTATTCATTCATTCCTTAAACTCATTATACCTTTGATGAAATGGTGCATTTTAATTCCCTTGTTTTAGTTACTTCATATAACTTTAAGAGAAAAAGTGTCAAACAACCAGGGGGTAAAAAACTGTTATTTGTTTCTGCTTTGTGTTATGCCCCAAATTTCCCCAAGATATTATGGGTGTGCTGGTCTTCCCTGAAAGGTGAAACCAAAAGGAAGCTGGGACACAATGAACCGAAAGAAATATAGATTTCAAGGGTTATCTTATGGCCTATTTCTTTTTTTTATTTAAATATCAGAAGTTTATTTGAAAAAAATGGAAAATGTGAACATTTACATTTCTGAAATGCTATGGCACAGGAGTGTGTGAAAGAGAGGAGAAAATCTTTTCCTTAGCCAAGCATCATTTTAATCATCTGCACACAAGTAAAAAGGTCTGTTACTCCCAAGTAATTAGTCATATAAAACTGATCTCCCTTCATTCTGTTTATTCAGTGAAAGTGCCTTCTCTGGGTTCTTTTATGGTCAGTAGTAGTTTACAATCAAAGAGAGAAGTTACTTGCAACTAAATATAGCCAGAGAAGAAAGCAGAGGTGGAGAGCTCCTGCTAGCATCTGATCCATCTAAATAGACTTAACAATAATGCAAGTATCAGTCCCTTCCTAGCCCAAATCTGAATGAATAACCAGTGTCATCTTTCTCCCCAATCCATTTTGAAGAATGGAAAGGTGGACCAGGAGAGGCTGACATCATTGTTTGTTGCTAGACCAGCGCTGCTAGAGATTCCTAGTGCTGCCTTTTTCTTTAGGGAGATGACCTTTCCACTCTAATTCTTTAAAACTAGGAACCACTAGAAGTTTTGACTTATATTTAGGCATCTTAAGGTAGGAATGATACTAAACCTATCACAGTTGAGAAGTCATGGTTACAGCTATAAATTCATAGCTACAGATTTAATTAGCCTTGCACTAATGTGATAAGTCTTTTTAAAAAAAATATCCATAACTACCTCCACATTCCTAGGCTTAGGCTTCTGTTCCTGTATATATTTAAAAAATAAAATCTTGATTTAGTTTTCTATCTTATCTGATAGAAATAACACCACATTTTAGAGCTACCTGCCTTCTTCAAAGCTAACTTCCAACTCTACATTCTGTCAGGGAGTGCAGTATCCATTCCAATCCTACATATTCCAAGTTTAAAAGTTTACAAAGCTAGTTTTCTGGCCAAGAAGAGGAAGACAAAACTTTAAGTGGTTAATAACAGGATCACAAGAATTGATTTGCTGAAAATAGGTCACACCTTCTCAGATCTTTGATCTTTGGTACAGATATTGGCTACATCAATCCAACATTACTCACACCACAAATCACATGGCACATTTTATAATTAATCATTTGTGATTTTTCTTTTGGCTGTGTAAACAAAGGAAGAAATGCATTAAGAAAACCACTAGGACTTATTTCTCCAAAATACACACCATATGCAAGACCCAGTTCTTCCTTTGATCAAGTCCTTGGGAGAAAGAGAGGATCCAGACGTTACTGTTTGCACTCCCCTTTCTGTGTCCTTTTCTTTTCCTTCTCCTTTCGCTCCTGCTTGGCCAGCTTGTCTTTCTCCCTTTGTAGTTTGTCTTGTTCCTTCTTCCTCTGAGACTCATCCCACAATGAATCTCGCTCCAAATTTTGAGCATTCAGGACATCTTCCATATTGGTGTTTCGAAAGAGAGATTTTTCAGACCCAATATTCATTGTCGTAGCAACTGAACCATCCTTCTCATCCACTTCATCCTCCTCATCTGTTACATTGGCATATTGGGCCAATAGAGCAGCTTTCCGTTGCTTCTCCTCCTCTGACACCATCTTGGGCTTCACTACAATCTGTGCCTGTTTCTCAATAAGGGTAGCAATGGCTTGCACTTCATCTTTGTTTTTCTCTTTGGTGACAACATTCTGGGTTTCCGACCACCGCTCGACACTCTCCCTGCAGATATCAAGGAGTGAGTCTTCTTCCTCTCTGTGGCACTGTGCCTGGCACGGATCCACAAACACCTGTACAGACTCGTTTTACAAATGAGGAAACTGAGGCTCAGAAAAGTTAAGTGAGAGGGTGGAGCCAAGATGGCGACAAGAAGGGCTCGAGTCTTAGAAGCTCTCTGATAAAACTCATAAGCTAAGGACTCTAACTAAACTTTCAAGAGACAGAACCCACAAAGGGACCCAGTGAGGCAGTTCTCCTACTCAAGGTAACCTGGAAAAGAGCAGAAAGGCTCTGCTCCCTGGGTTAGAGAGGCGGCCTGCCAGAGGGGTGGCCCTCCAGAGCCAAAGAACTTCAGCCTCCCGGAGGCAGCCCCAGGGCGCTGGGAGTCACAGCTCACAGCAGCGGGGGAATCTCCTGAGCTGCACCCCGAGGAGCATCAGGCACAAAGTAGGGGAACAGCAGGGGACCTCTGCCAGAGCGAGCACGTGGAGCCCAGCCCTCAGGGCACACAGCAAGCCCAGATCCTGAAACAGAAGCAGGCTGAGCTGGTAAGCAGGAGCCTCCAGGGCATGAGCTCATTGAGCTGAGGGAGGGGAGTGAAGAGAGACTGCAGAGCTCTGTCCTCTGCCTCTGGAACAGGACTTTGGGGCTCTGACCACATTCAGATCTTGATCTCAGTCTAGGCCCTCCCACAGAACAGCACCCCTCCACCTTAGCCCCATGGCAGAGGGGGGTGCTTATGGTCATTCACAGACCAGGAGGGAGGACAGAGCCTCACACACTGAGACCCTTGTGGGAGTGTCCCAAAAGCTCAGGAAGCAGCCCCAGGCCCAGGCTGGGAAAATGAGCAAGCAGAGAAACAAAAGGAAGACTATTGAGAAATATTTTGCAAATGAGCCCAAGAAGGATCAAAATACTCAGTCTGAAGATGAGGAAGCACAAGCTCCTGCATCTAAAGACTCCAAGAAAAACAGGAATTGGGCTCAGGCTATGACAGAGCTCAAAAAAGACTTTGAAAATCAAATGAGGGAGTTAGAAGAAAAACTGGAAAAAGAAAGGAGAGAGATGCAGGAAAAACATGAAAATGAAGTCAACAGCTTAGTCAAGGAGATCCAAAAAAATGCTGAAGAAAATAGCATGCTAAAAACCAGCTTAGGTCAAATGGATAAAACAGTTCAAAAAGTTATTGAGGAGAAGAATGCTTTAAAAATCAAAATTGGCCAGATGGAAAAAGAGATAAGAAAACTCTCTGAGGAGAACAAATCCTTCAGACAAAGAATAGAATTCAGGGAGATTGATGAATTTAACAGAAATCAGGAATCAATACTTCAAAACCAAAAAAATGAAAAATTAGAAGAAAATGTGAAATATCTCATTGAAAAAACAACTGATATGGAAAACAGACTTAGGAAAGATAATTTTAAAATTATTGGAATACCTGAAAAATCATGATCAGGAAAAGAGCCTTGACATCATTTTCAAAGAATTACTACAGGAAAATTGCCCTGATATTCTAGAAGCAGAGGGCAAAATAGAAATGGAGAGAATCCACCGATCCCCCGAGAAAGAGATCCCAAAAAACCAACCCCTAGCAATATTATAAGCAAGTTCCAGAACTCCCAAGTCAAAGAGAAAATATTACAAGCAGCCAGAAGGACACAGTTCAAATATTGTGGAGCTGCAGTCAGGATCACACAGGACTTAGCAGCAACTACATTGGAAGCTCTTAGGGCTTGGAATATAATACACCAGAAGGCAAAAGAGCTTAGAATGCAGCCAAGAATGAACTACCCAGCAAGGCTGAATGTCCTCTTCCAGGGAAAAAGATGGACTTTCAATGAACCAGGGGGATTTTAAATGTTCCTTTTGGAATGGCCAGAGCTGAACAGAAGGTTTGATCTTCAGATACAGGACTCAGTGGGGCAGTTAGGTGGCACAGTGGATAGAGCACTGGCCTTGGAGTCAGGAGTACCTGAGTTCAAATCCGGCCTCAGACACTTTTAATAATTACCTAGCTGTGTGGCCTTGAGCAAGCCACTTAACCCCACTGCCTTGAAAAATCTAAAAAAAACAAAAAAACAAAACAGATACAGGACTCAGGTGAAGCATGGAGATTGGAGGAGAGGGGGGAAATATGAGGGACTTAATGAGGATGAACTGCATGTATTCCTGCATAGAAAAATGATACTGATAATACTCATATGAACCTTCTCAGTTAATAGAGCAGGTAGAGGGAGCTTTTATAGTTGAAGCACAGGAGAAAGCTGAATTCAAAGATAAAATATGGTGTAAAAATGGAGTCAATAGGAAAAAAAGGTAAATGGAATGGGAGAAAGAAAAAGGAGAAGGGGAATAGTTCAAGATATTTCACATAATAAGATTTTTTTATTACAATGAGCTATTGCAATGATATGGAAGGGGGGAGGCAAGGGGGAATGAGGGTACCTTTGCTCTCATCAGAGATGGCTAGGAGAGGAAACAGCAAATATACTCAATGGGGTATAGACAACTGGAGTAAGAAGGAGGGGGGAGCAGGGGGAAGGGGTGGGGATGTGAACCAGAGTAAACCAGCAGTCATCCAGGAACAGGAAGTTGGGCATCTGGGTCAGTGGCAGCAGTTGTGGTTTCCAAACCTCTCAGCCCAGAAATGACAAGGACAACTTCGAAGGTCAGTAGGAAAACTCTGCTGCACCAGAGTAATATTGCAACCCAGGTCAGCATAGGCATCAGCAGTGCATACCCGACCCTAGCAGACAAAGAATAGGACTGGGGAGGAGAGATTAAATCAGCAGCAGAAGCAGCAGTAATGGGCTCAGTCCATCTATATTAAGGGAGTCAAAAGGATATTATAGGGGTCTCTTTGTTATCCCTGAGGCAGGACTATGTTGCTTCATTTATACTCAGATATAAGTTACAGTCCCAGGAAGAAGAACAGAAGCACAACAGAACTTACTGCCAGGAAAGCAGGGACCCTCTTCATAGTCCATCCACAGACCAGAGCACTGGCCATGACTATTTATGAATACTCCCATAAGACCTTGGAAGGATTGAAAACTTGCAGGTCCCTAGTAATAAATAACCCTCAAAAGTTTGAGACAGTGCATCCTCCATTATGGAAGTAGAGTCCCATCTTAACAAAGTGGTAAAATCAAGTCATAGGCTGGGGAAATGATTAGGTAACACAAGAAAAAAATCTGACTATAGGCAGTTACTGTGGTCATATGAAAGATCAAAATACACACTCAAAAGATTCTAAAATGAAAGCTTCCACATCCAAGGCCTCCAGTTAAAATATGAATTGGACTCAGGCTTTGGAAGAGCTCAAAAAAGGATTTTGAAAATCAAATAGGAGAGGTAGAGGAAAAACTTGGAAGAGAAACGAGGGGGACATGGGAAAAACATGAGTCAGCTGCTTGGTGAATGAGATGCAAAAAAATACTGAAGAAAATAATGTCTTAAAAACCAGACTAAGCCCAATGTAAAAAGAGGTCCAAAAAGCCAATGATGAGAAGACAGTCTTAAAAAGAACTGGTCAAATGGAAAAGAAGATGCAAAAGCCCACTGAAGAAAATTCCTTAAAATATAGAATGGAACATAGGGAAGCTGATGAATTTGTGAGAAATCAAGAAACAAAACAAAACCAAAAGAATGAAAAACTAGAAGAAAATGTGAAATATCTCATTGGAAAAAAACAACTGACCTGGAAAACAGATCCAGATGAGACAATTTAAAAATTATTGAACTACCTGAAAGCCATGATCAAAAAAAGACCCTAACATCATTTTTTCAAGAAATTATCAAGGAAAACTGTCATGATATTCTACAAGCAGAAGATAAAGTAGAAATGGAAGGAATCCACCAATCATCACCTGAATGAGATCCCAAAATGAAAACTGTTAGAAAAATTATAGACAAATTTCAGAGCTCTCAAGTCAGGGTGAAAATACTTCAAGCAGTCAGAAAGAAACAATTCAATTATTGTAGAGCCATAGTTGGGATAACACAAGATTTAGCAGTTTCTATATTAAAACAGTAGAGTGGAATATGATATTCTGGAAGTCAAAAGAGCTTGAATTACAACCAAGAATCAACTTTGCAGCAAACTTGAACATACTCTTTCAGGGGAAAAGATGGATATTCAATGAAATAGGGGACTTTCAAACTTTCCTGATAAAATGACTAGAGTTGAACAGAAGATTTGATCTGCAAATATAAGACTCAAGTGAAGTATAAAAAAGTAATCAGGAAAGGCAAATCATAAGGGATTTAATGTTGTTGAACTGCTTATATTCCTGCATGAGAAGATGATACTGATATATTAGGGAAGATAGAAGGAGCAGATATAGACAAGTCATGGGTCAGAGATGAATTTGAAGGGTTAATATATTAAAGAGATAAAGTAATAGGTGAGAGAAGAATGTACTAGGAAAAAGGAAAAGGGGGAGGTACAATGAGATGTTATTTCACATAAAAGAGGCAATTAAAAGCTTTTGTAGTAGAGTGGAAGAGGGGGGAGGTAAAGGGGAATGAATTAACCTTATTTTCATTGAAATTGTCTCAGAGAGGGAATAACATAAACACTCAATAGAAATCTATCTTACTCTAGAGGAAAGTAAGAGGGGAAAGGAATGGGAGAAGATGATAGAACAGAGGGAAGATTGTGGGAGGGAGTATTTAGATGCAAAACACTTTTGAGAGGGAATGGGTAAAAAGAGAGAGTAGAATAAATGGGGGTAGAGGAAACAGGATGGAGGAAAATAGAGTTAGCAATAATGACTGTGGGAAAAAAGTATTGAAACAAGTTTCTCTGATAAAGACCCCATTTCTCAAACATGGAGAACTGAGTCAAATTTAAAAAAAATAAGTCATTTCCCAACTAACAAATGGTCAAAAGATTTGAGCAGTTTTCAAATGAGGTTATCAATGCTATCTATTTAAATCATTTAAAAAAATGTCCAAGCTCACACTGGCAGGAGAAATACAGGTGGAAACAATTCTTTTTTTTTTTTTTTTTTTTTTGGTAAGGCAAGTCAAGTGGCTTGCCCAAAGCCACACAGCTTGGTAATTATTATGTGTCTGAGGCCAGATTTAAACTCAGGTACTTCTGACTCTAGGGCCAGTGCTCTATCCACTGCACCACCTAACCAGCCCTGGTACAATTCTGAGGTACTACCTTATACCTATTGAATTGGCTAATAGGACATAAAGGGGAAAAATTACAAATATTGGAGGGGATGTAGGAAAAATGAGACATTAATGCATTGTAGGAGGAGTTGTGAAAAGATTCAACCATTCTGAAGAGCAATTTGGAACTATGACCAAAGGGCTATAAAAACCATGTCTACCCTTTGACCTAGCAATGTCACTCCCAGGTCTATATTCCAGAACAGATGAAAAACAGGAAGGAAAGGACCTATACATAGAAGGATATTTATAGCAGCTCTTTTCTGGTGGCAAGGACCAGGAAATTGAGGATATGCACACCAAATTGGGGAATGGCGGAACAAATTGTGGCATATGATTAAGATGAAACGCTATTTCTGTTAAAAGAAATTATGAACAGGATGTTCTCATTAAAAAACTTGCATGAGCAGATGCAAAGGGAAATATATACAGAGTAATAGCAATGTTGTAGGATGGTCAGTTGTGCATGACTTACCTTACTCAAGAGAACTCTGAAGGACTTTTGCTAAAGAATACCATCCATCCCAAAGACAGAGCTGATGGTGTCTGAATTAAGACTGATGCATACTCTTTTTTATTTAATTTTATTTATTTATTTATTTTATTTTTCTTGTGGTTCTTTTTTAGGGGGTGGAGGTATGTTTACTTTTACTACATGACTATTGTGGTAATGTTTTCATGACTATATATATATATATGTATATATATATATATACATATATATATATATATATATTTTTTTTTTGTAAGGCAAATGGGGTTAAGTGGCTTGTCCAAGGCCACACAGCTAGGTAATTATTAAGTGTCTGAGACGGATTTGAACTCAGGTACTCTTGACTCCAGGGCCGGTGCTTTATCCACTACGCCACCTAGCTGCCCCTGACTATATATTTTTTTAAAAAAATTATCTAATCTCTCTTCCCACCCCACAAAGAAGGCAGTCTGTTAGTCTTTACATTGTTTCCATGGTATACATTGATCTAAGTTGAATGTGATGAGAGAGAAATCATATCCTTAAGAAAAAAATAAAGTATAAGAGATAGCAAAATTACATAATGAGATAACATTTTTTTTTAAATTAAAGGTAATAGTCTTTGGTCTTTGTTCAAACTCCACAATTCTTTCTTTGGATTTAGATGGTATTCTCCATCACAGATATCCCAGAATTGTGTCTGATTGTTGCACTGATGGAATGAGCAAGCCATTATGGTTGATCATCACCCCCATGTTGCTGTTAGGGTCTACAATGTTTTTCTGGTTCTGCTCATCTCACTCAGCATCAGTTCATGCAAATCCTTCCAGGCTTCTCTGAATTCCCATCCCTCCTGGTTTCTAATAGAACAATAGCATTCCATCACATACACGTACTACAGTTTATTAAGCCATTCCCCAATTGATGGACATTCACTCAATTTCCAATTCTTTGCCACCATAAACAGGGCTGCTATGACTATTTCTGTACAAGTTATGTTTTTACCCTTTTTCATCAACCATTCAGGGTATAGACCCAGTAGTGGTATTACTGGATCAAAGTGTATGCACATTTTTGTTGCCCTTTGGATGTAATTCCAAATTGCTCTCCAGAAAGGCTGGATGAGTTCACAGCTCCATCAACAATGTGTTAGTGTCCCAGATATCCCACATCCCTTCCAACATTGATCATTGTCCTTTCTGGTCATATTGCCCATGACTATACATTTTTAACCTATATCAAATAACTGCTTTCTGAATGATGGGGATTGGGGTGGGAGGTAAAAAGAGATTTTGCAACTGAAGGTTTTAAAAGTGAAACTTATTTTTGTATGTAACCAGAGAAAAATAAAATAAAGAAATGATGAACAGGATGTCCTCAGAAAAACCTTATAAGAAAGACCTATGTGAATTGATGCAAAGTGAAATGAGTAAAACAAGAACTTTGTACATATAACAGCAATATTATGTGATAATCTACTGTGAATAATTTAGATATTCTCAGCAATCCAATAATCCAAGACAATTCTAAAGACCTCATGATAAAAGCTATAGAGAAACAATAGATAGAGCCTGAATGTAGATTGAAGATTTTTTTCCCTTACTTTATTTTTCATGTTTTTTTTGTCTATTTTTCTTTCATAATATGACTTATATGGAAATGTATTTTGCATGACTACACATATATAGTCTATGACAAATTTCCCTCAATGAGGGGAGGAATGGGGAGAAGGAGAGAAATTTGGAACTCAGAATTTGGTAAAAGAATGTTAAAATTATTTTGGCGTGTAATTGGAAAAATATTAAATAAAAAAAAGAAGTTGGGTTTCAGGTGGGCCCCAAAGGTAGATAAGCAGTCCTTAAAAAGGTGTCAGGAAGTCTTCACATCAGTCCTCCTTGAAACTATATTGGTGTTCTTCAGATGCTGCTGGTTTAGCAATCATATGTAAAAGGAATTAAAATTAATTTGATGTTTTCCTTTTTTATAATATCTCATTTGTTTCAGTCATCCATGATT
The DNA here is from genome assembly GCF_037893015.1 of Macrotis lagotis. NCBI lineage: Eukaryota > Metazoa > Chordata > Mammalia > Peramelemorphia > Peramelidae > Macrotis > Macrotis lagotis. The sequence continues at coordinate 204,587,308 of NC_133664.1, read as the reverse complement.
TGAGAACAACAACCACTAAAACATATATAGGGACAGTTACATGGCACAGGGGATAGAGTAGTGACCCTGGAGTCAGGAAGACCTGAGTTCAAATCCAGCTTCAGACCCTTACTAGTTATGTGACCCTGAGTAAGTCACTTAAACCTGATTACCTAAAAATAACAACCAAAACACATATAGTCAGTAATTCAAAGCATATTTCCACATTGGTTATATTAGAAAATCTTTGTCTCATTCTGTACACAGTCCTTGTGCTCTGCCAGAAGATGGTTAGCAGCCCCAGCACTACAATTGTACATAGTTGGTGATTGATATGTGTGGAGCAAATGAATACCTAGTCATTTCTTAAAATCTTGTCTTAAACTATAATTCTTTCTTAACAATATTTGTTTTATATTTTCCAGCTTAAAGATCTTGATGGAGAAGGCTAAAGCAAAATGTGAGCAGAATAGTTCTACTTTCCCTCAATCATTGTTTACATAGCACCATCTCCTAAGCACTGAGCCTTTTTTCCTTTGTTTAGCTTTTTGCTGCTAACATAGTTAAAAAAAATTCTTTTACTTCTCATTCTGGGCTTTAGCTTTAAAGACTGCATGCTTGGGAATGTTTATTTTTAAGTCATGGAGAGAGTAGACTATCTCCTATCTGCTCAGACTGAGCTTATACTATACATAATCCAAATGAAGAATAGAACTGACTTGGGAAATCTCTGGTTAGAAGGCTCTCCAAGTGACCTTTTTGTTAGGTTTTCAGAGAAAAGATCTGTGCTAATTGCTTGGAGTTGGGGGAGTTCTAGTTGCTATACAAGCAAGGTGACACAATGGATACAGTCCAACCCTAGTTTACTGTACTTGAAAAGGAGATAATATCTTGTCTTCCCCCCAGGCTATAAGAGGTCTCTTTTCACTGCTCTGGAAGAATTAGAGATAAAAAGCTTATGTGAGGCCATTTTGCATATTTGTGTTCCTATCCTCTCTCTAGTTCTGACTTTGCTTGTATTCCCTTTGGCAAATCATTTAACCTTTCTGGGCCTCAGTTTCCTCATATGTAATATGAAAGGGTTGGATTATGTGATCTTTGAAGTCCCACCCAACTCTAATTCTACTATCCCTATATAAAACCTTAACCTGTCTTTTTACAGTTTCCACCTCTTGCATTTTATTTTGCAATTTGGAACCAAACAGAGTAAATTTTGATTCCTTTCTCACATAACAACCCTTTCAAGCTCTGGAGGTCAACTATCTTATTCCCTTATGTCTTCTCTTAGACCCATTATTATCCTGCAAGCCTTCCTCTGGATGCCCTCTACATATCAACATCCTTTTTGATTAAAGCTGAGTACAGTAGCACTATTACCTCTGCACTTCTGTTATCTTTAGGGACTTCCATACCTCACTGTTACACATGTATTAAGCTTAAAATCCACTAATACTACTTGATTTTTTTCATGTAAATTGCTTTTAGTCATGTCTTTTCTATCATGACATTTATTCTACTTAGGAATTAGATATTTTGAAGTCAAATGTAAGATTTTCTATATTTTTGGAAGCAGTTATTAAGACCTATTCTGTGTGGAATACTATGTTAGGTTCTGGGAGAAAATGCAAATAGGATACTGGCACTGTCCTCATTAAGCTTGCAAACTATTGATGGGATATATCAGAAACATATAATTCTGGGCTCTTTCAAATATGGACCTCTTGAGAGCCACTGCAGGTTCAAGGCAGGCTCACAATACAATTCACAAACCCCCATCTATTTTTCCTCTTATAATAATTTAAAACAAAAAGACTTAACTTTTATGAAACTGAATATCAAAATATATAACAAATAAAATACTCTTATAGAGGCAGGGACACATTCTCCTATAGATTCCCCCATTACCTTTGAAAATCAGCAACAAACAAACATAAGGAGAGAATAAATTTAACTAGCTAGCTACAACTCATACTCCTAGGAGGGCACCCCAGAGGATCCTCTTTCCTTCTCTGAAGTTATCACCATTGGTGTCATCTGCTTGGATGGTTCTTCCACCAAGTTGCAACTTGTACAGTTCATTACCCAAGAGCTATTGCTCAGGAACATTAAGCTGTCTGCTTATGATTTAAGGTAATAAGCATCTGAGAGGATTTGAATTCTGGTCCTCTGACTTCAGAACTAAAGCTCTTTCCATTATACTAGATCAGAGCTGAAGGTCAAGATATGGAAACTGACTATGTAGATACTACACATTCTATGAAGTTACATTCTTTGGAAATAGAAGAAAAAAGACAGTGGTGCAATGAAACAAGCTCTACAGTCATAGGCCCTGGATTCAAAATGAGGTTCTACCTATCACTTATCTATGAAGATGAGCTCCTTGAGTTCAATTACTTTGATACAATGAACATAAATTTACTTAATGTCAATGGAGTAAAAAATGGGGAAAAGTTACAACCTCCAGTTTGACCAAGATTTATATCATTGCTTTTTTGAAAATTAAAATATAAATTATATATGTATATATTAAAAAGGAATCACAAGATATACTTAATAAAGGACTTTATAAAGGATATGGTTTTTGGGGTAGACTGATGTCTGAATGAGCAAGGACTCTTTCAACTACATCTCTCAGTAGGTTTTTTTTAATTTTTAAAAATCTTTTTATTTATTTAAGGAAATGGAATTTAAGTGACTTGCCCAAGGTCACACCACCAGGCAGTTATTAAGTGTCCGAGGTCGGATTTGAACTCAGTTCCTCCTGTTTCCAGGGCTCTAACCACTGTGCCACCTAGCTGCCCCCTCTTGGGAGGTTTTGAAAGTAAGCTGTGTGTTTCACAATAGAGTACTGTTGGTGACTTCCCCGAGAAGAGGCAGAGTCTACCAGAATTGTGTACCATAGAAGCATGATTTCTAGGAGATCGAAAAAACTGGAATAAAACAAATTTAAGGGGAGGCAGAAGAGAAAAGGACCAGTGAGAATGTAGATGAGGTGGGAAATAGCCACTTGAGGTTTTCTCCTCAGAGCCTCTCTTCTCTTCCTGGTTCACAGATAATAAAGTATTTTTACTTGTCACATATAGCAGAATCTAGGTCCATAAATCCTGATAGAAAACTCCTGAGGCCTGATATAAGGACCAGTATATGTAAGAATCAAGAAATTTCTCTATTCTTCTTGGGAAGAGTTGAGAGTAAAAGAGCTAATGAGAAGACAGAGAAATTTTTCCTCTTGTTGAAGGGCAACAGCATAGGGAATGCAGAGATTAAATTCATGGGGCCTAAGAGATCAAGGTCACATTTTTGCTGCTGATATATAAATGAGAGCCATAGTTGATTTGTGATCTGTTAGTTGAAGAATCTTGATATCATAGTACTTTTATTCTTAAAGTAAATCGTTCTCTTAAAAAATATTTTATTTGTTTTTCCAACTACATGTGATGGTAGTTTTTACCAGTTATTTTTTTGGGCAAAGTTTTGAGTTTTACATTTTTTTCCCTCCCTCCCTTCCCCCTCCTCCAATAGAAAGCAATATGATATAGATTTTAAATTTATAACCATCTTATAAATCCATATTGATCATGTTATGAGAGAAGAATCAAATTCAAACAGAAGAAAACAGAGAGAAAAAAATGGCAATACATAAGACAACTTAAAAATTGAAGATAATAAGCATTGGTCTTCATTTAAACCTCACAGTTCCTTCTCTGGATATGGATGGAATTTTCCATTACAAGTCTTTTAAAATTGTCTTTGATTATTGTATTGCTGAAATGAATAAATCCATCATGGTTGATCATCTCCCCATGTTGTTATTAAGGGATATAATGTCCTTCTGGAGCTGCTCATTTTACTCTGCATCAATTCATACAATTCTTTCCAGGCTTATCTGAAATCCTAAACCTCATGATTTCTTATAGAACAGTAGTGTTCCATCACATACATATACTGCAATTTGTTCAACCATTCTCCAATTGCTGGGCATTCCTTCAATGTACAACTCTTTACTGCTACAAAAATCACTGCTATGAATATTTTTGTACATGTGGGATTTTTATCCTTTTTCTGAACTCTTTGGGATACAGACCCAATAGTGGTATTGTTGGATCAAAAGGAATGAACATTTTTATTGCCCTTTAGGCATAGTTCCAAATGCTTTCCAGAAAGGTTGGGTCAGTAAACAACTCCACCAACAATGCATTAGTGTCTCAGATTTCTCACATACCCTCTACCATTGATCATGTTCCTTTCTGGCCATTCTAATATGTGTGAGGTAATACCTCAGAGATATTTTAATTTGCATTCCTCTAATCAATAATAATTTAGAACAATTTTCTATATGACTATAGATAGCTTTAATTTCTTTTTCTGTGAATTCTCTTTTCCTATTTTTTTTATTAATTGGGGAAAAATCATTCTTGTTTTCACTGCACTTTGAGGAGATGTGATAAGTCCTGACTGATCTAAGTATGAGTAGATGTAGTGTGTGAGGGCCATCATTACACAAAGTGGTAGCTTCTCAGGATAATAATCTAGAATGTTTTTACAGTACTGGAATAATTGTCTTAATAATGATAAAAATAATAAGCATTTATAGAATGTTTTAAGGTTTGTAAAGCATATTGTAAATATTTCATTTGATTCTCACAGCATCCTTGAGAGGTAGGTGCTACCATTTTGTCTATTTTACAATTGAAGAAACTATAAATGGACAGAGAAAGTAGATGAACAGAAGAAAGAGATGGACAGAAGTTAAGTGACTTATCCAGGATGACACAGCTAATAAATGTTTGAGACTGGTTTTGAACTTAGGTATTCCTGGCTGAAGGTTCAGCATTCTGTACATGGTACCACCAGCTATCTAATGCTCAAACCCTAAAAAAGGATTGTTTTGCTACACCTATACATATGAATGGTCAGAAATAGGGTGAAGCAGGAGATAGACAATGTACCTTACCACTTGTACTTAGCATTTGACCTTTTTTTAAGAATTATTTGAAGAGTAGGCATGGAACATTTTGGATTCTCAGAGACACTGCTCTTTGATAAAAATTAAATAGGAATCTTCAGAGATTTCCTTTCTCTAAACTAGAGACAAGTGTCTAGTAGAGACTCAACTCTCAGTGGATGAGAATCAAATGGACATTAGCTAGGTAGGAATGGCATGCTCTGTAATGGAAGTCCCTGCTCAGGATTTCTAGAGAGGTAGATTCCTTCTAGTTAAATTTCTAAGAAATAGATTGTTCAGGGGCAGCTAGGAAGCTCAATAGATAGATCACTGGCCCTGGAGTCAGGAGGACCTGAGTTCAAATGTGACCTCAGACTCTTAATAATTGTCTAGCTGTGTGACCATGGGCAAGTCATTAACCCCATTGCCTTAAATAAAATTAAAAGAAATGGATTGTTCATTTCTTAAAGAAGGTTGAGAAGGATTTTTTTCCTTCCCACAAGTAGGATTTTTTTCTGGTATGATGACAAAGTGTATTAAGTTTTCTTTCTTTTCCTAAAAGAACTATAGCCAGAAGAGTGATAGCAGGCAGCATCCCAGCTAAAGACTCTAGTTGATGCCAGAACTTGGTGGCAGAGAAAAGCTCTACAGATTTACGTCTAGTAGAGCTTGAACTGACAGTTCAGTGCTAGTAGAGATACAATGAGCGGCAGCCAAGTAAGACCAGTAGGGAGCAATATCTGGCAGAGTCTAATTCGTCCAGTTGAACCAAGGAGATAAAATTGCCAGAAAGCATTGGCAGCCCTGCAGCATTGCAGTCATGTACTGACTCTCTACATGTGTGTCTTGGCTACATTTGTCCCTTATATGAAGGCAACTCCACAAATAATGTGATTACATTTATTTCCCATGTGTGGGCATCTCTACTCATGTTCTATATGTGTTCTATTCTCATAAATGGTGTGTCTATTTATGGGAAATTGTGCTTCAGGGTGGGTGAGGAAATGCTTTATTTACATGATGTTATTGCATTTTGCTTTTGTTGTGTGATGTCTGGCTGACTAATAAAGGCAGAGGCTCATGAGCTATGGCTTTGTGTAGATGACTTTGCAGAGAATCTTGAAACTGGGGTATCCTTGTCAGATGAATCCACTTAATAAGAGATAGGGTGGGCTTTCAGGCCAGACATTAATGAAATGAACTTTTATATCATATTCTCTACTGAGACTTTTAGATCAAACAGATCTCTGCCAGTTATGTATTCATTTAGAAAACCACAAATTCACATTATTTATATTTGATTATATTTTTAATAAACATTTCTCAATTATACATTTAATTTTGTTCAGGTTGAAATCTGGAGTTTTATGCCTGTCTGCAAGTTTGACACCCTTGGTTAGACAATGCATGCAACTTATTCAGTGTCTTGATTTTTCTCAATTAAAGCAGCTGCTTCCTGTTTCTCAAGAATTCTTTCTTTAGAACTATAGTTTCATTAGGTGACCTGATAAATATAAATAATGAGGGTAGTGGTGAGATATAAAGTCTAAAATAGAATGAATTTTGGCATGATTCAGACCTAGGTTCTAGGTTAAGTGGAAGAAACTGAGTTCATTCTATAAAAGTCAATCAGTACTTTTAAATGTTTTTTAAATGCTCAGCCCTAAACTAGGAGTTTTGGAGGAATATACAAGAAATATAATTCTTAGGAGCTATCCTTTTGAATCTAACAATTGAACTGAAATGATAAGACACACTTGAAACAGTTGAATAACAATCCTGCCTATACCACATAGAACTGTGCTAAACTTGCATCTACTGAATGATAAAGATAATTCCTACTATAGTAGTTCCAAGTAAGTAGCCATGATGACAAAGAATCTTGAGATCATACCATATAAGTATAACATTGGTGAGCTCTGACTCTATTATCTAAGGGTCAGGTATATTACATTTCAACCCTACCCCCAGATTTTTCCCTTAGGGGGGTCAATGGAGTTTCTCATCTCTTCTATGGGCTCATTCCCCCACTGATCATATTCCCTCCAAGGGATCCAAGTACAACAGTGTTATTTAACTACTTAACAGAAATTTTTTTAAAAAGGAATATTTCTTTTAAAGATAAGGCAAGAACAAACATACATTTTTTTCTTTAGACCTCAGAAATATAATTCCCCTGTGCCATCTTGGCTTCTGGAGAGGTGAGGGGGGACTAGGTTCACAATTTTAGTTCAGATCTCACAAAGCATTAATCCTGACAAGATCCAAGTCCAACAACTCCATCCTCTTTCTCTTATATCCCAGGTCCCTGGCTTCCCAGGGCTTTCCTGCTGAACTGGTTGCAACATCTGGTGTGGAATTCTGAGTTCCATTGACACTCTATGGCTCAAACTCAAGACTCCATTCCCTAAGAAGAAAAAGAAAAAGAAAAACTGTATTCAAACATTAAGTCCATTAAGTCCATTTCCAATCTCCCCTCTTCCTGAGAAGAGGAGAGATTACTACATGACATGTCCCTGTAATGATATCCCTGGATGATGCTATTTACAAGATTTTAGATTGCCTCCATCAGGTAGTTTTAAAAATATTTCCAATTCTGGCTGCACAGTCAATGGAAGGGTGATGCTCCTAACTATAGGGTAGACCAATACAGAATGTCCATGCATATTTCAAGTCTCTTGTGTAACAAAGCAGGTTTCTTGGGTTTCTGCCATGAATACTTCCATTTTTGGTATGCAACATATCTTGTTACATTAGGGTAAGTTGAAGGAAGCTAGATGGTTCAGTGGATAGAGTGGACCTGTAGTCAGGAATATGTGAATTCCAATCTGTCTGACAAAATATTTTTTTGAGAGTTTGGGCAAGTAGTTTAACCTCTATTTGCTTTAATTCACTGAAGAAGAACATGGCAAACCATTCCAATATTTTTGCCAAGAATACTTCATCAACAGTATTGGTGTGCTATGGTCTACAGGATCACAAAGAGTTGGACTGACTGAAGACAAGGTGAAGGAATTGGGAATGTTTATGTAATATTTGTGTTATTGTGCAGTCTGAAGACCTGTGATGGCTTTGATTTCTTTCGCCTCCTGCCCTAAGCTCACTTCCTTGGTGGCATCATGCTCCAGTGGTTTGTTCTTTCAGGGGAAATCCAATTGAACCTCACATTCAAGTTTTAGGGTTCTGCTTAAGAGAATTTATAGTATCTTTCAGAAAACTTAGACCCCAGAGAGATCTTAACCTAGAATTCTAGCATCAAGGTTTGTGAAATTCAAAACCTCTAAGGAATATCTCTTTTTGAACACTCTGATCTCCTGCCAGCACATAATGAGAATAAACTAATCTATAAAAAGAGAATTGATACATGAAAAATAACCAGCAATGCTTTTAGCACTGGCATGGTGGATAGCAAAAAAGGACATAGTTGTATTTTTTCAGCACCCTCTAAGGAAACAAAGAAAAGGAAAAGGTAAGGGGAAAACAGCCACTGTACTGTAATGCTGCATGGGAAGAGGTGGGATTTATTTCCAGTCAGGCCTTTCCTCCAGTTGGGTTGTTGCACTCCATGATGATGCTGGCCACCTGAGGGAATCCCAAATGGTTTTCCACTTCTTTAAACAGTCTCTGCCCTGTTTGTTTCTCAGTCCTCCCAACTGTTCTCTTCTGTTTTTCTTGCTTGTGTCCTAAACTTTGTGTGACTGCCAGGTCTCATTCCCTCTGGACCCAAACTCAGAACAGCTGGGACAAAATGACCTTCTTCTGAAGGGAGTCACTGAATTTTCCCTGGTAGCTATTCATTCACCAGAATAGGAGGGTATTTCACATAGCTGCTTTCCAAATATATGAAGATAGCTTATTAGCATGTTATGTTTGGCCTCAGATGGGAGAAGTTGCAGATGGAGATTTTGATTTATGAAAAAAAACTTCTTAATAATTAGAACTTTCCAATAAAGCTGCCTTGGGTTGGGATAAGTTCTCTGTCTGTGGAGATCTCTGAAAAAAAGACTTGGTGGTTGGAGCAGCTGGGTGGTGCAGTACTTAGAGCACCACTCCTGGAATCAGGAAGGCCTGAGTTCAAATTCCTACTTAGACACTTAATAATTACCTAGCTGTGTGACCTTGGACAAAGTGTTTAACCCTTTTGCCTTGGGGAAAAAAACAAAAACAACAACAAACTAAAACAAGGCTTGGTGACTCAATTGTCAGAGATTTTGAATTGTATATTCTTGTTCTTAGAACAAAGCTATAGAAAGAAGCAAAGGGTTAGTAGATCAGTATGTTGACTTTATTTTACATGCTCAGTTGGAAACATTGCTCATCTTTACCATTGATGAGACAAGTATATCCCTTGGAGAAAGTTTCCATTTGCAAAGGTGATATGGTTGCTGGACAAAGGGGTGAGGGTTAGGAGCTGGGAAATTTGTCAACTTGCTGTATAATTTTGGGGAAGTCACTAAATGAATGGCTTACTTAGATGAATCCTATCATTCTTTTTTAAGTTTTATGGGCATATTTTGTTTTTATATTACAAACATTTCCAGATTTCTCCTACTCTATGAGAGATAGCTTTTAATGAAGTAAAACAATAAAGCAAACCCGACTATACAGTGACTTCATATAGAAGTGCATGTGACATTCCATGTCTGTAGATATAAACAGTCTCTAGACTCTTTAAAAAAGAATTTTTAGTTAATAGAAATCTATTTATTTTTCTCCCACCCCACCCCCACTAAAAAACTGAAGAGGAAAAACAAATTTCTTGTAATAAATTTATGCATAATCTAGCAAAACAAATTCTCTCAATGACTTAAGACAAAAATCTATCTCAGTTTACACCTCAAATCCACCACTTCTCTGTCAGGAGATAGTCTGTTTCATCATCAGATCTCTATAATTATATATAAAGATTGTATTGATCATAGTTTTTGTAATTTTCAGAGTTGTCTTAAGAATGTTTTTGTTATGTAAATTGTTTTCCTAGTTTTACTAATTTCATTTTTTTATCATGGTTCATTTTTACAGTATAGCTTATTTCAATCTGTATCAGTTCTTTTAAGTCTTTCAGTGTCTCTTGGAAATCAGCTATTTTCTTTTTTCTTACATTACAATATACATTTTATCACATTTTTTGTGCCATAATTATTGTAGTCACTCCTCAGTTAATGAACCTCTCTTTATTTTATTTTCTGTTTTTCCCCCCACTTTAGAGAGAGCAGTATACACACACAGACACACACACACACACACACACACACACACACACACACACACACACACACATTTTATGTAGGATCCTTCCAGTTTGAGGTTTAATAAAACAAGCTGCTCTATTTAGGATTGTCCGCATTAAGGACCTAAGAGAAGTATGAGACACTGGCTAGGCTGTGGAGGAATTCATAATCTTGCTGGAGAGAAAAAATTAATTCATGTGAAACAATTGGATAACAGTATGAGCTAATATATAATTAAATGATGTTATCTGGCAAAACATCAATGCTACAGGAATATACAGAAGATACAGAGCAATGAGAGATGGAGTAGTCAGTGTAGATTTTATTTGGGATATGGAAATTGAACTGATGCTTGAAGAAATGATAAGATTTGAATATACATAGAGATGGGGGGGAGGGGGAAATGGGTTTGGGGAGGGGAAAATGGAAGGACCATAGGAGAGGCCAGACTGAGGAAAGAACCTGAGGGACATTGAATATGTAATGTATGAAGGAAAGGACAAAATTAAGAGAAAATAAAATTTGATTATTATTGAATTTGGACAGGCTCTTTAGGTTGGTCTTTGATGTTTTTGTCCTTTATTCTTGAAGAAGTCCATGACATCAGGGAGGTGATGCCATGACAAGCTCATGAATTTTCCTCCAGAGCCATCAGGGTTCAGTGGCAAGATATTAATCAGGAAGACTGGAGATGACCCTGGATGTGAGGCAATCAGGGTTAAGTGACTTGCCCAAGGTCACACAGCTAGTAAGTGTCAAGTATACTCTTGTCCTCACTCCAAGGTTAATGCTCTATCCCTTGCAACACCTAGCTGCCACTGGTTGGTCTTTTGTATTTGATTATATAAATCTCTTTAGGTACTTAAGTCCTGCAGCATTTTTTGTGGTACTTCAAGGCCTGATAAAATTTTGAAAAGGGGAATCTCATGGCAAGATTAATATTAGTTTGGAACAATAGGAGAACATCCCAAAGAATTTAGTAGGAAGAAAATGAAAAACTTATTTCAGGGACCACTTAGAGTTAAAATTATAAAGAACACAAGTTCTCTCAGATGCCTTCCCTCCTTTTTGTTCCTTCATTTTAGTTATCCAGTACTGTTGTATTATCACCTGTGGATTCATATATTTGACTCCCAAGGACCCCAAGGACTACACTATGTAAATTCATACATATGAAATGTCCTGTGCAGACTCCCTTCCCTTTATCCCCCAATACTATCATTACTAACATACTATCACTACTAACTTATCAGACCTATGTTTGCTCTCAAGAGGCTATATCTTCTCTAGAAGACAACTTGCTAATCTGAAAAGTTAGCTTACATATATATGTATATGTATATGTATATGTATATGTATATGTATATGTATATGTATATGTATATGTATATGTATATGTATATATATGTAATAATATGAATCTGATGGTTATTCAGAAGCTTTTCCTTCTCATGTAATTAAATTTTATCTTTGTAATGGTCACTATCTCTTAATTAGTCAAAACTATATCTCTGTTATTTTAATATAATTTTACTATAAAGAGCATGACTCTATTTAAAGTATATATGTAATATGGTGTAAGGTATTGACCTAAGTCTAATTTCTGCCAGATTTCTTAATGATTTTCTAAGGAATTAAAACCTAAAAAGTTTTTTTCCCTAAATACCTTATATTTTCTGTTGTTATCAAATTCCTTTTAAACCAGCACCAGATGATTTTGATAAATGATTTTTTAATAATGTAATTTAGATCTGGAAGTACAAATATCCCTTCACTCCTACCTTTTCCCTGAAATTTTTACTGCTATTTTGGATCTTTTTTCCCCCCTTTCATGTGCAGACTGACTTACCCTCATTCCCTGGAAAGTCACATGGATTAAATTTTACCCTGCTCCTCTCCAGTGTTTTCTGGTACCCTTAAGTAAGTTTGCAATATCTAGACTCTGTAAATGGCTCAAACCTCTATTGATAGTGATTCATTTCAAGTGTATGTTCAGGGGACCCCTGCATTCCAGTTCCATTTAGCCATAAATAGCTGAATTAATCTTTCCTCTTTACTTTTTGCCTCCTTCCCTGACAGCTGAACATTAAGGATATAAAAGTCTCTCCACGTGCTGGACAATTCACATTTTAATGATCTCAGTCCCAGAACCAAATGACTTTTGAACTTTATCCTGATGGATTTTAGTCCACTTTCCTTCATGTCTTGTAGAGCATCACACATTCTGGTCTCCTGCCTCAGTTCCTTAGTTCTCTGAGTATTATGTGGTAGCACAGGGGCCTCCCATGCTGCAGTCTCAGACACATTTTTTAAAAATCTCTTTTAGAAATTCTTATTGGGCTTGTATCTAAACTGTATTTTTCTTTAAGTCATTGCTTGTAGATGTTTTAACATTGTTGTCTTCTGAGTTTGTGACTTGAGTTTCCTGTCACCATAGTAGTTTTATTGGAGGTCAGGCTCTTTTTTTTTATTGTTAATTCATTTTTTCCAACTTATTTCTTAGCTTTGAACTTTATATTAGAGAAAGACTCTTCTTACTTTTGCTGGGTGTGGGGAGAATTATCTCAAGCTTCTGCATTTTTCATCCCACTGTTTTCACAACCAATTTGGGAGTCTATAAGTTTTCAGTTTTTCCAAAGTGATATGACCTGGGGAAAGATGTGGTCACTGATCTCCTTGTCTGCACTCTGATCATTAATTAAGAATGACTTCTGCTTTCTTATCACAGGAAGCATCTGCAATCTACCCTAAAACTGCTACTAGGAACTAGGACTCTCTCTTTCTCTCTCTCTCTCTCTCTCTCTCTCTCTCTCTCTCTCTCTCTCTCTCTCTCTCTGAATTTTATTGTGTTTCTTTTGATATTCTGCCATCTTGGCTCTGATACAATCCCAAGGTTTTGTACTTCCCTATTCTGCCTACCTTGACTTTCTTAATGCATCCTTAGATTGTATTGGCTTTTTTTTTTAGGTTTTTGCAAGGCAAATGGAGTTAAGTGGCTTGCCCCAAAGGGCACACAGCTAGGTAATTATTAAGTGTCTGAGACCAGATTTGAATCCAGGTACTCCTGACTCCAAGGCCGGTGCTTTATCCACTATGCCACGTAGCCGCCCCATTTCTTTCTTTTTTTTAAAAAAAAAATTTTAAATTTATTTTTCCAACTATGTGCAATGGTAGTTTTCAATAATAATTTTTTTCTAGATTTTGAGTTTTACATTTTTTCTCTCTCCCTACCTTCCCTCCCCTCTCCCCCTGAAAGAAAGCAATCTAATATAGGTGCTACATGTATTATAACCATGCTACCATATTAATTAACCATATTAATCATGTTGTGGGAAAAGAATCAAATCAAAAAGAAAAAATACATTAGAAAGGGGGAAAAAAACATAATACCTAAGACAACTCTTAAAAACTGAAGATAGTAAGCTTTGGTCTGCATTTAAACTCCACAGTTCTGTCTCTGGATATGGATGATATTTTTCCATCACCAATCTTTTAGAATTATCTTTGATTATTATGCAAATGAACAAGTTCATCATAGATGATCATCACCTAATGCTGCTGTTTCTGTGTATAATGTTCTACTACTGCTTACTTCATTCAGCATCCGTTCATACAAGTCTTTCCAGGCTATTTTGAGGTCCCATTCCTTATGATGTCTTATAGAATAGTGCTTCATCATATTCATATACCACAGTTTATTCAGTCTTTCCCCAATTGATGCATTCTCCAATTCAGAATCCCCTTAAATTCTAATTCTTTGCCACTATGAAAGAAACTGCCATAAATATTTTTGTACATGTGGGTTTTTTTTACCCTTTTTTGTGATTTCATTGGGATACAGACCTGGTAGTGGTATTACTGGATCAAAAGGTATGAACAGTTTTATTGCCCTTTGGGAGTAATTCCAAATTGCTCTCCAGAAAGATTGGTTAAGTTCATAACTCCACCAACAATATGTTAGTGTTCCAGTTTTCCCACATCCCCTCCAACATTAATCATTTTCCTTTTTAGTCACATTGGCCAATCTAATATGATGTGAGGTGGCAAATCAGAGTTGTTTTAATTTGCAGTTCTTTAATCATTAATGATTTAGAACATTTATTCATATGACTATAGATAGCTTTATTTTCCTCATCTGAGAATTGCATTGGCTTTCTTGGCTCCTATCAGTGACTCATCTTTAGTTAATTCCAAAAAGTCCTCTCCAGATTTTTTTCAAGTGATCATATTTTCAGCAATATTCCTTTTTGAATTATATAGCTTTAACTCTCTTGGTTTTGAGGTCTATACCTATTGTCATGATTTGTCATGAAGGTGCCTAATCTCTAGCAATAGGATATTAAACACAATCATGAAGTGTTTAATGCTGAATCTACAATGCATGTTATCACTACTTGGAGCTAATCTTAGATGTATACTGTGTCCTAGTTACTAAAACATTATAAAATCTAGCCTTGGACCAAATAGATCTCCAGGAAACACACTAATTACAGAACAATTTTCTTTTTACCTTCTTTTCCACTTAACAAGAATTTGCTTCCTCTTTTTTTTCCTCTCTCAGTGCACCAGTCTCTTATTGACTACCCACTCTAGAAAAAGCACACAAAACAATAACAAAGACAAGAGGGAAAAACCTTGGCCACCACAGTTAAGAAGTAAAACTATTGAAGTCTTTCTTATTAACTATTTCCCCACCTTAGGGTGATCTGATCAGATAATCAAGCATTGGAGATAATGTAAAGCTGGCTAATAAAGTTTGATATTACTCAAGCTAATATCCCTCAATTGACTTAACCTATGGCAAAGTGCACTCTCAGTATGCTTTCCATACAATTGTTTTGAGGACCTTATTGATCTTTAAAAAAAATCCCACATGATATACTTTTGCACTTTTCCAAACACTGAGTTTCCTGACAGGATCTTGGAAAAGAAAGCTGAGACAAAATAAGTTGGAAGAAGGAGAGATATTGTGCCCTTCTTTAGACCTTGGCTATGCTCTCCTTGGGAACTGCTTTGTCTTGGGGTCAGGACAGCTGCAGATGGTAGATCTGAAGTTCTCCAACTTGGGCACAGTCATTGAGAAAAGGAGTCAGCATATTTGGTCAGAGCAGCTTCCCTTTTATTTGTGTGGCCTCTCAAAGGCATGCTGGACCCTTCCATGCCACTCTTCCCACTGAGAAGCCCATGCATACAGGCCATGCTCTGGCTGCTTCCCAAGTAAGAATGCCTGAAGCTATATGATATAATCTGAAAGGACTCTGAAAGTTGCAAACAAATAGAATATATATAAATACACACACACACACACACACGAACTTTCTTTCCTTAGTTCTAGGGAGGCCCAGATCCCAACGTTGGAATTTTTTAGCTGCATCTTGATAAAGAAGAGGAGGTCGAAGAGAAAGCAGAGGGATAGGAAACTGTTCTTCAGCAGATCCCCCATAAGTAGCTGTCAGGATTCTGGGACTGGCACCATAAAAGCCTAACCATTATCTCTGTCAGGTATGGTAGGATCAACTTCTGGTTCAATGAAGATAGATAAATATGTAGATTAGATAGATAGATCAAACAATGGCTTCACCTTAATCTATTGCTTCTCCATTTGGTACAAAATGAAGAATATCAGATGGCCTAGGATCACCAGAAACAACAGGACTTGGGCAAGCTTAGAGTTGATTTCTGAAGAACAGGGCAGAAGCTCCTTATGTTGGAATTGTTATGGTAGGATTCCAAGGGAACTCCAGAAAAACAGGTTAAATAAAGATCCAGCTGGCCTGAATAATCATCAGATTACCACCAAGCCATTCATCAATGGAGTAAAGAAAGTCATCCTAATGATCTTTTGCTCACTTATGGTTTTATTGAAGATGAGCCTGTCAAGACTGCTGATCAATTATGGCTTTGATGATGGGAAATCAGGATTTGGGTGATGGAGGGGGCTTTTCTTTGCTTTGAGAATCAACATTGGGATCAGGGAGAAGAAGAAACAGATCCTTGGGAATAGGTAATATTGGTCTATATATCTTCATAGGATGTTGGTATCTGCCAGGATGCATAGTAATATGATGCCTCAGAGCACAATTGTGATGCATGTGGTGATGTTGTCTGGGTCAGCCCCTATCTTCTGAGCACCCAGCACCTCACAAATCATCACTGTTCCAAAGAAAAGGGTGACCATGAAGACTGTGTCCACACAGCTGACACAAAGGACCCCAATGTGGGACAATTCAATTTTTTTGACCAGAGATGGCTTTCAGCACAAGGACAGCAGCAGTTTAATGGATTACCTCAAACCTTCCCTTTCACTTTACTTGAATAGTTAAATAGAATTGAATCTCATTTGGGGTACAGTTTTTAATTCTATTCAAAATATGAAACCAAATCCTGCTGGTCTATAATTAGCTTCTTATGTGACATGATCCAGTTGATTTTTCTGACGCATTTGCTCTGTTATTTGGCCTTTCTGAGACCTCTAATGTCTCCTTCCCAGCTGGTGGTACCCTCAGCCTTTCCTGTGGAAGGAACCTTCACTTTTTATCCTGTCTTATGAATTGCATGTATGGTTTGGTAGTCACAATTTGATTTTTAAAACTTTATATCTCTTTATATGGGATAAGACTATCTAATCCGAGAATTTTTTTTCCTTTTTGAGAATGTTTAGGACATATTTCTTCAGAAACTCTGTAATTAGCCAGTGAACACATTTGATGTCTTCTTTGATGATGTCACCAACTATTCTCAGGAAAGGAAAGGCAGGGTCTCCCCCTGGAATGATGACAACACTTGTTTCAAGTTGGAGAAGAACCTGTGGTTCTTTTTTCCTGCACTCTTGGGAAAGTAAATACACAATGTTCGTTTCCTCAACACGGGATGTGCTGTGCCGGACTGCATGGCTTACAGGTCATTTTCCCGTATGTCACATCCTTAGGGACCAAGGCAGCATGGGGCCAGAGGCAGGAAATGGCATATTCCTGGAATGAGGCAACGTTTTCCCAGGGTGGCTATTGGTCCTTCCTTACTATAAAATATACTCATCCAGAAACAGCCCAAGATTTTTCCTTTTTGGAGTCACTCAGAAGTGAAGAAAGGGTAAGTTGGAAGCTTGATGTGATAGTTTTTAGAGAAAAAAATAGCCGTTGGGACTCTGTTATCATTGAGATTATGTCACTGAACATTATGTACATGAGTTTTTCTTTCTTTTGATGATCTTATTGAGGCATTTCCCTAGAAGCTGAAGACAAATTTGCGATAAAATGGATAGGGAATATGGCTATCAATGAGAATCCCAGTCCCAGTTCTATTAATTATTAGCTGGGTGCCTTTGGATGGCCCACTTAATTACTCTATATCTGTTTCCTTATCTTCCAAGTGGATAGAAAATTTACTTATCCTATTTGCCTTTCAGGGTTATTGTGAGAATTAAAAGAAGAAGCTATAAGTGGTAGGTATTTTGATAAGTTAAGAAAAAATAGAGGGGCTATTTTAAAAGCTTTAATTACATTATAATTAAAATGCCCTGTCTCTTCTGCTGCTTCTTTACTTTTAAGAAGATCTTAAGGCACTTATGAAATTCTTAGTCAGTTGACTAAGAAATCAGGTCTATATATACTCAGGTGAAGATCATTGATTACAGTAGTAAGTAAACTTTCTTTCTGAAAGCACCTGTAATTTGCTCTGCCTTGTTCATGCTAATTTCTATTTTATTTTGTTTTATTTTTGTTTTTATTTTGTTATCATCTTGCATTAGATTTGAAAGTAATGCTAATAAGGAGCCAGATCATGGTCAACTATAGGCAATGTGGTGAAGGAGCTAGAAAGCCATTCTTAGAGGTAGTAAAACTGGTTTCAAGTCCTCCCTCTGATTGTGACAGCCATCTGTGTTTAAATCCTATAACTTTTTGGTGTCCCCAAGGCAGCTTTCTAAGACTATAAATTACAGGGGCACTTTTTGCTATGCCTTGGTTGAGGGTGTTTTCTCACCTGAAAGCTTTCTACAAACTTTTGGGTCATGGCCTGTATTAGTGACATTTTTGTATTTTAAAATTTTTGAAGTGCTTTTTAAAAATGTTATTTTACTTTTCCAATTACATGAAATAATCTGATATAGGTTATTCATGTGCAATCGTGTTTAAGTTATTTCCATATTAGTTATTTGTGAAAGAAGAATCAATACTAAAGGGAAAAAAGAGAAAAAAATTAAAATTTAAAAAAAGTGAAAATAGTATATTTTAGTCTGCATTCAGATTCCATAACTTCTTTTTCCTGAATGTGGTTAGTATTGTCCATCACCAGTCTTTTAGAATTGTTCTTGATTATGAAGTGCTTTTGCATATACATTTTTCTCTTTTGAAACTCATAACCATCCTGTGATAACATGATATTTCCATTTTTCAAATGAGAAAACTCAGGCTCATAGAGATTAAGATTTTCCAGGAGTCATATAGAAAGTTCTGGTGCTGGTGCTCTTTCCTCTGCTTAAGGAACCTCTTTGCGGATAGTGATTGATCATAGACACAATTCCTATCATTGCATAAAGCCTTTGCATTGACCATTTATCTGTTTCTTCATAGTGACATGGAAAGGCTCATTGTCCCTCAGTCCCAAGCGGTGGATTCCCTTCGCCGTTTCCAGGTATTGTTGCTGGATAGAAGGGGCAGACTCCATGGGCAGATCCGGAGCCTCCAAGACATCATCCGCAAGATTGAGAAGCTTCGCAAACGGTCCCTTCTGGCTAACATCGCAGGCAGTTCCTTGAGTGCAACTGGAGCCATCACGGCCATTGTGGGGCTGTCCTTGAGTCCCATCACTCTAGGGACCTCTCTTCTGGCCTCCGCAGTGGGGCTGGGTGTGGCCGCTGCGGGAGGGGCAGTTACCATCAGCTCCGATCTGTTCCTGGTGTTTTGCAACTCCAGAGAGCTGAGAAGAGTGCAGGACATTGCAGCAAATTGCCAGGACCAGATGAGGGAAATACTAGGGTGCTTGGATTTCTTTTGCCGGGGGCAAGGCTGCCTGGACTTCCAACTTCTCCAGTCTGGGAAGAAAGCTTCCATTGCTCTATATAATTCAGTCTATTTTATCGTGTTTTTCGGCTCACGTGGCTTCCTCATCCCCAGGCATGCAGAGGGGGCCACGAAGGTTAGCCAGGCCGTATTGAAGGCCAAGATTCAGAAGCTGGCGGAGAGCCTGGAGTCCTGCACCACTGCCCTGGATGAACTTAGTCAGCAGCTGGAATCTAGAGTACAGCTCTATGTAGAAACCAAACATGGAAACCCCTGTTTGGACTCAAAGGAATCTTTGGACAAATATGGAGGGATGATTTTCTGAGAGCAAAGATTTCCCCCAGAGATTAAAACCTTGGAACTGAAATGGGATGGGTAGTTGTACACAAAGAATGGAAAGAAAAAACCAAACCCAACTTGTTGTAAAAGGGATGCATGCTTTGAGGACAGATTGGATTTCTGAGATTCTGTGCAACACTGAGATTTTATGAGTATGGGACTTGAAATGGTCCTCATAGCCCTGATTTTCTTACTACTGTGATATCCTGTGACTGAAAGCCCTGGAGTTTAGTGCTGGAGCCTTTTCCCATTTATAACAGTAGTCCATGTGCATGGTAATACTAATGTGTTCTCTCCTAGCAAAATGTTTTCCTGTCAACATCAAAAGTTTCCCAGTCACCAAAGTCAGCCAAAAGCTAGTTCCATATTCTTCTCTAAGTACCCAGGGGTTGAATGGGAACAGAATTACCTGGATTTTCAAGATGGCTCCAGTTTTGCCTTGGGGGTGTAGATTGAGACCAAAGAAGGTATAGGAGATTTCTTCAGAGTCAGGTCAGTTCAAGGGATTCACTTCAAGCCCAAGGTGACTGAAAGGCCTCAATTATGTCTTAGGGAGCAGGACAGATCTAATACTACTCCCTTCTGATTGTAGGAACCCCAGAAGATCCAGAACAAAAGCCCAGTTATAGAGGCCAAAGATGATTTCTTCTTCCTTCTTTTTACCATTTTCCCCACACCCAAAATAAACAAAGTCTCTGGTTCAGAATTCAAGGAAGTTACCTGAAACTAACCTGATCCTTTGTTTCCTCAGTTTTATCTGGGTTTAGAGAGAACTACTCACAGTGACTATAGACTGAATTTACCCATCTGGATATAATGATTTCAAGGACCCCCAAGACTATCACTCCAAAATTCATTGTGCAGTCCAAGGGTAGATGGCAAGCTCAAGGGCAATCAGTATTCCTTGGGATACTGTAAAGGATGAGATATCTGGGAAAATGGCAGCATCAGTGTAAGGGAATGGGAAAATTGATCTAAAATTCCCCACTTTATTAACTAAAGGATATGACACATTCTACCCTTTAGAGGGCAGTATTGCCTACGTGTTATAGAAATTGGTACAATAACGAATGCAACTTTATCGAGAAACTAGCTTTTCTACCTTTTATTCAATATCATATAAGGTATTTTTATTTATTTATTTAAATTTTATTATTTTATTGCTTTTTAATTATAGAACTGAATTTTATAGAAGTGACATATTTTTAAAATCACAGAAATAGCAAATTTGGGAAAGTTGGCCACTATCACAAGCTTCATTTCCAAGGTCTATAGTGCAGCCAAGAGGTTTCTGTAAAGTGAATGAGAGATAGCTAAATGATTGTTGGAGGGGGCATCAGTCCCTTTAAGGAGTCTCTTTCTGATTTGTGAGGAAGAGTTCCTTTTTCAATGTTCTTGTTAAGTAGGTAATGTAAATTAAAGAGGGACCAAGTAAAAGGAAGTTTAAAAAAAAGAAAAAATCAATCTTTAGGAAGAAGAGTAAGGTAATATATTTCTGATTATTTAAATGATTAAAATATATATATATATATATATATATATATATATATATATATATATATATTTACCTTTAAGGTACACATGACAACAGATAAGACTTGACCTGGAAATAGAATGTGTTCAGTGTAGAAAAGAATAACTTGAGAGGAGTTGTATGAAGCAAGTATCTACACTGAGAAAACCTAGTGTCTTATGAAGTTGTATCTTATGGTTGATGGACAGTCTGGTTAGTAAAGTTGTAGTGTTGTGTCTTGGTTTCATTTATTGAAAGTACAGGAGAAACAGGTTTGTTTGTTTGTTTTTTTGGTAGTTACCTTAAGAAAATACTTAAAGTTTCTTGAATTACCCTTCCAATAATTGTGAGAAAATATCAAAAATAGAGTCCAAAACATTAGGTCTCACAAAAAAAAGTCATCTTCCAATGATGGCAGTGAGCCCGAGGAAGTGAAATTTCAAAGCTTTGGGGTATATTTCCAATTTTTCTGAAACTTTTGACTCATATCACGTTTCCTTTTCTCCTTTATATACTAGGTCAGTGAAAGGGCCTGTATTTTCTTAGCTTATTTACATAGGTCGGAGCAAAATCTGGCCCTAAATTCTTACCAGTGCTTAATACTGAATTGGATTCTATCAATGACTAAACTCTATATTGAGCACCCTTGGAAACAGTATCATTCTTTCTAGTCCACTAAATACTTTAAGTGCATTGAAAGTGTAACTTTGAATTACATCTTGCATGAATTAATTTGTAAATGAATAATGCCTATTCTGAAATAATGGTATAGACATGGGATTCACTAGATCTTATTGAATGAATGAATAAGTAACTTAATAGTTTAGGCAATAAGAATATCTGGCTTATATGCAGTGAGGATGTTGTAGGAAAAGATCACCAGCTTTCCTTAAGTAATTATTATTTTGAAATTTAGAAGCTCTTTAAAGGATATTAGGTAATTTATCCTTAGTCAATTATAACTAAATATTCCTAAGGGACAATAATTTTTTTGTGGAAACACACAGATTGTTGTTTTGATAAGTCTTCATTCAATTATAAATAAGGAATAAAGTGAAATGTTGTTGAGGGAAAAAAAGAAAGAAATACTTAGATAAAAGGTACACATCAGGAAACAATATATCATTCAAAAATAAACTTGTTAAAAATCAAATCTCCTGATGTCCAAATGTTTCTCTGGTTATTTTTCTTGTATTCTACTGAAAGCATTTGAATCTGTTGTCTTTCATAATACTGATTTGACTCTGCATTGTACTGTTTCAACATAAATGTATCTTGTTCTATTTTCCAAAAATGCATACTAAATTGTGTGTGAATCAAATTACCAGACTGGAGGTACATTCTAAAAGAGATAGTACATATAATAAATGTCCACTTATATGGGAATCAGACTGTAGGAACTTTATCCCTTTAGACCATGTTGGAAAGCTGGAGAGTATGGGAAAAAGTCCTCTGAGGAAAAAAAAAATTGATATCTACAAGTTCATTAAAGCTGAGAATTTGGAGATATTGTCCAGGCATCACTCAAATCAAATTTATTATATTTTAAATAAGCATATAGCATTCCAGCCCAAAGTTCATAGGAAACAGCAAATTTAAAAGTGATAACAGCTAAAGGCAAGAAGAGACAGGTGTCACTCTTCACTGACAACAGTGATGTGAAAACCCTCAGCCTGACCTCAAAGGAACAGAGAGAAACTACAAAACTAGAGAAAATTTTAAAATACAGTAATTTGAATCCAGTTAGTAAAAGGTAAATAGCTCTATTCTTCAAAAGTCTCTGAGGTTATTATATTATCTAAATAAAAGTTAAATTATGTAAAGTACACTTTCATAAGGCAGAGAAAATATAATACATTTCAGAAAAATTTTCATTAAGAGTGTTTAAAAGGGCGGCTAGGTGGCGCAGTGGATAAAGCACCGGTCCTGGAGTCAGGAGTACCTGGGTTCAAATCCGGTCTCAGACACTTAATTACCTAGCTGTGTGGCCTTGGGCAAGCCACTTAACCCCATTTGCCTTGCAAAAACCTAAAAAAAAAAACAAGAGTGTTTAAAAGAAAAATAATTTTTATGCTTAATAGGTAAATGTCAATTATCTGAAAAGTACACTTATATTAAGCAATATATCCATAGGACCATAGATCTAGAGTTAAGAAGATTTTGGAAATCATCTATTCTAAGCCCCCGTATTTTATAGGTGAAGAAAGTGAGGTTCAGGGAGATTAAAGGACTTATTTAAGATATATAGGAATATATATAGGAAGTAAATATCAAAGGTCTGATTTGAATACCAGTTTTCTAAGTCAGCTAGCACAGCAACATGGTACTGTGATTAGAGGCCAGACCTGGAGTCAGGAAGATTCATCTTCCTAAGTTCAAATCTGGCCTCAGATAATTTACTACCTATTAATCATAGGAAAATCACTTAACCCTGTTTGCTTCAATTTCCTCATCTGTAAAATGACCTGAAGAAGGAAATGGCAAACCATTCCAGTATCTTTGCCAAGAAAATCCCAAATGGTGTCATGAAGAGTTGGATACCACTAAAAAAGGACTAAATATCACTTTAAGTCCATAGACTATGGACTGTCTTTTCATTCTTTTAGAGCATTCCTCCTCAAATGAGATATTGTTACATTCATGCCAACATATTCAAACACTGGTTAGCTAGCTGAGCTTTAATATAATCTTTATATAGTATGGTATTGGACTTTTATCATTCAGACTATTTGAATCTAGTCTAGTACCATACTATATAAAGATTTTTATGAGTCTATCTGTAGCTCTTTGGGCTCTCTGAAACTCAGTTGGGCTCCTCTCTAGTCTTTTCTTAGACCAAACATTTATGATCCTATGAGGGTCTGAAATGCATTATGTAAAACTTCAGGTGAACACAATTTTAAGGATTGTTCAGTAGGAACTGAAAGAGAAAATACCTTAAGTTATAGAAAATGAAATCAACACCAGCAGATGTATTGATGCCCAAATGGATATAAAAAGCACTTGATAAATTGGATGTAGTGATTTGAAGGATGATTTTCCATCACCCCTGCCAATCAATTTACTTGTGTTTGGAAGGAAAGTAAAAGAGTGGTGATATACAAAGAATAATAGAATCTGACATCTAAATAGGTCAAATATATGATCTAGGCTAAAGGACATAATGTAAAGAGAAAGTACTTGGAAAAATACGAGGCACTAAAGAAATGATGAGCATTGCATTTCTTCTTTCTGGGATAGTCATTATGAATAATTTTTTTTTACCTAACTCTCAAGGATATGTTGAGTTGTGAAAGATTGCTTTTGATTCATGGATTCAAAAAATATTGGACTTTATCTCTGTGAATTTAGAAGTCATCAAATCCAAGCAGCCTCATTTAATAGATGAGGAACCTGTGGACCAGGGAGGTCAAGTTACTTGCATAAATTCACAAGCTAAATTAGAATTAGAATCTAGCAATCTGATTTCAAATTCAGTACTTGTTCCTAAATGACATAAGTGACATTTATTCTTTATATTTTTTAAAGCTTTTCTTTTTACAATAACATATGTAGTTTTCAACATTCATTTTTTTTGCAAGATTTTGAATTCCACATTTTTCTCCCTACTTCCCTTCCCTCCTCCCTCCCCTTGACAGTGAGTAATCTGATTTAGGCTCTACATGCACTTCTAGCAACATTAATTATTTTTTGTTTTTTGAACATTAATTTTTAAAGATGTGAGAGGTAGCTTGGCATAGGGGATATGAAAGATGACTTCAAAATTAGGAAGAACTATGTTTAAGTCTTCTCTCTCACATATACTATATGACCTTGGGCAAATCACTTTTCAGTGTTTTGGGCAACTCTCTAAGAGACCAGGTTTCAGAGAAAGGATGAGCCTTCAGTGGTAGAGGGACCTGAGAGTCCCCTATTTTAATGAAACTACAGGTAAAGTCTCTTTAAAAAGTTGATATAAACTATCTTAATGTAAGATAGTTTATATCAACTTTTTAAAGGTCTCTGGCAAAATTCCACCAACCCATTTTCATTTATTAACTCACCTTGAATCTTGGCTATAGCAAAGTCCTTCCTAGGGATTTGTCCTCATGCTTTGGACTGAGTTGGTTTCAGAGCCTGCCAAGCTATATTTGTCTCTCAGCAGTTAACGATCTTCTTTGTGCCTCTGCTACAAGTGATCTATTCACTCTGCCTGGGCAGTTTGAGCTAAACACAGGGAAAGTCTTAGTTTATTTTTTGGATCTCTCTGCTCTCAAAGCCCTAGTTTTTCTTATCTACACAAAGCAGAAGAGTGAGAAGAACAGGCAGGGAAAATAAAAACTCCTGTATTTACTTTCTTTAAGCAGAAAGAGATATTTTCAGGTTCCTTGAAGAGAGATATGAAGCACCTCCTCTCCTCCAGGCCTTGTCTCTCTCAGACCAGATTGGTTATTTTGAAAATAAGGGGAAAATTACACTTTAACTTTTGGTAAATTATTTCTCTTAACAATTTCTAACACACATTTACTTGTACAAATATTGGGAACGCAGAAATGCAAAGATGAACAACTACACTGCCCTCAATGAGTTTATAAGTTTATAAAATGTTTGTGAATAAGAGAGAATTCATAAAAGGCACTAGTAAAATAGAATCTAAAGGCAAAATAAGAAATTCGAGAAAGGAAATAATAAGAAAGAAGGGGCACTGGAGTTTCATAGAAGAATAGCTTTGAGTTTGGCCCTGAAGGAAAACAATTTAGAGATATAGAGGAAATGCATTCCAGGTCTGGAGAATAATATGAATTCATGCATGGAAAGTCTTGAGTTAGGTTCAAAAGAAGGTAAGAGCTAATGGCTTTAATACAAATTGCCTCAGATAAGTGTTTCATATAGAACAGTACTTCAATGGATCAATGTTATGGGCCCTCTCTCCAACTTTCATCCTAAAATCTTAGGGATTATTGAATCTCTGAATTGAGACTTCAGAGACTATCTATTCTTAAATCCAGATTCCCCTCTACAACACACCTGATAAATGATTAACCAGCCTTGGCTTAAAGTCCTCCAGTGAGGGAGAGCCCACTGCCTTCTAAGGCAGAACATTTCACTTTTGGGTAACTCTGTCTGCCATTTTTTTCTTCCTTTATTTCATCTTTTCTCTGAAACCTGGTCTCTTAGAGAGTTGCCTAAATTTACATCTTTGCCCTTTTCAATCATTGATGCCTTTGGAAGCTTATTCCCTTCTTCACATGATTATTCCTCTCATGAAATTATCATTGCATAAGAAACAGGGAGGCAGCTGGGTGACTAAGTGAATAGAGTGCCAAGAAAACTTCGCAGACAGTGTTGGCATGTTATGGTCCATGGGGCAAGAAGAGTTGGATCTGACTAGATGACTGAACAACAACAACAAAAACAATAACAGGAAACATAGTTAAGTGCTTCTTCTAGATCTTCTTTTCTTTAAACTATCCTAGTCTCCTTCAACTGATTCTCATTCAGCATGAACGTGAGGAAGAGAGTGAGGAAATAAGCGTTTATTATTATTTGTGTCAGATATTGTGTTAATTGCAAGTATTTATCTTATTTAATCTTCACAAGAATCCTGGGAGATGGGTGTTATTATTATTACCCCCCATTTTACAAATGAGGAAACTGAGGCAGACTTTAATGACTTGTCTAGGGTCACAGTCATTAAGTGTCCCTCTGTTCCAGCTCTATATTCACTGTTCCACTCAGCTACCTGGAGACCCTTTACCATCCTAATTGTTCTATAGATGTTAGCAAAATCTTCCTTAAAATGTGGCACCTAGAATTAAATATCATTTATAGATGTGATCTGATAAGGATTGAGGTCTATTCTAGACACTGTGCCTCTTAATACAGTCCAAGACAGCAGTAAATTTTTTGGCTTTCACTTTGAATTTTCCATTCACTTAAATCCCCCAGATCAGGATATACTAGTTAATGTTTACCAACTGGCTCTCTGAAAAAAAATGCATGCATGACATACTTCTAAATTCAGTATTCATTAGTAACATTTTATTCATTACTTTCATAAGTTTAGACAACCAAATCACATCCCTGTGGTCCAGATCATCTTTTTTTTTTCAGATGAGCTACTATCTAGACACACCACCTTATACTTTCGGCATCTTCTACTTGTGAAGTTGATCTTTTGAACCCAAGTGTAAATATTTATATTTATCTATATTAAATTTCATCTCATTAGATTTGGCTCTTTGTTCAAGCCTGTCATGACCTTTTTTTTTTTGGCAAGGCAATGGGGTTAAGTGACTTGCCCAAGGTCACACAGTCAGGCAATAAATATCTGAAGCTGGATTTGAACTCAGGTCCTCCTGACTCCAGGGTCATGCTCTATTCACTATGCCACCTAGCTGCCCCACCCAGCTGCCCCCCATGACCTTTTTTAACTTAATGATGTCATCTAAAATATTAAATAACTCTACCAGTTGTATTTTATACAATTTATATAAATTTGATTATCATGTCACCTATTTCTTTAACTAAATTACCTACAAAGATGTTCAACAGCTCATACATCTTTGAGGACTCTACAAGAAACCCAGTTTCAGTTTCCATCTTTTGATACATAGGCTGTTTGATGAGTTTCTTATGATTCTTAATTTTTTTATATAGTCTGCCCCTTTCTTCTTCATTGGGATTGTTTCTCTTTGTGTCTTCAGAATTTCATTCTCCCTGCATTTAAATTTCATCTCCCACTCCCTGCATTTTAAAAAATAGTGTTTATTTGGGAGCATTTGCAATTATTTATTTTTTAAAAATTCTTTATAATGCCTTTTAAAAAATATCACAATCATTTCAAACCACTTTACTCAAACTCTTTCCTGAGACATAGAAAAACAAAGTTTATATCTTAATATAAACAAAGTTTATATCTTAATATCAATAATATATAAATCCCCTCATTAAAACAAAACAACCAAAAACTCTCCAGTTGTTTTTGAATTATGTATACTCTTTTAGAAACATGGATCTCAACCAACCAAGTCTCAATTAGTCAAATTTCCCTCTTTTCATTCATTCTGTGATTAAATATGTCACAATTTTACTATTCAAATTTTCTTGGACCTAAGCTGGAAAACCTGCCATGGTCACCTTAGTTTCAACAAGATTTCCTAGAAGGCTAATAAGTCATTTTTGTGGTAAAGTAGCGAAGCTCTAGTTTTCTGGAAGTTAGGAATGTAGGGTTCAGTTTTCTGGAAGTTAGAAATGTAGGGTTAGGTTTTCCTTATTCAACTGCAAAACTTGTCTTCTCAAGGAAAATATTTTCCTTCTAGATGTTAGCCTCAAGTTATCCCTGTGATTTGGCACGAAGTTCTATTTTTTGCTCAAGTTTACCTGTATGGGCAGACTTACAACTGGTGAAGAGGTTGTATGAGAATAGGTCAAAATTTAATTGGATGGCTAGAACAGACACTTGGGTAAATTGCACGTTGATTATGAGGGTCCTGAGTTAGGAAGGACAGAGGAAGACCAGACTAGTCTATGATGGAGTGAAGTGGGCCAAACTTTTCAATAAGGCAGAAAAACTGGGTAAGTGATAGAAGGGATAAACAGAAGCATATTTTATAAATTGAGTTGGGATCAGGGTGATTAGAGGGGTTATTAGATAAAGACCAGAAGTAATGGAATCTTAGCCAAGCAAATTGCATTTCCCTCCAAAGTGGTATTGTGGTATCTTTTAAGTGGTCGAATTAGGTCTTCCAGGGAACCTTGCTTCTACTGGGGCATGGGGTGGGTGGGGGTGGGGAGTGGGATCTGCCCTGACAGCACTGTTTAAGGGGTTTGGTTTCTATTCAAGAGCTCTCTAAATTTCTCATCCTAGGAATTCCCTGAGTTGAACTCGAGAGGTAATACCACATTTTTGGAGCAGATGTGAGCTCATTTGGGTCCAAGTGTACACTACTCATGGTGAGGTCTTGAGATCCTACCCTTTCTGTCTTTAGGTAACAGGCTGAATCACGGAATGATAGAACCTACTCAAACTGGCTTGCTAGAGCTGATTGTTACATTTTCAGTGTGATTATTTACACTTAGGAAATTGGAAATGATACAAATGAGGTTTGAGTTATTGTTTACCATTAAAGATTAAAGAAAGGGTTGGTGAAAATATTAAATTTGAAAATATGTTTTGTATACAATTCTCCCCTTCCTCCTCACTTCCCCCAGTCAATTATTAAACATTTACCAGCACACCTCTGAACAAAGTGACTTTTAACAGGCTGTTTTCCATGGAATCCTGGGATTGCTTGATGTTGGAAGGCCCTGTATGTCTTGGCTGTGTGTGTGTGTATATGGTGAAGGAAAGGGAATAGGTATTTATATAGCTGTCAGGCACTTTGCTGAATACTTTACAAATTTCATCTCATTTGATCCAAATAGATGCTATTATTATTGTTCCCATTTTACAGTTGAAGAAACTTAGAGCAACAGAGGTTAAATGACTTGCCCAAGGTCACATAGCTAGTGTCTGAGGCATGTGTATAGGAGAGAGAGAGAGAGAGAGAGAGAGAGAGAGAGAGAGAGAGAGAGAGAGACTGACTTTGAGGACAAAGCCAGATATCTGAGCTCAGTGAGCATCAACTAGATATTTCAGGGTAGGAGTTACAGAGCTAATCCATTTTTTGAAGTTTAGGGATTTGAGAACCTGGTCCCCAAATCCTGTTTCTCTCACTCCTAACCCCCAAACTGAGAACTCCTAGTAGAAGAGAACAAATATTTCTTTGAAAAGTAGATGTGTATACGTAAGTGACGGATTTAGCCTAAATCCACTAAAGGCAGGAAATGGAAAACAGAGTGCTCCTGGACTGGCCTTGTTAGTTCCCTGCTATATATTCCTTCCATACAAAAACCACAATCTCTGGTTTTAGGAGCAGCCCACTAGCTGAATCTGCAGCAAAGGGATAAGCAGCTTTGACTCATTTCCTGGCTTCCTAGTTATGACATATTTCCTTCATTTGTGTGTATATTTAAATGTGAATACAATTTAAAAAGAGACATATTATTAGAACTGAAGAATTTTATGAGGTTTTTAGCATTCAGTTATTGCATTCATGACAAAGTAATAAATGAAATAAAACTGTTTCCAGACCAATAGCATAGGATAAGAGCATGTGCACCTATGGATTTTAAGTCTGACTGTTTTAAAAAGAGAAATAAACCATTAATTTTACAATACAACTCAGGACAAATTTATTAAGCATCTTTTATGAACAAGGTAGCAGACTAGGTACTGGGGATTCAGAAACAAGAATAAGTTAAGTTCAGACAAGAAACATATAATAAGTATCTACTATGTTCAAGACTGGGGTAAAAAAGAAAGACAAAAAAAAAAATAAGCCACTGTTGTTCTGCTACTGTTCCAGGTGGATACAAGATGTAAAAAGATAAGAACAATTAGATTGGGAGAGAGAAACACACACATATATACACAGAAACAGAGAGACACAGAGAAAGACAGAAAGACAGAGATAGAGATAGAGATAGAAACAGAGAGAGAAAGAGAAAGAGTCAGAGAGACAGACAGTGAGAGAGAGAGCCAGAGAGAGAGAGAGAAAAAGCCACTGGGGAAGGGGAAAATCAAGGAATTCTTTCTAGAGGAGGGGACAGATTAATACTTGCTGGTCTTTAAGTAAAATGGTCAAAAAAGGTTTGCAATTAAATAATAAGAATTTAGAATAATCACTTAAAGACCTTTTTTATCTCTAGACTACCCAATAGAAAGATAATACATACTTGTGTAGTGTCCATATTCTGAGTACTTTTCAGTTTTTTGGTATTGTGCAATTGGAAAGCATAAATATCCAGGAGAGAAAGAGACTTTAGTAGTGAAGATTGATGAGGTGACATGGTGACTGGGCAGAAAGAGAGGCAAACCATATGGAGACAGACTGTATAGGGGAGAGAGGGAGAGAAGTGCTTTGGTGCCAGTAGGGTGATCAGAGCCCCCAGTGGGTGGATGCAGAGCAAGAGAGAGATATTCTTGTGCTGATAGAGCCATGAGGACCACAGATGGGATGGAGTTGCTCTAAGCCAGGGAATCCACATAGTTCCTCTAGGGAGGAGCCAATACAGTTGGAGGCTCCAGGAATGACACTTAGTCTCAGAGTTTAGTCTGGAGAATATTTGAATGTTGCTTTTATAAATCATGTCAAATGTGGGTAATAGAGTTCCTAACTTCCATATTTAAAGTAGCATATAACATAAAAATGACATGATATTAAAATATATGACATGAAAAATCTCAAGTACTTTCGAAGTCCACATAAAAAAGAAAATATATAAAGTGACTCACAATAGCCCACGTTCAATAAAGAAAAATTTTAATTAAATGGGTTTCATTTTCCCACAAGATCTTGGACCTCTAAATTTTGTACTATCCCATAGTTTGAACACATTTTTTTACCCACTAGATAAGTGACCCTCTTCCTATTGTAGTGTACTGATTAAATAATTCACTGAATAATGGGGAGCAAAATGTAAGTCCTTTTTTCCTCCCATACTGTGGTTTTAGTTCTTCACTGGTGCTTCAACAGTATATAGATTAAAAAGGTTATTCTTCTCTTTTTCTGGGAATTCTGCCATTCAGGAAATTCCCCTTCTCTAGATAGAAGATTGGATGACCAAATTTTCAAACTTGGAGTTATTATTGTTAGCCCCCAAGGCTGGTGATGTCCATTAAAGCTCTCTTTTCTGGCTAGAAAGTTAGATTTTAGGATTGTGCTGTTCAGAAAAGATACCATGAACTTCTTTCTCAAACCACATACATAAGCAAATGTGTCATTTTTGTGCTTCTTTTTAGGACAGTTCATCGGTGTCCTGGCTGCTGCTACTTCTTAGACTAGAAAAGTCTACTCTCAGGTTAATTTCTTTTAGAGACCATTTGCTCCCTGACCTTTGCTCTCAAAAGAGTAAAGAAGATGCTGTCCTCTTGAGCTATGTGGACTTGGGCAAGCACATCCAGCTCTCATTAACAGTTCCTAAGGACCAAAAGGGAGGAGGATAAATCTTCTCTCCCAAACCCTTCATATCTGATATATTTTTGCTAAACAGATCTGCTTGCTGCCTTCTGAGTTAGTACAAGGAGTGACTCACTTTTTTGGAGAAGAAATTCTTGTCCCTCAAATACAAGGTACCGGGACATGGCTCCATTTCAACCAATTAATTCTGAGATTTAATCAGGAATTATCTTTCTCTTCTTAAATTGCCAATGGACTTATCAACATCCAAGCTCACTGAAGTACTGAGGTACTGAGTCCTTTCTTTATTCATGATGGTGTCAAAATAAATTCTGTTCTATTAGTGCTTGAGGACTTATGGAGGAACTGAGATCCCTTGGTAAGAGTTTGGGCTCTAACCCCCATTGTCTCATAGCCAGTAATATTACATTTGATCCTTCTCCCTAGAGTTCTTTGGGACTTTTATCTCCATCATTGACCAAACTCCTCCACCAATTGTGTTCTCCATAGTTTTAGGTATTTAGGCAGTTTTGTTTCATATATCTACTTATTAGTTAGATTAGCATTTTTTGGTGTTTTTTTTAAGAAACAAGATGAGTGACTTGACCAGGGTCACTTTACTAGTATATATCTGAAACTGAATTTGAACTCAAGTCTTCTTGATTCCAGGGCTAGTGCTCTATACTCTATACAACCTAGTTGCCTAAAGATCAGCTTTTACAAGGGATCATTGACTTCAAATACATAGCAAAAGCAAACAGACAAACCTTTCCCCACAATATGTCAGAGGTATTATCTATATCCACTGTACCACTTCAGTCTTTGGGGATGAGAGGGGAATTAAGTCCACAGTTTAGCTCTTTTCCTATATAATATTATCCCAACAAATTTCAGGTCCAAAGATTTCCCTGGATTTCTAATCATGTAGGCCAAATATAGAGTGCCCACACATGCACCAGATCCCCTTTCTTACAAAAGTAGGTTTCCTGTATGGGTGCTTCCAATTTGGATGGTTTGGGCATGTACCAAACTGCAGACATGCAATCTGCAAGATATTACGTCCCAAGGGTTTACCTGGGGTAGGAGGGAACCAAGGAAGGAAAAAGCTACAGTACATTTCCATTTTGTGAAGCAGCATTATGTGATCAGAAGAAACCTTAACTGGAACTATCAGGAAAAAAATCTTTACAGCTTAGAATTCCTAAGGGTCAGAAAGTGATATTTATCATTTATCAGCATGAATGATAAAGCACTAATTATGTCCATTTGAAAAGAAATGGGAGAGGTGGAGGAAAAAGGTACTCCAGCTTATTCAAGAAAGCCACAAAGATAGCATGCAGAAGGTTATCACTTTTGCAAATACTAACTCTAAGAAAGAGAGCAAGACTACTGAGAAACCTCAGGAAGGTGGGAGAATAAAGTAAAGCTATAAAGATCTATATATTAATAATTAAAAACAAAATTGCCTAGAAATTGCTTTAACTACAGCTCAGTTTGGGAGGGAAAGCATCCTTTCCTTATTTTATGTAGTAGTCAATAATTTTGTGAAATACTATATCAGATTCAATTTAATATAGAACTA
The DNA here is from genome assembly GCF_037893015.1 of Macrotis lagotis. Lineage (NCBI taxonomy): Eukaryota > Metazoa > Chordata > Mammalia > Peramelemorphia > Peramelidae > Macrotis > Macrotis lagotis. Next base: position 204,553,738 of record NC_133664.1, on the reverse strand, counting down.
CTTTTCATCTCCCCCCTTGATTATCTATCTTGTATTTTCATAGTATGAAGTTAATCTAATTCTTCTTCTCTGATCAATCAATGACTTTGGTGGATCTTCAAGTTCCATTAGGATTTCCTTTGCGGATGATGATGATGATGATGATGTGAAGTTGGCTGTCTCTTCTCTGCAGTATTTAATGCTATTCATCATCACCTCCTTCTGATGTCCATTCCCTGGGTTTTCATGACACTTCTTTCGCTTAATGTCTATTTCTTCTCAGTTACCCTTGCGGGATTATCATCTTTGCCTCATTTTTCCATTCACAGGTGATCTTTATCCTAAGATCCCCACATTCTTCATTTTCTTACTCAGTGATTTCATCCATATCTATTGGTTCATTTTCATCTCTTTGTAGACAATCCTCAGATGTGTTTATCAAGGCCCAGGCTTCTCCTGAACTAAAATCTCATACTTCATCAAAAACTCAACACATCCAAAGTAAAAAAGTTCTCTTTATCACCTCCCCCCAAATACTCCACTATATCTTTTAAGAATTTCTTTTGAAGGTCCACTATCTTTCCAATCACTGAGGTTCATCATCTTGAACTAATCTTTTACCTTTCTTGCTCCTTCATTTCTTAAATTCAATCAGTTATCAAAACTTGCTAATTCTATCTACATAATCTATCTTACACCTGTCCCCTTGTTTTCATTCACATAGACAGAACTCTAGATTAGGCCCTCACCTCTTGGTTAGATATTACAATAATAGCATATTAACTGGTCTTTAGGCAGCTACATAGCACAGTGGATAGAATATTGGGCCTGGATTTAGGAAGACTGAGTTCAAATCTAGCCTCAAACCCTAGCTGTGTGATACTTGGAAAGTCACTTAACCTTGCTTGCCTCAGATTCCATCTATAAAATGAGCTGGAGAAGGAAATGGTAAAGCATTTCAGTATCTTTGCCAAGAAAACTTCAAAAGGAGTCACAAAGAGTTGGACACAACTGAAAATGATTAAACAACAAAGCAATAAATTGGTCTTTCCACCTCTAATCCATTCTCTGCATAACTGCCACACTGATACTGCTAAGTATGGTCTGAACAAACAAGGACTCTGGCTTAAGAGACTAGTGGCTCCCTCTTGACTCTAGGAAAAAATACAACTACTTTGTTTGGTACATAAAGTTCTTTAAAAATCAGTTACAGCCTGTCCTTCCAGGCTTATTGTCCATCATTCTCCTTCGGGTACTTCATGTTCCAATCAAACTGACCTATTTGCATTTTCTGATATACAACAGGACTTCAGACAATAATATACTAATTGTTCACATTAGCATGGTGCTTTGCAGGTTGCAGACTGCAAGTAATATCATCTTCTATTTTATGGATAAGTTTATGACCTGAAGATTTCAGCACCAGAACTTAAACCCTGGTCTTGTAATTGCACGTCAAGAAAGAATTTTTTCACTATGATGAGCTGCCTTTTAAGATATTTAACCTTTTTGGTCCAAACTTTTTCATTTGAAATGTGAAGGTTCTATCTCACTCTATATAAAAATAAGTTTGAAATGGACTCACAATTTTGACATAAAAGGTGATAGCATAAGCCAATTAATAATGTTTGACCTTCATTTTTGAAGATGACCATGGCATCAGAAAAGTGATGCCACGACAAGCGTATGAATGGGATTTGAGTGAAGGGGGGGGGGGCTGTGCTAAGTCACCAACTTCACTTTCTCCTCCAGAGTCATCTGGATCCAGTGGCCAGTTATGAATCAAGACAACAGGAAATTCCCCTGGATATGAGGCAATCAGGGTTAAGTGACTTGCCCAAGGTCATACAGCTAGGAAGAAGCAAGTGTCTGAGACCAGATTCGAATTTCAGTCCTCTTGACTGTAAGGCCAGCACTCTATCCACTGTGCCACCTAGCTGTTCTGCAAAAGCCATTTAGAAGAGCAATGTCAGATCTATGGAGAGAAGACTTCATGACCAAACAAGAGATAGAGAACATTATGAAATGCAAAATCAATGATTTTGATTACATTAAATTGAAAAGTTTTCACACAAACAAAACTAATGCAACCATGATTAGAAGGAAAGCAGAAAACTGGGACAACAAATTTTATAGTTTGTAGTTTTGATAAAGGCCTCATTTCTTTCTTTCTTTTTAGGGTTTTGCAAGGCAGTGGGGTTAAGTGGCTTGTCCAAGGCCACACAACTAGGTAATTATTAAGTGTCTGAGGCCAGATTTGAACCCAGGTACTCCTGACTCCAGGGCCGGTGCTCTATCCACTGCACCACCTAGCTGTCCCTAAAGGCCTCATTTCTAAAACATATAAAGAACTGAGTTAAATCTATAAGAATGTTATTCGGCAACTGATAAATAAATAGTCAAAGATATGAACATGCAATTTCCAGATGAAGAAATTAAAGCTATCATTAGTCATATAAAAATGCTCTAAATCACCATAATTGGGGAAATGCAAATTAAAATAACTCTGAGATATCACCTCCCACCTATCAGATTGGCTAATATGACTGAAAAGGGAAATGATAAATGTTGGAGGGAATATGAGTAAACTGGGACACATGCACTACTGATGGAATATTGAACTGACCTAACCATTCTGATGAGCAATTTGGAATTATGCCCAAAGGGCAATAACTTTTCATATCCTTTGATCTAGTAACATCACTACTAGGTCTGTATCCCAAAGAAAAAATTTTATAAAAGGGGAAAAGACCCACACATACAAAAATATTCATAGCAGCTCTTTTTGTGGTGGTAAAGAATTAGAAATTGAGGAGATACCCATCAATTGGGGAATATCTGAACTAATTGTGGTATATGAATGTGATAGAATACTATTGTTCTTTAAGAAATGATGAGCAGGTGGATTTCAGAAAAACCTGTAAAGACTTACATAAACTGATGCTGAATGGAGTGAGCAGAACTAGAACACTGTTTCTGTTAACAGCAATGTTTATGGTAAGCTACTAAGATAGACTTAGCTCTTCTCAGTGTTACAGTGATCAAAAGCAATTCCGAAAGACTTGTGATGGAAAATCCCATCCATATCCAAAGAAAGAACTATGGTGTCTGAATGCAGATCTAAACATATTATTTTCACAATATGTTTTTCTTTTTTTCTTTCCTATGGTTTTTCTATTTTGTTCTGATTTTTCTTTCACAGCAAGACTAATATGGAAATATTTGTAATGTGATTGTGCACATATAACCTATATCAGATTGCTTGGTATCATAAGGAGGAGGGGAGGGAGGAGGGAGGGAAGAGTGGGAGAGAGAAAATTTTACAAAATTGAACCCTGAAAATTATCTTTACATGCGATTGGGAAAATAAATGAGTGGATGAATGAATGAATAAATAAATTGGAAGAAAAAAGAAAAGTGAAGGTTTTGGATTTGAGGAATTTTAGGTTTCCTTTTAGTTTTTATGTGAATTTATAACTTGCCTGGAGAGTTGAGGTATGCTATTTGAACAAAGTAGTCAAAATATCTTTTCTGAGTGGTTTCATTCAAGACAACATATTGTTGCTCTGTAGATTGCTTTTTGAATCAATCAATTATAATGAGAGCAAAAGGAGTTTCATGTTTTTGATAGATATTTCTCTCAAGTTCCACATAGATTTAGTAAAGGATCTACCTACTGCCATTGTACAGAAAGGGTTACATGCCGCACAGACTTTTAATCTGGTCTGTTCGAAGCTATCCCACAATGACACGTTCTCTCTCTAAAAACTTTAAATGATAATTTAATGATTAATATACTTATAACCAAGATTAATATCCTTATAACCTAAGATTATATACAAGTATATATATATATATATATATATATATATATATATATATGCATATATATGAAGAAAAACAACAGAATAGACAAAGAAAAAGAAAGATGAGACAAGAGAACAAACTACCCAACCGAGGAGGCTCCAATGCCTGGAAATCTGGCTGGCTGGGGAAGTCAAGTCACAACACAGTCTCCAGGGTCTCAATTAGGAAAGCCCCTTCAGCAGAATATCCCCTTTGGGAGTGACTTCCAAAGCCCACTTTCCTAAGTAAGATCTTTACTGTGGCATAGGTTTTACAAGACTGAATTCAGTGATCCAGGGAATTTCAGCCAAAGCACCCTCAGATCCTGAACACAATCACTTTCTCTAGGTATCTTGAGGTAAACACCCAGGGATAGGTCAAGTCCCTAGGTGTGGATTCCAAAACATATTTATTAGGTTTGTTCCCCCAGCATTACCTGCCCTGGAACATACTTTGGTTAAGATGCTTCAGTTCAGTGTGCTTAGGAAATTCCTTCTTCTTTGGATCAAGACAGCTGAACAGGGAAAATCTCAACTTAATCTCAACTTAACCCTTCACCCTTCAGCAATTAACTTACCTCTCTATCTTTTGGATATTTTGCATGCATCAACAAATAATTGGAACTTCTTTTTCTGACTCTCATTCATATACCACAATTAGTTCAGATATTCCCCAATTGATGGGTATCTCCTCAATTTCTAATTCTTTACCACCACAAAAAGAGCTGCTATAAATATTATTGTATGTGTGGGTCTTTTCTCCTTTTATAAAAATTTTTCTTTGGGATACAGACCTAGTAGTGATGTTACTAGATCAAAGGATATGAAAAGTTATTGCCCTTTGGGCATAATTCCAAATTGCTCTTCAGAATGGTTAGGTCAATTCAATATTCCATCAATAGTGCATGTGTCCCAGTTTACTCACATTCCCTCCAACATTTATCAATTCCCTTTTCAGTCATATTAGCTAATCTGATAGGTGGGAGGTGACCTTGAGCATGCCACTTAAATTCTCTGTGCTTCAAGTTTATTCATGTATAAAATAAGTGTTGGATTTGATATCCTTTAAGGTTCTCCCAGTTCTAAATTTTGATTTTGTGATCCTATTTTCTGAACAATATCCTTTGCATAAAGGAGCATAGAATAGAAGTTGGAGTATTGGGCTTAGAAGTAAAACTTAAATCCTGATTCTGATTCTTGGCTATGTGACACTGAGCAAGTCACTAAATCACTAACCACCAAACCACGTCAACTTCCTAGAACTGGTCAGCCAGGTCACAGATGGTTTGCAGTCTGCATGAGTGAATGGAGAATTCTTTCATGATTTTTGTCATTTATTTATTTATGTCCTTCTTGCATGAAAGACATTGGTTGTACATAATATGCTAGAGTCTGCTTATTTCCACCATAATCTTTCCACTGCCTTTTGGGTCACACACAATTTTGATTCTTTAGAGGTTGCAATGTTTTGCCATCATGGAGTGTAACAACAAAAGCAGTTTCTCATCTGGATTGCTTCTTCATAGCAATCCATAGCAAAGATAAGATCAAAGATACATTGATGTTGGGACTTCCAGGGCAGAGCCAAGATTTTAGCATGAAGCTAACATGCTCCCAGAGCTTTTCCCACCAAAGATAAATGAAGCCTCTATTCTGACATTCAAGCTACAAAATCCTATTAAGAAAAAGAGAGGATTCAAAGAAGTTTTCAACACTAGGCAACAGGACTGGGTCAGGAACAAACCACTGCTAAGTCAGAACCTGGAAATAAAGGAGGAAACAAACCTCTGCAAAGGCAAGGCCTGGACTGCATAGGCAACATGTTCATCAAGGACAAGCCAGGGATCAGACCCTAGTCCCAGCAGAACAAAAAAAAAAGCTGGGATCTATACTCCCTAGGAGCAGAGCTAAAACAACAAAAATGAGCAAAATAGCTAAAAGAGCACTCACTATAGAAAACTACTTTACAGACAAAGATGGTAACAGTGCCATGTCTGAAGAAGAAATCAGTAAAAAATCACTCACAGGGGAAGTCTCAAAACAATCTATGAATTGGACTTAAATACAAAAACTCATAGAAGAACTTAAAAAAGATTTTAAAAACCAAAGAAGAAGGGAAGAAGAAAAATGGAAAAAAGAAATGAGAGTCATGTAGAAAAATTATGAAAAACTGACTAGAAGGGGTGGAGCCAAGATGGCTACAGGAGAAGAGGCTGTCCTAGGTGCTCTCTCCAAAATATTTCAAAAATCTTAAAATTATGACTTTAACTAAATTTTTTGTGAGATAGAACCCACAGAAAAATCCAATGAGGAATTCTCCAGCCCGAGGTAACCTGGAAAATAGTGGAAAAACTCTATTCCACGGGGTTAGAGAGGTGGTCTGCCAGAGTGAAGAAACTTCAGCCTCCTGGGAACAGCCCCAGAGTGCCTGGGAGCCCTGGCTCTTGGCAGCAGAAGCAGTTTCCTGATCTGCACCCCAGGGAGCACAGGGCACAACTTGGAGGATCAGTGGGGAAACTTCTGTCAGAGCAAGCCGGAAGCCCAGGCCCTCAGGGTGGTTGCGGCAGTCAGCGCCGCCCCCCCCCCCCCCCCCCCAATCCAGGAAATGGAAGCAGGAGCCAGCAATTAGGAGCCTCCAGGCAACTCCAGGCAACTGGGCCCTGAGTGCTCAGCCCACCAAAGGTAGGGGAATAGAGAGAGACTTCCAAAGTCTGTCCTCTGTCCTTGGATCAGAGCTATGGGGCCCTGACCACATTCAGATCCTGATCGCAGTCTAATTCCCCCCATAGAACAGGGACCCCCCCGCCAGTTCCATGGCAGAGGGGTGCACTTGTGGTCATTCACAGACCAGGAGAGCAGTCAAAGCCTCATACACTGAAGTCCTTGGTTGGGGGTGGGGGGGTCCCAATAATATTCAAAAGCTCAGGAATCACCCAAACCAGGCAGAAGCTGGGGAAATGAATAAACAGAGAAAAAATACCATTTACAAATACTTTGTCTATGATCCCAAGGAGCATCAAAATACTCAATCTGAAGATGAGGAAGTACAAGCTTCTGCATCTAAAGACTCCAAGAAAAATAGAAGTTGGGCATAGACTACGATAGAGCTCAAAAAAGATTTTGAAAATCAAGTAAGGGAGATAGAATAAAAATTGGGAAAAGAAATGAAAGAGCTGCAGGAAAAAAACATGAAAACAAAGTTAGCAGCTTAGTCAAGGAGATCCAAAAAATGCTGAAGAAAAATTGACCAGAGAATTCAACATCTTTAAAAAGGAAACATAAAAGTAACTGAAGAATATAAAATTCTAAAAATTAGAATTGAACAAATATAAACCACTGAATCTACAAGACTATAAGATTCCATCAAACAAAATTAAAAGGCTGAAAAAATTAGAGAAAACATAAAGTACCTTTTAGGGAAAACAAATGACCTGGAAAAAAAATTTGGGGAGATAATCTACAAATCATCATACTACCAGAAAGCCTAGATCAAAAAAAGAACCTGGAAAACATCATACAGAAAATTATTAGGGAAAACTGTTCAAATTTGCTAAAACAAGAAGATAATATAACCATATATTCTTTCAATATACAAAACCCCTCCAGAAAGAGATCCCGGGATAAAAAACTCTAAGGGCTGTTATAGCCCAATTCTAGAACTCTCAAATAAAGGAGAGAATATTGCAAGCAGAAAAAAAGAAAACAATTTACATACAAAAGAAACACAATCAGACTCACATAGGACCTCTTAGACTCAACAATGAAGGACTGGAAGACCTGGAACACCATTTATCAGAGGGTAAAAGACCTGAAATTACAACCCAGAATTTACTACCCTGTAAAATTCGGCATATGTATATATATATATATATATATATATATATATATATGTATATGTATCAGGAGAAAAGATGGATATTCAGTGAGTTAGAGGACTTCCAGAATTTCCTGATACAAAGACCAGAACTGTATAGAGAATTCAATTGCCAAATACACTACTCAAGAGTTGTATAAAAAGGTAAATGAAAAGGGGAAGGAAAAAACAAAACAGAACAAATGTTACTCAAGACCATCAAATTGTATACAGGCCTAAAAGAGAAGATATAACACTTCTCATTCTTGAGAACTTTACCTCTCTTAAGATAATTAAGATAATTGAAAGTCCAAGATGATTTCACTTTGAGACAAAAAGCCCTGATGAAAAGCAAGGGTGTTAACTTTAAACTTAAGTCTCTCATTATCCTTTGACCCACTTTAACTCTGTTGTGCTGACATAGCTTAGCACCTACTCTGATGAGGGCATCAAAAATCGGGTAGTTCTGAGCGAGTGTCTGTAACTTACAATTATTTATAAATTTCTCAAGTGAAACCTCCAGAACTTCCCAGTACCTAGAGCCCTTTAAGATACTTGGTTTTAATTAATCCTTACTTCACTTAACAAGGGGTTAAGTACCCTGGGTGAGGGTAAAGTGTGAGAGAAAATAGGCCTGGGGGAGGGGCACAAAAAGTTCAAGAAATGATTTGACTTTGGATGATACTTTGGCTCATGAGGAGGGTACTTGAAAAGGGGGTATGGTAAAAAATGATTATGATTACAATTTGATGAAATTTGAGACAATGCTGCTTATCAAGAAATCAGTCTGTGATGATACAATATGAGCTTATCAAATAATCAAATAATCAAATTGATTGATGATACCTGATTAATAGTACTTGAGAGAAAAATAGCACCAGGTGAAGAGACACAAAGATTTATAATTTTTAGAAGGACAAAAGGGAGAGTGTGAGCACTTAGTAAATTTTATTCAATTGATTTGGACCAGAGAGGGAATGAGATACATTCCCACTTGGGTTTAAAAATTTATCCTAATCTACATAGAAAGGGGCACTGGAAAAGGGAAAGACAAAGGAAGAAGAAATTGATAAAAGGGAAGGTCAAGATATAAGTGAAAATAAACTGAAAGTTAAATGTTATTTTTATCTATTTATTTATTTATATATATATATATATATATATATACACTTATTTATTTATTGATCTATTTGTTTGTTTATCTGTCTATTTGCTTATTTATTGATTTATTTGTTTGTTTATTTTTTAGGTTTTTCAAGGCAATGGGATTAAGTGGCTTGTCCAAGGCCATACTGCTAGGTAATTAAGTGTCTGAGGCCGGATTTGAACTCAGGTACTCCTGACTCCAAGGCTGGTGCTCTATCCATTGTACCACCTAGCTGCTCCCTGAAAGTTAAATTTTAAAAGAAAAAGGGGAAAGGGAGTAAAACTTTGGTGAGGAGGAATAAGAGGAAAGGAAAAAGAAAAATATAAATGGAAAAAGCACAGAGGGAAATACAGAATTAAGTAATCTTAACTGTAAATATGAATGGGATAAACTGTCTCATAAAATGGAATTGGAGAGCAGAATGGATTAAAAATAAGAATCCTACAATTTGTTGTTTACAAGAAACACATCTGAAACAGAGAGATACACACAGGGTAAAGATAAAAGGATAGAGCAATATATATATTATGTCACAGATGAAGTAAAATAATCAGAGGTAGCGATCCTGATCTCAGATAAAATAAAATCAAAAATTGGTCTCACTAAAAGGGATAAGGAAGTAAACTACATCTTCTTAAAAGGCAACATTGGTAATGAAGTTATATCTTACTAAACATGTATGCACCTAGTGGTATAGAATCCAAATTCCTAGAGGAAAAGCTGAGTGAATTACAAGGAGACAAAGACAGCAAAACTTTAATAATAGGGACCTCAATCTCCCTCTCTCAGAACTAGATAAATCTAACCACAAAATAAACAAGAAGAATGTTAAAAAGGTGAGTGAAATTTTAGAAACCTTAGATATGATAGACCTCTAGAGAAAACTTAATGGAGATAAAAAAAAAGAATATACCTTTTTCTCAGCAGAACATGGCATCTATACCAAAACTGACTATGTACTAGGGTACAAAAATCTTATAATCAAAGGCAGAAAGGCAGAAATAACTTCTCAGACCATGATGTAATAAAAATTACATGTAATAAAGGGCCATGGAAAGATAAACCAAATACTAATTGGAAAATAAATAACAATCTTAAATAATAGATGGATCAAGCAGTAAATAATAGAAACAATCAATAATTATATCCAAGAAAAGAGTACTAATGAGACATGATACCAAAATTTATGTGATGCAGCCAAGGCAGTTTTGAGGGGAAATTTAATATTTCTAAATGCCTATATGAATAAAATACAGAAAGAGGAGTCTAATGGGGCAGCTAGGTAGTGCAGTGGATAGAGCACTGGCCCTCGAGTCAGGAGTACCTGAGTTCAAATCCAACCTCAGACACTTAATAATTACCTAGCTGTGTGGCCTTGGGCAAGCCACTTAACCCCATTGCCTTGCAAAAACCTAAAAAAAAAGAAAGAAAAGAGGAGATTAATGAATTGGACATACAACTAAAAATGGTAGAAAAAGAACAAATTAAAGACCCCAATTAAATACCAAATTAGAAATTCTTAAAATCAAGAGAAAGGGACTTCCGGCCAAGATGTCGGAGAGAAGACAGGCATAGTTCTAAAGTCTCCTGATCTCTTCTCCATCTATCACATGAAACAAACCTCTTAAAAGAAATCCAACCCACAAAACCCAGAAAGAAAAGCCTGGAGAAAGAACATCTACCTCAGGATTTGTCTCCCACAGCAGCTTTGGCCCAGTATGGGTGGGCAGGTGAGTCTGGGTTCAGAGGGAGGATTAGCCGTGGATCAGCCAGATTAACAGCTGAATTGGAACAGGGAGTCTGAAGGCCCGAGAGCCGGACCAGCTGGATCAGCAGTGGGGCTGGATGAAAGGGGCTTGAGTCCTGGGGTAGCAGAGATGCTGGTGTTGGTGCTGTCCCCCTGGAGCTTGGGGACCGAGCTGGGGGGAGAGTTCTGGTACAGGAGAGCTGGGGACGCCATCCCTAGGATCCTTGGGTTTGAGAGACCCTGAGTCCACACCTCCATTGCACTGAGGCCTCTTCCCAAACAAACAAATGCAAACTACTTCTGCCTCAGACCCAGGTGTGTGAGCAAAAGAACCAGCCCAGCTGAGGAATGACCTCAGGCCAGGGTAAAGCCCACCATTGATTGAAGGCAATATAAATAGCTCCAACTCCTCCCCTCAAGCAAAGGGAGAAGGCCTCTTAACCAAGGTCACAGACACTCCAGAGAAAGCAATCAGCACCTCCTACTGGCCAGCCAGAGAAATTTCACTCAGTGAGTAAAGCCTTTAGCCATCCCAAGCCCAGGTGAACCAGCCCCCCCCCCCCCCCCAACTCAAGGTCTTAGCATAATGAAGAAGGGTCAGCAGAGAGGTGGATCCATAGAAAAATTCCTGGAAGAGAAAGACCCCAACTCAGAGAGACCTGGAACCTCTGAGGAGAATACAATCTGGTTTCCAAGCACAGAAAGACTTCCTTGAAGAAAAAAGGAAGGAGCTTAAAAATTTGGGAGAGACAATTAATACATTGCAACACGAAAACAAAACCTTAGAAAGTACAATTGGACAAACACAAAAGGAGAATAAATCTCTCAGATCATCAATTGGACAATTATAAAATGAGAATAATTCTCTCACATCCTCAAATGAGCAAATGCAAAAAGAAATTAATTCTCTCAAAACCTCAATTGGTCAAATGGAAAGCTCTTTCAAAAGTAGAATTGGCCAATTGGAAAAGGAGTTGCAAAAGGTTAATGAAGAAAACTCCTCCCACAAAAAAAAAGATTGGAGTCTACAGAAACTAATGACTCCATGAGACAGCAAGAGCCAGTTAAACAAAACCAAAAAATAGAAAAAATAGAAGCAAATGTAAAATACCTCATCAACAAGACCAGTGACCTTGAGAATAGATCGAGGAGAGGACAACCTGAAAATTATAGGACTTCCTGAAAACACTGAAGAGAAAAAAAAGCCTGGACTTAATATTACAGGATCTAGTGATGGAAAACTGCCCTGATATCATGGAATCAGAGGGCAAAGTAGTTATGGAAAGAGTACATCGATCCCCACCAGAAAAAGATCCTAAAATGAAAACACCAAGGAATGTTGGGGCCAAACTCCAGAACTATCAGATAAAAGAGAAAGTCCTGCAAGCAGCCAGAAAGAAACAATTTAAATATCAAAGATTCACAGTAAGCATCATGAAGGACCTGGCTGCATCAACTTTAAGGGATTAAAGGGCCTGGAACAAGATATTTCGAAGAGCACGGGAGCTTGGAATGCAGCGAAGAATCTACTTTCCTGCAAAACTGAGCCTTCTCTTCCAGGGAAAAAGATGGACATTTAATGAAATGGAAGAATTCCAAAAATTTCTGATCAAAAGACCAGAGCTAAATAGAAAATTTGGACATCAAACAGGAGGTTCAAGAGACACATGAAAAGGTAAAAAAAGGGGGAGGGGTGGTAAAAAGAAAGAAAAGTGCAATCCAGTAAGTTGAAACTGGCTATATCCCAGCATGGGGGGAAAAACAGATTCTCATAAATCTTGAGAAATGTAACTCTAACAGGGAGAATACACCTAGCCAGAAATGATGGACATTCATTACCTATCCATGAGACTGCTATCTAATGGGATGTAACTGGCTTTAAACTCACTTGGGAGAAAGACTCTAATAACTCTCAGGAATTTTGACTATTCAATAGAATATACTGAACTAGAAGGGACAGACACTTAGAATTTTCTCTGACTTAGATAGAATGATCTAAAAAAAAACACCTCCTCCCTAAAATGGGGGACAGGAAAGAGACAGGAGGAGGGAGGGGATTGAATGGGACAAATCTCATTACACTAACAGGTACAAAAAACCTATGGTAATAGAGGGGAAGAAGGGAGCAGAGGAGAAACACCTGAATCTTCTTCTCATCAGACTTGGCTTAAAGTCAACCTACACATACTCAGTTAACTTATAAAACTTATAAAACATCTAACCTTTCAAGTATTAAAAGGGGAAAAGGGGAGGGGGGATGGAGAAAGGGAAGGGGAGTGGGGGAAATAAGGGGAAATAACAAAAGGAAGGGAAGGGAAAAGGGATAAAGGGAAAGGGGAAAGAAAGGGGAGGGTGTGATATAGGAGGGCAAACACACTGAAGGGGGGTGGTATTCAGAAACAAAATACTGGGGAATATGGATAAAGGGGGGGAAAGGGGGAAAAATACAAACAGAGGGAAGATAGCACAGAGAGCAATAAAGAATTAGTAATCATAACCTTGAATGTGAATGGGATGAACTCTCCTTTAAAACATAAGCAAATAGCAGAGTGGATTAAAAACCAGAATACTACAATATGCTGCTTACAAGAAACTCATTTGAAGCAGAGAGATACATATAGAGTAAAGGTAAAAGGTAGGAGCAAAATATATTTTGTTCAGCTGAAGTAAAAAAAGCAGGGGTAGCAATCCTTATCTCAGACAAAGCAGCAGCAAAAATAGATAGCGTTAAAAGAGATAAGTAAGGAAACTTTATCCTCCTAAAAGGTACCATAGACAATAAAGTCATTTCAATATTGAATATATATGCACCCAGTGGGACAGCACCCAAATTCTTAGAGGAGAAGCTTAAAGAACTACAGGAAGACATAGACAGCAAAACTCTACTAGTGGGATACCTCAACCTCCCACTATCAGATCTAGATAAATTGAATCATAAAACAAACAAGAAAGAAACTAGGAAGGTAAATAGATTGTTAGAAAAATTAGATATGGTAGACCTATGGAGGAAACTGAATGGGGATAGAAAGGAATATACCTTTTTCTCTGCAGTACATGGAACTTATACAAAAATTGACCATGTACTAGGACATAAAAACCTAATGATCAACTGCAGAAAGGCATAAATAGCGAATACATCTTTCCCAGATCATAATGCAATGAAAGTCATATGCAATACTGGGCCAAGGAGATATAGACCCAGAACAAATTGGAAACTGAATAACCTCTTTTTAAAAAATTAGTGGACAAAAAAACAAATTATAGAAAGAATTAACCATTTTATCCTAGATAATGATAATAATGAAACAACATACCAAAACCTATGGGATTCATTCAAAGCAACTCTCAGGGAATATATTATAGCTCTAAATGCTTATATGAATAAATTGGAGAAAGAAGAAATCAATGAACTAAACATGCAACTAAAAAAATTAGAGAAAGAACAAATCAAAAATCTCCAATCAAATACCAAATTAGAAATGCTAATAATTAAAGGAGAAATTAATAAAATTGAAAGCAAAAAAACTATTGAATTAATAAATAAAACCAAAAAGTTGGTATTATGAAAAAACCAATAAAATTGATAAACCTCAGGTCAATTTGATTAAAAAAAGAAAGAAGAAAATGAAATTGCTAGTATTATAAATGAAAAAAGGTGAACTCACCGCCAATGAGGAGGAAATTAAAGTAATAATTTGAAATTATTTTGCCCAACTCTATGCCAATAAATTTGATAATCTAAGTGAAATGGATGAATATTTACAAAAATATAAGTTGCCCAGGTTAAATGAAGAAGAGATCAAATACCTAAACACCCCTATCTCAGAAAAAGAAATTCAACAAGCCATTATTGAACTCCCTAAAAAAAAAAAATCTCCAGGGCCTGATGGATTCACAAGTGAATTCTACCAAACATTTAAGGAACAATTGGTTCCAATCCTATATAAACTCTTTGGGAAAATAGGGAAAGATGGAACTCTGCCTAACTCTTTCTATGAAACCAATATGGTACTGTTACCTAAACCAGGAAGAGTTAAAACAGAGAAAGAAAATTATAGACCTATTTCTTTGATGAATATAGATGCAAAAATCCTAAATATAATCTTAGCAAAACGACTACAACAAGTCATCACTAGGATAATACATTATGATCATGTAGGATTTATTCCAGGAATGCAGCGTTGGTTCAATATTAGGAAAACTGTTAGTATACTCGATTATATCAACAACAAACCTATCAGAAATCATATGATCATATCAATAGATGCTGAAAAAGCTTTTGACAAAATACAGCATCCATTCCTATTAAAAACACTAGAGAATATAGAAATAAATGGACTGTTCCTTAAAATAATTAGCAGTATCTATCTGAAACCATCAACAAGCATTATATTCAATGGGGAGAGGCTAGAGGCATTCCCAATAAGATCAGGGGTCAAACAAGGGTGCCCATTATCACCACTAATATTCAATATTGTATTATAAATGTTAGCATCAGCAATTAGAGAAGAAAAAGAAATTGAAAGAATTAGAATTGGGAAGGAAGAGACAAAACTCTCACTGTTTGCAGATGACATGATGGTCTACCTAGAGAATCCCAAGAAATCATCTAAAAAACTACTGGAAACAATTAACAATTTTAGCAAAGTTGCAGGTTATAAAATAAACCCTCAGAAATCCTCAACTTTTCTATATATGTCTAGCAAGAAACAGCAGGAAGAGCTAGAAAGAGAAATCCCATTCAAAGTAACCTCAGACAATGTAAAATATTTGGGAGTCTATTTGCCAAGAGAGACTCAGAATCTTTTTGAAAACAATTATAAAACACTTCTCACACAAATTAAATCAGATTGAAATAACTGGGCAAATATCAACTGCTCATAAATAGGTAGAGCTAATATAATAAAAATGACAATTCTACCAAAACTAAACTATCTGTTTAGTGCCCTACCAATCAAAATTCCAAAAAATTACTTTAATGAGTTAGAAAAAATTGTAAGTAAATTCATATGGAGAAATAAAAAGTCAAGAATTGCCAGGAGCTTAATGAAAAAAAGTACAAACGAAGGTGGCTTAGCCCTACCCAATCTAAAATTATATTTTAAAGCATCAGTCATCAAAACTGTTTGGTATTGGCTAAGAAATAGAGTGGTGGACCAGTGGAATAGACTAGGTGTAAAAGCAGGAGATGATTATAGTTATCTGCTGTTTGATAAACCCAAAGAGTCTGGCCATTGGGATAAAAACTCCCTCTTTGATAAAAATTGCTGGGATAATTGGAAGTTTGTATGGAAGAAACTTAGATTAGACCAACAGCTCACACCCTTTACCAAGATAAGATCCAAATGGTCACAGGACATAGACATAAAAAACAATACTATAAGCAAATTAGGAGATCAAGGACTAGTCTACCTGCCAGATCTATGGAAAGGGGAACAGTTTATGACTAAGGAAGAGTTGGAGAACATCACCAAAAACCAATTAGATGATTTTGATTACATTAAATTTAAAAGCTTTTGCACAGATAAAACCAATGTAACCAAGATCAAAAGAAATGTAGTAAATTGGGAAACAATCTTTACAACTAATGATTCTGACAAAGGACTCATTTCTAAAATATACAGAGAACTGAGTCATATTTTTAAAACAAAAAGCCATTCCCCAATTGACAAATGGTCAAAGGATATGCAAAGGCAATTTCCAGATGAGGAGATCAAAGCAATCCATAGCCACATGAAAAAATGCTCTAAATCATTAATTATTAGAGAAATGCAATTTAAAGCTTCTCTGAGGTAACACCTCACACCTCTCAGACTGGCCAATATGACCAGACAGGATAATGATCATTGTTGAAAGGGTTGTGGCAAATCTGGGACACTATTACACTGTTGGTGGAGCTGTGAACTCATCCAACCCTTCTGGAGAGCTATTTGGAACTATGCCCAAAGGGCAACAAAATGTCCATACCCTTTGACCCAGCAATACCACTACTGGGTCTATACCCTGAAGAGATGATGAAAAAGGGTAAAAAAATTACTTGTACAAAAATATTTATAGCAGCCCTGTTTGTGGTGGCAAAGAATTGGAAATCCAGTAAATGTCCTTCAATTGGGGCATGGCTTAGCAAACTGTGGTATATGTATGTCACGGAACACTATTGTTCTATTAGAAACCAGGAGGCACGGGATTTCAGGGAAACCTGGAGGGATTTGTATGAACTGATGCTGAGTGAGATGAGCAGAACCAGAAAAACACTGTACACCCTAACAGCAACATGGGAGTGATGTTCAAGCTTGAAGGACTTGCTCATTCCATCAGTGCAACAATCGGGAACAATTTTGGGCTGTCTGCAAAGGAGAGTACCATCTGTATCCAGATAAGGAGCTGTGGAGTTTGAACAAAGTGCAAGGACTATTCCCTTTAATTTAGAAAAAAACAGATATCTTATTGTCTGATCTTGTTACCTCTTAGAATTCTCTTCTCTTTAAGGATATGATTTCTCTCTCATCACCCCCAATTTGGATGAAGGTACAACATGGAAACAAAGTAAAGACTGACAGAGTGCTCTCTGTGGGGGGGGGGAAGCTTTAATAAAAATAAATTAAAAAAAGAAAAATATATAAAAAAACAAAAAAATCAAGAGAAAGATTAATTAATTTAAAAGCAAGAAAACCATTGATCAGGGCAGCTAGGTGGCACAGTGAATAGAGCACCGGCCTTGGAGTCAGGAGAACCTGGGTTCAATTTCGACCTCAGACACTTAATAATTACCTAGCCTTGTGGCCTTGGGCAAGCCACTTAACCCCATTGCCTTGAAAAATCTAAAAAAGAAAGAAAGAAAGAAAGAAAGAAAGAAAGAAAGAAAGAAAGAAAGGAAGGAAGGAAGGAAGGAAGGAAGGAAGGAAGGAAGGAAGGAAGGAAGGAAGGAAGGAAGGATGGAAGAAAGAAAACCATTGATCTCATAGATAAAACTAAGAGTTAGTTTTATGAAAAAGTCAATAAAATAGACAAAAGATTTGGTTAATCTTATTTAAAAAAAGAAAGAAGATAACCAAATTACTAGTATCAAAAACAAAAAGGGTGAACTAACCACTAGTGAGGAGGAATTTAAAGAGATATTGTGGAGTTACCTTGCCAAATTATATGCCAATAAATCTGATAACCTGAGTGAAATGAATATTTACAGAAATATAAGGGGCCCAGATTAACAGAAGAGGAAATAAAATACTTAACCCCTTTTCAGAAAAAGAAATTGAAGAAACAGTCAATAATTCACTAAGAAAAAGTCTCCATCTGAAATGGATTTACAACCTGAATTCTACCAGACATTTAAGGAAGAATTAATCCCTATTCTACATAAACTATTTTAAAAAATAGGAGAAAAAGGAATTCTGCCAATTTCCTTTTATGACACCAACCTGATGCTGAACTAGGAAGGATCAAAACAGACAAAGACAATTATAGATCAATCTTCCCAATGAATATTGATGGAAAAATCTGAAATAAATTTTTAAATAAAATAAAATCTTAAATAGAAATTTAGACTACAGCAAGTTATTATTAGGATACTAGTGATCAGGTAGGATTTAAACCAGGTAGGCAGGTATGGTTCAATATTAGGAAAACACTCAACATAATTGAACATATCAATAGCAAAATCACCAGAAATCAGATGGTTATCTCAAAAGATGCTGAAAAAGCCTTTGATAAAATACAACATCCATTCCTATTAAAACTCTAGAAAATTTAGGAATAAATGGAATTTTCCTTAAAATAGCTATTAAAATAAAAATAAAACTATCTAAACCATCAACATATATTACATGTAATGGGAATAAACTTGGAGAATTTCCACTAAAATCAGGGGTGAAACAAGGATGCCCATTATCACCATTACTATACAATATAGTATTAGAAATGCTAGTTGTAGCAATTAAAGAAACAAAAGAAGTTGAAGGAATTAGAATTGGCAATGAGGAAGCAAAACTTTCACTCTTGCAGATGGTATGATATTATTAGAGAACCAGAGAAAATCATCAATAATTAACAAATTCAGCAAACTAGCAGGATATAAAATAAACCTACATAAATCATCAGCATTTCTAAATATGAGCAACAAGGCCCAGGAGCAAGAGATAGAAAGAGAAATTCCATTAAAGATAACATTAAATACTTGGGGATCTATCTCCCAAGACAAATCCAGAAACTGTATGAACTCAATTATAAAGCACTTCTCACTCAAATAAAGTCAGATCTACATAATTGGAAAAATGTCAATTGCTTATGTTTAATTTGAGCTAATATCATAAAAATGGCAATTCTACCCTAATTAAATTACTTATTCAGTGCCATACCAATCAAACTACCAAATAACTATTTTACTGAGCTAGGAAAAAATAGTAGTAACAAAATTCATCTGGAGCAACCAAAGGTCAAGAATAGCAAGGGAACTGGTGAAAAGAAAAATGTAAAGGAAGGTGACCTAGCTCTACCAGATCTAAAACTATATTATAAAGCAGCAGTCATCAAAATTGCCTAGTCTTGGTTAAGAAATACAGTAATAAATCAATGATTAAGATAGGTTCAAAAGAAGCCTCAGTAAATGACTACAGCAATCTATTGTTTGACAAACCCAAAGACATCAGCTTCTGGGTTAACTCACTATTTGACAAAAAAACATTGTTGGGAAAACTGGACAATAGTATGACAAAAACTAGGCATAGATCCACATCTCACACCCTACACCAAAATAAGGTCAAAATGGGTACAGGATTTAGACATGAAGACACCATAAATTAATAGACCAATAAATGCTCTATCAGATTTATGGAAAGGGGACAAATTTATGACCAAATAATAATTAGAGTCCATTATAAACTCTAAAATGAATGATTTTGACTATATTAAATTAAAAAAGGTTTTATACTAATAAAAATAAATGCTACCAAAATTAGAAGGAAAGCAGAAGTCTGGGAAACAATCTTCACAACTAGGAGTCTTGATAAAGTTCTCATTTCTAAAATATATAGAGAATTGCATCAAATGTATAAGTCAATTGATAAATAGACAAAGGATATGGATAGTGTTCAAATGAAGAAATTAAAACTATATATATATATATATATATATAAACGTATCAAAAAAAATGCTCCAAATCATTATTGATTATAGAAATGCAAATTAAAACAACTATGAGGTATCATCTCACACCTATCAGATTGGCTAAGATGAGAAAAAGGGAAAATGATCAATGATGGAGAAGTTGTGGGAGGTTTGGGCATTGATGCATTGCTGGTAGAGTTGTGAATATACATTTTGGAGAGCAATGTGGAGCTATGCCTAAAGAGAAATAAAAAAGTTCCTTCCATTTGCCCCAGCAATTCCAATTCTAGGTCTATATCCAGAAGAAATCATAAAAAATAGGAAAAGTCCCACATGTTCCAAAATATTTATAGAAGCTCTTTTTTAGTGGCAAAGAATTGGAAATTGAGGGGATGCCCATCAGTTGAGGAATGGCTAAACAAGTTATGGTACATGAAAACTATGGAATATTATTGTTCTATAAAAAAAACCCATAAATGGTCAAACTCTATTAGAAGTATGGAATCAACCTTGATGGAAGCAGCTTTTCTCAGCAGTTTAGAGAGCTAGGACAACCGTATTAGACTGGCTATGGACGATGTTAACCCCATGCAGAGGAAGAAACAAAGCAAAACAAAACAACAAAACAAAAACAAATAACTACCCTTCAGAATCTGATGAACACTTTATAAAAATTATCTCTTATGTATCTCTTTACCTTAATCCTAATTCCCCATACCAAAAATGACTAATCTGTAAAATATGTTTATCAAAAATATGTATGTACAATATTAACTGTCAGTTTGCTGCTGAGGGGAGGGAGTGGGAAGGGAGGGTGGAAGGAAATTTTGTAACTTAAAAATATACATATGCATATGGATGGTGGTTAACAAAATAAAGTAGATGAACTTTTGAAACAAAGAAAAGAAAGATCCATTGATAAATGGGGGTATTAAATATCCTAGCAAGCTATGGCAAGTTGAAGAACTTTTCTCCGTTCTAGTGAGCTAGGTAATTATTAAGTGTCTGAGACTGGATTTGAACCCAGGTACTCCTGACTCCAGAGCTGGTGCTTTATCCACTATGCCTCCTAGCTGCCCCTTCATTCTAGTGATTTCTTTCTAGAGAATCACAACATCTTCTTTCATGGACAGTGATTAAAAACAAAAACAAAACTGACAAATATTTAAGTCTCTTTTTTCTCCCATATAGACATTTTACCCCATTTTCATATTTCTCTTCAATACATTTAATTTTACTATGCCTCATTGTATTTTGACAACAGATTACCAGTCAGGTTATCAACTAATTTTCACTTGATTACAATTTATGTTGACTTCTCCCCCCCCCCGGCCCCCGCCCCCCCCAAAGCCCTATGTAAATGTTTCCAAATCACACTCTAGGTTGGTTTACTTTTCTTTCTCTAATCACCAGGGGGAGATAGTGAGCTGGAGCAAATAGTGGCATCTCTTGAATTCCTATGGTGTGCTGAATACATTACTACTCTGTTGATGCTCCCTCTGCTGGGCGTTTATGTGGAAAACCTTTACACTCCTGTTCACAGAAGTGTATCTTTCCCCCCCACCATTTACTGCTTGTGTCCTACACTTTTCCCTTTTCCCACCACCCTCCCCAGTTAAAATAAAGGACTCTAGGAGTAGCTAACTAGTTTTGCAAGGTTGGTGAATGTCATACTCCAGTCTTTTCACTTTTGTTTCCTTTGGTTCAGTTCCAGCTTAATCAAATATTTCAAACAACTCTCCTTTCTCTCTTATCTGTTTGAGTTTAAAGCAAAATGCACAGATTTATTTTTACTTTTTTTGCTGGCAAGGATTTTTCTCTCTCCTGCTGACTTTGGAGTAAAAAATAGTAATTTCTAACATTTATATACACCTTAAAAGTTTACAAAAAAGTTTTATACACACACACACACCCACACATATGATCCTTTTAATTCTCAAAACAATCCATTCAGATAGGTGCAATTATTATACTCATTTTATAGATGAAGAAACTAAGATTGAGAGAAGTTAAGTGACAGATAAAGGTCTTTTTGATTTCAAGTCAAATATTCTATCACCTAAACTAAATCTTCTCAAACCCAGGGTGAAAGCATTGAGTTTAAAGTGAGGAGATAACCTACAGTACATTAATTTCTTCTTGAAGGTAAAAAAGAAGGGACAAAGAATGCCACAGGTTTGTAAATGTTCCACTCAATTCATAGTTCATTCCAGTTATTCTAATAACCTAATTGACGGCTTGAAGCAGTCTGGGCTCCTGATGGCTCCTCTCTCACTTCTTTTTGCTTCAGGTGGCTTCTTTCTTTTTCCTGTAATCCTCTTTAATCCCAAGGATCAGGATCAGGAATGGGAACCTGGGCAGCCATAGCTGTCTGTTCAACAGATCATCCCTTCCCCCATGTCTTTAGTCATTAGGTTTCTGTGTTCTTGACCAAAGATGGCAAGATTTGAAAATGATTTTATCTGAACTTGCTTCTAGATTATTTGGGCAACCTGTTACTTTCTAGCCACTGATTGCCTCATATCTGGGTCCATCTCCAGTTATCCTGATCCATATCTGATCATTGGACCTAGATGCTCCAGAGAAGAAAGTGAGGCTGGTGATTTAGCACAGCCACCCCTCACTGAAATGGAAATCACAGCCATGTCATGGCATCATCTCCCTGATGTCATGGTCTTTTGTGAGAACAAGGGGAAAAAGAAACAACAATCACTGACTATACTAAGATGTACATAGGCCAAAGATGATCAAGATTGAAAGCCTCTTGACCTATATTTCTTTAGCCAGGGTAAGAGTAATATACTTTAGAATCATTCTTTATATAACGTGGATATTTATTTTGATTTACTGCCCCCAATTCATCATTGTTTGGAGATGACAAGTTATGACAATAGTTAGTAGAAGGCTTATGTGGGCCTACCATTATTTTCTCCATTAGAAGGCAAAGTATGTTAGCATAATAAGTAATATAAGACAACAGTGTTTACATGAAAGCCTCCCCATTAGAACATAATGTCCAAGAAAGAGGAAAGAAAATCTTTAGTCAGCTTTGACAAATCTTCCTTGTCATCCTTTTTTATCTTAATAGCCTTTGTTTTATAAGTTATGCATCAGTATGCTAGGTTGCCTCCTAGCATTGCTTCCAGAAGTCTGACTAGAAGAAAGTATATACAAAAGGATACTTTTGTCCTTATGCCACATTCTCTTAAATTAGCCTTTGTGTTGATGATTTAAAGATGATAGCATCTTTGAAAACTAATATTTTGGATAGTGGAGTCATGATAGGTCAGAGGTTAGAACATTAGAAGACAAAATTTATCAGACAAATGTAAACTTATATGGTTAGGTACAAAAAATCAATTCAAAATAAAAAATTTCAAGTTAAGGAAAGCATAGTTGGAGGAAAGTTTCTACGTGAAATATCTGGGGAACTTAATGGATTATAGACATAATATGAATCAACAGTGTTAACATGAAAGCTCCCAAAGTTAAAGCAATCTGATGCTGCATTAAGAGAAGCAAACTGTTCAGAATAGGGGAGGTATTTTTTTGCATTCTGTCTTTGGTGAGCCTACATCTGGTCTGTTTATCCCGGGTTTTACTATTCCATTTCAGTAATTATACTGACAAACTGAACTTTACCTGGAGAAGGGTGAAAAAAGATAGTAAGGGAAGTGAAGACTATGCCACAAAAAGATCAGATGAAGGAATTTAGGAATATTTAACCTGGAGAAAAGGAGATTTGAGAGGGGTGGGGGAGACATGTTAACTGCCTTAGTTTTAAGTGTTATCAAATGGTTTAGGAATTTCACTTGTTTAGCTTGGTCCCAGAAGATGTGCTAATTCACTGGCCTCACTTTCTCTTCCAGAGCCATTTTGATCCAGTGTCCAGATAGGAATCAGGATGACTGAAGATGGGCCCTTAATGGGTTAAGTGACTTGCCCAAGGTCACACAGCTAGTTAGTGTCAAGCGTCTGAGGTCTAATTTGAACTTCTGTTCTGAGTCCAAGGCCAATCAATGCTCTTAATGAATAGAAGTTGCAGAGCTACAGATTTCACCTTGATATAAGGAAAACCATCCTCATAATTACAATTACACAAAAATGAAACCACCTGTTTTAGGAGGCAGGTGGCTTGGATAACTAATTGTTAGAGTTTTTGTAATAGATGTTTCTACTCAGATATGGGTTAGACATAACTGACCTTTGAAATACTTTCCAACGCTGATATTATATGATTTAAAAAAAGTTTAGTGGTAAATGTATAAGTTATCTAAGAAAAAATGAAAATGTTTTTTCAATCTGCATATGTTGACTTAAACAAATTGTGTTTGATAATTATAGTTGAATAGTTCAAATAAATTTCCCCAAATAGTTTTCCTTTTAATGTATCAGAAATTTCATTGCACTGAAGCAATTTTTCCCCAAGAAACTTATATGTGATTTCCCTTAATCTGTAATGTTTTGTCAATTTAGATACATTAAGATACATCATCAATTTTTTTAGTTCTTTATTTTAATTTGAATTTCCTTTCCTCTTTGCTTTTCTCATCCTTCCATGTTGTTCTATTTTCTGCTTCCATTTCTATTGTCTTAAAGGAAATTAGGTAATAAGTTCATAATAAATTGGATAAACTTTCTGTTTCTCTTCTTTTTCTTTAGTGGTCATCAGAAGCATAGTTCTTTAGGAATACTTTAAAAGACAAATACATGCAATATCTCTTCCCCTGAACTGGGCTATCACATTTTTTTCATCTGGGTGGCCATATTCTCATTTGGGAGACACTTTCATTGTCCTCTCTTCCTCCCCTGCTTTCTTCTTTATTCCCTACTACAATCAGAATCTATCTGGGCTGCTTGATTGTTTATATGGCTTGGTTGAGATCATTTTCACCAATTCCCTTCCTTATTTGGTGAGATAGATGACTGTCAAGTTTTACCATATCCCTTTACTAATACCCTAATGTCCTCCAAGAATGATTATTTAGCTGTCTCTACATTCTCTGGATCCATCCATTCTCTACCCCTTCCAGACAATGGTGAAATTTCATTTTTAAATACAAGAATTTTTTTGTGCTTATTTACATCAGTCTGAAAACAAAAGATTTAACCACCCCAAAGGACCCTTGCATATCCCTAAAAGTGTTAACATGTAATCAGCTGAAATTAGGAAATATGGCTTTGTTTATTCTCCATTCAATCCCTGGTTGCATTCATATGCATATACCCTTACACAGATTTGTGGGGGTTTTTTTATGGATAGATTCTGGGATAAACTTTAATGTGAACTGTTATACCTATTAAAATTTCAGCTCCTCTTTGACTTCAGCAATTGAATCATTACAAGAGAGCTTGGTGGCATAGAGGGTAGTGCTAGACTTGGATTTAGGAAGATTTGAATTTAAATCCTTCTCAGATACTAACTGTACTAACTGTATGATTCTAGGCAAGATACTGAACCTATTTGTTTGTTTTCTTATAGGATGTTGTTGATGGAACTAATGCTATAATATTGGTAAAGCACTTTGCAGACCTGAAGGTACTGCATAAATGTGAGCTATTACTATTATTATTATTTCAATTCAGGAATATTATAGGTGTTTTATTAATTAAAGGACTTCTTAAAATTTATAAACCTCCAATTCAGTCCTGTAGTTTAAATGGGTGTTAAGCCTCTTTAAATTTATAAACCTCCAACTCAATCCTGTAAAGTGGTTTAAATGGTTTTTAAAATAATTTTATATATCCTTAATATTCTCATATAATTGAATTGGTCCTATATAGTTTTGATATCAAGATTCTAAAAGAAATTTGATGCATAATGTTTTCACAGTTAAATATTTCTCTTATAATGATTATATTTTTTTGGTGCAAAATCTTTTAAATTTTTGTTTTCAAATTATTCACTTTATCTCCTGTGATTCTCCCTATTCCTTATTTGACCAAGGATTCTTCCCTTAAGCAGAATTGTGAAAGATCTCTCCTTTCTTGTTCCTCAAATTTGTTTGTTTTATGTGACTCTTTGAAGTCTTTTGTCACATATGATATGAATACTAATCTAAACCTAGCTTCTGTCAAATTGCTTCCCTATTTCTTATCAGGTTTTTTAGTTTATTTTTTATTTTTTAACATTAAAAAATTGTTTCTGTTTTCCTCCAATCCTTCCCCCACTGAGAGGTAAAGCAATATTATATCCATTATACAGGCAAAATCATACAAAATCTTTTTCTGTATTAGCCACATCACCAGAAAAAAAGTAAGAAAAATAAAGTGACAAAATTATACTTTAATTTGCCCTCAGAATTTCTTACTTCTTTCTCTGGAGGTGGATAGCAATTTTCTTCATGAGTTTCCCAAATTGTCTTGGATCATTGTAGTGATCAGAGTAACTAAGTCTTTCACAGTTGATCATCATTATATTGTTATTATTGAGTCTGCTCACTTCACTTTGCATCAGTTTATAAAAGTCTTCATAAATTTTTTCTGAAATGTACCTGCTCTTACAGCATAATAAATATACCACAATGTGTTCAGTCATTCCCCAGTAGATGGACATCCCTTCCATTTCATTTCTTTACTATCAAAAAAAGTTGCTATAAGTATTTTTGTACATATAGATCATTTTCCTTTTTTGGTCTCTCTAGGATACAGACCTAATAGTGTAGTATTGTGGGGGCAAAGAGTATGCTTGGTTTTATAGTTCTTTGGTCATCCTTCCAAATTGTTTTCCAGAATGTTTGGATCAGTTCACAACTCCACCAAGAATTCATTAGGAAAAATTGCCTATTTTTTCACATCTCCTTAAGCATTTACAATTTCCCTTTTCTATCATATTAACTAATCTGATGGGTATGAAGTGATACCTCAGAGTTGTTTTAACTTGCAATTCTCTAATCAAGAGTGTTTTAGATCTTTTTAAGCTGCCTATTCATATTCTTTGACCATTTATCAATTGGGGAGTGGCTTGTCAGTTCTCTTCATATTTGAGAAATGAGACCTTTATCAGAGAAAACTTACTTTAAATTGCTTTTTCTTCCCCCACCCATCCCCAGGTTCCTGCTTTCTTTCTGGTTTTTGGCTGCATTAGTTTTATTTGTGCAAAACATTTGTACTTTTATATAATCAAAGTTATTCATTTTACTTCCCATGATCCTTCTCTCTGTTGTTTGGTCACAAACTTTTCCCTTAACCAGCGATCTGACTAGTTCATTTTCCCATGATTCCCTAATTTATTTGTATCACCCTTTAAGCCATGTACCCATTTTGACCTTATTTTGCTATACTGGTATGAGATGTTAGTCTGTCCCTAGTTTCTGCCAAACTGCTTTTCAGGTTTTTTTTCAGGTTTTTGCAAGGCAATGGGTTAAGTGATATGCCCAGGGCCACACAGCTAGGTCATTATTAAGCGTCTGAGGTCCGATTTGAACTCGGCTCCAGGGCCGGTGCTCTATCCACTGCGCCACCTAGCCGCCCCTGCTTTTCAGTTTTACCCGCAATTTTTGTCAGATGGTTGGTTCTCGCCTCCAAATGCTCGGATGTTTGGGTTTATCAACCCCTAGGTTACCAGGTCATTGACTAGATGGCCGAGGATGGGTAGTGCCCCGCCCCCCCATTTCCCCTATAAATAAATAAGGCTCTTCTTCCTTCAGGAGTGGCTTGCCCTGTTCTTCTCCGGCTTGTTTTACAGAAAAGGAAACTGAGGCCAGCAGGGTCGCACAGCTAGTAACTTTCGGAGGCTACATTTGGAGCCTTCCAGCCTTCAGCACCGCGCCCCGGCCCCCCGGAATTGTTGCAGGGGATCGAGTTAAAGCTTTGTGAACCGCTTTGCAAACCGTGACGCCTCGTAAATACGAAGTCGGACGAGGACCCTTCAAACAGCCGGTCTGCGGCAGCCTTTCCTCAGAACAGAAACCGCTCTTAAATCGGGGACGGTTCACGCCCAGGAACCTTCTTCCCGTGTGGGCGGGGCTCACACCCGAACCAATCATTAGGCGGCGCCGGGGAAGCCTCTCCCCAGGAAGGACTTAAGAACTACACTTCCCAGGATTCCACGAGGGAGCTGGGTAAAGGGGGTGGGAGGGGAGGGAAGCCAAGAGAGCGAGAAGGAGGAGAAACTACATTTCCCAGGATCCCTAGCTGCGGTCGCACGCTCTAAGCGCAAGCTCAACATGGCGGCGGCCAGGGAGCACGATTCTGCGTCGGCCTCGTCGGATCCCAAGGAGACCGAGGCTCAGGAGACTAAAACATTCAAAGACTTGGTAAGAGTGGGAGCGGGCCGCTTTTTTTCCTTTTTTATTTTTCCATACCCGGCGCCTCAGGCTGGAAGGATCGCGCAGTCCGTCCGTAATTGTTGATCCAGCTCCTCCGCAGCTCATACACGCCCTCCAGGCGCGGCGGTAAGCCTAAGCCCGCCTCGCTAGGTGAGCCAGCTCCGCACGGCTCCCGGGGCTGCGGGCCTGGGGGATGGCGCTTTCCGAGCCGAGCCGGCCCGGCCCGCGGGGGGCGACCTCTCCCCAGCCCCTCCCCCGCGGGCATCCCGGGCCTCCCCCCGGGAACGGGCAGCATGCAGGCCTGCCCCCTCGGTGGGATGGCCGTCTGGGTGTGTTTGTGTACGAGGTAACCTGCAGGACTGTCCTATCTGCGAGAATTCTCCTGCAGGTAGGAGATCCGTCCTAGAATCATCCTGGGTGGTTTCTCACACTCAGCGTTTCTGTGTGCACACACACACACACACACACACACACACACACACGCCACATGCACTACATACACATCATGCATATTGTGGCTCTTTAGGTTTTTTCCTCCTTGTTTCTGGCTCTTCATGATCTTATTTGGGATTTTCTTGGTAGAGAGTGATCGTCTTCTTCTCCAGCTCATTTTACAGATGGGGAAACTGAGGGAAACAGGATTATTGACTTGTCTAAATACAGCTAAGTGTTTCAGACCGCATTTAGACTCAGGTCTGCTTCCAAGCTCTGCATTCTATTCACTGTGTTACCTTGTTGCTTGAGAAAAAATTACAACGTATCCCATGTATGTCCGTGGCAAATATACAAATACATATAGACAATTTATCATTGTGTTTATATAGAGTATACTAGAATACATACAGAATAAATCTGAACTTTATTCTATACACTTCTAGAAGTAAATCCTCAATTTTCCCTATTTTGTGGTATCTGTATAAGGATACATATTGAATAAATTCATAATTTGTCCCAGGGCAGCTAGGTGGCACAGTGGGTAGAGTGACCTTGAAGTTTGGATCTGGTCTCAGACACTTGACACACTAGCTATGTGTCCTTGGGCAAGTCACTTAACCCTGACTGCCTCACATCCAGGGCCATCTCCAGTCATCCTGATTCATGTAGCTCTAGAGAAGAAAGTGAGGCTGGTGACTTAGCACAACTCCCCTCACTCAGATCCAGTTCATTTGCTTGTCATGGCATCACCTCCCTGATGTCGTGGTCTTTTTCGAGAACAAATGACAAATATCATCATCAGTTTGTCCCATATGTGTGTGTAAGATATGTACATATAGGAAAAATTGTGAATTTATTCTGTGTACATATATATATATATAATGTATAATATACTTATGCACATATGTATATTTAAATGTATTTTTGTGTTTATCCTTCCTGCTAGATTGAATATGTATCTGTATAAGGCATATCCCAATAAGAATACATATTGGATAAATTAATAATTTTTCCCATGCATGTGTGTAAGGTATGCATATATAAAATAAATGGTAGATTTATTCTATGTACATGTGTATACATATAATGTATAATGACATGCATGCATATATGTGTAGTGTTTATAGATAATGTACATGTTAGTATATAGTTCTTTGCATGTTGTTTCCCTCATCAGACTGTGAGGTCCTTTAAAGCACAGGCTGTTTTTTGCCTTTTTTAGTATCCCCAGCACTTAGCAAACAGTAGGTACTTAATAAATGCTTGTTGACTGAGTAAGTGATGCCTGTTAAGCAAAATGTACAGGAAGGAGAAGAGTTTTCAATGCTACAGCTAAGGTTTATTTTCTCTGAACTCAAAGGGTGTGACAGAGGTATTGTGTGATGCCTGTGACCAATTGGGATGGAAGACGCCAACCAAAATTCAAATTGAAGCTATTCCCATGGCACTGGAAGGTAAGTTAAATGAAATAATAATATACAGTAGATGACAGAAAACAACACAAAAAGGAAAGGCTTAGGCCAGATTGTTCTCTCTTAATTCAGGGATTTTTTTTTTTTTAGTTTTTTTGCAAGGCAATGTGGTTAAGCGGCTTGCCCAAGGCTCAAGGCCACACATAAGTGTCTGAGGCAGGATTTGAACTCAGGTACTCCTGACTTCAGAGCCGGTGCTCTATCCACTGCGCCACCTAGCTGCCCCAGTTCAGGGATTCTTAATGCTAAGGTCTGTGAACTTATTATTAAAAAAAATTTGAGTAATTCTATTTTGAGATGATTGACTTCCTTGGTATGTTTTATGTTTTGTGCATTTAAAAATATTATCTTAAGAAAAGTCTATTCCAGTTAGAGGGAGAAGCAAGTTAGAGGGAGTTCATTAAGTTCCAGAAAGCAGATAATGTACATTAAAGATATACTTTAATAGTAAACCAAAGGTGTGATGATAAAAAAAAAATCAACAAATTAAAAATCTCTTCTGTGCCAGGAGTTGGAAATGACAGTCTTAGCTTTCAAGAAGCTTACTGCATTCTGTTCAGTGGGTGTGATGGAGACATAATATTTGTAGAGACAAGAACTAAATAAAGTAGGAAAATTTAAAGAATAAAACTCACTTTTTTATGGCAGTAACCCTTGAGAAGGAAGAGGCTCCCACTCTGAGTTGTGACTGTCCCTTTTTTTCTATGCTTGGCCTCCTGATATTGATAGGGTATAATTTTTATGGTAGAAACAACTGGGAAACTTCATTGGCTCTCAACATGCTTTGCTGACCCTAGGGAATTCCCACTTCATTATCTATGATTATAAATGACATGTATATTTCATATAAATTGTTGATATTATGATCACAAATATAAATTGAGTTATTATATAGTTTTTCTTGTTGACTGTTGGAAGAAAAAATACATGCATGTTTACCCAGCATTTGAAATGAACAAAATTCTTTTCTATCCAGCTAATTAAAATTAGTTTAGTGTCATCCATTATTGGTCCAAGTGCCTTGTCTAATTACTTTAGTTGAAGAGACCTTGGAGAGACTGAGATGTTTTAAGTAGCTTGAAATGATAAATTCATTCAAGGACTTTGTCAGTTGCTTATCTCTAGGTAGTGCACTCTCCCAGGTGCTGAAGAAGATATGGATAAGAGTGAGATGTGGTACTTGTTCTCAGCTTTCAATCTAGCAGGAAAGATAAATTGCCGGGTTTTTATTTACAACGCCGGCTTCTTTATGCTAGTCCGTCCTCTTACTCACCAGTCCAACGCGTGGTGAGTCTTCGGGGTACCTCCGGCCCCCACTCTTTGATGGGGGAAGAACCAGACAGAGCGCCTGAGGTGGGTCATGAGTCTTTATTCTTCTGTGATCACATTCCCGCTTCTTCCCCCACCTCTCAGCAGACCCTTTTATCCCCTCTGTCCTCCCTCCCATGAACTCTTACTCAATGAGGGGCCGAGTTCTGTAACATTCCCTTATAAGGTGATTATGTTTCCCCTCTAAGCGACCGCCAAGCCTCTTCCCCCCGCCCCCAACATCTCCCCCTTTCTGTTTTACAAGGTTATCACTTGGTGTGACCTTAAGCGGTGCTGAGGTTAGCCTTAAGCGGTGTCATTTCTACTGGCCTCTGATAGCCGGGGGCGAGGAACCCTGTCTTAGGTCATCTCCTTCAACCCAGGACCTTGCCCGTCCTAGGCGCCCGACACCCTCAGGGCCTGTCTTAGGTGGCTGGGTCAGGAGAAGTTGCCCGTCTTGGGGTTTACCTCGTCTTACCCCTAGGTGTCACATGTCATGCATGGCGGCTAGCCAGACTTGGGGATCCGCCGGGGGCGAGGAACCCTGTCTTAGGTCATCTCCTTCAACCCAGGACCTTGCCCGTCTTAGGTGGCTGGGTCAGGAGAAGTTGCCCGTCTTGGGGTTTACCTCGTCTTACCCCTAGGTGTCACATGTCATGCATGGCGGCTAGCCAGACTTGGGGATCCTCCCCCGTCTCCATGGCCATGAAGGCTTTCTGAGTAAGAAGCATATAGCCCCTCTGTCGCCTAGCTAGGCGGCAGAAACAGACAACAAGTAGGGTGATTCCCAGAATCAGCGTCCTTGTTCACCCTCAAGGGGGTATCCTCCCGCCATCTGGCAATCCCTCCATGGTATGGGATCCTCGATGTCTTCCCCTGTGGCCACACATGAGGGGCCCCACCGAGGCAGAAGGGAGCCCCATCGATGTAGATCGGGGAGTTCCGTGCTACCGGAAGGGGAGAGGGAATAACTCGGAGTATTCCCCATGTCGGATATCCTTCAGATGGAGCACCTCCAAGGATCCCTACGATGATCAGAAGGCCTGAAAAAGAAAGAAATTCCTCTCACCCCGTAGGGTTGGGCATTAATCAAGGTCTCTTATCTTGTAAACAGGGAGCCATCTTTCTGGCTCTTCTATCTTATCCTCGGGATGAAATGACAGGTGGCCCTGTCTTCTGTTCTTTACCGTTACAGGGCCATGCCAACCTCCCTCTTCATCTCTCCACATGACTTTAGAGCCTGGTAGGGCCTTGGTGGGAGAGGGCAGGAGCGTTGGTTCTTTCTTAGCATGTCCTTTTGGGGAGAAAAATCTCTGGGCGGCTGTAGTGCCGTCATCCCTGACTTGTAGGAAATTCATGGTAAATAGTACCTGAGACAGGTCTGAATGGGTCAGTGACCTGCCAACTCCCCCTTTCTGTTTAAAAAGATAGGATGTAGCAGAGTATCCATGTAGGACGGTGAACTGATAACGTTTACTGGGGGCTTGGAAATTGATCGCGGGGAGGGAAAAGGCAAATTTTTCTTTGTCCTCCGGGTGGAGGGGAATGCTATAGAAGCAGTCTTTAACATCAATCACTATAATAGTCCACCCTTGCGGGACTGCAGTGGGCATAGGGAGACCAGGTTGGAGGGTCCCCATGGGTACCATGTTGGCATTTACTGCCCGAAGATCAATCAACATTCTCCAACTCCCCCCTTTCTTTTTTATGACAAAGACGGGGGAGTTATACGGGCTAAGGGACGGTTCCACTTTGTTCTCGTGCAGGAGGGTCATTACTATGTCTGTGAGGGCGATGAGCTTTTCTTTTGTCAGGGGCCACTGCTCAACCCAAATAGGTTTCTTATTAATCCATGTTATTCTGGGGGAAAAGCTCATCTCTAGAGTGGCCCCAATTAATTTCCCTGCAGGCTATCAGGGGTGGCAAGTGTCAGGTTAAGCTGGCTCAAGATATCTCTACCCCATAATGCATAAGGGAGGTCGGGTAGGCACAGTGGGGTGAAGAGTCCAGATTCTTCCAAAGCTGACCACCGTAGGGCGTGTGCTGCTTTCATGGCAGATCTATTGCCCCCCACCCCCGTCACTGCTTGAGGGCTCTGTAGGAGTGGCCACTCGTGCCTCCACTGTCCCCTATTTATGACAGAGCAATCGGCTCCAGTGTCAATTGTCCCTTCGAGCTTCTGATTTTCCACCGTGACGGTTAACAGTGGTCGCCCAGAGCTGACCGGGTGGACCCAGTTCACATGAGCGGGAGGGGTCCGCAAGGGCAGCGCCTTTCCTACCTCTTGGCCCTGTTTTACCAAGGTGGGAAAGGGGTGGGGGTTTGTGACCCTTACGGATGTGGGACTTCCGGGACCAAAAATGACCTGGGTATGGGTGACTAAGTCCACACATCTCTCAGCCCCTGTGATGAGCGCTGGGAAAATATTTAGCTCAATGGGAATCATCGAGGTTTCCCAAGGCCCGATCTCTCTCTGCTGTGTCCCTTCTCTATAGTCAACCCTCACGGGGATAGTCACAGTAATGGGGCCGCTGTCTTCGAGCACGAGGGGGGCCCCGCGGCCGGGCCCCTCCCTTTCCCTTTTCCCGACTTCCCTTTGGATCGGCAGAACCTGGCTATGTGACCTGGCTTTCCACAGGAATAACAGGTCAGAACTGAAGTGGAGGGGGGGCCGCTGCCTGCACTGTGCTTTGAGGTGCCCTGGCTTTCCGCACCCAAAACAGGTGGGTCTCACCTGCATACCGTGAAGGGCGGTCAGGAGGCTATCCTCCCGGTTCTCCATGGCAGTCACTAAGGCTTGAATTGAATCCTCGCTGGGCATGTCCAGCAATTTGTCAACAATTCCTTCTAATGAAGCATCGGGGGGAAGGCTGCTAATGGCTGCGATCCCTTTGGGGCGAAGACCCTCTTTAATCAATTGTCTCATAAGTAGATCAGATCCCGGGGTGTCTCCCATTATACGAGTCACTGTCTCTTTAACCTCGTTCACAAATGAGAGGGGTGTCTGATCTGCTCTCTGCTTCAGCCCAACCAACTTCTGTGTGGCTCTCCCCCCTTTCATGGCTCCAATCTTATCCCAAGCTGCAACATGTGTTTCTTTAACAGTCTCTAGCTCAAACTGGCCATACTGGGCCTGAACAGCAGGGTCAGTATAGGCTCCAGTTCCACACAGGAGGTCAATGGCTAAATCCAGGGGAGTATAACCCCGGGATTTTGCCAGCTTAGAGGCCTCTCTGCGGGCCTGAGCCTTAAAAGCTAAATATAAGGAGGCATCTAGGCATGCGGCTGCAATTTCGTCAAAGTCAGCAGGGGTCCAAGGGTGCGTAGCAAAGAGGTTTTGCATCAGTCTTTTTACATAAGGGGAGTTTGGGCCATATTTAGTCACGGCCTCCTTAAGTTCCTTAAGCATCTTAAAAGGGACAGGGCGGTAGTCTCGGGCTCCGGTAAGGGGGTCCGTAAATACCGGATAGAGGCCCCAGTCATCCCAGTCCACCTCCTCCCCTTTCTCTATTGCTATGGAGGCACTGGTGGCAAGTAGGCCGGATGGGCGGAGCCCTTGAGGGGATCTCTGAAGGGCGGACAAGGAACACGGGGGATTTTTT
Source organism: Macrotis lagotis (assembly GCF_037893015.1). Classification (NCBI taxonomy): domain Eukaryota; kingdom Metazoa; phylum Chordata; class Mammalia; order Peramelemorphia; family Peramelidae; genus Macrotis; species Macrotis lagotis. The sequence continues at coordinate 204,518,978 of NC_133664.1, read as the reverse complement.
GCCTCTGTTTCCTGGCTGGGCCGCCAAGCCTGGGGCGCGGCAGCTGTCCAATCAGCGCGGACTCCTCCCTCCTCGTCAGCAGCCTCCCGGTCCCACCTACTCACGCTCCTCTTCCTGCCACCCCTGAGGGCTGTTTGCACCCCTCCCTTCCCGCGCTCGGAAACTTCCGGCCCTGAATCTTCTCCCTGGGGGCCCCTTGTTCCCCCATTGTTTCTTCTAAGTTCCTCCCACGGATACAGGGGAGGGAGTGGCCTTCCCTCTTCCTCTGAGCCCTCTGAATCCGATCCCGCCAACGAGCTACCCACCTGAGTGCTGATTGTTCGTGCTAAAGTCACCTTCTGGGGATGCAGGGCTGCATCCACTATCTTATACACTGTAAAATCCTTGGGGGTTAGTTTTCCCGGGCAGGTGTCATCATAGGAGGCCATCTGCTGCCCTACCACCTTCCATTTATCTGGTTGGATCCCACTATGTTGCACCCAAGGGCAGATGTTCCAGATATTCTCAACAAAAGCACGGCACGTCTTGATAGGTAATTTACGGCCATGCTTAGCGCAGAGTTTATAAAGCTGCCCTGCAACGGCCTCTTTTTCCTCCGGCTCAAAGGCGGGAATACTATTCCGGCCCCCCATGCTGTCTACTAGCCGAGGCTGCAATCCTAACAGGTGGCAGAACTGGAGAGTTCCCGTTCGGCAAAAGAGAAGGAGGAAGCAGGGCACAATCAGACAGGCCAGCACGGCAAGGAGCGTGATTAGAGCAGAATGAGAAAGGGAGGGGAAAGAAAGCATAGTCAACACAATAGGGGTATGTCCTTCAGGCAATATCTGAGAGTAAACGCCCTCTCCTTCCTCCCGGTCAGAAACGACCGAGGCTGTCTGGAGAATCCGACCAGCGGATTCAGACGTTCCCTAGCAAAATCAGGTCCCGGGTTTCGGCACCACTTGCCGGGTTTTTATTTACAACGCCGGCTTCTTTATGCTAGTCCGTCCTCTTACTCACCAGTCCAACGCGTGGTGAGTCTTCGGGGTACCTCCGGCCCCCACTCTTTGATGGGGGAAGAACCAGACAGAGCGCCTGAGGTGGGTCATGAGTCTTTATTCTTCTGTGATCACATTCCCGCTTCTTCCCCCACCTCTCAGCAGACCCTTTTATCCCCTCTGTCCTCCCTCCCATGAACTCTTACTCAATGAGGGGCCGAGTTCTGTAACATTCCCTTATAAGGTGATTATGTTTCCCCTCTAAGCGACCGCCAAGCCTCTTCCCCCCGCCCCCAACAATAAATACATACATATACATACACATACACACTTATCATATATACATACACATAAACATTTGCATACGTATCTGCAGAAATACTTAAGTTCCTGCTGTATATAGAACATGCTTGGTAGCTGAAAGTATGCACTATCCCTCTTAAGTCTTGTTGGAGGAAGAGATGCAAACTCCAGTAACTACAATAGATGTTGCATGATGAATACACTAGATAATCACCTGATTTTGTTGTAGTTTTTATTTCACAGTAGGGTGGCACCACATTGTGGAGACAAAGAAATCTGAACTGTACTCTGCAGTCAGTAGGGAACCACCTATTTTTTTTTTTTGAGCAGAGAAGCCACATTTTTTTTTCCCGGGTGATGGAAGACTTTATTTTTTTAAATTATATTTATTTTTATTTTTGTACAAATGATGCTTTTTTATACATTACTAAAATATGCTTGTTTAAGAGTGAACATAATACCCCTCCCCCCCAAAATATAGACCCTCATGAGCAATAAAGAGAAAAAAATTAAAATTAAAATAAAAAATAATAAATAATAGGGGCACCCAGGTGGTGCGGTGGACAGAGCACTGGCCCTGGAGTCTGGAGTGCCCGAGCCCAAATCTGGCCCCAGACACTCAACAATCACCCAGCTGTGTGACCCTGGGCAAGCCATCCCAATCCCATTGCCCTGAAAACCCCCAAAATAATAATAACAGTAATAATAATAATAATTATTATTATTAATGAAAAATATGCTTCAGTCTGTGTTCCAACAGCAGCAGCTTTGTTGCAGGTGGATCACATTCTTTATGATGAGTCCATCACAAAAACTACTTCCATACTTTTTCACTGTTGCCATTGCTGATCGCAATTCCCTCCATTCGTGTTTCCCCACTACCCTACACACTATATTTTCTCTCCCAGAAGCCACATTTTCAATTCAATTCAATAAATATTAAACTCTACTATATGTCAGTACTGTGCTAGACACTGGGGATACAAATAAAAAAAAAAACAGCCTTGGCCCTCATGGGACTTGCAGTCATAGCAGAGATAGCACCCAGAAGTATTCTGGAAAGGTGAAGGGTATGAGGTTCCACCTAGTTTTAGGGCATTTTATTCCTGGAATGGCAAGGCAGAGCAACAGAGGCAAAGTGGAGTGAACCCAAAGCCCAATTTCTGCCTTGAGTTTGCAGCCTGATAATGAGAATATAAGTGAGGAGCTTATCTCAGAAGGGCATAGTAGCAAATCCATAGGGAGTGAGATAGTGAGATCTGTGCATGATTGGAGGGTAAAAGTGGGAGAGATTGTGAGGCAATTGCATTGAGGGAAATGAGGTCTTTTACAAGATTGGTGGGGGACAGCTAGGTGACAAAGTAGATAGAGCACCAGCCTTGGAGACAGGAGGACCTGAGTTCAAATCCAGACTCAGACATTTAATTACCTAGCTCTGTGAACTTTGGGTAAGTCACTTAGCCCCAAAATGAGAGTAGAGACCTAGTCTTGAAAGCATGAGTAAATAATTCAAGGATTTGGTATGAAATAGTATATGTAAAGGAAGAGGAGAGAATCATTCAGTACTTATTGTGTGCTAGGTGAATGCGGAGAATACAAAAGAAAAAACCCAGTCTTTGTCTTTTCAGTGGGGAAGATGCCATCTATGAACCAGTTCAAATATAAATTCAGGGTGTCCCAGAAGTCTTAATGCTGGGTTAAACTCTAATGGCTTACATTGTAGTAAGGCTTTTGGAACCTGATGTACAGAAAAGAGAGAAGATAACCTTAGAGGAGGAGGAAAAAACAACCATTATGGCTTCTTTAAGGAGGTGGTACTTGAATTCAGCTTTAAAAGAGGCTAAGGATTCTAAATGTTGGAGCTGTGGAGGGAAGAGGATTCCAGGCATATAGGACAGCCAGGACAGATGCCTGAAGTTGGAAGATGCTGTGTGCTCTGTGCAAGAGGAAAAATGGGTTAAAAGATTGTAGAGATAGGAAGGGGTCCAGTTATAAAGGACTTTAAATACAGACAAGATGGCAAATCAGCTATAAATTTAGAAATAAAAAGTGAGCCATTAAGTTTTCTTGAGCATGTTGAGGGTGAACCATGATCAGGCCATTGTAAGTGTGGAGGATGGATTGGGTGGAGAATGGATTGGGTGGAGAGAGAGGTCCTTTGGTAGGAATGATAAGATTTGGATATTGATGAGGGGTGAGGTAGAGAGAAGAGTTGATGACACTGAGATTATGAAATTGGTTGACTGGTGGTGCCCTAACAGGAATAATAAATAGTCACTGTTCTAAGCCAGAAAACCTTTCTCCGCTTGTTTGATTTTTTTTTCTTCTTTTAGTAGGCAAACTAGGCCATTTTTTTTTTGGCCTCATTTCTTACCTAGCCTTAAATCACTGAATGAGTTTTGCCTCAGACAGACTGAGACCTGGGAAAGACCTTAGCTTAAAAAAAGGCAAGGTCTCCCACTACATCTGGGGACATCTTGCAGTTTTGCCATTGGACTCATGGTCCTGGAGAAGAGAGAGGTTGATGGCTCTTCACAGCTTTGTTTCACTTAAATCCAACTCACTTGCAGGTCAGGACATCACAAGCCTGATGTCCGTGATCCCTTTAAGAATGAATAACAAACAACAAAACAATAGTCACTAAGCATTTATTAAGCTCTCCCTCTGTGCCAGTCTTTGTGCTAAGCACTAGGGAGACAAATAAGAAGAGGAAAGACAATCCTTCAGGAGCTTAAGGATAGAGACAGTACCAAAAAGGAAACTGAAAAGGAGGGGTTGGGTGCCAGAGGGCCAGGGTAATTTCTTGGGAGATTTAAAACCAAAGAGCAGAGTTCAGGAGATTTGGAAGGGGAATGGATTTGGAGGGAAAGATAATGGATAGGAAATTTTGAAATACCCAATAAGTGAGAATGAAGAGCAGGGGAGAGAACAGGTCTGAATGTTTAGGTCTGGTAGTTGTCAGCATAGATATAATGATCAAACCCAGGGGGCCATCAAGGAGAGAGGGAGGGGAGGGGACCGGACCGGACCGGACCGGACCTGACCGGTCTTGGGGTATAAACACAGGGAGCATTTCATGAGTCCAGCAAAGGACACTGAGGAGAAAGAAGAGTGGGGAGGCGATGGGGTGTTCAAGTGCAGCATAGAGGACCAGAAATATGATGAACACTGAGGAAACACTATCCCTTCTGACATTTGAGAGTTCATTAGGATTTCCAGCTAAGATGACTCCCCTAGAGGAGGTACATTCCAACTCCAGAAGAACTTTGAGGTTCACACCACATATCTAGTGAGAAATGTCAGTGATTTGTCCCCAGAACTGCCAAAGAAGCAAGTCGGACTGGGTGTGTAGAGTGGAGAGGGCCTACCAGCAAAGCCAAAATCAGATCAGGCTGCAGAGGCTTGAACTAAGCAGCAGAATGAAATATACAGGGTTAGGATTTTTTTTTCTGATGATGTAAATTCCTTTTTAGTATTTTGTGCATTGTTTCTTTTCATTGGGAAGGAGAAAGAGGAGGGAGAGGGGGAAGTGTGGAAGAGAGACAAAAGAAATGTTTAAATAAACTACCCTCTATTGTCTCTTCCTTTTCTTCAGGTCTCTGGGGAGGATGTGGCCTTTCTCCTTGTCTAGGCCCCCAACTTCTAAATGTGTTTTTGATCCCATCTTCTCCCTTCTCTGGAACCTTATTTTCCCAGGTGTCCTCTAGCCAGTGCCCATTAGGGCTAAGCAACTTAGTCCTAGGGAGTTGCTTAAAACATTGAGGTGGAGGTGAGAGATGATTGCCCAGGGTCACTCTGTAGCTGACAAGACACTATTTCTCATCACCTCCATGAAATCTTCCCTATTCTGTTCTTCTCCACCCCTGCCTCACTTCCCCAAGCAGCTTTTTCTTCCGATTATCCTATATTAACTTATTTATCAGTATACATGGTGTATCCATCAGTTGGATTCTTTAGGATTCTTTTTTTTCTCTAGTAGATACCTTTCTAAATGTTAGATGAGGTAAATTGAATTGAATTTCTTGTTCTCACTATCCCTTTATTGTTACTACTCTGCTTAAAAACTGGAGTTCCTATTTTGAACTGATTATAGACTTATTATCCTGTCCTTCAAAGCTGTCTGGCTTCAATTTACATTTCCAGTCTCATTTCTCACAGCTCATATCCAGTGATATTAAGCCACTAGACTACTCATTGTTTCTCATTCTCATCTTATTCTCTCTGTTTACTCCAGACTTGAATAGGTTATCCTTTTTCAAACTTTTCCACTTGTTGAAATACTTTCCTTCAGAGTTCATCTCAGGTCCACTTCCAGGAATTCTATCATTTTTCTCTTCACTTTCTTCTTTGTCTGTTGAACTCTCCTTTGCCCTCATCACCCTCATCTCATTCTATTATAATTATTTGTATTTATGTTCTATTTTGTTAATATGTAATCTGGAAAGCATTAGCTTTGTCTTATTTCAATTCTGCATCCAGTGTTTTGCTCATGTGGTTAATTGAATTGATCAGAGTTCTTCATTTCTAACTGCCATATATGAAGAGGGTTATTGTCCAGCTAGGGACTTTCTAGAGGAGTTTAACTGGAATGTGAAGGATCTGGAGATCAAGTGATATGCAGAACAGTTGAATAAAGACCTAGGGATATTCAGCCTTAAAAAGAAAAAAGTTGACATAATTTTTAAAATACATTTAAGGACTGTCATGGAGAGGAGAAACTGAATTTACTTTTTCTATAAAGAACAACTATGACTATTTTATTTGAGGTTGTGTTAAAAACCAGATGGCACATAATTTTGATCCTTTGGCTATAACTTGTCAACCTCTGCTCTAGAGCATTAGTAGAACTAATGAGTGAAAGTTTTAGGAGGGCAGATTTGGGTTTCATGGGTAAGAACTTCTAACGTTAAAATTGTCTAAAATGTATTGGGCAGTGAGTTCCTATCAATATAAATATCTAAGCAGATGATCATCTGCCAGAGATATATAGGATATTCTCACATTCATTGGGAGATTGTACTAGATTAGTGGTGGCAAACCCAAATAGAAATAGTACCTCTAAACTGCACATTCCTCTGGGTTGGTTGCATATTGACTGTATTGTGATTTTAATTTTCTTATTCATTGACTTAGAAGACCACTTAGTGATACCATCTATGTTTTATTTCATTTTAATTTAATTTATTAGATATTTTTCCATATATTTTAATCTGGTTTGGGCTATACTTGGGAATGTTGTGCATGTATGACACCTCTGTGTTAGATAATCTTTAAGTAAAGTTATAATATATAATCAGAGAAAGCTACTTCTAGGAAAATAAGAGACTTGGGTAATCCATAATTTGGATATTGCTCTACTTGGACAAAGATGAATCATTCCTTAGTATGCAATCTGACAACCTTTCTAAAGTAGAACTGGAATTTTTTTTTATCAGCAAACTAAAGTTTAAACATCTTTTCTTATAGGTCGTGATATCATTGGTCTGGCAGAAACAGGTTCTGGAAAAACAGGGGCCTTTGCTCTTCCCATTCTGAATACTTTACTAGAGACACCTCAACGTTTTTATGCTCTGGTTCTCACCCCTACTCGGGAACTGGCCTTTCAAATCTCTGAGCAGTTTGAAGCCCTTGGGTCTTCCATTGGAGTTGAATGTGGTGAGTGAACAAAGAAGATCCTTAAGTAGTAAGAGTGACAGGACAAATTGAAAGGGTAGGAACAAGGATAGTGGGAGAAATATTAATTTACTATTAGGTTATAGTTTGAAAATATTATATATACATATTATATTCACATATAATATACATTGTTATATTATTATATACTATTTATTATATATTAAAATATATATATAGAACCTATACATTAGGTTATAAAATTTAAGTTGCCAATTGGTTACTTAGAATTATAGTTTTGTTTAAACCCAAGAGAAAATATTAGGGAATCAATTTTGTTCAGTTTTAAATTAACCAGCTTCATATATGTATACATATATATATATATTTTTTTTTTTTTTTTCTTTTTTAGCTGTAATTGTGGGTGGAATTGATAGCATGTCCCAGTCTTTGGCTTTGGCCAAAAAGCCACATGTAATAATTGGTAAGTTGCTCTTTCAATTTGTAAGACACCATTAGTGATGGAATGGGGTGGTGATGGTGGTGGAAGGGGAAATCTGTTATTTTCTTGGGGTGTTGTCTTTGTCCCTCTGAATTCTTTTGTGTGGTACAGTTGATTTTCTTGAATTTAATTATTTTTTTTCTTCAAATCTTTATTGTTAGCAACACCAGGACGTCTAATTGACCACTTGGAAAACACAAAAGGTTTCAACTTGCGAGCCCTTAAGTACTTGGTCATGGATGAAGCAGACCGAATATTGAATATGGACTTTGAGACGGAGGTGAGTTTACCTGTAATTTGCCACCCCTTCTGAAGTGTCAAGCACTTAGGATAAAGACCCTAAATTTAAACTATATATATATATATATATAGATATATAGATATATAGATATATAGATATATAGATATAGATATATATATAGATAGATATAGATATATATAGATATAGATATATATATAGATATATATGTATGTATGTATGTATGTATATATTATTAAACATCTGTTGTATCAAGGTTAGTATTCTATTATTATTCTGTGCTCCCGGTCTATCCAGTTTTGAGTCTTTATTATCTACTTTGCTTTTCCTCCTCTTCCAAATTGAAAATATTTTGACTTTCTTCTTTTTTATAGAATTTAGTCTTATGATAGTACTTTGGCCATAAGCTAACATTTGTATTTGTTTATGTTGAGAAATTTATTGACTACATTTTCTTTTATATTCTTAGACTCCTTAGACACAGTCTTGATAATCTCTTCTTTTACCTACTTATTACATCTTAATGTGATTTGTAACCATGATATCTCCCTGTTGATGATGATGATGATAATTGATAAACATTTATTAAGCACCGACTGTATCACACACTGTGCTGGGCTATGTAGATACAAAAAAAGAAGCAATCCTTACTCCGAAGGAGCTTACATTCTTATGTAGGTGGCAACAAATAGAAGAAAGTATATACAGAATAAATATAAAGAAAATAGATATAGGGTGACCCAAAAGTCTTAGTGCAATTTAAGCTTTAATACCTTAAATGGACTTTTAGGCCACCTTTTATAAGGCAGTTAGGGAGAATATGAAAAGTCCAGAATCCACACCTCTTCAGCTATGCAGGTGATCAGATGTGTGCTGGCAGAGGTCTTTTCTGAATTCTTTCCTTGTATTGACTGTTCTTTTGTCAATTGGTTTGCTCACAAGCAGCTGCTCTGTGCCAGGCTCTATAATAGGTACCAGGGAGACAAAACCAAAATGTTAAATACTCTCTGTTCTCAAGGGGAGGCAACATATACAGATATAATTTTTTTTTTTTAGGGTTTTTTTTTTTTGCAAGGCAAATGGGGTTAAGTGGCTTGCCCAAGGCCACACAGCTAGGTAATTATTAAGTGTCTGAGACCGGATTTGAACCCAGGTACTCCTGACTCCAGGGCCGGTGCTTTATCCACTGCACCACCTAGCTGCCCCTGAGATATAATTATTTATAAAATTAATACAAAATAAATGCAAGGCAGATAAATTTAAAGTAATTAGAGATGAGTGGAAGGCACTGGCAGTGGGTAGAATAGCAAAGGCATCATGTAGAAGATGGTGCTTGAGGTGCATCTTGAAGGAAATGAAAATTATTTTCTGAGGGAGAGGAGAAGGACTGCATTTCTGACATAAAAGGCCCAGCAGTCAGAAAATGTAGGGCTATGTGTAAGGAGGTTTGGGGAGAAAGTAGTGTATGGAGAGATTGGGAAAGCTATGTTGGGGCCAGGTTGTGAAGGGCTTTTCAGAGTGATCCAAATGAGCTTATGTTTTAATCCTAGAGACAATAGAAAGCCTTTGAAATTGATTGAATAGGGGAGTGACATGTTCAGATCTGTGTTGAAGGAAAATCCCTTTTCTGACAGCATGTAGGATAGAATGGAGTGGAGAAAGATGGAGGAGACCCATTAAGAGGCCATTGCAGTCATCCAGGGGAGGGCTGATGAAGGTCTGAACTGGGGTTGTTGCTCTGTGACTAGTGAGAGAGGATCAGATGTAGAGACATTGTGAAGTTAGAAATGATAGGATCTGGTGACTGATTGGAGTTATTGATTGAGGGAAATTAAGGAGTTGAGGATAAAGCTGGAGTTATGAATCTTGGGAGCTTGCGAGGATGGTGATATCTTACACAGAAACAGTGAAATTTAGTAGAGGAGTGGATTTTAGAGAACAGAATTGAGTCCTATTTTGTACATATTAAGCTTGAATCATCTCTGGAACAATTTGAAATCCTTACAAGACTGGTTTAAGACTCAGGAAACACTGGGTCTAAATTTATAGGTTCAGATGCATAGGGATCAAAATTAAACCCATGGAAATTGATGAAATTATAAGGAAGAGCAACCAAGACAGATAATTTTATATTGTACTTAATGTTTGCAAAGTGCTTCAAATTCATTATTGCATTTGGGCTTCATAACTCTACAAGGTTCATACCATTATGAGGAATGTTATTATCCTCATTTTACAATTAAGGAAACTGAGGTTAATGATAACTATGTTGTCTACCTTGCTGAAGGCTCAGTAGATAGAGTTCTGGCCTAGAATGAGCAGGATCTAAAGTTCAAATCCAGCCTCAGACACTTCCTAGCTGTATGATCTTGAGTGAATAAATCACTTAACATCTGATTGCTGACAGAAGGATACCCTGGGTCTATTGGAGAAGAAAAGAGCAAACCACTCTTTGCCAAGAGAACTCTATGGACAGTTGGTCCTAAAGAGTCAGATATGACTGATAACAACAAAATGATCAAACAGCTAGCAAATGTCAGGAGGTAGGTTTGAATCCAGATATTCCAGCTTGGTTTCTCTAAGTCTCTCTAATTGTCATTTATAGCTATGTACTTATTGTTTTATTTTTCATAGAAAATCTCAGGTAGTCATTATCATTTTCTTTTCTTCAATGACTAGTATCGAGTATGGTTTGGTTATGTATTCTACCTCCTTTCATTACCCAAACACTTGGTCCCAGCACTTTTGAGAAGACAGTTGTGAACTGCTATGATGAAGAGAATAGCCAAGGATCAGGCAAAGAGCTAAATTTCATATTTTTCTTTAATTGTACTGTAGGTTGACAAAATTCTGAAACTAATTCCCCGAGATCGTAAAACATTTCTTTTCTCTGCTACCATGACCAAGAAGGTGAGTCTTATTTCTCATATTTATCCATGAATTGACTTGTAAAGTAGCCTTGAGGCAGGAATCAAACTTACTAATTTTGATTTTATTCATTCAGGTACAAAAACTTCAGCGAGCAGCTTTGAAGAATCCTGTGAAATGTGCTGTGTCTTCCAAATACCAGACTGTTGATAAATTACAACAATATTACCTCTTTATTCCCTCCAAATTTAAGGTCTCTATTTCTGTCCTTCTGTCCTCCTAGTTTTTTAGTTCTCCTAAATTGTTCATTTCTGATGATCCCTGCCCAGTGGGTAGATATTATAGTCCATGCAATTCTACATTGCAAATTAATTTGTATTTGGCTTTGAAATACATTTTATACTTTCATTTTTGTTGTGGCAGTGAAAAATGTTTTGGGAAATGGCAGCATTTAAGACAAAGTAAGAGTTTCAAGTGTTCCCAGTTCAAGAAGGAACTTCAAAAACTGACCAGTCACCCATCCTGACTCTACTTCTCCCCTTTCAGTGCTTATTATTGAAAACATCACCGCTTACAAATTCAATATATTAGTCTTAGTAAAGTTAACGACTTTCTAAGCTTATTGTGTGGCTTGATACTCTTGTGGAAAGAAAAGAATAATTACATGTTTTGATTTAGAAAGCCTTCCCTGGTATCTCAGTATGATTATCAGAAAGGAAATCTCAAACTCTATCCTCTCTGCTTTAAGATTATACATATAAAATAATTTGTTCACGAAGCTGTTAAAGAAATTGAAAGGAAAGTAGGTGCCTTGTTGCCTAACCCCAGTCATGAATGAGAGTTTGGGTATAATTAAGAACCAACTTTATATTTTTGTCTATTTTAGTTATAGGACTATGATTTTGGAGATGGAAGAGACTTAGAGGTTTTCTTGTCCAATAGTTCAATATATTAATCATCAACTCTGTTTACCAATCCTTACCACTTTTCTCATTTTGTGTGATCTCTAGGATAGCTACCTGGTTTATATTTTGAATGAATTAGCAGGAAATTCCTTCATGGTATTCTGCAGTACTTGTAATAACACTCAGAGAACAGCCTTGCTACTCCGAAATCTTGGATTCACTGCCATCCCTCTCCATGGACAGATGAGTCAGGTGAGAATTCTTTGACTTCATTAGGTAAAAATTGATAGCATGAGTAACAATATAAGTTTGATTAAAGTTTACTTGGCACCTGTATTTTTATTACATGGTAGCTTTTTTTTTTTTACAAAGACTATAAAGTATTGCTACTGAGAATGAATACTTTTTTTTTTCATGGCTTTGAGAGGACACAAATAGGAACCCTGTGAAGAACCTTCTCCCCTTCTCTAGGATGAAGATTCTTTAGACAAAAATAGGAGTTTATTTTGTCCTCAGCAAAGACAATGATCAGTTGGCCACTGGGGACTGTTACTAAGTTAACTCTCAGTTTCTTTTCTTTAATGTAGCAAACATTTACTTAGCACCTGTGTATTGGGCTTTGGAGACATAAAGATCGAAAAGGAGTCTGACTTAGAATTGGTGGAAAGCAGATTTCAGAGGCTTTAGTCTAGTTAGATAGGTAGTAAGTGTCCTGTGACCTAAAATTCTGCTGGAAGGGCGAGCTCAAGAAGTGGAGGAAGTTCTCAAAAATGAAATGCTGAAGACAAAGAGAAACACTAACAGTGAGGAAGGGGAAAAAAGATGAGATTCCAAAGATCCTGCTGTAGATGTATAGGAAGCTCACCAAGCAGCTTAGTTTGGAAAGAGATGTGCAGGTAACCTGAAGAATACAAAAGTGTAATGTTCTGTGAGATTAGTGTTGGAGTACCAAAAGCTTGGAGTACACTGAGGCTTATGGGGAAAGCCTAAGGACAACAAAAGGTTTTTATAAAGTTGCCCAGGAGAAAAGAGAACATCAAAGAAGAAATAAGTCCATTAATCGGGGGGAGATGTTAATTTTAAATTGACAGCAGAGAGAACTCAGATTTCTTTCTGCTTATTTTGCTTGTTTTTTTCTGTTAAGGAAAATAATAATTAAATTGAAAAGGACAATATGTGTGTAATAGAGATTTGATAATTAAGATAAATAAGGATGTAACTTGTTGTCCTTGATGACTTCAAGTCATATGGCCCAGAAGAACCATATATTTAATTATTAAAATAATTGAGAGATTTGACTGCCCTATCAATGTCAATGATCTTTGAAATTCTTATTCCTTTTTTTGACAGGTTTATTAAGCTGGTGAATTAGGGAATGCTTTATAGTCTAGGTTTTAGTAAAGTATTTTATCAAATCTCTCACTCTGCTCTTATAGAAAACATGGAGAGGTATGGGTTAAATTATAGTACTATTAGATGGAACTATTGATATTTGTTTGTATTGGTTGAATAGAAATTTAATCTTTAATGTACTGATGTCAGTTTGGAAGAAAGTCTACAATAAATTCCCCAGAGATCTATGTAAGTTGAAGGTGTAAGTGGAGCATGGTGAAATGACTAGGCAGCAGTTCATCTGAAAAAAGATGCAAGGATTTTTAGCAGACTGAAAGCTCAGTATGAGTTAGTAACATGTATGATATGACAGTCAAGAAGCTACTTTAGTCTTAAGCTGCATTAAGAGAGACATAGTGCCCTGGATCTAGAATAGTGATCATCCTGCTGTCCTCTATCCTACTGAAACCAGATTTGAAGAATTGTGCTTTATTTAAGGAAGGACCATTATTGATAAATTGATTAATGTCTGTTCAGAGGAGGATACCCAGGGTGGAAAAGGGGCTCAAGTTTGTGCTATATGATGCATCTATCCTAGAGAAGAGAAGATGGGGATTGGGTGGAGTGAAAGGCACAAAAACTGTTCACATATTCAAAAGATTATCATGGAAAGGGATTAGACTTGTCATAGATAGCATTATACTTAAAGATTTTATTTATTTTGAGTTTTACAATTTTTCCCCTAATCTCACTTCCCTCCCCCCACCCCGCACAGAAGGCAATTTGCCAGTGTTTACATTGTTTCCATGGTATATACATTGATCCAAATTGAATGTGATGAGAGAGAAATCATATCCTTAAGGAAGAAACATCAAGTATAAGAGATAGCAAGATCAGACAATAAGATATCAGGTTTTTTCTTTTTCTAAATTAAAGGTAATAGTCCTTGGTCTTTGTTCAAACTCCACAGTTCTTTCTCTGGATACAGATTGTATTCTCCATTGCAGACAGCCCCAAATTGTTCCTATATATAGCATTATAGAGAAGAACCAGAGTGATGACTGGAAATTGCAAATATCAAAACATATATTTAGGTTCAAGGTCAGGGAAACCTCTTAACAGCTAGAACTCCCCCAAAGTAGAATGAGCTGCTTTTGGACTTTTATATTGTAGAGAGAATTGTGGCATGTGTTGATCTAATGCCCATTGAGATCTTTTCCAACCCCAAGATTCTGTGACCTCATGATTGATGTGATTTTAAGAGTCTGAGTGACTGGAAAAATCCTGGTGTCAGTTCAGAAAGTATAATGGGTGTTTGAAATCTTTGATTAAGGTTTTCTTTCAATAAAAGTGGGAAAGTTGGAAAGATTTTTTTGGAGGGAAAAATATAGTTTTACTCAGGTTATATAATCTTGATTTTCTTTTACATTTACTATTTTCTAACCCTAGTTTTAAACCAGTGTTTGAATTAGGACCTGATAATTTTAGTATATTGTTGAATTCTACTTCTTGTATTCCTTGCTTCTAATTATACATCCCATTGCCATGATCTCTCTTATCATGCTTGTAATCTCATTCTTTCAGAATAAACGCCTTGGATCTCTTAATAAATTCAAGGCAAAAGCAAGATCCATTCTGCTTGCTACTGATGTTGCAAGTCGAGGTTTGGATATTCCCCATGTAGATGTTGTAGTCAACTTTGACATCCCCACCCATTCCAAGGTAAGTTCTGTTGAATTGCTGCTTCAGGTTAAAAAACGTGTTTCTAAATGGGAATATTTTTTGATTTTATCTACTTGTAATTGTTAAAAAGTAGGAAAAGGAACAGTTGTAGAGCAAGAAAAAGCCAAGTCAGGTCAACAGGCATTTAGCAAGTGCTTACCATATTCTTTTAAAAAAAAAAAAGGAGGGGCAGCTAGGTGGCGCAGTGGATAAAGCACTGGCCCTGGAGTCAGGAGTACCTGGGTTCAAATCCAATCTCAGACACTTAATAATTACCTAGCTGTGTGGCCTTGGGCAAGCCACTTAACCCCATTTGCCTTACAAAAAAAAATGCTAGCACAAAAAGAAAAGGTAGTCAAGGTCATGATTTGAGAACTGACTCACCCAGAGTGAGTTAGCAAAGGTTTCATATATAATAACTTCAGTTAACCACCATTTCTTTTCTTTTTTTCCCCCTTTTGGGCAGTACATTTTTTTTTTAGTTTTTTTTTTTCAACAAGGCAATGGGGTTAAGTGGCTTGCCCAAGGCCACACAAGCTAGGTAATTATTAAGTGTCTGAGGCCAGATTTGAACTCAGGTACTCCTGACTCCAGGGCCATTCCTTTACTGATGTGCATATCCTTCCAGCTCCCTGCCACCAGAAAAGAGCTACTATAAATATTCTTATACATTTAAGTCCTTTTCATTCCTGTTTTTCATCTCTTCTGGTATACAGACCTAGTAGTGACACTGCTAAGTCAAGGGGTAGGCATGGTTTAACCTTAGGCCATAGTTCAAAATTGTTCTACAGAATTGTAACACTTTACAACTTCTCCAAGAGACAAGAAAACATTTGCAAGCGGACAAAGCTGACAGTGATGGTACAGAAAATGCTATGTAAGGAATAAGATGGCTGGAGGAAAAATAAAAAAAAAAAGGGCCAACAGCCCAATTCATAACAACTTATTTTTGATATATTTTTGATAAAAGAGGACTTAATTGAGAAAAGGGGACTCCACCAACAGTTCTGTTAAGACTGAAACTTTTCAAGCCTGAACCAAGACTCTGGTTAACTGCACATGTGCTAATTCTTTGTTTGCTACTACTTTAATCCAGAATTTTCTTTTTTCTCAAAAAGACTGATTTCCTGTTTACTGCTTTACCACCCACAACTTTAAACTCTTGCTCTTGTGACATGAGTAGGATACATTCTCCTTTTCCTTCTCCTTCTCCTTATCCTCCCTGATGATTCCCATAACTGCACAACTCCAAGAGCATGTTAATCTCATTTTCCCTCATCCCTTCCAACATTTGTCACCTCTTTCTTCCTGTTAGCAAATCCAATAGGTATAAGGTAGTAACTCCGAATATAATTTCTTCTATCAGTAGCTAGTGAGGACTCTTTTAAAATGATTTAAATAGATAGCATTGATAACCTTTTCTTAAAAATCTTCATACCTTTTGATCATTTATCAGTTGAGAAATGGCTTTATTTTTTATAAATTTGACTCAGTTCTCTGTTTGAGAAATGAGGTCTTTATCAGAGAAACATGTTTCAATATTTTTCCCCACAGATACTATTGCAGTATTATTTGTGTATTTTCTTCCATCCTATTCCCTTACTGCCATTTATTGTCTCTCTCTCCTTTCACTCTGCTTAAAAGTATTTTGCATCTGATTATCCCCTGCCACAATCTTCTCTCCCTTCTTTCCCTCCCTTCTCTCCCTTCTTTCTCCTATCCCTTAGCCCTCCTAATTTCCTCTAGGTTAAGATAGAATTCTATACCCAATTGAGTGTGTATGTTACTTATTTTCTGAGCCAATTTTGATGAGAGTAGGGCTCACTCACTCCCTCTCTCCTCCCCTCTCTTCCATTCCACTGCAAAAGTTTTTTTTTGGACTCTTTTAAGTGAAATAACTCACTCTTCCTTTCTTCCAATACATTACTTGCTCATTCTGGCTTCAAATTATCTCCATCTTTTGTGGGTTCTGCCACTGTAGAATTTGGTTAGAGTCATTATTTAAAGGTATTTGGAGTGGTTTGGGGGAGAGCTCATGGGAATCCCTGCCTTTATTCTGCTATCTTGACTCTACCTCCCAACCACTATTTCTTTAGAGGAGCAAGCAGAATGTTAGGCTATAGTTTGGAATTTTCAGTTTCTTATAGTCTTGGACATAATTTATAGATTGTCATCATTCAAAAACAGAAAGGAAAAATGGAGTTCTAGGTCCCCATCTTTGGAAAGACTTTATGAGGAACACAAAAAACATGAAGTAGATTCTTTTTTTAAAAATTTTTTTATTTTTTAGATTTTTCAAGGCAATGGGGTTAATTGGCTTGCCCAAGGCCACACAGCTAGGTAATTATTAAATGTCTGAAGTCACATTTGAACCCAGGTACTCCTGACTCCAAGGCTGGTGCTCTATTCACTGCGCCACCTAGCTGCCCCGAAGTAGATTCTGAGACTGGAAACTCAGTCTCAAGCTAGTTTTCCCTTTCTGCTATTTTGGAATTAGTCTATTTTGGCAGTTAGACCTGTCTTCATGCTGTCACATTTATTGCCCTAGTACTACTGTAATTTTTGTTTTTGATGAAATTCTTTTTTTTTAGGATTACATCCATCGAGTGGGTCGGACAGCTCGGGCTGGGCGCTCTGGCAAGTCAATTACCTTTGTTACTCAGTAAGTAATCCTACTTTTCCTCAACCCCCTAGAATCAAAGAACTCGTACTTTTTCCTTCTGTTTGGAATAGTTGAAGCATTTGCTTTATTTCTTAATTTCCTTTGAGAAGCAGAGACTTTCATATTCACACATATCTTTATAGGTGGATTGTAATTTTGTTATTTTAAAAAATTAATTTTTGCAAGGCAATGGGGGTTAAGTGACTTGCCCAAGGTAATTCTTAAGTGTCTGGGGATAGATTTGAACTCAGGTCTTAACCCACTCCAGGGCTGGTACTCTATCCACAGTGCCACCTAGCTGTATTTTTGTTATTGCAAGGAAAGAAGATAAATATTTTCATGGCATTGCCAGGGATTTCTATTTGGCCTTTATTTGCAGCTGAGTAACAGATTATTAGAATTTAGGGTTAATTTTGAATTTCAGATGATTCAAAGTCATACCAGTTTCTTTTTTTTTTTTCCAGATATGATGTAGAACTCTACCAACGTATAGAGCACCTGATTGGGAAGAAACTTCCTGCTTTCCCAACTCAGGAAGAAGAGGTCATGCTGCTGACAGAGCGTGTGGCAGAAGCCCAGAGATTTGCCCGCATGGTACGGAGCTTTGTATCTTTTTCCTCTATCAACTTCTGTATGTATCAAATCAGGTTTTATCCTTTAGTGAAGAAATTCTAGATTTATATCTATCCTTGGAAGTGTTACCATCTGGGATTATTTTCTTGGAGGGGTGGAAAGTGGAAGACTTTTTTTTTTTTAATAATCTAGTTTGTGGAGTGGATAAAGCATGGGCCTGGAGTCAGGAGGACCTGAGTTCAAATCTGGCCTCAGACACCTAATACTGTGTGACTTTGGGCAAGTCACTTTACCCTGTTACCTTATAAATCCAGAGAACCCCCAATAATAATTAGTCAAGAAAACGTTCGCACGAAAACAATGAAAGTGAAAAAGTGAAACATCTTTTCTGTTTTTCTTTTTTTTTTAGGAGATGAGGGAGCAAGGAGAGACAAGAAAACGTTCGCGAGAGGACAAAGCTGACGATGATGATACAGAAAATGCTATGGGTGTAAGGAATAAAGTGGCTGGAGGAAAAATGAAAAAAAGGAAGGGCCAACGGCCACATTCATAATAACTTGTTTTTTGATATATTTTTGATAAAAGAGGACTTAATTGAGAAAAGGGGACACTACCAACAGTTCTCTTAAGACTGAAACTTTTCAAGCCTGAACCAAGACTCTGGTTAACTGTACATGTTCTAATTCTCTGTTTACTAATACTTTATTACAGAATTTTCTTTTTCTCAAAAAAGACTGATTTCCTGTTTACTGCTGTGCCATTCACAACTTTAAACTCCTGCTATTGTGACATGAGTAGGATACATTTTCCTTTTCCTTCCCCTTCTCCTCCCTGATGATTCCCAGATCTGCACAGTCAAGTCTAATCTCTAGAACTACAGTTATACACCAACAGTGAGAATTCTGGAAATCTCCATCTAGATGTCCCATTGTCATTTTGCACTGAATATGTCAAAACTGTGTTCAGATCTCCCCTTTAGATTTCATCCTCCATAGGACTGTCACATTAATATTTCTAAAGACTTGACCATTTCATTCCTCTACTTAAAAAAAAAATCTTCATTGGCTCCCCACTATGATCTCTAGGTTCCTCATCTGGATTTTTAAAAATGTTCTTAGTCATCCAAAGAAACCTTCTAATATACAGATAACCAAGAAGAGATTGGATGTAAAACTGGACTTCCATTATATACAGTTATGTACAGTTCCATAATACACTATTAAGTATATATTACATTTTAACAAGAGAGTAGAAAAATTCCCTCAGTTGTGCTCCCTTCTGAATTTTATTTAAATTTTTTTGTGCTTTCTTCTTTTAAAGGTACCTTTTTCTTCCTCTTGTTTATCCCTGTTTCTTTCTAATTCTCCCCCTTTCTATTCCCCCCCCTATACAAACCCTCCCTTGTATCAAGTTGGTATAATCAAGAAATTGACTGTATTTGAAAATGTCCTATTCTGCACTTCTAAATTTGCCTCCCTGCCAAGATCAGAAAGGTATTTAGGGCCCTCCACAGTCTGGCTCCTATCCTCTCCCCTTCATAACAACCAGTATTTGTCCTGCACTTTAACATTTGTATTGTCTCATTTGAGCTCCCATCACAACCCTCTCATTACTATCGGTATTTTTTTCTCTCGTTTTACCATTGGCTCTGAGGCTTAGAAAAATTGTCACTTTCTCATAATCACAGGGTCATCCTACCTTTAAGTTTAGTATTGAGTGAGTAAATAAAGTATTTATTAGGTGCTAACTATGTGCAAAGCACTGTGAAAAGTGCTGGGAACACAAATGGAAAAGTAAGACCAGTCCTTGCTCTCAAAGAGCTTACATTCTAATGGGGGAGATCACATATATGCAAGGTTTCATTTGCAAGTCAGATGGAAAACACCATGGTCCAGTAGTAAAGAAAATTTTAATGCCTCTAATTTTATTTCCATTGATCAGGTCATATCAGTCATATGCTGATACTGAGCAACAGTGCCAAGGGCTTGAGTCCAAAGAATTTTCTTCTCTCAGACTTCAGTAGCTATGATGGTGTAGCATGTATAGAAGCAGGTACCAGCCTGCATCCTGACACTGTTGGCTTCTCAGAATAATAACTGGGGCCACTGAGTTAGAAACAAGACTGTTGGGTTCCAGACTCTGGGTTGTGGGCATGCATCAGGTGGTCAAGGTGATGATGGTTGGGCTTAGTTTGCTTGGCAAGTGCTGTCTTTGTCTCTTCTCTCACCTCCCCTGGAAGGGAAGTCTATTTGGTGAGAATGGTTGACCCCCTTCTCCATAGAAGTCACTAATCTGTTCCTCCACTACCTCTGTGTTCCAGCCAAACAGGCCTACTCTGTTGCTTCAAATCACCATCTCATCTTCTGTCTCTTTGGTCAGGCTGCTTTTCTCCCATTACAAGAATGCACTTCCTCTTCACCACTTTGTCTTAAAAATTGTATATGAGGAGAAAGGAAGACAAGCAAGAGGGCAGGTCCAGAGGTGTTGGTGAGAGTAGTTTTTAGACACAAAAAAGTAATAGAGAAAAAGAAAAGGTTCTAAATGAGGAGATTGTCCTGTGAGTTTTGGGGGTTTCTGAGCACTTGTGGTATGGCTCTAGAAAATGGGGCTGTCTCTAGGTCAGAGATGAAGTTGGAAGTCTTATATGTGGGGGTCAATGCCCAGGGAGAAGTAATGCAGAGTCCTCTGGTAGAATTTTCTGGAGGGTTAGGGTTCTCAGAGTAGGATTTCTAGGGTGACATTAGAGATGTGTTTCTCCTAGGAAAGGAACTTGTTTCAATAAGGAGGATGTAAGAATCTGGCTTTTGATTTAGCTGCTGAGATTCATTATGAATAATCATTTTTTGGGGATATATATCTGGGATATATGTCTTTCAGTGTTTGGGATCATCTTAGAATCAAAGATTAACTTTGGGAATTAAGGAATTAGCTTCCATAATTAAGATGCTTTAATTGGAAACATTTGTTAAGTTATCTACTGAAGACCAGACCCGTTTGAGGTGCTGGTTATACAGAGACAAAAATAAAAATCCTTTCTCTTCAGGAACGTATAGGGGAGATAGCATATCCAAATATAATTACATGTATTTTGTATAAGGAATTTTGTATTTTCTTTGTATATATAATTATATTTATATAATATATGCATACAATTTTGTGAACATAGTACATATGGAAGTCTTATATATGGGGTCAATGCCCAGGGAGAAGTAATGCAGAGTCCTCTGGTAGAATTTTCTGGAGGGTTATATGTAGTTTGTATAAATACAAAAATAAATGCAAAACATTTTAAGAGAGGGAGAATATTAACTGTTGATTAGGGAAGGCTTTATGTTCGTCGAAGGGCTTAATCTTGAAATAAGTAAATAATTTTATTAAGTTTTAAGATGAAGAGAGTATAAAGGACTTTGGTTAACTTGGATAGTCTTGCCCTACTTCCAGGCAAATCGATGAAAGTTTTGTATTAAGTTTTGATAATGTTTTTCCTTCCAATAGTCTGTAGATTCCACATAACTTGTTAGGCTTTATAAGTTTGTTTTTGAATATGAGTTAAAATAAAATAATGTTTATAAAACTCTTTCCAAACTGTAAAGTGCCATTACATAAGAATATATTAGGAAGTAGTAGTAGTAGTAGTAGTAGTAGCAGTAGGATAGAATACTGGACCTGAAGTCATAAAGACCTGGGTTCAAATATAAC
Source organism: Macrotis lagotis (assembly GCF_037893015.1). Lineage (NCBI taxonomy): Eukaryota > Metazoa > Chordata > Mammalia > Peramelemorphia > Peramelidae > Macrotis > Macrotis lagotis. The sequence goes on along the minus strand of NC_133664.1, from coordinate 204,497,563 downwards.
TTCAGACACTTAATAGATGTTTGACTTGCACTTAATCTGTGTCTGCTTCAGTTTCCTCATCTGTCCAGTCTTGCTGTGAGGATCAAATGAAATTATATTTATAATATCTTTTTTCCATTAATTTTTATGAAGATGTCTATAATTTGTCAGTCTGTTCTCTGTCAATTTGTATATTGTGTTATTTGATTCTCAATCTCCCTTTGGTTTTGTTTCCCCAAGACTTACTTTACCACAGGAGGCAGAATGATTTTCCCCAGCACTGTACAAGATAACTAGATTAGAACCAGAAGATACTAAAGATATGGGGCAATAAATGTGAGATCAACTGCTGCTCCATATTTTCAAATCTCATTCATTATAGACTTTGTTGGATGAATTCGTTGGGGCTGGGAATGTACATTCCGAATGTCTCTCACTTGGAGTATGTGCAAATATGCCCACCAGACAGGGTGTGTCTCTTCTGAAGTGAATTCTTAGGGTGAGAGTGTTATAGGCTAAGGAGTATAAAGATTGTCAGAGTCAAAGGTTAGCAGAAAAATGGGAGACTTCCTTGGAAGAAGGGAGAAGTAATTTTGCTTGTAAATCCCCAAAGTTTGGAGTTTTATGGGGGTAGAATATCTCAGATGGGGCCTAGGGGAGACTTGAAATAAAACAGGACTATCTGTAGTAAAGTATAAATATATAGGCAAAAAATATGGCCATCTTTGCTAGATGTTTATTCAAGGGAGATGAAGGAATGAATAAAACATTTGTTGAGTCCTTATAGACAAAACACTGGTGTATTGAGGATACAAATAGAAAAGTAGGACCTGCTCTCAAAGAACTCACATTCTAATTAGGGGAAAAAATCACCTATGCAAGGTTTCATCTGCATGGAAATGCCCCATGATCCTTAAGAGTCGTTAGCAAAGCAGGTAAGGATCAAGTGTTATTTCCACTGATAAAATGGTATTGGTTATTGATGTTTGATTTCTGCTAATGGGGAGTTTGAACATCAAATAACCTCCAAATCCCCAGGAATCTTTCTCTTCCCTCCCTCCACCTGCTCAACCCTTCATGCTATTCATGATAGCATGAATCAGTGTCCAGGTCCAGGTTCCTTGGTCCCTTCTCCCAATGTCTGGTCTTGCTATATCTAGATAAGAAGTGCATAAAAATCCACCGGACTTTACTGGTTGAGGTGCCTTATTTTTTCTGGGACCTCAGGGGATTGAACCCTCAGGGTCCCAACTGATTCTTCACCATCTTCCCTGATTACCCTTCATATTGTAAATAGATTCATTTAATAAAGCTGACTTGTTTTACTGTCTTATGTGTTCCATGTTTCATGTGTCCTGAACCTAAGTTTGCATAAAGATAGTAACAATGAAGGGAGGGCGGTGCATTTTCTCAATTCTTCTCTGAGGTCAAGTTTGACCATCATAATGATACCATGTTGAGTTTCATCTTTTTTTTTTGTAACATACACTTTAAAGAATTCATTAGAGAGAGAAAAATGTGTGTCACAACCATAACATAGTCTGGCTATAGGAGGGTGGATCAATGTTTTTCCATTACTGTATACTTTGATAGGTGTGTCTGAGGTTGGACATTCAGGCATTTACTTGGGGGCCTGCCAATTCTAGGGCAGTTGGTTTTTGGACCAGAGGGGTTAGAGGAAGAAGCAGCAGTCTTTACTGTTTGAGATAAAATATAGCCAACATTCATATAAATGGGGAACTGATGGAGTTAAGGGAAGATACTCATTAAAGAATTTGTTTACTTCAGATGTTTTTAGGGGTTGTATTTCATTGTGATGGTGGTTTTCTGGTCTATTAAACCCCCTTAGGCATTAAGAAGTGGACACCAAAGAGGAAAACTGACATAGGGAAAATTTCATGAACAGAGCCTAAGCAGAGCCAGAAAAAAAGAATTTGCAAAATGATGCTTAGAAAAAAAATATAGAACAATCCTAACTTAAAAATACAAGGTCTCAAAAGCAGGCTAGGAAGTTGATCCAAGTATTCATATGCTTGTCTTGAGTAACATGAAAGCCCAAACAATCATCAAGGGTTAAACCCAGTCAAGGGCAGATACTGAATCAGGGTGTGAGTCACTTGTCTTTCAATGGAATGAAGAGAGACCCCTGGCACCAGAGATTCAAGGGTTACCCACACCCACATTCTTACCTAGACCTCACCTTCCCCAGGTATGCTGCTAAGAATAACTGAAGGAACCCAAACTCTGGGAGTCACACCTAAAGGGAAGAACTAAGCAATCATGAAATCTACTCCAGGACTGTGACACCTTGATATATCTGCTTTCATTCTAGTGGCACCTGATCTATACTATAATAGGCAGAAATAGGGCCAGTATAGTGAATTGCCAGAAATAGACGTTTGATTCTTGTTTACTAAATTTTTACTGAATTGTCCCTGGTATAGCTACCAACAGGAAGGTCCCTTGTAGTCTTGTATAGAATGACATCTTGATACCGACTTGAATGCACAACGTCGCATGGTATAGCTAACTAGCTTGGCACATTAAAGTTTCTTCTTAGGTACTTTTAGTCCACTTACTAATTTTTTTTTGTAACAATAAAAAAAGTCATTTCAGTCATGAACTGATTTGGGGAAAACAGATGAGGAAATTGAGGCAAATGTGGGTAAGGGACTTCCCCAGAGTATCTGAGGCTGAATTTGAATTCAGGTTTCCTAGACCTCAGACCCAGCACTCTATCTTCTATACCACCTAGCTGCCCCTTTTTTATTAGCAGTTCCATTTTTTAGGCCCAGTCTTTAAAATTACTGCATTTCCTTATTTGCATATTTCTACCTCAAAGTGAAGTTCAGAACAAGTTTTCCCATTGAAATAATGAATAACTGACAAATTATGATAGCATTAGAATTATAATTCAATTTTGATATAGACTATGATCTCATGTTAACATCTCAGTAATGAAGACGGCAACAAATCTCTGCCCTCCCATCAATTCAACATAGGTGTTGAGAGAAAGGGATATGTGTAGCTACTGTGCTAGAGAGGTTTTCTTGTGTTCTGTCATTGGAGACTTATCAAGGGAGCATGTAGACTCTTTATGGGAATTAAAGAAGGTGAAGATAGTTCTCATAGGAGAAAAACAAGGGAGAGAACTACTCTATGCTACCATTAGGTGGCAGTCTGAAGAAAGTGATGTAGCAAAGCTGAAAGAATTTGTAAAGATGTATCCAAATACCGAGAGGAATGATTAAGAGTCTTCAGTCATTGATAGGTGAGGAGAGATGAAAAGGGCTCCTTGTATTAGAGCTTGGCCAAACAATGACTAAGGTGGGCTGGGTCAGAGTATGAGAGCTGTCAACAAATATTTGGAAGAAGTTAGCTTCCATTAACTCCTTAGCAGAGCTGACCAAGGAGTATTCCTGACAGATAGTAGGAGCAAAGCAGAGTTGAGTGTAGCTAGCAAGGAAAAAAAAGATCCTGCTTTAGACTTAAAGAGTATTCAATTTCACAAATATTTATTAAGCTTCTGTTTAGGTATAATGTACCATGCAAGGTTCTAGAAAAAGGATAGAGCCAGTAATTGCCATCATGAAGTTTACAATATAATAGGAAACAGACACAAGTAACTTTTTTGGGGGGGGAATCTGGACCTGTGAATTCACTAATATGGGAAACTACTGGTAAAAAAACTAAACAAAACCCCCAAAAACTCGCTTTACTAATTAGGGCAACAACTGTTCTACTTAGCTGAGAGTTGTTTGGGAGCACTGAGAAGTTAAGTCACTTATCCAGAATCACACAGTTGGCTATCAGTGATAATATTCGAACTCAAGTCTTTCTGACTTTGATATCAGTTATTTATTCTGCTTTTCATTCACATGTACCTCTGGGCCTAAAAGGTCCCCAGAGGAGACTAGGGTCTCACAAAGAACTGTTTTCAATCCTGAAGGGACTGACCCTTAAAGAGAGAGGTTGGCAAGAGAACATTGTACACATTAACAATAACATTGTTAGATGAACAGTTCTGATGGATGCAATTCCTCTCAGCAAATGATCAAAGACAACACTGAGAGACCTGTTATGGACAATGCCATCCACATCCAGAAGAAAAAAACATGGAATTTGAATACATACTATGTTCATTTTTTTAAAAACTCATGTTTTTTCCTCCCTTTCTTATGACTTTTTTCTTTCCCCTTAGTTCTAATTCCTCTTTCACAAAATAACTAACATGAAAACATGAAGATACATGAACAACTTTTACCAGACTGTTAACAAGAGGAGTGAGGAGGGAAGGGAGAATGGTAGAAAAATGTGGACTCATAAATTTGAAAATGGATAAATGTTGAAAAACTATCATTACATATAATTGGAAAAATCAAATAAAATTTCAATTAAAAAATAAATAGAAATTTTAAAAAGAGTTTAGATTTTTCATTGACTATTTTGGAGCACAATGACAGGGGCATCTCTAAAACAGAAATGTGGCTCACATCTAGGGTCTCCCCCAAAATGTGAGCAATGAGGTCTTATCTAGAAAATGTATTGTATAATATGGGTAGGAAAACTATTTATTTTTCTCGCCAGAAATTTTATAATATCCATAAGACTTTAAGAATGAATACAGAAGAAATAATTTACCCAAGCAATAGTTGTTATTCAAATGTTTCTGACTCTTTGTGACCCAGTTTCAGGTTTCCTTGGCAAAGATACTAAAGTCATTTGCCATTTCTTTCTAGTTCATTTTACAGATGAGGAAACTAAAACAAAAATTGACTTGTCTAGGGTCACACAGCTGGTAAATATCTTTCTGACTCCTGGTCTGGCACTTTATCCAGTGTATCACCTAGCAGACCTTTAGTAGTTCTCCTAAAAGGTAAAGGTCCTTTGGTGTTTGCTCCATAGATATTTTAAATTCTTCTCAGGACTTTACTTCCCGAGAATGCACAAGATCTAGCAGTTCTGACTAGATGGACATGGTTCTCTTTAGTCTTTTAACCATATGCTTCTTCTGGCAATGATGCTCTCTGAGAAAGCTGATGATGTTACAGGATGTTACTTTTTGCTGGGCAACTGGCACCTAATGAAGGGAACTCTTGCACACAAAAGGCCATCACAGCTGAAACTGTCCATTTCTCAGAATTGATAGTGAAAAACCTGTGCTCAAGAAGGGATAAAAGAAAACATAAGAAGGTATCCAGAGACTAGAGTACCATTTCAGGTTTCCATGTATTTTCAAGCTGCTATTGCTTGTAAGAATTAGTGATAGGGAAAGGTACAGAAATTCCTTCTTCTTCTTTCTTGAAGTTCAAAAGAGAGCAAGTGCAAGAAGACTCCCCAAAGAGAAGGCCCGAATGTTTGCCTTTTTTTTCTCATAGACTACAAAAGGGATTCTGTTGTGCATCCTTTGTTTTCAAAGAAGACAATTGACAACATGAAGGTGATGTGTGTTGTTGAGGGCCAGCTTTGGTAGGAGTGAGGACAATCATGTATTCTTGCTCATTAAATGGATTTGTTGGCTCATCAACATATGCAGAGCAAGAGGTGTGTGGGAAACTCTCTGATAAGGAATTCCACAGACTGAAGGATAAATATTGTAAATTTAACCAAGGAAACTATGCAACTGGGTTCTGTCTGACTTGTCATGTCCAAGACAAGTTTTATTATAAAAGTCTGGATATTCAACAATAAAGTCAAGTGACAACTTTAATGACATTGTGTTGGTGGCCCCTTTTTGACCCAACTCTCAATGTTCAGAGGCGCACCTGAGTTGTTGCAGGTGATAGTGTGTGAACTGGATTTAAGTGAGGCAGTTATCAGCCTCACACTCACCTCCAGAGTCATTGAAGTCCATTGTCAAGACAAAAGTTGACAACTGGTGATGGTCCAAGATGTAGTGGATGACCTTGGGTTCTTGAAGAGAGAAAAGTAAGAAAGAGTAGTCATTGTTTGGCCAAGTTGTAATACAAGATCTCAATGAATTCTGAAATGAAGAAAAAGAAGGAAGAGAGATTTCATTTTAAATTATCTCAGTAAGTGGTAAATTCCTCAGTTGAGGGAGGTGGAGTAGGGAGAGGTATTCTGTGCCCCCGTCAATCATTATTAATCTTCAAGTCAGCCAAGAACTTATCAGGAGTTGGTGTCATTGCAAAAAAGATACATAGGACTCAACAAAGAGTTAGAATTGATGTTCAGTTCAATGGGAGGAGCCCTAGTTCAGCAAGTCAGGGGTTCCCTTGTTCATTCCTGATACATACAAGTAATAAAACAAAATAATACATATAAGATCATCACACATCAAATGTTTCATATTTGTGGAAGAAAAAAACATTTTTTGTTTGTGACATCAGTAAAGGCTTTTCAGAGGAGCTGGTGTTTGAGTTGTCTTGAAAGATGAGCTAAAAATTTCAATAAATTGTAAGAAAAAGCAAAAACAAAGTGAGATAAGAAATCAGTTGTATATGGGTTTGTCTGAAATGTAGAGTAGTCTTCAAGAGTAGTCTTGAAATCCAGGCTAAGGAGTTTTGATTATTTGGAGGCCATTAAATTGGCATAATCAGAATTGTGCATAAAGTATAATACATTAAGCAACTAACAAACATTTATTAAATTCCTCCTATGTGCCAGTTACTGTGATAGGGAGACAAAAGACAAATTGAAATAGTTTCTGACACAAAAGAGCTCACCTACTATCTTCTTCTCTCCTTATTACCAGTAACTTTTTTCCTGGTTCTATTTTCTTCCTTTCAGAGACTTTGATTAGTACTTATCCTCACTATCCCTAACTTCTGTAGATAATAGAGAGAACATCCTGGGAGGGGAAAGAAGACAAGCATTTCTTAAGAGCCTATTCCTTGCTAGACATTATGCTAAGAACTTTACAAATACCATCTCATCTGATCCTCATGATAACCCTGGAAGGTAGATGCTATCTCCATTTTACAGAAGTGGAAACTGCTGCAGAAAGCAGTTAAATGACTTACCCAATGTCATACAGCTAGAAAATGTTTGAGGTTGGATTTGAATTTAGGTATTCCTGATTTAGCCTTCTCTGCATCATGGTGCCACCTAATTACTTAATTTTTACCCTTCACACTCCAGGGATAGATTACATTCTCCCCATTTTATAAGGGTTAGGGGTACGGTGCCCCTTTGGTTTGGAAAATCTGCATAACATTTTTTGATCCTCCCTTTATACCAGAGAAGAAGCTTGATATTTTTTCCTTTTCATTTGGTGGTGTTCACAGAACCTGATTGTGAAATTTGAGTTAAGTATTTTCACAGGCACTGTGTTATCTGTGACTTTTGCAAAGCTTCCTCCAAATTCTCATTTAATATCTTATACTGACTTTTTATATATTGAAAATGAGATGGGGAAAATTGTAATGTGGAAGGGATAACTATCCATACATGGACTAGATTATTTTTAAGACCCCTTTCAGCTTTAAATCTACAATTTTTTTTGTTAGAGATTGAATTGAATTGATATACTTCATTAAAAGATTGGTGACCATTGTCATTCTTCCTTTTAACTATGACTCTTCCAAGTTTTTAAAAAATATCTCCCCCCTTTTTTTTGTATATTCATAATCCACCACTTCTATTGAGTCATTCTATTTCCCTTTCCTCCTTTCCCTTTACTGAAAAAAGATGCAGGTGTTTAGTTCTTTTCTGTTTTTTTAATTGATAATTTATTTTATTTTTCCAATTACATATTATGAAAGTTTTTCAACATTTATCCACTTGCATATTTATGTTACATAATTTTATTCCACCTTCCCTTTCCCCTCCCCTCCCCTCAGCAGTGAACAGTCTAGTAAATGTTGTACATGTAAATTTGTGTTTAACATGTTTGCATATTAATCAATTTGTGTTTGCAGAATTAGGACTAAGGGGAACCTTAAGACTAAAGGAAAACCATGAAATAGGAAGGAAAGACATAAAAGAAATTTTAAAAAAGTAAGCACAGTGTTCATTCAGTTTCTGTGTTTTCTGAGGTTGTTGTTTTACCCTCTTGGATGTAGATGGCATTATTCATAGCAGGTTTCCCAGGGTTGTCCTAGATCGCTGAATTATTGTCAACAACTCACAATGTTGTTATTTGTGTGTACAGTGTTCTCTTGGTTCTGCTCCCTTTGCTCAGCATCAGTTTGTATAATTCTTTCCTTCTCTAGAGTCTGACCATTCATGGTTTCTTATAGAATAATAGTATTTCATAACATTCATATGCCAGCCATTCCCCAATTGATGGGCATCCCCTCAATTTCAAATTCTTTGCCATTACAAAAAGAGCTGCTATAAATATTTTTGAACATGTGAGACTTTCCCGTTTTTTAATGACCTTCTGGATATAGGCCTAGTATTGGTGTTGCTGGGTCAAAGGGTATGATCAGTTTCATTGTTCTTTGGGCATAGTTCCATATTATTCTGTAGAATGGGTGGATTTGTTCACATCTCCACCAACAGTCATTAATGTCCCAATCTTCCCATAATTTCTCCAACATGCATCATCCCCCCCCTTTTGTCATCTTAGACAATCTAATAGGTATGAGGTGGTACTTCATAGTTGTTAATTTGCATTTCTCTAACCAATGAAGATTTGAAGCATTTTTTCTTAAGATTATTTATAAATTTAATTTCTTTTTTTTTGGAAACTGCCTGTTCATATCCTTTCACTATTTATCAATTGGGGAATGACTTGTCACTTCATAAATTTGATTCAATCTCTATAGAATTTAGAAATGAAACCTTTATAAGTATCCCTAGTTGTGAAAATTGTTTCCCAGCTTTCTGTTTTCCTTCTAATCTTGGCAACATTGGTTTTATTAGTGCAAAACCTTTTTAATTTAATATAGTCAAAATTATACATTTTACAATTTATAATGTACTCTTTTTCTTGTTTGGTCGTAAATTTCTCTCCTTTCCATAGACCTGACAGAGAATATTTCTTGATCTGTTCATTGGTCTATGGTGTCACCCTTTCTTTTTAAATCATGTACCCATTTTTGACCTTATTTTGGTATTGGGTGTGAGATGTAGGTCTATGCCTACTTTTTGCTATACTATTTTCCAGCAGTTTTTGTCAGATATTGAGTTCTTATCCCAGAAATTAATGTCTTTGGGTTTATCAAACAAGAGATTACTATAGACATTTACTGCTGTATCTTTTGTATCTATTCTAATCCACTGGTCCATTACTCTGTTTCCTAACCAGTACCAGGCAGTTTTGATGACTGCTGCTTTATATTATAGTTTTAAATGAGGTAGAGCTAGGCCACCTTCCTTTGCATTTTTTAATCAGTTACCTTGATATTCTTGATCTTTTGTTGATTTATATGACTTTTGTTACTAATTTTTCTAAGTCTGTAAAATAGTTATTTAGTAGTTTGATATATATGGTACTAAATAAGTAATTTTATTTAGGTAGAATTGTCATTTTTATTATATTAGCTCAGCCTAACCATGAGAAATCAATATTTTTCCAAGTGTTTAGATCTGACTTTATTTGTGTAAAAAGTATTTTGTGATTGTGTTCATACAGTTTCTGGATTTATTTTGGGAAGTTAGTTCTTTTCTTATATCCCTTAGTCTTGGATTTCATCAATTATGAATGCAGCAGTTATGAATACAGGGCATCATGGGAAACTTTCAGCATTGTTGAAATATTGCTGCACTCCCCTTCTGCTTCTCAGAGAGAATTCTTATTTCTTTAGGGGTTCAGTTGCTCCTGTGAACCATTCCCTTTCTCCTTCCTGACATTATCTTGATTTTAGATATCTTTAAACATGTTGTTTTCTCTTTACTTTTATTTTTGAGGCACCATCATCACTTAGCATAGTGCCTTGTATATCATAGACACTTAATTTTTTTTTGTTATTTAATTGAATCATGAGGCAGCTAGGAGCCTCAGGGGATAGAGTACCAGCTGGAGTCAAGAAGACCTGAGTCCAAATCTGTCTTCAAACATTTATTAGTTATTTAATCCTGTTTGTCTCAGTTTCCTCATCTGTAAAATGAGCCAGAGAATAACATAGCAAATCACTCCAGTATCTTTGATTAGAAAACCCAAAATGGGGTTATAAAGAGTCAGACACAACTGAAATGACTGAACAACAGCAAATTTAATTGAGTTGACTCTTAATCTGAACATTCCTCTGAGAAAGGAGTCCATTAATATTGTTATCTTAGAAGCTTTAATACAAGCTGTTAAACTCAGTGCCAACTGAAAACCAACAGTATTGTTGTGCTTTCTGGATAGGAAAGGATAGTAAATAAATTTCTTATTTTTATGTATTTCTAGATAGCTCAGGCTGAATTATTTTTATTGCTACTCATCACTTAACTCTGTGAATTATGTTGTATGTGTTGATCTTTATTACTGAGGAAATAGTAGGACAAAAAAGTTAAGGGGCTTACTCAGGAATAGTGAACCAATGATTGTTAGAAATAATAGCCAGTGTCTAGACTTAAGAATTCCTTATTCTAAGTTTATTGCTCAGAGAGGCAACAATGGTATACCAGAGAGAATAGTAAGTTTGGCTTTAGGAAACCTTGACTAGAGTCCTGACCAAATCACTTGCTTCACAGAATTGCTATTTTTTCATTTTCAAAATGAGAGTCAATCAATAAATAATCATCAATCAATAAACATATTAAGTGTCTATGCTAGGTAGGATATTTATTGTGCTAAGTTTGAGGGATTCAAAAAAGAGGCAAACTCCCTCCCTCCCCCAACAAAAACTAATCTCTGCCCTCAAAAAGTTTGTAATTTAATGGGGAAAGGATGGGAATAAGTTCCCTTCTAACCTAAACTCCAGAGCTTGGAAAATTGCCTTCCATTGCACATCCAGAGCTATGTAAACCTTTTCCACAGAGCATCTATTAGATTATAAGGTCCTTGAAAGATGACTTTGTTTTATCTATTTTTATATCTCCAATTTAATTCCACACAGTAGCTACTTAATAAATATTGGTTGATTTGGATCTTATAATAAATATAATCCCCCTTAACTTTGTAGAGTGTAGATGTTTAGCCAGTCAATACACATTTATTAAGCATTTATAATGAACTAGATATTATACTCAGTACAGGTGCTACAAAAGAGGCAAAAAAGTTAGTTCTTGCCCTCAAAGATCTTGCAATCTAATAGAAGAGATAACAAGAGAATATGAATCAACAAATTATTTACAAACTAAACATTAGCAGAAAGTAGGCACTAGAATTAAGAGGAGTTGAGAAAAGTTTCTCTTAAAAGATGAGATTTTAGACAGCATTTAAAAGAAACTAAGGAAGGTAAATGGGAAGAGATGAGGAGGGAGTGCCTCTCAGACATGGGAGGCAGCCAGAGAAAATACCTGGAGTAGAAAGATGGAGTATCTTGTTCTTGGAACAGCCAGTGTCACAAGATCAAAGAGTACATGACAGGGAGTAATGTGTAAGAAGTCTGGAAAGGTAGGAGAAGGCTAGGTTATGAAGAGTTTTGAATGCCAAACAAAACATTTTGTATTTAATCCTGGAGGCATTAGGAAGACTCTGAAGTTTATTGAATATTGAGTGATAGCATGGTTTGACCCATGCTTTAAGGGAATCACTTTGGTGGCTGAATGGAGGATGAATTGGATTGAGATTCAACAGTTTTTGTAATAATTGATGTGTGAGGTGGTGAGGTCTTGGACCAGAGAGGTCTATTCAACAAACATTAATTAAATACTTATTATGTGTATTAATTTTATGAATTGGAATTCAGCAGAGAGATTAGACATGAATATATAGATCTGAAAGATATCTGCATAGAACTGATAATTGGAACTGTTGAGATCACCAAGGAAAAGAGTATAGAATAAAAAGAGAAGAGGGCATAAAGCAAAGCTTTAGGGAACTTCCTCTAGTCTAGGATCTAGGCTGGATCATTATATACATCTCCATATATCATAGCCCCAGTCTCTGTCTTGAATCTTCTCTTCTTTCTGGAAACTTTCTGTCAGTGACTCATTAGCTTTCATGAGTTCAGTCATGATCTCAATACACGATACCTCCCAGATTTATACATATACAGCCTTATTCTCTTCCATGAACTTCAGTCCTACATTGATTCTAAAACTGAGATCATTATCTTTCCCCTCAAAACTAACTCTTTTAAGTTTCCTTATTACAATGAACACACTACTATGTTTCTAATTTTCCAGATTTATAACCTCAGAGTCATATTCAGCTACTTCCTTTCCCTCATTACTCATCTCTCATCAAATCTAGGGAGGGTCATGGATCTTGTAGGTAGCTCAAATACAGTCCATAGGAATACTCCAAGGCTAGGAGTTCTGGAACATAATTCAGTGTCTTAGATACAGTCTACCCCAAAATTGACTCCAGTTCAGAGCTGGTAAGTAATGTCTAATGCTATTTGATTTACACTCTCTTGGAGATCAGTGATCAGTAAAGAATGTCTCCTATTTACATTCTTTGATTTCCTTCTCTGTAGTTGTAAGTTGTAAGGAAACCCCAAATCTTCTCCATTTGCTTCTCAATTTTTCTGACTCATTGACTAAATTGTATAGGATGCCAATAAACTCCATGATGCTTGTGATATGTGGTACAATAGAGTGGGGTAATGGGCAAGCCCAGGTGAAGAGACTCATACCATAGCTACCATTCTAACTTATTGTTCTTGAATGTTCTATGATAGTTCCCTCATCCTGCCCTACCTTTCTTTTTCTTTCTGTTGATTGCTAACCCTGGATTGTTTCCTTCCCTATTAGTCACAAGAAGAAAAGCAGAGTGAGAAAGAATGTTATAATCTAATTGCAGATAGCTTTGTCAATTACTGCTCGGTAATATAATCTGAGATCTAGTAATCAAATATCCTTCACTTCTACTTTTTTTTTTTGGTCAGTAGCTCCCTTGATATGTTCAGCCCTTTGCTCCTGTATGTGAATTTTGTTTTTATAATAGTTCTTTATTTTTGATGGCAGTTTATGTATCATGGAATTACTTGATCTTTAAATGGTTAAAATAATTTGCCTATAAATCTGTGGAAGTTTTTGTTTTTTCTTGCCATTGACTCCTAAAATTCTCTTTCTTATATTGGGGTAGTTTAGATGCTCTTTTGTGTTTTTAAAAAATTTAAATTTTTTTTCTATTTTGGAGATGGAGTCATCCTTTCCTTTAAATTTTCATTCATCTTTCATTTCAATTATTTCCTTTAAATTTTCATTCATACTTATTTTAAAAATCATGTGCATATATATTTTAATCAGCAAAAATAAATTCTTTCCTTCCCACTGCAATTCCCCCACCCTACTGAGAATATAAGAAAAAAAGATTCTTTTTACAACTTTTAAGGTCAAGCAAGACTAATCTTTTCATTGACCACATTCAAAAAAGTCTCATTTGAAGCTAATATCATGTGTTATCATTAGTCCTTTGGAATTATGACTAGTCATTATTTTCATTGCTTAGAGTTCCTAATTCTTTCAAAGTTGTTTATCTTAACCTATTGTCATTGTATAAATTTTTTCTCTTAGTTCACTCTGAATTGGTTCTGTAACACACAAGTTTCTCTGAATTTCTAGAAACCATTCTTTTGATTATATCATTAAAGTATTTTCATGAGGGAATTCCTTTCTTATTTGCTCATTTAGACTTGATGTTCAGTCTAGATTCTGAGCACTTCTAAAGGAAAGGTGGCAAAGAATTGAAAATAGAGGGGGATACCTACCAATTGGGAAATGGCTGAACTAGTTGTGGCATATAAATGTAATGGGATTCTATTACTCTTCAAGAAATCATGAGTGGGCAGATTTCAGAAAAACCTGGAAAGACTTACATGAACTGATACTGAGTGAAATGAGCAGAACCAGGAGAAAAATGTACACATTAATAGCAACATTGTGTAATGATTAACTCTAATAGATTTAGTTCTTCTCAGCAATACAGTGATCAAAGTCAATTCTAAAAGACCTGTGATGGAAAATGCTATCTACATCCAAAGAAAGAACCATGGAGTCTGAATTCAGACCAAAGCATACTATTTTCACTTTTGAAATTTGTTTTTCTCTTTTTCATGTTTTTCCCCTTTTGTTCTGATTCTTCTTTCACAGCATGACTAATAAAGAAATATGCTTGATATGATTGTGCATGTATAACCTATAATTTTCTATTATTTGCTATCTTGGGGAGGGGGGAAGGTAGAGATAGAGTGAAAAATTTGGAACTCAGAACTACTGATGATGTTCTCGTTAATTTAATACATTTGAATATTACATAGATTAATTTAAAAAAGGGGAAGGTCTGTACTAGTCCTGTCCAGGATTGTAAGGATAACTCAGGTTGGGGATCTGCAGACTTTGAGTCCTCCCAAAGGTATATGATCCAGAACAAAGTCTGATTGCTGTCTGTCTAGTCTGATTTTTACAAGTTATTTTCTAGTTATTTCTCAATCATATTTCCTCCTTTAAAAACTGGGACAATTAGCTATTTTGTCTTGTGTAGTTTTCATTTATGATTTTTCAAAATATAGCTCTTGAAAACCAGGTTTTGATAAATTTGGAATTCAAATGGGGCTACTTGACTTTGACTTTAAACACAAATTATAGGTCCTAGTCCAAGCCTCATTTGCTCATTGTTTAGGTCTTGATGGCTCAGAGTGAGTGCAAATAGCAATTGTTTCTATTTTCGCCAGAAACTCAAGATTGCTTCTTTTGTGAAGGCAAACCGGGCCATCTTTTGTTTCAATTCTTACCTAACCTTTAATTTCTGAAGAGGTATAGCTTCATATAAACTGAGACTTGAGAAACCTTGTTTTGGAAAGACCAAGGTCCTCCCACTACATCCAAAAACATCTTGAGTTGTCATGACCTGTGCCTTATCACTGATCTCCAATGACTCTGAAAGAGAAAGTGAGGCTAATACTTTGCACAGCTCTGCCACTTAAATTCAATTCACTTTCAAGTCAAGACATTACCCTCCTGATGTCATTGGTCCTCTTCAAGATTAATGGACAAAGTACAGCAAGAAATTTTTAGATCTCTTTGGAGATCTCTATAGCTTTTTCTCTGTCAACTTTTCTTTAATCATGACATTAAAATTATATCTTCAACTTTTTCTCAAGTCATCACTTTTAGCAATCTCTTTCCATACTTATTCTACACAATATTCTCTTCATTATACTTCTTCACAAAATAAAAGTTAATATAGTTCTTTCAATAACAAATTTTTTCTTTCTCACTTTTTCACTTTTTTTCTGTTTTCTTCATAGTTTTTTTTTCAAACTATCTTCAATAACTCTTTCTATCTGGTTTCTTTAAGATTACTAGCACCAAATATGAATACAGAATATAGTTCATTTGACTCTTAAAGCTAAAGTAACTTTTTGCTATAGCCTCTACAGGAAGAGCTTTTGAAATAGGTGTTACACTTAGTTGTGTACAAGTCGTTGAGCACCCAGAGAATGGTATATATTTGAGGGGAGGAATGTTCTTTGTTTTCCCAGAGTCTAGCACAATACCTTGTATATTATGCTTGTTTAATAAATATTTGTTGAATTGTGGAAGTAAGGAAGAGTGGCAAGACTTGACCAAATATCTATAGAAAGGTGGTTAGGTGGTGCAGTGGATAAAGCACCGGCCCTGGAGTCAGGAGTACTTGGGTTCAAATCTGGTCTCAGACACTTAATAATTACCTAGCTGTGTGGCCTTGGGCAAGCCACTTAACCCCATTTGCCTTGCAAAAAAACCTAAAAAAATTCTATAGAAGAAATCAATGTTATTTGATGTCACAATTTCAAAGCTCCTTTGCGATCAGTTTTCAAGATCACAGTATGATAGGTTCATATATTTAGAGCTAGAAGGGACCTTAAGAGACTATCTAATTCAACATCCTTATTTTATAGATGAAGAAACTGAGACAGAGAAATTAAGTGACTTGCCCTGGTTCCCAAAGCTTGTAAATATCTGAAGAGGAAAGTCAAGCTCTAGTCTTCTTGACTCCACATTTAGTGCTCTCTCTAATATCCTATGCTGCTTCTCATAAAGTAGAAATTCCAAAAGAACTGAAAAGATTGTGAATATTACTTTTATTTATTTATTTTAAAATAAGATTCATTGATATCTTTTATCTTTATTTGTTATTGTTTTCAGTTGTGTCTGACTCTTCATGACCCTTGGTAGAGAAACTGGAGTGGTTTGCCATTTCCACTTTCAGTTCATTTTACAAATAAGAAAACTGAGGCAAACAGGGTTGCATAATTTACCCAGGGTCATACAGTTTGTAAGTGTCTAAAGACAACTTTGAACTCAGGTCTTCTCAGTACTTTATCCACTGTGTCAACTAGCTGCCAGTTTTAATTTTATTCTACAGTTGTTTTATTCTCTCTCTCTCTCTCTCTCTCTCTCTCTCTCTCTCTCTCTCTCTCACACACACACACACACACACACAAATTTATATATAAATATGCACATATATTTTTATTATGAGAGGTTTCAAAATTCAATTCAGTGGTGAAAGGAGAAAAAAGAATATAAAATATTTGTTTTTATGCCACAGTGATTTTATAATAATATTATTCATCACAAAAATGGTTAAGCAAAAATAATACAGGAGCCATGTCTGACATTAAAATAAATGTTTGCAACATTCTACCCATGTAATCACTGATGAGAAGCAAGAGATGCATTTTATCATCTGTTCTTTGTGACAGACTGATTATTATAGTAACTCAGAATTTAATATCCTTCTAGGATTCTTTTAATTTCCATCATTGTAGTCTTTAGGTGTATTATTCTTCTGTTTCTGCTCTCTTGAGTCTGTCTTCCTTTGCAAAAAGTGCTGCTTTGAGTATTATGATTTATGATGGATATTTCTATTGGAGATGCCTTTGGCATATCTGCCCAGTAGTGAGATTGCTGAAGGAAAGGGTATGAACATTTTGTCACTTTCCTTACATTGTTCCAGATTATTTTTCATAATGATTGGACCAATTCATAGTTCCACCAAAAATGTCTGAATGTTCCTATTTTGCTATAAAGCCTTTCCAGCTGGGTGGTGATTTTTACCAAGGTGACCAAGAAGACATAAACAAGTATTAATATACATGCAGAAAATTTAAATACCACATTTGAGAAAAATTGTTACCTTTTTAAAGGTATAGAGATGAAGCTGTCAAAGAAAAAAGTTAGAGACCTAGTCAAACTTCTAGCTAGAGCCATGTGATTACATAGAAAGACCTCTGGCCAAAGAGTCAGAAAAACTGAATTCTAATCCTAATCCTAACTTCTTATATGACTTTTGAGAAAACCACTACCTTCTCTGACTTTTAGTTCCCTCAACTATAAAAAGGAAATTTGGCATAGATAGTCTCTAGGATTCCATGTAGCTCTGCTAATTCATGGAAATTATGAAAAGGTATGGTTGTGTCATGGTGTTATCTTACTGGTTTTGATAGCAGACAATGTATTTGATTAGTTCTTATAAACCACACAGATTCCTAGGAATTCCAGAAGCAAGATTCCTCTACACCAAAGTTCTTCCACACCCAGCCAAACTAGAAAACCAATTATTGAGGTAATTACCTGTTTTTGTTCCATAATAACTACCTTCCTTGGAAGAACTGAACAGGTACTTTAGCTCTCTCCCACAATATAAATAATCCACCCAAACTTGTTCATTCTAAGGGGGAGGATGAAATTCTATATGTTTTCTTCCCTGCTCAAAGAAATCCCTTCTTTCCTCCTACATTATACATAAGGTAATAATTGCCCAACAGAATGTTCAGTATCTATCTATCTATCTATATAATCTTTACCTCATAATGATTTCCCCCCTTTTCTGAATTGCCAAGGAAATTAGTATCCATGAAGCATTATGTGAATTATTTTTGATATTCATCTTTTCTATATTTAGATTCTTCCCCTTCATTTCTTTTTAAACCTCTCTTATTAGCTACCATATCCAGTCATCCTATCTATAAGTCTTCTGTGTGTGTGTGTGTGTGTGTGTGTATGTGTGTTGTGGTGATAGTGGTATTGATGGGATGTGGGGAGTCCTACTGGTGTTAAGAATTCAAATATGGTGGTTCCATGGTCACCAATGATAAGAATAAATTCTTATAGTGATAGTCCCTGTGGAATGAAGATGTGAAGAACTTTTGTTGTGTAACTAGAGAAGAAGATGTGAAGAACTTTTATTGCATAATTTAGAGAGGTAGAAACCATGGAGTGTTTTAATCTCAGTATTGTGGATGATTTGATTGGCTCAAACTATTGTGGATTAGAGCCACCTCTTCATTTTGGACCTGTAAAAAAAGGGAAGACTGACTTGCCAGTTAGAGAGGGAGAAAGAGACAGAGACATAGATAGATAGATAGATAGATAGGTAGATAGATATAGACAGAGAGACAGAGAGAAACAGAGAGCCAGAGAGCCAGAGAGAGACAGACAGACAGACAGAGAGACAGAAATAGAGAGCCAGAGAGTCGCAGAGAGAGAATGGAAACAACGGTAAGTATAAACCTGGGGAAGAGAAGCCTATGCATCCTTAGCTGAAGGGAGCAGTAGTGGATAAGAGTCAAGTTCAGTGTAGTTGCATATGCTCTAAGTCATGTGACCCAAGAGGTGACAGCAGTTAAAAATAACATTGAGTGAACCTAGACTCAGCCTTCTGGAGTAATGTTGAAATTTGTGGCATCTAAGCTAATAGTGAGATAAATGAAATTTGTGTATCTGTCTTTGGAAAAGAAATAGCAAAACCTTTTGGCTTGAGAGGTAGCAGCATGTAAAGGCAGAAGAGGATTGACAAGAGCCTAGAGACAGTCAATTGAAAAGAAGAGAAGAAGAAGAAAATGGCCCCAGAATAGTAACAGATTGAGTCATGATACAGAGGAAGGAAATTGGACTGTGGCTTTTTTTTATTATTTTGAGTTTTGGTATAGGTCAGTTGGGAAAGGGTTGCCTCTGTAGCAACTTCAATCTTATTTCCCTTTTGGAGAAGTCCAAGTAATTAGGGCAAAACATAAATCTCTGAGGCAAAAAGTAGTCTCAAAAATATGAGGGATTGATTATTTAATAATATGGTCAAATTTTCTTTCTCTTCTTTGGGAGTCCAAATCACTGGGTGGTGCTATGTATTTGGAGAACTCTGGGGTGAAAGGTGAGACTCACCAGAAAGGGAAAAATTTTTTAGCAATTGAGTCTGTTGGGTTGTTTTACATTTTCTGTGAAAGGAAATTAAGATAGTCCTATATCTGTTGTCAGCAGCTTCAGTTCCTGAATAGGAGCTGGGGCCCTTTAACTTTTATCTGTAGAAACCTATATAACAGTTTATACCCTGAGTTTCCCAGAGAAATCTGGATGGTGGCAAATGAATCAAAGATATGTTTCTGGTGAAAGACTTCCAAGACAGAGTACAGTCCATGTAAACTAAGTTTCAGGTTCTTGGCCACAACACACATCCCTATTAAATTCTTTCAGTTGACCCAACTTTGTAACCTCTAATGAACTTTTTTAACTTCTAAGCCTATCAACTAGTATTTTATCTATTCCTTCTTGATTTTTTCATCTGCACATTTGACAAATATGCAATTTATGTTTATTTCTAAGTCAATGGTTAAAAAAAAAGTTAACCAGCACAGTGTCAATCAAAGATGACTGGGCAACTCTACTAACAATTCCTTCAAAGGTGACAATGAACACTTTGGCTCCATCTCTTCATCCATTCCAAAATCTATTGAAACATCAAAGTTTATATTTCTCTATCTTGTTCATAAAAGTTAGCATGAGAGAAGATCATAAATGTATCATAAAATATTTACACTATTCCCCTAATCTACCAGTCTGTGGTATTTGTCTAAAAATTTCACATGACCTTTTAGTTATGAAGTTATCTTTTATTCACAGCTTCTTTTTTTTCAGGGGTGTAGAAACAATTGAGATTAAATAACTTATCCAAGATCATATGACTAATAAATGTCTGAGGTCACATTTGAACTCAAATCCTTCAAATTCCAGAGTTAGTGCTCTATCCTCTGTACCACCTACTGCTGTCCCTACTGTTCTTTTACCCTTGATACTCATGATCACTTTAATAGTAATCAGTGGAATTTTATAGTGACCAATCAAGTTCAAAGGCTCTATTGCATGCATACTCCATTCTTTTGCCTATTCTAGAAGCCATAACAATATTTAATCTTCTTCAGTCTTGTCATACTTCTTTCCTTCTACTCAAGCATTTATAAATTACTGAGTAACTCAACCAACTGGGCAATTCATGGTTCACCAGCCTGGGTCTCTGGCCCAACTGACTTTTGGGTGGATAGATCTAGTACCTGTTGGATGGTGTACTCTCTCCCTTAGCCTTGGTGGAGTATTGCACCTTCACCCCCTCACCCAATGAATGGTGTCCTCTCTTGGTGACCTGCCATATTCCTGTTTTTTAGTTCTGTGACCCAGAAGCAGTAGTATAGATTTTATTTTCAGACCTTTGTATCACTGGTATCTTTGGGTTACAGTCCCCAACAGGCTTATGATCCTGAAAGGCTTTGGCCAAGCTGAGCAGACTTCTGTAATATGGAACCAGTGTCTCTATAGTACTGGAAAGAATGGAAGTGGAGGTAGTAGTAGTAGTAGTAGTAGTAGTAGTAGTAGTAGTAGTAGTAGTAGTAGTAGTAGTAGTAGTAGTAATAGTAGTAGTAGTAGTTGTCCTTTGTAATTGAAGAGGACCATGACATCATATATATTGGCAGGATTTGCCCATTATGTTTATTATAGTGAGGGGAATATTATGCAAAGAAATCCTTCTCATTGTCTTTTTTCCACAACTGTCTCACCCCATGACCTGATTTGATAGGAAACATGATGATGAACCTCTGACTTGATTAATGAAAACATTCTTTGCAACTGCTCTTGCTCTGGTCCTTTCTGTGCCAGTCCAAAAATCCCACTTCTAGAAGCATGGTAGAGATACCCCCAACTATCCTACTTAATCTTAATCTTGGCCTGAGTTCTAAAAACCAACAAAATAGAACCAGGATCTTGTTCCATCATTCCTAGCAAGAGTATCCAGGTGACTTGGGTCTGTTTTGAACACTTTTTCAAAGTAAATGCTTCAGCCCTGAGGGACACTAGGAACATCGAGGGATCTTGGAGAGACTGGGGCTCACTTAGAGGTGGCTCTCCAGCTTGATCCCCAAAACTGTGAGTGGAGATAGGGTATAAAGATGGGTTTTGATATAAGCCTGTGTTATGATCTTGGATCAACTAGAGCAGCTTTGCTCCTTATAGCATAAAAGGTGGGGAGAATGGGTAGGTGGGACATACTAAGTATGCTCAGGGTCAGTAGCCATAAATTTGTTGGATTTTTTTAAGCTTTCTTTTGAAATCTAGGTATTCTAGACCATGGGAACAGCCGAAAGTTGTTGTATCTTTGATAAACAATTTCTGTTTTGGAGAGGTCTGAGATGTGGGATCAGAGAACTATCCAGTGCAACTCATACTATACTACTAAAGTGATTTATTAAGCAATTACTATTTGCTAAATGCTAGAGATACAAGTATTAAAAGCAAGACAATTTCTGTCCTCAAGAAGCTTAAGGGGATAAGTGGGTGAATCCATAGGGGAATCTATTGATACCTTCTCTCCATATTACAGCAGTACTGATTAAATTATAGTCCTGGAGCAGCTTGTACCTGTATGAGAAGTATCCATAGGGTAGCAGGTCAGGTATGAAGTAAAACATGACTGGACCAGGTAGACAATAGTGGGACATATGAGGCACTCAACAATACTGGTTTGGGTATGGTTCTGGTGTTGGAAAGAAGATGGCATGGTTTCCATTTGACTGTCCCTCCATAAATTCCAGCCTGTAAAAGGAAGAATTTACATTAGACAGGGGAAAGAAAAAGATCATATTTTGATCAGTCAATTTTATCTTTCATTCCTTAAATGAATATATATATATTCTTTTCTTTTTTGGCAAGGCAATGGGGTTAAGTGATTTGCCCAAGGTCATACAACGAAGTAATTGTCTGAGGTCAGATTTGATTTTAGATCCTTCTGGCTCCAGGGCTAATGCTCTATCCACTGACCCACCCAGCTGTCCATGAATTTCTTTTTAAAAATATTTTATATATTTTACCTTCCAATTATATGCAATGATAGTTTTCACCAATCATTTTTGCAAGGTTTTGAGTTTTACATGGTCTTTATTTAAACTTTGCAATTCCTGCTCTGAATATGAATGGCAGTTTCTATCACAAGTCTTTTAAAATTGTCTTTAATTATTGTACTTCTGAAATGAACAAATTCATCATAGTTGTTTTCCCCATGTTGTTGTTAGTGTATATAATGTTGTGGATCTGCCCATTTCACTCCCCATCAATTCATGCAAGTCTTTCCAGGCTTTTCTGAAATCCCATACCTCATGATTTCTTGTAAAATAATAGTGTTCCATCACATACATATATCATAATTTGTTCATTCATTTCCCAGTTGATAGGCATTCCCCTCAATTTCCAGTTCTTTGCCACTATAAAAAAGATGTTATGAATATCCTTGTACATGTGGGATTTTTACCCTTTTTCATGATCTCTTAAGGATACAGATCTAATAGTAGTATTGATGGATCAAAGGGTATGTATAGTTTTTTGCCCTTTGGTCATAAATCCAAATGACTCTCTTTACAACTCCACCAACAATATTGAATATATATTCTTAACATGCAATGGTACATCCTCTCTCCCATTAATTTGTACTGTTTAATTTGAATCAGTTATAATCTTTTGGAACAAAATTCTAGTCAGAGAGCTCCTTCCACCTAATCTCAATGATACCAATGAGGTCAAATGGACTTCCTTTCTTTAGAAAGCAAACAGGGAGATGTATGCTCAACAAAGGTGTTTGCTATTTTCATAGAAGCTCTGGTGTAAATAGAAAATGATCTCTCCACAGATGATTAAGACTTCTTTTTAGAGATGTCATTGTACTCTATGTTATTACAGTTCCTCCTCAAAGAGATCCATGAACACTGAAAAGAAATCAGTCTAACAATCCATTCAGAAAAAATAAATCAATAGATAAAAGCTGTTTATTATTCGGACCTTGAGAATGGGAGAAAGTTGTTTACTTTTCCATGTAAGTCCAATGCTCAGCATAGTGACTGACACATAAAAACAATAAATGCTTGTTGACTGAATTCTTATCAATGCAATTTTATCACTATACATGACTAAATAGTTATTCATATAGTTTTATGGCTTTATGCATCATATAACTGGGATAGAATTGCAGATGTGTAATAGTTTGATCTAAGTTGAATTATAATAGCAGTCCAGGTTAGATTTTACAAGTTGTTTGATGTTTTTGATGATTCCATTTTAGACCTTAAAGATTCATTTAAAATTTTTTTTAGGTTTTTGCAAGGCAAATGAAGTTAAGTGGCTTGCCCAAAGCCACACAGCTAGGTAATTATTAAGTGTCTGAGACTGGATTTGAACCCAGGTACTTCTGACTCCAGGGCCGGTGCTTTATCCACTGCACCACCTAGCTGCCCCAAGATTCATTTTTATGGCAGAAATATTTTCCCAGCAAGATTGGGGAACTGAATTATAGTTGTAAATCTTGGTAGGCATTATTGGACGATGCAGGGATGTGTAAACCAGGGTTCAAGCTGGTTCATTTGCATAAGACTCATCTCCTTGGGGGAGAGGATCTTGACTCAATGCTGCATGCTTGTGTGAAGCTGAGAGGTGGCACAAGAGAGCTGGGAAGAAGAGAGGCATGTTGCTTTCTTTCCTGTTTCAAGAGAAGACATATGGCTTCAGTGTCTCTCTTTGAGAAGAGCCCAAGTAGAGATAATTTATTATGGGAAAGTTGTTCTTGTTGTTATTCATCTTTTGTTTTCAAAGAGGACCAATGAAATCATGGAGTGATATCCTAACTTGTTTGTGAATTAGATTTCAGTGAGTCAGAGTTGCACAAAGTTGCCAGCATCACTCTCTTCCAAAGTCATCAAAATCCAGTGGCATGACTAGGTGCAATGGCATCTCTGATATATGATCAAGCTCTTAGTCCTCCATAGCACTTGGGTGTTCAGGGAGGACAAGAACCACTGGTGTGAGGGCTTGTTCACCTTTGGTATCCACCTTCATCCAACTCTCACCTGTGACTCTAAGAAGCTGTAGTAAGTGCAACATCTCCACTCCAGTAAACCATCTAGGTAAATGGGCTAAACCAGGTTGAGGGTAACCAACAGGTCTCAAACCCTTCAGTGTGTTAGGGGATGTCTACTCTAAGCATGTGCAGACTTTCCCTAGTGGAATGGGCAGATGAAAATAATTTGTTCCACCAGCCATGAAGGTAACTGAAGCAGGTTCTTGAAAAACAATAAATCTATAGAGAAGTCACTACCTTAACATGACTGATTTCTAGTTTGCCTCCCTGTAGACTTTGGGAAATTTATTTTTGGGTGAGATCAAGGCTTCTTTCTTGGTTGAACTGAGCTATCTTGCTCCCCTGGGAAGCACTCATTTACTCTATATGTTGTCTGACATGTTTTAATCTTCATAGCTTCTTTGATTTTGATTGGATATTTGCCTTTCATACTATAGGTCAGGGGTGGGGAATCTTTTTTCTTTCTAGGAACTGGATTCTTATAATATTTGGATATTTATAATATAATTTGCAGGTCATACGAGATTATCAACTTAAAAATTAGCTTGCTATGTTTGGTCAAACAATTAATTCACCCTTAAAAAAGCTTCTAGATTTATTGAATTTTGAGTCTTGCCTGTGGTTGCCATGGCAGCACCAAACCAAATGATTTCAAGGACCTGATACAGCCTGAGGATTGGACATCCCTGCCCCTACTATAGATGATGGATGCAAGCTTTTGCATTCTATCTATGGGCTCTCTATGCCAACTCTTCTCCTTAAGGACTAGGAGCATCCCTTAAGTAGCCCCCTCTTCCATCTAGGACAGTGTTTGATAGAAGGTAGGTGCTTTAATTAATGTTTATTGATTGATGATTTAAGAAGATGGAAATAATATTAGCTCTTCTAATAGCTAAGAAAACTAAAGCACAACAGATTAAGATCATATACAAAGACCCAATGATAAATATAGGAAACTACATCCAGATGTCCTTCTTTTCTTTTCTTTTTTCAAAATGAAAAGGGTGGTACTAGAAAGTATCTAAGATCCCTTCTAGTTTTAATGGCCTGTGATTGTATGGTTTTGTTTTTATCCTATTAGACTGTACTGCTTCCCCTAAAGAGACAGGAAGAGCATATTGTTCAGTTTTCATCAAAATAGAATTTTAGGGAGATAGTGGTAACAGTGGAAAGAACGTTGGATTTAAGAGTTTGAAGATCTGAGAGCCTGTTCTGCCAGGCTATGCTATTTATAAGCATAAAATAAGGATAATAATACTTGCCAGGAAGCAGAATATGTCCTGTTCTGTTAGGACTTTTGCTGGTCTAATCTCCCTTGATGGGATATAGTTAACGTGAGTTCAAAGAAAATCGAGAGGGTTTCCACCAGCATCAGTCATTTAAGAGAATGAGAAGGATTGTAATGTGTGTCTCGATCAAGAGGGGGGAGGTCTTCTATTTTCTCTGTGCCATGGCTATTCTCAGGAAAAACTTGCAAATTGTTTGGTTTTCTCCCATTTTCTGAAAAACATATACTCACAAAATACCAGAACTGAAAGACTCATAATAGCCTATCAGGTATCACTCATATTTGAATAAGCACCCCTTCTCAAATATTGACTCCTTTATTCTCAAGTAGTTTGTGTTACTCTCTCACTCCCTATTTCTTCTCCCACTCCCTAGTTTGCCACTCTCTCAGGCTCTATCTAGGGCATGGATAGGGAACCTTTTCTTGCCAAGGGTCACTGGGATATTTATAACATTTTTCATCTGCTATATTTGTCGAGCTTTTAGTTACTTCACTCCTAAAACATTCCTAGATTTATTAAATTTCGAGTCTTACTTGTGGTTGCCATGGCAACATCAGACCACAGATCTTATAAGGCCTATGGACTGGAGATTCCCTACTCATGATGGTCTAGGATCTTGAGGGTCAAAATTATCCTTTCTTCATCTCCTCTCATTACAACTACCATTTTTAATTGGTAGAGCTCAGAGAGCACTTAGAGATAAAAAAAACTAATTTACACAAAGATGTGAATAACTGGTACTTAGCTTAATGTTTTAACCTTTTAGAGGATCTTTCCATTTTAGAAGTAGAAGCTTGTTATATTTCATTGTATTTATGCTCTCATTGTTATGGGTATTCCTTTAAGTGGTGTAGATTAAAAACTATGCCTTCTCATCCTGTATAGTTATTATTCATACCTTTCCAAACATTTTTGTAAAAGAATCTACCCAATCCTCAGTTATTTTATTTTATCTAGGACAGTGCAGCTTAGAATCTGTCCATCTATCTTCTCACCTTCTCAACATAGCCTGACAGTTTCTTTTTACCTTCTAGTACTCTCACTACTAGGGTGCTGTATGAAATCCTAGAATTCAACTAATCAAACATCGTCATTTTACAGATAAGAGAACTGAGCTTCAATAAGTTGGCCAAGGTCACCTGATTATCATAGATGATATATATACTACACAAACCTACCAAGCATCCTTATATTTCCCTATGTGATTTTTATTATTCTGGAATTTTGGTAATTCATGACTCATAGCCATATAATGTCAATAGCACAATAGGTGCTATTGTTAAAAATACTGATTCAATTAGTGGATATTGATTCAATTTTTCCCAATCTTTTCAAGTTCATCATTTCCTTTCTATTTATAGTTATTTTAGACTTGGATGATAGAAGAGAGTTAAAATCTCCTATAAATAAATTCCACCATATGAGCAATATTCATTCTCTATTCATTTGGTTTTTATTAGGTGGATTGCCATTGTCTCTGTTCTTCTATTGACTTGTCATGTGGGTTTTACCCAACATACTCATGAGGATACCAGTGGAGTGCTTCATTTCTGTTATACATTTTCCTGACTGGCATGTTTTACTCTTATTCTTAAAAATTCCTTATTTGTTATGTATAGCAGTCTTTGTTTTTCCTTTTTTCTTTTCTTTTGGGTGGGGTTTGTGAGTCAATGGGACTAAGTGACTTGTCCAAGGTCACACAGCTGGTATCAAGTTTCTGAGGCTGTATTGAACTCAGATCCTCCTGACTGCAGGACTGGTGCTCTATCTACTGCATCACTTAGCTGTCCCCAAGTTATAGCCTTCTTGTGTGTATTTATTTTCATTTTAGGTGGAGTCCCTTGTGTCCCATATCTTGCAGTCACCAAAAAAAACCCTGGCAGAATACTGGTATTAAAAAAGATAAGCCTTTAATTCCAGTTAAAGTTTGAGATCATTCAAGGAACTTTGCAATATTCTGAAGTCAATTCAATATGATCTCCTCCTGTTTAAAAAAAATCCTGTTATACATACAGATCGGGTAATCTTTATAGGTTTTCCTAATTGTAGGTCTTAATCTGGGCAAAAGGCCTTCATCTACTTGTTTTCTTTTGTTGGTGTAAAGGCCAACTGTGTGCCTCAATGGATAGAGTACTAGGTCTGGAGCCAGGAAGACCAGAGTTCAAATTTGACTTCAGACACTTATTAGCTGTATGAACATGGGCAAGTCACTTAGCCCTGATTGCTTTAATTTTCTCACTTATAAAATGAGATGGATAAGTAATCAGTAAACCTTTCCAGTATTTTTGCCAAGAAAACCCTAAATGGGCTCACAGGAGTTGGACATAACTGAAAGACTGAACAACAATTAGGCCAGATCCTTTAAAAAATTTATGGACCTAGGGGCGGCTAGGTGGTGTAGTGGATAAAGCACCAGCCTTGGAGTCAGGAGTACCTGGGTTCAAATCCGGTCTCAGACACTTAATAATTACCTAGCTGTGTGGCCTTGGGCAAGCCACTTAACCCCATTTGCCTTGCAAAAACCTAAAAAAAAAAGTTTATGGACCTGTATGAGGAACTGGTAAATTAACTTCTGCAAACAGGAATATCTGGAGGAAGATATTAGTCAGTCACATGAACTTTTTCAGGTTGACCCCCTATGCCTTCTTTCCTCTACTTTGGTATTTAACAGCTTTGGAAAGCATCTATTTCTCTGCTTTTATGCCTGACCTAATATTTAAAATGTTGTATAACAGCAGTCCAAGAACAAAGTTACAGAAATAGACTTTAGTAAAAAAGGAGATTTAAAAGAAAATCTCAGTTTGAAGACTCTACAATGGCTTATTGAAAAAATCCAAGGGAAGCAATAAAAACTTTAAATAAAATGATAAACTGACAAATAGCAGAATATAACAAAATCTACAAAAATACCGTTAAATATTTGTGAATTAATTTGGACATAGGAAGTTAACTATAGAAAATTTTAGTTGAAAGGAAGAACTGAATAATTGGAGAGATTTTCACTGATCACTGTTAGAATGAACTAATATTGCTAAGATGACACAATTTTCTTAATCTTAATAATTAATAATTCTATATTAATCAAAATATCACCAGTATACTTCATAGACAAAATAGTAAGAAAATTCCAATGAAATAACAAAAAGTCAAAAATATCAATAGAAATTATTAAAAAGGGAAAGGGGCAGTTAGGTGGTGAAGTGGATAGACCACTAGCCTTGGAATCAGGAGGACCTGAGTTCAAATCTAGTCTCATACACTTAATAATTACTGTGACCTTGGGCAAGACACTTAACTCCATTGCCTTGTATAACCCATAAAAAGGGGGAAAAAAAGAAAAGAGAAGAGGAATAATTCTCCTAGGTTTAAAGTAATATTCTAAAATAATATTGATCAAAATCAAAATTAAATATCTCTAGATTTTATATATATATACATACATACATATATATATATATATATGTATGTATGTATATTTGCAAGGCAATGGGGTTAAACAACTTGCCTAAGGTCACACAGCTAGGTAATTATTAAGTGTCTGAGGTCACATTTGAATTCAGGTCCTTTTGACTCATAGGCAGGTACTCTATTCACAGTGCCACCTAGCTGCCCCAAAATATTTTGTTTTTAAGATCCATTTACTTTTAAAAATTTTTTCATGGTCTTCAGAGATCTTTTGAAAATGTGGATGCTATTTGTGATATTTATTGTTAGAAAATTAAAATTGAGAAAATTCTAAAATATTAATGCATTAAAAAACAATAACAAACCCATATACCATCATTTGTTTAGCCATTTCCCAATCAGTGAATACTCTATGTGTGTGTGTGTGTGTGTGTGTGTGAATGTATATTTGTGTGTAAACTATGACAAATAATGCTACTTGGCATATTTTATTGAGGGGAAAAAGTTTCCATTCCTATAGTGTTTAGCTGTTTTTTATATGCAAATCAGCATTGAATTTTAGGAAATATCTGAAGTTGAGGGAAGCATTGTGAAGTGAGATAATGCTGGATTTGGAGTCTGAGAACCTAGTTTCAATTTCTGACTCTGTGTGACTTTGGAAAAGTCATTTTAACTTCTTTGGAGATCATTTTCTTCAATTTGAAAAGGAGGGGATTGGTCTAGATGACCTAGAGAGTCCTTTCATAAATACTTTCCTATGGGAAAGTAAGTGAAAAAATGCGAAACCAAAGGGAAATATATACATTACTTACAACCTTCTAGTCAAAGCTTGCAATAATTGGAAAACATTTTTTTAAAATAAATGATTGTTCTTACTCATACATTTAAGTGCTTGTAGTTATCAACATAAATAAAATGAAAATGTTTATTTTATAAATGAAAATAAATAAATATTAAAGGAAGTACAATAAAAATAGACTAATAAACAGAAGGAATGAAATAACCATAGTTGGGATCTAGCCAATTACAAGTGCACATTCTCATTCTTTACAGACTGCATTCCAGAGTTTCAAGTGTCATCTCTCAGTAGACATATTTACTCACCCACAAACTCCCACTTCTTTCTCTTCAACCAATGTAATGATGCACAAAATTGAACTTAATCAGAGGTGCAGCCAAGGTAACTTGAATGTTAACTGTTTGCTACCAGTATGTTTTGTACTTTCCAACATTTCAATTAGCTAGTTGCCTAGATTGCATTTACACATTGCCTTATTTGATCCTCCTTGCAATACTTTAAAGTAGTTAATGCCAATATCATTGTCTCTATTTTGCACGTGAACGTTTTGAGACAGAAAGAAACAAAATAACTGACCTGAGGTGACAGAAAGTGTGAGACTAAAACCCAGATATTCTTTTTATTTTCCATTCTCTCTCCATGGCCATAGTTATTGGTGAATGTTCATTGCCTCTAGACATTGACCAACCAACCTCTTCTCTTTTTGCCTTGCTATCAGACATAATCCTTGTCCTTTCTGCCTTTTGTTCTGGGAATAATGATCAAGTCATTGCTATTACTCCTTCTGAAAAGGATGCATCATTCAATGCCTTATGCCTCCACTCACCAGTTCTATGACTTCACACATCCTTGGTTATAACTTCCCTATATAGGACCCCTTTTCTTGGAATATAACTTCCCTGGGGTCACAGATTGTAATTGCATTTCAAGTTTTTCAGTGTTTGACATAAAGTAATAGCTTAATCATTGCCTTTTCATCTATCTACCCAGTTATCTATCCTATCCATCCCTCCATCCCTCCATCCATCCATCCATCCATCCATCCATCCATCCATTTATTCTGCCATATTGCTTTTTTATTAATTGAAAATAGGAGGCACAGGAAATATTACCACATTTTGTAACTAAAGAAATTAAGGTAGGCATTTCCCAATTGATAAATGTCAAAGGATATGAACAGGCAGTTTTCAGAAGAAATGAAAAGTATTTAATAGTCATATGAAATGCTCTAAATCATTATTCATACAAATTAAAACAAATTTGAGGTACCACCTCATACCTATCAGATTGGTTAAAAGGACAGAAAAGGAAAATATCAAATGTTGGAGGGTTTGTGAAAAAAATTGGTACATTAATGTACTGTTGGTGAAGTTGTGAACTAATCCAACCATTCTGGAGACTAATTTGGAACTATTACCTCTGACCCAGCAATACCAATGCCAAGTCTGTATCCCAAAGAGATCACAGAAGAGGGAAGAGATATTTATAGCAGCTCTATTTTGTGGTGGCAAAGAGTTGGAAATTGAGGTGATGTCCATCCATTGGGGAATAGATGAATGAGTTGTATTATATGATTGTAATAGAATAATATTATGCTACAAGAAATGATTAGTGGGATATTTTCAGAAAAAATTCTATAAACCATACAAACTGATATTTATATCTGTACTTATATGCCATATAAATTGATATAAACTACATATGGACAGCTAGGTGGTACAGTAGATAGAGCTCTAGCCTTGAAGTCAGGATGACCTGAGTTCAAATTTGGACTCAGAAACTTAATAATTACCTAACTGTGTGACCTTGGGCAAGTCACTTAACCCCACTGCCTTGTAAAAACTAACCCCCCCCAAAAGAAAACAAAGCAAACCCACTACAGACACTGACACAGAGTGTATAAACTGATATATAAACTATATAAAATCATGCAAAGTGAAAAGAACCAAGAGAACTTTGAACATGATAATAATAATATTGTAAGGATAATCAATTGTGATAGATTTAGCTATTTTAATCGAGACAATGATCCAAGGTAATTTCAAAGGACCCAGGATGAAAAATACTATCCATCTCCAGAGAAATAGAACTGATGAGTTCTGAATGCAGATCGAAGTATATATATATATTATATATATATTTTTGCAAGGCAAATGGGGTTAAGTGGCTTGTCCAAGGCCACACAGCTAGGTAATTATTAAGTGTCTGAGACCTGAGAAGTATATTTTTAAGAAGAACTTTATTTTTCTTTTTTTAAATATAACTAATATGGAAATAT
Source organism: Macrotis lagotis (assembly GCF_037893015.1). Lineage (NCBI taxonomy): Eukaryota > Metazoa > Chordata > Mammalia > Peramelemorphia > Peramelidae > Macrotis > Macrotis lagotis. The sequence continues at coordinate 204,465,656 of NC_133664.1, read as the reverse complement.
ATTTTGACTGTTTTCACATACATAATTGATATCAAATTGTTTATCTTCTTAAGGAGATGGGAGGGAATTTGGAACTCAAACTTTAAAAAAAGATTGTTAAATGCTTTACCTATAATTAGAAAATAGTTAATAAAATATATTCAAAAAATAAATTAAGATGGGGAAAGATTAGTCTTTTTGCCTGGAATCATATAAATGTTAGTCTAAGAAAAGAGTTGGCAAGAAATCAAAACTACAACATAGAATTATGATCAAACGGTGTGGGCTCAATCCCAGAAAAAAGGGTTTTCTGTTACAGAGGGTGTCCCAAACAGAGTTGGTTGTCAAGTTATTTCCCATGATCAAGTGCTAATTAATTTATGATATTATGAAATAGGAGCAGGCACACCCAGTTATTTGGTTGCTTACCAAAAAATACCACAATCACAGCAGGAAGTAAGGTTACAATCACACTTTACTGAGGAAGAGAGTATAGGGGTGAACAGGCACAAAAAGTATGGAAACAAGATCAAACGAATATAGAAGCAGATGGTATGAGAACAGTATGGTGAAGGAAGTCAGGCAGAGAGGGGAAGAGGAAAAGGAGGGGGAGAAGTACATTAAGTAACTCATGTAACCATATATTAGGGTTTGAAGCACTCAACAGTACAGACTGGTTGGAGATGGAACAGTGCTCTGGTGGAGGTAGTGGTGGTAGTTAGTGGTAGTGAGGGATGCGAGTTTGGGGTCTCATTTTTATAGGGTTTTTATTTGCTTGTTTTTGATCAATAAACTCTTGTCACCTGGGGGTTAGTTCATTAACAAATCAGAATCATCTTTAAGATGTCAATAAAATTTGAAAGCTATTAGTAGTATTTATTGTTCTGTTGGTCTTCCTATGGGTGTCTGGAACTTATCTGAGATTTACAATTCATAAGAGCAAAAGGCCCTGATGACAAAGCCTAGATGGTTTCCTCTGATTTAGCATGCATTACTAAGGATATGTTTTTTTGGTTAATATATAATAGAGTTTGCAAATTATGCTCCTTTGAGCTTTGGAATGATCTGTTTGTGACTTCTAGGTTACCTTTTGCAATCTTGTTGTTTAGTCATTTTCAGTCATATTTGATACTTTGCGAGCTCTTTTTTGGGTTTTCTTGGGAAAGATGAGGGAGTACCTTAATATTTCCATCTCTAGTTCATTTTGCAGGTGAGGAATAGCAAACAGAGTAGAGTGCCCAGTGTTACAGTAAGTATCTCAGGTGAGATTTGAGCTCATGACTTCTTGACTCCAGGCTGTGGTCATTTTATTCGTAATCTTACTTCCTGCTATTGTTACTTTATACTGGTTACTTAAAACTTACTATACTTACTAGAAGAGGTGGTGGTAGTCAGGGGGACCAGAACAAGAAACAATTTTAACACGCAAGGATAACTTTATAGTATAGTCCTTGATAATGCATGATTAGAACACTTCCAGAGACAGAGAAATAATGAACTTCTCTCTTGGCTAGATTTCCTAGTTATCCACAAATCTCTATCATACAGGATTTCAGTATCAAAGCAGTTATCCAAAGAATGGTGTAGTGGTAACTAAAATCTAGAGTTCCTTCTCCTCACATACCCCATCTAATGATCAGATCATTAGACTAATGATTTTCAAAGTTCTTTGGTCTTAGAACCATTTTGGCAGGTTAGAGACCATTCACAGGTACCACCATTTTTTCTTCTGCTCTCTTTCATTATTCCATACTTTCTTTTTCCTAACTCTCCCCATCTTTTCTTACTCCATTCTCCTTTCTACTAGATTTTATTTCTTTTGATGAACTGAAAAGTAGGAGTGGGACAGCAGAGAAATATTGAACAAGAAGGAGAAAAGGGGATATAAGGAGTTGGGCAAAGGAAGAGTAAATTATTCAGAAGGGAAGAGGGGAACTCATTTGGGCACAGGCCCAAACAATGGGGCCATTGTCTCTAAAAAGCAGCTGTTACAATGTTTACCTGGTAATAGAACTGGAAAGGCTAGCCCCAGAAAGTTCCTCATAAATTAAGTATACATAGGTTTATTGGATAACCTAATTGTCACTTTGGGAGGAGTTTAACCACAAGAGGATAAAAATCAGTGAAGGTAAATGTCAGTGAGTTTGTTGGCAAGTCATGTGAGTAGGGGCATCAGGGCAGCAGCGAAAAACTCATGCTCACAATTTTGAATAGGGTTGACCCTAATGCTCCTTGATAATCCGAATTGCTTTATGTGTCATTCAATTGTAGTTTTTATGGACTGAAAAAAGAGACAACGGTATGAGTGTACTGGCTCTAGAGTAAGAAGACTGATATGAGCTCCACCTCTGACATTTATTAACTGAGAAATTTTGGGTATATAATTTAAACTCTCTAGGTCTTAGTTTTTCCACGTGTAACAGAAGTGAGTTAGACTTAATTGATACTGACATTCTTTGCAAATCTAGTACTAAGATCATATGACTTTTATATTCTTGTATAACACTCTTAGGTCAGGAACAGGGTAGAATCTAGACTTGGGACTTGATTGTTATCGGAAACCCCTTGGATAAAGAAAATCCCTATAGCAATGTAGGTAAGAGTCACCTTCTCTTAAACCTAGGGTCTTAAAGAGCTGTCATGGACACTGTGAGATTCAATGACTGGCCCAGGAGAGACCTAAACTCTTCTTCCTGCCTCTGAGTATAACTCGTTATGCTACAATGTCTCTCACTATGAATTTTCAGTCCACTAAAACAAAACAAAGCAACTCCCCCCCCATCACAAAAATCTCCCAGGATTGTTTTTCAACATCTCTCTTGAATGCTATACTTGTGCTGTTGGTTTTGAACGTATATGCTCAAATATGTGACTTTTTGTTATTATTGTTAAATTTAATAATAGGAGATTTAGTCTATTATCTTTTAGATCTCAACTCTATTATCATCAAGTTAACATGTTTCTCAAATTTCATTGTATCATAGATTTGATAAGTATGTCATATATACTTTTATCCAATACTTCATGGAGGTGGAACAAGGTTAGTCATAAAATCTTTGATCATTTGACTTCTCTCTTGTCCAAGCTTCATTATGAAAAGGAAACATAGATGATGAAATGTTTATGTGTTAAAGGGCAGAGACATGTCTATGCATGTCATTACTTTAATAGATGTGAAGGGGTTCTTTGTGATAGAGGTCAGTTTACCTGCAGGAAGATTGTTCACATCCTTGATAGCCTTTAAAAACCTAGCTTGCTAGGTCTCAAGGCAGTAGAGGCAGGAGAGCTATTGTTGGAAGGGGTACTTCCTGTAAAACTAGGGGAGAGAATTATGGTGAAAGAACCCAACTCATGAGAAGGGATTGCCCTTCTTAGCTTTCCTAGGGATGGGGAGAAAGGGATTTCTCTCTCTTCCATCAGCTATGGCATTGTGCAGTGGAATTTCTTGCTTAGTAGGAAATATTAGATGCAGAAGGGAGCAGAAATAATCAGTATAGGCAGCTCCAAGGAGAGTGACCCCTGGCAACTGAGATGAGAGGCAGATATAGATCCAAAAGAAAATTAAGCTCTGACAAGAATCAAGTTAACTTTCTGGATGTCATCACTATGCCTCAGCTGACTCCTTACTGTAGAACTTCCCTTAGTTTCTGGGATCTTTTAGCCATGGAATATTCTCCCCTACCCCATTTTGAACTCCTTTCATTCTTTCTGTGACTTCCATTTTGGGGAAGAACTCAGACCAGTCATATTTTCTTCATTTCCCTCTGAACTGTGATTCTCTGGATTTTACCTTTATGCCCCATGTGGATTACCTTATCTCTCTCCAACTCCCTTGTCTCTCTATTATGTGTTGTTGTCTTCTTTTAGAATGTAAGCTTTTTGAAGGAATGGATTCTTTCTTTTTGCTTGAATTTGTATTCTCCACACAGTCCAGTATCTGGCTCTTGGCATATTGCTTGTTGTTTGACTTCCAAGAAGAGAAGACTCAGGGATGCCAACTGATTAACCTGCTCAACAGAGACATTGCACCCAGGGAGAGAACCATAAAGACAACTCAGGAAGAGAAAAGGCATCGAGGCCTTATAATGCCAGAAATAGGTTGCCTTGGACCCATATGGTCCCTATGTATGTGGATCACTCCTAGTGAATTCTAGGTATGTGCTCACTCTTTCCTTTGATGTTGGATGCAATTGTAAAGAATATGTTTCAGGCTTTGGGGATAGTGATATTTTGGTAAATACTTCTGCTAAATGTGTCTACTGACTGATTCTTAAAGATTAGTGGAGGCTCATGAGATATCGTTTTAGCAGTGGTGACCCACAGATTACTTGAAACTGGATTAGCACTTGCCCCTTGGGTGACTCAGCCTGTGAGAACAGAGGATATTGCAGAGGAAGACTGCTACACTTCAATGCTTCAGGACTTGTGATTTTTTTTTTGGTGTGAATATTTCCTCTACTGGTGTAAATTAAAATTCTTCTACAATATAGTAGATATTCTTTAGGAGTTCCTGTGGATGAAAAATTCAGGATTTTGTAGTCAAGAACTTTCTGAACTTTTCTGGGCTTGTTTTTAGATAGACAATTTTTCCTTCATTAGATCCCTTACTTAAAATGCTTGATAGTTGAATCTTTCAAAACACAGGGTCCCCTCCATGCCACAGCAAGAAATTGGTTGAGGATATTAGTGGGACATTTCAACTGAGTGGCTAGGTAACAATCCCATGACTAAAGAGCTGGCCTTTGGAGCCAGGTAGAATCTGGCTCAAACCTTACCTCTGACATGTATTCATTGTGCAATACTGGACAAGTTACTTAACTTAGTGCCCTATGGCAACTGTCTAAGACTATAAATTTCAGAGAAGATGTTGGCTTGCATTGGTAGAGGGAATTTCCTTTTTAAATGAAATGAAAGAGCCAATTCTATACCATCTTGCAAGCAAATTATGGAGAAAAAGTGTATCAAGCAGAAAAGAGACAGCTCTTTGGAATTCCAACAGAGAATAGATTTATTAATTATTATTGTTTGAATCTGGTCATTTAACTAGTTCTTGTCTTTAATCATTTCAGTTCTGTCTTACTCTTTGTGTCCCCATTTGGGGTTTTCTGGGCCAAGATATTGGAGCTGTTTGCCATTTCTTTCTTCAACTCATTTTACAAGCAAATAGGGTTAAGTAATTTGCTAAGGGACACACACATGTCTAAGTGTCTGTGGTCTGATTTGAACTCAGTCCCATAGTCCACCCTTTTCACAATGACTTGGTTTGAAACTTGTCAAATTACCTTCTAAAACCTATGAATGCAGCACCTATGGCAGTTTAGTCCCCTGGTCGTTTAGTAACCTGTTTCCTTCCTATGCTGTTCTATTTGCTCCAGTTCATGTTCTGGCCACAAAGTAGAATGTAAGCTCATCTGGGGCAGGACAATTTTGGTTGTTTTTTTTGTTGTTGTTGTTGGGGGGGGGGGGGGCTTTATATCCTTAGAATCTAGCCCGGTGCCTAGTTATATAGAAACTACTCAAATATTTGGGCAAATTGAATTGAAGGATAAACAAAGCATCTCACTGATAAGATTGTCTTTGTTCACTGTTGGCTCCAGAGAATAAAGAGAGGGCAGCCACTTGTTCTCATCCTCAGCATTCCTCTGGCTTTCATTCAAGTGCAGGTGGAGGGAGAGCTGGAGGGAAAGGATGGGCCAGGCCACAGGGAAAAGTGGGAGCCGCCAGCCTGTCGGTGCCAAGAAAGACTGTATACGTGGGAGGAATAAGCACTAAGGGCAGAGGTTTTTCCATCCTAGTTCCAGAGGATCGGTTGAAGATTGAATAAATTCTTCACCACTCCCCCACCTAAAAGTCGGATGACCCCTCCCTCCCTCCGCTCCATTGAATTTAGAGGACCATCTAGATGTTCAGCACCTCTACCTCTTTGAATCCCCGAACAGGACGATGCCTGGGTGACAACTTGCGGATTGTGTTTGTGCAGTATCTGCGGGGTCCCGTCTCGCGGCTGAAGGGTGAAAGCTGCAGCCTCGGGAAGTGTGTAGGAAGGGCCTCACTGGCTGTGACTGACTGGAGGGTTTCACTGGCTCGTTCCTTGCCTAGTTATAAGTGAGCTGAGAAGGAGACTTGCTATGTATGTGCAGGTTGGCTCCAGGACCTCACTCTTTTACTTCCTTAGTGACGGGCGGTCAGAGGAAGGGAGACCGTCTGATGAATCGCATTTGATTCAACTGGGCTGGGAAAGAATAAGGTTCCATCCCCACCCTTTCGGGGGTGACTGTGCAGCTTACGTCAGGAAGTTTTGAGTTCATTTTCTGGCACTAGGACTTTATTTTCCTAACAGCATGAAGACTGTGGAACTGGAGTAGGCGTGTCTGCCTCCCCCCACCCCTTATATTTGTCCTCTCCTCCCCGCCCCCTTCCGTCTTGAACTCATTTATAACTGTTCCTGAGGTCAAGTGCAGGATTACTGTCCCAGAGCCCAAGGCGAGAGCTAACGTTTCTGGAAGGAGCAGGCAAATTTACGGTTCTCAAACTTCAAGTGACTTCCCAGAGCCAAAGGTAAGTCAAGTCCACCCGGGCCAACACCAACCCCCTCTTCTAACTAGAATTAAATAATAGCCTGGGGCTTAAGATAGAGTATCAGGATGTTAATGGGGGCCCTGGGAGGGACTACAGAAAATGAGGGGAGAAATCACTGTAATGTGATAGGTCCCGCAGGGTGAAAAAAACTTTTAAGGAAAGAATTTGGCTGATTTCAGCTTAGATTTTTTTTTTGACTGGACTTTCAAGACTAATACAGAAGCAGGGTAAAAAAACAAAACACTATAACTAGGGTTCTGATTTCCGCTCGGACTCAGGCTAGGCAGTTCTGAGTATGAAACAAGAAACCTAGACCCCAAGAGCATTAACTTTGGTCAAGGGACAAGGTCTTTTTTTTTTTGTCACCTTTTTGGATTTTAAACTCCTAGCTTCCTGGGAAGTGGAGATTTTCTGGTGGTGGATAGAGGAGATGGAATAGGGGTGGTCGTTGCTTTCTTTACATTTAACTTTTTTCTTCTTTTCCCCAATAAGTTTTCCAGTAAACTATAATCTTCAGTGTGTTCCCCTTAATTTACTTTTTCATCCTGATTATCTGTAGTTTGAGTAATAGATACCAGAGGATGGATATCCAATTTTGATAATATAAATGTCCTGATATAAAAGTGGACTATTGTACGCTTAGTTCCTCATCTTTTATTTCTGTTCCCGTTGGGTGATAGAAATAAGGACAATCTTTATTTAGGGATGACAATCAGACTGGATTGGGGAGAGGAGAGCAAACAAATTTAGCTGTAGATAATAATGTGTAATATTATAATTCATATTCCATGCTGTTATTACTGTCTAAACAGTGATTTCAATGAACTGATTATCTGCTAATAACTGGAAATGCTCTGATTAGTTGCCATTACTAGCTAATTAAAGTCAACCTGAAGACATCCCTAGGAAAAGTTCCTGAGAGAGGGGCTCTGTTTCATATCGAAGAATGGCGTTCCTTTCCAGATCTGTGTTTCAACAAATCACCTGTCTCTGCAGAGGACTAGTATAAATCATCTCTTATGAGTGGAACTTTTGAAAGCTATATATAGGCGTAGTAATTTGTTGAGGGGAATATTCTCATCACTCCAAATTCTCTTTCTAGGAGTGCTAGAAAGGGACAGAGTCAGAATGGATTCTATTTACTAGAGGATTTAGCTTTCTGAAGCTATTAGAGCCCCACCCTTCAGGTGTGTGTGTTGGCTGTAGCCTTCTGTGGTGGAGAGAGGTAAGGGACACAAGCTGATTCCTTGGGTACATAAAAAGTCCCTCCCAGGGGTGTGTAAACCTATAGAGTTCCTTAGTACCCAAACAGGGGACCTGGCCAAGGAAGAGTTGAATAAACTAGGAGTTCGATGAAAAAGCCCTGGTCTGTGAATCAAGAAAATCCACGGATTTATCTTGGCAAAGATATTTGAGTGGTTTGCCATTTTCATCGCCAGTGGATTAAGGCAGTCAGAACTTAAATGACTTGCCTAGGATCACACAGTCAGTGAGTGTCTGAGACTGGATTTGAAATCAGGTCTTCCAGAAATTGAGAACTAGCAATCTATTCATTGAGTCATCTAACTGCCTCGATTAGCTCTATGATTTTGGGCAATTCACTTGGGTTCACTAGGCTTGGTTTTTCCTTCTCTGGAAAATGGACTATTTGATTAGATCAAAGAGTGGGAAGTCAAATCGAGACCAGACTAGATTGAAATATTTTTGGGAAATGTTTAACAAAATAAATAAAAACACAGTGCAACATAGATAATGTTAATTTATAGTTTTCTAAATCACTATCTTTCCTACAGGAATCTTTTTCTATAGGAGTTTTTCACCCCTGGATTAGATGACCTTCATGGACACTTTCAGCTCTAATTATTTGAATATGATAATTCTATTGTCCTTTGCTGCCCAAGGTACAGACCCAAGCCAAAAAAGTTTCTAGAACTAGATTCACACAGCCTGGTTCCAAAGGGAGGGGAAATCAGACATTTTTCTTCCTACTCTCTCACTCATTATATCCCCATCCCATAGTGGAGCTTTTGGGAAAATCTTTTAAAAAAAATTTTACACTGAGACTCACTCCCCTTAAAGGGATTAAAAGCATCCCTTCTAGAAAAATTACTCAGTGAGTAAAGTAGATGTCAGATACAGGAGAGCTCAACTACAAGAGAATTGCTTAAATGAAGGAAAGCTCACAAACATGTATCAAATTCATTATTTTAAGCACTTTGAGGAATTGCTATTTTATATCACCTCAGATTTGCATTGTCTTACTTAGTAAAGTATGAATTTTCTGGCAAGCCAGGGCATAGTTCGAGATTTAGCCTCCTGTGCAGAATTTTCCTGAAGATTTTTTTCTGGCAGTGTTTTGTCTTTGAGAAGAGACACAATTGTAGGAATCTATTTCTGATGCTCACTGGTCTCAGTTTGAGGAATCTTAGTTTGAGAATCCAAGAGGGTCTATTGCTTCTGGTTTCTAGTATGAAGGAAAAGTGGAGTGGTCTTTGAGTTCTCATTTTGGAATTTTGGACTGATGGATGGTTACTTCAGAATTCCCAGGCAGAGGGGCAATATCACAGTGCTGGGGCAAAGTAGCTATAGGATGTGCTAGTAGTAGACACAACGGTGCTTTACAAATATTTGCTGAATAGTCATAATGGATAAGAGAGTGACTGTGGGAATGATGGGTTGTGTAAGAATGACCCTGTAATTGATTTTATCTCCATGATTCTCTGTAGGCTACTTGCTCATAGAAATGAGATTTAAAGGTAAAGAGACTTTTGAGTTCATCTAGTCTAACCCTCCTCATTTTACATTTGAAGAAACTGAGGTCAGAGAAATATTTGTCACACAAATATTAAGTACACAAGAGTCAGATTCCAGCCTATATCTTTCTGACTTCATAGTCTGCCAGAAGCTAGGTAATGAGTGTATTGAATAGAGAGCTGGGTCTTGAGCCTGAGAGAAGGAAGTACAAATTCTGCCCCAGATAGTAACTAGCTATGTGTTCTTGGATAAGTCACTTAACTGTTCTCTGCCTCAATTTCTTTATTTATAAAATTGGAACAGTAATAGCACCTACTTCTCAGAGTGGTTGTATGAAAATGAGCTAATATTTGCAAAGTACTTAGCACAGTGCTTAGCACACTCCTTCCCTTCCTTCCTTTCTCTTTCCTTCCTTCCTTCCTTCCTTCCTTCCTTCCTTCCTTCCTTCCTTCCTTCCTTCCTTCCTTCCTTCCTTCCTTCCATCCTTCCTTTTTTTCCTTTAATCACAATTCCTCATTGACTAAAACTTCACTTTCATGGTGAGATTTTGATATAGTATATCAAATTTAGAAGAGCAATTATTAAAACTTAATAGAAACACTTGATAGCCTTTAAATATGCCTGCATATTCTTACCTTTTCATTTTTAATTGCAACTAACGATTTTCTTTGTCAATCACTTCATGAATTAAGGGCATATTGTCAATCCCAGGTTCATAAAATGAAGTGGAAGCTAGTTTCTAATGGAGAGCTTGAACTGGTTTGAAAGGTTTAATCACTGATTTCTCTCCTAATGCTTTCCAGGATAATAAAGTCCATATTAGGTTGTTCGAGTTCTGATGAGGTTGGCAGTTAACTGTGAGTGACAGGTCATTTTCTTACAAGTGATAAATGAAGCAATTTAATCCTCAATTTTTTATTAGTTGCCTTTGTGAATTAGTATTTATGTCATTACATTTTTGATAGACTGTGTTCTTATAGGATTTTCTCTGGATACTTCCCATCTTTGGATTCCCAATTTTCCAATGTCAGTTTTGCACTCAGAGAACTTTCCCCTAAGATAAAGCAAGAGAAAGGGTTAGGTTAGCATCCAGGATGTGAACACCTGGTGTCTTCCTGAGGACCTGTTACCAGCACAATTGATAATATTTAGTATGGGCCTATCATGATTGCAGCAAGAGAAAGAACCAGTTCTGGATTTGGGATTGTGCAAAAAGAAGGAATTAGAAAAGAGGGTAAGTCCAAAACCAAGTCCAATCACTGGGAGATTAAGTAAAAGCTCAGGAATTTCTTCAGAGGGCATAGATCTCATGTCTAGGAACAAGCAGGACCAGTCCAACCCATGTGTCAGAATCTGAAACTACAGAGTCTAACCCAACCACAAAAGGCCCAATCCTGAAAATGAGATGGGAGATATGAGTAAACAGAAGAAGACACTAAATACAATGTAGATTGAGAGAAATCCAAGAAGTTAACCTTGAAAAATAGAGTTATGTTAAGTCTAAATAGGACTTCAGAGAAGAGAATGGTTTAGTCACAAAGACTACAGGGGTATTTTGAAGAAATGAAGCAAGAAATACAAACTATAAAGTGAAATGAAATTACATTTATGGAGAAAAGAATAAGGAGAATTAATAGCTTAGAATAGAAGGTGAGAAACTTTATCCAAGAATTAGACTGCTAGATAATTAGAATAAAACAAAGAGCAATGACTGCATAAGACAACAAGAATTACTAAAGTACAAAGGTTTAAAAAATGGAAGAAAATATAAAATAAAGACTATAAAAATATCTTAACTGGAAAACAAGTAAAAAAAGAGATAACCTTAGAATCAACCTGAAAATCATGATTTTAAAAAATGTCTGATATCCCATATTTCAAAACTTATAAATGAGAATTGACCATTATCTTTTAGGACCAAAGGGCAATGTGAAAATAGATACAATCCACCAGTTACCTAAAAGAACCTTTCAAATGAAAACTCTCAGGAATGACATGGTCAAAATCCAGAGTTCCCAGGTCAGAAAAAATTCTATAAGTAGCCAAAAAGAAAAAAGAAAAAAAAAGAATTTAAGGACTTAGGAACTAGACATAGACAAGGTCACCTAAGACTTAGCAGCAACCATGATAAAGAAAAAAGATATTGCAATGTGAGAGGAAAAAGGTATAAAAGGGTAAGGTGGTAGGAAATACATAATTAACAATCATAATGATGAAAGTGAATAGGATGAACTTATTCATGGAAGACAATGGATTAGAAAACAGAACCCAGCATGTTTGTAAAAAACACAGATGAAACAGAGAGATTCACAAAGAATTAAAATTACGGATTGAAACAAAGTCTATTGTGCTTTAATTGAATATAAAAAATGGGGTGGCAATCATGCTCTCAGATAAGGCAACAATAAAAATAGGCTTGATTAAAAGATAAATGGAGAGACTATATTCCAATGAACAATGCACTACAGATAATGAATCAGTACAAACTCTCAATATTTAGGTACTAAATGGCAAAAAATTTAAAGGGAAAGTTAATCACATTACAGGGAGAAATAGTATAAATATAATAGTAAGTGCTTCAGTTTACTGCTTTCAAATCTAGATTCCAATGAGATAAACAGAGAAAGAATTTTAGGAAACTTAAGATATGCTAAATCTTTGATTATTTTTGAATGAGTGCAGATAGTAGTAAACGACTTCATGTGCTATGTATGGTACTTTACCAAACAAACAAATATAGCTCAGCTAGGTGGTACAGTGGATAGAGCACTGACTTTGGAGTCAGGTGGAGGGGGTTTGAATCTAGCCTCAGACATTTACTAGCTATGTGACCTCGGGCAAGTCACTTAACCCTGATTGCCTTGCACCCCTGGCCATCTCCAGTCCTCCTGATTCATATCTGTCCACTGGATCCAGGTGACTCTTGAGGAGAAAATGAGGCTGATGACTTAGCACTATCCCACTCCACCCCCTACTCAAATCCAATTCATGTGCTTGTCATGGCATCACTTCCCTGTCGTGGTCTTCTTTGGGAATGAAGAACAAACATTACAGCAAACAAATATAGAAAAGCAGTAATATCATAAATAAAAGCATTTAAAGAAAGGGTTAAATATTAGAGACTAAGTTACTCAATTCCAAAAGAACCAATCATAAAAAACTCAGAAAATATCAGCAAAGAAAATGACTACAATGGACAACATGCTAAAACATTTTGGATGCAGTCAAAGCAGTTTAGGGAAAAATATTTCTTTCATCAACTAAAAGAGAAGGAATGGATCAATAAATTGTTCATGCAACTGAAAAATCATTAGAAAACAAATATATCAAAACCTCTAGCTTGAAAATTAAATGCCTTATTTCTGAAAACCAAAGAAGAAATGAGCAAAATTGAACACAAAAACTAAATAAATGAAACAAAGAAATAAAGTATATAATTAGTTTAATTTTAAAATGAAGAGGAGGAAAATCTAATACTAAAAAAATTCACAACAGGAGAAAGGAGTCAGGAGGATCTGAGTTCAAATTTCATCTCATAAACTGTAAGACCTTGTAGCTGTAAGACCTTGAACAAATCACTTATCCCTGATGCTTCATATCCAGCACCATCTCCAATAGTCTTGATTCCTATCTGGCCACTGGACTCAGATGGTTCTGGAAGAGAAGGTGAGGCAGGTAACAGCAGAGTATTCCTTCAAGTCAAATCCAGTTTCCTTATTTTTCATGGCATCACCTCCCTGATGTCCTGGTCTTTTTCCAGAAGGAAGTACAAACATCATCAGACACTTGATAAATATTGATTGAATTGGATTGGCTTGATTTACAATTGAATCTTGTCAAACATTCAAGGAATAAATTCCAGTATTATTTAACCATTTGCAAAAAGAGGAAAATAGTTACTATGATATAACTATATCTAAATCTTGGAGAAACAAAACAGAGAAAGAAAACTCTAGAGCAATATTCCCTAATAAATATCAAAGCAAAAACTTTAAATAAATATTAATAATAGTCTCACTAGGTTATAACAACATATTCATACAATATAACAATGAACAAGTTAGGTTTATCTGATGAATGTAAGGATGATTTGATATAAGGAAATTTATAAGTGTAATAGATAATATTAACAACAAAAAAATTGAGAGACATGATTATTTCAATAGATGTTGAAAAAGCTTGAACAAAATCCAATTCTCATATTAAAAATAGCACAAAGATAGGACTAAATGGATTTTTTCTTTATATGGCAGACAGCATCTATCTTTCTAAAATTAATAACCAATATTAAATGTACGAGAGAAAGACTAGAGCCCTTTCCAAAAGATCAAAGTTAAAGCAAGGATAATTATTATATCACTATTACTTACTATAGGGATAGAATTACTAGCTATAAAAAAGGAAAGAAATTTAGGGAATAAACAAAGTATCAGAACAAGAACCATTCTTCAACAGATAAATAGTCAAAGAATATATTTTTTTTAAGTTTTTGCAAGGCAAACAGGGTTAAGTGGCTTGCCCAAGGCCACACAGCTAGGTAATTATTAAGTGTCTGAGACCGGATTTGAACCCAGGTACTCCTGACTCCGGGGTTGGTACTTTATCCACTACACCACGTAGCCACCCCTAAAGGATATTTTTCAAAGAAAATAATATATGATATCAATAACTACATGAAAGTATATTCTAAATTACTAATCATCAGAAAACTGTAAATTCAAACAACTTTAAGGTTCTACCTCACACACATCAGATTAGCAAAGACAAGACTATTACAGTTGTTGGAAGGATTGTAGGAATGGACAGAGAGAGAGAGATGATGGACTCAGAATATAGAATTAGACAACCCATTTTTAGACATGATCAATTTGAGAACTTGTCTTTTTGAGTATGCATATTTGTCATAATTGTTTTGTTTTTCTTTTTTCTTTTCAATGAAAGGTAAAAAGGGGGCCAGCAATAGTTTGCAAAAAAAAAAGAGGAAAAAAGAAAAAGAAAGAAAGAAAAGAGGGTCATTGAAATATTTTAAATGCACAGAGAATAGAAAGTCAGGAAAGAAATAAAAAGTATTTTGAAAATTTTGAATATTGAATGTTAAATTATTATATAGTTTAATGGGAAAAGTAAGTCATATTTATGAACAAATTAAGATTTTATGCACAATTATCTTTTTTTGTTCCACTTTATAAATGTAAATGCTAATTTTATTTGATAGTTATCAATAATAGCAAAGTAAATAAATAATAAATAATATATTACCATAAAAAGTCTAGGTGAGCAATCATGCTAATCTATGATGTTGACAGACATTAGTACATATTATATCAATATTTTATGTTAGACAAATATTAAAACAATTTTAGACTCAGTATTGATATTTTGCTACCTCCTTCCCTCCCTATACCTTTAGGCCAGTTTTCTTTACATTTCTCTTTTTGTCTCTCTTCCCTACAATTCAATTAAACAATTATTGTTAAGTATTTAGCATGTGTATGTAACACATTAATGTTGGTGCTAGGTGCTAAGGACACAATAACCCCCTCTGACCCCCCAAAAACACCCAACCCAAACACACCCTTCTCTCAAGTAGCACAAATTATCTTGGGGAGAAGGATGGAGGGGGAATACAACATATATACATGTAATTTGAATAGAAAAGATCAGAAAAGGCTTTGTCTGGAGCAGCTGAACTGAGTCTGGGAGGAAAGGAAAGTTTTTAAGAGGTTTAGATAAGGATGAGATTCATTCAAGGTCTGTGGGAAGTAAACTGGAAATAGAATACTGAGTGGGAAGAACTGTTTGTAGGTCAGTGTGGCAGAAGCATGGAGTGCATGAAGGGAAATGATATGAAATACATGTGGAAATGTAGATTGTTGAGTCAGATTGTAGAGTCTGAGAGACAATAGGCAATAATCTATCAATTTTTAACAGGGGAGTGATATGGTCTGTTCTATGTCTTAGGAAAATTATTTTTTAAAATAGTATTTTATTAGCATTCATTTTTAATTGAAATTTTATTTTGTTTTTCTAATTATATGCTATGATAGTTTTTCAGTGTTTATCCCTTTGCAAATTTATGAGTTACACATTTTTTTCCTCCACCCTTCCTTTCTTCCCTCCTCCTCATGACAGTGAACAGTGTGGTAAAAGTTGCACGTGTACATTTGTGTTTAACATATTTAATATTAGTCATTTTGTGTTAGATGTAATACAACTAAGGGGGAAAAAAGAAAACTATGAGATAGGAAGGAAAAAAAAGAGAAGTTTTAAAAAAAAGTGACGATAGTTTTATTCAGATTTCATGGTTTTTTTTCCCCTTCTGGATGTGTCCTTAGCACATCATCTCTCAGGGTTGTTTTTGATCTCTGAATTGCTGAGAGGAACTACATACATTAGAGTTAATCATTTTACAATGTTGTTAATGTGTACAATGTTTTTTTGATTCCTTGTTCCCTTCATTCAACACCAGTTCATGCAATTCTTTCCATTTGGCATTCATTTTTACAAGATTTTGAATTCTAACCTTTTTTTCCCCCTCCTTCCTTCACTCCTCTCCCTGATTCTGAAAATGGTAGATAGTTTGATATGTTTTTATATGTTCTATCATGGAAAAATGTCCATATTAATTTTAGTTGTGGAAGAAGAAATAGATCAAAAGGAAAAGAAAACATGAGTAAGAATAAAATACTTAAAAACTATGCTTCAATCTGCTTCCAGTGTTCATCAATTCTTTATCTGGATATGGAAAGACAGAAAATTTTGATAAAGATAGGAAACTCAGAGTTTGGGATGATAGAGGATGCACAATTATGAATGGTGATAAGATATAAGGCATGATTATTTTAAAGGTTACTGAAGTAGAGAGAAAATGTGAATCTCATAAATTAAGGAGTTTTGTTCAGATTTCAAATAGATGACCAAATTCATGTCTGGGCATCATTAAATGAAGGATATTGACAGACCAGAGAATAACTAGAGGAAGGCCATCAGGATTGTGAAAGGATTGGAGTCCATGTTGTCAGAGGATCAGCTGAAGAAACTGGGGATATTTAAATTTGGAAAAGAGAATTAGTGGGAATATGAGTGCCATCTTCCAGGATTTGGATGACTGTCATGAGTTAGAGGGTTTATGGATTTTGGCTTGGTTATAGAGGATAGAAAAAGGAGCTTTGGGTAGAAAACACAGAGAAGTAAATTCAGATTCGATGTAAGGAAAAACATCCTAATGTTTAGAATTGTTCATACAGAATTAGTTACTTCTTTAGGTCATGGGTTCCCTGTAACTGGAGCTCTGTGTGATCGATTCTTGGATATTTTGTCGAGTATTTGCTTGATCAGATGTGGATAGGATTACAAGCACTCTGAAGTTATTGCTAATTTTCATATTTTGTGATGAATTGAAAGGGCGTGGCATTAGAGGGGAACATTGATATGTATATAGATGGAGACCTCTAAGAATAAGGACAAGGGGTGCTATGGAAAGGAAGATTGAGTCAAGTACTGAAGTTCTTAAGAAAGGAGAGAGACTTGCAGGTTGATAGATTAGTGCAATTAGGTTCTGGGTTGGGTGATTCAGAATGATAAACAGAATTTGAAAAAGGAGAAGTTGCTGATGGTTGAAAGTATAAGGGAAGTCTGAAAGCAATAGTAAATAATAGTATATGCCTACTCATGTCTGCTTAATATTTTAGAGGACATGAGAGAAGGGGCACAAAGAATTAAAGGTTACCAATGGATTCAGTGCCTATTGGAGGAGCAAGATTTCTGTGTGTAGAAGTTGGAAAACAGTGTGAGAGGAAGAGGTATAGGAAGAAAGGGGATTTGTTAGTAATAGAATAGAGTTCCAGAAGCCTAATGGAAAGAGGAAACTATGACTCAGGTAAATTGGGATGAGAGAGTGGGGAGTAGTAAACAAATTCAATCATGGTGACTAAGGAGGATAGAGATAGACATAACCTGGCTTCCAACTGAGCCTGAGGTATTTTGTATGCTGCTGTATTTGAAAAGGACATATAACTCCCATTTGAAGTGAAGAATGATGATCTGATGTTGTGGATTTGTGTAAGGGGGAAGGCATACCCATGATGCTAGGTATTCAAACCAAGACTTCCCAAGAGGAAATTATAGCCTGATTTCTAGCTTGCCTCCCTAGAGTCTGTGGAGACTATGTTCATTTGGGTAAATTCGGGGCTTTTTTTTTTTTTTTTGGTTTGAACATTACATTTTCCCATCAATTAGGAGTTATAACACCTCTCTGTAAGCTCAGGACAGTTTTGCAAAAAATGTCTCAAGAGAGGTTGGAGACCCTTCTATATTACTAACAACAAGATGGAATTTGAGTAGGACTGCTACCCTCTTGTAGTCTATGATGATCAAAGCCAGCATCATTGTTTTTCCTCTCAATAAAATGATCATTTATTAAGTACCATTTCTTAAGAATCACTCATTAAGGCACTATTGTGGGTTTCAAAACTAAAAAAGAAAAATATTTCCTGTACTCAAGGAATACTCAATAAGGTTCTTAAATCTATCTCTAAACACCAAACAGCAGGAAGAATAGGTCGAATCATCTGGTATGGTTATCAGGTTGTCAGAGGTTTAACTGAACTCAGATCAGGTGCACAATTTCACTGACCTCATCTCAAAATGACATGTACTCAGTAAATGTATCTTTCATGATACATCTGGTGTTTGAACCTTCATTCTTTTGAGTCTCCCTTTTTTCTTATGCCAGAACTCCTAGCTTTCGAAAACTCTTTTATAATATTTCTCATTGTCACCTTAAGGTTTCTAAGCATTTTCTTTCCAATAACCTTGCTCTAGTATGTAGGATTTGTCCTATTATTCCAATTTTGAAGATGAGGAAACTGAGATTTCAGAAGGATGAGAGTGACTTGTCCATATTTGCAGATCAAAGCTGATATTTCAGTTGATAAACCTGATACAAGGTTTGAAACCTTCTTCTCACGGGGGCCCTCTTCAACGATTCTTTTTATAAAAATTTTCATCCATTTGTATATGCATATTTCAAAGTTACAAAATTTCCCTCTACCCTCCCTTCCCACCCACCTCCCCTCAGTAGGGAATGGTTAGGTTAGAGTTTTACACACATATTTTGTTAAATCTATTTACCAGTTAGTAATTTTTGGCATGAGGAATTAGGATTAAGGGAAAGAGATACATAAGATATACTTTTTATAAAGTGTTATAGTTTATGGTGCTCTGGACTTAGAGTCAGGAGACCTGTGTTTAAATTCAATTCAGGTACTTACCAGCTACATGATCATAGGCAAATCACTTATTTTTTTCATTCTTAATTACTTTTTCCCCATTATTAATAATTATTACCTTTCACAACTATTGTGAATAAATGACTTGTAAACCTTTAAGCATAGAGGTTAGAGAAGAGCAAGTAAGTTTAGTTCAGCTGAAACATAAAATATAAAATAAGGATGAAATAAGACTTGAAACTAAGAAGGAACTGGATCATGATAGGTTTTAAATATTACACAAAGAAGCTTGTATTTTTCCAAAAAGAAAAAAGAGAAACTACAAAAGAAAAGTCTTTGAGCAGTTAAGAAAATTATTTTGCCATAGAATAGAGGATGGATTGGATCAGGAAGCAGAAAAATTTTATAATAATTCAAAAAAGGGATATGGGCAGTCTGAACTAGGGTTTGTTCCATGCATAGAGAACAGAGTAGGTGTAAAAGTTGTAGCCACAGAATCAAAAAATCTGACAATTAATTGGATATAGATAGGAGATTAGAAACTGGGAAGAATCAAAGCTGATTCCAGGGTTACAAGGATGATTCCAAGGCTGCTAATGTTAATAAAATAAAAAGAGATATTTAGATGAAAAGAATATTATATATATATATATATATATATATATATATATATATATATATAGAGAGAGAGAGAGAGAGAGAGAGAGAGAGAGAGAGTTAAAAAGTTCCACTTTGGATATAATGAATTTGAAATGCTTATGGATCATTGACTTTGAAATATATATATATATGTATATATATATATAATGCAATATACATATACATGTACACATGTGTACTTACAGTTAAAATAATGCATGTGTATACATACAAGATATGTATGTGTGTAATATATATATCTATATATCTATATATATATCTATATATACTTATATGGGTATGTTTTCTCTTTATTTATATGTAGCCTAAATTCCTTCCTAAACTCTAATTCATAATAAAAAATGCCTTCTTTACATTTCAGAGTCAATATCCTATGAGCATTTCAAATTTAATATGTCCAAAGTGTAATAATATTTTTCTCACTTAAAATCCCTCATCCATCCATCTATATATCTACCCCCCCCCCCATTTCTCTCTCTTAGCTCAGAATTAAAGCTCTGGGTTTACCCAGATTGGGGTTCATATATTCCTGGGAGTTTATCATCATTTTTCCTCCTTTCTCCAACATCAGAATTTAACTAACTCAGAATTTTCCTTGGGAATCATAATTTACTTATAGTATCTAAGTTTCCATAATAAAGAGACCTCAACTTCTGGGGAAAGTACCCAAGATAGCAAGACACTGAATATGGCCCAACAGAAAGGACTTGAACCTAAAACCTCACTTTTTCTTTCTGCTGTGGTGAACCCCATTTTCCCAAGGACCCCTCAGACTTATAGTACTCTCTTAATTTGACATCTTTAAAATTCTTGATTGTTAGAGAAAGAAGCAATCCTGCCCTCTTGAAAACTAAATTTCATGGGGCAGTTAGGTGGCACAGTAGATAGAGCACTGGCCCTGGAGTCAGGAGGACCTGAGTTCAAATATAACTTCAAACACTTAATAATTGCCTAGCAAGTCACTTAACCCCATTGCCTTAAATAAATAAAAAAATTTTAAAAATAATAAAGTTGAAAACTAAATTTCAGTCAGAGATCTATATACCCTTTCATATGTATAGTAGTATTTTGGGATTGAGACCACTACCAATGGAAAAACATCTCAAAAGCAAGAAATCCTCACTTGACTTAATTCCTGATATCAGTGAAGGACAAGGTTCATATCTGATTTTATATTCTGACTTTGTTCCTTGATGCCTCTTAATTTAAGCTTCTGTTGGTCCAAGATTTGGTCCTCTCTATGAATTCTCCTATTGTTTCACCATCATAGCTACTTTGCTGATGGAGCTTTCTTTAGATGGTAAGCTGTTTGAAGACAGGAACTATTTTTCTTTTTGCTTGTATAGCATCCATAGTGCTGATCCTAATGTCTAATATCCAGTAAATATATAATAAATATTTCTTGTCTGCCTGCTTGGAAATATTTTCTATCTATAAATTCTTTTCCCCCCGATCCCATTCCCACTCTACTTGGTCCCTTTAACTTCAGACAAAATTCCCAATGCTATTCTTTTCCTACTTGCCTGTTACTCCCCTTCCTCCACCTCATTCTGATTAGTGCAAGACTTCCTGGTTGAAGGCATGTTGTTGGTATGCTGATGGTAGAAGGGAGGGGGCTGTTTATAGAATCTTAAGATAGGGAGGGACCTTTGATGTCATTTAATCCAATTTTGTATGAACAAGCATCCCCTTTAAACTATTACCAATAAGAAGTTTGGAGACTAAGGAAATGGAGAATGTTTTTCCTGAGTCAACTATTTGCTCCTGAAAAAAGGTCTTATCCTTTGATAATGTGAAATGTGACTTCAGAATAACATAACTCGAAGAGCTTTTGGTTTATAGTCAGAACTTCCTTCTTACAACAATTTCTTTCAACAGTGAACAGGAAAAAAGTAAGAAGTCTGAAAGTTTATTCATGTATTGTGCATTGTGTAGGTAGGAATTAGAAACAGGATTCTGTTGTTTAAAATTAAAATAATACTAACAAAAAATACAGAGGCTTTAATAAAAAAATACCAGAATAGCTAATTAAGAGGAGTTATTATAATTTATGGTATTCAGTAGAGAAGCCAATAGGCCTGAAATGAAGTCTAGCTGTTTTTTTTTTATCAATGTGGTCTTATATTTAGTGAAAACTTAATAAGTATTTGTTGAATTAAATTTGGGGTTTTTTTTGCCCATGGAGCTTTGTAGTAATATCTATGATAAATTTGTATGAGAATTATATTACTCATCTTTTCTAGAACAACTGCACCCCATTCCCAATCCCTTCACTCTTGTTCTCATTTACTAGGGTTTT
The DNA here is from genome assembly GCF_037893015.1 of Macrotis lagotis. Taxonomy (NCBI): domain Eukaryota; kingdom Metazoa; phylum Chordata; class Mammalia; order Peramelemorphia; family Peramelidae; genus Macrotis; species Macrotis lagotis. Next base: position 204,444,155 of record NC_133664.1, on the reverse strand, counting down.
ATCATCATGGACAATGAGAAACTAGGAAGGAATGAAAGTAATTTCTTGGGGGTATATGTATATATATATATATATACATATATATAGATAGATATAGATATATAGATAAGAGTTCTGCTTCAGAACTCTGATTCATATGGTCTGAATCAGATGAAAGAAATTAGACTATTTAATTGGTTCACTGTACTCTTTTCTCTTGGTGAATATTGCTACCTCCTTTCTTGATTATGGAGAAAAGGTAGAGTCTTGCAATTTTTTACTTGCTTTTGTTTTTGTTTTTTTCCTGAAAAAGAGAATGAGGGGCAGTTAGGTGGCCCAATGGAGTACAAGTTTTGGAGTCAGGAGGATATGTGTCCTCAGGCACTTAGCTGTGTGACTTCAATTAACCCTGATTGAATAAAAAAAATGTCTTTTACTAAAAAAGACAGAACAATATAAAAAGCCTATAATAAGAAAATAGTAGTAAATATGTAGAGAGTAAGAAAGTGTCTAGCTGCTCTTGATGAATTCAGGTCTCCAGACCTGATCAACAATATCCAAGGACACTGAAAGGTTTGTTGAATATGATTGCTAAACCATTATTATTGAAGATCTTTGAATGATCAAGAAGGTGCTAATACCTTAAAGAAAAAGTGTGGTACAGTGGAAAAAGTAATGAATTTATAGTCAGAGGACCTGGTTTTAAATTTACCTCTGTTAGACCTTAATATCTTCTTCTGTAAAATGAGATTTTTTGGACTAGATGGACTATAAAGTCCCTTTCAGTTCTAAATCTATGATCTTATGATACAAATTTTAGAAAATGGAAAAGAATAGTCTTGAATACCTGACAAAAATCTAGAAGGTATTATTTATTTATTTTTAATTTTAATTTTTAAATTCCCCTCCAGCTACCTGCAATAGCAAGTTGCAACATTTATTTCCAAAACTTTGAGTTCCAAATTCTCTCTCTTATTTCCACCCAGCTCCCCCATTGAGAAAGTAAGCTATTTGGTGTAGGTTAAAAAAATGGAATGACTACAATAGTCACATTGTAAAAGTAAATGGTACCCCATACCCCCACAAAAAAAGAGAAACCTCAAGAAAAATAAAGTGATACTTCAGTCTGCATTCAGCCACCATCAGCTCTGTCTTTGGGATGGAGAGCATTCTTTATCATCATTCCATCAGAGAAATTGCTTTGACATTTTTTTCCCCACAGTTTCTATATTTCCTTCAATCCCCACCCCCATTTTCTCTCTCTCATTTCATCCTGTCCCTTCTCAAAGGTGTTACTGCATATGACCACCCTTTTCCATGATCTCTCCCTTCTATCACCTACACCCCCTCCCTTTTCCTTGTCCCCTTTCTCCTATCCCTTTATCCCTTTTCTCTTCTATTTTCCTTTATGGTAAGATAGATCTCTATACCCAACTGAGTATATATATATATATATATATATATATATATATATATATATATATATATATATATATACTTTATTCCCTCGCTTGGTCACTTCTGATGAGAGCAAGGCTCACTCACTCCCCCTCACCTTCCCCCTCTTCCTCTCTACTGCAAAAGCTTTTTCTTGCCTCTTTTATGTAAAATAACTTATCCCATTTTACCTCTCCTTTCCCTTTCTCCCAATACATTCCTTTCTTCCCCATTAATTCTATTTTTCTAATGTCTTATACCTCCAAATTCAACTCTCTCCTGTGCCTAGTCTATATATGTTGCTTCTAACTGCCTTAATAAATAAGTTATCATGTGAGTTTATATATCTACACACACACACACACACACTATATATATATATATATATATATATATATAATATATATATGTATATAATATGAGTTACCATTATTGGCTACCCATGCAGAAATACAAGCAGTTCAACATCATTAAGTCCTTTTTGATTTGCCCTTCCCATCCATTCTCTCTCACCTGAGTCTTGTACTTGAAGATCAGATTTTCTGTTCAGTTCTATTTGTTTCATCAGGAAAGTTTGAAAGTTCCCTATTTCATTGAATGGCCATCTTTTTCCCAGTTTTGTTGGGTAGTTGATTCTTGGTTATAATTCAAGCTCTTTTACCTTTTGGAACATCATATTCTGGAGCTCTCAATGTGGAAACTGCTAAGTCTTGCGTTATTGTAACTACAGCTCCACAATATTTGAATTACTTCTTTCTGGCTTTTTTTCTCTTTGATTTGGGAGTTGTGAAATTTGGCTATAATATTCCTGTAAGTTTTCATTTGGGGATCTCTTCCAGGAAGTGATCAGTGAATTCTTTCAATTTCTATTTTACCCTCTGCTTCTAGGTTATCAGGGTAGTTTTCCTGAAGAATTTCTTGGAAAATGAAGTCTAGACAATTTTTTTTTTGGTCATGATTTTCAAAAATTTTTAAATTATCTCTCTGGATAATTTGGATTTGTTTTCCAGGTCAGTTGTTTTTCCAATGAGATATTTCACATTTTCTTCTAATTTTTCATTCTTTTTTTTTGTGCTCACCTAAGAAAAGAAAACTGTAATCACAAAAGTCAACAAATTTTAATAGAACAGGTCTTAATATATTGACATAATTTTCTTTTCTGATAGTATTACTTTATGAATAAGATAAGGAGGTTGCTATAGATACTATTTACCTATCTTTAAGAGGAGTATTTGGTGTAATCTAACTTGTTCTTCTTATGAATAAAATAGAGGAATGTGACTAAGTGTTAGTAGAGTTTTGTTCATTCAGAACAAGTTGAATGGTCAAAATCAAAGATTTCTGCTTTGATGATGACTTAGAAGTAGGTCTCTAGTAGAGTGCCATAAGAATCTATGTTTAGTTTTGTATTATTTAAGATTTTTCTCAACATCCTGGATAAAAGCAGAGAAGGAATGTTTACCAAGTTTACAGATGACAAAGTTGAAGAGATCACCAACACATCAAATGACAGTTTGTATCCAAACAAATCTTGGAAGGGTAAGATTTTGGGGCTGAACTTTGTTTGGAATAAATGTAAAGTCAAATACAAGTTAAAAAAAGACTTTGCCAGAATAAGAATTTGGAGGTGTGGTAGGACAATAGTTTGAAAAGTCTGAGTATTTGAGTAGACTGCATGTTCCATTTGTCTAGATGATTCTTCTTTTAGCTCTAAATCTGAGAAACTATGGCATTTGTTAACTTAGAACTATCCTCAAATGGAATGGGCTGCCATGATTCTAGGCTACAGGTAACATGAAGGTTTGATGATCACTTATTAACTCAGGGTTGGCTATAGAGTATGACTCCAAATATCCCACTTTTTTCAATATACTTTGAACAAGAATGTTTGGATTAGAGATGGAGGACTTTCATTTTTTACTGTATACCTGTGCCTCAATCTGCTTTATGAAACAAAATAGTAATCCACTCTTATGTAAAATTTAAAGTTACAAAGTATTTTATAAATCTTGTCTTATTTGATTTTCACAATGCCCCTGTTTACATTATTTCACCTGTTTTAAAGATGAGAAAACCAAGACTCAAATATTAAGTAACTTTTCCAGGGTGACAGTTAATGTCAGTTGTAACTCCAAAAAAATCATATATTTTTTAAAAAAATTAAAACCAGGTTTATTTCCACTATATCATGGTGTCTCTGGAATGCAAGTTACTCATTGGGTTATCTTTTGCTTTGGTAATAATAGGACCTGTATCAAATCCTGTCTCTTCACTATAAACTTAGCCTTGGACAAGTCAATTAACTTTTTTGGACCTTAGTTTCTTTATATGTACAATGAGGATTGGACTGGATGATCCTTGAAGTCCCTTCCAACTCTATTTCTATAGTTTTGTCGTGTTCCTTCTCTATGATTGTGAATCATATATAATTGTATATAGCATGGAATTCCCTTCTACCATTTTTTAGTTTTCATAGGGTTCTACTTACAAATCTTAAAGAATAAAAGCTTTAGGTTCCATAGGCAGCAGATGGGCTGCCAAGTGCTCAGATGTGAATAACTGGTCTGAGTTGAAATGTCTAAGAAAATACAGGGAGTATGGCAAATGTCTAAAATATGATATAGGACCTTAGCAGCTTAGGTGGGTGCCCAGAGGAGGCAAAAGGTTGAGAATGATTGGGAATGATGAAATAAATCAGATATTTCTTTCATTGTTTCCTGGAGATAATAACAATAAAAATATTTGCTGAATGAAATGTACCAAAAAAGTTATTAATCAAATTGTTTTCCTGAAATTTAGAGAATATATTGTTGAAAACATCTCAGTAATTTATGATTTAATCCATATTAACAGTGATTTTTTGGGAGTTTACAATACAATTTTATCAAATATTTAAAATAAAATAACATGAGCTATGCAAATTATTTTTAAAATGGAAAAAGAAGGGATCTTATAACCACTCATTCTAATAGACAAATATGATCTTGATTCCTGAATAAAGAAAAGAATGCATTGGAAGAAAACAATAGATTATTAAACAGTGATTTAAAAAAAAAGTTTGGATAGGATTTAATGGCATAGCAAAATTGGCACCAGGATTATCACCTTTAAAAGAGTTGGGGGTGTTGGTAGGACTCACAGTTTTGGTTGGAATATGTGATTTCCTCATTCCCAATGAGAACTCTCATTTAAGTCCCAAGTAAAACTCCATTTTTTTACTGGAAGTTTTCCCAAGTCCCTCTTCATTCTGGGACCTTTTCTCTGTTAATTATTTCCAATTTACCTTGTATACGGATTTCTTTGTATCTGTTGATTTCCATGTTGTTTCTCCCATTGAATTGTAAACTCCATAAGAGCAGGCATTGGTTTTTGCCTCTGTTTGTAATCCCAGTGCTTGCCTTGACACATTGTAAATGCTTAATAAATCTTATTAATTGATTGATGTTTCCTCTGCTAATGTGAATCATCAATTGTTCTCTAATTTATAGTCTTAAAAAGTTGCCTGGGAGTACTCAGAGGTTAAATTGTTTAAGGTTATATAGCCAGCACATGTCAAAGACAGAATTTAATAAACCCAGCTCTCCTTTAGTCTGCTTGTTTTTTAATTCACTATGCCTGTTTCCTTTATGTAGGTAGTCAAATAAAAGTAGCTGAAAACGTAGCCAGATGACTACTTCTTTGGATCCCAGGCTACTCCCTTAGTTATCAATCATTTCTTATGTTTCTCCTAGTGCTCCAGGTTTGTTGAGTTAAAGGTACATATAGGGGTGGCTAGGTGGCGTAGTGGATAAAGCACCGGCCTTGGAGTCAGGAGTACCTGGGTTCAAATGCAGTCTCAAGACACTTAATAATTACCTAGCTGTGTGGCCTTGGGCAAGCCACTTAACCCCATTTGCCTTGCAAAAACCTAAAAAAAAGGCACATATAATTAAATTTTGGATTCAAATAAATTAAAGAATGAGTCCTTTGATTTTAAGACATATAATGTATATACATAAGTTTATATATATAATATATAATGTAGTTTTACAGTTCAGCTAAGTGGATATAGATAAATATGAAATTTACTTCAATAAATTTGTCTGATTTATTATCTCTGATCTTTCTACCATTCTCATATATTTAACTGTGACTAATGACTGAATTTATTAATGTTTCATTCTGTCTAGGACTACTGTTTCAATCATCATGACTTCTTCCCCAGATGGATGCAGTAACCACATAAACTCAACATACTATAACCTTTGTGACAAAAGCAACCCATGGGGCATTATTTTAGAGACATTTGCAGCAGCTGGAGTTGTGACCTCAATTGCTTTCATGTTATCTCTTCTTATTCTCATCTGCAAGGTCCAAGACTCCAGTCGGAGAAAAATCATTCCTACCCAGTTTGTCTTTCTCCTGGGTGTGTTTGGCCTCTTTGGACTCACCTTTGCTTTCATCATCAAACTGAATGAGAAAACTGGTCCCACCCGTTTCTTTCTCTTTGGAGTCCTCTTTGCTCTCTGCTTCTCTTGTCTACTAGCCCATACATTCACTTTGGTCAAGTTGGTCCGAGGAAAGAAGCCCCTCTCATTACTAATGATTCTAGCCTTGGCCTTGGGCTTCAGCTTGATTCAGGACATCATTGCTGTTGAGTATGTTGTCATCACCATGAACAAGACCAATACTCATGTCTTTACTGAAATGCCAAGGAAACAACTCAATGAAGATTTTGTGATGCTGCTGATCTATGTCCTCTTTTTGATGGCTTTCACCTTCATCATGTCTGTATCTACCTTCTGTGGTTCCTTTACTGGTTGGAAGCGGCATGGTGCACACATCTATATGACCATGCTTTTCTCCATTGCCATCTGGGTGGCATGGATTACTTTGCTTTTACATGGAACTCTCGATTCAATTTGGAATGATACCATTCTCAGCACTGTTTTGGTTGCCAATGGCTGGGTCTTCCTATTAATGTACATTTTGCCTGAGTTTATACTCCTCACCAGGCAACGTAACCCAAGGGATTACCCCATGGAAGACAACTTTTGTAAACCTCAATTCCTGAAGCAGAGCTATGGTATGGAGAACAGAGCCTACCTGCAAGAGGAAATCACTCAAGGTAATGCATGGAAATTCACTCATTTAAATAGAATCTGAAAACTAGGGAAAACTCTCTCATTTTATAGATAAAGAAAATGGAGGCACAGACAATTCAAATGACTTGTCCAAAGTCACAAAGTTAGTAAAGTAGGAAAAAATCCAGGTATTTTGACTATCATTTCAGTATTCTTTTAACTGTACCATGCTTACCTCTCATATTTTTATAACTCTTTCATCATATCTGAATAACTCTATGGCACTTTAACATTTGATATCACAGCAACATGGGATGGAAAGTGGATATTATTATCTCAACTTGATAGAATTTTTAAAATTTCAGAGCTTACCTAGCTGTGTGACCTTGGGCAAGTCACTTAACCCCACTGCCTTGCAAAAACAAAAAATATATATATATAAAAGCTTCAGAGCTATGTAGAATTTTTCAGTTTATTACCATGTAGTCTTATATTATTTCCTCCCCATTCATGACAGAGAGGGAATAATCTTATTTCATCCTCCTAGCAATTCTATGAGGTATTCATATAATTATTATTAGTTCCAATTTACAGATAAGGAAAGAAAAACACAAGTAGTCCAAGTAATTAATCAAGATCACATGATTATTGTAACTGAAATGAGAATCTAAATGTTATTATTAGGTAGAGGCAACTAGGTGGTACAATGGAAAAATCCAGGACCTGGAGTCAGGAAGATTCATCTTGCTGAGTTCAAATTTGACCTTAGATATTTACTATTTGTATGATCCTGGAAAAAGTTGTTTAACCTTTTTGCCTCAGTTTCTCATCTGTAAAATAGTCTGGAGAAGGAAATGGCAACACTCTAGGACCCTTCTTAAGAAAATCCTCTCAAAAGGGTCATGACTGAAACAACAGAAAAAGGGAATTCAATCACTGAATTCTTGGAAGAAAGATAATGTATTCATAGAACTTTACATACATTTAGAGCCTGCCCTTGGCAGTATTAAAGTTTGGGGATATCTTGGGTTTGAAGGCTAATCATTTCTGGGACTAGAGGTTAAGACCTTTCAGGACAGACTAGATGGATCTGTTCTCAGTCACAAGTGGCTATGGCACCACAGCCCTGAGAAGCAATCCCTCCTGATTTACTTGTCAGGGTTATTGTGATTGCCTGACAATAACTTGGAACACTGATGAGACTAAGGCAAGGAGGGAAAAGGTGTATGTGCAGGGAGTGGAGGGAGTAGATCTTTCTTAAATCCTCACTCTTTTCAGTCTCCAGATGTTCATAGGCAGGTATGTTTTGGGGAATGGTTTACATTTTTAACTGAAATGCATATAGTACTATAGTATTTTCAACCCCTTAGTTTTTCATAAGTTTAGAACCTCTGCTTGCTACAGTGTACATAGAACAGGATTTTTAGTAAAAAGTTCAAAAGATTACTTTGCCCTTTTTTTGTTTTAAATATATTTTCTTTTTAATTTGTGGAATAAAACAAATATTTCTATAACAGAATATAATAAAAATATAATTGTACATGAAACTGCAAATCTATGTACAACTGACTGATCCTTATAAATATAGAACAAAGTAATCATGTAAATTTCTTTTCCCCCTTTATTCCCCTCCCTCCTGCACCCTAAAGATGGCCACTATTAGATACAAATATATATATATATATATTTGAATTTATTTTTCATTATTCTAATAATCCAGGAAAGTAAAAATGAGTAAAATCAATAGTGGTATTCGCTCACAGAGCTCTTCAGGAGAGTAATAACAATAATAATAATAATAATGATTGCTAACATTTATATACATTCAAAAACTTTGGAAAATTATTTTTGAAGACTTCCTTGGAGGAGGGACAATGCTAATATGAAAGGAAATCTTTGATTTGCCTTTCTGGCAGATGATGAGACTTTATGAAATTTGTTAGATGAATGTGTGATTTTTCTCTTCTTCCTCTTTCAGGCCCTGAAAGCCCTAGCAGTACACTCTATGCTCCATACTCTACCCATTTCCAACTGCAGGTAAATTGTTTCTGTTCTCTTCTTGGCCTGTGGCATTCAGGAAGACAGTTACTTCTTTTGCTAATTCAGATTTTGGGCTTAGAAAGCACAGGTAGGATTCTTTTTTTCAGCTAGGGACTGTGACTGGAAGGAAAGCTAGGGAAGAGGGAGCCCCAAGGGCTCTATGTTTGGTATTTTTTCCCCAATAAGTATTATCCAATAAGTATTATGCTCAGTGTTTCACAATTAAGATCTCATTTGATCCTCACAACAACCCTGAGAGGTAGGTGCTACTATTACCCTCCACACCCCCCTTTTACAGATGAGAAAAGTAAGGCAAATGGAGATTAAATGACTTGCCCAGGTTAACACAGCTAATGTCTGAGGTCAAATTTGAACTCAATTATTCCTGACTCTAGGCCTGACAATCTAACCACTGTAGCTATATCAGTTTACTAATAACAATGTAATTAGTTTATTAGTAACATTATTTCTTTTTTCAGAATCGGGACTCTCAAAAAGATTTCTCAATCCCACGACCCAAGACTCGCTCAAGCCCCTATGAAGATTACGGTGGAAGGAGAGATGGCAATTGATGTCATCATGCAAATTGAGAAGATGAAGCAAAACAGCAAAACGAGTTGAGGGTTTACAATGAAATGGGATAGCCCCAAATGTGCCAAGAAAACGAACTGAAAGTACTGAGGGCATGGGGAAAACCTTCTTCTGACCTAGTCCCAATTCTCTCCTAACTTTTGAAAAGAAGGGAGCAAACTAGGCTGATGTTCTGAGCAATGTTGCATATTTTTTCCCCTGGTCCTTACCCTAAAGTATTTTCTTTCAGAAGTAGTTTTTGCCAACTCAGGATTAGAACCTCCCAATGTCAGGCTGCCTTAATCTACCCCCTTGTCTTCCTCCAAATTCCCCCCCCCCCCAACCCCCTCAGTCTCAATTGGTATTTATCTTTCTCTGTGGTCACGATGGACTTTCCCTGCCACTCTAGATTTAGCAATCTTCATAGATCTGCCCAACTTACTAACCTCTTCTTTTCCCTGGTATTATTTCATAGACCAAACCTCCATTTGTTTGCCATTAAATTCTAAGTCTAAAGCTTTATCTGGAGTTCCCCTTCCAGATTTCCCATGCTTGGGAATGAACCTGATGCTCTTTTCTCAGAATTTGCTTTGTTTTGGAAGAAGAGCTGCAACACTGACCCTCATTCCTATACCTAGCTGTGTGTCCTCTGTGAATAGTATAATATTGCCTTTCCCCCTTTGTTCAGTAAATGTGTGGATGGTGTTTACTAATGTGGCAAACTTTCATTATGTAATAAACTATTCATTATTTCTAAAATGAAATAAGCAATAAAAGATGGGTTATTAACTGAAGGAATTTATTCTCCATCCCTTTCACAAACAGAATAAGTTGTGGGGATCATTTAGCATGGAAGCAAAAATAAGCTTCTGACACACTTTGGACAGGGACTTGAGGGAGTGAAGCTTTTACCTGATGGATCTGAACTTATCAGAGAAAGGCTGCATTTTTCTCCTCTTCCCACCCTCTTCCCTGTGAAATGATCAGAATGCTTCTTTCTGGGGAAGTGAGTAGCCAGGTTGTATAAAGTCAGCATAGTCATGATGATGCCATGCTTTTTAGGGAGAAGGAATCAAACTTTAGCTTAACCTCATATGAAGTTCTTCTTCCAATATACAGCTTTAATGTTTCTGGCTAAAAGGACTGAGGAGAAGAGAGATTAGGACTGGATAGGACACTGTCGGCAGTGTGTCTGGTATACATTTTTAGGTTCTATTGCTCCTTTATCACCATTCCTCTTACTGTAAGGTTATTTATGTCTAAGGAATTATTCAGGAGTTATCAGGAGGCCATTGTTTTAATAAGCTCATTCTTATGTAGCAAGTATTCTTTGGGAATAATATCCAAGAGCCAGGCTGATCACATCTCCCATCAAGATTCTAGGGGTATCCTTTCTCTAATGCTATTGACTCAACTTATTTTTCTGATTTTGATCCCTATAGCTCATTTTCATTTGATTATTTAGCATAAATTAGTTTTTAAAAAGGAATATTTATTTTGAGGCTATAGCAAGAACAAAAGTACAAATATTTGCTCCTCTACTTGGGGACATAGTCTCCCTTATATCACCTTGGTCTCTGGAAAAAAGAGGCCTCAAAATTAGCATCGTTTCAATATAGTATTACACCTGCCAAGTGCAAGTTCAGAAATGTTGTGAGTGTTGGTTGAGTCCTCATCACAGCTGCTGATGTGATGGGCTGAGCTTCTGAGGCTCTCATTTTTGTGATGTCAATGCTGAGCAGGTTGCAATGCCCAAAATAGATTCTAAATCCTGAACTCACATATTTCCAGATTTCCAGACTCCCAGAGGTTTGTTCTCCCGATCTTTAAAAATTTGGAAGGTCACAACCTTCAAATGCATGTCCTTAAATTAAAAAAGAAAACATTGAAGCAGGCAAGGGACTGAGGCCTGTAGTCATAGAGCAATGCTACTCCCACGACTCTTGATCAGGATCCCTTGCCATATCCATCAGGGTCTGAAGACAGAGGGTGGTCAAGTTTGTGGTGGTAGTTTGATACACTTGGTACATATTGCCTCAAAGTTTCTTGCTGCTTCTGCTAGACTGGCTAATCTACTCTGGAGATAGTAGGTAAATGGGAATAGCTGGCCCCTCTAGAGGAGCTTTGACTAGGATGATGGCTATGAGAACTGGTTTGAAAGCAAGACTGGTAGTCTGGGGGGAGGCGGGTGGAGCTGCTACTTCCAAAGCTAAAGTGTATCCCATAATGGGATCATTAATTTAATTTACTCAAGTTCACTTAATCACCTTTTCTCTCGTCCATCTCATGGAAATTTTAGGAAACTACTAAGGATGCCCAATCTAGAAACTGATATGAGGTCAATCCACCTATGCTATATTATTTTTTGTTTGGTTTTTAAAGCCATACAATGTGATAGGGAGTCACAATTCTAAAATCCTTCTTTTCCCAGATTCTCCTTAAAAGAAAAGGACTGGTGGTTAGGAATTGTTGGGTCAAGTAGTGGGAGCTTGGATAAATTGTGAAGGTTATGGCACCTGTTGTGATCAATGGCCATCCCTAGCCCTATCTAGTACTACCTAGTGCTTCGCAATCTACCATGGTGTTTTCAGTTATATAAGGTCTGGCAGGGGAGTGGAGAAGATTGTTGTCTCAACATTTCTATTGTCAGAGTTACTCAAGAATAAATTGTCTACAACTCTTGACTATGGAAAGGATGTTACATTTCATAACTTCAGTATTTGTATATCAGATAATTTAAAACATCAATAATTTTTCCTATCTTTTTATTTTTGATTTTTTCCTGATTACATGTAAAGATAGTTTTCAATATTCATTTTTCTAAGATTTTGAGTTCCATATTTTTCTTCCTCTCTCCCTTTCCTCCCCTTTCTATTTGACAATGAGTAATCTGATATAGATTATACATGTACAACTATGTTAAATATTTCAGTATTAGTCATAAAATTGTTAAAGGAGTTTAATTGGATTTTTATGGTTCACAAATGACTATTGCATTTAAGTTTTTAAAAATGAGCCTGAACCTGTTGTGTTAGATTTAGGTTTGTCTCATGGTAGGTGCTGTGGGTGGGAACCTGGACAAGAGTTTTTTTATTTTTTTATTTTATTTTTTTGTTTTTGCAAGGCAGTAGGGTTAAGTGACTTGCCCAAAGTCTCACAGCTAGGTAATTATTAGGTGTCTGAGGCTGGATTTGAACTCAGATCCTCCTGACTCCAGGGCCAGTGCTCTAGCCACTGTGCCACCTAGCTGCCCCCAATGGCTGTTTTTTTAGCTACTACTCTATGGGCTAATTTTTTTCATTCAATAAAATTGATTTTAACCTGCTAATAAGTGGTGAATATGGTTTTGGTTTTGTGCCCTTCTGAAAAGAAGTGGGATGAAAAATTTCCTCATCCTGGCTATCTTCTCCCCCACCTAATCAACTATTAGGAATACATTTGAGCCTCTAATGTATCCATCTCTTCTGACATTACTTTTTTTTTCTCTATTTCTTCTTTCTTACAATTAATTTCCCAAGTCTACTTTCTTTCTCATTTACTATTCCTTTATCATTACCTAAACAATCTTTCATTTCAATAAAGAGTTCTTTTGGTGAAGGATTTCTGAAGCTGAGTGTTTGTCACATGGGTTTTGCTGTGGAAGCCATATTTGAACTATCCAGTGTGCATGCCACCATAGCATTAATAGCCATCTTTTGATAGTTTTACAGCAATCTTAGAAATGCTTAGGAAGGGTTATGAGATCTGTCACACAGGAAATTTTAGGAAACTACTAGGCTGAAATGTGACAACAAGAAAAGAATGGGAGGAGACCTTAAAACCAGTTACAGAGGTTTAACTGAAGGAGCTGACAAAGCTCTAGCTTCCAGTTGACAGAATTGATTCATAATTATAGTAATAATCAACAAATTCATGGCAGCAAGCAATTAGTGTTAATCTATTGACATTTCTGTGGGGTGGGGCAATTTTAACTCCCTCACTTTATGAAAGAGAATGACTTCTAAATTTATACCTGAATCAGGAGAGTAACTGGTAAGTTTCTTTGCTTATTCGTCCTTCATCAAAAACATGGTTTAATGGATAAAGAATTGTCTCTAGGTCATGAAGACCTGGGTTCAAATCTACCCTTTGATAAACTTACTGGTTATAAAACCTAGGCAAATCACTTTATCTTTCAATCTCAACAACTTGCTAAGACAATAAATTGAAAAGCACCCATCTACATTAGTGGAAGAGTTTCCTCTTAATTATATCATGTCAGTAATAACTGTTTGCCCTTCATCAAAAGAAAAACTAAAGATGGGGATGAAATCAGTATTCTGAGGCATTAATTCTATCACCAAAGAGAAAACAGCCTTGAGCTACATTAAGTTGTTGTTGTACACTTATTTTAGTTGTGTCTGACTCTTCATGACCCCAATTAAGGTTTTTTTCTCAGCAAAGATGCTGAAGTGGTTTGCCATTTCCTTTTTCAGCTCAGTTTTTTAGATGAAGAAACTAAGAAAACAGGATTAAGTGACTTATCCAGTGTCACACAGGAAGTATCTGAGGTTGGATTCAAACTCAGGTCTTTCTGACTCTAGGCCCATTTGGACTAAGTAGATAGGTTACTGGTGCCCCAAACAAACTTATAATAGTTCTATTGTAACACCATACCTGGATACATTCACCTTTTCTTCATCTTCATCATTGTAATTGTTACTGATTGTCTTTTCTTTTTTTAAAAAAAATATAATACAGACCTTAAAGAATTACTCATGCCAAAACTGATAGGCATGGAAGCTTTAACTTGCTCTCTTTTTTCCAATTTGGAAATTTTTTCCAATTTTCCAATTTGCCTCTCCTTAGAGTCACTGTGGAATGAGTAGGCTCTCAAGGTAATGAGTTTTCCTTTACTACAGATGTTAAAGCAGAGATCTGGTAACTATTTGTCAAGGATCTTGAAGAAAAGATTCATGAATCTGATAAGGGGTTGTATTAAGAAGAGGATCTTAATATGGGGTCTATAAATTTGTCTTTAAAAACATTCTGATAACTATATTTCTATAGAATTGACTTCTTTTATGCTCCTGTTTGGGGGGGGGCTTCCTCATGTGGCATGGTGGTATTATTGTTTGGCTCAAAGTACATCTCTAGCATCTTCTCTCACTCAACTCCAAAGGAGACTTTAATTTCAGCCAGGAGGGGAAGTAGGAGTTTTGGGGTTGGAGACCATTCTGTTCTCAGAGAAAAGGAAGACAGGACTAGAATAACTTCTCTATATGTATCCTATCAGTCATGGGCATGTGATTGTCAGGATCAAGTCGATTTCTGTTCACTAATTTATGTATATTTTATTTTATAATAAAACATTATTCTCACAAGGAGAATAAAGGCACCACAAGACTGCCAAAGGGATTCATGATGCAATAAAGATTAAGAATCCCTGAGATTAAACAGTGTTCAAGATATCTTCTAATTAAAGACAGAGATTTAAAAAATATTTCTCTTGTTAGGTAATGATGAATGCCCTTTCCTCCTTACTTTCTTCCTTCCCTACTCCACCTCCCCAGTCAGTGGTTTTGTGTCATTTTTTCTCAAGCAGTTATAAATCAATACTATAGTCTTAGTAGTTTCGGTGGGAATAATAACCTATCCACTTAGCCCATGCAAGTTAAATTAATCTTTGCTTGAAAGGTAATGAAACCTTAAAACTCAAGTTGTTGAGGTTACTCCTAATTACAAATCAGTCAGCAGAATTTCCAAGCAAGCTCTGAAGCTTGGTTGGTGAATCAGGATGGGTAATAGGAAAGGAAACTCTGGTCATCTGAATTACCTTGAGGCATCTTCTGTTCCCACCCTAGTTGAATGTCCTTTTCCTACTATGGTTAAGTAAATCTTTTGTTAATTATTGAATGATCTATGTATATTTCGTTTGGTCCCAATATAAAAGCTAAACTACCAGGGTAGTTTTGAGTCACACCCAAGTCAGGAAAAGTAGTGTGATATAATACATTTCTTGAAGAATCTCCACTGGCTCTTTTTCTTTATCTTTTCCTGGGTTCAGGCATCTAGAGTCACATAATCACACAGAAATACCATGATTCTACCCTGCAGGAATCTTTTTGGAATCTGACTTGAGTAATCCAATAGATTAACTATCTGAAAATTTGGTAGGCATTACATCTATTCATATGTACATATATATACATACACATATATAATTTCCAATTACATGCATAGTTTTCCACATTCATCCATTTGCAAGCTTTTGAGTTCCACATTGTTTTACCTCCCTCCTTCCCTTCCTTCCCTTGCCTCCCCCCTTCCCATGGTAGCAAACAATCTGGTACAATCGTGTTTAATATTTCTATATTAATCATGTTGTGTAAGAGGAATAGAACTGAGGGGGAAACATCTATTGATTTTTAATCAAGTAATGAATAAAAAATGTTAAATCAAAATCCTTGAGGAATACCACTAGACATCTTCATTGACATTGTACCATTCATTTTTGAAAATGTTTTTGTTGATCACATTTATTGATCTATTTTTCATTATCTTGGCTATTCTAAGTATCCCTTCTCTTAGCTCTCCTAGAGAACAATCCCATATAACAAATGGTATTTTTTAGAGGGAAAAAATGTCTATTTATGGATATGTGTTCAAGAACCTATACAATGTGACATAGATGGACCTCCCACCAACATAAAACTATAATTTGGGGTGACTCCTCATAGCTCTCCATTAGATTCACATTCACTTTTGATAATTTTTAATGTGTAGTTGTTCCTTTCATTTAAAAAAAAGGTTTGTAGGTGTATTTTGTTTCTATATTACAGACAATTCCAAATGATTCCCACTCCATGAGAGGTCTCATATGAAAATAAAATAATTAATAAAAATAACAATATGGTGACCTCAGAAAGTACATGCAACATTTGACATCTGAATCATTCCTTCCTCTTCCCCCATCTATTTTATATACATTTTTTAAATTAATAGAAATCTATTTTCTCTTCCCCTCATCCTCATTCTATGATAAAAAGGAGAAAAGAAAAAATTCCTTATAATGAATGTGCATAATTAAGCAAGATAATATCTTTCCTGGCTATATACAAAAATATGTATGTCTCATTTTACATCCAAAATCTTTTGCATCTATGTTAGACATTGAGCTATAAATGAGTATTCTCTAGGTCTAATCAATAAACTGGTTCTGAATCTACCCAATAATTTACCAAGCCCACATCTCTCCATTTTATCTACAAGAGACTTTGTGAAACTATTTGTTGAAATCTGTTAATTCAATTTAAATCAATCCCCATTATACTGCTAAATAAAGAAATGAATTTAGCTTATATTAGTCTTGTTCTTGATGAAGCTTACTTTTCAAAATTTGCCCTTCTCCATTTCTTTGGCAAACTTTTGAAAAATCACTGATAGCAATAATAACTTCACAATCACATCTACTATTTCTTTCAGTATACATGGGATGTGCCAATCTTGGTCTGATAACTTAAACTCATCAAGAGGAATTAAACGTTTTCTTTTTATTATTATTATAGTCGAGCTTCAACTCCCTATTAACCATTTTATTCTGTCTTTTTAATTTCAAACTTAAATGCTTTTAAGTTTTATTTTTTCTGTGAACTAGAGAATATTCATTCTTTTTGACAGAGAAAACAAACCAGAATTGAAGTTTTGTTCTCCTATGTGATTCATTATCATTATCCCAGTCAGCTTGAATAGCAGTCCTAGCCTTTATTTAATACCCTCTTTACCTCATTATCAATTTAAAAAACCTCTTTTATCGTTTATTATTTTATTTCATTACCAGCTCCAGTTTCTTCTGAGCTTTAGTTTGATACAATTCTTCTCGAATTTCTTTGTGTTCCTAATTCCATTATCTGTCATTGAATGCATTTTCAATACATGATTTTTTAAAAGTCTAAGTTACTTAATGAATTCTTCATGCAACTATATCAGACCCTATCAACAACTTCACCTTTTCTTCATCTTCATCATTGTAATTGTTACTGATTGTCTTTTCTTTTTTTAAAAAAATATAATACAGACCTTAAAGAATTACTCATGCCCAAACTGATAAGCATGGAAGCTTTAACTTGCTCTCTTTTTTCCAATTTGGAAATTTTTTCCAATTTTCCAATTTGCCTCTCCTTAAACAGCCTAATGACCCTCCAGTTCTGGAGGCTAGTCATATTAGGTTTTGGACTTAATTGTGGCCACCTCAATCAGCTTTAGCCAAGTACATTTGGCCCCAATTCTTGAACTGAAGTGATCCACCAGCCTCAGCTTCCCCAGGGTGCAAGTGTGTACCACCATGCTTGATTATCAGTTGCCTCTCTAAAATTTCTTCCTTTTCTCTTTTATTTTTATTATTGAATTTGAGACTATGATATACTAATTTGTCCTTTCTCCAAATGATTTAAAAGAAGAGTTCAAAAATCTGGGATGCATGTTAGCCTATGCCTTTTTTCCCCTCCCCCCTCCATTTTAAGACTATGTAGTCAATTTCCTCCAAGGTTCTCACTTCAGATTTATGTTCCTTCTTCTTGGCCAGAATTTGTGAAATCAGTAATGAATGCATTACTATTTTATTATTTTTATTTTAGATAGAAGGAAACTGAGTTTCAAAGAGGTTATGTGACTTGAATATATAATATAATATATATATATATATATGTATGTATGTATCAAGAAATCCCAAGACTCAAACTCAGTTCTTTTAACTTCAAGTAAATCCTCTTTCTTTTATACCTCAGCTATGTCCAGAGACATGAAGATTCAGGGCTGAGGGCAATCAACCCCATTCCCTCACTAAATTCTCACCCATATCAGCTCACAAAAATTATTTTGCAGCATTGAGAAGTATCTGACATTTACCTTACTTGCCAATCCTGTAGTAAATGCCACATCATTCAGTGACTTAAATTGGGTCATTCAACTTGGAATCTGGCTTGAATAATCCAATAGATTAACCACCTATTCCAACTTTGTGTCATCTGAAACTTTGGTAGGCATTACATCTATTCATATGTATATATATATATATATATATATATATATATATACATATACATATATAAGTTCCAATTGCATGCATAGTTTTCCACATTCATCCATTTGTAAGCTTTTGAGTCAGTTCCACATTGTTTTACCTCCCTCCTTCCCTTCCTTGGGGGGTTTAGGGGCTTAGCAATGGATTGATGAATGTTAATTAAAATGGCAGCCACTTTGAACTAAATGAGTGATTGGCAAATAACTTTCTGTAACCTATTTCTAATCTTCCACTATCATATGAGAAATAGATCTTGATTATTCCTTTAGGCTGAGAGATTGTTGCAAGACATAAAATAACTGTGATCTTGTGTCTGAAAAGCTATGGACAGAATCCATTGTGAAGGTCATCTTTCTAACCTTGCAATTTAACTTTTGAGTGATTTTTATTGCAATTTAGATCAGTCTATAAATGGCTCATTGAATGTAAAATCTGGGTTTTAATTCTGTCCTTTTGAAAAAACTGCTGGTTCATTTAATATGGTCTCTCTTTTCCTTTCTTTTCCTTCTCCTTTCAAATAATTTATTTTCAATGCCCTTTGGCAAAAGTAATTGTGGCTTACTTCTGGGCAACACCCAGAGATATTTCAAGCCCAGCTGTTTGCCCATATAACGTCTTTATTGATGTCAGTTGTCTCTGCTGTCACTGAGTGTTGATTAGTATCCATGGGATACAGCAGAAGCACATTGCTATGGGCTTAAGTAGATATTGACAACCTTGCTCAAAAAAGGTTGGTACTATATAACACTTCCCATTATTGGATTATGCCTGACTAGGCATATTTCCTGTTGCTTCTACCCCAAATTAGTGGGTCAATCATCGCTCTATAAACTGATCTGAAACATAGGGGAAAGAAAAAGAGATTGCCTCAGAGAGGCAGCTGTTTATGCATAAAAATAAACTACATAAATATTGTTTCCTGAGACATTTTCAAGTATCCGAGCAACTACCCTCCCATGAAATAACTGTTTTTCAGAAACTCCTTGATGATTTTATATGGTTTTAGTACAGTAGAACTCTGGGTCACTCTGCAAGTCAATCAACAAGCATTTAATAAACATTTATTATCCGTCAAGCACTATATCAAACACTAGGGATGCAAAGAAAGGCAAAGAGCAGTTCATTCCCTCATAAAGTAATGTGCTTTTTTTTCTAGGCAATGAACTTAAGAATGCTCTAGTCCTTTCAGAGCTATCAAAACAGGTTTCTGTTGCATAAATGGAGGCAGCTGGTGTTGATTTCTGCAAACTTTAACAACTCTTCTGCTAACTCTTCTGAAAAAAAAAAGCTCCTAAATACAGAATGCCAGAACTGGGAGAGGAACTTAGAAGTCATTACAGATGAGGAAAATGAACTCAGTCACACAATTAGCTAGTAATGGATGTCACAGGTAGAACCCATGTTTCCTGGCTCCAAGACCAGTGAGATTTCCATTACTAATAAGGATAAGGTCTATTTGAGTTGAGTTGTTTGGTTAGGATGGTTGATTGAAAGAATAAATATGATGACTACAACTTAAGCATACCATTCCCACTGTCTATTTGAAAAAATAAAAGTTGAAACTCTTTAACTTGGTTTTAGTCTAGATTTATTTTGGGCCAGGCATAAACTAGTTCATTCTAAAGCTCAAGGGTTAACATTCAGTGAGTCATTTATGAGCTGATACTAAAACGCAATAAAAATCACTTTACTACTGAAAAGTTAAAAGGATACAAAACATATTCTTCTCTAGTTTCACAATTACCAGTTTAGGAAAATGCCCTTCACAGTTTGTTGGAGCTAAGGGGCATTCAGACACCAGTTCTTATTTGTCTATGACAAAGGCAGACAAACAGTCATTTCCTTTCCTCCCCTCCTCAAAAAAAGCACAAGCACAAACCATTCTAGGGAGTTGTCTAAAAGAACAGGGAAATAGAAAGAAAGCAGGGGGAAGGGATGAAAAGAAAAGAAGAGAGGAGGAGGGGGGCCCTGACCATAGACACAGCATTACTGGGAACATGGGCATGTTTAGCTAAACTAAACCAACTGCTCCTCCCCAGTCCCAGTGATTGCTCCATAACAGCATAATATAGCCATAATAGGCTTCAACCAACCATTGCAATCTTCTACAATTCAACCAAACTATACTAATTAACTATTCCCAAACATATCCCACTCTTTCCTATTTCCATGGTTGTGGAGATGATAAAAAAGCCATTGGAGTTTGTGGAGTAGAAGAGTCATGTACCTTAGTCATGAGTAGAAGGTACAACATGTACCTTAGAGGAATCATATGACAGGAGTGGGGAGAGGCCTAAGTAAGTAAGAATGTAAGAAGACCGATGATCTCAAAACAATTAGACTATTGCTTGCCCATCTCTGAATTCTTCTGAATATAGTCCAGGTTTGGAGAGCCCCAAAATACATTCAAAAATGTTTTCCATTTCTATATAATTAGTACTTGATGTTGTTTCAAAATGTCCACATGAGTTCTTTCAATATCATTATTGCAGTCAAATAGTACTTTCCCAAATTTAATGAGAATTAAATTCTACTGCAAAAGCATTTATTCTCCAAAAATTATGCAACTTCAAAAAACCCTTTCAATATACACTATTACATAGTAATATGATGACAAAAGTACTTTGGTTCATCATAATTACTTTGGTACCATGCCATTTCAGCAATAATCAACAAACTGATGCCCCATGGCATGTTGTTTGCTTGAATCAACTGTTCTGGTTTGGAAACATAACTTTCAAAGGCTAAACTTGCTGTCAATCAATCTAGATTTTTCAATGTTCTGGGTGAACAGAGTAATGACATATAAGCAATTGATATCTTCAAATATCAATGTAGCCTAAGGGGAAAAATTATGGAATGATGTCTGCAAACCTGGAGTGTTAGCTTTACTCTATGTCATAAAAGCCTAGTTTATCCACAAACTTCTTGGATTAACTCCAAGTGACCCTTGAAACCTCTGAAAAACAGTGACTCTGAAGTTTCTTCATTTTTCCCAACTTCAATTTTCTACTTTGGGTAATCAATTATGCTTATCACAGTCCAAGCCATTGTCCTACATAATACTCTGTATTACCAGACCATGAAAGAGTTCCCAAAACAGTAGCAAAATAATTTTAGTAAGACATAAGAACAATGTTCTTCAATTAATAAACAGTCATTATATTAATAGGCAGTTATGAAAAGCAGAAATACAGGCTATCCATAATGATATAAAAATGTTCCAAAACCCTAAAAGCTAGAAAAAACACAAATTAAAACAACTGACATCAACAGATTGACAAAAATATTAAAAGAGAGACCTGCCAAATATTGGGGGGATTGCAAGAAAATAGGTCCAATAATGAACTATTGGTAGAGCTGTGAATTGGTCACATTATTCTGAAAAGAAATTTGGTATTATGCCCCCAAAGTTACTAAATTGTGCATATTCTTTTGTTCAGTGTTACAACCAGTCTTATGGTCCAAAGAGATTCTTTATAGCAACTTTTTATATGGTGACAAAAAATGGAAACTGAGGGGAACCCATCGATTAGGGAATGTATGAATAAATTATGGCTAAAGAGTATTATTGTGCTGTAAGAAACAACAAATCTGAAAAAATACTTGGAAAGACCAGAATAAACTGATGCAGAATGAAGTGAGGAGAGCCAGGAGAGCAATGTAGATAGTAAAATAAAAAAACACTGTAAACAAAAATAACTTTGGAAGATTTAAAAACCAAACACAATTCCAGAGAAAGGAAACAGGCTGCTCACCTCCCCAAAGAGATCTGATGTGAAATTAAGTTACAGAATGAGGCATATTTCTTCAAATATGGCCAACATAGGAATTTGTGGTGTTTCAATATACTTATTTGCTACAAGGATTTTATTTTTCTTTTTTTGGGGGGAGGGAGAGAAAATAAATTTTTTGTTAACTGAATGCAAATTTTAAATTTTAAAAAATAAAAGAGGGACTAGGGCTTGAGCTTAGTATGCTTCAATAATTATTGCATTTGAACTTCACAAACACTCCTCTAAGGTCAGAGATACAGATATTACCTTCATTTGTTCAGTCAATTCAGCCATTTAGTTGTTGTTCAGTCTTTAGGAGCCTGCTTGAAATTTTCTTGGCAAAGATACTGGGGTGGTTTACCATTTCCTTCTCTGTCTCATTTTATTGATGAGGAAACTGAGACAGATAGGATTAAGAGATTTGCCCAGGGTTACATAGCAGTTAAGTGTCTGAAGTCAGACTTGAATTCAAGAAGATGAGTCTTTCTGACTTTAGACCCAGTATCCTATCATATAACATTTAACTTCCACTTTATTTTATTTTATTTTACAGAAGAGAATATTGAGACATACAAGTTTATTGGCTTGCTCATGATCCTACAATTAGGAAATATCAGAATCAGGATTTGCATTTATATTGTCTTGATTCCATTTTCAGAACTCTAACCATTATACAACATTACTACTCCCAATATATATGTTGTGCTAATCAATGAACTGACTACCCAACTGCATGTCAGAGTATGGATCATTAGTTTGCAAACTTTTTTGATGGCATATCCCTATCATTAAAAACTGTTTTTAGCATGTATCTTGATAAATATAGATTTACTTATTTATAAATTATATGAGAGACTGCATGGTATAGTGAATGGAAAGCTGACCTTGGAACCAGGTAGACTTGGGTTCAAATTCTGCACCTGAAACCTACTGATTGTGTCAGTAGGTAATTCATTTAGTCTCTCATGACTCTAGGTAATCTATATTAATATAGGGGTTTTCCTCATCTGTCCATTCCCCTTATCAATGAAACCATAAGTTTAGTGTTTATCCCTGTAAATTTTATATACATTTGCTTCTATTCTAATAATTATGTTCATCATAAAACTGACATATTACTTTACAACCCTGCTTTAATAACAATCTATGGCTTGCCTCCAATACAATCTACTAACCCTTATCTCCCAGGATTTCCTTATTCTTTATTCTTTCTTTGCGGGTCTAGTTCTTAATCCTCAAACTTTTAAGCCAAGTGATAGATCTTCAGGGCAAATATAAACTAAAATAAGGCCTCTTCTGATCCCACTCCTTTTCTCTCACATCACATTATGGTTGCAATTGGTGAGAAAGGGACTCCCTCTGTGCTTGGCGGTAGTGACCATTGATAAGATCCTTAACTCTCCATTTTTATTATGAGTGGGACAGAATAAGTCACACAGAATGAGTAGGCATTGTTGATTTATGACCTGGATCTTAGATAGTAGTACATTATTTTTTCTCACAAATTCACCCAAACTTCTCTATTACCATCAAGGATACCTCCATATTCACAGTAAAACATTAATCTGGGGGATAGAGATAAGTTTCAGGGAGTGTGCTGGTAAATGTTTAACAACTAACTCTCTGGTAGTTTAGAAAAATTCAACAAAACATGCATTTAAGTTAATCCTCATTATTAATATTTTCTCCATTGCTTTTTTAAGTTAAGAAATCAGCAAAACTATAAATCAACCCCTGATTTGTAAGGTTTGCTGATTTCTGCCGTGTAAACACTCATACTGAAAATTGCCTATCAAAAACTGATCAGAGACAGGTTCAGCATATCCCTAGAACTGGGTTTACTTAGCCTGGAGAAGAGAAAATCTGGTGGGAAGATGGCATGGAAGAACTGTTATATGGAATAAGGTTTCAACTTCTTATGTTTGGATCAGGAGGCAGAACTGAGAATGTGTAAGAAAAGTTTCCAAAGAATTAGAGTTCTCCAAAACGGGAATGTATTGACTCAGGGGGGATGGTAGTAGGGTCTTTTTCATTAAATGACCTCAAGCAAAAATTGGGATCTTCTCTTACTTTTGACCTGAAATGATTTTTTTAAGCTATAAAAATCAATGGATTACATGGCAATGACTACAGGAATACAAATAGTACAAACAATAAAACAAATCTGAAGCTATATAATTATATTGACTAAGTTTGACATAAGGAGAAAAGATGAGAAAATCTATCTTCCTGCATTTATTGGAGAGATGAAGGACTGTGGATGTGGAATGTTGAGGATGTTATTAAGTGTGGTTGAAGTGTTTCTTTTGCTAAACATCCATCCTTCCTTTCTCTCTCTCTCTCTCTCTCTCTCTCTCTCTCTCTCTCTCTCTCTCTCTCTTTCCTCTTGAAAGACTGAGTTCTATATATGTGATAAAAAACAAAAGGCATTAATAATATTTTTAAATCAATGTGCTGAATCTTTGGGGGTTAACCCTTTTGATGCAATGCCTAATAGCTGAATAATACCTGAATTGAATGTTTCTCTTCTCCCAATTTATATTTTTCGATCAGCTGCTCTGGGCAAAAATAGGAGATGGAAAGACAAATATAAAAAAGAGTAAGCATACTTCTCCAAACACCAAAAGATAAATGATGATGGGAACAAGACTTTTTAATCATTGAGGCAGTGGGGAGGAGAAGGTAGTTGGAACTGACTAGCCATGAGCTGATACAAAGTGAAAAGCCGAATCATTTGGGTGGGCCCAAAGAATGAAGTACCTGAAGCTAAATTTGGTGTGAAGAGTTAGGGCTATGGGACCTGAGTAAAGAAAACAGAAGACCTAAATAGACTGGAAACATTCTGGCTCCCACAGGCCTAAAAGAATGGTCAAACTGTCCAGGTTCACCTGAATACTCAGGAGTCCTTGGAGAGGAGGTAACTAGGACCTTCTCTTGGAGGAGAGCTGAGTAATGAGAAGCAGTGAAGCATAGCTGAGCACAGTGAGAGCAATGACAGGATCCATGTTTCCTTTCAGATATTGAGAATAAAGAAAGTAGTAGTGTTATAGATCATGGACAGGGAGAAGCCACAGAGTTGAGAGAGCATTGTTAGTGAGAGAGCAACATGGGGTAGAGATCTGACAAGGGGGAATGAATGCTGGTTAATAGATTTGACAGGTCCTAACTTGTTTTTGGTAGAACTAAAAGGTTCTGTATCTTCAGGAGGGTAGCCCAGTGGAGGGAAGGATGTTTAATGGCCTCAGGTTTGAATTCTTTACTCTGTGAATAACATTTTTTAATGTGTAAGTCTGGGAGTTTCTAACTCCACCCCAATTAATGTAATTACAGAAGAAATAGAAACCTTGATTCAACCCATCCATCTATCAATCAACAGAGTAAATTCAGTATTAAGGAATTTCACAATGTGGGCATAATCCCTTAAGCAGATTGAAAGGATCATAGGACTTTTGGCCATTGGATGAAAGGTAGATGATGCCACATTGGAAACATTTTGTGATTAGGTGGGAAGATTGACAGTTTTTCTTCTTCCACTGATTCCTGCACATCTCTTAAGCTGCTTATAAAAGTAGTAGACAGATTCAATGAGGAGTTCAGTCAATCAGTGAACCAGTTCTACAGCAAATAGTCCCAGGTTCAGGCACTGAGAAGAACTCCTTGGAGGAGGGGAGAAAGTCTCTGTCTTTGTCACTTTGTCTCTGTGTCTATTTCTTTGTTTCTGTCTCTCTCCATTAAACATGTTATCAGTGAGAAATGACCAACCAGAGATAAGGCATCTAGTTGGGAGCAGAGAGTCATATGAAGGGTAAACAGATGGTCACCTTAGATAGGAGAGGCTATATACTCAGGGGCAGAGAGAGTCACACTGAAGACAAATTTAACACCATAAATAAAGCTACTTGAAGGAAAAAGTACCCTGAGAACTTCTCTTGACTTTATGTGTATTTGTGGGAGAATGTGCCCCAGGATTTTTTTGGGAAAGTATTTTGTACCAACTGTTCTTATTAAACCATCTTAGTAAATACCCTTTCCTAAAAAATGAAAGTCTGACCAATTAATTTCAAAGGAAAACATATTTAAAAAGGGATAGAGTTAATACCAGAAATTCAATTCCTGGTTATCCCAAGGACCCTGAAGTTATAGCAATCAACTCACTTTTGGTGATCAAAACTCACAAATTAGAGAATGAGACCCCAAAGGTCATGCTATTTATAATTTGAAGCTTTTTGAGTTTGTGTGCTTTGTTTTTGTTATGGAGTCAGTCATGCCTGGCTCTTCATCACCCCATTTGGGGTTTCTTTGATAGAGATAGTGGAGTGGTTTTTCATACCCTTCTCTGGCTCATTTTACAGATGAGGACACTGAGGCAAACAGAACTAAGTGATCTGTCCAGGGACACACCCTTCCCAAGGTAAATGTCCAGAGATAAAATTTGAATTTACAAAGATGAATCTTTCTGTTTACTTGTCTGCTTGTAAAGGGAATTGATAGCTTCTCTGGAGGAGTTCCCATTTGCCTCCATAAGGACTAGGCCCAAAAAGCAAGGTGTTTCTGGGTCCTTCATGTCAGAAGTCAGGCTTGTAAACTGAGGGCTACACTACCTAATTCAGTTCTTTTTCAGAAAGGGACATAATATAGCATGCTATACTTTGAAAAGTGATTAAATATGGGTTATATAAACTATAACCTGTGGTTTGTATCATTCAGAAAATAAAATAGGCAGTTGAGTCAAATTTGCATAGTAAAAGTTTAACATTTCAGTCATCAACTTCTCTGTAGAATTTTTAAAGCCATGATGATATTTTAACAGCTAATTGTAAAGAGACTGCTAGAGGAGGAGATTAAGCTGAGACAAAAATATGAGTGCTGGTTATGAGAGAGGGAAAGAGTAAGTTGCAAAGGAGGCAGAAATCTGGTAGAGAATTAAAGAGAAAAATAAAACTTCACAAATTAAATTTTCCAAGACAACATGACCCCACAACACTGAACATTTTAGTAGAAGTGCCTAATACAGGCAAGAAGTCAAAAAAGTACTGAGCCTATTAGGAAAATGGTCCCATAGGCACAAGAATTTTGATAGCAACTCTTTTTGTATTACTAGAGAAATGGAAACTAAAGAGGTGCCCATCAACCAGGTTAAGGCTTAACCACTTATGATATATGAATATAATAGAATATTATTCCATGTTAAAAAATAATGATACTGTTTCAAAAAGCCTAGGAGACATACTAACTTATGAAGAGTGAAGTGTGAGCAGAACAATTAAAACTATAGTTACAATGTAAATATGACCAATTTTGAAAGAAAATAATGATGATCAATGATTCTAAAGGAACAAGTAGGAATGCTTTCCATTTCCTAACAGAAAGTTGAAGTGCTAAATATGCAGAATGTGCCAAACATTCTTAAACATTTCTAATGTGAAACTTCATTTTGCTTGACTAGGTATTTGTTATGTCTTTTTTCTTCTCCTTTTCATGGGGACAGATGAGAGGGAGAAAAAAGTACTAGATAATTCAAAAAAATTACCCCCAAAATAAGTAGTGAGCCTCAGTAGAGGTTCTTAGCAGATAGATAGTTGTCTGAACTCCCCTTCCTCCTTGGGGGGGGGGTGGGACTCTTCTGATAAGGATTCAAAATCCTTTATACTAATCATGTGCCGCTGCCAGACTATTAAGCCCAAATATATCTAGAACAGAAATGCTTGGCAACTTTGTCTCCAGCCTGGACCCCCACAGTCATCCACCTACAAAAGCAGTCCTTGTGAAGAAAGGACTTTGAGAAGGGTCTGCCACCAACTACCATCTCAGACCAAACAATACTGTTTGAAAGGCAAATTCTTGAGCTGAGAGTAGAGCAGGGACCTAAGTCCACCTGCTTTGTTTTAAATTCCCTAAATCATCAATCTAGGAAGTGACATTGTGCTTATATCCTAGTGTCTGTTTCTTGTAGGAGTTACAACTCCTACCTACTCAGTAGTCATGATGACTTAAGACCCAGAAAAGAAAGTTCTCATCACCAAAGTCCTTGGCATTATCGAACTATTCAATATCAGAAATAGAAATTGAATGCCACAGAAAATGCATCACCATAGATTTTCTGTCCTCTGAGGATATTGGGAACTTTGTTTCCCTTATATTACAGTGAGTTCCTTGAAAGCAGGTACTGTCTTGCTTTTCTACTTCTATCTTCAGCATTTACCACTGAGCTTTGTAAACAGAAAGTGCTTAATAAATCCAGTCTCCTTTTTTCCTTTTCTTCTTCCTCCCCTCCCTTCCTTTCTCCCCCCCCATTTTTTTTTAGGTTTTTGCAAGGCAATGGGGTTCAGTGGCTTGCCCAAGACCACACAGCTAGGTAATTATTAAGTGTTTGAGAAGCTAATGTTATTATCCCCATTTTATAGACAACAGGGTAAATAGGGATTTAGCTAGTAAGGTTTTGAGGCTGGATTTGTACTCAGGTCTTCCTGACCCTAGTCTCAGCACTCTATTCACCGTGTCATCTAAATTTTTATAGATTTGTTAAACCAATGAGGATCAATGAAGTCCTTAAGAGAAAGACCATAGAGGACAGATAGAAAAGTATCGAGGGAAGAACTTCATTTACCAGTCAATTGCACTTTTTTTGCACTCCATAATGCCTCCAAGTCACTCACCATTAGGAAACTCAGCCTTCTGCTAGATTTTTTTTATCAACTTAGTACTCCTACATCATTACTCTTAGTAAATTCTTCTTTGATTAGATTATGGAGAAAGGAGTTTCTCCTAAAGCCTTCATTTAAGGAAGGCTCCTAGGCCAGTCTTCTCTTTGGGAACTTGCCAAGGCAATCCCCCCCCCCAATTCCATCCTGTCCCAATGTGTGTGTCTGTGTGTGTGTGTGTGTGTGTGTGTGTGTGTGTGTGTGTGTGTGTGTGTGTGTTATTTTCCTCCATTACATTATAAGCTCTTTGTGGACTGTTGCCATCTTTTTTTTCCCTCCATATATTTATCCCCATCATTTAGCACAGGATCTGGTACATAGTAGATACTTTTATTTATTGACTGTCTACACTGAAAAGGCCAGAGGATGATGATGAAAGGGTATGAAATGGACTGAGAAAAAAACTGTCAGACTGGTAGGAAAAACCAGGAACGATGTCTCTCACAGAAACCTAAGGCACAGAATATTCAGGAAAACCATGTCAAGTGCTGTAGAAGGTTCAGGGAAGGTGAGAGATGGAAAAAAGTCACTAGATAATTAAGAGATCATGGGAGATCTTTAAGAGAGCAATGTCAGTACTTAATTCTTTATTTCTGGAAACCACCATTTGATTTCCTTTTCATTTGTTCTGGAATCTCCAATTTCAACTTGTCTTCAAAGAATTTCAACTATTTTTGGCTGGTCAAATAGCAGAACTTGTTTTCATATTGAAGAGCATTTATATCTCAATATGATGAAAGTTATATAAAGGCAAGGTGAAATGAAAGTCAATTCTTGCATTGCAGGCGGAACATATTTCCTCACATCTAAAATATTATTTGCCTAAAGTTTTTTATCCCAACTTAAGAAAAATATTTCTCCTTTGGAGAATTAAATAACAACAAAGTTCAATTATGGAAACCAAACAGCCACCTCTGGGCCTTTCCTCCGAAAGTTATTGTTGAAAAAAAAAAGAATTTTGAAGTATGTGTTATTTTCCAGAGATTGCTTTAATGTAAACAGGTAAACACCGTCTGTACAGATTGGAGAAAACAAGTTTCAAAGTATTCAGTGCTTGGGAGGAAACTCAGAATGAATTTAGTGATCTGAACTTTCAAATGCAATGGCTACTGCTCTTGGTTAGAAAATAATGTTAGAAAATATTGTCCATTTTCAGTGAAATAAAGCAGGATAGGAGAAGGACTTGAATTGATGGAGTAGAATAGTGAGGAGAAAGAAGAATGGAGAAGATTTATAGGTTTGTTTTTACTTATATATGAGGGTCTTAAACTGAAGGAAAGGGAAAAGGATTCAAAGATGGCTTAAAAAAGACAGGAAACTAATAATACCTAACATTTATATAAGACTTTAAGGTTTGCAAAGTACTATATAAACAATGTTCCATCTGATTCTCATAATGACTCATTTACAGATAAGGAAATTGAAGCAAACAGGGGTTAAATTAATTGCCTAGGGTCACACAACTAGTAAGTGATCAGGGCATATTTCAAAGTTGAGGTTTCCTGATTTCAAGGTCCAGGACTCTATTCATTATGCCATCAAACTGCCCAAAAAAATTCAAAGAGGAAGACTTGAGAAGGAAAAGAGGAAGAGGAGAAGAGTTGAAAGTGAAAGAGGAGGAGGGAAGAAATATTGGAGGGAAGAGAGCAAAAAAGAGAATTAGAAGATGAAGATGAAAAGTTCATGTGAAAAGAAAGTTGATAAGTCAAAGGAAAGGAAGTTGAATATGAATTTGAAGGTTCTAATGAGATTAGAAGAATCTAACTAGGTATAGAGCAAAACTATAAATCTTTAAGATGTAAATCATGCATTTGGTACTGATAGTACACACTAGGTCTTCCTGAGCTTTATCTGGTTTGATTTTCATCCATAAACCTCACAGTTCTTTTAACATTTTCCCCCAATTACTGTATTTCCCCATGTATAAGACACACCTTAATTTGGGGGCCTGAAATTTGAAAAAAATGTATTACATCAAGTTTTAACTCATTTTATTCACCATAAAATTCATACAACTTCTCATCACTGGCAAAGTTCTCATCCATTGGCTTGTCCTCATCTGTATTTGATGATGAATCCCTGGCTTAGGAGAGGCTCTTACTGCTCATTTGCCTGTACTCCGGTCTGTGGTTGATCACAAGTACTCCTTGGGCAAGTCTGGTGCATGGATGCATGCTTAGTCCATTCCATTTCATGAACCTGAAGCACCCATTGCGTTCTCCTTTGAAATTACTAATTTCTTTTTCCTCAGCAATTCTTCTTGCCTCATGATGAACCAACTTTGTGGATCAGGAATTCCAATTGCTCTTTGCTCTTCAATCCATCTCTTCAATTCCCTCTCTAACTCAGGCCATTTGACTGCCATGCCTCTCATGGCCTTCTTCTGCCCAAGTGTTTTCAGTAGGCTTTTTTCTTTTTGTAGCCAGTCTCAAATTGTTTTCTCAATTGAAGGAGGACCAAACTTAGGTTCAGCAGCATGATTTCCATTCACTTTTGCAAACGGGATCACTTTGAATTTGAGTTGAACAGCGTACAAAAATCTTTTCTGAGCCATTTCTGGGAAGAATGTGTCAAAATGTAACCTAATATATCAGTAACAAATGTGAAACAATGAGTGTAAAGACAAGTGGGAAATGAAAGTAAAAAAATTTGTAACCACTGTATAAGATGTTCCCAATTTTTAGACTCCAAATTTTTCAAAAAAGTGTGCATCTTATACATGGGGAAATGTGGTACATGCACAGGTAGATTTCAACATTCATCTTTTTGCAAACTTTTGAGTTCCATATTTTTTTAACCACTATCCCTTCTCGCTCCCCTCCTCAAGGCAGTGATCAATCTTACATAGGTCAAATGAATGCAATTGTGTTTAACAGATTTCCATATTGTTATTGTTTGTCCTTTGTTCTTGAAGAGGACCAAGACAAAAAGGAGATGATGACATGATAAACGTGTGAATTGGATATGAGTGAGGGGGTACTATATCCAGTGATCAGATATAATTCAGAATGACTGAAGATGGCCCTGGATGTGAGATAATCAGGATTAAGTGACTGGCCCAAGGTCACACAACCATATCAAATATCTGAGGCTGGATCTGAACTCAGGTCCTCCTGACTCCAGGGTCAGGCTGCCACCACTGTGCCACCTAACCACCCTTAAGGCATCTAGCTGGCTTAATGAATTGAGTACTTAACTTGGGGTCAGGAATACATGAGTTTGAATCTTTCCTTAAACAATTTTGTTGTTGTCTTTTAGTTGCATCTGATTCTTTGTGACTCCATTTGAAATTTTCTTAGCAGAGATACTGAAAGGGTTTGACATTTCCTTCTCCAGTTCATTTATACTGATGAGAAAACTGAGACAAACAAGGTTAAGTAATTTGCCCAGGGTCACATAGCTAGTAAGCATCTGAGGTCAGATTTGAATGGATAAAGATGAGTTTTCCTGACTCCAGGCCCAGAACACTATTCACTGTGTCATCTAGCTGCCATTTTCATATTAGTTATGTTGTGAAAGAAGAATTAGCACTTAAGAGGGTAAAAAATCAAGGGAAGAAAGAAAAAAAACATTAAAAAATGCTTAGCCCTGCAATTCAGACTCTATAGTTTTTTCCTTTGGATGTGGATGCCATTTTCCCTAACAGGTCTCTCAGGATTGTGCTTGATTGCTGAACTGCTGAGAAAAGTTGGGTCTATCATAGTTGATAAACTCACAATGTAGCTGTAAATACATAAAATATTATCCTAAACCTCTTATTTTTACACATTTTAGATATATGTGTGAAGTTAATGTCTAAATACATAAAGATATGAATCAATTCACATGTAGTATGGTTAGTTAATCTGTTTTGGGATCTAACCAATTCCCTTTCCAAGGGAGAGAGTAATTGTCTTCTCTACAGAAATCAGAGGGCAATCTGTCCTCCAGGTAGTTGGAGGAATCAGGGAAGATGTCAATGGAAAAGATATCATCTGAGCTGAATCTTGAAAGAAGAAAAAAAATTTATTAGGTATATGGGGGTAGAGAGTGTATTTTAGATATGGGTAACAGTAGATACAACTATCCAGAAGTGAGAGCTGGAAATGAGAGAATAATGGTAAATACCTTTCCCCACACTCCCACCAATAAGCACACTCTTTTATTCATCGCCTAATCAAATTAACTACATAAATCCCAGAAAAGATGGAATGTTGTATCAGATTTTTAAATGTCCATCTGAGATTTGTTGATAGAAAAACCAGTGGTTTTAAGCAAGTATGACTGATTTTGCTTAACTGTAAATTTATTTATAAAACATTATCTTGGTATTCTGGAAATGAATAGTTTACCTCATACAATGTCACAATCATTCACTAGATGCAAATAACTAATTGTACAAAAGGTGCACAAAAAGAAATTCTCATTCTCTTAAGGACATTTATGCACAACCAATTTCTTTTCTCAATTCTGCACATACCATTCCCAAAGAAATCAATAGGAACATGGGGGAAGTCTCATATGCTTGGGGTAGACAACCCCAACCCACCAATAGATTTGAAACCTGTTTGTTATTCTTAATCTAGTTTGACCAATCTGTGGAAAAAGTTTTACCAGAGATAATTTACTGGTGTGTGGCTGCTGCAAATGCTACAGCTTCCAGAGCCATAGATGAAAGTTGAGTATTAGGTGGACCAGAGCTGTCCAAAACAAGCCAGAGGGCCACACTGAAATTTTTTTGTGGCCCACCTGTGGATTTTAATTTTCACGAGAAAAAAATAAAATAATAATTTGTATGGAATACATATTAGATTTTTTTAAATTCCATCACTAATAATCACATTGATATAAATTTTCTTTGGTGTTTTAAACAGTATTATAGACGGTACATATCCCATGGAATTTTCAATCGATCTGGGTAATGAGTTCCATCTGTATGATGTGGACTAGTCAGTATGCACCTACTTTTATACTGTTGTAGTATCACTTTGTTGTTTTGTGTTTGTTTTTGTACATGGTGCCTTTGCCTATCGTATTGATGACATGCATTTCCCAATTTTCTAACTTAAAAGTACTATAGCTTTTGTTTTTTGTTTTGTTTTTTTTTTGCAAGGCAATGGGGTTAAGTGATTTGCCCAAGGCCACACAGTTAGGTAATTATTAAGTGTCTGAGGTCAAATTTGAACTCAGGTACTCCTGACTCCAGGGTGGGTACTCTATCCACTGCGCCACCTAGCTGCCCCAGTACCATAGCTTTTAATAGCACTTGCTAAACCTAAGGTAAGACTACAGATTAACTATTATATTAGTGTTCTGTATTTTTTATTCTGATTGTGGCCCTAGAATAATTATTTTATTTTAATGCAGCCCTAAGATAAACTAAGATTGGCCAGCTCTGAGGTAGACACTGAAGGTGGATAAACAGCTCTTGACTACTCCAGGGCCTCATATCATAGACTTTTGTTTTTGAAGAAAACTGTTCTCAGTTTGTGATCTTAGTTATAGAGCAAAGAATAACAAGATCTTTGTCAATGCCCTTTAGGCACATAATCAGAGTTTTAAAAAAAATATCAAGTCCTCCAAGGTTCTTTTACTTGGGAGAGTCCCTCCTTAGAAGAGCACACAGAAAGAAGTGGCTTTGGAGTTTATCTTTAAATCACTTTCATTCATGCAATCCTACTTATTTCATTGTTTGAATGAACAGTATCAATGCCTACAAGCACTTATTAAACAACTTATTAAATTTTGTACTTGTACTCAGGGAGCATTACATCTTCTAAGGATAGATAAGTGAGAGAATCAAAGGATTGCAACTATCTGGGGATCAAGGGAAAGGAGATCCTTGGAGAGCAATCTAATTAAATAAGATTTTGACTTGAGATTACAGGCTTCTGCTTTCTTCTGTCTTTGCTAGGCTTGGCAGGAATGTATTAATTGCCAAATAGTAGCTAAACAGGTTGCATCATAAACAAATTTTATTGAGAGAAATCTTCTGCCATAATCAAATAAATCCCAGTCAAGAGTAGCTGGGAAGTGAGCCACTAAGATTAGTAGAATAAACTCAGATATTAGCCTATAGAAAAAAAATATAAAGGAAACACGATACCAGTTTTTAAGCCCTTGAAGAGCTATCTTGTGAAAAAGGGGATTAGATTTATTTTGCTTGATGCTAAAGAACAAAATGAGAAACAATGGATGGAAGTGGTAAAGGCAAAATTTAAACCTGTGTCAAGAAAAACTTTCTAGTGTTCAGAGCTATCAGAATGTGAAATAGGCTGCCTTAGAATGGAAACTCTTTGTGAGGAGAGTTTCTTTATTATATTTGAATTTCCAGCACTAAGATGCAATACTAGGCACTTAATAAAAACTTGTTAATTAATTGTTTGCTTTAACAGATAATAGTTTCCCTCTCATTGAAAGTCTTTAAGCCAGGCTAAATGAATACTTATTAAGTTGTTATAGTGGGAATTATTTTCAGCAAGTTTGGAATAGATGACTTCTAAGAACCCTTCCAAATGAAATTCTGGGATTTCATGACAAGATCTGTGTATTAAGAAGTTTATCTTGGCAACCATATTGTCAAGGGAGAAAGATTCCTATTTAGCAACCCAGGAAGTATCCATCTAGCCTTTGCTTAAAGACCTCCAATGAGGAGAAAGTCACTGTCTCCTAAGGCAAGTATTTTTTACTGGGGTATGTGTCAATGTTGGGAATTTAAATATAATAATGAAGATGAATTGGAAAATAAGAAATAGAAAACAGGGAAGATCACTTAGGAAGCTGCATCATTAGTTAGACAACAAGTGATGAAGATTTGGACTAGTTTTTTAGCAGTATCAGGGTTTGAGCAAGATAAAATGGAGAGAACTGCTAGGATTTGGCAATTGATTAAATGTGGGGTGGAAGGGAGAGGGAAGAAGGACATAAATATAGGGAATATGTATGTATGGTGAAAGCATATACATGGGAAGGAAGCTCATGCCTCAGGTGCTGCAAGATCACTCAGTTTTTTTGATAATGTCATCACATCATTCTCATTTGATCTGATCCCTGCTATATGAACCCTTTCTACTGGGTGAGCTGCTCTTCTGGTTCTTAATGCTTTTTTTTTTTTTTTTTTTTACCATTCTGGACATTGCTGCACTCTCTTGTCTGTGCCAGCTATTGTTCTTCTGGTCTGAGATGGTCTTCTAGTGGGTGCTATTTATTTATTTGTTTAAATGTAGCATCCTCTTACTAGATTTATCAGTTTCATGAAGATTGGCACAGAATCTCCCTTAATTTTTGACTGATCACTAACTGGAGGTTACTGGTTGCTGGGTAACATAACCTGTACTGCCTTGCTCTGGCTACAACTCTTCAGTGACACCTGCTGGATATCAAGCTTCACCCGGCTAATGTATAACA
Organism: Macrotis lagotis; assembly: GCF_037893015.1. Classification (NCBI taxonomy): domain Eukaryota; kingdom Metazoa; phylum Chordata; class Mammalia; order Peramelemorphia; family Peramelidae; genus Macrotis; species Macrotis lagotis. The sequence goes on along the minus strand of NC_133664.1, from coordinate 204,408,142 downwards.
GAAAGTTTCCCTGATAAGGGCAGGTGGATAACTCTTTGGTCAACATATCCGGGGCTTGAAGTCATCAACATTCCCACTGACTCCAGGGAATAGATGTTTGGACTATGGACTGACCATCCCTCACAAATAAGAAACACCTTTGTGGTGGCTCCAGCTTTATCTCTCATTTGTTGTGAATAATCAGAGTCATCAAACAAAATTATCTCTGATGTTAAATTTGTAAAGCAATCATATCTTTTATCTTTAAGGTGGCATTTTGTTTTACTGAATTAAATGTTTTTATAGTCAACAAATAGTAAGTAAAATACAAAATTGTATCTGCTATGACTTTTAGTGAGTTGTTTGTGATCTGTGTTGTAAATTAATTTTTTTGAAAGCTTGCATCTTTCCTTATCACATGTTCCTCACCTCCACTTGAAGATAAATTAGTCTATATATCTGTCAGAGGTAGAGGAAAATCATCATCTTGGTATGAGTTACTGACATTTTCCTAATTATCTTTTTATTTTGGATTTTTTATTTTAGATTTTTTTCACAAATATTTGATATCCTTTTCTGCCACTTTTCTTACATATCTTGATAAATAATAGAATTAATTTTCAATGCCCTTCAAATTGCATTGCCTCCAACAGCAACCGTCTTCAAGTAGTTTTGATCTAGTCCACAGGTGGGGAAACTTTTTTCCTTCCAGGGGCCATTTGGGCATTTATAACATCATTTGCCTGTTATATCTGGCTGAACATTTAATTAATTCACACCTAAAAAGCTCTCAGATTTGTTGAATTTTGAGTGCTTCCTGTGGTTTTCATGACAGTGCCAGACCAAATAGTCTGCGGATCAGATATTACCTGCTTTTGATCTAGTCCAATTATTCTTCATATCTTTGTCTTCTTTACTTGTCACTTTTTCTTCTTTGTTGGAGTACCTGAGCACTGGGATGTAAAGTCTAAACATAATGTTTCCATTGACACTTCTGGATTAAAGAATTTTGAGTCTAGATATTTATGTATCTTTTTGCATTTATTACCTATTTGTTGCCTTCTATTCAGTTTTATTCTTATCATGGTTTGATCTAACTTAATCGAAACTCTTTTCAAGATTCCTCTAAATGTGTTTAAACCTCCATCACTTCCAATGTCTAATAAGATAGCACTTTTCATAATTTTCCAATATCCTCTACTGCTTTATTGCACAAATAAGCTTATTTCTAGAGAGGTGTTGCTCTTGACTACCATATCTTTTTGCTTAGCAAAGGGATCTGTTCAAAATAAGCTCTAGTCTCTTTTGGACTCTTTAATGCAGGATTTACATTGGTTAAATTTCTGTGGGAAATGGTGACAGTCTTTCTCAATGTCTATATTTTCATCTATTTCCCATTATTGGTGTCAGTTTTTATTTAGGTATATCAGCTGGAACTATTTTAATTCATTTGAATGAAGCCATATATTTAATTATTATTCTTTGTTCAAATTTAGTATTGATTTTCATCTATGCTCCAGCAAATCTAAGGGGACACAAATATTTTTTAAAATGACTTCTCCTTTCAAAGGAGATTACATTTCTTTATTTCTTTAAGGCAATGGGGTTGAGTGACTTAACCAAGGTCACATAGCTAGGCAATTATTAAGTGTCTGAGGCCGGATCTGAACTCAGGTCCTCCTGATTCCAGGTTGGTGCTCTATCCACTGTACCACCTAGATGCCCCAGGAGGTTATATTTCACTATAATTTAACAAGTATTTCTTAAGTGACCACAAATGTTTAAACAATGTGCTAGGTTTGGGGGGGCAGTCAAAAATTAAGGGAGATTCTGTGCTTATCTTCATGGAATTTATAAATCTAGTAAGAGGATGCTGCATTTAAACAAATAATTATATCATACAATAGAGCACAAGTACATAAGAAAGATACACATGAACTGTGTTTACTCTGAAGAAGAAAAGATCATAGCTGACATTTAGACAATGTTTTAAGTTTTTCATTTTTTTTTTGGTTTTTGTAAGGCAATGGGGTTAAGAGTTGCCCAGGGTCACAAACTAGGTAATAATAAGTGTCTGAGACTGGATTTGAGCTCAGGTCTTCTTGACTCCAGGGCTGGTGTGCTATCTATTGTGCCACCTAGCTGCTCCTGCTTTAAGCTTTTCAAAACACTTGGCATACCATTCTGGCCTCTTAAAAATCCTATTGATAAAGATATTATATTCTCTAACATTCCCACTTTGCAATTGAAAAAAGGAAGGTATAGAGAGATTGAATAACTTGCTTATGGTCACATAACTTGTAAATATCAAAGTCAAGATCTTCTTGACTCATGAATCCACTACTCTATCCTCATGTCACGATCTGAGAAAGTGAGACATTTCTTGGGAAATGTAGCTACACTTAAACAGTCCTTGAAGTTAAAGAAAAATATCAATAGTCAGAGATGAGAGGACATTCTAGGCAAAGGGAATGCATAAACAAAGACATAGGCAGTGATAGAGAAGTGTGGAGCATATATGGGGAATGGAAATCATTGTATTTAGCTAGACAATAGAGTATTTGAAAAATAAATCCAAAATTTTGGTGCATCTATCAATAAACATTTATTAAGTACCTACTTTTTGCCAAGTTCAAATCTGGTCTCAGATGCTTAGTAGCTCTGTGACCCTGGGCAAGTAAGTCACTTAACCTGTTTGCCTTAATCCATTGGAGAGGGAAATGGCAAACCACTTCAATTTCTTTTCTGGGGGAAAAACCCCAACACCAACCAAAATAACTCATTAACAGCATGGTCCACAGTGCATGAAGAGTTGGACACAGATGAATGATTGAACAAGAACAAATGTGTCAAGTACTGTGTTAAACACTAGAGATAAAAAATAGGTAAAAGATATTAGTTGCCCTCAAGGAGCTCACAATTTAATGGTGAAAGTCAAGGCTGCAAAGTATGATGGTACTGATAGATAATGGAGAGCCATGTTTACCTGGCAGTGGCAGAACAAGGCATTTGAATTGGCATCCCACCACCTACATTTGAAGATGATGTCTTCTGTATGTGACCAGAATTACCAAACTCTCACTCTCACTACCACCTATGACACTTGATTTATAACATATATATATATATATACATACATTCATACATACATACACACACACACACACACACACACATATATATATATATATATGTATGAGCAGAAAAATAAGAAAAGATCTCTTTATAAGGATTAATCTTGGGGAAGATGTTAAGGATGGATTGGAGGAAATAGATACTACAGGTAAAGAATATGGTTAGGCCATCGTCACAATTGTCCAAGTATATAAATGATGGGAGTAGTAGCAATAAAAATAGAAAGGGAGTGATCTAGAGATTTTGGAAGTAGAATGCAGAAATTTAATGTTTACAGATTATTTTTCTAGATTATTTTTATTGCTACATTCGTGAATTGTTCCTTTTAGAAATATGTGGTTTGAACAATACCATCAATACAGAGAATAGAATTGGACATTAGAATTAAATAATTTGAACTTTCTTGGGGTACCATGACCTTTTCTTTTTTCTTTTTGATTCAAATCTCCAAGGTCATCAGTGCAAGTAACTTCTTCATCAGGTACTGGAGGGTAACTTTGTAACTCTGAAGAGTTACTTGAGGAACTGTGAAGTTAGATGACTTGTCCTTTTTCCCACAGCTAATATGTATCAGAAGTAACATCTGAACCCAGTCTATCCAATAACCCATACTGTCTTTCCTCTGCCCTTACTGGTGATGAAGGAGTCAAAGTAAATGAACTGTGAGGGCTCTGCTGACCAGACCATTCTATGAACTTCATAATTCAAATCCTGCCTCTGACTCTTGTCAATAAGTCAGGACAAAGACAGATCACTGGTGTCAGCATTTTTTTGGTCTATTTTATGTCTTCATTCCTCAAGATTGCTGCAAGAGACTGTCGTTATAGTTATTTTGGAATTAGAGAGAGAGATTTTTTACACATTCATTATTAGGGAGAACAAGCACATACCTGAGAAAAAAGTTCATATTGTTAAAAAAACTAATGTAATAAGTTATATAATTTTTATAGAGATAGTTTTATTATTTTCAAGACAACTCTATGAACTGTAAGGTGAGATCCCAATGTGAAGTCATTTGCATAGGATACCCTAAGAAAAGAGTGCATTAGAAGTGTCCTACCATTGTGTTTATCAGTGTTCAGAAGACATGAATTCAATCTGGCCTCAGACTTTTACAGTTGTGTAATCTTATGCAAGTCACTTAACACATTTTTACTGTAATTTCCTCCTTTAAAAAAAAAGAATAATAATAGTATCCATCTCCTAAGAGTGTTGTGAGGATCAAATGAGATAACATTTGTAAAGCAGTTGACACAGTACCTGACTATAGATCTCTGATACATCTCTCCTTTAATACTTTCCTAGACCTTTGATCATGGTCTGACCTTGCCCTATAATATCAAAGTTATAATTAACTTAAATTAATCTATAACAATACTATATTAACATTTACTCTCCAAATCCTTGTCCCATTATCCTTTCCTCATTCATATTTTGCTACATCCCAATTCTACATAAAAAGATAATACTCAAGTTCTGCTGAATGAAAGTACTGGAAGTCACACAGCTATGTCAACTGGGTCCACTACAAATTTTTGTAATTTAATTTCAACTGGGCCCTTATTGAACTCGTTCTTAATTAATTCTCTATTCTGTCATTCATAAGAGTTGTTCCAAATTTCTCTTTTCTCTTCAAGCCTCTTTCTCTCTCTTTATGTCTCCTTGTTGCTTTCTCTGTCTCTATTTCTCTGTATGTATATAAACACATATGTATATTTATATTATATACTTCACATACACATATTCATACATACACAAATTTATAATGCCTAGCATAATAGTAGATAATAAATGCTTTCTTATTGAAGTTGGCTAGAAAATGCACTATTTTGTTGTTGTTCAGTCACATTTGATTCTTTGTGATCCCATTTGGAACATTATTGGCTAGATGGTGGATTAGATTGTAGCCAGAATCAAATAGGAGGAGAACAGTGAGATAGTTTGTATTTGGAAAAGAAAATTGTACTGTGTCTTTGGGAACTTCAAGATTCATCCTGTAACAAATGCCCATCATTTTTACAGCTGATAGTCTTTTGATGTAGCTATAAACTTGGCACTGAGGATAGAGGGTGATCTTGAAGTCTGGAATACTTGGGTCCCAGTAGGACCTCATATATTATACATACTAGTTGTGTGGCCATGGGTACATCATTTAATTCCAGGTGATTCTCTAATACTTTTGATTGTAAAGAAATTGCTGCTTTGAAATCATGGAGGGAGATTATATGCTGAGAATTCCTCATACTATTGAGATCATCTAATCTCCCCCCCCCAAAGAAACTTTTGGTGATAATTGATGACTGTGGAATATGAAATATTAGCATCCAAATAATTAAAATTGCAGGTCACCCAAAGGACAATGAAGAAACACATAGTAAAAATTGTCTATAGCACATTACTGAGAAATTATGCAAGAGAAGTGGCCTGAAAGATATTATCACTTAAATACATCACCAGAAAAAGAGATGGATTGATCACATACCAAAGGATCAGCTGTGTTGACTCATTACCAAGAGATCTCCAGGAAGGCTTCTAGCCTGTTGAGCTGACTTTTCTTTCCCTATCCTTCTACCTTACCAAGAAGAATTTGCAGAACAAGCATCCAAGTTTCCACAGGATAAGAATGCCTGGACAGTTGTGAAATAAACCATTGGAAGGAATACCTAGAAAGATGAGATCATAAATCTGCTGAGGGTATTCACAATATATCTACTCCATGGGGTGGCTAGGTGGCGCAGCAGATAAAGCACCGGCCCTGGAGTCAGGAGTACCTGGGTTCAAATCTGGTCCAGACACTTAATAATTACCTGGCTGTATGGCCTTGGAAAAGCCACTTAACCCCATTTGCCTTGCAAAAACCTAAAAAAAAAAAAAGATATTCAATCCAAGACTTAGCAAAGAGCCTAGCACAGCAAAGTAACACTCAGAAACATTTGTTGAAACATAATGAACAGGGGGCGGCTAGGTGGCGCAGTGGATGAAGCACTGCCCCTGGAGTCAGGAGTACCTGGGTTCAAATCCGGTCTCAGACACTTAATAATTACCTAGCTGTGTGGCCTTGGGCAAGCCACTTAACCCCATTGCCTTGCCAAAAAAAAAAAAAAGAAAGAAACATAATGAACAAGTTTGACCAGAAATTCTTTACCCAACCAAATAATCTGTGCTGTACTTTAAGATGGTCATAACAACAATAATTCTTTATTTATGTATATCTTTCTTCTTTTTCAAAGAATTTTCACTGAGATGCTTAATAAATTTAAAATTTTAAATTATCTGATAAATTATTGCATTTGAACCTCAGTGTTCAATGCTATATTTAGCATTATGAAATAACATATGCAAACTTTGAAGTACTATATGAATATGTTGTTATTATTTTTATTAATTATTTTATTCCAAAGTGAAATGGATATTTAAAATGTATAAGAAATAAGGAAATAAATGCCATTTTCAACAAAATCAATAAATCTAAATATATGCTGAACTTCATGGAGGCATGATAATTAGATCAAAGGCATACATGTGTTAGAAACACCAAGCCAGGAAGACTTTTCATATTCACTATTAAAAGTTCTTTGTAAGTATAAATTGGTTTGCTTATGCTTTTGGTGTTACTGATTCATCAAACAAGTCATTGACCTTATTCCAAGTCTGCTTTTGTACTGGTCACAGTACAATAAGACTTTTTAACAGATTCATGATAAGGTAGTTTGGGTTACCAAGTTCTAATGGAATGATAAAGAGACCATCAAAAATTAAAAACAAATTATGATCCCTTCAGGTAAAAGGCAGGGGTCTTAGTGTTAAAATGACAGCAAATAATTCTCTAGTGGAATCTGACACTCCTTTTCTTCCATATAAAGAGAATAACAGTTCTCTTAGGTAAGGGTCAGCTGGGTCCACTAGTACAAAGCAATCTCACACAATGGAAAGGAAATTATATTTGAAGTCAGAGGAACTGGATTTGATTTCTGACTCAACTACTTAGTGACCAAGTCACTTTACCTTTCTAGGCCTTGGTTTATTCATCTGTAAAATTAGGGAGTTTATTTACTTCTTGTTTTAAATTCTACCAATCAAATGTCAAGTGTAACACCAGGAGTTGCTCCAAAGGAAGGTAAATTTCTCAGTGAAATAAATGAAGAGAGAGTCAATGAATGTAGAATTCGAAGCAAGGTTGTAATTTTTTTTATTAAGTAAAGAATTTTTTATGTAGAATTTTTTAGAAGAACTTCTTGTACATCAGGAAAGAAGCAAGTATTTTGTTTGCTTGTTGGTTTCTGAAAATTCAGCTACAATGCTGATATCTGCATTGCAGCCCATTAATTGGATTCTTAGGTAGGGGCTGTTTTTCTTCCCTAATTCTCATTGTGGCTTCTTTTTGCCTTTATAATCCAGTATCCTGATGGAGATTGACTTTGGCCCGAGGAATGTAATACTCTTGATTTGGATCAACAGCCTGCAAAGGAAGAAATGTCATCAGCCTTCAGAGCTGAACACAGTTCCCAGTTTTATCTGCATTTACAGTGTTGCTTTTTTGGAGGAAATAGATTCATAACTCCCTCTCAAATGTTTCTCTCTCTCTCTCTCTCTCTCTCTCTCTCTCTCTCTCTCTCTCTCTCTCTCTCTCTCTCCTCAACCAATGACAGTGATTTTGGGAAATTTTTTCAATGGCTAATTCATAGATTTGGAAACGAAATCAAATAATTATTGGATAGAATGAGAATCAGATTTCCTTTATTTTATGTGAGAAATGGAAAGAGCATTTCTCAAGGAGTGAAATGTCAATGCTCCTCTGCATAAGTCATCTTAAAGTAAAATTAGTTCAATCCACAGTGAGAATACCATAAAAATAATTTCATCTACATAAGCTACATTCTTTTTTTATCTGTTCTTAATTTTTTCTGTTCCTCACCTTTCCCATCTCCCCAACAGGAAACATTACTCATAGACTTTTTTCTTTCTGGAGTTGGATTGTTTTTTTGTGGACAGAAGATACTCTAATTTTCCCTATCCAGAGAAGCTAAATGGCACAGTGTATAAAACACTGGATCTGTAGTAAGGAAGAACTAAGTTCAAATATAGCTTCAGACACTTTCTAGCTATATGATCCTGGGCAAGGCACTTAATCTCTCTAGTGTCAGTTTCCTCATCTGCAAAATGCAGATAATATATATCTACATTCCAGTAAGGACTATTATGAGATTTAAATGAGATATTTGTTAACCACTTTACAAACCTTAAATTGCTACATAAATGCTAGTTTGTTGATGTTAATAATAATTATTGTTATTACTGTTACTTTTATGTCTCCTGTGCTTATTTGAAGTGAAATTTGTTAATACATAACAAATTAATAGGATTGCTCAGTATAGCATTTTAGAGGGAAGGAAAGATAGGTTGCTATATGATGGACAATGACTTAAGGAGACAACTGATGTAAGAGAAGGAATTGACTCTAGCCAAATGATGCTAAGAAGATTCTAGTGCTTTCATATCTGATTGGTGTTTTCAATTTATTAAAAAATGAGACTTTCAGAATCAAATTAAGACTGTAATATGCCTGGAAACATACACATATATGCATCTTTTAGGTGTTTGTATATGTGTGTGTGTGTGTGTGTGTGTGTGTGTGTGTGTGTGTTTAATATGGACAATTGAATGGCATAGTGAATAGAGTGCTGGGTTTGAAGTCAGGAAGATTCATCTTCATGAATTCAAATCTGGCCTCAGACACTTATTAACTGTGTGACCTTGTTTGCCTTAGTTTCCTCAGCTGTACAATAAATTGGAGAAGGAAATGGCAAACCACTCCAGCATCTTTGCCAAGAAAAATGGGGTCATGAAGAATCAGTATAGTTGAAACAACTCAGCAACATGTGTGCTCAATAAAATAATAATTTTCTTCAATTACTAAGGCAAACTGGTGAGGCTATCCCTTTCCCACAACTTAATGTTTAATAACTTATTTTCTCCTTGAAAATTTCAATTGATTATCATTTAACTTGATTTTCCCTTCTTAGAAATATTGGGAGAAGGGAAAGAAGAATGCACAGTGTGTGATTTATTCTTGCTGTAGCCCCAAGGAATTATCCTAGATCTGCAAAACCCTAAGTCTAACCCTGCATTATCTTCATCTGGTTGTGACCTTTATTTCTCACATCCACAGAACATATCAAAAATATGTAAAGGTTTCACTTATTCTCCTCTCTTAGTGAAATTAGAAGAGCCCATTTACCTGTAGTTGAATAGGGGTACCACATGACGTTAGTGCTATATCTTCCTCAGCTCCATCACTGTCTCGGGCTAAAAGCCAAAGAGGCACTGGGTTAGCATCAGTCACTCTAAAAATATCATATTAGAGCTACAAGGAGACCCAGTCATGCACTAGCCTCTTCTAGCCTTCAAGCCAAGAGAGTGCTTTAATAAGCAATTATTAGCTTAGGAAGAAGAGAGGTTGGCTTTTTAAAGTGAAATATAGTATGCATATTTGCAAGGAATCTTGCAAGAGTTCATATTTAAGATAATCCAGTGATTTAACATACAAACAAGAGACTATAAATTTCTTTATATGAGAAATTATTTTGGTTTTATGTTCCCAGTGCCTAGCATGATGCCTGGGAATTGTAGGTACTTATAAAGATTTAATTTGATATATAGGTAGGAGAACTTGTGATTGATGAGGCAAGTTGTAAACAATGAGAAAGACTGCTGAAGTTAGGTCACTGGTGGGCTTTTTTTAATTGTTCCCTTGGCAAAATATCCTCTTAGGTAAAAAGGTTCTGACCAATGGAACAAGTTGTTAAAAGCACTGTCTCTGGAGTCAGATGACTTGGATTCAAATTCTCCATCTAATAATTTCTATCTCCACGATTTTGGACAATTCATTTAACTTTCTTTGTTCTCAGTTTCCTTATCTGTAAATTGTTGGATTTGGAAAAGATGATCTCTGAGCTCTCTTCCAACTTGAGATCTATGATTCTTTGGTAATAAGGATATATGAAATTGCTTTCTGTTTTAGAGAGAAGGAGGGGGAGAGGCAAAGGTAAAAAAATTTGGAACCTAAAATCTTATTTAAAAAAGAATGTAAAAAAATTAAAATGAAAAGATAATATAATGCAACTTCCTGTGAATATTTTTTATTGAGTTTGGCACTAGTTTATTTTCAGATATGATATAATGTACTAGATTCTTGCTCTTAAACCCCAGATAATAAGTTGAATATGTGACTCATGATGAGAGAACTATTTCCTGGAAATAAATTTTCATTTAGGACCAGATTTCATCAGATCAAACCATGAATCATGTCATCCTAGTTCTTTCAGTTTTGAGCCTAGTTTTGTTCTACTTTATAAAAAGTCAAGATTTTCTTACTTTCAAAATCAAATGAATATCATAATTATATCCTGATATGAAGTTCTTTGTATGTATTCATCTTGTTCTACTTTTTAATTTGTCTTATCAACTGCATGGGAGGATTGAGAAGAAGGATTTCACTTATTTTTGTACCAATCTTTCCTAGAATTTAGAACAGTGTCTTGCAATGATCTTAATAAATATTTATTGAATGTTGAATGAATGAATATTGACTAATTTCATAGTGTTTGAACTCATTCAATTTAGCATGTATTATAAGAAATACAGTTTTATTTCTTATTTATTTATACACATATGATATATATTAAATAAACATTTATTACAAGAAATACAAAATCTCATTGCTCCAAGGAATTGTGCACTGTCAGACTCTATATAAGCCTTATAGAAAAGATCCTAATCTTCTTTGACAGCTCATTCCTTTTGTTGTTCCTTTCTATTCTTCAATCATCTCACTGAATTTTTTTTTCTGAGTTGCTTCATTAACCCAAAGCTCTTAATCCATTCTAATCATGTAGGAAGTCACTTTATTTAGCCTAAGTCCCCTTATCTGTAAGATGAGGATAATAAGAGAAATTACTTCAAAGAGGTTTTATGAAATAAATAGGTTAAATCAAATAGGTCAAACCATGCAAAATGTTTTGCAAACTTAAATTGCTATATAGATGCTAGCTATTGCTGTTAATAAAGTTACTTGACTGAACGACAAGTTGAATATTAAATGAATTTTACAAAAACCTAATAAATAGCCTTCTATTAATAAAGGTTCATGAAAAGAGAGAATCAACCAACAATTTCATTAATTACTATGTACTAGATACTGGGCCAAATGATAGTGCTACAAAAGAAAGACAAATCCATATCTTTGGAGAAAAATGGGAGATGTAGTGGGTAAATATCTATCTATCTATCTATCTATCTATCTATCTATCTATCTATCTATCTATCTATCTGATACATCCAGAATAGAAGGAAAAGTGCTTCAGAAAGGAAGTTGAAAATGTCTGGGTGGGGGAAAATACTGAAAGACTTCCTGCAAAAGATGGTTTTTGAGCTAAACCTTGATAAAAGTCTGGGATATCAAGAGGTGGAGAAATATGGGGAGAGTGCATTTCATGTCTGAGGAATGGCCAATGCAAAGGCTGACATATGGGATAGTAAGTAGGCTGGTATGCTTGGACCATAAAGTGCATGAATGTGGAGTTGAGTTCCAAGAGAGTAGAAATGTAGGAAGGAGTCTATCTGTGAAGAGTTTTAAAAGGAGGACTTTAATTTGAATTCTGGAGACTATAGAGAACCACTGAAATTTACTGAGCAGGGAGGGTAACGTGGTCAGACCTATAGAAAAATCATTTTGGTCTTTGTGTGAAGCTTGGATTGGAATGGGAAGAGACAAAATAAAATAATCCATTGTGGCAGTTCAAGTGAATGGTGATAATACCTCAACTAGGGTGGTGAGAAGGAGTGGAGAGAAGGGGGACCCATAGGAAAGATGCTGAAAAAAAGACATGGCAGAATTTGTCAATAGATTTGCTATGTGAAATAAATGATAGTGAGGAATCAGGTACAATATTGAGGTTGTGAATTTGAGAATCTGACAAGATGGAAGTAACATCAATATTGAGTGAAATTTTGAAGAGAGGAAGGTCATGGGAAGTGAGGTAGCTAATTTCTATTTTTGGCTTATTAAGTTTGAGATGGTTACAGGAAATCTGGTTTGAAATGAGAGTGGGAGTTAGGGCTCAGAAGAGAGGTTAGGGTTAGCTAGATAGAGGTGGGAATCATTTGCAAAAAGATTTTATTGGGAATTATCATCAAAGAAGATAGAAAAGAAAAGAGAGAATGGGATGAAGTATTGGAGGATGCCCACTGTTAGGGGACATGATATGGATGAAGGTACAGCAAAGAAAATTGAGAAGTCCACAATCTGACAGGTAAGAGAGGAATCAAGAAAGTAGTGTCACAAAAATCCAGAGAGGAGAAAGAGTATACAGTAAGAGAAGATATTTTTTTTCTGGGGGAGGAAATCTATTTTGAGAAAAAGAAAAGATTCCTTAAAGTTTAAAAGCACAAACTTGATTTTGGGGTAATGTGTCAAATGATTTTCACTTAGCCACAAAGAAAATGGTTTGGGGATCATGAAATTGTTATATTACTAGTTGGCACTTGCTAAGTTTTATGATGCTAATTATCCAAAAGGATACATTTAAATATCAGTTCATCTGACTTTTAACACTAGTGTGTGTTCTGGAACCAGGACACCATGTCACTTCCTGCAGTATGTCCACCATGGACTTACTCAAACTGTCTCAACTTCACCAGAAACTAGGAAAGCATTTTTGATCCCCTGGTCCTAATAGGAGAACTTTTTGCCTTCTCTCGCTAAGAAGCAGGCCACCAGATAACTATTTTTCCCAGCATACCTCTATTGGCATTCCTTTTTCCATTCTCTCCCCTGCCCATCTAGCTCATAGACTAGAATAGAAATGGGCAGATTTTATCTTATTTGTAGATAACCTTAGCATTTAGCATGGTTTCTAGATATAATAAATACTTAGTAAATTATCTGTCTGTCTGCTGACTATTATAAATATAATAAAAATTTAGAAACGAGAGAATTTGAAAAGTAGCTTGCATTTGAAAGTGTTCTGTGTTGTTCAAGATTCCTATTCTAAGATTTATTGCCTTAACCATGCTTCACAGTTTTCCTGGTTCAATCCCTTACTCATCTTTATGACTTCCTTTAAACTCTCTCCAAGTTTCCCATATGTCTCATTAGTAGATCCTAAAACTTCACAGAGTAGTCTTGTAAGGAACTGAGCAGTCTAAACACAATGGGAGGTTTATCTATTATCATATACTACACTTCCATCATGGGTTTGCTTTTTAAGGAAGTAAAAGCAAGTAAGTCAGTGCTATGCTGCCTTCTCATCTTTAGCTTATCCAGTGTGAACTTCAGATTTGTTTTGGTGTTATTGTACTTGGACAGAGAAAAGTTCTTTTTCTTTGTTTTACAGTTGTTACACTATAAATGAGTAATGTGTAGTATTAGTGTTGGAGGCTTATTAAATTGACCTGATACTAATTAATAGAGGAGTATGAATGGGGCTTATTTTGAAGTTATATTTATAATTAGCTATGGATTTAAAATAATTTTAGGAAGCATCACATACAATTTCATAAATTAGTGCCTCCATGTTTTCAAGGGAAGGTTTTTTATTAGTCATTGTTTGAGTGTGATGAGCATATCTTGAGCTGTACAAGATATTAAGTAATTAAAATAAATGTCTTGGAGGCTTACATTCTATAAACTCACCTGTAAGAAATGGATTTCCTATTGAGAAATGAAAATTGGTCTAAGAGGTAGCTTTATACTCCGCATAATCAGCCTCCAAATTTCCAAAGAAGCTGCAAGGCTACAGAATTTTTATGAACTGGAATGTCTAAATCAATCTTCCTACTGGAACTAAGTTCTATCAAAAATCATCTATTCCAATACCTTTAATTTTAAAGGTAAAAATTCTAAGACTCAAGTGTATTGTGTGATTTGATGAAGGGTCAATAGGTAGAAAACATAAAAGTCTGAATTTGAACTCAGGCCATATTCTTTCCATTGTACCACACTGCTGGACTTATACCTCAGGAAAAGATAAATCAAAGGACAGCAACTAATAATCTGAATCAGGAAGAAAATGTGACCCAAAGAAGGGATTATTTTCCCCCCAGTAAGGATCATCTACTAGAGGTTTTATACAGAGACCTTGCTTTAAACTTTCTCTTCACTTAGGAAAAATTTACAGGGTTTGAAAGACCAAATGCTTTCTCACAAATTCCATTTCAAAAGATCAGATCAATAGAAACCCCTGGGTCTTGTGACTTTAATAAAGGTATATTCAAGATTAATTGTGTAAAGCTTGCAAGCAACATAGATGAAATCCTTTTTTTGGGGAGGGGTAAATCTGAGTTATTTCTAGGTTTGAAGTTTGCATTTAATAGTCAAAGCAGCTGGTTTAACTATATTGTGTCATAGCAGTTACATAGCTCAATCTTTATTTGACATCTGGTAAAATATCTGCTCTAAGTAGCTATCCACATACACTCAAAGTCAAGTTCTCTTCTCTCGATGCCAGAGATTCATTTCCCTTTTTGGTCCCTCTATATGATACTCTACATTTTGAGGGAATGATTTTTTGTTTTCATTTATTAAACAATCCCAAACATTTCAATTTCCATGTTTATGCTGCTGAAGACTCACCTTCTTTCTAAAACCTACCTCAAAGCTGCCTATTCTTTAAAAGCAACCAGCTTATTGACCTCTAATCATCTCTATCACCTCCCCACTGTACAAAGTTTATTTACCTTGAGAGCGATTTTGGGTCTCCAGTTTGAAGCTCTGTTGAAAGGTTGGAGCTTGGAAGACATTGTCTTGTTTACACGAACAGTAGAGATCATAGAACTCAGGCACAATGTATGTTAGCAAAAAGACCCAGGCATTGGTGACCAAGGCAATACAGATGACAGGATCATCCCATCTGGGCTGTTGTTGTAGTTGGGGGTTACCTCTTAAGAGCATGGTGATCCATACTACCCAGATAATAATTGAGAAAACCATAGTGATGAAGATATATGTACCATGGTACCTCCAGCCTTCACAGGGCCCACAGAAGATGGTCTTGGATACAAAGAAGGTTAGGGCCATCAGGAAGAGGACATAGATCAAAAGCACAACAAAGTCTATGTTAAGTTGATTTGTGGTCATATGTATAAACATTGGACCCCGGTTCATCATGAGGGTGACATACTCAATGGCAATGATGATCTGTAACAGACTCAAACCAATAGCAATGCACAGTAATGTTGGCCAGGAGAAGGAACCTCTTCCCCGGACCAGCTTCACCAGGTTAGAAGCATGGGCCAGAAGACAGGAGAAACAGAGAGCAAAGAGGACACCAAAAAGAAAGTAGCGCACGGGGCCAGTCTGTAAATTGAGTCTGACAATGAAGGCAAAGGTGAGACTGAAGAGACCCAGCACACTCAAGAGGAAAACAAATTGGGTGGGGAGGGTGCTCCAACGATTGCAATCTTGCACTTTATGCATGAGCCAGAGAAGTGTCAGCAGGAACAGAATTGTTACTACAATCCCTATGGCTGCCAGTGACTCTAGAACAATACCCCATGCTTCTTCAGTGTTACAGAGAAGGTAGTAGTCATTCGTGGGTTCAAAGCAGTCTTGAGACATGGTGACATCTAAGTGGCACCAAAAGAATATTCTTCTCAGAGAATCCTGCAGAAACATGCTAACAGTCAAACTCGAATCATTGATCATTGATTACACCAAAGAGTGACTGCTGGTTAGTTAGTCATGGTTTTAATTAACAAGTCAAAAACTCCAATAATTTGGGAGCTAGGTGAAAACTTTAAAAAATCATCATTGAGAGAAGCAAGGTTGAATAATATTTATACTGACTTAGTTTCATCTTTTCTTTTGCTGGGAAAACAAATACATGGAAAAAGCAACCAGACTCTAAAAAACATAAGCATGCTCTGGCCTAAAAAGCAGTCATCTCAAATATATAGTTAAATATAATAACGCATGATATCATTTAGATGTGATGGTAATGACTGGAAAGGAAACAATGCCCCCAAATATCAAGAATCCATATTTTTCAAATGGTAAAATTAAAAAAAATTCATTGATGGGGCTCCAGCTTAACACAATCTTGTCCTTGTTATGCTTTTTACTGGACTTGACCTAGTAAATGTTACACAAAACCTTGAGTTTTTCACAAAATGGGTACTTGGACTGGTTTTCCAGTACATTTTGCTCCTGATCCATCTTTCCTGACATTAATTTGAGATCATAGGGATACTTTCAATGCTGCTTGAAGTTTCTGGTGATCCCACCATTCATGATTTATAAAAGAGGTTTTCCAAATTTTTCAGTAATTGTTCATCTCAGTACAATTCAATTCATATTTGTTAAATGGCCATTGTAAGCTCAACTAAAAGCAAATGACTTGGTACTTCCTTTTAGGGAGTTGGAGTTTGAGCTATGACAGGGTAACAAGACTAATCTCAAAAAAAACTTTCATATTCATTTGGGGAAGATAATACTTTTCTATTGAGAATTGATATATATGTGTATACATATATACACAAATGTATATGGACATATACATATACACAGACACATTCATATACACATATTCTTACCCATTCTCCACCCCCCCCCCAAATCAGAGGAATCCAGAACATCTAGATTCATAAGCTATACTTTTAACTTACCTTTCCTGTGTTCTGTCTGCACGCTGAGGCTTCAGTGGCAGTGAAGATGTAGTTTTCAATGAGTAAGAATGGGACAACCAACCTCAGTGGCTTTAATCTCTCCCCAAATGGGCGGGCAAAAAGAAGGCCCTCATCCAAGTTCTTCCAACATCTATTAAAAACACACACTCACACTAGGAGGACACACCTATTCCAGTTCCACAGCAGCAGTTCTCTAGAGAAGTCCTTGATGCTCCCTTGCAAATCAGAGGGTCTTGCCCATGTTTAGGAGAGAATCAAATATATTGATTTCAGATCAATTTTGAAAGATGTATGAAATATGAGTGTAGGGGAATCTATGGGATTCCCAATTCCCATGTTGCCAGTAGATTTAGGAAGATGTCTCTGAACCTAGAATGAGGACATTTCCTTTACCATCTATCTGAAAGCATAGCAGAGGGAGTCCCAACCAATTTCTTACATCTTGCTTATTATTCAGGGAACAAAGGTATTCAGGAATGGCCTAATTTGTGTTAATGAGAATTTTATTAAGATTGTCAGAATCTCCAGAAAGAGGAAGGATTATAACCATCAACAAGGATAGCCCTGGGCAAAATTATGAATGAATTGCATTTGCCCTCTCACTAACCCTATTCCTTCTTTTGGAGTTCCTTCTTTCCAGTTCCCTAACCTAGCCCCTCTACACCAGAAGGGCACATTGAGGAAGTTAAGTGGTGCAGTGGATACAGCACTAAGTCTGGAGTCAGGAAGACTGAGTTCAGATCTGGCCTCAGATGCTTACTTACTGTGTGGCTCTAGGCAAGTCACTTTAACCTCTCTTTACCTCAGTTGCATCAATTGTAAAATTAGAATAATAATCACACCTACCTCCTAGGCTTGCTGTCAGAATCAAATAAGGTAATATTTGCAGGCACTATACAAATGTTTATTTCCTTTCTCTATTCCCTTTCCTTTGCCCCTGGATGTCTAGGGTTCTTTATGGGAAAATTCCATAGACTCACTGTCCCTATATTCCCTTCCAAATTCTAGATCTATCCTTACCTCTGCACATCAATATTTATCTGTCCTGTTTCTTAAACGCACCATCTCTATCAAATCTTATTTTCTACTACTTCACAAGATCTAATTCCTCAATGTGGGAGTGCTCTCAGGTCCCAGTGTGAGGAGATATGCTCATCCCCACCCATTTGCCTTCATTATGTTGTCCCCACATACTAAAATGCCTTTCTCTCACCCTCTGAATTCTCTTCATACTCTAAGATCTAAGATTGCTTCATAAAACCTCCATTCATTGAAGCCCTCATTGAATTCCCTATCCTCTGAACTCCTATAGCATACATAATCTATATTATACAAAAGTAACACTATTATATTATTTTCTCTTCTTCTTCTTATCTGAGTTGTAAATTTCTCAAGGACAGGATTTTGATTTGATTTAATTTATTTCAACAAATAATTACAGAAGGGATGGTATTTGTCATCACTGAGCATAAAGTCCATTAGGAGGATCTGAAACATTCACAAGTAACATGTAATATTAAAAGGATGGTTAGTGGTCACAGAAAGGGAAGTAGTGATCATTAAGAGCTATCATGTCTTCATGAAGATGACATGTTGGATTAAACTCCCTCCCTTACAATATTGTTCTAATTTTTTTTAGGCAAATCTTACTTTGTTTGAAGACTGTTAGTGAAAAAATACTAGTACCTTTTTACTGTGGATAGGTCTAACTATTGAAAGATATTTTTGGGGTGGTGGTGATAGAAGGGAGGTGGTGTCATTTGTTAACTTTTGCAAATTTAGTCATTATTGCCCTAAGCAGAACAAGTTTAATCTTCCAAATGGCAGATCATGTCTCCATTAGGTCTTCGCTTAATCAGTTTAAACATCCCCAATTCCTTCAGTCTACAAAAAGCAAATTAGAAGCTCTTCACAATTTTGATTGCCTTCTTAAGCACCCTCTCAAATTTATCAATATCTTTCCTAAAATGTAGATGGCAGAACTAAACATAATACTCTAGATGTGATTTGACCGGAGAAGAGAGTATAGAGACATTGTTACCTTCCTAGTCATGGTAAGTTTGAAAAGACTCTTCCTATGAACCTCTGTGTATTTGTGGAGAGATTATCCCAGGCTTTTGGGGGGAATGTTTGTACCAATTAGTCTTATTCTACATCTAATAAAAACCTTGACTAAAATCTATTTTATCTTCTAATTATCAATTTGAAGTTTGGGAAAGGCCTGGAAATCTAGGACTTCAGGATTCTAGAACACGGAAACAGATAGTGCCAGGGAAATAATATCAGTTACCTACTTAACTAATTAAAAGGTTTGCAAAGAGCTTTACATCTATTATCCCATTTGAACATCACAATAACTCTGTGAAGTTAGTACTATAATTATATCCATGTTATAGATGAGGAAACTGAGGCTAAGAGAGTTTAAATGATTTGTCTATGACCATTTAGCTATTAAGAATTTGAGATATGATTGGACATAGATCTTGACTTCAAATTCAGCAACCAATTGCCTTCCTTTCAGGGCTCTGCCCATCAGTGTGAGTAGGAGTTAAAGATATTAGATCTGGTATCTTTTATTTTATTATTTTTATGTGTGTTAAGGGACACATGTAGATTATGTGTGTTGCAAAGAGGTAACTCACAATTCCTAGAAAATTTAGGACCTGAAAACCATTTTTTATTTATATAACTAGCATTTTTCTCTGGGACAAGGGATGATGCTCCTTGAAGCTTCCATCCTCTTTGGGTAGTATGGATTCTTCCTATATTTATATGTCCTTGGTGTGTTGTGTTGATCCCAACTGGATGTGTTGTATTCAACTGGATGAATCTCTCCAGCTATATGCACTGTACTATCACCTTAATGATATAATCAATATAAAGACAGGAGGATGGGAAAGAAGAGGGGTGAAGAGAAAAGCAGAAAGAGAGAGAGAGAGAGAGAGAGAGAGAGAGAGAGAGAGAAAGAGAGAGAGAGAGAGAGAGAGAGAGAAACTCTTCCTTTACCCTTTCATGTGCTTGGTTCCAATTAGAATCCTCCAAACTGAAAAGTTCTGCCACTGAAATGGCCTACCACTTGACTGAGCTACTACTGAAATATCTTTATTACAACAGTTTGGTTAGACAATCAGTGTCATCACTTCTTGAAACAAAAAAAGGAAGGAGAGGTGTAAAAAATCTCACTGACATTTTAAAATATCTATCATGGCTGTTTACTAATTGATTGAAGTAGACAGCTCCACTCCACCATTATATCTTATTAGTTTCAGGAGGAAGAATACTAGCAGCTGATTCAGGAAAGCCTTCATATAGAAAGTAATGTTCAAGTTGAGTCTTGAAGGAAACCAGAAATTTTCAAGAGGTATAGGTAAGGACTGAATGCATTCCAGCAAGCACAAAGGAACAAAGACTGAAGATGGAGTGGATTGTAGATGAGGAATAGCAAGTAAAGCTGACCTGTAGAGTGCATGGGGAAGAGTGATGTGAAAAGAAAATGAAAAGGGAGGAAGGACCCAGGTTTTGAAGAACTTTAAATGCTAAAAAGATAGCAAATTAAGTTGATCCTAGAGATAAAACAAAATCATTGGAGGTCTGTAGGGTAATGTCAGATGTAAACTTGAAGAAAATCAATCCATTTTTAGGCATGGTCTAGAAATTCAAATACTAGTCTCATATAGTAGCTTCTTAATCATCTGTGGTATCTTTCACTTTCCCCACATATCTTGAAGATCATCTGTCAATAGTTCATTAATCATATCTACTAATTCTTTCAGGAGCTAAGGGTGCCAGATAACTTCAATTAATTAGGGATTTACTTATATTAGGCATTTGTCATTTTTAGTATGAATTACTCATTCTCTTTAGTGAAAAATAATTATTAATGACATTGTCAACTTGGAAAATGTTCTCAAGTGTTCTCAAGTTCTCCATATTTGGTCATGTATATGTTTTAACATTTTTGTTAATGATTTGGAAGAAGGGATAGATGATATACTCATCATATTTACAGATAATACAAAATGGAGAATGGTGCTGATTCATAATCTGGATCCAAAAATAATGTCAATAGGTTATATTTATGAATAAAATCTAATGAAATGAAATTTAAAAGTTGTTTGAAAGCTCTGATAGATTTTTATAAGATAAATTAATGGGAAAGCTTAGAAAAACTCAATTATATTAAAATCCCCGAATGTTTATCAAGAGATTGTCAAAAGTCATCAACCTAACTTTCTCTATTTTTATTTTTGTTTTTTAGGTTTTGTAAGGCAAAGGGGGTTAAGTGGCTTGCCCAAGGCCACACAGCTAGGTAATTATTAAGTGTCTGAGACTGGATTTGAACCCAGGTACTCCTGACTCCAGGGCCGGTGCTTTATCCACTACGCTACCTAGCCACCCCTTAACTTTCTCACTTTAAAGAATTTTTTATGACAGTGACCTACATGTATATAAAGGGTATTCATGTTGAAAATGAGAAATGGGTAACTTTGATAAATCATAGTATTTAACAGATTACACATATATACATGCATATATATATATATATATATAAAAACAAAGAAATAGTTGAGTCTCATCTTTAGCATCTTTAGCAGTAGTTATTTTCTATAAAGCCTCTATTAGTGAATACTGAACCATTATTTCTTTTTTGTCCTTCATTTTTTATTTTTTATTAAAGATTTTATTTATTTTAAGTTTTACAATTTTCCCCCTAATCTTACTTCCCTCCCCCACCCCCCACAGAAAGCAATTTGTCAGTCTTTACATTGTTTCCATGTTGTAGGTTGATCCAAATTGAGTGTGATGAGAGAGAAATTATATCCTTAAGGAAGAAACATAAAGTATAAGAGATAACAAGATCAGACAATAAGATATCAGTTTTTTTTCTAAATTAAAGGAATTTGTCCTTGGACTTTGCTGGTTCTTTATCTGGATACTAATGGTATTCTTCATTGCAGCCCCAAATTGTCCCTGATTGTTGCACCGATGAAATGAGTGAGTCCATCAAGGTTGATCATCGCCCCCATGTTGCTGTTAGAGTGTACAGTGTTTTTCTGTTTCTGCTCATCTCACTCAGCATCAGTTCATGCAAATCCCTCCAAGCTTCCCTTAATTCTCATCCCTCCTAGTATCTAATAGAATAATAGTGTGCCATGACATACATATACCACAGTTTGCTAAGCCATTCCCCAATTGAAGGACATTTATTTGATTTCCAATTTTTTGCCACAACAAGCAGGGTTGCTACGAATATTTTTGTACAAGTTATGTTTTTACCCTTTTTGATCATTTCTTCAGGGTATAGACCCAGTAGTGGTATTGCTGGATCAAAAGGTATGCACATTTTTGTTGCCCTTTGGCCATATGAACTATTACTTCTAGGAGAATAACATGGTTAGGTTCCTAGTGAACCTCTGGTCACAACATTTCTGGAATTGTAGGTATCCTCTTCTTTCTGATTGTTGATTAGCTAACACTGTACTAATGGCCAATGGAACTCTAAATAGTGCCTGAGCAATGCTTATCTAACACAGGATAGGCAAATCACAGCCTTCTTGTGCTTTGGATCACAAGGCAGCACTTCAGTATTACTCTTGGGGACCATATTAAACAGTGAAATCACCATCAAAAAGTATAAAATGTGAAAAATCTGGCACAAAATTGATCATGAAAAGAATGCTTTTTAATAACTATGAAAACTGAAACAAGAAGGCAGAATGTTGCCTTGTTTGTGCTCAGCTGGGAACATCCATGTTAGTTACTAAAATTTATGTGCTCTGCATGTCTATGAATGACTATAGAATCTTAGTGAGTATTGATTTTTTTGGGAGGTTACAAATAAATTTTAGAAAGTAGGCAAATTTGAAAATACAAAATCCACGTATAATGATGAACAACCATATATAAAAGCTCCATTGATATTTTTAAACTTCACAATACATTCTCAAAACTTCCCTTAACAGAAGCCTCCTTTAAAACAAAGAAATGCAACTAAACAAAATAAACTCATATATTGATTACATCTGACAAAATGTCTCATTCTGCACCTATTGCCTATGATCTCTTGACTTAGAGGAAGGAGATTTCTTTCATCAACAGATCTTTGGGGTTAAGGTTGGTTAGTACATCAATCTGAATTAAGATGAGTAAGATGTCATAGATTTGACTGAAAGTTTCAGAGAATACATTAATATTCTGTCACATTCTGCTGACTTTTTTTTAATAAAGTAAAATGCAGCCTTAAAAGCTCTTTAAATGAGGAACATACAAGACTCATTTACCAAGGCAACCATAGAAATATTTTTTAAATAATCCTCTGATTTTAATCAAACAGTAAAATAGGGAGCTGTGCTCTCTAAGGAAATTTTCTGCTATAATTGAGGCAATCTTCTATGACGTTCAGATGACAGGAACCCCTTTGGAAGTTGAAGTACTTTGAGTAGACCAGACATTCCTGCTTATGGGTGGCAGTATATTGACAATGTCAAGCTCTGGAAAAATTATAGGACCTCCTCAATCAGATCTTTAATTACTGCAAAGAGATCATCTTAACATTCTACACAAGAAAAAAGTGTCCATTTTTCTAGGTTATGATCTCTAGTTGCAATAAGCTAATGTATTATGTCCCTTAAGCTAGCACATAATCATTGGAAAATAAATTGATCTCAGACTGAATAGAAGGAAGAAAGTTGATTTCATTTGAGAAATTAATTATCCCATGATTTTAAAGATCCAAAACTGCTCTCTGGGAAAAGAGAAAAAAAGTTAATTATAAATAAATGCAAATATGATCTCACATTGGAACTGAAATAGTCAATGCTACAATTACAAGATGGACAAGGTATGATTAGAAAGCAGTTAATTTGTTTTTTATTTTTTGTCAAGGCAATGGGGTTAAGTGACTTGCCCAAGGTCATACAACTAGGTAATTATTAAGTATCTGAGGCCACATTTAAACTCAGGTCCTCCTGATTCCAGGGCCAGTGCTCTATCCACTGCGCCACCTAGCTGTCCCAAGAAAGTAGTTAATTTGAAAAAAGATATGGGTCTTTTTAATGGGCTACATGCCAATTAGATGTAAATCAACAGTGAAAAATAACTCCAGTTGCTATTGCAATGTTAGACTGGACTAAGAGGGACAGAGTGTTCAGAATGAAGTGATGTAGTGTCTGTATACTCATCCTGGATTGGACCACATCCGAAATATTGCTTTTAGAGTTGAATGCAACATTATAAGAAAACTGTTGATAAACTAGAGAGCATTCTGTAGATGATGAGAGGACTTAAGGCCTCATCGTGTGATTTTCAGTTAAAGAAAGTGGGGATGGGTTTAGCTTGAAGCAGAGGGGTACCTGAGAGTTGGCTGCTATTTGGAAGAATGAATAGATTTGTTTTGCTTGGCTTTGAAGGGCAGAACAAAAGATGATGGGCAAAAGTTGTAGAGAAACTGATTTCAGTTAAAACTTCCAAAAATAAATATAGCTATCTGGAAATGAAATAAGTTGCTTTGGCAAGTAGATGGTTACCCCTCACTAAAAGTTTTCAAGAAAGGATGCATGACCAATGATTATGAATGTTGCAAATGTAACCTTGTTCAGGTATAATTTGGATCCTATGGTCTCTGAGCTCCCATCTAACTGGGATGTTGTGGCTCAATGAAATAACTATGCAGGAGCATAGTAGTAGCCAATATTCATTTTGTCCACACTAATAGAAAGAAGCAGAGGAAAGCACTTATTACAATTAAAACTGTAATAGCTAAAAAAACAGGTTTTTTTAAGAGTTGCAAAGTGTTAAGGTCCCACATCAGAGGATCCTTGAGAGTATGTGCCATGTGCTGCTCCATTAATACTACAAAGAGTTTACTTCATCAAAACAATTCTACACTGATTTGTAGCATAGGTGCTAACACATAGGTGTTTCAACTGAAATAATTACCTTGATTAATGTTGAGAATTCATAAAAACTACTTGATCTTGTTGGTTGTTAAAAATTCCATCTTATCACTATGTTGGTCTAAGAAACTCTGCTCATGTCTGCATGAAACAAGCAAGTGTGACTAACAAATATAATCCTGAACGTGATATGCAGTTTTGTTTCTGTGACAACTATTATATAGGATAAAATATAAGAAAGGCATGAACAAGGTTTCCCTCATGACCAACTGAGGAAAATCATGGAAGACTTCATGGAGGAGGTAGCATGTGAAAGAATTTTCTAGGATGAATAGGAATTCTACAGCTAAGGGGAAGGAAATCCAGGCATGAAAATAGCAAAAGAAAAGGCTCAGAGAAAGATAAATATAGAGTATGTAGAGGGGTTGTCGTGCCATTCTTTATGCTAGAATACAGTCATGCACTGCAACTCTATGAGATGTTCAAACAAAAGCATGAGACATTAGGGGAGGGGATATAAACTCATTAGGAAAGATACAGGAAAATTTTTGTGCTCATTGTTGTGGATACTAAGTTCTGTTAGTTCTATGTCTAATCTACTATTCCTCATTCATTTCCTGCTCTGGATTTCCTGCTGCCTCCATCAATGACTATAAGCTTTCCCTACCATTTAATTGAATGATAACAACAGTCTAACAGTTTTATCCAGTCTACATTGAAGTCATCTTTCATCATTCAAACAGACTAACTTTATTCATATGTCTTATCACATTTCTTTTCTTAAAATCCTTCTAAAGGTCATGATTGCTTACTATGGAGGAAATTTTAAACTCTCATTGATGATTGATATTGAATTCACAGTTCACTAAGTCCTTGACCTTGCTTCACAATGTTTTTGTTAAAAATATTCTCTCTTCCATTCTGTACAATTTAATTTTTGGATCCAACTCTATGACTTTATACTCATTACTAATGAATAAAAATGATTTCATTAGTGCTGCTCACAGTTCACCATAGCCTATCCATTCTCTTTCTAAGAACTGTTTTGTATATGAACAATAATGGATGGTACTCCATAGAAGTCTTTCTGAATCTTTACTTTGCTTTGAGGGGTTTTCTAACTGAATAAAAGTTCCTTGTTTTCTTCCAAAATCTAGAAAAAAGTAGAAGGGTCATTGGTCACCCCCCTTCCAGTTTTCTTTTATTATTAATCATTGTTTTTGTTCTATCATTTTTTCAGTAATATCTGACTCTTCATATCCCCACTTGGGGTTTTCTTGGCAAAGATCCTGGAATGGTTTGCCATCTCCTTCTCCAGATCATTTTACATATGAGGAAATTAAAATAAACAAGGTTAAGTGATTTGTCCAGGTAAGTTTGGTAAGTTTCTGAGACCAGATTTCATGAACATAAATCTTCTTGACTTCAGGCCCAGCACTCTAATTGCACTACCTAATTGTCCAATGTAATTATACTTCCATTTGGGATGGAAGAAACAAACTATATATATATATATATATATATATATATATACATACACATAATTTCTATATACACAAATATATTTATTTATTTGTTTGTATATATATATATATATATATATATATATATATATATATATATATATACACTACACACACAAATGACCATAGTAGAAAGTCTTACTTTTCCTCCTAGATAGATCTGTTGATCTATTTAAAAGATAAGTTTTAAAAAATTCAATTATCAGAATTTAAACCCTCTGGCCCATGAATGGTTAGGAACATTATTAGAATGACAGTAGGAAGACTTGCATTTCTACATCATCTTTCTAAGACAGAACTTCTATGATAGACCTTTTTTTGACCCCTTTTTTCCCAAAAGGAGGACATGGAACCAGTTTCCTTTCCAATTAGTCATGAGGAATCTTCCTCCTAATTTCTATGCATTCTAAGCATGTTCTTCCAAATGACTTAAGTATTAATGAGTTAATGCCTACAAAGTCCATAGATAAAAGGGGTAGTACAAGGCATTAATTATTATTATTATTATTTTATTTAATGATATTGCAGGATTATTCTTTCTTGCTGCTTTGGCAGGAAATTTGGGCCACCTATCCAAGGACAGATACAAATACACATATATACATACACACATACAACTGCACTCTACTTCGGTGATTCTTTTTGAAGCCAAGGGGCAACAGAGAATGAGACCAAACAGACTGAATATTGCCTTAGATGAATGAAAAGTTGATTGTAATTCCATTATAAAGTGAGGGAAAAAAAAGACACACCAAAGGGACAAGTTTCTTTTTATGAGTGTGTTATAACAAAAAGAATTGTTATAAATATTCTTGTACATTATAGGACCCATGGTGGGATTAAAATAAATTAACAACCAGTTTGCCAAACTCAATGTAAAATTTGTTAACAGTTCTACTGAATTGGTGTGAATTGGCTGAATCCCACCTCTATATGGGCCCTTTCCCCCATCTCTGATCTCCTCAGTACACATAGTAATTTTATTGGTCAAAGGGTTTGTATGGTATGGTGACTGTATGTAATCAAATTATATTCTGAGATAATTGATCCAATTCATGGACCCATCAATAGAGTGTTAGTGGGACAGCTAGTGATGCAGTGGATAAAACAGGAGGAACTGAGTTCAAATCCAACTTCAAATACTTGATGCTTACTAATTGTATGACCTGGGGCAAGTCACTTAATCCCATTGCCTTACAAAAAATAGTATATTAGTCCTCTCATAATCTCTTCAATATTTTTTAAAAATTCTTTTTACCAATGTCCTGCTTGTGATTGTTTCAATCACTATTTTTAAAAATTATATTTTATTTTTTCAAACACCAAAAATTCTTTCTCCCCAACCCTTTCCTTCAAATTGAGGACAAAATAAAAACAAATCCTTATTATAAACAAGTATAGTTAAGCAAAAAAATTAATACACTGATCATCTTCAAAAAATATGACTCCTTCTGCAGTTTGAGTCCTTCACCTTTCTATCAGGAGGCTGGTAGCTCATTTCATCATGACTCCTCTTTAATCATTGTTGGTGGTTAGAGTCTTTCAAATTCTTTCAAAATTATTTGTCTTGTCATTGCATAAATTATTTTCTTGGTTCCATTCACTTCACTCTGCACCAGTTCATATAAGTTCCAAGTTTCTCTGAAACCATCCCCTTCATAATTTCTTTTGGAAAAATGCTATTCTAACTTATTAATATACCATAATTTATTCATTCAATCATTCCACAATTTATGGGCAGTTCTTCAGATTCCCATTCCTTCAAATTGTTAGAAGAATTAGAAATGCTTTTGTATATCCTTAGAGCTTGTTTTGCTTAGGACTAATTCCTCCCTTAATCTACTTTTCCTTCTAATTCTTTCTTCTCCCTTCTCCCACCTGTTTTTCTATTGAATGGAATGTCATTCTATACCCAACTCAGTGTTTTTATATATTCTTCCTTTCTTTGACCAATTCAGACATACAATACTGATGAACTTCTCCAGGCAACAAAATTTTGACATAATTTTTCATAAACCCTCACAACTGATGGTATCAAAGGCCTTGGTCAGATCTACAAATGTTGTATACAGACCTCTGTTCTGTTCTTGGCATTTTCCCTGGAGTTTTCGGGCAGCAAACATCATATCAACTGTTTCTCTACTCTTTCTGAAGCCACACTGGCTCTCAGGGAGGTGACCAACTTCTGGGTGAAGTATCAGACTATTGAGAAGGACTCTGACAAGAATCTTACCAGCAATGACTAAAAGAGAAATACCCCTGTGGTTGTCACAGGATAATCTATTGCCTTTACCTTTATAGAGATGGAAAATGGAGGCATCCTTGAATTCTTGGAAGATAACCTCTTCATAACCTGGAAAATTCCAATTACTTTTTGGATGAACAATGCTCCCCCCCACCTTGTAGATCTCAGCATCGAGTCCTTTGCCACTTGAAAGGAGCCTAATGGCATTCAAAACCTCTTCTTTAGTTGCTGCTTCAGATAGGGACTGACTGACTTCAACTTGAGGTAAATGGTCAATGGCTTTTGCATTGATTGATGGTGGTCTGTTAAAGAACACTTTAGAAGTGTTCAGTCCATTTCTCTAGGATGGTGTTCCTATCATTAATCAGTGTGGATCCATCAGCACTGAGTAGCTGAGATCTACTATATGTCTTTGGCCATAAATAGCCTTCAGGGCATCATAAAAGGATTTTAGTTTGTTACTGTCTGCATAAAATTGAATTTCATCTGCCTTCTTCCTGAGTCAAGAGTCCTACAACTCTCTAAGCTTCACTTGGACTTTACTTTTGATGGAATTAAATGCTGCCTTTTTAGAAATAGATGAACTATCCTGTTGGTAAACCCTGTGGAGTTCTTGTTTTTCATTTAGCAGTTTCTGTATTTCTCCATCATTTTCATTAAATCAGTCTTGGTGTTTGCAAGTGTTCTTGGTCCAGATGAGTAAATGCAATTTCATATGGCATGCATGCCCAGGTTCTGAATAGTGGACAAGCTCTCAAGATTTCCCACTCACCAATGGACTAAAAGAAAGATGTGTCTTTGCTCCCATACTTTATAGCATGATGTTTTCAACCATGTTATCAAACACCTTCAATGAGTATGAACATGGCCTCAAAGTCAGCTACCACACCGATGGCAAATTCTTCAACTTGAAAAAGCTACAAGCTAAGACCAAAGTGGAAAGTGTTGGAGCATGCTCTTCTCTTTGCAGATGATTGTGCACTCACTATAGCCTCTGAAACTGAGATGCAACAAAGTATGGATCAAATTCTCTGTTTCTTGGGCTAATTTTGAACTAATAATTAACATCAAGAAAACACTGATGTTCCATCAGCCAGCACCACACCATCCATATGTGGAATCAATGATTACAGCAAATGGAGAAGTTGTGAATACTGTGGACAAGTTCACTTACCTTGGCTGTATCTTTCCAGGGAGATACACATTGCCAATGAGGTTGACACTCACATTGCCAGAGCTGGCTCAGTATTTGGGAGACTCCAAAAGAAAGTATGTAAGAGAAGAGGTATTAGACTGACTACTAAACTGAATGCCTACAGAGCTGTTGTTCTGACTTCATTGCTATATGCCTGTGAAACTTGGACAGTCTACTGGTGCTATGTCAGGAAACTGAATTGCTTCCATTTTAATTGTCAGATCACTTGGCAGGAGAAGATACCAGACACTTGGTCCTTTCTCGAATTAAATTGCCTAGCATTCCAATATTATCAGAGAATGCAACTACAATGGGCTAGACGCATTGTTAGAATGTCAAACATATGCTTGCCAAAAAAAACTATTTTATGGAGAACTCATGCAAGGCAAATGCTCACAAGGGGATCAGAAGAAGTGATGCTGAGCCATCCTGAATGACTTATTGAAGAACTTTAGAATTGACTGCACAGCATGGGAGACACTGGCACAGGACCACCCAGCATGGTGTACCCTCATCAATGAAGATGCTGTACTCTATGAGAAAGGCAGAATTGAAACAGCTCAAAGGAAACATGACATCCATAAGTTTAGACTATCCACCCCAGGTGTTCACATGGACTATTTGTGCCCAATTTGTGGTAGAACATTCTGAGCTCATATTGGTCTGATCAGTCACAGTAGGATATATTATAATTTATAATTTATAAATATATTATATTATATTTATATATTTTATAATTTATAATTATAATCTCAAGCATAGTGATATTATTTTGCTCTTCTTCCATAAGGAAGAATAAGAACTAACCAACCATCTAACCAACTAGTTTAGATGAGAGAGAGATTAAAGTATCATCCAGTCACTCCTACCTCCTTTTTTTTGTACAGATGTTTACTTGTACATTGTGTGAGATAATTATTCTGATCATGTGAGATAATGTTCCTTAATCTTTATTTTCTTTCTCTTCTCTTTCCATTCTTCTCTTAAGATGAAGAGACAAAAAATTATTCCTATTCCTTATCTAATCAGACTCCCTTTCTGACTCCTGATGAAGACAGGGTTGTGAAGGGGACACATGTATCATCTTATAATTTATATTTGGATGTATGTAGTTTATCCTTTTTTAGCTCCTTATAATTGTTCATTCATGTTTGTCTTTTAGGTGTCTTTTTTTTTTAAGTTTTTGCAAGGCAATGGGGTTAAAGTGGCTTGGCCAAGGCCACACAGCTAGGTAATTATTAAGTGTCTCAGGTCAGATTTGAACTCAGGTACTCCTGACTCCAGGGCCGGTGCTCTATTTACTGAGCCACCTAGCCGCCCCTTTTAGGTGTCTTTTAACAATTGTGTTTGAACTTCAAAACTTCTATTCAGTTCTTATCTTTTCATCAGGAAGGCCTGGAAGATCTCTATTTCACTAAAAATCCATTCACCCTATTTTCCAGAGGATTGGCTCTACATTAGCCAAGTAATCCTCTGGAAGGGACAGTAAACTTCCAGATCGATTCCTACTTCTGTACTGGATATGACTTCCCATGAAACCTCATGGAAGATGTAATGAAGTCTGGCTGGTTAAAAAATGAGCTAATGACTCACTGGACTGGGCATTTGCTGGATAAATTATTCTGGATCATAATCCTATATCCTCTGTATTTTCGAATATCTTATTTCAAACTCTCTTTTCTTTAAAGCGATGACTGCTAAGTCATGTATTAATACTGATTTCAACTCCCTGGGAATTGAAACCTTCCTTTCTGGCAGCTTGGAACATTTATTCTTTGACCTGGAAATTGGGATTTTGCTTATAATGTTTTTAGGAGTTTTCACTTGGGGATTTCTTTTCGGAGGTGACCTGTGGATTCTTTCTATTTCAATTTTGCTCTTTAGTTCTGAGAGATCTGGACAGTTTTCCTTTAAGATTTTTTGAAATATGTCTAGGCTTTTATTTTGATCATCATGTTCACGTAGTCCAATGAGTCTTAAAATGTTCTCTCCTCAAGTTCTTATCTAGGTCAGTTGTCTTGCTATGAAATACATTTTCTTGTATCTTTTTAAGTCTTTTGGCTTTGTATGTCAATACTGGCTTTGTGTTATATTGACTGTCTCATACTTATTTGTCTCTTACTCCAATCTAATTTTCATGAAATTTGTTAATATTGCAAGGTTTTTGTACCTTATGTGTTAACCTCTTAATTTCCAATTTTTTTATAGCTCTCATTTCTTTTCCATTTTCCCCCAACACTGTTACTTCACTTACAAAAACATTTTTGGAACTCTATTTAAAAATTCTTGCTTCATCTTTCTTGCAATTCTAGTTGAATTTGTGCTCAAGCTATGTTTTGCATTGAGGTATTTTTTTTGGAGTCTTTCTCGTCTGGATTTTATCTTGAGTGTCCTTGTCACCATAATTGCTTTATATGGTAGGATTCTTTGTTTGCTTAGTCTTCTTTACTATGGACTTGATGTTTGATCAAGGTTTTGTGTACTTCTGGAGGAAAGGTTTGGGCTGGTTTTGTTGCTAATTTCTTGGGAAGCATTTTGTTATTCCAGGATCTCAAGGATGCCTCAGGTTTAGACTCAAGACCTACAAGCTTTCAGCCTTCCAGGGCAAAGTGTGATAGCTCCTCCTTTGGTCTGATCTTTGCAAGTACTTGACCTGAGTTTAGGTCTGAGCAACAGTAAATTGTTGCATGACTTCACACATATAATTGATATCAGATTGTTTGCCTTTTCAAGGAGGAAAGAGGAGAAGGAGGGGCAGTATTTGGAATTTTAATTTTTAAATTTTTAAAAATTAAATTTTTATATGTAATTGGGAAATTCTTAATGAAATAAATATAAAAATAAAAATAAACATCCTATTACTAGACTCAATAATTATAAGTAAGCTGAGTAGATCTCCTGGCCCAGAGTGACAGAACTGTGGATTCCCCTTTGTATGGAATTCCTGCCCTGATTATTTTTCTGTAGGTTTCAGATTGGTTTCGAAGCTATAAAAGAAAGCCCATTCTACCACTGGAGTCTGAGACATACTGCTATGAAATGACTTTTTAGCATCTTTAAAATGCTTTTTATTTTGATGTTTTAAGCATCGATTTATTGAAAGTAGAACAGTAATTATCAGACAATGCTACTCATTTGAGTGATTGTCAATTCAAGTTGCTGATTCTTTTTTTTAAATAAGCATTTCTTCTGTATAAATGAAATAAAATGAGCTTCATACCTGATTTATGTTGTACCTTGAATACATTTTAACTTACGATTTTTTGGAAAGACTCTATGCATTAGCCAAATCTAAACTTTAAGTGATTTTCACCAGAGCCAAAGTATGAGAAAAAGATCTGGACATCTCTTTAGGGGACAGGATGCTATGGATTTATATCTGTGGATGTAGACTTTGTGTCTCTTTTTAAGCCAGAACCCAGACAAGTTGGACCTGGTAACAATTTAAAATTGTTACATGTATTTATTTTCCCAAATAGAAGGCGTTAAATAGCAGGGGATGGCTAAATCTTGTATCCTTGTTGTCCATTAAATAGTAAGCATAGAAAGCTTACATAGTAACTAGAAAGTGATATAGTAAACACAATAAATGCTTATTGAGTAAATAAATTAATGCTTTAATTCATAATGGAGTTATCCTCGTTTATAAAGTATGTTGTAAAGGGAATTCTTATTTGGTTACAGGATGGATAAGATAGCTCTGAGGTTGCTTCTAATTTTAAGATTCTCAGGGCGGCTAAGTGGCGTAGTGGATAGAGCACCGGCTTTGGAGTCAGGAGTATGTGAGTTCAAATCAGGTCTCAGACACTTAATAATTACCTAGCTGTGTGGCCTTGGTCAAGCCACTTAACCCCATTTGCCTTGCAAAAACCTAAAAACAAACAAACTAATTTTGAGATTCTGTGATGATCCAAAGCATATCTTTTTTTTTTGGCAATGCAATAGGGTTAAGTGACTGGCCCAAGGTCACACAGCTAGGTGATTATTAAGTGTCTGAGGCTGGATTTGAACTCAGATCCTCCTGACTCCAGGGCTGGTGCTCTATCCACTGTGCCGCCTAGCTGCCCCTATCCAAAGTTTGTATTAAGGAAGATGAATTTGGCAGTGATAAATCTGGCAGGCTGAAGTAGAAAGGCTGAAGACAGAAGGATCAGACCATTGAATTAGTCTAGGTATGAAGAAATGAGGGACTTAATAGGGTGATAGCATTCATTTAACTGTTAACAATGTTTGACTGAATGAAATCACTTACTCTGTACAATGCCTAGTCTTCATGGCAGAAATAATTTTGGTTCTATATAATAATGATGATAAGAAGAATAAGAATAGCTAACATATTTATACTGATTTAAGTTTATAAAATACTTTTAAAATATCATATTGTTTTCCCAACAATCCTGTGAGGTAAGTACTACCATTATCTAGATTTCATGGGTGAGGAAACTGGAAGACATAAGGTTAAGTGACTGGTATAGCATGACAAAGTTAGTCTGGATTTGAATTCAGAACATTCTGATTCCAGGGCCAGCACTCTAATCACTATGCCACCTAATTGAATTGTGATATCTCCTCCCATGATAGAATTGGATGATGGTGCCTATGAAGAGGCATATTTCCCACTTGTTGGTTCTTCAATATCACAGAATAATTATTGATACCACATTCTCCACTTTACTTGAAGATCATACAACTATTAGTTGTGCAATGAGATTTTCTTTTAAGAGTTCAAGCCCCTAACCGAATACCTTCTGTGGGGTGGGGGTGGGGGGAGGGAAGCAAGAATAGGGGGGAAATTGTAAAACTCAAAATAAAATATTTATAAAAAAAGTTCAGGTCCCTTATTTTTCAGATTCTTTCAAAGCCAAAGCATCTGTAAAAACTGTGGCAAGGGAAAAAAAAAGCTCAGTACAACTACAGAGAGTATTTATCAATCATAAAAATACAATATTTAATAGATATATATTTTTAAAGGCAGTTTTCATTTTATTCTTCCTTTGACATAGTTAGTAATGGGAAAAAATAACTTGTTTACCACAGAACTTCCTAAATCATTTCAATTCAATAATAACAAACATTTATTAAGTGCTTATTATAGACAAGTCAATGTGATATTCAATTTAATCACAAGAATGCTATTTATTTTAGTCATACAATGTCCCACCCAGAGAAAGGAAATCTCAAACGCAAAAAATAAAAACCAAATCCCAAAGGCCTGGAAGAATACAATATTGTACTGACTTGGCAGAAAGTTATACATTCCCCTTTCAGAGTTTTAATCTCCAGTAAAAATTTTGACCATTAAGCTAACTTTAAGAGCCCATTTCCTGTAAGACTGCAGTCTGGTGAGTCATTAACTCATTTTTTAACCAGCCAGACTTCATTACGTCTTCCATAAGGTTTCATGGGAGGGTCATATCCAGCACAGAAGTAGGAATCAGTCTGGTAGTTTACTGTCCCTTCCAGGGCTGAGCGTAGCTGGGCTGCTTGTGACACATAATCAACTTCTTTCGCATAACCACCAAACTGCCTGTGGGAGGAAAATGATGAGACTAGGTTAAGAAATGGCATTTCCCATCTCTGACAACCAAGGGAGGAGGGATCTAGGCTCATGCTTTGCTATTTTTTTTCAGAAAAATATGGGACATGAACCTCCCAAAATTCTATAGGAAGCTGTCAGGATTTTTTGTCAGGGTCTTGGTTGAACTCACTGATCAGTCTCCTTTTAGACTTCTAGCTCATCTCTTCTTCCTTCTCTGCCTCTTTTCCCCAGCCAGCTATATATATACTAAGTAAAGAGAAACAGCTGAGGGAAGTGAACCTAGAACTGTAATGTCTACAGGACCAAATTATCCCTTTTATTATATGTGGGAACTTAACAGCTAAGATTTCTTTCACCATTAGCTCTAGAATCATGGATTAACATCTGGCAGGGACCTTGGGGTCATTTGTTCAATCACCTAGGTTTATAGATGGTAATTCATTTCTTTTAAAAAAGAACCTATGCAATTTGAATATAGTCATTAATTAAGGTTCTATAGATGCTTTAGAGTACACTCTCCATAAAGAATGAGGAAAATAATTTATACTAATGCCTCATACAAGGACATTTCCTGAATTGGTTTTGTGACCAAAATATTAGGAAAATAAGGTAAGTTGAAACCTTCCCTTTCTGATTATTACTGCTCTTTACCCATCTCCTATTTTAAATTCTTTCCACTGACCTAAGTTTATCATATCAGCTGTAAGATTCTGCCTACTTCTGAACAACTCTCAAAGGAATAAGGAGAAATTTGTATTTCTGATGAGTTTTTAATGACTCAAAAATCCATTCACACTGAGCAAATTCTAGACAGATGCATTATTTTTGGTGGAGTTCATGCTTGCCCTTTTACAAGTAGTTAGTCATTTTTGTAAGAACTCAACAATTTGATTATGGGGCATATGAAAACACTCAATATTTCATCATTAAGGGAATTCATTATTTTAACATGATTGGTAATCTTGGAATATAGTCTCTGAGAAATTAGATTGTGAGTGACCCAAGGAGCAATGGAAAGATGTATAGTGAATGTAAGTGACTATAGTATATTTCTAAGGATGACCCACATTCATGTCATCACTGAGGAAATACAGAATCAGAAAATAAGACAGGTTGTTAACAAGTGAGGGATGGATAGCTCAATTTACTCTTTTTTTTTTTTTTAGGATTTTGCAAGGCAAATGGGGTTAAGTGGCTTACCCAAGGCCACACAACTAGGTAATTATTAAGTGTCTGAGGTCACATTTGAACTCAGGTACTCCTGACTCCAGGGCTGGTGCTCTATCCACTGCACCACCTAGCTGCCCCTCAATTTACTCTTAAAATGGAAAAAGGCTTAGAGCAGGGGGTTATTAATCTGGGCTCCACAGATTTCAAATGGCCTTGAATCTGAATCAGAAAAAAATTTATATTTTTATTTACACTAACTTCTAACTGAAAAGGAATAGACTAGATGACCAGGAATGTTTCTTCTACTCCTAAATATATGATCCTATTGGGTAAAATGCCATTCATCCTCAAAGGAGAGAATATCCATATCCAGTGGCATATATATGTATATAATTAAGATGATTTCCCCTTCAGTGAAGAGAAGGCAAATACAAGAAATGTAGTGGTTGAGGAGCAAGTTGATATTCATATTTATTTATGAAATAAGATGAGAAAAATGAGCCTAAATGGTTTAGGTGGTTCTTAAGGGAGAGTACACTAACCCAAAGTTAATGTAAAACACTGGAAATACTGTACCAACAATCACACCAACAATTCAAAGCTGGATAAGACTTCAAAGGACATCTAGTTCAAAGGATGCCTGATGGTTCACATTCTCTAAGATATCTGAAAAACAGCTGCTCAGGTTCTATCTGAACACTTTCAGCCATGGATAAACTCATATCATATTGGGGTAGCTAAGTGGCACAGGGGATAAAGCACTGGCCTTCGAGTCAGAAGGACAGGAGTTTGAATCTGGCCTCAGACATTTGACTCTTACTAGCTGTGTGACCTTGGGCAAGTCACTTAACTTTGCAGTTGTCCTGATTCATATCTGGTCACTGGACCCAGATGGCTGTAGAGGAGAAAGTGAGGCTGGTGACTTAGCACAACACCCCCTTGCTCAAATCCAATTTATGTGCTTGTCATGGCATCACCTCCATGAGGTTGTGGTCTTTTTCAAAAATAAAGGACAAACATTATGAGAAACTCAATTGATTTCCAGATAGCCCTAATTTTTAGAAAGTCCTTCCTTATATTAAGCTGAAATAAACTCTCAGAAACTAGCCCCCAATGGTCCAAATCTCTAGATTCAAGCCTTTTCCACTTAGAAGAATTCAATTCCTCTTAGCAAGGTCTTCAAGAACTCAAATTTACCTTTATTCTCTGAAGAAATATCAGAGAAGAATTTTGGTGGAGAATTTTTTAAAAAATGCTATTTATTATTATGAAGTTGATTTAAAATATAATTTTTATAACATAGTAAACTCATGTTCACAAAAAATACCATCTAGTAATTATCAATTAACATATATATCTATATATTAACATATATCTATATATTAACATATATATCTATATATTAACATATATATCTATATATCAATTGTCAAGCATTTATATGCTTAATGATCAAAGCAGAATGTGATAAAATCCAGATAGAAAGGAAATTATTTAAACATTTCAACAACAATCATTTCTGGCTCTGATTTTTCCTCACTGAACAGCTTCTTGGAATTTACATGTTAGGATTCTCATAGCCATATTATGAACATGTTATCAATAGGACTTTTAAAATTTGTCTCTGGGCTGGATATTGTTTGCATAAATAAAGGATCCACAATTTTATTCCACCACAATGCAGAAATTTCCTCAGCTACCTCAGATCCCACTTCTCTATAATTTAGAAACTAAGTCTTATGGAAGTATTTAAGTCTTATAGATGTTAAAAGATTTGCCCAGGGTCACACAGTTGCTAAGTATCAAAAGCATGATGTGAACTCAGGTCTTCCTGTCTCTAAGTTTAGCAAAGCAGGCTACCTCTCCTTAAGAATGTAGAAATTCCTTATGACTCCACTTCACAAGCATGCTATCTACTAATTGCTAACCAACAAAAAGCCCTGCTCCTTACAATACTGGCTTCCAAATGCAATCCAGCAATCCTTGAAAGCAGCAGGAAGTTGCATAAACATCATTCAGTACTTGTACATGAAAGAAGACCCACTTGTGCTACTGACTCAGCTTATGATGATCTTGTACAAGTAATTTTACCCCTTTCTGCCTCAGCTTCCAGTGTGTAAAATGGGAATAATAGAGCACCTGCTTTTTTTCCTAATTAGTGAAGATGTTTTGAGAATAAATTAGATAATGCCTATAAAGTTCTTTGAATTCCTAAAAAAAATCTACATAAGTATATACATATATAAATCACAGGGTATTATTATCGATGCCTGGTTAACAAGTCTATAAATCTCCTTCAAAGATGTTCTCATGGGTCATTCTACTTCCCTTGAGCCAATGTCATAATCCAATGTGAGTAACAAATAAATCAGTGACCAAGGAAACTAAGGAAGAACATACAAGTCATAGATTTTGGAAACACAAAAGCTAAATGATTGACTAAAAAGAGAAAGTTAAGACAAGTATTGCTGAGATACAAAAAGAGAAAAGTGACAATAATTAGAGGAAGTTATAGGTCAATGGCTGTAAGAACCAAGGAGAGGAGTAAAAAAAAAAAGCTAAAAAAAGAGAAATGTAATGGAGATAGCATGACACAATGGAAAGGAAATTGAACTGAGAGTTAGAAAACTTTGACTCAAATCCCAAACCTTGTTGAAATTGCAACCCTAATACTTCCTACTTGTGTATCCTTGAGTGAATTGGGCTAGGTGATCTCTCAGATCCCTTCATTTTCTGAATCTGTGATCCCAAGTTTCTTTAACTATGCTTCTTTAAATCAACCAGTCCAATGCTAATTCTTCATATATATATATAAAATCAAGAAATTTTTATTTTTACCCACTCTGTAACAAGGCTGTAACAAGGCACAATAACCAAAAAAAAAAGTACAAGATTTCATACCTCTCCTCATGGAACATTCAATTTAGTTAGGAGGTTAAAGTGATTCCATGATTAAATGTCAAAAGAACTGGAACAGACATAATAGGATTATTGAAAGGTTTATATCACTGTGGGCCATAGTAGTCAGGAAAGTCTTCATGGGAGAAGTAATAGTGCTTGTCCTTCATTTTTGATGAAGACCATGACATCAGGGAGGTGATGCCATGACAAGCACATGAACTGGATTTGAGTGAGGAGGATGCTTTGCTAAGTCACCAGCCTCATTTTCTCCTCCAGAACTATCTGGGTCCAGTGGTCAGATATGAATCAGGACAATGACTGGAGATGGTCCTGAATTTGAAGTGTTCAGGGTTAAGTAACTTGCTAGTAAGCTAGTAAGTGTCAAAGGCTGGATTTGATCTCCCATCCTCCTGTTTCCAAAGTCAGACCTCTATCTAGTTTTTTTATTCAAAAAAAGGGATTACGAATTAATGGGAGGGGGCGGCTAGGTGGCGTAGTGGATAAAGCACCAGCCCCGGAGTCAGGAGTACCTGGGTTCAAATCCAGTCTCAGACACTTAATAATTACCTAGCTGTGTGGCCTTGGGCAAGCCACTTAACCCCGTTTGCCTTGCAAAAACATAAAAAAAAGAATTAATGGGAAGGATGGAGCTAAAATGGCAGTGTGAAACTAGCATGCTCCTAGAGTTTTTCCCTATTCAATGTTAAATGAAGCCTCTACACAGACATTAAAACTACAGATCCCATCAAAAAAAAATCAAAACAAGTTTTCAACTGTAGACACCATGGTGGATCTTCAGGGAAAGTCTGTCTCTTCAGGGGAAAGGGAAAGTAAAGCCAGCTAGATTGGAGAGGGGGTAAGTCATTCAGAGGCTTATATTTGTGTGCAATACAGATCCTGCCAACTAGACAACAGCACAGTTCCTGGCAGCTAGATAGCAAGCCATCAGGGAGGATTCTATCCCCAGATGATATCTGAATCCTAGGAACACTGGGGCAAAAGACAGGACTGGATTAGGAATAAACCACTGCATAGGCAGAGCCTAGACATAAAGGAGGAAACAAACCTATGCCTAGCAAATGCTGGACTGCTTAGTCAACATATTGGCTAGGAATAAACCAGGAATCAGACACAAGTTCCTGCACAGAAAAGCTTAGGACTATATTCCCAATATCCCAGGAACAGAGCTCAGCAATCAAAATGAGCAAAAAAAAAAATAAAATAAAAGAGCACTAAACATAGAAAACTACTATGCAGACAGAGATGCCATCTCAGAAGAGGAAAGCCATGACAAATTTCCTACATGGGAGGTCTCAAAGTAGTCTATGAATTGAACTCAAATCCAAAACCTTACAGAAGAGCTTTAAAAAGAATTTAAAAACCAAAGAATCAGAGAAGAAGAAAAAATGGAAAAAAGAAATGGGAGCCATGCAGGAAATATATAGAAAATTGACCAAAGAAATCATCTCCTTTAAAAGTAAAATCAACTAAGTGGAAAAGGAATGCAGCTCATCTAAAAC
Source organism: Macrotis lagotis (assembly GCF_037893015.1). Taxonomy (NCBI): domain Eukaryota; kingdom Metazoa; phylum Chordata; class Mammalia; order Peramelemorphia; family Peramelidae; genus Macrotis; species Macrotis lagotis. Next base: position 204,367,357 of record NC_133664.1, on the reverse strand, counting down.
TCAGATCAACCAACTGGAAAGGGAACGCAGCTCAGCAAAAAGTAAAATTAATCAACTGGAAAAGGAAACATAAAAGCTAAAAATAAAACCCCCCAAATTAGAATTGGACAAGTAGAAACTAATGAGACACCAAGATTCTATCAAATAAAATCAAAAGGCTGAAAAAAATTGAAGAAATCATGAAATAACTTTTAGGAAAAACAAATGACCTGGAAAATATGAATGTTATGGAGTACTACTGTTTGATAAGAAACTATGAATGGCCAGACTCTAGAGACGCATGGAAAGAATTACAGGAACATAGGCTGAATGAAGGGAGCAGAACCAATAGAATATTATAGACATTAACAACATTGTGATTTGAACAGCTTTTACAGATGCAGATCCTTTGATCAGGTCAGAAAGCTAGGACAACCCTGGGAGACCTGTTATGGACAATGCCATCCATCTCCAGATGAAGAAAACAAAAGAAAACAAAATAAAAAAACAGACCATAGAATCTGAATGAACACTATGTTCACTTTTAAAAATTTTCTCATAATTTTCCTTCCTAAATCATGGATTTCTTTCTTTTTTCTTTGTCCTAATTCCTCATACAGAAAATGACCAAAATGTAAACATGCACAATGTTCACTAAACTTGAGGGGAGGGGTGGGAAGGATAGGTGGAAGAAAATTGTGTAACAAAAATATGCTTGTAGATTAATGTTGAAAAACTTTCATAACATGTAATTGGGAAAATAAAATATCAATTAAAAAGAATTAATAAGAGATAACTGAATAAGAAGTCATTACTAATCACATTGTTTTTGTTGACTACTAGAATGCCTTTCACTCATTTTGACTCATGACTTAGTCATTTACTGCAAATATACTAAATATATCCAAGTATAGTGAGAATATAACAGTGCATCTCCATATTGAAAATTGTTTTCTGTTTAAAAAATACCACCAAAAATAATGTCAAGAACAATGGATAGCTAAAACCTGTTATCTTCCAAGGAGACAGTTCAAGCTTGCTAACATTAAATTATCATCATTCCTGAATAGAACTGAGTTTGACTTTCAAGCCAAAGAGGATTCATACCTTCTATTAGTCATTTGATGTACATGGATGATGTCAACTTACATGGCTTCACTGAATAACAAATTAAGTAACTAATGTATCACATGGAAACTTTTTCCTGCAATAACAAAATGTCATTTGGACCCAGTTAGTATGAAGTTCTTAAATAAGGAAAGATTAGAGACTGCAGATTCTGAGTATGAATTGGGAGAGGTCACATAGAACCAATAAATAAAGGCAATACTTCCAAAGATCTGTTGGAGAATCTGAGGTCACAAAAAGCAAAATACAGAAATGATACTTGATAACAAAATGATGACAAAACAGAACTTGATGTCTCAAATGATTTTGAAAATGAGATGGGTACACTTAGATTGGAATTCCAAAAGACACTTTTTGAGTTTGATGCATAAATTTAACTAGTAGACTGATTATGCCCACAGATGAACAAAATTTTCAAACTTGGCACCTGAAAGAATATATTCTCTCATGATATTTGACAGAGTTGCTTGTTTACTGTGCACTGGTTTATGTTTCCTCACTTCGTTGTTATAATCTCACAGTGTTACAGACAATTGGGTGGCCTTTGAGAGAGTTATTACTTTCACTCCTACTAATTCAATATAACATTATGTTACAATATCATTATATTAATAGCCAATAATATAGTAACACTATGATGTTAACAATTATAACAATGGTGACAAATGGCAGAACTAAGACAACCTGGCAGTTTAGAAACTGAATTGAATCTCCCCCATTTCCCTAAGTTGTTCAATAGCACACATCAGGAATCTAGCTATTTAAATACAAATATCTAACATATATACTTTTCTTTGGTTGGTTGTTCTTAACTTTGTCATGAACACTTTCATAATCTTATGAAACCCATGGACTTCTCAGAATAATATTTAAAGATACAAAAAATGAAATATATAGGATTATAAAGGAAACGAATTATATTGAAATAAAAATACAATTATCCCCCCCCCCCACCTCATCCAAGTTCATAGGGGCTCTGACATCAGTTTGAGCACCTCTGCTTTAACAGAACTAGTAAATCTTCAGGAATCAGAGATCTGTATCAAAAATACCAAAATTTTTCCCTAACTGATGTCTTTTGCTCTTTATTTTTCTGTTGTGAGTAGAAATGAAATGGGTCAAGAAAATAAAGTCCCAAACTAAGAACTATACTTTAGAATAGAAAGTAAGGGTGATGGTACAGTATGTGTGTAGTCTATAAATGATCTTAGTCTTAGGATATTTACTGTTATATATCTGATAGAAACACATATGCTATGACCAAATCTTTTTTTAATTTAATGAGATTTAAATTTGAATAGCTCCTTCATCACAGCACTATTCATATGAAGAGTACTTCTAAAATTGTACAAAATAGATTAATAATGCTTATAAGTCAATATTCTCTCTATTATGAAGTCATAAATTAGAAAAATGACCTAAGGGTACAGTATTTTAGCACCGAAACCAGTCTATCATATAAATTACCCCCTCTTCAAAATAACAATTCTGCATCTCAGCCTTTGCATACAATTCTGCTTTTCACAGAAACTAGAAATAACATGCCTAGCCTGGTAGATAGGCACAGAACTCGGTTTTTCAGCACCTCCCAGTGGCTATTTGAAGAATTACACTGTGTGGTCAATCAACTCTCCATAAACTTGATTTTCCTTGGAAATTAGACTGAAATAATTTGGTGGAAGGTAAATATCATTTTGTTCCTTGTTTTACTTAAGAGAATTCCATTTTAATTTTTATTTGAACTCATATTTCTATATTTTTGGAGGACATCATTGGCAAGGTATCTTTACTCAGCCAAATAGACTCAAGATTTCTGTAGTGTTTATCCTTGTTGAATATTCTTCCCTGGCTATGGCTAAGCAAATATCCTTTTGTTTACTGTTTTGTTAACTGCTGAATTATCTACAAGTGTCTCGTTTCATTCCGAAATCTAACATAAACTTCCAGGGTTCTGGCCTGAGTCATGCCCATTCCAGACCCATGATTAATCGTATTTATACAGAAAGATATATTGTCTTATAACATTTATACATAATATGCATAAACTTACTTAATAGGCTTCCCATTCAAATTCAGGACATAAATAGGCACTATGCATTCTCCAACTATTTGGTTCTTCTTGTGAGAACTTTTAACCCAATTTTTGAATGGTCATGGATCTCCCTGAAGTGTTCTGGGGAATAGCTCATCTTCCATTATTATAGGCAATTCAATGATGTCCCTATAGGAAAATGATGTGATTTGGGGACCTTTAGGAGCTAGGTAAGAAGCATAGATGGGGGGGCGGAGCCAAGATGGCACATGAAGGGATCCAGTCTTAGGAGCTCTCTGATAAAACTCATAAGCTAAGGACTCTAACTAAACTTTCAAGAGACAGAACCCACAAAGGGACCCAGTGAGGCAGTTCTCCTACTCAAGGTAACCTGGAAAAGAGCACCCCGGGTAGGGGTCGGAGGGGCAGCCTGCCGGAGGGGTGGCCTCCCAGAGCGAAAGAACTTCAGCCTCCCTGAGGCAGCCCCAGGACCCTGGGAGCCGAGGCTCACAGCAGCGGGGGAGTCTCCTGAGCTGCACTCCGGGGAGCACAGGGCACAAAGTGGGGGAACAGCGGGGGACCTCTGCCAGAGCGAGCACGTGGAGCCCAGCCCTCAGGGCACACAGTGAGCAGCTTGGTCTTTTCCCAGCCCTGATCCAGGAAACAGAAACAGGCAGAGGCAGTAAGCAGGAGCCTCCAGGGCATGAGCCCATTGAGCTGAGGGAGGGGAGTGAAGAGAGACTGCTGAGCTCTGTCCTCTGCCTCTGGAACAGGACTCTGGGGCTCTGACCACATTCAGATCCTGATCGCAGTCTAGGCCCCCCTCCATAGAACAGCAGGGCCCCCCCACCTCAGCCCCGTGGTGGGGGGGGGTGCATATGGTCATTCACAGACCAGGAGGAAGGACAGAGCCTCATACACTGAGACCCTTGTGGGAGTGCCACAAAAGCTCAGGAAGCACCCCAAAACCAGGCCAAGGCTGGGAAAATGAGCAAGCAGAGAAACAAAAGGAAGACTATTGAAAAATATTTTGCAAATGATCCCAAGAAGGATCAAAATACTCAGTCTGAAGATGAGGGAGCACAGGCTCCTGCATCTAAAGACTACAAGAAAAACAGAAATTGGGCTCAGGCTATGAGAGAGCTCAAAAAAGACTGAAAATCAAATGAGGGAGTTGGAAGAAAAACTGGGAAAAGAAAGGAGAGAGATGCAGGAAAAACATGAAAATGAAGTCAGCAGCTTAGTCAAGGAAATCCAAAAAATTGCTGAAGAAAATAGCATGCTAAAAACCAGCTTAGGTCAAACGGATAAAACAGTTCAAAAAGTTATTGAGGAGAAGAATGCTTTAAAAAACAGATGGAAAAAGAGATAAGAGATAAGAAAACTCTCTGAGGAGAACAAATCCTTCAGACAAAGAATAGAATTCAGGGAGATTGATGAATTTACCAGAAATCAGGAATCAATACTTCAAAACCAAAAAAGTGAAAAATTAGAAGAAAATGTGAAATATCTCATTGAAAAAACAACTGATATGGAAAACAGACTTAGGAAAGATAATTTAAAAACTATTGGAATACCTGAAAGTCATGATCAGGAAAAGAGCCTTGACATCATTTTCAAAGAATTACTACAGGAAAATTGCCCTGATATTCTAGAAGCAGAGGGCAAAATAGAAATGGAGAGAGTCCACTGATCCCCCCAAGAAAGAGACCCCAAAAAACCAACCCCTAGGAATATTATAGCCAAATTCCACAACTCCCAAGTCAAAGAGAAAATATTATAAGCAGCCAGAAGGACACAGTTCAAATATCGTGGAGCTGCAGTCAGGATCACACAGGACTTAGCAGCAACTACATTGGAAGCTAGTAGGGCTTGGAATACAATATACCGGAAGGCAAAAGAGCTTAGAATGCAGCCAAGAATGCACTACCCAGCAAGGCTGAATGTCCTCTTCCAGGGAAAAAGATGGATTTTCAATGGACCAGGGGAATTTCAAAGGTTCCTTTTGGAATGGCGAGAGCTGAACAGAAGGTTTGATCTTCAGATACAGGACTCAGGTGAAGCATGGAGATTGGAGGAGAGGGGGGAAATATGAGGGACTTAATGAGGATGAACTGCATGTATAGAAAAATGATACTGATAATATTCATATGAAACTTCTCAGTTAATAGAGCAGGTAGAGGGAGCTTTTATAGTTGAAGCACAGGAGAAAGCTAAATTCGAAGATAAAATACGGTGTAAAAATGGAGTCGATAGAAAAAAAGGGAAATGGAATGGGAGAAAGAAAAAGGAGAGGGGGAATAGTCCAAGATATTTCACATAATAAGATTTTTTTTAATACAATGAGCTATTGCAATGATATGGAAGGGGGGAGGCAAGGGGGAATGAGGGAACCTTTGCTTTCATCAGAGATGGCTAGGAGAGGAAACAGCATATATACTCAATGGGGTATAGACATCTGGAGTAAGAAGGAGGGGGGAGCAGGGAGAAGGGGTGGGGATGTGAATAAAGGAGGAGAAGATGGACCATGGGGGGAGACTGGTCAGATACAACACATTTTCTTTTTTACTTCTTGCAAGGGGCTGGGATTGGAAGGACTGCCCAGGACCATAGGGCTAGGTGGATTCTGGGCCTAAGGGGTGGTATGGGGGCTCAGGGCTTCTTGGCCCCAGGACCAGGGATCTGTCTGCTGCACCACTCAGCAACCCTACAGCAGAGTCAGAGTGAAAGGAGAGAGAAAATATAGTACAAGGTAGTGGAGAAATAAGAAAGGAGGGAGTTGCGATCAGCAATGGCAACGGTGGAAAAATATGGAAGTAACTTTTGTGATGGACTTATCATAAAGAATGTGATCCACCCATGACAGAGTTGTTGGTGTTGGAACAAAGACTGAAGCACATTTTTTGTTATGATTATTTGGGGGAGGGTGCAGGGCAAGTGGGGCTGGGTGGCCTGCCTGGGGTCACATAGCAGGGTGATCTTTGGGTGACTGGGGCCAGGTTTGGACCCAGGTGCTCCTGCCAATGCTCTGTCTGCCACCCAGCCACCCCTACTATTATTACTATTTTATTTTATTTGGGGTCTTTTTTTTTCTTTTTCTTCTTTTTTGGTTTTTGCAGGGCAGTGGGGATTGGGTGGCTTGCGTGTCACATGGCTGGGTGATTGTTGGGTCTACGGGGCTGGATGTGGGCTCGGGTGCTTGTGGCTCCAGGGCTGGTGCTTCGTCCATTGTACCACCTGGCCATACCTACAATTATTACTATTTTTTTAATTTTAATTTTTTTTCTCTCCCCTTTACTTTTTTTGCCCAAGCAAGTCTATCTATATTCATGGGGGGGGGTATTTTGTTTACTTGTAAACAAGAATATTTTATTAATGTAAAAAATTGTACAAAATGAGAATAAAAATAAATTTTAAAAAAGGGGGAAAAAAAGAAGCATAGATCAGTGTTAAAACTAAAATTAACAATTCTGGAGCCAAGGACAAGCAGTATACAATGCCAACAGGAGAATCATTCCAAAACACTTGAATCAACTTTGAAATGATCACTGTTACTCTTACTTGCCACCTTGCGTATTTTTTAAAAATTTAATCAGTTCTCATCTCCTTTAACCTTTCTGAAGCATCTGACATGATTTAAAAGCCTCTGCTCCTGGATACTCTTTCCTCTAAATTTTCTGGACAATGCTTTAGTCTCCTTTGCTGGATCACCTATATACTAGGCCCCTAACAGTGATCATACAGATTTGTCCTGCTTACTCTGTGAGTATGATCTCATCAGCTTTTGTAGGCTAGATTATCATCTCTATGCAGATGAATTCCAGCTAAATATCCAGTCACACCATCTTTCTTGAACATTTTCAAATGGAATGTCCCACAAGCATTTTAAGCTCAAAAAATCCAAAACAAAATTCATTATTTTCTATCTCAAACCTACCGTTCTGGAACAACTAGGTAGATAGAGCATTGACCCTGGAGTCAGGAGGGACCTGAGTTCAAATCTGACCTCAGAGACTTGATACTTACTAGCTGTGACCTTGGGCAAGTCACTTAACCCCATTGCCCTATAGCATACAATAAAAACAAAATCATCAAAAACAAAATTTATCTGTCTCCTGAACTTCCAATTTTTTTTTTAGTTTTTTCAAGGCAGTAGGATGAAGTGGCTTGCCCAAAGCCACACAGCTAGGTAATTATTAAACATCTGAGGCCAAATTTGAACTCAGGTACTCCTGACTCCAGGGCCAGTGCTCTATCCACTGGGCCACTAGACACCCCTATAAACTTCAAAATTTCTAATGAGGGCTATATTCACCTTTATCTAATCAGTTACCAAGGCTTATTGATTAGAATTAACTTATCTCACATTTTTATGATTCTCTGCTCTCATAGAATTACCACCCTAGTTCAAGTCCTTGTTATTCTTGACTGGATTACTGAAAAATTCTTTGAATACAGTACCCTCTCTCTACTTTGCCTTTTTCCAGTTTAGCCTCCAAAGCTATCAAAGTGATATTCCTAAAACAGAAGTTCAATTCTTACTCAAAAATGTCTAGTGACTCCTTATTAGCCTCTAGGATTCAAAACTAGAGATTTTGAGGTATAGATACAAAAATTAAAAATAAAGGAAATATGAAGAAAGACAGCAACTATAACCAGAGAAAGAACTGATCAAGATATATATATATATATATTATATATTATACATATATAATCTCTCTCTATATATATGTATATATACATACATATATATATATATATATATATATATATATATATATATATACACCTATTTGTGTCTAATGGCAGCCAAATCTCTAGGACAGGAGGGGGAGGGAAGAAAAAAGGGAAAAAAAGAAATTTATATAACTTTGTTGTCTATTTGGAAGGAGTAGCAAGCTGAACATAGAAAATTTGCAGTTTCATATGCCATCATCTTTTCATTGTACTGTTATGGAAATGTTTGTTTTGTTTCATGAAATGAAAACAAAATAAATTTTAAAAAATAAAATTTATATTCCCAATGAATACAAAATTTTTCAATTGAAATCTAAATTCCTCCCCAACCCCAATATACCATTCCAGTTTTATTATAAACATGATTCCCTTTTGCAAACTTTTTAGCCCAGCTAGCTGTGCTTCTTGCTGCTCCTTGAACATTATAGTTCATCTCTTACCACTGTCCCTGATGCTCTCAGGTCTCTCTCTCCTTTCCCTATCAGTTATCCCTAGTGTCGTTCCTCTTGTAGGGATATGTGGTTAGGAGAGGCAGAAGAGTAGCAGTCAGTACATCTGCCTCACTGAAGGGTATGTATGCTACCTTCATTAGGCTCATACAGTGCAAATCCTGATTCTGATACTGTTCATGCATCTCCAGTTATGGACCCGACCCCACCCCACCCTACATCAGTGCTTGATGGAGAGATTATGGACTAGAGGTTCCAAATGAGGCATACAATTTTAGAGAAAGTCAATGTGCTATTTTTAGATAGCTAGTTAGCTGAGTGGGTAAGAGTGCTTAACCTGGACTGAGGAAGACTCATCTTTGTGATTTCAAATCCGATCTCATATATTTACTGTGTGACCTGGGCAAATCACTTAACCATGCTTACTTCACTTCCTCAGCTGTAAAATGAGTTGGAGAAGGAAATGGCAAACATTGTAGTATCTTTGCCATAAAATGACAAATGGGGCCACAGAGGGTCTGACATGACTGAACAATAACAAATCTGCTATTTTCTTTTGACTTGACTCTGCTTACTTGTTTGTAGGATTAAAGGGTAGTAGTGATAGAGGTTCAAAAAAGAAAGGAAAAAAGCATATAGCACAAATATATAAAAGAAAACAAATAGTTTAGAGGGAATGAACAAATGGAAATTTTACTACCTTGCTATACTTAATATATACTTCAGAAAAGTAAACTGTATATGCAAGGGAAGTTCCTGATTTCAGATTAAAATCTTTCTTGTTCCCTTTTTAAAATTCATAATGAAAAATAAAACAAACCAAAAAAAAAGCATCCCTATCTTCTTCAAAGTTTATCTCATGTGCCACTTTCTACAAAACCTTTTTCTTATTCTTCCAGGTCCTAGTTACAGTCTACAAAATTATCTTATATTTATTGATTAGAATTAACTTATCTCATATTTTTATGATTCTCTGCTCTCATAGAATTACCACCCTAGTTCAAGTCCTTGTTATTCTTGACTGGATTACTGAAAAATTCTTTGAATACAATACTCTCTCTCTACTTTGCCTTTTTCTACAAAAACCTTTTTCTTTCTACAAAACCTTTTTCTTATTCTTCTAGGTCCTAGTTAAAGTCTACAAAATTATCTTATATTCACTCAATGTGTCTCTTGTTTAAAGTTATTTTACCCAGTAGAACAAAAGCTTGAGGGGATAGTTCTATTTTTTTCTCTGTAGCCCCAGTAAATTTTGTATTTTATAATAAGAAAAGAATATAAGAAGTAATGAAAACAAATTCTTAGGAGAGAAAGGAGAATTCAAGACATTGTCCAGTGAGGGAGAATGAAGACTCTGGAGCATAAGCGTACACCCATATGAAGACATCTTTTACTTGGCTCAGGAAGGGGGTGCAGGAAGGCAGAACTGATGGGGGATGAAGCTAACTTCAGATGTGATATCCAGGAGAGGAGCAGAAAGAGTACCATAGCTTCATAGTTTAAGTATTCTTGATAGCTAGTGTGTAAATTTGATTTTATATTGTTTAAAGGAGTAGAAATTCTATCAAAAACAGAAACATAGATAAAATGTTTCATAATATTTTAATATTATTTTAAAATTAAATTTCTTTGGCTTGGAGAAAAGGCTCTGATGGCCCTGGCTTTACCTTTAGTTCTTAAAAGGAAAAAGGTTGAAGTTGCAGGTTATATAATAAATCCTCATAAATCCTCAACTTTTCTATATATGTCTAGCAAGAAAGAGCAGGAAGAGCTAGAAAGAGAAATCCTATTCAAAGTAACCTTAGACAATATAAAATATTTGGGATTCTATTTGCCAAGACAGACTCAGAATCTTTTTGAAAACAATTATAAAACACTTCTCACACAAATTAAATCAGATTTAAATAACTGGGCAAATATCAACTGCTCATGGATAGGTAGAGCTAATATAATAAAAATGACAATTCTACCAAAACTAAACTATCTGTTTAGTGCCCTACCAATCATAATTCCAAAAAATCACTTTAATGAGTTAGAAAAAATTGTAAGTAAATTCATATGGAGAAATAAAAAGTCAAGAATTGCCAGGAGCTTAATGAAAAAAAGAGCAAATGAAGGTGGCTTAGCCCTACCTGATCTAAAATTATATTATAAAGGATCAGTCATCAAAACGGTTTGGTATTGGCTAAGAAATAGAGTGATGGACCAGTGGAATAGACTAGGTGTAAAAGCAGGAGATGATTATAGTAATCTGCTGTTTGATAAACCCAAAGAGTCTGGCCATTTGGGATAAAAACTCCCCCTTTGATAAAAATTGCTGGGATAATTGGAAGTTAGTATGGAAGAAACTTAGATTAGACCAACACCTCACACCCTTTACCAAGAGAAGATCCAAAATGGTTACAGGACATAGACATAAAAAACAATACTATAAGTAAATTAGAAGATCAAGGACTAGTCTACCTGTCAGATCTATGGAAAGGGGAGCAGTTTATGACTAAGGAAGAGTTGGAGAACATCACCAAAAACCAATTAGATGATTTCGATTACATTAAATTAAAAAGCTTTTGCACAGATAAAACCACTGTAACCAAGATCAAAAGAAATGTAGTAAATAGGGAAACAATCTTTACAGCTAATGATTCTAACAAAGGACTCATTTCTAAAATATACAGAGAACTGAGTCATATTTTTAAAACAAAAAGCCATTCCCCAATTGACAAATGGTCAAAGGATATGCAAAGGCAATTTACAGATGAGGAGATCAGAGCAATCCATAGCCATATGAAAAAATACTCTAAATCATTAATTATTAGAGAAATGCAAATTAAAGCTTCTCTGAGGTACCACCTCACTCCTCTCAGATTGGCCAATATGACCAGGAAGGATAATGATCATTGTTGGAAGGGTTGTGGGAAATCTGGGACACTATTACACTCTTGGTGGAGCTGTGAACTCATCCAACCCTTCTGGAGAGCTATTTGGAACTATGCCCAAAGGACAACAAAAATGTGCATACCCTTTGACCCAGCGATACCACTACTGGGTCTATACCCTGAAGAGATGATGAAAAAGGGTAAAAAAATTACTTGTACAAAAATATTTATAGCAGCCCTGTTTGTGGTGGCAAAGAATTGGAAATCAAGTAAATGTCCTTCAATTGGGGAATGGCTTAGCAAACTGTGGTATATGTATGTCATGGAACACTATTGTTCTATTAGAAACGAGGAGGGATGGGATTTCGGGGAAACCTGGAGGGATTTGCATGAACTGATGCTGAGTGAGATGAGCAGAACCAGAAAAACATTGTACACCCTAACAGCAATATGGGAGTGATGTTCAACCTTGAAGGACTTGCTCATTCCATCAGTGCAACAATTGGGAACAACTTTGGGCTGTCTGCAAAGGAGAGTGCCATCTGTATCCGGATAAGGAGCTGTGGAGTTTGAACAAAGTGCAAGGACTATTCCCTTTAATTTAGAAAAGAACAGATATCTTATTGTCTGATCTTGTTACCTCTTAGACTTCTCTTCCTTAAGGATATGATTTCTCTCTCATCACCCCCAATTTGGATCAAGGTACAACATGGAAACAAAGTAAATTCTGACAGAGTGCTTTCTGTGGCGGGTCGGGGGAGGGGGAGGGAAGCAAGATTGGGGCGAAAATTGTAAAACTCAAATAATATCTGTAATAAAAATATATTTAAAAAATAGGAAAAAGGTTGGACAGGAAAGAGGAACAAAGCATAGTATTAACCTCTACATAAAAACAACCCTCTCTTTGACCCAACCCCCACATATTGAAAAGAAAATGAAGTGATGTACAGACTGGAGCTTTTTGCTTCAATATATTCTTTATATGACCAGATCTTAAATTGGAAGAGAGAGATGATTACATTTTACAAAATTTTGCTAGGAATCTCTAGATATACTGACATGTATTTCAAAGTGCACTTATTCTCATGGAACACAAATGTCTCTGTGATAAACCCTAAAAAAAGATGGAAAGGCTCTTAAATCTCTAAATCTTTCCTGTTTAAATTTCCTTTATAGAGAGACCTCAGAACTTCCCTGTTAACTTCTTTGTTTTCATCAACTGCTTAACTTGGTTTTAACTCGATAAACATCATCCTAGGATATAGTATCCTCTAGAGGCCTCCCCCTCTTTCTTTTCAACTTCCTTTTGTGTTTTGTTTTCCCTCACTAGATTTTAATTATCTTGTGGCTTTCTTTTTCTTATTTGTATTCTCAGTGCTTAGCCTATAATAGACACTAAGGGAGATTTGTGATTATGTTTAAAAAGTTACTCAAAAAAAGTTTTTGACCCAGCAATGCCACCAATATTTTTTAAAAAATCAAGAAAAAAGAAATGTACAAAAATATTTACAGCAACTCTCTTTATAGAAGCAAAAGAACTGTAAGCAAATCATGGTATATGAAAATAATGGAATATTATTGTACCATAAGAAGTAACAAAATGGACAGATTCAGAGGAAGCCAGAAAGACCAATAGAACTGTGAAGATTAAAAAAAAACACAAGAATTAGTAGAAAGAGGAGAACATTTATTTGGTTCAAGGAAAAGGTGCGGGAGAGAAAACAAATGATTGTTAACTGAATATCTTTTATAAAAATAAAACATAGGAAATTATTTATTGGAGGAGGGGTAGAGCCAAGATGGCAAAGTATGGCAAGAACTTGTCTAAATTTTCCCAATTCAGCTTGAAACAACTATAAAATAATGCCTCAAAATGAATTCTGGAATGGCAGAAACAAAAAAAATGATAAAGTAAAATGATTTTTAGTCCCAAACAATTAGAGGAAGAAAGGTCTGTTTCACACACTGGAACATAGTCTAGTGTAGATAAAGTTTAGATAAGCCAGCAGCAGCTGAAATAATGAACAACTTTAGTAAAGTCACAGGATATAAATTGAACCCTCATAAATCATTAGAATTTCTATAATATTATTAACCAAATCCAGCAGCAAGAGATAGAAAGAGAAATTCCGTTTAAAGTAACTGTAGACTATATAAGATACCTGGAAGTATACCTGCCAAGACAAACTTGAGAACTATAAGAACACAATTACAAAATACTTTTTAAATACTATACAAAACAAAGTCAGTTCTAAACAACTGGGAACATATTAGTTGCTCATGGGTAGGCCAAGTCAATATAATAAAAAACAACAATTCTACTTAAATTAATTTTCTTGTTCAATGCCATACCAATCAAAGTACCAAAAATTTATTTTATAGAGCTAGAACAATATTAACAAAATTTATCTCAAAGAGCAAAAAGTCAAGGATATCAAGGGAATTAATGAAAAAAATTGTAAAGGAAAGTGGTATCAGATTTCAAACTATTATAAAGTGCAAAAATTATCAAAGCAATCTAGTACTAGCTAAGAAATAGAATGGTGGATCATTGAAAAAAATCAGAAATGCAATTCACAGTAGTAAATGACTGAAGTAATCTACTGTTTACTAAAATCAAAGACTCCAACTTCTGGAATAAGAACTCTTTATCTGACAAAAACTACTGGGAAAATTGGAAAATAGTATGACAGAAATTAGGCATAGATAGATCAAACCCTTACACTATATACCAAGATAAGGTCAAAATGTGTACATGATTTAGACATAAAGGATAATATCACAAACAAATTAGGAGAGCATGGAACAGTTTATCTGTCAGATTTATGGAGAAAGAATTTATGATCAAGCAAGAAATAGAGAGCCTTATGAAGTATAAAATGGATCATTTTGAATATATCAAATTGAAAAGTTTTTATACAAACAAAAGTAGTGTAACCAAGATTAGAAGGAAAGCAAAAGCTGGTAAAATTCTTTTATAGCAATTATCTCTGATAAAGGCCTCTCAAATATAGAGAATTGAGTCAAATTTGTAAGAATATAATTCTTTCCTCAATTAATAAATGATCAAAGGATATGGATAGACAGTTTTCAGATGAATAAACTAAAGCTATCTAGTCATATGAAGAAATGCTCTAAATCACTATTCATTAGAAAAATGCAAATTAAAATGACTCTGAGGAATCACCCTGTATCTATAAGATTAGCTAATATGGCAGAAAAAGAAAATGATTAATGTTGAAGTGGATGTAGAAAAATTGGGACATTAATGCACTGTTGGTGGAGTTATGAACTTATCCAAACCATTCTGAAGAGCAAATTGGAACTATGCCCAAAGGAGTATAAAACAGTCCTTTGCTTCAGAATACTACTATTAAAAACCTCCTATAGAGATTTTTTTTTCAATCCTTGAGGTTTATTTAATATGATTTACTTCCATTCTACATGACAAAAGTACAAACACAACATTATCTAAAATTCTACAAAGATACAAAACTCAACACAGAAATTTTTAGTATTGACTGTACAATAAAAGCCAAGAATGCAATTTACACTTTGCAAAATTAACCTGTTAGCTTTTCAAGGGGCCATAGTCTCAAAGGGTTGGCTTCTTGACGAGACAGCACCCAAGGACTTGCCCACAACCTGCTTACCAATTTCTGAGAGAGGTGGGCACTGATGTGTATAAAGAACCATTTATAACAACAAGTAAATGAGTGAAATGAAAAACCCTTCCCAGGGTTTTTTCGGCCCTGAAAAATCAGGAAAAAAAAAATCAAAGCAGCAGACTGATTTTTGGCCTAGTTTTTAGTAGGAGATAAAGTGGACATGAAATGAGCTCATGTCCTCTTTTCTTAAAGAACTGGCCTGGCCAAAAAGCAAGCATCAAGTCTTCACATCTGTCAAAAATTTATTTAGGGAGAAGGAAAAAAAAAAGCAAGCAACACTGCCACTTTGGGGTGGGCAGGGTTTCAGCATCTTGATTTTTTTCTTTGCCTGGTTTGGCTCTGCTGGTTTTCAGATTTTCTCAGAAGTTGGTAACAACTGAGCTTTCTGTTTGGGCCAGAAAAAAAGAGGAACTTTATTTAGGCTGCAATTCTGAACCTTCAATATTCCTATGAGCCAAAATCAGCCCTGAGAAACGAATCAAATTTGCTGTCTAGAAGCTTTCAAGGGTAAAGAGACATCCAATACATTAAACCTTTTCTAGCCAGTGCTTGCTTCCCATTTTTCTCTTCCCCAACCTCAGAACAAATGCTCCAATATTGTTTGTGTTCAATCATGTTTAAGTTACAAAGTGAGAATGGCTGCCTTGATTTATCGGGAAGAATTAGAGCTGGAGTGGCTGCGGTGGCGCCGACGGCCTGGGGAGCGGGATCTTCGGCGGACAGGAGATCTGCGTCTAGGGGAACGGGACCTTCTCCTCATACGTGGCGGTGATCGGCGCCACATCGGAGGTGGTGGCAACATCCTTCTGGGTGGGCTAAATCGTCTGGGTGGGGGTCTGGGCCAGGGGGCCAGCACTGCAGTGGCTGTCATCTCCTGACCATCAATCTGTCCTCCATCCATGTGCTTTAAGGCCTTTTCAGCCTCATCTGGATTTTCGAACTCCACGTATGCATAGCCATTAGATAGATGAGGATGCATCCTTTCCACAGGCATATCAATCATTTTAATTTTCCCATAAGTCGAAAATATTTCCATGATGTGATCCTTGGTCACATTCCGAGTAAGCCTTCCAATGTGTACTTTGGTAGGTTTAGGTGAAGGACTTCTCTTCCGTTCCTTTTCATCCCTTTTTGGTGGTTTTGATTTGGATCGGGAACGCCTCCTATTGTCATGCCTTCTTCGAGAGGGACTGGGAGATCCAGAGGAACTGCTGGAGCTGGAACTTGGGGAGGTACTAGAGCTTCCTGACCTGCTTGATGCAGAAGAAGAGCTGGACCCACTGCTAGAGCCAGTACTAGTACTAGAGCCAGAACTGGAAGTGGAACTGGAGCGAGACCTGGAGGTACTGCTACCACTGGAGGCACTGCGCCTTTTTCGAGCCTTGTCTCTACCACGATCTTTTTCACTTGATTCTTTGGTGGCCCCTTTATCTTTAGACCTGTCCTTTGATTTGTCATCAGTTCTATCTTTACGTTTGGTGGGAGAGGGAGCCCGAGTGCTGGACTTTTTATTATTTTCTTTGACTCCTAGCAAGCTCTTCTTTTTCATTCCTGATAAATCCATTCTCCCCTTCTTGAGGTGGTTCAAAGCAGTACTGGATAAGTACTCACTTATCTGAGCTCTCACTTCTAACTCCTTGATTCTGAGAACCAATCCCTAATCGAATTTACTCCATAGAGCAGCATCTTCCTAAGTCCCCCGCCTCTGCCGCCGTTCCTCCTCCCCTAGAGATTTTTTTAAAGGGAAAAGGACCTATTTGTGTGCAAAAATATTTAGAGTAACTCTTTTTATGGAGGCAAAGAATTGAAAATGGAAAGGATCATCAATTGGGGAATGGCTGAACAAGTTGTGGTATGTATACTATAAGAATTAATGAACAGAATACTCTCAGATAAACCTGGAAAGAATAACATGAGCTGATCGAAAGTGAAGTAAGCAGAACCAAGAAAACATTGTATACAGTATCAGCAATATTGTACAATGATTAACTGTGAATGATTTAAGCTATTCTTAGCAATACAATATCCAAGATAATTCCAAAGGACTGATGATGAAAAATGCTGGTCATCTCCAGGAAAAGAACATAGAGTCTGAATGTATAGCAAAGCAAAGTTTGGAACTCAAAATTTCAGAAAATGAATGCTAGAAAATATTTTCCATGTATTTGGGAAATTATAAATATTATTAGGTTTTTTTTTTTGCAAGGCAAACGGGGTTAAGTGGCTTGCCCAAGGCAACACAGCTAGGTAATTATTAAGTGTCTGAGACTGGATTTGAACCCAGGTACTGCTGACTCCAAGGCTGGTGCTTTATCCACTATGCCACCTAGCCGCCCCTTAAAATATAAATATTATTTAAAAATAACATTTCAGGAATTAAATTCTACTTTTCTCAGAAAAACATATTCTTACGTGGAATAAACGGTGATTCTTTCCCTTTCTTCTAACTCAATGCTTTTATCACTGGGAATTGGAGTATCAGCCTGAAACTGGTTCGGAATCCGGAACCAGACTTTTACTTTCTTCTGTAGAGAGCCATCCTCCTGTGGGAATACAGCAAAGGATATAGGGACAGTCATCCCCATCCCAACTCCTAAAAATGAAAAAAAAAAGCAAAGATATAGTCACAGAGTCAGATGCTAGTTTTAGTACCCAGGCCTATAATGGAGCTGAATATTAAAAACTGGTCCATAATAAACTGAATGATCATAACTAACTGTGTTAACATGCCAACATAGTCTCTTTTGATATTGAATATTTTAGGTATAAAATCCATACTGGATAGTACATTTGTAGAGTGTCTTCATGATAAAGAGAGCTAAAATAACATAGTGGATAGAAGGATGACCTTGGCATCGAGAAGAGTTGGAGTTGAAGTCCCACATATTACAGACCCAAGACACATGCCCATGAATACTTATTATCTTAATACTACAAACATCTCTCTAAGAACATATGTGATAGATGAGGAGCTAAACTGTGTCAGTGGAGGGTATTTCCATGCCAGAGCAGTAAAGTCATATAGATTGATAAGACTACAGATACATATACTCCCCTCCCAAAACAATGCCCCATAACCACCAAATGGTGCAATCTTATTGCCTAGTATGCATTTATATAGTTCTTGACAGTTTAGAAATGCTTTCAAATCTGTTATCTTATGCAGTGCTCAGAATGAGTATTTTTTATACATTTTACAGATGATGACAGAAACTTTAAATAATTTTCTCCAGGGTCCCACAGACAGAGAATCATCTTTGGACTTCTAGTAAAATATACCTTCCATTACAGGATAATCTCATTAAATGGAGTAAAGCATTTTTACAGCTTCCTACTCGTTAATGTAGTCTTCAAAATCTTTGGTTTTACCTTTTCATTTATAAGAGCAGTTAGAAGGAGCATATAGTGAGTGACAAGGCATAGGAGGGAGCTAAATGTAATGGTATAATATATTAGAAATATGGAGTCAATGTGTGATAAAGGAAAGTACTGGGAGAAAGGGAAAGAAGATGTAGAATTTTCAAAGATATTTCACAGAAAAGAGGCAAAAAAATAGCTTTTGCAATGGATTGGAAGGGGGAAGGTGAGGGGGGGGAAATGAGTGAGTCTTCATTCTCAACAGAAGTGGCTCAGAAGGCGGTTAGTTGGAGCAGTGGATAGAGCATTGGCCCTGGAGTCAGGAGTGCTGACCTCAGACACTTAATAATTACCTAGCTGTGTGGCCTTGGGCAAGACACTTAACCCCACTGCCTTGCAAAAAAAAAAGAAGTAGCTCAGATAAGAAATACCATACATATTCAGTAGGATATAGAAATCTATCTTCTACTAGAGAAAAATGAGAGGAATGGGATAAGGGGGTTGGGGGAGAGGAGGGAGGGAGTAGGTGATAGAAGAGAGGGAAGATCATGGGAGAGGGTAGTTAGATACAATACACTTCTGAAGAGGGACAGAGTGAAAGGAGAGAGAGAAGAGAATAAATGGGAGTGGGGAGGAATAGAATGAAGGGGAATATAGTTAACAATAGCAACTGTGGGAAAAGATATTGAAGCAACTTCTCTGAAGGACTTATGATAAAGAATGTAACCCTTCCCAGAGACAGAGCTTATCTGAACACAGCCTGAAATACACTTTTTTCTCTCTCATTTCATTTCTGTTGAGGTTTCTCTATCTTTTTTTTGGAGGTGGGGAGAAGGGTTTATATTTACTTTCAAAACAAGATTAATGTAATAATGTAAAAATAATTAAATAAATAAATGAAAATCTTTGATTTTATAAAACATCACTGAAATTGTAAATAATTTCTTAACCACAGTAGGCTAGTAAGACCTCTAGTAGCAACCCAAAAATTAAAATGATGCCCCTTTTTATCTTGTTTGATGACCCCAGTTTCTTAAACTTGCATAAAAGTTTAAGAAGTATTTCTCATCGTTGCAGAAGCCACAAAACCAAAAGGGACAGTTAATATGCTGGATGACAAAGGCAGAATGCTAACAGCTTGAAAATTGAATCCAGGGAAATTCAACAGGAATAAAATAATTTAAGTTCAAAATTCAAATTTTCAAGTATTAGAGAGGGTTTGATACCTATTCATCTGGAAAATCAAAAAAACATTTGGGGTTTCAGGAGACTATAAAGTCAATATAAATCCACTGTATGATATAGTAGCCAAAAATAATTATTGTAGTCTGGCTGTATTGAAGAAGTCACAGTGACTAAGACAGGGGGGGTAGCTAAATTTATCCTAGGTAAATCATATCTGGAGAGATGTGGAGAAGAAGGGACTTTGGGGAAACAGTATAGTTGTATTTGAAGGGAAATGACTTTTTTCCCATGGGGGCAAAACTAGTTACAATGGGTAGAAATTACAAGGAAAAAACAAAACTTCCTAATGACTAGAGATTCCAAAATTGGTTGTTAATGAGGTAATGGTTTTTCTTCAGATTTCTGAGGAAAGGTTGGCTATCACTTGTCAAATATGTTTTAGAGGTATCCTGTTCAAAATGGATTGGATTATTTGGGTTCTAATGTTCCTTCCAACTCAGATTTTGGAGACTATGTTTCTGTAAAATGATACAATCCCAGCAATGCCAAAAATGACATTAAGAAATTCAGTTATCTCTATTTATTTTACATTTAATACTAATTGTTCTAGGCCATTACCTTTTGCTGCCCCTATTGAGAGTAAACCCAAACTATCATTCTCCCTATCCTTAAGTTATTTTATTAGCCATCTGCTATGGAACCAATTATCCTCAAACCTCACCTTGTCCTCTTATCACCATTAACTCTATGAGAGGAGAGATCATGATTTTTGTTGTTCCAGGGCCTTGCTCAAACACATGACAGCTATTTAATAAATAATTGTTGATTGATATTATAGTCATTTGTTATCAAGTTTATTAGGTCCATGAGAGGAGGGACTATGTCTTAGTTAAGATACCTCCTACATTCAGAGAGTAAGTGATTTACAATCATAGCTCCCTCACAATAACTTGTTTTTTTAAAATTTTTTTTCACAATAACTTGTTGAATAAAATTGAAGTCAACTCTATACCCCTTCTAATGTTCTTTCTAATGAAGCATCTTTTTTATCTGCCTCAGTAAGGCACCAACAAGAGATTCCCAATAGCTATGCAACAGCAGTTGCTATTGAAATGAAATAACTGTAGCTTGCCAAGATCTCATGGGGAGGTGAAAACCCTGAAAATCTGGGTCTTATTGTGCCCCTTACCTTTGTCATTAGAGCCTCCAACATACTTCAAAATTTTTGGCATTGCTTCCTTTATGGCCTCATCAAAGGGTTTATCAATCACTTCCACAGTAGCGAACTTTCCACCTTCACAGGCCCTTTCTTCATAGGTCAGTTCTTCCTAGGGAAACAAAATACTTCATAATAAAGCAATAATAATTCTCAAACTGTGATCCACCTGGACAAAATAAGGTTCCACTAAAAGGCAGTGATGAATGGAATGAGAAAAATTTCAGTGAGAAGCTATGGGGATGAATTAAAGAGTAATCATTTACTGGCATTTACCTGTGAGGCCTTCGAATTAGAATGACATGTAATCTATAAATCCAAATTCTTCTCCATTTCCAGTGATTATTTAAATACAATTGATATATTTTTGATCTTCACAGAGGCAGTATGGCCTATTAAATAGAACATTGGTGGCCTTGGAACCAGGCTGACTTGAATTCAAGTCTTGTCTCTGATACAGCCTGGCTATGTGACTGAGAAAGTCATTTAACTTCTTCAGTGCTTTTAGGCCAAGGGCCTGCACACTATGACTTGCCAGCCAAATTTGGCACCTACTTGGTTTTTATATGACCTATAAGCTAAAAATGTTTTTTATATTTTTAAATCTCTAAATAGTTTTTATATTTTTAAATGAAATTTTATTGAAATATAGTCATATTCATCCATTTACATATTGCTTGTGTCTTTTTGGGTGCTGCAAAGGTAAAGTTAAATATTGTAAAAGAAAACATCCATCGCACTCTTATGCTTGGCATACAAGAAATTTTAGTGATGCAGTTATAATTCAATCACATTTTGAGGACCATGTGTATCACTGTATTGCAAAATTTTATTTTTTTAATTATCACTGCTTATCTATCATGTCAAAATAAGAAAGGGAAAGAGAAAAGTTTTATTATGATTTTCTTATCTCAAGGCTGAGATTTAAATTTTTCTGAATGAGATACATCTCCCTCAACCATTATTTATCCAATACTGATTGGTTTTAGAAATCTGAATTTGTCAATTTAATCAAAAAAAATTACAAGGCTGAAACAGTGCTTAGATATAAAACTTTTACAGAGGTAGGTTCAGTTTGACAACTAATATTGTTGAAATCACAAGTAATATCAAACTATTTTATACATTTCTTAGGTTGTAAAAAGTTAAAATAAGAAGAGAGAGCTTTACTGCCACACAAATTTGCAATGGATATATTTTCTGAACCCAAGCTACAATTCCAACAGCTTTATTTGTACCATGATTCATATAGAAGAGAAATTTCCATATTCATCAAACTTATGCAATTGAGAAATTTTTATGCGATCAATTGGAAGTGATTACTCTGCAATGTAAAGATACGCTAACAGAAAATAAGATTCTAATAGAATTCTACAGATACCTTCTGAGTGATGAATAGAAAATTAAAATTATATACTAATGGACTGATCAGAAAAGACATTTAAAAAATCAATTTGTAGGATTAGTATCAATAAGTAAATATTTACAATTAATGTTGATAATAGAGAACATTAACTTTGAACTCTGATTAAATAAAATGCTATCCCCCTAAAAAATTCCATTCTTTTTATCAGTTGACCTGTGTAAAAGGATATTCATTATCTATCTTGAATTTCATCAATTAAAAATTGTGGAATTGTTTTTTTCTCTCTCTTATTATATAAGTACCTACATAATGTCCTTGATTTTGCCTCTTGGCCCACAATACCTAAAATATTTACTATCTGGTCCTTCACAAAAAAGTTTGCTGATCTTTCTCTAGGCAATTTTCTAATGTAGTGGTTCTCCTTTTGGTCTCATGGCCCATTTATATTCTTTTTTTTTAAATTATTTTTTTCTAATTATATGCAAAGATAGTTTTCAACAAACATTTTTTACAAGATTGAGTTCCCCATTTTTCTCCTTCTCTCCCTTCCCTCCCCCTTCCCCTGTCAGAGGGCAGTCTAATATAGATTATACATATACATCTATGTTAAACATATTTCCACATTAATTATGTTGTAGAAGAAGAATCAGAACCAAAAAGGGGAAAAAACCATAAGAGGGAAAAATATAAAACATAAAACAAATTTTAAAAGTTGAAAATACTAAGTTTGAAAATAGTATGCATTTAGTCTCCATAATTCCTTCTCTGGATGGCAATTTCTATTATATGTCCTTTAGAATTGTCTTTCATTATTAAACTCCTGAGATGAGCAAGTCCATCGTAGTTGATCATCACACAATGTGGCTGTTAATGTCATTCTGGTTTACCCACTTCACTCAGCATTAGTTTATGTAAGTTTTTCCAGGCTTTTCTGAAGTCCAACTGCTCGTGATTTCTTACAGAACAATAATACTCCATTATATACATATACCTTCACTTGTTTAGCCATTTCCCAATAGATGAGCATTGCCTTACTTTCCATTCTTTACCACAACAAAAAAGATTCTGTGTGTGAGTTTTTGCCCTTTCTTGTGATCTCTTTGGGATACAGACCTAATAGTGATAATACTGATTAAAGGGTATACACAGTTTTATTGCCCTTTGAGTATAGTTCCAAATTGCTCTCCAGACTTCAGCTTTATAATTTTAGATCTAGTACAGCTAGGTCACCTTCCTTTGTCTTTTTTTCCCATTAATTCCCTTGATATTCTTGACCTTTTTTCCTCCATATGAATTCTGTTACCATTTTTTCTAGCTCAATATGATATTTTTTTTTGGCAGTTTGGTATGGCACAGAAAGGCTGAATCAGTTCACAACTTCAGCAACAATACATTACAGTCCTAGTTTTCCCACATCCCCTCCAGCATTATTTTCCTTTTTTGTCATATTGACCAATATGCTATCTGTGAGATGTTACCTCTGAGATGTTTTATTTAGCACATTTTTATGTGACTATAGACAACTTCAATTTCTTCATCTGAGAACTGTCTTTTACAACTTTTGACCATTCATCAATTTATCAATCAAATGAATTGTATTCTTATAAATTTGATCAGTTCTCTATATATTTTAGAAATGAGTCCTTAATCAGAAATACTAGTTATAAAAATTATTTCCCAACTTATTGCATTCCTTTTAATCCTGGTTGCATTGATGTTATCTGTGCAAAAACTTTTTAACAATATAATCACAATTATCCATTTTGCATTTTATCATATTCTCTATCTATTCTTTGGTCATAAACTCGACCCCTTTCCATAAATCTGATAGAAAAACTATTCCTTGTTCTCCTAACTGGCTTTTGTTATCATCTTTTACATCTAAATCCTGTATCCATTTTGACTTTATCTTGGTATAAGGTTGTGAGATGTTGGACTATGCCTAGTTTCTGCCATACAGTTTTCCAGTTTTCCCAGCAGTTTTTGTTAAAGAGAAAGTTTTTATCCCAGAAGCAGTAGTCTTTGGGTTTATTAAACAGTAGATTACTATTGTCATTTACTACTATTTCTTTTGTATCTTCTCTGTTGTACTGATAGATTCTGTTACCATTTTTTCTAGCTCAGTAAAATATTTTTGGTAGTTTGGTATGGTACTGAATAAGTAATTTAATTTAGGTAGAATTGTTATTTTTGTTTTATTACCTCAGCCTAATTATCTGCAATTGACATTTTCCATTTGATTTTATTTGTGTGATTTTATTTATGTTTTGCAATTGTTTTCAAATAGTTTCTCAGTTTGTCTTGGCAGGTAGACTTCCAAGTATTTTATGTTGCCTGCAATTACTTTAAATGAAATTTCTCTATCTCTTGCTGCTAGGCTTTGTTGATAATATACAGAATTGCTGATGGTTTTTGTAGGTTTCTCTATATTCTGCCACTTTGCTGAAGTTGCTGTTTCAAGTAGTTTTTGAAGTTTATTTTCTATGATTCTTTAAGTATACCATCATATCATCTGTAAAGAGTGAGTTTTGTTTCCCCATTGCCTATTCTAATTCTTTCGGTTTCTTTTTCTTCTCTTTTTGTTAAAGCTATCATTTCTAACACTATGTATACTGAATAATAGTTGTGATAAAGGGCATCCTTATTTCATCCTTAATCTTACTGGGAATGCATCTAGCTTATCCACATTTCATATAATGCTTGCTGATAATTTTACATAAATACTGATGATCATTTTAAGGAAAACTCCATTTATTCCTTTGTTCTCTAGTGTTTTGAATAGGAATGGATGCTGTATTTTGTCAAAAGTTTTTTCTTTTTTACAGCCCAAGAATATGACTGTTCATATCTCCTTTGCCAGGCCCATTATACTTTTTAAATTTAGTTTTATTGAAGATATTATTTGAGTTTTACAATTTCCCCCCCAATCTGGCTTCCCTCCCCCCCCACGGAAAGCACTCTATCAGTTTTTAATTTGTTTCCATGTTGTACCTTGATCCAAACTGGGTGTGATGAGAGAGAAATCATATCTTTAAAGAAGAGAAGTCTAAGAGGTAACAAGATCAGACAATAAGATCTTTTTTTTTTCTAAATTAAAGGGAATAGTCTTTGCACTTTGTTCAAACTCTACAGCTCCTTATCTGGATACAGATGGAACTCTCCTTTGCAGACAGCCCAAAATTGTTCCCGATTGTTGCACTGATGGAATGAGCAAGTACTTCAAGGTTGGACATCACTCCCATGTTGCTGTTAGGGTGTACAATGTTTTTCTGGTTCTGCTCATCTCAGCATCAGTTCATGCAAATCCCTCCAGGCTTCCCTGAAATCCCGTCCCTCCTGGTTTCTAATAGAACAATAGTGTTCCATGACATACATATACCACAGTTTGCTAAGCCATTCCCCAATTGTAGGACATTTACTTGATTTCCAATTCTTTGCCACCACAAACAGGGCTGCTATAAATATTTTTGTACAAGTAATGTTTTTACCCTTTTTCCTCATCTCTTCAGGGTATAGACCCAGTAGTGGCATTGCTGGGACAAAGGGTATGCACATTTTTGTTGTCCTTTGGGCATAGTTCCAAATAGCTCTCCAGAAGGGTTGGATGAGTTCACAGTTCCACCAACAGTGTAATAGTGTCCCAGATTTCCCACAACCCTTCCAACAGTGATCATTATCCTTCCTGGTCATATTGGCCAATCTGAGAGGTGTGAGGTGGTACCTCAGAGAAGCTTTAATTTGCATTTCTCTAATAATTAATGATTTAGAGTATTTTTTCATATGGCTATGGATTGCTCTGATCTCCTCATCTGTAAATTGCATTTGCATATCCTTTGACCATTTCTCATTGGGGAATGGCTTTTTGTTTTAAAAATATGACTCAGTTCTCTGTATATTTTAGAAATGAGTCCTTTGTCAGAATCATTAGCTGTAAACATTGTTTCCCTATTTAGTACATTTCTTTTGATCTTGGTTACATTGGTTTTATCTGTGCAAAAGCTTTTTAATTTAATGTAATTGAAATCATCTAATTGGTTTTTGGTGATGTTCTCCAACTCTTCCTTAGTAATAAACTGTTCCCCTTTCCATAGATCTGACAGGTAGACTAGTCCTTGATCTTCTAATTTGCTTATAGTATTGTTTTTTATGTCTATGTCCTGTAACCATTTGGATCTTATCTTGGTAAAGGGTGTAAGGTGTTGGTCTAATATAAGTTTCTTCCATACTAACTTCCAATTATCCCAGCAATTTTTATCAAAGGGGGAGTTTTTATCCCAATGGTCGGACTCTTTGGGTTTATCAAACGGCAGATTACTATAATCATCTCCTGTTTTTACACCTAGTCTATTCCACTGGTCCACCACTCCACTTCTTAGCCAATACCAAACAGTTTTGATGACTGATGCTTTATAATATAATTTTAGATCAGGTAGGGCTAAGCCACCTTCTTTTGTACTTTTTTTCATTAAGCTCCTGGCAAGTCTTGACTTTTTATTTCTCCATATGAATTTACTTACAATTTTTTCTAACTCATTAAAGTGATTTTTTGGAATTATGATTGGTAGGGCACTAAACAGATAGTTTAGTTTTGGTAGAATTGTCATTTTTATTATATTAGCTCTACCTATCTATGAGCAGTTGATATTTGCCCAGTTATTTAAATCTGATTTAATTTGTGTGAGAAGTGTTTTATAATTGTTTTCAAAAAGATTCTGAGTCTGTCTTGGCAAATAGACTCCCAGGTATTTTATATTGTCTGAGGTTACTCTGAATGGGATTTCTCTTTCTAGCTCTTCCTGCTATTTCTTGCTAGACATATATAGAAAAGTTGAGGATTTCTGAGGGTTTATTTTATAACCTGCAACTTTGCTAAAATTGCTAATTGTTTCCAGTAGTTTTTTGGATGATTTCTTGGGATTCTCTAGGTAGACCATCATGTCATCTGCAAAGAGTGAGAGTTTTGTCTCTTCCTTACCAATTCTAATTCCTTCAATTTCTTTTTCTTCTCTAATTGCTGATGCTAACATTTCTAATACAATATTGAATAGTAGTGGTGATAATGGGCACCCTTGTTTCACCCCTGATCTTATTGGGAATGCCTCTAGTCTCTCCCCATTGAATATAATGCTTTTTGATGGTTTCAAATAGATACTGCTAATTATTTTAAGGAACAGTCCATTTATTTCTATATTCTCTAGTGTTTTTAATAGGAATGGATGCTGTATTTTGTCAAAAGCTTTTTCAGCATCTATTGATATGATCATATGATTTCTGATAGGTTTGTTGTTGATATAATTGAGTATACTATCAGTTTTCCTAATATTGAACCAACCCTGCATTCCTGGAATAAATCCTACTTGATCATAATGTATTATCCTAGTGATGACTTGTTGTAATCGTTTTGCTAAGATTTTATTTAGGATTTTTGCATCTATATTCATCAAGGAAATAGGTCTATAATTTTCTTTTTCTGTTTTAACTCTTCCTGGTTTAGGTAACAATACCATATTAGTTTCATAGAAAGAGTTAGGCAGAGTTCCATCTTTCCCTATTTTTCCAAAGAGTTTATCTAGGACTGGAACCAATTGTTCCTTAAATGTTTGGTAGAATTCACTTGTGAATCCATCAGGCCCTGGAGATTTTTTTTTTAGGGAGTTCGATAATGGCTTGTTGAATTTCTTTTTTCTGAGATAGGGTTGTTTAGGTATTTAATCTCTTCTTCATTTAACCTGGGCAACTTATATTTTTGTAAATATTCATCCATTTCACTTAGATTATCAAATTTATTGGCATAGAGTTGGGCAAAATAATTTCAAATTATTACTTTAATTTCCTCCTCATTGGTAGTGGGTTCACCTTTTTCATTTATGACACTAGCAATTTGGTTTTCTTCTTTCTTTTTTTAATGAAATTGACCAGCAGTTTATCAATTTTATTGTTTTTTTTTCATAATACCAACTTTTGGTTTTATGTATTAATTCAATAGTTTTTTTGCTTTCGATTTTATTAATTTCTCTTTAATTTTTAGAATTTCTAATTTGGTATTTAGTTGAGGATTTCTGATTTGTTCTTTCTCTAATTTTTTAGTTGCATGTTTAGTTTGTTGATTTCCTCTTTCTCTAATTTATTCATGTAAGCATTTAGAGCTATAATATATCCCCTGAGAATCGCTTTGAATGAATCCCATAGGTTTTGGTATGTTGTTTCATTATTATCATTATCTAGGATAAAATGGCTAATCCTTTCTATAATTTGTTTTTTGGTCCACTCATTTTTTTAAAATAAGGTCATTCAGTTTCCAATTTGTTCTGGGTCTGTATCTCCTTGGCCCAGTATTGTATATGACTTTTATTGCATATACATCTGAGAAAGATGTATTCACTATTTCCGCCTTTCTGCAGTTGATCATTAGGTTTTTATGTCCTAGTACATGGTCAATTTTTGTATAAGTTCCATGTACTGCAGAGAAAAATGTATATTCCTTTCTATCCCCATTCAGTTTCCTCCATACTCCTACCATATCTAGTTTTTCTAACAATCTTTTTACCTCCTTAACTTCTTATTTTTTTTTAGGTTTTTTTTACCTCCTTAACTTCTTTCTTGTTTATTTTATGATTCGATTTATCTAGATCTGACAGTGGGAGCTTGAGGTCTCCCACTAGTAGAGTTTTGCTGTCTATGTCTTCCTGTAGTTCTTTCAGCTTCTCCTCTAAGAATTTGGGTGCTGTCCCACTGGGTGTATATATATTCAATATTGAAATGACTTTATTGTTTCCTTCCTTATCTCTTTTAACGCTATCTATTTTTGTTGTTGCTTTGTCTGACATAAGGATTGCTACACCTGCTTTTTTTACTTCAGCTGAAGGAAAATATATTTTACTCCAACTTTTTACCTTTACTCTATATGTATCTCTCTGCTTCAAATGAGTTTCTTGTAAGCAGCATATTGTAGGATTCTGGTTTTTAATCCACTCTGCTATTTGCTTACGTTTTAAGGGAGAGTTCATCCCATTCACATTCAAGGTTATGATTACTAATTCTTTATTGACCTCCTTGCTATCTCCCCTCTGTTTGTATTTTCCCCCTTCACCCCCTTATCCATATTCCCCAGTATTTTGTTTCTGAATACCACCCCCTTCAGTGTATTTTCCCTCCTATATCACACCCTCCCCTTTCTTTCCCCTTTCCCTTTTTTCCTTTTCCCTTCCCTTCCTTTTGTTACTTCCCCTTTCCCCCCCACTCCCCTTCCCTTTCTCCATCCCCCTCCCCTTTTCACCTTTTAATACTTGAAAGGTTAGATGTTTTATAAGTTAATTGAATATGTGTAGGTTGACTTTAAGCCAAGTCTGATGAGAAGAAGATTCAGGCATTTCTAACTGTGCCTGTCTTCTCTCCATCATCTTGGCCCCAAAAGTTCTTTTAGCATCTATTGAAACAATCATATGATTTCTGTTAGTTTTGTTATTGATATGGTTAATTATGCTGATAGTTTTTCTAATATTGAACAAACTCTGAATTCCTGGTAAAAATTCTACCAGATCATTGCCTAAGGTCCCAAGGTCACACAGTTAGTATCAAGTGTCTGAGGCAGATTCAAACTCTGATCCTCCTGACTCCAAGACCAGTTCTCTGGCCACTGCATCACCTAAGTGCCCCTACCTGATCATAGTATATTATCCTAGTGATAACTTGCTGTGATTGCTTTGCTAATACTTTATTTTAAAATTTTACATCAATTTAGAAAATTGTTTATAATTTTCTTTCTCTACTTTGATTTTTCCTGGTTTAGGTATCAGCAGCATATTGGTGTCATAGAAGGAATTTGTCACAACTCCTTTTCCACCTATTTTTTCAAATAGTTTACATATATAACTGGAATTAATTGTTGTCTAAATGTTTGGTAGAATTCACTTGTTCTAGCTCAAGAGATTTTTTTCCTTAGGAAGTTCATTGATGGCATGTTCAATTTCTTTTTCTGAAATGGGGTTATTTAAGAATTTAATTTTCTCTTCTGTTAATCTGGGCAATTTGTATTTCTGTAAATACTCATCCTTTTCACTTGGCATACAGTTGGGCAAAATAGCTCTAAATTATTACTTTAATTTCCTCATCAGTGGTGGTGAATTTACCCTTTTCATTTTTGATACTGGTAATTTGATTTTCTCCTTTTTTTTAATCAAATTAACCAAAAGTTTGTCAATTTTTTTCATAAAATCAGTTCAGTTGTATTTATTAGTTTGATACTTTTTTTACTTTTGATTTTATAAGTGTCTTGATTTTCAGAATTTCTAATTTTATATTTAATTGGCCATTTTTAACTTACTCTTTTTCAAGCTTTTTTGTCTGCCAAATTCATCGATCTCCTCTTTCTCTATTTTATTCATACAAACATTTAGAGATATTAAATTCCCCTAATAACTGCTTTTGGCTATATCCCATTTTTGCATGTTGTCTCATTGTTGTCATTATCTTGAAATTATTAATTATTTCTAAGATTTGCTGTTTGATTCACTCATTCTTTAAAATTACATTATTTCATTTCCAATTAATTTTTAGTCTGTCTTTCCATGGCCCTTTATTACTCATGATTTTTATTGCAACATTATCTGAAAATGATGCATTTAATATTTCCACTCTTCTGCATTTGATTGTGAGGTTTTATGCTTTAATATATGGTCAATTTTTGTGTAGGAGTCCATTTATAGTCTTACAATTATTAAGAATCCTCAAAAAAAAGAATTCTATCTTATGTTCTGCTGTGTACATGGAAATGTTTCTTTGTTTTCCTTTTTCTTGTTTTGTATTTAAGTTTAAAATTTATTGTTTCATTCATTAATACAATTGGGTATAGTTATAAAAATAGTTTTCACCTATAGACTCCTTGAAAGGGTCTTAGAGAGCCATAGAGGGTATTATATTATATTATATTATATTATATTATATTATATTATATTATATTATATTATACTTTGAGAACTGCTCATCTAAAATAATAAGTTTTACCGGTCTCAGTTTGTATCAGTAGGGAGGAGTTTCCCCTAAACCAATTAAATCACAAGTCTGGTTCCTATCTCTTATCATGGAGACATTCACTGGGGCTTGGACACCATCCCATTATACTCCACCTAAACAAATGCTACCATTCTGTAGGTTCTAACAAGTTTTGCTTCCTCCAAGTAGGTTTCCAAATCATTGCAACCTTTCCCTTTTTTTTTGGAATTCATAATATCTATTACTCATACTTCATGTGGTTGTCATATATTTCTTTGTAATATCCCTCATATTATTGTCTTGTATCGTTATTTAACTTTTCATGTGTTTAAGCCTTAACAGTTACTATTTAATAGCTAAATAACTTAGACTCTTAAGAGAACCACATAGTATAGAGGGAGTGGGATGTAGTTAGAGCAAGTAGATTGAGTCTGAATCACAACTTCTTTACTTATTAAATGTGTTCTCTTGAGAGAAACCACTTAAACTCTCAGCCCCAGTTTTCTGTCTTTAAAAAGAAGTTCTACTACTACTATTACTACTACTACTACTACTAATATGTATAATGATAATAACAATAGCAACAGCAATAACATTTATATAGCAGCCATGAACTAGATATAGAATTTCCAGAGAAAAGAGGGAAAATGTCCTGAGGGGGGACAGATAGCAGCCACAAAGATCATTATATTGATAATAACAATGATGTCCATCATTTCTGTATGACCGTCCTGTGTCACACACTATACCAAGTACTTTATCAAAATTATCTTATTTGATCCTCACAACAACCCTGAGAGATAGATGTTGTTATTATCTTCATTTTATGCTTAAGGAAACTGAAGCAAATAGGTTAGGTTGACTTAGGCTTTCCTGACTCTAGGACCAGTGCTCTATTTTACCATATATCTGTCATTTCTACTGAATGATTTCTAAGTCCTTTCTAATTCTAAAATCTATGAAGTAACAATTTGTATTTCTTTGAATAATCCAGAATCAATACAAGACTTTACTTACAACAAAACTCAAGAAAAGACCATGCTAGTTTCTTAAAAAAATAAATCTTTGCAAGGAGAAACCCCAGACTGAGTTTTCTCTACTAGACCTGGTTATATAGTCAACATGAAATGCCTGGAGAATCTAATACCTCTGAAGATTTTCAGGGGAAGATAATTGGGACTCCACAAATGTTTCATGGACTGCAGTGGGGATTTTTTGTGAGAATGTACACTTATTCCCAGTCAATGTAATATGTAACTTTTAGGGTATCTAGGTGGGGCAGTAGATAAGAGTATCAATCTTAGAAAGACTCATCTTCCTGAGTTCAAATCTGCCCTCAGACACTAGCTACATGATCTTGGGTACGTCACTTAACCCCATTTGCCTCAGTTTCCTCATCAGTAAAATGAGTCAGGGAAGAAAATGGCAAACTACTTCAGTGACTTTGCCAAGAAAATACCAAATGGGAACATGAAGAGCTGGACATGACTAAAAAATAACTGAACAACAAGTGACAACTAAATGTTACTCGGGAAATAAGAATCAATCTTAGCATGTAGACTCAACACTTACACATTTTTTCTCTCTCATGGAAATTCCATTTGAAGAATGACAATTATCCCAAGATAATGGTTGTAGGCAAAATGATAAATAAGGCCAAGAAAGATTAAATCAGATAATAGCTTATGGTTTTGAGTTAAAGGGTGTACTGCATTTCTGGTCATCATTTCCAATACTGGTTGTACCTTCTCACCATCCTCCCCAAATTAATGGTCCTGGAAGGGGGTCTAGAATATTTTTGGCTTACCAATTCCACTTCTAAAATCTCCCTCTGTTACCATTACTTGGCAATCTCTCCTCTTTTGCAATTCAATCTATCTAAATTTATCACTCAATCCAGATCCTTGTGGTTGTTATCTACTGACCACCACTATGTTTGTCACTGTGTTCAATGACACAGTTTTTCTTTTTACCTTAATTCCTGTCTTATTACTGGGGAACATTAACACAAATGTTGACATTTCTCCTACTTCCTCAGTTGAATCAGTTCCCATAGCCCATTCCTCCAATCCATCTCAGCTTAACATAGGAATGGTAGCATTTTAAATCTTACCCATAAATATTCCATTTCCATGATCAAGAACTCTGTTCCTTTATCTAATCATTATAATGTAATATAATATAATATAATATATATATTTTTTCCTTATGACATTCCTCCTAAGTTTAGTCTTCATTCTCACCATACCATTGCAAGTAAGCTGAAGCTCTCATTTCATACTTTCTGGAGAAAATCAAGGTCATTTATCACTAATTCCCTTTTCCTTCCTCATTTCACAACCTATTAGTTTTACCTTTCACTATTTACTCCTTTATTCCAGTCTCTGTTGAAGAAGTGGATCTATTTCTCACCAAGGCTACATTTACATGTATCTTTGATCCCATCTTTCATGCCATTCTCTCTTGAAGACTACACCTCATAAGATTTTTCCCTTCTAATTTTAATCTGTTATCCTATTACCTATAAACAAGAACAAATCTTTCCTATGCTTAAAAAATCCCCAAAATCTTACTAGATCTTACCATCTTCACTTGCTCTTATCCTGCTCTCCCCTTTTATAGTGAAACTCCCCAAGAAAACCATTGACATTTCATGCCTTCATTTTCTCTCACTTTATTCTTAACCTCTGAAGTCTGACTTCTAACCTCAGATGAAATGCTCTCTCCAAGGTATTTAATGTTCTCTTAATTGCTAACTGTAATCTCTTTTCTAAATCTCCACATTTAAGCTGCTCTCTCCAAAGTCCCTAATGATCTTTAAATTGCTCAATCTAATCTCTTTTCTAGATCCCATATTTCTTGGCCTTCTTCTAGCATTTGACCCTGTTGATCACCTTCATTCTCTTTTCTCAGAACTTTCATGATACTTTCTTCTCTCTCTCTCTCTCTCTCTCTCTCTCTCTCTCTCTCTCTCTCTCTCTCTCTCTCTCCCTCCCTCCCTCCCTCCCTCTCTCTGTTTTCTTTCAAGCTATCTGATGATTCCATCTCATTTTTCTTTAGTGGATAATCATCCTTATAACACTCAGTTACTGTGGGATGTTCCTTTCTTCCTATACTTCCTATACTCTCTCACCTAGTGATATCATCAGCTTTCTTGGTTTTAATTTTCATTTTATTCTATATGTCCAAATCTTATAGTTTTAAAAGGAATCCCAGTGCTTAACATAATTTCTGGTATATTGAGGATACTTATAAATGCTTGATATTGATAACAGAGATCTATGACAGAACTTACGTGACCTGTTTGTGGTTGATATCACAATGATCAAAGAAGATCTCCTAGCTAAATTCAGTACCTCTGACTCCAAAGAAAGATAAATAAGACTGGTTCTAACAAGTTCTATTACTGTTACTCTTTTCTCTCCTTATTTTCTAACTAAACATTTAGCCTTTATATTTACATTAAAAAGAGAAATTCTTTTCTATCTACCTTTCACTAGACATTCAAAAAAATACCCTATAGAATCATGGTAAAGAACTTACCAATTAATTAATTACTCTACCAGAAAGCACTTACTTAATCTCTACTAATTTCAACAGATTCAAAGACAGAAATGGAAACAGCCTCTGACCTCACAGAACTTATATTCTACTAAGGAGTATGAAAGTAAAAACATATAAATAGATACAAATACAAAAGAAATACAAGGTATTTTTTTTGGTGGGAGAGGATAAAGCATCAGGAGGAATCAAGACAGACTTCATGGTGTTGTTTAAATTTACTATAGAAGCTAACTATTTTAAGAATGAAGAGAACTCATAACAGACATGTGGAATAGCATGTGCAAATCAAATTAAGTCAAGTCAACAAGCATTTAAGTGCCTACTATATGCCAGACCCTGAACTAAACACTGGGAATATAAAGAAAAACAAAACAAACTCCATCTTGATCTCAAAGTAATTAATTTGGGTTTTCAAATTTAAATTTAAATTTAAAATCTAAAAAGGAGATAATATGTGTTTGTGGGTATATATATATATATATATACATGTATACACAAATATGCATCTACATGTATAGATATATAAATATACATGTATATATTGTATATATATGTGTGTGTGTGTGTGTGTATGTATGTATATTTGATAAACTAGTAATAATCTCAGAGGAAAGACACTAACATTAAGGAGGGCTTAGAAAGATATCTTGGGAGCCAGAAACTTCTTGTATCCCCTCTTTGCATTCCCAACTGCCTGCCTGTTGCTCAACTTAGCTCAGCCCAGCACAACACAGGACAGCATCACATCCTCTGGCCAAGTAAAATGGCAGGTGCTTTCGCTGGCACCTGGAAGTTGATTGATAGCATGAACTTCGATGACTACATGAAATCATTAGTGTTGGCCAAGCCTACCACTTCTTGACAAGAACACTTAGATCTCCTTCAAGTTGGGAGTAGAGTTTGATGAGATAACAGCTGATGATAGGAAGGTCAAATCTACAAATCTACTGGATAGAGGCAAACTTATCCATATCCAGAAAACGGATGGGTAGGATACCACACTTACTCAGGACCTCCAGGATGGACACTAACCCATGGTAGGACCTATGAGAAGGAAACAGCTTGAGGCCAGACCACCTGTTCATCATCAATTCCATTGTTGCTGATGGCTGCCACTGATCTCAACCAGATTATCTCATTTCTGTACTCTTTCCCTGTTCCCATCCCAATATTTTGTACCAACTTGTACCTTGACTCTGGTCAAGGAACCTTGCAGAAATGGAATATATATGGTGCTGTCCTGGTCCTGATTGAAGCCCATTATGCATTTTTTAAAAACTTCATTTGATGACTGGTCGCAGGTCAATAGAGAAGATCCCACAGTAGGTCAAAAAAAGAGGAAAAAAAAGAAAGATGACTTGTAGAAAGAGGATGGAATTTCAGCTGAGACCTGAAAAGAAGCTAGGAGATAGAAGTGAGGAGGGAGAGAATTTCAAACACTCAGATAGACAGCAAAAATGTTTGTTGGTTAGTTGGTTCTTGTCCTTTGTTATAGAAGAAGACAAAGATGACATGATTATGTTTGAGACAAATTATGGTGTGTCCAACTATGACTGATCAGACCAATATGAGCTCGGAATGCTCTACCACAGGTTGGACACAAATAGCCCATGTGAACACCTGGGGTGGGTACTCTAAACTTATGGATGTCATGTTTCCTTTGAGCTGCTTCAATTCTGCCTTCTTCATAGAACAGGCCACCCTCATTGATGAGGGCCTGCCATGCTGGGTGGTCCTGTGCCAATGTCTCCCATGCTGTACAATCATTTCTAGAGTTCTTCAATGAGACCTTCAGTATCACTTCTTCAGAACCCCTTGTGAGTACTTGCCCTGTGTGTTCTACGTAAAATAGTTTTTTGGCAAGTGTACACCTGTCATTCTAACGTGTCCAGCCCATCATAGTTGCACTCTCTATAGTAATGTTGGAATGCTAGGCAGTTTAGCTAGAGAAAGGACCTCAGTGTTGGGTGTCTTCTCCTGCCTGGTGATCTTCAGAATTTTCCTAAGACAATTTAAATGGAAGTGTTTCAGTTTCCTGACATGACGTGGTAGACTGTCCAGGTTTCACGGGTATATAGCAATGAGGTCAGCACAACGGCTCTGTAGACCTTCAGTTTGGTAGTCAGTCTAATACCTTTTCTCTCTCACATTTTCTTCCAGAGCCTCCAAAATACTGAGCTAGCTCTGGCAATGTAAATGTCAACTTCAATGTCAATGTGTGTACCTCCTTGGAAAGGACACTGCCAAGGTAAGTGAACTTGTCCACAGTACTCAACTTCTATATTTGCTGTAATTGATGGTTTCACATATGGATGATGTGGTGCTGGCTGATAGAGTACCTCTGTTTTCTTGGTGTTAATTGTTAGACCAAAATGTGCACAAGCAGTAGAGAATCGATCCATACTTTGTTGCATCTCAGCTTCAAAGGCTGCATTGAGTGCACAATCCTCTGCAAACAGATCATGCAAGCCAGTTGAAATCTGAGTACTCCCCCTTTTAAAAAATATTTTTAATCAGGAGATGGAATGTCTTGTGTGAAGAAGAACAAGGAAGCCAGGTTACTTGATCATAAACTACATGGAGGGGAGTAAGGTGTTTGAAGACTGAAAAGGCAGGGAGGGTTCACCTGCAAAATAAACTGCTTCATTTTATAGATGAGAAAACTGAGAAGGTAAAATGATTTCCTATTATAGAAGAAATTTCTGTTTGAGGTGGGAAGTTAAACTATATGAACCCCAAGGTTTTTCCATGTCTCAGATTTTATGTTAATAATTATAACTCATAGTTATATGAGTAGCTAGGTAGCACAATGGATAGAATGATGGCCCTGGAGTCAAGACCTGATTTCAAATTCATCCTCAGACACTTACTAGCTATGTAACCCTGGGAAAGCCATTAATCCTGTTTGCCTCAGTTTCCTCATCCAATGGATTGGAGAAGAAAATGGCAAACCATTTGAAAAAACTTTTTTTTTTATCTTAGCAAGAAAAACTCAAATGGAGTCACAAAGAGTCAGGCACAATGGAAAGGAATGAACAATAATATATTTATGAAGAACTTTAAGAATTGCAATGCACTTCTTTCTCAAGACACCCAGGTGGTCATTTGAATAGTATTAGTAAACTCATTTTAGAGATGAGCAAATGGAGATTCTTGGAGAACTTAAATGATTTAATGCAAAGAGAAAAATTTGGTATCCATGATGAATATTTAACTCTGAAATACCTTACTTAAAAATAACATATGCAAAGGAAATTCAGGAAGCAGATGGACTTAGCATGGTGGAAACCATGTGGCCATGAGTTAATAATACAAGGTGCAAATTAAAAAAACATACTATCATTATAGTATACTACAGATCACCTGACCAGAAGGAAATGGATAAGGAACTCATAAAGAAAATTCAAGACTATTAAGAAGGAATGGTATTGCACTGATAAAGGTCATTAATTATCTTATCTAAAATTTTCTCTCCCAAATGAATAGTTAATAATTTCTTGGCTTACCTTGAAGATAATTTTATCTTTCAAAAGGTAAAGAAAGTAACAATGGAGAAATTTAAACTGAATCTCATTAGCAAGGAGGAATTGACTGCTAAGGTAGAAATGATGAGAACTTTAGGGGAAGTAACCATATTTTAACAGAACTTGTGATAGTAGAGAAAGAAGGTCACAGTCTAACAGGCTTCAGAAATTTTGAGAAGAGATGTCAAAGAATTTGGAGAATAAACTCTACAGAATTTAGGCTTAGACAGGTGTGAAGTTCAAAACAATGATATTTTTGAAGACACTAAGAGAAAAGATTCTAATAGAAAAGGGACTTGTCTAAAAAGACTATTGTGGATACATAGTGAACTAACTCTTTGCTTATCAGAGATGTTTAAAAAGGGGGGGGGTGAATGAATAAATGTACCAGGCACTATGCTAAGGGTGTCTTCTTTTTTTTAAACAAATATTATTTCTTTTGATTCTTAACAACAACTCTGTATAGTAGGTGTTATAATTGAGGCAAAGGGTAAGTGTCTTAGGGTCACAGAGCTAGTAAGTGCCTGAGGCCACATTTGAACTCATATCTTCCTGACTCCAGGTCCAGTGTTCTCTCTACACTCTACTATTAGTGACAGATTATATATTATATTATATTATTAAAGGGATAGTTAGGATGGGAAGACAGCAGAGTAAATGGAAAGAACATGGCCTCAAGAGTCAGAGAACCTATCACATCCTACTTCTTTTACATATCCTATCTCTGACATTTATACACACACACACACACACACACACACACACACACCAGATGAAAGGAATATGAAGTAATGTAAAATGAAAAGAAATTATAATGATATGATATTGTATATAAATTAATTAATGTATAATAATTCCTAGAAGAAAAGTGTCAAAACAATTTAAATTTCAGGCTGAGATAAATTGATGAAGAAAGCTAAGGACAACAAAATATTTTAAAAAGCTGTTTTGAGAAAAAGAGGAACATCCAAGAAGGGATGAGACTAAGTCTGGTGTGGCATAATAGACAAGAGTGGGGATGGTAAACTCTTTTTAAAAATTCTTTTGTCATGCCACAGAGAAAGTCCCAAATTTAAAAAAAAAAACCCTAAAACTAAGAGAAACAAATCCCATAATAAAGTGGGAAATAGCAAGAGAGTAGCCATCTGCCCTTTCTGAGTTCATCATTGGGCCTAGAACCAAGAGAACTGAAAGAAATGTCAGGTATGATTGCTGATTTAATTAATGCTAGAGAACTCTGAAAAAGCAAGAAGAATCTGAAATAAGCAAATAATTTCATTTTCTTTTTTTTAATCTAATATTTTATTTTTTCACAATTACAGGTTAAAAAAAATCCCAAGTTTTAAAAAGTGATAGAAAGTGTAGTCTACAAACTATTGCTCAAGAGGCTTGTCTTCTGGAAGATGTGATTAAAAGGATAATTAGGATGAGAAGAGTTAGGGAACCTTGCTTCATATTCTACCTCTGACACTTATGTGTGACTTTGGCTAAGTCACTTAAGCTTCCTGGATCTCAGTTTCCTTATATGTAAAATGGAGCAGATGGCTTCTAAGATCCTTTCCAGAGTTAGAAAGGAAACAGTGAAGGTCAAGAGTGTCCTTGTGTTATCTAAGGTTGGGTTTGAACTCAGATCTTCTTAATTGCAGTTCCAGTATTAAATCCATTGTACTACAATCGCTGCCTGAGGAAATTTATCATATTCAACATGAAGAAGTGATTTTTTTTGCTGGGTTGTTCATGCATGGGTGAGCTTTCTTCAAAATTTCTGAAAAGAAGCCACAGGAAAGTGGGATAAGATTTTTTCTGCTTGGCCCCAGATAGGAAAATTAAGAGAAATCTTACAGAGACTGATTTACAATGTTAGAAGGAATTGCAGCCATCTAAAAGTGGAATGGGTTGTTTGAATAGATAGTAATTTCTCCTCCACAGTAGGTCTTTATTCTTGTGGTAGTGGTGGCAATTCTTGACCAAGTACAAGTAAATTCTGTGTTGCTAACATTCTGTACTTCTAAAGTCATTACCAGTGAGTACTAGTTAGTATGTTGCTAGGAAGGAGAAATGCCAAGATTTGATTCTTCTGTTCTTAGAGACAGTGTTCTCTACATTATACCACAGTGCCCATCTAACTCCTCAAGGCCAACACAGGACACTAGGCACAGTCCATGAATTGCCAAAGTTAAAACAAGTGTCTAATGATAAGGCCAACTGCAACATATGCTCCTCCACCTATGCACAAAATCAGTCTTTAACATCTGACTCTGAGACAGGGGCAGAGAGGGGAGGATTAGGTTCATGACACATTGGAAAAGAAATAAAGGGAAGGCCTTTTAGGGAATAGTGAAAGGCCTATTAGTTTCTTACTTAGTTCTTTGCCAAGGTGGTAGCTCTAATTAGCATTTTCTACTTTTCAGTTTACAAAATTTCCTTACAGCTACCTTTTAAAGCAAGCAAACTTCTTCTCATTCTGCCCTTTTCATAGAGGAAGATAAAGGGCAGCTCTGGGATTTGCCAGTCATACTCCTAGGCAGAGAAAGTTAGGACTCAAACCTCAGTCTGTTGACACTGTCTAGTTCCCTTAACCACTCTACAGAGCTACCACTTTTCTATGATTGTAATATATAATTTGAGCAGAAAATTCCATTAATTCCCCATGTATGGCTCCTATATTACTTTGAGTTAGTTTGGTATCCAGAGCACACAAATAGCTATATTACACAACCCAGGATGCAGGTATTCATGAGGGGACAAAAATCCCCCTCTTCACTCCCAACAGTTGCTTCTTATTCTGCTGAAATTTTGTAACTAGAGAAAAGTACCAGTAAAGTCCTGCTATATGGACAGGTACCAAAATGGGTGGGGGGAAGAAGATAAAATTCTGATCCAGAGAAAAGCATTAACAAATAGCAATTACATGGTCAGCTAAGTAATGCTAATTACTGGGCATAACTCTGGTGATCCTACATCACTGGTACTTGTATGACACTGGAACTACATTTGTGATTGCTATTAATTAAAAAAATGACCTACAACCACTATTACTGTATATAATAGGGTCTGGAAAAGCCTCAGCTTGCATGCATAAGAATTGTCTGACTCTGAGTATTACTAATAAAAAATTAGTATAAAAGGATAAAAGATTTATCTTTTTCTATTGATGGTAGCACCATCTTCCTTGTTGTCTAGATTTGAAATTTCAAAACCATTTTGAACTTTCTACTGTGCTATACCACACATCCAATCCAATGGTCCAGTCCTGTCAATTCTACCTCAATGTTATCACTTGATTTTATTCTTCCTCTCACACTACTAAACCTAGCTAGTATATGTCCAATAAAACTACCATCCTGGACTATAGTAACAACCTCCCAACTTGTCTCTCTTCCCTTAGTCTTTCCTCTCTGTCACAAGGCTATTAGAATATTGACCATGTTGCCCTATTACCTATAGGATAAATTACAAACTTCTAAGTTTCCTAACTTCTTTCCTTCTGTGAGGAAAGATTGCCAGAAAGATTGGAGTTAGGAGGACCTGAATTCAAATCTCAAATCTGGTCCCAGACACTTAATAACTGTGTGACCCTGGGCAAGTCACTGATTCTGCTTGTCTCCATTTCCTCATTTCTAAAATGTGGATGATGATGATAATAATAATAACACTTAGTTCTCATGGTTGTTTTGATAATTAAATGAGGAAACTGAGATCCAGGAAGCTTAAGTGACTTAGCCAAAGTCACACATAAGTGTCAGAGGTAGGATATGAAGCAAGGTTCTCTAGTTTTGTAAATTGGAAAACTCTTCAAAGAGTTTTGACTGTTGTCTACTATTATTATTGCATGTTTTCCTCTAACTCCAAAGGGAGGTTTTAAGCTCCTCAGGGCTTACAGGAATGCAAAACTTTTTCATTTTTGCATTTCTAGGTCCTATTTCGAAATCTAACATTAAGGAGGCACTTAATAAAAGTTTGTCAAATTGTAATGAAAACGTGCTTTGCCCTTCCCAGAGCAGTCCATCTCTACTGATTGCATTGCAAGGTATACAAACATCAGATGCTGCATTAACCTTTGTTACTGCACTGCAACCTGCCAAATTGATATTCTCCATTCAAATAAAAAATGACCTATAAATGAATGTTTCTGCTCCGTTACCTAAATGCAATTCAATTCAGAATCCAAATGGAGGCCATTGGGGCTCCTACACCAAAATATGACCAGATTCTTTTAAGACGATGCTTGATCTCCAGTCTTCCTTTCAGGGACCCTACCGGACCCTCTCCTCCCTCCGGCCCTCTCCTCTCTCCAGCCCCAGACCAGAACAAAAGCCTTCCCAAAATCTGGCTGTCAGAAGCACTTCCTCATTCAATCTCTAGCT
This sequence comes from Macrotis lagotis, assembly GCF_037893015.1. Lineage (NCBI taxonomy): Eukaryota > Metazoa > Chordata > Mammalia > Peramelemorphia > Peramelidae > Macrotis > Macrotis lagotis. The sequence goes on along the minus strand of NC_133664.1, from coordinate 204,324,918 downwards.
TCTGATTGGAGGGAAGTGGAGTCTTTCTTCCCTTTAATTAGCAGCCCTGGTCTCCTACCTTCCCCGCTTTGTTCAGGACCTGCCAGGGCCAGGTCTCCACGCTCCCAAACAAGGAGTTCTTTATCATGCCCAACATGACGCCGTTGTGTTGTCTTCGCCACGGCCGGGGTCGCCCCACTGAAGAAGCAGACACAGAGTAAGTGGCCTGGCTTCTGCGCTCAGATCCACTTCTCTTCTGTCCCCTGCCCCGAACCGCCCAGGCTCTGCAGGAGGAGCCGCAGGAACCCGGGAGAGTGGCGTGGAGCAACCCAATCAAGCGCCCAGGGAGGAGGGACAACTAATTAGTTCACTTTTTGTTGGGCTCCGCTACTGCTTTGGGTGCTGGAGAAGGAGGAAGCATAATTGGCGAGGGGGAGGGCTTGAACTCCTATAGGCAAAGAGCCAGAAATTTCCCAGCTTGGGGGCAATGTTCTGCTTTTGGTCTTAGCCTAGAAAAAAGTTACACATTTTCTTGGTTTGAAGAAGTCATGGAAACAGACCCTTCTCTCTGTTGTGCAGACCAACGGGAGTTGATCACAATTTAAATAATCATAATTTTGAACCTAAAAATAATGTCTCCTTATCAGCTTCCTTCTGTCCCCATCCAGTTTTCCTCACACCTTCCCCAAGTTTTCTCTCGTTATTTGGACTAGATTTGAGCAAAATATTCCTTTGCTTCAAATAATCCCTCAGGTATGACCCTGTATCTCTCCTAGAAAAAGCTGGCCTTGTTTGTTAATCTACTATTCAGTTCTCAGACTTTTGCAGCCTAGATTCCAGTTTATCTGTCTGAAACTTCCCCCAAAGTTATCAATGATATCTTAATTGACAAATCCAATGATCTCCTTTTCTGACCCATATGCTTTGTTGATCACCTTTTCTCTCTGGGTTATCTTTGCCACTACCCTTTCCTTTGCGGATTCATTTTCTAGTTCATGCCTCTAACTGAATGTGTTCCCTAATGCTCTCTTCTAGGTCTGTTCTCTCTCTCTCTCTCTCTCTCTCTCTCTCTCTCTCTCTCTCTCTCTCTCTCCTCTCCCCATTTTGTTCCAAGTTATCTGATGACTCCATCTCATTCTCCTTTTAATGGATAATCATCCATATAACACCCAATTACTGTGGGATGTTCCTCAAGACTCTGTCCTATTCTTTTCTTATACTCTCACTGGTGATCCACCCCCACCCATGGCTCCCTATATTCTCCTTAAAGGTTCAGCTCACCCTTCAGTTGAATTGCTTGTTCTCCTTTTCAGGGGCTGCTATGGGGGAATGACATCCCCAGAGTTTCCTATCCCTTTGCTCTTCCTTGCTGGTTATACACTGCTGGTCCTTTGTCTTTGGAAGACGGTTGACTCTGGGAGAGCTTGATCCTTCTCCCCTTTGCTCTTCTCTACTACTTATCCTCAGCTTGCTTGTTCTCTACTATTTATTCCCTGCCTGCTTGTCTTCCTGTGAAACTAGACCACTTTGGGGACCCTTTTGCTCTTCTTTAATATATCCCCTCCTTACTTGTCTTCCTATGAAGGAAACCTTCTCTGGGTGGGGGGAGGGGGGAGTGTGATCTCTCAGATAACCTCTCATACTTTTTCCTCCCTCTTAGCTGTTCTTGATAGTCTCACCAGCCCAACTTATGACTGTTTCTCCTTTACTTAACTCAACAACCACTGAAACTCAATATCTTGCTGCTCCTCCAATGAACTTAACCTTTGAACTTTTGTAGTAACTTGTAAACTGTGCTATCTTTGAATTAAAGTCTAAGCTTTTCTCACCTCCCTGAGTCAGAGATTGGTGAGTTCTCCATAAAAATAAACCCACATAGATCAATCTTTAAGCTACCTTTCCCCAGACCCATTTCCTCCATCTTCAGTACCATAATTCTTAATCTCCCAAGTTGTTAGAGTATCATCTCCCTCATTTTACATATCCAATCTCTTTCCAAATCTTGTAGTTTCTACCTAAACTACATCTCTCACATCTCACCCTTTTTCTCTACTTACACAAAGCCCTTCATCATCTCTGACCTGGATAATTGTGATGGACTCCTAATTAGACTTTCTCTTTCTCTTTCCTCCCCACTGCTATCAAAGTGATTTTCTTTACAAAACATTTGACCATGTCATCTTATCCAAAAACCTTTGGTGGCTTTTTTCTCTAGAATTAAACGTTGACACCTCTTTTGAGCCCCTAAAGCCCTTTACAACTTTTCCCCCAAGCTGACTTTTCAGCCCCTGGACATTGATTTCCCCTCTACATTCTTTGCTCCCTGCCAAACTATTCTTCTCTCTGCTTTTCATCTGTAAATTTTCATCTCCTGGATCTCTCTGTGCCTTTGTACTATCACTGGAATGTCCAATCTCCTTACACATAACATCCCTTTCCAAGCCAGCTCAAATACTACCCTCTATGTGAAGACTTCTCTTTCAATTACTAGTGATGGACATCTCAGCTATTTTGTATTCAACAACTTTGTTTTTGGGGAGTGTTTATTCTCTTTAGAGTTATTCTCTATATATACTTTAACATATCCTGGGCTTTTCCTCCTTTATAATGGAAACTGCCTGAGAATAAGGATTGTTTAATTTATTGTATTTCTATCCCCAGTGCCTGTCATATACATAGTAGGCACTTGATAAATATTTGTTGGTTGATTGACTGATAGATCTGTAATCTCTTCTATAAAGAAACATCCCATGGAATCAGATCCACAAAACAATTATAAGGGTCTATTCTATGGAAGACTACAGTATGGAATAATTTCTTCTCCCCATCTTAGGGTCATATTGAAATCAAACATTAAGATGAATTTCATCCCATTCAATACAATAGCAAGCTAGATTCTTCCCTGTGAATCATCTGAAGCTGACTAGAGATGCATGAAAAGAATACCAGATTAACATTCTCCCTTTCTTAATAGTAGCAAGGGTGCCATACCTCAGAAACAAAGAGGCAGTTTTCAGCTGACACTTTTAAATACAGTCCTCCAAGTGATAAGTTTTCAGTGAGGGATAAAGAGGTAAGACCATTTACTACTCTCAACATAATGCTGGTAGGAATTATGACAGCCCACATGGAGTATGGACTAGCTGAGCTGGTATAGGGAGCCCTGGTTCCTTTCTCCATTCCTTTTGCATCTGCTTTCCTGTAATAATTTACCTTGTGAGCATTAAAAGGGCCTGGAAGGCTATGAATGTGGAGGTAAGAGAAGTACTGGAATGTACTGGAAATGTACTGGAATGACTAGGGTTGTAGCAGAAATAGTAGAAGAAATAGACTCATGACAAGCAAAGAATTGGCATCAGAGAAATATCAATCACTGGTACTAAGATTAAGCTTGACTCATTGATAGGATAATGCTTAGAGCTTAGGTGAAATGTGAAGTGATTAATCAGAAGCCATACAAATCAGACCAGTCCCTAAAGCTTTCATCTTGGAAAGGAAGACTTGTAGAGAAGGGGCCACCCAATCCTCACCAACTGCCGACCAACTTTAATATACAGTGCAAATAAGCTATCCCAGGTGTAATTGCAAGGAGGTGACATGTGGCAGGGGAATCAAACTTTCACCACTACTTCAATCACTACCTTCCCTTAGAATTGCATGAAGACATCGGAGGTCCCTGAAATCAAGAGTTCAGGAAACAGCAATGTTCCCCTCCAGGAGCTTTTGTGAATATGTGATCTGACAAAGCATTTACAGTCCCTGCTGCTTTAGCAGCCACTGCTACAGAAGATCTAGAAAACTCTACCCACCAAATCTCTGAAATGCCTAAATATAAAATGCCTAAGAATAAAAATAGAAAAATAGAAAAAAATTCTATCTACCAAAGTCTCTTAAATGTCTAAATTAAAAAATATAAAAATAGATATGATTTAATCAGTGGAGATGGCATTAAAGAAGATCTATCCTAAGGACCATGGGACATTTTTATTTTAGTCACTACTTAAAACTCCTATTTATGGTTTCTCCTCCAGTTAGAATATTGTCTCTTTGGAATTAGAGATTGTCTTGATTTTTTGTTTCTATTCCCCAAACCAAGTGTTTTTTTCACATAGTAAGCATTTAATGAATGCTTTTTCATTCTTTTATTCAAAATTTTCATCAATCAACCAATCAAAATTCATTAAATAGCCACCAGGTGCCAGGCATTGAGCTGGGGATACAAATATAGGCAACAGATAAATACTGCCCTCAAAGAGCTTACAATCTACTAAAAGAGACAACATCCACACAATATATATATATATATATATATATATATATATATATATATATATATATAAACAAGCTGCATACAGAATAAACATAAAGTAATTAATGAAGAGAAGACACTAGAATTAAGAGGGGATTGGGGAAGGCTTCCTGGAGAAGGTGAAATTTTAGTTGGGTTTTAAAAGAAGGCAGGAAAGTCAAGAGTCAGAGTAGAGAAGGGAGAGTGTTACAGGGAGAAGAGATAGGAAAAAATGCTAGAGACCAAGATAAGAGTGTCTTGTTGGACTAGCTAGGAGACCAGTATCACTGGATCAAAGAGTAAATGGCAGGAGGTAAGGGATAAGAAGCCTGAAAAGGGAGGAAAAGACTAGATTATGAAGGGCTTTAAAAACCAAAGAGGGGCAGCTAGGTGGCACAGTGGTTAGAGCACTGGCCCTGGAGTCAGGAGTACCTGAGTTCAAATCTGGCCTCAGACACAATAATAACCTAGCTGTGTGGCCTTGGGCAAGCCACTTAACCCCACTGCCTTGCGAAAACCTAAAAAAAAAAAAAACCCAAAGAGAGCATTTTTGTATTGGCAATAGGGAGCCACTGGAGTTTATTGGGGTTTGGGGGTTGTGTGTATATGTCTGTGTGACATGATCGATCAGATCTGCACTTTAGGAAGATTAAACACTTTTGTGACTGGAGGGTGGATTAGAATAAAAAGAGATTTGAGGCAGACAGACCCACTAGTAGGCTGTTGCTGTTGCCCAAGCCTGAGTTGATCAGAGCCTTCACCAGAGTGGTGGCAGTGTCAGAAGAGAAGAGATATTCAAGAGATATCCTAAGGGCACTTGAATATTAGACACCTAGCCAGCCTACCAGTAGTAAGTTATTGAATTCTGCTCCAGTCATTATGTAATACATACTAAAATTCTTTAATGCTTAGTATTTCCTTTTCTGTATGGAAGTAAAATCCCTCCCATACCCAATTCATACTTGGATATTATACTTATCTATAAGCAATATTTTCATATTTGTAATTATGTACATATATATGTATTGTATTCATATCTATATATTACACTCATCTATATGTAATGTATTCATATGTATGTATTCATGCATGTATTCATACATTATATAAATTTTTGTACATTCCTTTTTGGGGGGAACATATAGATTTTTGGCTCATAACTATTACAATAATTAACCTCTTTTAATGGAAAGCTGGGGTGAGGAGGAGGTGGTGATCATCCAATGAATGTGAGGAAAAAAGGCCTAGTTCTCTGAGAAGTTAAGACTTCCCTTAGCATTAAACTCAATATAGAACTACACAGCTGGGAATAATAAGTCTTAATAAGTGCTTTTTCATTCTTTCATTCAAAATTTTCATCAATCAATCATTCATTAAATATCTTCTGTGTGCCAGGCATTAAGCTGTGGATACAAATAGAAGCAAAAGAAAGTAATTGCCCATTCTTACAAATCCCAAAAGTGGCTCTCATATGCTACCAAATCGGTATTTCCAAAGTATAGGCAGATCTAATCATATTCTTTTTTTTCTCAAAGAGTTGCAGTGGTTCTCTTTTGCTCCTAGCATAGAATAACTACTTTGTCATTTCAAACCATTCATAATCTGACTCCAGCCTCTTTATTTTTTGTTTACTTATATTTTCTTTCTTTTATGAGATTTCACAACTATCAATATACACAAATGTGTTGATATTAAAAAAAAAAGCAAAAACAAAAAAAAGGATTGGATAAAACCCTGTGAAATTATGTAATGTTCTGTTTGTTTTAAGTGCATATTAAATTTTATATGGTAGTAATAAAATTGCCTTATATGTCTAGCTTGTGTCAGCCCTCAATTTCTTCTTCTTCTTCTTCTTCTTCTTCTTCTTCTTCTTCTTCTTTCTTCTTTTCTCCCTTTTAAACTTATTCTCTGGACTGCTTCATCACCTCAGGAGCCTTGCCTACCTCATGATGATTTCACCCCTGGTCTGCTCTTCTAATTCATGAAAATCTGACTGGGCTATCCATTTCTTGAAAAACTAAGAATATTAATTTCATTCATAGCTCAATTCATTTTATAGACTGCTTTACCTCCACATTGGGCTTATTCCTTGAATAGTTAACACCCCTTTCTCCACCTCTGCTTTCTAATTCCCCTTTATATTTTGTCTTTCCCTTTTTGAACATAAGGTTCTTGTGAATAGGAATATTCATATCCCCAGTCCTTAGTTCATTTACTGGAACATAATAAATACTCAACAAATAAATTAATAGACTCTCTCTCTCTCTCTCTCTCTCTCTCCCTCTCTCTCTCTCTCTCTCCCTATCTCTGTCTCTCTGTCTCTCTCTGTGTCTGTGTTTGTCTGTGTGTCTTTCTCTGTCTTTGTCTCTGTCTCTGTCTCTCTCCCCTGTTTCCCTGTTTATTTTTTCTAGGTGAATCAGTTTACTGTAACACAGTTCAATCCATTGGTCATTTGTGAAATTACATTTTTCATTATATATGTATAGGTCAATCCTTTGCTAATGGATAGGATGATGCTTCATTGTCTTATGATCAAAGTGGGGTAGTATTTAAGTTTATCTTTATATTATTGTGAACATTAATACAAATTGCTTTCCTTAACCTATTCATTTCACCTTGAATAATTTCATACAAGCCCCTCTAGGAAGCTAGGTGGATAAAGTTCTGGACCCAGATTCAGGAAAACCTGTATTCAAATCCAGCCTCAGGTACTTTCTAGCAGTGTGATTTCTAACTGAACTTCTGTCTTTTTAATTTCTTCATGTATAAAGTGAGAATAATAATAGGATAATAATGTCTGTCTCCCAATATTGTTGAGGAAAATAAAATAATATTTATGAAGCATTTTGCAATCTTAAAGTGATATATAAATGCTAACTGTTATTTATTAAACCAAGTTCCTCTGAATCCATTCCTTTTGTTATTTCTTTTGGTACAATACCATAATTTGTTTTGATATTCCCTTTTTTAAATTCCAGATTAAATATATATATATATATATATATTTATATCATAGAAATATTTTCTCTTTTCTTGATCTCTCAGGGCATAAAACTTGTGGTTCTCTCTTTGGGTTAAAGAGTATCTACAGTTTAGAGGGTTTTGGGGTATTGTTCCAAATACCTTTCCAGAATGGTTGGATCAATCCACAGCTCCATCTACAGGGTGCATTCGAGTGTCTGTCCTCCAATAATGGACATTTTTCCTTTTTTTTTAACATCTTTGATATATGCAAGATAGAATATCAGAGTTCTTTTGATGTTCATTTCGCTTATTATTAGTTATTCAATGTATCATTTCAAATGACTGCTGATAATTTGAATGTTTTCCCTTTAAAAGTGCCTGTTCCAATCTTTGGTCATATCTGCTGATGAGTGGCTTTTGTTCTTACTAAATTTCATCAATTTATCTTAAGATATCAGAACTTTATTTCAAATCTATCTCTCTAGGTTTATGGCACATTACTATGTTTCATACATTCTACCTTGCAGTTAAACCTTTGGACATGCCATTCTATCTCTCAAATCTGTATCTTTGTTCAAGATATCCATCATGTCTGGAATGCTCTTTCTGCCTGATTTACTCAAACTTTTGTTTTCCAGTCTCAGCTCAGGTGCTACCTCATACACAAAACCTTGCTTGTTTTATCAGTGTCTATGTTGTTAGCAGAGGTGAACAGAAAGGTCACATCAGGGAAACCAACATGAACTGAGGTAAACATGGAAGCCAGCAGACAGATAGAGAGGGCTTATCACATAAAGGCTAGCACAGATTAGGTAAATGGGCTAGAAGTCATCAGATCTGGGAAGAGAAGCCATACTTGGAAAGCCCATGGGAACTCACATGAGTAAACTATAAGCTGGCAAAGGGCAGCTAGGTGGAACAGTAGATAAAGCACCAGCCCTGGAATCAGGAGTACCTGGGTTCAAATCCGGTCTCAGACACTTAATAATTACCTAGCTGTGTGGCCTTGGGCAAGCCACTTAGCCCCGTTTGCCTTGCAAAAATCTAAAAAAAAAACCCCAAAAAACTATAAGCTGGCAGAGGCAGGGAGAACCACCAAACTAGGTAAAACTACACAACTTTTCCACAAAGGAATCTGAAGTCAACCCATGATTTTAGTAAAGATGAGGGGAATTAAAAACCAGAGAGAGCTCTTATAATTAGGAACCTGAAGACAAATCCCAACACAGCTTGTTTCAAGAGGAGTAGGAAGGGGCAGCTAGGTGGCACAGTGGATAGAGCACTGGCCCTGGAGTCAGGAGTACCTGAGTTCAAATCTGGCCTCAGACATTTAATAATTACCTAAAAAAAAAAGAGGAGTAGGAGTCAGAATCAGAGGACTTGACCTCAGAGCCGTGAGACCCACATCAAGACTTAATTTGTGTATACTAGCATTGGGTTGGGGGAAATCTGAAATAAGTGTGATCTCCAATATTAGACTACCTGTCAAAAACCATTATACATAATGGAGCTAACTCCCACTGGAGTTGACCAGAACCAAAGATGAGCCACCAAGAAACTAAGACAGGAGTCAGGGATTGAGACCTAATACAAGCAGTTCAATCCAGATTGACTATAGCAGTGACATATATCCTATTGAAAGAACAGGAATAAATAAGGTCTACCCAATTCATACAAGAGAGATAAAAGAGATTAAACTGAGCAAAAACCCCAGATCAAGACCTGAAGCTAAAAACATGAGAAAATAGAACAAAACATTGGGCACAAGGATAAAAAATTTGAACCAAGAGAAGTCAATAAGGTCAACCTAGAAAAAGTGACATAGCTTTAAGTAAAGTCTCATAGAAAAAAATAAATGCCACAAGGATTACAGGAATGGATAGAAAAAATGAAGCTTGGGGAGGCTAGGTGGCGTAGTGGATAAAGCACCAGCCTTGGAGTCAGGAGTACCTGAGTTCAAATCAAGTCTCAGACACTTAATAATTACCTAGCTGTGTGGCCTTGGGCAAGCCACTTAACCCCATTTGCCTTGTAAAAAATCTAAAAAAACAAAAACAACAACAAAAAAAAGAAAAATGAAGCTAGAGGTAAAAAAAATAGAAATGAAATAATTTGAGGGGGAAAAAGGAAGCAGGATAAATATCTTGCAGAGGAAGTTGAAGTTGGAAAATTTTGTCCAAAAAGTGGACTCCATGAAAAATAGAATGCTTGAAATTGAATGCAATAACTATGAGAAAACAAAAACTACTAGAATAAATTCAAAAGGTTGAAAAAATTGAAGAAAATATAAGGTACCTATTATTTAAAAAAACAACAGTAACACATACAACTTAACTGGAAATAAACAAAAATCATCAGACTCCCTGAAAACTCTGATCAAATAAAAAACATTAATACAATATTAGAAAAAATAATAAATGAAGATGCTAAGATCTATTAAAATCAGAGGATAAAGTAAAAATGGAAAAAATGTAATTATCTTCTGAAAGAAGTAGAAGTAGAAAAAACTCAGGAATTTCGTGGTTCTTTCCATGTTCCTTAACTTCCAAGTTAAAGGGAAAAGCAACTCAATCAACTAAAAAAGAAAGATTTCTAAGAAGTACTAAGAAAACAATCAACATCATTTGAGATTTAATCCAATGACTTTAAAAAAAGAAAAATTAGAAAATAGTAATTAAAATGGCAAAGGCTTGTATCTGAGAATAATTTACCCTGCACAAGTGAGTATAATCCAAAAAATACAAAAGAGCATTTTTTAAAAAATAATAAAGAACTCTTCAGAATTACTAGGAAAAAATGAGAACTGAGCAAAAACTTTGAAATTCAAGGATGAATTAAGAAAAATGTAGAAAAGCTATTGGAAGGGGTTACTGTGGTAATAAAGGAAGGGTTGCCATTGTAATGGTGAAGAAGCTAAAACAATCCCTCCAGTATTGTTTTGTATTTAAAGATCACAAAGGGAGTTAAATAAAACAAACACAAAATTTAGATATGATTTTATTTCATTTTGCTAGTTTTAAAAGAGGAAAGAGAAAGGAGACCTAGTAGAATGAATATTTACTCCTTGATTGTATTTACCAGGCTATTCTCTATGATATGATTAAGCCAGGATTTGATTGGCCTAGAGGTGGGGCAAAACTCAAATTATACCTCCCTTGACACAGTTTCCTGGTAACTCTGGTTGTTTTGATCTGGCATGATCTCAGACTGAGAGTATTCACTGCATCTCAGTCAGAGCCATGAGACAGAAGGGAAGAATAGATTTGGAAATTCCTGCTGGTGGTTTAAAAAAACCTGAGATATATTTTTTAGATGAAACTGGTGGCATAGCTGGACCCAGAAACTTTAAGACCTTGAGTTCAAAGCTGATCTTAGGCATATGCTAGTTATATGATCCTGGGAAGTCACTTAGCCTCTGTTTGTCTTAGTTTTCTCTTTTGTAAAATGAATAGAATAATAAAATTTATCTTGTAGAGTTTTTATAAGGATCAAATATCATAATTTTTGTGAAGTTGCTTAGCATTTTACCTGAGGTAGAGTAGGCTTTTTTTTCCTTCTCTCTCCTTCTCCATCCCTCCTTCCCCCTTATTAGGGCTTTGGGAGGAGAAGGATTTTTTCCACTGTGGGACTTCCCCTACCAAGAAACTAGGGAGGCTTCATGAAAAGTTCAAATGGAAAACTGATGAATCACTAGAATAATAACTCCTGAGAATATCTACTGCAGGCAATGCTGATACCTCTACAACTAAATTCCATAATCTAGGAGAACTCCCTAAGAACAGATCATAGCTCTAGATAGGGATCACCTTTTGTATCTTTTTAAGTATTTGAGACAGAATTATTTGCACCCTGCACTATGAAAATGAATTCATATTATAGTTAACTACTCTATGGAAATCTACAAGGAAAGTAATGAAATTAAATACTAAATGGATTTGATTGATTAGAATTACTATATCCCCTTGCCCTACCATACTTCATGTGCTCTGGGAGTCCTCTAAGAATGATTTTGGACTTTGGCTTTTGGCTGTGGGCTGACAATCTGGTGGAATTTGATCAGGAAGACTAGAAGAGTAGTGACTTGGGCTAAGTCTGCTTTCAGTATAAATATGTTCTCTGGGACTGAGGGAAGGCAGCACAGAGCCCACGGCCATATTAATTGGGCAGAAGGCAATGATTACACTTTGTCCTGGAAGGAGCTTTGGGCATGGTTCCTGAAACATGGGGTTGTTAGGAAGGCAACTGCTGACCAGCCCATGGATGCTAGTAAAATTGTACAGGGCAACTCAGTCACAGGGAAATAATTCTTCAGCTCTGCAATTCTATCCAAGATTGAGGCATTTTTTAAAAAACAGATATTCCTTTGGATCACTCAGAGCAGGGCACAGAGGACAGGCCATGAGGGAAGAGTTTTGTGAGGTCTTGGGAATCAGTATATGTGGGCCCTTTCAGCAATCACTAAATTGTATATTGTAGGTGGCACCACATGAAAATTCTCTGAGTTGACTGAAACTATTGGGATGAAAGGTATTTCCTTTCTAATGATAGAAATGAAGGAAATTTTCATTATTGCAGCTCCCTTTTCAGCAACCTTGTATTACCCATGAGGAAGGCAAATAGCAGCTTTTGGGAGACTATAGGGAAGCAAACCAAGTCAGTCCATCATTCCTGTTTTTCCTGACCTAATTAATATCACAGACCAGGCCCAGGGTAAGTGATATGGGTTTATTGATTTAATCATTATAAAACTAAAACAAACAAAACCTCTGTTCTTGTGGCTGAGATTAGTCAGAAGCAATTTTCTTTCACTTTGGAAGCAGTCCAGTATATTTTCACTGTTTAACTCAAGCTACTTGAACTCTCCTTCAGACTGACACATTTTGAGCAGAAACCTGAAAGAAACCTGCCTTTCTTTAGGAAATGCTATCAATGACACCACTAGATTGACTGATCCAGATGGGCCCAGGGTGATAGAAGACTTGGATAAAAAAAGTGACCTATATAAGGGAGAAGGGATAAAAAACCAATCCTAAAAAAAATCCAATATCCAATCCACTCAGTAAAGTTTTGGGGAATGTATTGGGTAGGAAAAACCAAAGTATTCCAGGTACAGTTTGAAATAAGGTATAGACATTCACTTTCTCCTCTAAGAAATAAACACAGACATTTATGGCACTCAAAGTTTTTCATATTCTCTACCTTGGTATTGTGATAATTCCTATTTATTTAGTCACTTCTACATCTGCCTCTTTCCAATGAGACCCAGAACACATTACATTTCTGAAAGACTGAAAGCAAATTATCTAACCTTATGACTGGAAAGTCCATGTTGCTGGAGGTTTCTATCCAGAAAGACAAAGTTGAGTGTGACTAGAAAAAAAATGGTCTTTGGGTTTCTTGGAAATGTAATTTCCCAAAAGTGGCTCCATTCACTAAGCTATTTTTGAAAAACTCCTGGTCACCTAGAGATTGAAAAGGGCACCTGTGTGGGTCTGATGGAAGCTCAAAGATAACTGGAATCACTATATCTTTCCTTAATGACAGGATGCATTTCCATATGAATATCAAGTAGGGTGGGGGTAAGGGTGGAATATTACTCCCTAGCTAAGTGCTACTGTATGTCCTCACTATATAAGGGCTAAGTAAATCTCATTTTCTTAACTTACAATGATCTATGAGTGACTCATTTCATTCCAACATGAAACCTGAACTAATAGGTGCTGATATCAGGCTTGCCCCTAAAAGATGGCAAAAGGAATTCATCAAGAAAAAAAGGGAGAAAGAATTTGCTATTTCACAAAAAAGAGATTAACAAGAAGAAGAAATACATAGCAAGGGAAGGAGGGGTATATATCTAATGGTTTTGTTCTTATTTGAATTAGATAAAAGATCTCTGAACACACATTTATATAACACACAAAAGTTTGGTATAAAAATATACACTATATACATGTTGATGTGGTGGCAGGCAAATGATGAAACAACAGGTGCATTTAGACTGGGAGCTGCAGTCACAACCCTGCATACACATGGCTCAGGACATAGGATTGTCTCCTCACTGGAAGGAGTAGTGAGATTTGGCAGCCCCCTGAGTGTCTTAGCAGTCTTCTAAGGATCTCACTGCTCTCCTTCTGGTGTGAGAAAGAGGCTAGAAAAGATGCCTTAAAAATTGTCTACTTATGGCCTGATTGTCTATGATCTGATTCTGCAGCAGGTGGGGATCTCACCCTATAGTCAAAACACAAAAAAATATACACAAACATCTTCAAAGAAGATTCCACTCATCATTGATGCATGGAATGTGCACACACTCACTGACAATACAAGATCCAATAGACCTAATTATGAATAGTGGTTTTTGCAAGAGAACTTAACAGGAATCATACCCAAATAGCAGCCCAGAGTGAAACAAGGCTGTCAAATGAAGGCCAGCTTATTGAAGTCGGAGGTGGATGCATATTTTTCTGAAATGACTGTAGTGAAGGGCAGTGCAGTGAAGCTGGAGTAGGTTTTGCAATCAAAACAAATCTAGTCAAGAAGCTTCTCTGTCTACCAAAAGGAGTAAACAACTGGTTCATGACAACGAGATTGCCACTTGTAGGAAAATACTATGCTGTCATAATTAGTGCCTATGCTCCCACCATGATGAACTCTGCTGAAGTCAAATAAAAAAAAATTATGAAGACCTGGATACCCTGATGATGATAAATCAATGTACAAAAAAAGGACAAGCTTATAATTCTGAGTGACTTTATTGCTAGAGTAGACTCAGACTACTAGACATGGCAGGGAGTCCTTGGAAGGAAGGCAACAGTAATCATTACCTATTACTTAAGATTTGTCCATCTTATGACCTTTTAATCACAAATATTGTCTTCTTTTTATCTAAATGCAATAATATTTCCTGGATGAATCTTCACAGAAAATGTTGGCGTCTAATAGACTATGTGATTTTATGGAGAAGAGACAGACAGGATGTGAGAGTGATGAAGGCAATGTGTGGTGCAGAGTGCTGAACTGATCACAGATTCATCCTTTCCAAACTGAAGTGGTGACCGGAAGGCAAAAGGACCACCAAAAGAATTAATGTCAAGAGATTAGAGTGTTTCTCTGAGTGGGAACAGTTTGTTGCCAATTTGGAGGGAAAATTGAGCCAATGCACAGTTGGAAATAGTGGAGAATTGGTATAAAGCACTGCTTTTGCTCATCTGAGTCAGAACACTCACAAATATCAAGATGAAAATGATGGGGAAAGACAGAAGTTGCTAAAAGAAAAATGAGACCTCCACAGGCCTCAGCAGCAGGATAGTTCATGAACTCTTGGTAAAGAAGATGATATTCAGTTTTATGCAAATACTAACAATTCAAAATGCTTTTATGATGTTCTATCTATGGGTCTAAGACATATGGTGCATCTCAACTACTCAGTGCTAATGGAACCACATTGATTAATGATAGCTACAGGATCCTAGAGAGATGGACTGAACACTTCCATAGTGTTCTTAACAGATAATCATCAATCAGTGCAGGTCTGTTTACCTCAAGTTGAAGTCAATCTGTCCCTAGCTGAAGTTCCAACTGAAAAAGAATGCTATTAGGCTCCTTTCATGTGGCAAAGCACTTGGTACTGATTCTGTTCCAGTTAAGATTTACAAGATAAGGGGTCCATTGCTTATCTAAAAGTTGTGTCAAATTATCCAGGTTATATGGCATGAAGAGGTTATCCCCTAAGAATTCAAGGATGCCTCCATTGTGATTTTCCAGTTTCCAATGGAGTGAAACAAAACTGTGTCTGCTCCCATGCTTTTTAGCATGCTTTCAGTCATGTTATCAGATAGCTTCACTGAGGGTGGGCAAAGTTTCAAGGTCAGCTACTGCAGTGATGGGAAATTCTTCAACTTGAAAAGGCCAAGAACAAAGTGGAGGGAGTAGTGGTGCATGATCTTCTGTTTGCAGATGGTTATGTTCTCAATGCAACTTCTGAAGCTGAGATGCAACAAAGTATGAATCAATTCTTCGATATTTGTGCTAATTTTGGTCTATCAATCAATACCAAGAAAACACAAGTACTCCATCAGTCATCTACATATGGAACCATTGATTACGACAAAAGTTTTGAATACTGTGGATAAGTTCTCTTACTTTGGAAGTTTACTTTCCAGGGAGGTACACATCGATAATGATGTTGACATACATGTTGACAGACCTAGATCAGTATTTGGAAGGCTGCGAAAGATAGTATGGGAGAGAAGTCTACAGAGCCATTGTGCTGACCTCATTGCTGTATGCCTGTGAAACCTGGACAGTCAACCAGCACTCGAACTGTTTCCATTTAAATTGTTTTAGGAAGATTCTGAAGAATACCTGACAGGAGAAGAGGCCAGACATAGAAGTCCTTTCTTAAGCTAAACTGCCAAGCATTCAAACATTACTACAGAGAGTGTAGTGTTGAACTGGCCATATTGTTCAAATGCCAAATGTGCTTGCCAATAAGACAACTTTATGGGGAGCTCACACAGGGCAAAGGTTCATAAGAAGGTCAGAAGTGATTCAACTGGTCTGTCTTAAGAACTTTAGAATTGATTGTGCAGAAAAAGATACTGGCACAGGACTGCCTAGATGACTGAGCTATATGAACAAGATAGAAGCACTTAAACAAGTGATATATAAATTTAGAGTAAATGCCCCAGGCAATCATATGTGGTGGAGCATTCTGAACTTGTATCTGTCTGATCAGCCAGTTAGACATGCTGTAATTTGACTGTATAGTGCTGTCATTTTCATCTTCTTTGATAATGAAGGACAAGGACCAACGATTGAGACAAAAATCTAATTTTATTCCCTCCTCCCCTCCTAATAAGGAAAGACACCCTTTATTAGTCATTTTAAATATTTTGCTGACTTAGAAGAGCTTATTAATGGTTGAAATTCAAATGCTTAATATTCTAGTGAAGAGGATTATAACAGATATCAGAAAAAGTTGTTCATCATTGCCAGTTAAAAGAATACTAGTGGATTTAATTAAATCTTATTGTATAGCTGCTTTCTAATTTACAAAACACCTTCACAAACATTATTAAATCTAATCCTCACAAGAGGACAAGTATCATTATGTAAGATTTACAAATGATACAGCAACATAGTTTTAGAGATGTAGGGAATGCTAGAGGTCATTGAAATCTGTCTTCTCATTTTACAGATGAAGAAATTGAAGCCCAGACAGATTGACTTGCCCAATATCACATCTAACAAATATCTGAAATAAGATTCAAACTCAATTCTTCCTGACTTCAGTTCTCAATCCACAACACAAGGCTGCCTCAAACTAGAAGTGAGAGGAAATAGAGAAAATAACTTTCCCAAAGTTATGTAATTAAGAACCTGTTATTACAGTACTAGTGGAAAGTATTGTAGTTTTAAGTTTATCCTCTCTATTAAAAGTTAAAATTTTTCATTTTTTTGGCTCAAAAAATTCTGTTTTATATAGTTACAACTAAATATACTAAGCTATGGTATTCATTTTAATAACTTAAAAATCATATTTCTAAATTTTGGTGTTGATCTTGTTTAATTATTTTTCTTGATTTTAAACTAACTCAACTTTCCTCAATATGCCTTGCTATCTGGTTGACCTCTAAACCACTATGTACAACTCCAGATCAATTATCTATTTTTTTAGATGAAAAAATCCTAATCCTTTTAATCCCTTTCTCATTTTGCTTCCTATAAAATCTTTAATCAACCTTTGAGTCATTTAATCTTGGCCAGATGTAATGCAATAAAAACTTGCAGTGGTTCATGCCCTCTGGAACTCTGGGGAGCTCTGTGATTTTAATCTTTCAGTACAAATTAATGAGTCTCTTGAGATTAAACAAAGAATAAGGACGAGACTGAGAGAATGAAGGATGTTTGACTTGCTGCAATGTGACCTTTTATATTTAGATGTTGAATCCATTTTTGAATTTATTATTATAATTAGTGCACAATGTTAGTCTAAACATAATTTCCATCAGACTGCTTCCCAATTTTCTCAGCAGTTTTATCAAAAGGAATCCTTTTTCCAGTAATTTATTAGCAAACACTGGGTTGTGTTTTTTGATTGTTTTTATTTCTTGCTTATTTAGTCAATTTTATTGATCTATGTTTATCTTTTTAAAATCAGTACTCAATAGTTTTAGTGACTACTGATATATAATATAGTTTGAGGTCTATAATATTATGATTCTTTCTTTTCCTTGTTTCACCTTGAGTTTCTAGACATTTTTTTCTTCCAAATGAAATTTTTTTCCCTAGTGTCCTAAAGTGTCCCTTTGGTAGTTTGATGAATATAGCACTAACTCTCTAAATTAATTTAGATAGTATCATAAATGGTAACTAGATGCCATGGACTTAGAATCAGAAAGAACTTGAGTTTAAATTCTGTCTCAGGCACGTACTAGCTATGTGACCTAGGACAAGTCATTTAATCTCTTTTTATTCTCCCTGTTGTTCAGTTGTTCAGTCATGTCTGACTGCTTTGGAACATAGCAGGCAAGGTCTCTCTGTCCTCCTTCAATCTCTTGAAGTCTGTCCAAATTTGTGCTCATTGATTGCATGATAGTATTCATCCATCTCACCTACTGTTTCCTTTTCCTTTTGTCATCAGTCTTTCCCATCATCAGCATCTTTCCCAGTCTTTTAATTATGTCATTAAAGTATTTGATGTTTCAGTGAATTGCTTGATCTTTCTGGAGTCCTCCTTTATTAAATTTTTTTTCATCAATATTCAATATAAAAAGTGTTTTATATATTTCTCTTTCTCCACTGTCTCTCCTTCTGTTGAATATCAAGACCAAATTTGTTTCACAAAAGGAATTTGGTAGATTGCTTTCTAGATCTATTTCTTGATAAAATTTAAAAGTATAAGTTATTTACTCTTTTTTTTCACTCTTAAATTTTTGCTGTAATTCACTTGTAATTCTACTTGGCAAAGATATTTTTCCATTTACATTTTAATTATGACTTTCAGTCTTTGAAAATGAGATTAACTTGTTTAGGATTCCTATTTCTTATCTCATTGTTTTTCATAGTTTTATAGTAACTTGTCAATCTTCCTTTGTATTTTCATTTTGTTGGAGTATTATTAGATATAAAAAATTCTAAACATTCTCTTCATTTAATCTGTTATTGTAAGTTCACTGTTTTGTAATTTTGGCAATTCATTTTTTTCTTGACCAGTTTATCTAATGTTATATTAATTTTGCTCTTGGTTTTGTTAATTGTAGAGTTTTTAATTTTCAAACTCCTCTCTCTCATTTTTAGATTTCTTTCTTTTATATTTGTTTTAGGATTTCTAATTTATTAGTTTTTAATCTTCTTAATTACATGATCCTCTTTTTTCCTTTTGCTAAAATAGATTTTCAGGAATATATATTTATTCTCTGCATGCTATTTTAACTGAATGGCATAAATTTTAGAATGTCTCGATGTTATTATTACATGTATTTTTTATTGTTACTATATTTTTATTCAAATGTTAAAATGTTCTTTATAATGTCATATTTTAGTCTGATCTTTTTCTCATTTGTTGGATTAATATTAGATTCACTTTATTGTCTATAAATGATGTGTTATTGTTATTATGAGTATTTTTACATTTGCTTGTGATCTCTTTATCCTCAATATCTGATCAAATTTGAAAAAGCATCATGAAATCCTGAGAAATATATATGTATTTAAGTTTTATAGTCACCATAGAGTAGTAGTCTATCTTTCCATGAATTTGTTCATGTCCATAGTTTCCTTGTCTTTATCTTTTTGTTGAATTTATCATGATCTGAAAAGGATATTAAAGTATTTTACTTCTATTGTCTTACTGAACTTTGCATAGTTCAAAGGCTTAGTTATTCTTTTTTGCTCATAACTATCCTATTTGATATATATTTAATAATGCTATTTTTTCATTGCCTCTTTTTCTTTCTCTTGACATTATGAAGGGTTGCTATTATTCTTTCTTTGAAATTAAATGGACTCTACTTCAAGTCTGACTCAGCCTATGATTTCCTAGATTACTTCTGTACCTCTATCTCATTTACCTTCTCAAGTTGTAATTCCTTCAGTCCCTACCCTACCTTGAACTTTTGTTCCCTTTTTTAAAAATTTTATCTTCCTGCCACCCCACCTTGCTCCCTTTTAGTTTTCTTTAAATCTTTTTTAAAAAAATTTACGTTTCTTCTTACCTTTTTGCATTCATAGAATGACCTGTGATCAAATGGAACATGGTAAGTGCTCAATAAAAATTCTTTCTATTGATCTATTCCTGCCTTTTTATAGATACCTAGAGGATAAGGGATTTTGTTTTGTTCCTTCATTTTTATTTTTCTATATATTTGTATCATTCTAAATGTAATTTTTTTCTTTGTGCAGCTAATTGTTGGTTTTTTAAAAAAAAAACCCATTCCACCATTCTCTTGCTTCTTATTGGAAAATTCAAACTTCAGAATTGTTGTTCAGTCATTTTTCAGTCATATTCAATTCTTCATGACCGCATTTGGGATTTTCTTGTCAAAGATGCTACTTTAGTTCGGCATTTTCTTCTTCAGCTCATTTTTAGATGAGGAAACTGAAGTCAAAGTGACTTGCCCAGGGTCACCACAGCTAGTATCAGAGGCTACATTTGAATTTAGTGAAATGAATCTTTTGACTTCAGACCCTGTACTCTAATTTCTATTCTGCCATTCAAATGCCTCTTCTTTCAAAATTAGGGCCATATTTATTGTTAAATATTGTTAGATTTAGATTTAACAATGTTAATTTTGTTTTCTCCTTACAAACACCAAAATCTGCCCAGGAAAAAAAATTATTTGTGAATGAATGGATCTATTTCTTCATCTTTTTATCTATTGGAAACATCTCCTTGGACAGGTAGCTCTGTGACTCCTAAACTACCTTTTTAGAAGGAGGTGTGAGTTCTAATTACTTGAGAGAATACTTGAGGACAATGCTTCATAACCATGTAAAAGCAGACATTTTGAGAGAACACCTTGAGGTAGATGGTTCAGAAAGAAAAAAAAACATAAATTTTTGAATGGCAGACTGGAGCCTGCAGAGTCTCATACTCTGAGTTATCCCATTATATGACTACAACTCAAGAGACTGCAAAGAATGATCATGTGAGATCTTTCTCAACATCCTATTTTGAAGAAAGAACTTATCTCATTTCAAATAAGGTGTATTATTCTTGTATATTCTTTGGTTTATCCTAATCTGTAGAAATTCTCTGATTTCTGTTTGGGGTTTCTTGCATAAATGGGTTTACTATTCATGGTAGTCTTTTCTAGTTGGTGAAAAAGGACTTAATGAGAAAATGTAAGATAAGGATTATTACCATCCTTGAGAGATAATAAGGTAAAGTGTTTTCCTTTTGGACCCAGACTAGTACCCTTATATTAGAGCTTTTTGAGGATTAGTGGAGACAATTCCAATCTAATCTCTAATCTAATCTAGATATTGAGGAAAGATCCCTCACCTACCCCTCCCCCAGCTAGGCTTCTGATGAGATTGTCACAGCCTTTCTCCTACACCCCCACAGGGGGAAAAAGGCAATCTCCTTGGAAACAGGTTGAACCAGATTGGATTGCAAATCATTTATATCCATGCCACCCACAAGCACTGTCTATATATATATATATATATATATATATAGCCATCCCACATTTACCATATATATATATATATATATATATATATATATATATATATATATAAATATATATACATGGAATTGGAACCTCTTGGAGTTGTTGAATGTGTAAAGACCACATGAGTCACCACATCTTGTCTTACTGTAGACATGTTTCATATAGAGATAAAGGAGCCTGAATTTAGAATTTAAATGCTATTGTAACCTTATGGTATATCTTTAGGCTAATGTGAACCTGTTTTTGTTAACTCTTTAATAAATTAGATAAATTAATTTTATTTTAAAATTGAACCTAAACTAACTGGGTGCTGGCATCAGATCTGCCACTAATATATGATGTAGTTGCTAATTGAGAATGAGATGAGATGACCTTGTGGCTCACATTGAGATTGAGTTGGGGGAAGGGCACTGCAGATGTGGAAGATGAGGCAATTAAATAAGACACTGTAGTATCTGTTAACAAGAGCCTTGTCAGTCCTGTGTGAGGAGTCCTCTCAGGAAGACAAGAACTTGTTTTTTAGCTCATCCAGAGAGATTAGCTCAATGATTACTGGAGGAGGCTACCTAAGAGGGTAAAGAAAGTGCCAAGCCCAGTATTCCTTGGTTTCTGATAATATCCTGCAGAAGTTTAACTGTTGACATAAGACTGAAGTAAATTGTTTAGGAACTAAAGACAGAGCTCTTGGTTTTAGGGACTGTGCAAAGAAACTAAGGGAAACTACTGGAATTGGTAACTTGAAAAATGAAAGGATTGATGGACTGAACCAAGATGGTGGCATGAGGGCAGGAATTCCCAGAAACTCATCCCCCCCCAAAAGCTCCAATAGCCATAAAATTATGACTCTAGCCAAAATTTGGAGGGGCAAAATGCACAGAAAGACCGAGTGATTTCCCAGTCCAAGACAACTTGGAAGATCTGTGGGGAAGGTCTATTTCATCAGTTGTGGGGTTAGAAAGAGATGGCTTGAAAGGTCGGTAAGAAAACTCTGCCACACCAGAGTGAGCGGGGAACCACCAGTGTGGGCTCAGAGCAACCCTGTGGTGGGAACCTGAGGAGCCACCCAGCAACTGCTTCCAGAGCTCTCAGTCCACAGACAGTAAAGAGGTGGGGAGAGACTGCAGAGGTCTCTCTGCTATCCCTAGGGCAGGACTATGTTGCTTTGCCTATACTCAAATCCAGTGCTTAGTCTGGGGCTCCATACTACCATTGAGGAGCAGGGATCCTCCTCACAACTCCAGGGCAGTGGGGAGTGCTTGTGGTCATGTACAGAGTAGAGCACAGGCCAGGAAGAATAAGACAGAACCTTTTATAAAACCCTGAAGGAATTGAGTTCAGGTGGCATCCACAAAATCCCCAAAAGCTTTGGAAGTGTGGTAAATCAATCATAGGCTGAGGAAATGACCAAACAAAAGAAAAAGAAGAATATGATAAAAAAATTACTTTGATCCCATGAAGAATCAAAATATACATTCAGAATATGGCAAAGTCAAAGCTTCTGTATACAAAGACTCCAAGAGAAATAGGAAATGGGCTTGGGCTATGGATGAGCTCAAATAAAGACTTCAAAAAACAAGTAAGGGAGGTAGAAGAAAAATTGGGAAGAGAAATGAGAACAATGCAAGTAAATCATGAAAACCAAGTCAGCAGTTTGGTGAGGAGATACAAAAAAAAATTGCCCAAAAGGCAAATGAGGAGAATAATACCTTAAAAAGCAGAATTGACCAGTTGGAAAAAGATATAAAAAAGATCTCTAAAGAAAATAAATCTTTCAAATGGAGCTAAAGGAAGCTAACGACTTTGCAAGAAATCAAGATACAATAAAACAAACCCAAAATAATTAAACTAGTAGAAAATGTGAAATATCTCATTGGGCAAACAACTAACCTGGAAAACAGATGCAGGAGAGATAATTCATTTTTCAAAAAATAATGCAACATAATTGCCCTCAGATCCTAGAAGCAGAGAGTAAAATAGAAATTGAGGGAATCCATGGATCACCTCCTGAAAGAGATCCCCCCCCAAAAAAACCCTCCCAGGAATATTATAGTCAAATTCCAAACTCCCAAATGCAAGAGAAAATACTACAAGCTGCCAGAAACAAACAATTCAACTACTGTGATTCTATAGTCAGGATTGCACAGGATTTGACAGCAACTACATTAAGGGTTCTTAGGGCTTGGAATATGGTATTCTGGAAGGCAAAATAACTTGGTTTACAACTGAGAATCAACTACCCAGCAAAACTGAACGTTGTCTTTTAGGGGAAAAATGAATTTTCAGTGAATCAGGGACTTTAAACTTTTCTGTTGAAATGACCATAGCTGAACAGAAAATTTGATCTCCAAGTACAGGACTTGGGTGAAGTATAGAGATGGTGGATGGGAGGACTAATTATGAGGAATTTAATGATGTTGAACTTTGAGGACTCCTGCATGAAAAGGAGATACTGATAATTCATATGAACCTCATTTATAAAAGCAGTTAGAGGGATAATATATAGATAAGGCACAGGAGGGAGTTGAATATAATGGTATATATTGAATATAATATAATAATATAATATAATATAATATAATATAAAGATTATATAAAGGAAAGTACTGGGAGAATGGGAAAGGAAAGGTAGAATGGGATAAGATATTTCACATAAAAGAGTTAAGAAAAAACTTTTGCAATGGAGTAGAAGGAGAGAAGGCAAGGGGGAATGAGTGAGCCTTCATTCTCATCAGAAATGGCTCAGTGAAGAAATAACATACACATACACACTCAATAGGATCTAGAAATGTATGTTGCCCTAGAGAAAAATGAGGGAAAAGGGATGGGATAAAGAGGATAAGGGCAGAGGAAGGAGGGAGTAGGTGATAGAAGAGGGGGGAAGATAGTGGGAGAGGGTAGTCAGATAGAACACATTTCTGAGGAGTGACAGGGTGAAAGTGGGGAGAGAGAAGAGAATAAATGGCAGTGGGGAGCAATAGAATGGAGGGAAACACAACTGTGGGAAAAGATATTGAAGCAACTTCGCTGATGGACTTATAATAAAGAAGGCAACTCATCCCAGTGACAGAGCCAACAGAATCTGAACACAGACTGAAGTGCACTCACTTCATTTCTCTTGAGGTTTCTCTATCTTTTTTGGGGTGGGGGGAAGGGGATTTATGTTTACTTCCACAACAAGATTATTTTAATAATATGAAAATAAACTATTAAAAAAAGAAAATGAAAGGATTACTTTCATTTCCTGGTGTATGGGGAGGAACATAGTCATTGTAAGGTGCTCAAACTAGATATCTATTTTCATAAACTCTAAGTTGACTGTATTTTACTGAGAGTGGAGACATGAGACAAAGAAATGCACCTAGTTAAAAGGAAGAGATATGGGGAATACCACTGGTTACTTAAAACATGAGAATTAACTTGTTACCAGTCTCTGAAGAAGGATGATTCCCTACCCTGAGACAGCAGAGAGTGGGTAGGTCTTCATCACCAAAGAACTGAATATGTTTCATCTTTCATGTTCAAATCTGAGTCAATGGAGGTATAGCTTCTTGAAGGTTTAAATGGTACCAATGCTGAAATGCTTTATGCAGTTGACTTCTATCTGTTTGGTGTTCTTTTCCAGAATTTATTGATACAGTCAACTAAATCTATTAGAGGTTTCAGACAGGAACCATCTTTGGTGACTTTTTAGGTGACTAATAATGGGATTCATTTGCAGCTAACTCAATAAAGATCAATTCCTTTGCAATTTACTCCCAAATAGCTATCTGCAAGGGAAAGCCTGAAATTTTTTAAATAAATGGATTTCATAGTTTGCATTTATGTTCCCCTCTTTCCATGGCCACATCCTATGTCCAACCTGTCCCTAGACCAATTGGATCTGATATCTTGGTGGAGCTCCACCAGAATGACTTCAGGATTTAGCTACAGATCTTTCCTATGGGTATAGACTGATGAACTGGTAAAATCTGAGCAGTATTTTGTTACTTGGGCATATAGGCTCTCTGGGAATAAGGGGGTGAGGAGTAGTCAGAGATGAGTCTTTATCCACTATACCAATTACTGCTTCTGCCACTTAGCTGCCCCCTAAGAAATATAGTTTTTAGCAAATCCTTCCACTGAGTTTTCCTGTATGATCACCATGTGAGAGGCCCTTGAGGAATGAGGAAAAGAAGAACTTCATTTTTACTAATTCACACTAAAGTGACCTGGTGACTGGAAAGAACAGGACTAGACATCAAAGATCTTTTTTCAGGTCAAGATCAATCGAATAATTTTGCTGATACTTTCCTTTCCACTATTTATAGCTATTTTGGGGGTATCAGAGACATATACTAAACAAGTAGATTGATGTCACCTCCGAAGCAGCAGTAATTGTGTAATGCAGAATGGGTCCATTGTCAATATGGATTCTGAGTGGGGAAGGAATTTTGTACTGGACACAGAACCAAATGAGCCACCTAACTTAGGGTAATGTGGGTATTACTACTAATTGGAGTTCCTGGTACACCTAATCCAAATAAGTGATCCTCAGATTGTCTCCAACTGATAAAATGGCACTCTTCTATCTCAATAAGAAGTTTACTCCTGTTGATGAGCAATGCCATCATCATTAATCTGACTGCTCAGGTCAAATGTCAAGAGTCTCAGAAGTCATATCTATGATGAATCAATGCCAGTCTTAGAAGAAGAAAGGCTCTTTAGTCTAGTGGTTTCTGGGAGCCTGTCTCCAGGAAGATTCTATCTATTAGGACTGGATTGTTCTGGCTGATCCTCTCTAGCCCTTCCTTATTCTTTTCCAGTTCAGAACAGCCTTGGTCTCAAAGTTCTTGTCACCTTAAAGACCTCCATATAACTTGAAGAAATATGTTTTCTTCAACTGTCTTTCTTTACTTTAGGATGGTTTGAGCAGCTCCTTTCCAGAAAAGACTTGGGTTAAGAATGAATAGTATTAAAAAAAAATTAAAAAAATTAAAAAAATTTTAAAAAGAATGAATAGTATTGTTAGGGTACACCTTACTTTCTAATAGCATGGGTAAGATGAATCATCACTAGTTAACTATAATGAATGAGTATTTACTTAGAAGAAGGTAAATGTCTTGCCTGACTAGATAATAATTCTTAATCATTGGGCAGGGGGGTGAAGGAGAATCCTTATTTAGCCCTTATGGAAAAAAGGGTAGCCTTTCCATAGACATTTGTAAGGGGGCAACAATTTCATATCATTCCCTTGTAATGGATCTTAGGGAAAGGAAGGATTTTGTGGATGAGTTAGAGAATTCTGGGTGGGTGGTGGTATTAGGAGAATCTTGGTCCATCAACTTAGATACTGGGACAAGTGGGATGCAAGAGACTTATGATCTTTTTGCCATTATACTATTATGCCAGAAGGGTCATCATCAGTGCTCTTACATTTCTGGAGTTGTTCCTGTTCATTGTCAACACTTAACTTTCTTTTCAGGAAAAGAATCTGTAACAAGTTGGTGGTGTTTTCATCTTGTTCCTGGTATTACTCTGCCTCACTGGTTTATTGACTCATCTTTACTTTCCTGCTTCAGGAAGTCCATTGTGAACTTCAAAGATTTGACATCATCCATTATATGAACTAGAGCACTGAGATTTGGTCCTTCCAAGTGGGAGAGAAAAAGCTTAGGATTTCTAACTTTTGTTCTCCACATTTGTGTTTTCTTATTTCTTTATGGTGATTATTTGGGCTGAAGTGGGGCTGTGAGGTTTTGTTTTATCTTTTCTCTCTAGTGCTATCTATCCCAGGAAGATTGTCCAGTAAAAACCCTGAAAGCATTTAAATCATCACAGTTCTCTAGGAGATCCTTATGATCTTGATGGGGAATAGTATGTGATATGAGCAATGTCTACCAGAGTTTCTCCCTATCCTTACAACAGAGAAAATTTTCCTTTGTGGATGTTCAGTTGTTAAAATCATGTCTGACTCTTCATGACCTCATTTAGTTTTTATTTGGAAAAGATACTGGAGTAGTTTGCCATTTCTTTCTCTGGTTCATTTTACAGATGAAGAACTTGAGGCAAACAGGATTAAGTGACTTGCCCAGGGTCACACAGTCAATATGTAACTGAGGCCAGATATGAATTCAGGAAGATAGTTCTTCCTGATTCCAAGCCAGGCAATCAATCCACTGTGCCACTAGCTCTCCTCAGGATCTGACTGCTACTTCACTTGACACAGATTCCTGGACACCTAAAGGAATTAAAAGTTCCATCTATGAGGAATTTTTTCCATAGATTTGATAGAAGTCTGAAGATTATGCAAAACACCTTTCAAGAATGTAAACGAGGGGAATCCTGTAACAGAACTAAGTATATCATTTTTGTTAACTTTAATGACATATATGACTCATTTTGGACCCAAAACAAACTTGAACTAATGGATGCTAATAGTAGGTCTGTCCCACACAAAGTCAGCACACTATATGTGTTATGTGAGTGGTATGATAATTCTGATGTTTTAATTAAATACCCCTTTGAGACTTTAAAAAATATTAATAAATGGAATTCAAAAAGTGTTACTCAGGGTAGCATATGGTAAACACAGAATTAAAGTGACCAAATTCTTTGATAACCTCCATATGTCTGCCTTGTGTTTGTTATATTACTTACAAACATAATCTGTTACAGTGAGAGATTTATTAGGAGGAAGCTTAGGTTTAAAAGCTTAGAGGAGAGACAGTATTATATTCTTAAGCAGCCTTGCAGGATGTAAACATTAGTTCATGATGTATTCCTGCTTTATTGGAAAGCATATCTGGAAATGAAAACTTTCATGGTTTTTCAGGAAAGAGTAGCATGGTGAAATATATTGATTTTGGAATGGGAAGACTACTATTCAAATGCTGGCCCTGCCACTACTTACGATCTGAAGGATCTTGGACTAGTCACAATCTCTCTGATGCTATTCAGTCTTTTTAGTCATTTCTGATTCTTTGTGACCCACTTGGGATTTTCTCAGCAAAGATCCTGGAATGACTTGCCATTTTCTACTCTAGTTCATTTTAGAGAAGAGGAAACTAAAGCAAACAGGATTATGTGACTTGTCCAAAGTCACATAGCTAGTAAGTATCTGAGGTCAGATTTGAACCTAAGTCTTCCTGATTCCAGGCCTGGAGCTCTATTCATTGTGTCATCTACTAGGTCAAATCACCTATGTTCAAATTCTGTCTCAGCTACTTACCAGTTGTGTGACCCTGGGAAAATCACTTTACTTCTTGGAGGCCTCAAAGTCCTTATCTGAGAAATGAGGGAGACTAACTTTGATGACTTCTAAGGCCTTTTCTAGCTCTAAGTCTTATGATTCTTTTTATTCCTATTTTCCTCAAAATTTCTCATATTCATTATTTTGTAAATTAAGGGAAGGAGGAATGGAGACTGGCCTAGAAGCCTGTGCAATATTCCTATTCATTTGAAAGTTAGAAAAGTTAACTTTGAAAAATGTGTATTAGAGGAACCCTTCCCTTTTCCACTTCAGGACATGCCCAGGTTCTTATGATAGTTTTTTGGTTTTGGTTTTTTCCTATGTGGTAATGAAAAATCTTTTAACTGTCTTAAGACAGAACTGCTGTGCATAGAAAAAGGCTCAGATGAACAGAATAGCTCTCTCTTTCCTAGTACTGAGGAAGATAAGAATTTCTGTAATCCTGCATTTGGAAAGAGAGGAAGAAATATAGAAGTAGCAGCTACCTTTGCCTATTTCTGAGTTCCTCTTCTCCCCACTTGGATAACATGTGGTTATGAATGTGTTCCACTTCTGTCTATATGATCCTGTTCTGTTTAGTTTTTCTGATCTTAATAGAGTTTCAAAAACTTAAATAAGTACTTAAATATTTAAATGAATATCAGAAACACAATGGACTAGGTTATAAGCTTGTGAACTTGGAAAGGTAGAAGATCCAGGTGTCCCAGAACAAAGTTTGTTGGTAACTTTAGCCACTGACCTCATTGAGGCATGAGTTAGCTAGGTAGAGTAGTAGATAAGAGTGCTGGGTCTAGGAGTCAGGAAAACCTGAATTCAAATTTTCCTCATTTACTAGCTGTGAGATCTTGGGCAAGTCACTTAACTTTTGTCTGCCTCAGTTTCCTTAACTGTAAACAGTGATAATAATGCCACCTGTCTTATCGGGCTATTTTTTTTTAGATTTTTTTCAAGGCAATGAATAGGGTTAAGTGGCTTGCCCAAGGTCACATGGCTAGGTAATTATTAAGTGTCTGAGGTCAGATTTGAACCCAGGTACTCCTGACTCCAAGGCTGGTGCTCTATCCATTCCACCACCTAGCCGCCCCCTTATCGGGCTATTGTTAAGATCAAAGAAGATAATTGTAAAAAATTTGTAAAATAGTAGATGCTATATAAATGGTAACTATTTATATTAATGAGGAGCAATGTGCTTGACCCAGTCTGGCAATTAATCAATCCAGAAGTTGTGGCCTTCAAGCAAGGGAAATAACTAATCCATTGATTATGCCATACCCAGAAATGAATTTAATGGGGAGAATGTTGATAAAGAAGAGTGGGCTCCAGTCAGAAATTTTTTCCTAACTTTGTTTATTACTATAGCTACTCTGCAAATATTTCAAATATATTTGATATTAAAAGGTCACTTGGTCAAAATAATGTTGTAACATTAATTACTGTTTAGATCATATTGAAGTGATTGACTGACATTGGCAGGAATATTATGAGTAGGATAATGATCTCTGAGGGGAGCAGGAGCTTCATTTTAGGTACTCAACTTGATTATTGAATTGCGAATTTGAAGGCTAAACTTAAAGCCTACCTGTGCTATATGTATTAACTTAACTGTGAGATTCCTGTGGACATCTGGTCCACAGGCAAGGTTTGCCTGATGGATTAGAAACTATGAGAAGTTAACCCCAAGTACTTTGTCTCATTGGGAACCCAACATGAACTCAGGTATTATTTGATCCTATTTTCTTTCCTCTCAAGTGGAGACTGCTTGTCTCATTATTGTTTGGGTTTGAAGTAAAATTCCTTTTCTAAGGAAAAAATGTGGAGGCTATACTGTTTCAAGGACCCAGGATTTGGTTGGCTTGTGTAGAAAAGGAAAAACCTAGAGATTTTGTCCATACCCTTTTGGATTCTCTAAGTGTTGCAAGCATCCCTGTAGAAAATTTGGGGTGTTCTATTGTTATAGAGACCCAGAAGAATATTAATAGCTTGTATCCCAAATGTGGGTACCTTTAGGGGTGCAGTGAAGTTCTCTAATTCCCCTGTCCCTCTCTAACAGTGCCATTTTATTTAAGCACCTCAAACCCTATTGAATACTATATAATAAACACAAGTCAGTTTGGTAGGGGTTTTTCACTTGAGTGTGCAGGTGTGACTTTTGGGTAACTCTAGTTCTTAAATCCCTAGGAGAGGTTTTTGTGATAGAAAGCATCAGGCTTCCTTCTGAGATATGAAATTTAATTTTCTTTGTATTTTTCTTATTTTTTATTGTCTTAGGGTTGGAAAAGCCATTTGAAGTACCTAGATAAGTTCTTCTTAAGTGTTAAGTGAGCTACAATCTTCTTTATTTGTTGAATCTGTATAATTATTTAGAGGAAATTGTAATTTCCTGTACATGTGGGTCTGTTTCAAATTAATTGCTTTGAGACTTTTTCAGTATAGCATGTAAGAAACAGGTGAAAGGATAATGTAAACATTACACAGTAATGCATTCTAGTATCCCAGAGAATTGTTCTGTATTGACTCTTTTCCTGCCAATGGATTCAAAATGTTCTCTGATTTGCCAAGTAAAGCACATTTTTTTTTTTTTACATAGGACTGGGGTAGGAAGAGTATAATGGAGTAGAACATTAATCTATGAGGTCCTAGTCCTTAAAGTAGGCATTTTTTAACCTGACCTCTCAAAGGATCTATGGACAGATTTAGGGGAATCTGTCAAGTTGAATGGGAAAAAAATATACATTCTTATTTTCATTAACCTCTAACTGAAATAATAACAACAGCTAACAATTATATAGTGCTTTAAGATTTGCAAAGCATTTTACAAATGTTAACTCATTTGAAATTTAGCATTTCTTGCCATAATATTTTTGTTGTTTTGTTTTTTTAGGTTTTTGCAATGCAAATGGGGTTAAGTGGCTTGCCCAAGGCCACACAGCTAGGTAATTATTAAGTGTTTGAGACCAGATTTGAACCCAGGTACTCCTGACTCCAAGGCTGGTGCTTTATCCACTATGCCACCTAGCTGTCCCCTTGCCATAATATTTTCAAGCAATAAATATTATTTTTAAGAGGTCCATAGCCTTTATCAAAAGGATAAAGGGAAACAAAAAAAAAGTTAAGAACTAACGCTTTAGAGTAATCCCAGACGCATATGTGTTCTATAATTTCTTATGATTTAATAAAATTCCATTTAATTCATGTACCTCAGTTTGTTTAATAATTCTTCAATCAATGGGCACCTATTTTATTTCTGATTCTTTGCTACCACAAAGAGGGCTACTATGAATATTGTGTCCTCCTGACTCCAGGGCAGGTGCTCTATCCATTGTGCCACCCAGCTACCCCTAATCCTACATATATATATATATATATATATATATATGTGTATATATATATATATATATATATATAAATATTCTAAGTCAAAGGATATTGACCTTTTTGTCACTTTTCCCTCCATAATTCCAAACTGTTTCACAAAATGATTGGATCAATTCAGGGATCTACAACAAATGTTGGTGCCCCACCCTGCGACACTGATTCTTTTCATCTTTTGTTGTGTGAGATAAAATCTCAGA
This sequence comes from Macrotis lagotis, assembly GCF_037893015.1. Classification (NCBI taxonomy): domain Eukaryota; kingdom Metazoa; phylum Chordata; class Mammalia; order Peramelemorphia; family Peramelidae; genus Macrotis; species Macrotis lagotis. The sequence goes on along the minus strand of NC_133664.1, from coordinate 204,293,208 downwards.
GTAGTTTCAATTTGTATTTCTTATTAATTTTAACTAATTTTTCACATGGTTATTAATAACTGACAATTCTTTTGAGAACTGTTTGAACATATTTTAACCACTTATCCACTGGGAAATGACTATTACCTTTTATATTTGCATTTATTCCCTATTTAGGTATAAAATCATTATCTTAGATTATTTTATGCAAAATCTTTCCCCTTCAATCATCGATTTCTCTTCTAATCCTAGTTGCATTGATTTTTTTCATGGACAAGTTTTTTTTTTTAATTTCATTGTCTATTCTATCTTCTGTGATATACTTGCCTTCTTGTTTGGCTAAGAATTCTCCCCTGAGTCATAGTTATGAGAAGTTATCCTTATAATTTCTTTAAACTCTAAATTTTTTAAAAAATATTTTTCATATCCTTTTGTAATTGTTGTCTAGGGTTATAAGATATGAATCTAAACCTAATTTCTACCAATTGGATTTTAAATTTCCTAGAAGTTTTTATCAAAAAGGAAATTATTTTACAAGTTATTTATATTCTTTGACTTATGAAACACTGGGCTTGTTTATTTAGTCTGTTCCACTGATTTATTCTTCTCTTCTTTTAAAACTAGTATCACATTGATGATTATTATTTAATAACATAGTTAAGGGCCTTATAGTGCTATTTTCTCTTTAATTCTACTTCTTTGTGAGTTTTTTTAAAGCAACGGGGTTAAGTGACTTGCCCAAGGTTACACAGCTAGGTAATTGCTTAAGGATCCGAGGTCCAATTTGAACTGAGGTTCTCCTGACTCCAGGGCAGGTGCTCTATCCATTGTGCCACCCAGCTGCCCCAATCCTACATCTTTACATAATTTCCATTGATATTCTAGACTGTTGTTGTCCAATCTTTTAGCTCTTCTGGGCTACATCACTCAACAAAAACCTCATATAGAATTTATATTTACTTATTACTATAATATAATCCATATTACCAATGAGTATAATAATAAAATATAATAAAGTATAATAATAAAGTTAATTGAGTATAATAATAAAACACTTACTTTTTAAACAAAAAATAAGAACCTGCTGTTTTTAATGTGAGCACTGAGTCTGTTGTTTCTTTCTTTCTTACTCCTCTATTTTTTTCAAATGAAATTTTATTTTATTTTTCCAATTATATGCAAAGGTAGTTTTCAACATTTGAAAATATATGAGTTCCATATTTTTCTACCACCCCTCCTTCCCTCTCCCCTACCTATGGCAGCAAACAATTTAGTCAAAGTTGGAAAAATGTGTTTAACATATTTCCATATCAGTCATGCTGTGAAAGAGGAATTAGCACAAAGAAGAAAGGGAAAAACCATGAGAAAGAAAGGAAAAACATGAAAGAAATTTTTAAAAAGTGAACCTTCTATGCTTTTGATCCTGCTTTTTCTATACCAGTACATCCATATCTGATTTGATAGAGGGTGTAATGATGTGAATAATATTTCAAGATGCTCGTCTGAAATTTTTGTTCTATTTTTACATTTTGTATGCTTCATATGGGGGGAAAAGTTGCTTGCAAATATAAATACTCTCCAAAAGAGACATCATGAATAGGACAGTTCTTGAAATGCAGATTATTATTCTTTAGGTAAGTTCAACTTCTAAAAATCCAATAAAGACACTTGAAAAGATTTCTTCAAGTCGCATAACTAATTGCAACTTTATACATTCTGTTTGCAAGTTTGCAAGCAACATGTTGATGTTAACTGAGAATGGAATAGCAAATAAACAAATGTAGTTGATGTTTTCTAAAATTTTGAAATCTATTCTTAAAGTCTTGTGACAAAAAATAGCAATTAATGCTGCATGCAAAAAAGTTGTTCCAATTATGATGAGTCATATGATGTTTTGAATTCTAATTCCTACATACATACATTTTTTTTTAGGTTTTTGCAAGGCAAATAGGGTTAAGTGGCTTGCCCAAGGCCACATGGCTAGGTAATTATTAAGTGTCTGAGACCAGATTTGAACCCAGGTACTCCTGACTCCAAGGCTGGTGCTTTATCCACTACGCCACCTAGCCACCCCCATACATATATTCTATAAGAAAAAAAAAACTGTCTGTGAGACTGCACAATGTTAGTTATGTGGAAAAGTTGAGCAGTTTTACTTAGGGGTTAAGCTGATCTGTGATGTTGCAAATTTACTGATTATGTGATGAGGGCTTGAGGACCACATTAATGGATTTTGAGGGACTCATCTGTATCTAATACAGAATATCCAGTTCAAGAAATTCAAGAGATATTTGGAGAAGAATGGTCATACCACAGCAAAGCCTTTGGTTGTGTTTATTCACTATTCATAATTGTTGTGTAACAAGCATTTAGTGGGAGTGAGTTAAACTGACAGAGTAAGATAATAGCTTTTATTCTGAACTCCTAAAAGAACATTATGCCCTTAGACTGCAAATATATGATGTGTAATAGATGTTTATAATTCCAAATCAATAGTCCTCTCAGAGATAAGTGGAAGAGTCAGTACCCAGTCAAGGTCCTCTTTCTGCTCTGCCCACCAAGGTGGAAATGGCAGTTATTCTGGGAAGTGGTAGAATCTATTGTTCTAGATCTTATTTATCTGAATAGGTTGGCCCTGTGGCTCAGGGATTAACCTGTCATGAATACAATATAAGTTGAACAGGCCAAGTTTCATGTTGCTTTTGGGTACAGAATGAAACCAACATTTATTGCTTCTCCAAGGAGACTGAAAAGGTTTCTATTTAGTTGAAATTTACTTCTGGTTTATAATGAAAATGTCATGATTAATATGATTTGGTTTAGGTATCTAGAGCACTAGTCTTGGAATCAGTAAGGCTCATCTTCTTGAGTTCAGATTTGTCCTCAGATTCTCACTAGCTTTGTGACCCTGGGCAAGTCGCTTAACTTGTCTGCCTCAGTTTCATCTGTAAAATGAGTTGGAGAAGGAAATAATCACTTCAGTATTTCTGCCAAGAAAACCCCAAATGGAGATAGTACATTAGTAAGTGCACCAATTGGTTGCTGGGCAAGGATTTTACATTTAGATTACAAGTAACTAAGTTAATGTTGATGTTAATGGATGGCCTAAGTTGTGACTCTGGCACTCTTTGACCAATGCATAGAATGCTGAACTGGGCTCAGGTTCAAGTTGAGTTTGAATCCTACTTTTTCTAGCCATGTGACTCTAGGTAAGTCAGTTATGCCTCTGTTTCCTTATATGTTAATTAGGGATAGCACCTATCTGCTAGGGTTGAAGACAAGCAATAGACATTTAAAATGTATTGTGTGAACCCTAAAAACTGTAAAACTTAAAGAGATAGTGGTAAAATAAAATGACAGAAAATATTGGTTAGATATGAAGTTTTATTCTCTGAGATTTACCATCAACCTATGGTGAAGGCCAATCTGGTAAGGATCACCTCAAGCCAAGGGAGATCAAGATACTTCTACAGTAGTAAGGGAGGAGAGAATAGAATATATCTAAGAAGAGTAGACAAAAATCTTAAGAAGGCCATTCTATTATTTTATAGACATCTCATCAAAGAAAATCATCCTTCTACATGGCTATCTTGCTTGAGAGAAGTCTTATTCTTTCATGAGTTCAAGTACAAGGATACCCATTCCAGCCTCTCAATAGCTAAGAAAAATCAGCCTTTGACCTGGAATATATAATTATTATCATTACACTTATTCAATTGCAAACCTTAAAAGCGTTATATAAAGAAAGACTATTTCCAATTTTCATTGTTGAAGAAGCACATATTTGAGGATCACTTTGTTTAATGCCCTCTATGAACTTTTGTTTTTTAGTGGGTATATAATTTTCCAAATAATACCTAATGCTATCCCTGTCTCTTAGGGTGAGGTTAGATCCACCTGTCTATGCATTATAGTTAACTAAATGGAAGCAGGGAGCAAAAAGCTGATGTTAGACTCTTCTATATCTCCTTCCTTATGAAAGAAGTTCTGGGCTGTCATGTTGTAAAGGAAACAAAGTGGTGAGTTAGTCAAGAAGAGGGAGAGGAAGATTACAATAGCCAAAGAATCTGCAACCTAGGAAAAAACTGACCTTTTCTGTCTATGCTGAGCTACTACTTGCTCTCTTGATCCCGTCAGCTAGGAGGGGCGTAATACAACCCCATGCAATTATAGGTTTATGTGTGTCTCTGTGGGTGAAGAAGGGAGGGGGAGGAGGAGAGAAAGGGAGGGAGATAAAGAATAAGGGAAAGAAAGGAGAGAAGAATCAGGGGGAGGTGGAAGGGAGGGGGAAGGAGATGAAAAGGAGAAAGAGGAAGAGAAGGGGGAAGAGAGAAAGGAAAAGGGAAGGAAAAGGAAGAGGTGAGGAGTGGAAGAAGGTGGGAAGGAGATAGAGGGAAGGGAAGAAAAGGGAGGTGGAGGTGAATCCCTCGCAGTTTCATTTGGGAACCTGGGAAAAGGAGGATACAGAGAAGTGGAGGAAGAGGAAAAAGAAGGAAAAAAGAGAAGAGGAAGGGAAGTGAAGGGAAAGGTAGGGGAAAAAGGAGGAGGAGGGGTAAAAGAATTGAGGAGCAAAGGGAGAAAAAGGAAGGAAGGGAAGAGGTGGGGAGGAGGAGGGAAAGGCAGGAAGAAGAGAAGAGGCAAAAGGACGGAAGAGGAGTGAAGGTAAAGGAGGAGTGAAGGGAGGGAAGGAGGGAAGGGAGAGGAGGAGGGAAAGGTAGGAAGAGGTAAAAGGACAGAAGAGGAGTGAAGGGAGAGGAGGAGGGAAGGAGGGAAGGGAGAGGAGGAGGGAAAGGTAGGAAGAGGTAAAAGGACAGAAGAGGAGTAAAGGGAGAGGAGGAGGGAACGAAAAGGAGGGGAGAGGAGAGGAGGAGGGAAAGGTAGGAAGAGGAGGTAAAAGGACAGAAGAGGAGTGAAGGGAGAGGAGGAGGGAAGGGGGAAGGGAGAGGAGGAGGGAGGAGAGGAGGAGGGAAAGGTAGGAAGTGGTAAAAGGACAGAAGAGGAGTGAAGGGCGAGGAGGAGGGAAGGGAAAGGAGAGAGGAGAGGAGGAGGGAAAGGTAGGAAGAGGTAAAAGGACAGAGGAGGAGGGAAGGGAGAGGAGGAGGGAAGGGGGAAGGGAGAGGAGGAGGGAGGAGAGGAGGAGGGAAAGATAGGAAGAGGTAAAAGGACAGAAGAGGAGTGAAGGGAGAGGGAGGGGAGGAGGAGGGAAAGGTAGGAAGTGGTAAAAGGACAGAAGAGGAGTGAAGGGCGAGGAGGAGGGAAGGGAAAGGAGAGAGGAGAGGAGGAGGGAAAGGTAGGAAGAGGTAAAAGGACAGGAGTGAAGGGAAGGTAAAGGAGGAGTGAAGGGAGAGGAGGAGGGAAGGGGGAAGGGAGAGGAGGAGGGAAAGGTAGGAAGAGAAGAGGTAAAAGGACAGAAGAGGAGTGAAGGGAGAGGAGGAGTGAAGGGAGAGGAGGAGGGAAGGGAAAGGAGAGAGGAGAGGAGGAGGAGGGCAGAAAGAGGAAGGGCGCAGGCCGCAGGGCGAGGCGCGGCAGACCCCGGGCGCCCCACCTCGGGGCCTGTGGAGGCGCACTGCCCGCACGCTCGGAGCCGCCTGCAGCCGCCGCACTCCGCGCAGCCTCCCGCGCCGCTCGGGCTCGGCCTCCCAGAACTTCATTTCCCGTCGGGCCGTGGGACCCGCGCACGCGCACCAGGGGCCCAGGCATGGCGACGGTGCTGTCCCGGGCGCTCAAGCTGCCAGGTAAGGAGAGGAGCCTCCCGGCGCGGCCCGGCCTTCGGCCGCCTCGGGCTCCTCCGGGCGGGGGCGGGGAAAGAGGCCGCGGCGGCGGCCGGGCCGACCCCAGGGTGCAGCGTGGAGGGGCGCGGAGAGGGGGGCGCGGGCTCCGGCGGCCGCCCGGCATCTGGCTAAGGCGCCGCGGATGGAGCCCGAGCCCTGGGGGATGCGCGCGCTCGGCCCGCGGCGGCAGGTGCGGCATCCGAGCCGGCTCCCCTCCCTCTGCGCGGCCGAGCCCGGGTCCTTTACTTGTCGCCTTCCCAGCCGTCGCAGGCGGGGGGTGAGGGCGGGGAGGAAGCCGCCCCCGAGGGTGAGGGTGGGAGCCTCCGCCGCCCCCGGCAGCCGAGCGGCCCGTGCAGCCGCGGCCCCGTCCCCGGGGCGAAGCCCAGCTGTGCGAGTATCTGTGAGCCCCGCCCCCCGCAGAAGCCGGCACCACCGGGGCTTCTCCCACAGAAAAGTGAGTCACCTCTGCGGCAGCCCTGAACTTGAACGTTACACCCACGGTGGGAAAAGGGGTCCCCTCACTGACTTCTGCACCCCGCCATGGGCCCACGCTCCGGGGAGTGCGCTCCACTCTCTTTCTGTGTTTTATCGTCTCCAAACTTGTCCTTTCATCCACGACCAATCAGCGTTTTTATTAATTCGTGTATGGTCGGTCATGACACTGGGATCATTATTAATATATTCTCTCCGAGAGTCTGTATGGAGTCAACGACCACATCTGGGATTTCCCTGATAGAAGGAATTCCCCGCACCAATGCATTTAATCTGCGACCTCATTTGTGCAACCAGGTTTTCTGGTTTTCGCGCTGGAAGGGAGGGCTCTCTTTGGTCTACAACCTTTCCCTTTCATCTAAAGCTTATCTTTTTATTGGTATAGTACTTGCTTCCTAGGTCACAAGGACCCTGGGATAATTATTAATATGATATCTCTAAGAATCCATATGGAGACAAGAACGGTCTGTGATTTCATTGATATAAGAAATGGCCTGTACTGATGCAGCTCAGCACTTTCTCTGCAACATATATTTTCATTGAGTTGCCCGGGTCACTGAGAAGTGAAATGAATTGTCCAGGGGCACATAAGCGGGGGCAGAACCCAAACCAACATCGTCCTGACTTTTGAGACTGGCTCCCTTTCCACTGGGGTGGACAGGTGTGGTGCAGCGGGAAGAGAGCAGGGTCTGGAATCAGGAAGGACTGAGTTCAGCTTTGGCCTCAGGCACTAGCTGGGTGACCTTGGGTAAGTCGATTAGCCCTATCGACTCAGTTTCCTTATCTGTTAAATGAGCTGAAGGAAAAAAATGGCAAACCACTTCAGTGTCTTTGCCAGGATAAGCCCAAATGAGGTCACAATCTTCCAAACAATTATTACTCCATCTACACCACACTGCTATACTAGGGAAATGTAAATTTAGGGAGTAGCATAAACCTTTAACATGGTGAGAAAGATATAGGAATGAAGTCCTACATTTTTGATATAGGATCTCTTAAGATTTGTAAATCAGGAATGTATGAATGAATGAATTAAATTCATATTATGAAGACACTGTTAAATGCTGGAATTATAGATATAAAAGACAGTTCCTGTCCTCAACAAATTTGCATTCTAATTAATGGCTTACATATAGAGGAGCTATAGTTAGGAAAGGGCATTTTAGTCAAGAAAGTTACAGGGAGGGGCAACTAGGTGGCACAGTGGATAGAGCACTGGCCCTGAAGTCAGGAGGACCTGAGTTCAAATCTGGCTTCAGACACTTAATAATTGCCTAGCTATGTGACTTTGGCCAAGTCACTTAAACCCATTGCCTTAAAAAATTAACAAAAAAAGAAAGTTACTGGGATGGTGAGTGTACTGGATGGAGTCATAGGGCTATAGATTGAATAACAGAGAGAAGGGCTAGGTATATTGGACTTTCAGCAATAAGGACAGCAAAGACACTAGGAGTTCCAAAATTGAGTGATTTCACTCTTCCACAACAGGGGAAAGGCTATATCAAAAATATTTGGAATTTCTTCTTTAAATTTCTTTTTTCTATGTCAGTATAGGCCATTAGTTATCTTTGGAAGATGTGGATGTAGCAAGGATATTATTTCAGATCATATTGAGTTTTTCTCATTTCTTATCCTTAAACCTGGGACTAGGAGACTCAGTGAAGTATTTAGTTTCAGAAACTTGGCCTTCTGACAAGGTATTAAAATTTGCCAAAGTCAATTTATTCTTGAGGCTTGTGTGTGGAGGCACATGGTTTAAAGCACTCAGGTATGTCTTTTTTTTTTTTTTAGCTTTTATTTTGGGGTCGGTTTTTCCTTTTTTCCCCCCTTCATCTTGATATATGAAATAATAATTTTTTTTTACATGATTCTTCATTGTCTCACAGTTTGGGGGGATTGTCAGCATGGTGGTGGTTTAGAAATTCAAGTGCTGTGGGCTGTAATTCTGTGTCCTATCACTTCCTCATTTAACACCTTTACAATAGTCCAAAGGGGCCTAATGAGTTAATGTCGGACCCCAGAAGTATAAGGATAAAAAATTCTACCAAAGGACCTTTTATTCATTAAATTTTCAATAAAGACAAAGGAAATAGTAAAGTATTTGATTTTTTTTGTCATATGATGAGTTTAATTAGTAACAATGAAAATGTACTACTGGCATGATTAATAACTGAATTCTAGATTTGGTGAGTGGTTTTTATTGAGAATTAAGTATGACCTTAATCCAAGTGCCACAAGGACATTAAAAATATATATTTTTAGACTCAGTCTGTGCCCCAAACCTATTACCCATTAGGTTTGTTTGTCATACTCTGATTTATTTTCCCAGAAATATTTAGGGAAGTTGTGTGCTTCCCTGTCTTTCTGACCTATTTATGTCTCTTTCTATTTGCACTCTTAGGCATATTCAGTAAACATTGCCTTTGAGTTCCTTTCCTAGGACAAAAATGAACTACAGTGGAGAATTCATTTTTATTTATGCTGTGATGTATTTGATTAGGTCAATAGATTATATTTTCTCCTGAACTTCTTTTATTTATCAAAGAAAATTAAGCTAAAACTTGGGGAAATAAAGTTGTAACTATAATCTATAAAGTTCAGCAGAATAGAATCACTAAATTGGAATACAAAATTTGAATTCAGCTTTGCCAATTAAGAATAAATCAAGCAAATCCTTGTATATTTTAGTACTTTTAAGACCTCTGAAAGCATTTATTGAGCACTTTTTGTATTTTTTCTTGGAAAATATACTGGAATGGTTTACCATTTTCTTCTGTTCATTTTATAGATGAGGAAACTGAGACAAATAGGGTTAAGTGATTTGCCCAGGGTCACCCAGCTAGTAAGTATCTGAGATCGGATCTGAACTCAATCCTTCTTTGACTGGCCCTCTGGTATTCTATCTTCTTCTCTGCTTAATTATCCTAGTAAGCACTTAGTATGTGGCAAAAACTCTGCTAAGGAATGCAGAGATGCAGATTGAAGAAAATGTGTGTGTGTGGGGGGGCACAGTGTTCCTGCCCTCACAGAACTTACATTCTTCTATTCCACTGGTGGAACCTAACACAAAAGCAGTGGTGGTGTGGGGGTGGGGGGAACAACTAGGAGAGGTGACTTGTTTGCATGATGAAATCCTGGGAATGAAAGTTGGTTGGACTGGGCCTTTCCTTAAAACAGTTTCCTGCAATGATGAGTCAAGGGAGCCATATTGGGAGAAGGCAGCTGAAACATGGTGCCAAAGAAGTGTCTTGCTTTTGCTGTCATTCTGTGAATCTTCAGGAAGTTCTCATCATTTAATGGCTTTGCTAATGTAGAATTTACAATTTATTGACCAGAACTTTACCTTTTTACCATCTGGGGAAAAGAGTTTGATAAGTAGCTTTTAGCAGTGTAAGGAAGATATGTTTAATTTGTTTTATAATGAGGCTAAGAATTGTTTTGTTTTTTTTTTAATTTTTATTTATGGCAATGGGGTTAAGTGATTTGCCCAAAGTCATATAGCTAGGCAATTATTTATGTGTCTGTAGTCATATTTAAACTCAGTCCTCCTGATCCCAGAGCTGGTGCTCTATCCACTGTACTACCTAGCTACCCCTAAGAATTGTTTTTAAAGGACCACTTCAATGAGAGCCTTGTTTTTAAAAGAATGTGTTGTTTATAAACATTTTGTTATTTTTTTAAAACTTTGGTTTTTATAAATCATCTAACAAGTTATCTTGTATGTAAAAGCTTAAGAAAACAATGAACTAAATTTCTTAAGTATTTTGCAGCTTAGGCTGTTCACTGAACCAGAAATATTTTTCTTTAACTTAGAATGAATTGATGAGATTTCACTATATTTTGTAGGTAATCAAAGATTTCAAAGGGACCTTAGAGATGATGGAGTCTTCAATTGAAAGAACTGAGCCCTAGGCTACTACTTGGTTGACTCAATTAGTCCATGATAGGGCTGGAATCATAATCCCTATTTTTAGATCTAAAGTCTAGTAATAATGTTTGTCCTTCATTTCCAAAGAAGATCACAACATCAGGGAAGTGAGGCCTTGACATGCATGTTAACTGGATTTGAGTGAGGGGGGTTGTTGTGCTAAGTCACCAGCCTCACTTTCTTCTCTAGAGCCATCTGGGTCCAGTTGGCCAGATATGAAACAAGATAACTGGAGATGGCCCTGGATTCCAGGCAGTCAGGGTTAAGTGGTTTGCCCAAGGCCACCCAGCCAGTAAGTGCCAAGTGTCTGAGACTGGGTTCCAGCTATTGTCTTCTTGATTCCAAAGCCAGTGCTCTATCCACTGTGCCACCTAGAGTGGATAGCTTGCTGGACCTGGAGTAAGGAAGATCTGAGTTCAAATTTGGCCTCAGACACTAACTAGCTATGTGACCCTGGGAAAGTTACTTAATCCTATTTGCCACAGTTTCCTCTGAAGTCTAGTACTCTTTCCACTGTAACACTGCCTCTAATCAATGATATCAAAGTGATAGTTTTTTTGACCTTAGTACTGTTTTAGCTTGAGTTTAAAGTTTGAGAAATTCTCTTCTGAATAGTGCTTAAGATATAGTCTTTTAATTTTAAAAAAATGCTCCTTATTACAAAAGGTACATAGAGTCTAATAATACCAATCCTATCTCTTACTAGTTCACTAACTTTATACACATACTACATATATATATATATATATATATACATATATGTACACATTTATATATTGTACATACATGCCATAATATAACATCACATTTAAAACATAGATGTATGTGTGTATGTAAGTTAATAGCTATAGTGTAGGTTCAGTGATTTTCTTAACTACAATGATTTCAGTTGTCATTTTTATTTGGATCACTTTCATATATATATATATATATTTTTTTTTAATCCGTTATTAGAATTTGTCAGTTCTACCTCTCTATCTTCTCTTAAGTTTGACTCCTCTTCACTCCCATAGGCAACATGCTGGTAGCTCTTACCTGGACTATTGCGATAGCCTCTTCTTGGATCTTACTTTCCAGTAGTCTTTCCCTTTTCTAGTCCTTTACACTCCTTTTAAGATAAATTTCAAAGTCCTATATCTTACATTTAAAAGCTGAATAATCTGGTTCCAGCCTGTCTTTCCAAGATCATTTCACATTATTCTGCTGCACAAATTTTACCTACCAGCAAATTATTTTACTTGTTCCCTGTATATGACATTTCATCTTCTGCCTCTTCTATCCCTCATGCTTGGAATGCCTAGTATCAGTTTCCTCAGCTGTAAAATTGATAATGCACCTACCTTGCAGGGTTATTGTGAGGGTCAAGGGAGACATTTTTAAAGTATTTGGTATAGTAGCTTGCATATAGATAGTTAATAAATACTTTTTTCTTCCTTCACCTCTTTCCCCTCTCCCCTCCCCCATTTCATAGTTACTTTATATTGTTGTAGTGGGCTGGGATCCTGTGTGGGATCCTCTTTCTAGTATGAGTCCTAGTTGCTGTCCTCTTTCACCCCCTACCCCCAACCCCCAGACCCCCATGGAATCTACTGCTGTTCTTGCCAGCATGCTTGATTTTAGCCATGGCAGCTTCCAAGAGAAGCTGGTTTTAGCCATGTTTTAGCTTCCAACTCTGCTGCTGCCATCATTTGTTTCCAGCAGGTTTAGGAGTTATTCTGTCACTACTTGTCTCTTTTTCAGCAGATGACTCATGGCCTTTGGTGCTTAACTCCTGTGGTCTTGGTTCTTCCTGCTTTAGAAAAATTCTTCAGGATTTGCTCTTCCCCCCAAATATCAATCCCTTAGTGATAGTTACTCTTTATACATGATCCTCTCAGAAATGAGCTGGGCTGGTGTCAGCTAATCATCCATCCTAGGGCTTATAGCAAATTCCTTGACACTTGGTGGAACCTGCATGAGTTTATATTCTTCTGGCATAAGTGTTCAAGGTCTAAGTGACAGCAAAGTCATAGAGTAGCTGTACCCACTTCTGGTTTCATTTTAAGCTATTCCTCTTCATTCATTTAGGGTTCACTTCAACTGGCCCTGTTTTCATCCCAATCATCACATCATCTCTTATCTCTCTGCCTTGGCATTGGCATGGGAAACACTTTCTCCCCTTGGCTTCATAGAATCCCTCCCTCTCTCTTCTTGCATGATTCAGCTCAAGCACCATCTTATACATGGAGCCTTTCTTAATGTTACCAACTAATAGGGCTTTCTCTCCTTAGTTACTTTGTATTTAACTAGGTTGAATTTATTTCATTTATATAATTATATATTATGTATTTTAGTTACATACAATTATATATTCTTATTGTATCTCCTATTAGAATAAGAACAGGCTTTGTTTCATTTTTGTATTTCTCTCCCTAGTGCTAAGCGTTTGTATTGTTCAGTCATGTCTGACTCTTCATGACTTCATTTGGGGTTTTCCTGGCAGAGATACTGCAGTGGTTTGCCATTTCCTTCTCCAGATCATTTTATAGATGAAACCCTGAGGCAAACAAGGTGAAGTGATTTGCCCAGAGTCAAACAGATAGTAAGTGTCTGAGGCCAGGTTTGAACTCAGGAAGATGAGCCTTTTTGACTTCAGGTCCAGCTTTTTTTCCACCAATGCCATCTAGCAGATTGATATACAAAAGGCAGGTTAGAGAGCTGATCTTGAAGTCAGGAAAACCTGTGTTCATGTATTATCTTTGACAAATATTGATGGTATGACCTTGGGTAAGTCATGCATTCTCTCAGTGTCTCAGTGCCCTAGGCTTTTCTCTAGGACTCTAAAATGCCAAATAATTGCCTTTATGTTTTAATAGAAGAGCTCACTCTGGTTCATATATCAGTGAAGTCACTGATCTGTATCATAAATGAATACATTTCTTCAAAAAATTCAGAGTTCATCTGGGGGCTTATCTTTTTTCCTTTTTATCCATGGTGACAGCTCTCTATGTCCTTAGGGAAGAAGAGTCCAGATTTAGGGGAATATGATCCTCTCACCCAGGCTGACAGTGATGAAAGTGAAGATGATCTTGTTCTCAACCTAAAGCAGAAAAATGGGGGTGTTAAAAATGGAAAGAGCCCCCAGGGAGAAGGGCCAGACCCTGACTCAGATACAGAAGGAGTTGGTCCTGCCAAGCAACATTTGTCAGAAGTCACCACGGAGGGTTACCCTTCACCACCTCTTGGCAGTCTGGAACAAAAGACAGCATTGTCACTTGTGTCTCATGTACGCACACTGATTTTCTTACTCACCGTTCTCATCTCGATGATCCTGGTGTTAGTTTGTGCTTTTCTGATCCCTTGCCCTCCAAGAGATCTGCAGAATATGTGGAGTCGCCATCTGGGCCCAGAAGGAGGTGAGTGGCATCATTTCCAGTTTTGGATTTCTGAAACTTCATAGGATCTCTGATTCTTTAATCAGAATTAATTTACATTTATTCTAATTGTTACAAAACTTTTGAAAAAAAATTTTGGTAGTAAGTGGAGGTACTTCAGGTAGGTGAAATTACTTTATGCCTTTTTTTTGTTTTTTGGTGCCAGAGTTGTGATCCCATGGGGATAAGGTTAACCATTGATTGGAGGGATTGGGACTGGATCTGAGATTTCATTGGTGCATGGCACTCATGATCAGAAAACTTCCTCTACCAATGCCATTTTGAATCATGTAGTCTGTGACAGGTGTCCGATTGTAATAGTATAACATAATGTAATAGTAATAATAGCTGCATTTGTATAGTAACTTTATGATTACTTAACATACATATTTCACTTAATCTTCATGTGAGATAGATAGGTAAAGAAATTAATGCCCAAAGCATAATATAGGTAGAACTTGAACTTAGGACCTCTGATTCCAAGTCTGGTGCTTTGTTTTCTACTGTTAAACTGAGAAATCATTGTCCAATTGCCAGGTCTGGAGTAGACTTAGAGAGGAAGAAGGACTTACTCCTTGACCCTGTACCATTGCAATGGAATGCCATAGAAAAGTGGATTTCTAGTGATAAGTAAAGGGCCCAATCATCCATGTACGGACTATTTTCCTATCTATAAGGCACTTGACCTCTATAAAAATCTATTTTTTCCTTCTTTGCTTTCTGTCTTAAATGACTAAAGTGGTACAGAGTGAATGGTTAATATGCTAGTGACTGTATTTTTGTTGTTGTTTTGTTTTCTTTTTTGCAAGGCAATGGGGTTAAGTGACTTGCCCAGGATTATACAGCTGGGTAATTTTTTTTTTTAAGTGTCTGAGATTTGAACTCAGATAACTCCTGACTTCAGAGCTGGTGCTCTATCCACTGCTCTACCTAGCTGTCCCAACTCAATTTATTTCATAGAGCCATGTCAGAAGTGACAGTGTTTCAAACAAGCTTACATTGGGTGGCTAGTAGACTGTAGGTTTTTAAAAAACAGTTGTGTTTCAATATAAGAAAAGTTAAGATGCACTTTAGTCCCTTGAATAATTTTAATACAGAAACCCCTCCTTTCAAGGTGAGTACTTTATATTCATCCTTAAGCACACTAAGGCATAAGAGGGTATACCCTCCTACAGAGGGGAATCTGCATTCCATTGTGATCTTTGTGCAATGTGATTTGGCTGAACTAATGAGTAGTACGGAATCTAGGGATCAATTTGTAGACTGAGTTGAAAGGGCAGGGGGCCAAGATTCTATATCTTATCTTAGACCAGGGATGGGGAACATCTGGCCCACAGGCCATATAAGACCTGAATAATCATTTGGTCTGGTGCTGCCACAACAACTGCAGGCAGAACTTGGAATTCATTTAATCTAGGAGCTTTTTAATATATATCTATATAGATATATATATAGATATAGATATAGATATATATCTATATCTATATCTATATCTATATCTAGATACTATATCTATATCTATATCTAGATATAGATATAGATATATAGATATAGATATATATCAAGCTAATTTTTAGGTTGATAATTTTGTAGGGCCCTCAAATGATGTAAATATCCAAATGACCCTCAGTAGTAAAAAGGTTCCCCATATCTATCTTAGACAATAGATGAGGTCTCAACAGCATCTTGTTCTGATCTTAAGATCTAACAGATATAATCACTGAATATAAACTGCCTTTTTGAAAGATACCTATGACCTGTTAGTTTCTTATGGTTCTTGATCTCTACAGCATTTGATGCTGTGTTGCCACTCTTTTCTCCTTCATTATTCTCTTCTTTGAGTTTTTATGACCTTTTTCTCTTAGTTCCTTCCAACTTTTCTGCCTACTGCTTCTTGGTCTCCTTTGCTGGCCAGCCATACACGTAATGCCCCCAAACAACTGTGTAATGCCCTATAAACTATGAGTGTGTGCCTCAAAATTCTGCCCTGGCCTTTCTTTTCTTTCTATCCTTTCTCATTTGGTAACCTCAGCAGCCCTTCTTGGTTTAATTAGCAATGCAGATGATTTCTGACCTAGATACTTAGCTCTTGTGTCTCTTCTGAGCTCCATTTCAAATTGGATGTCCCATAAATATTTAAAACTTTGCCCATTTAAAGTAGAACTTGTTAAGGATTCCAAGAAACTCACCCCATTTCAGAATGAACTATTTCTGTTTATGATAACACCATCCTTTCACACACTCAGGTTTGGAACCTTGATTTAATCTTTAATTCTTCCTTCTCCCTCACCCCACATATCCAAACTGTTGATAACTCTTATTTCTTCTTCTATGATATTTCATCACCCTGGTCCTATTCATTTCTCAACTAGACTATTGAAATAGTTTATTAATTGATCTCCTTGCCTCATGATTTCTCCCCTCCAGTCTATCCTTCCCATAGCAGCTTAGGTGATTTTTTTTAAAACACAGGTCTATGTTTCTCCCCAACTCAATAAACTACTAACTTCCTATTGCCTCTGATCAATATAAACTTCTCTGTCATTGAAAATGCTTGTCATCCCGGCTCCAATCTACCTTTCCAGCCTTATTATATACATCATTCCCCCTTTTTCACTTTACATTCCAGCCAAATTGACCTTATTGTTATTCATCACATTGGATACTCTTAGAGCCCCCTTTTTTTTTCAAGATTTGGTTCAAGTATCACATTCTACTTGAAGTTTTTCCATATTCCCTCAGATGTTGCCAACTTTCTCTCCCTATTATTTTATTTATATTTGCGTGCATATTGTCTCCCTGATAGAATGTCAGCTCTTTTATGAAGTTTGTTTCATTTTTGTCTTTGTGTCCCAAGTATCTGGAAGAATGTGGTACAGAGTAGGCATTCACATATTGATAGATTTTGCTAAGTACTTTCTTTTCCTTTGTTAACATAATAGGTAGGGACTTATCTCCACTGGAACTGGTTGATGTGAATGGTGATGGGTTACCTGATGTCCTGCTCTCCTTTGTGAACCTAAGAAATGAGAGTATTTTAGGTAAGAGACATGATTCTGAATTTATTTTATTGGGAGAGTTTTTGGGGAACTTTATGCCTTTGTTATGCCTCTCCCCATTTGGCTGTAACATTCATTAAAGAGTTTTAGAGCTATACAGTTTGTGAAACTATAACTTTTGTTTGAGAATAAGAGCAATGTATTCAAATTTCTTGTCCCAAGACATTTATTTGGGATTTCCATTATGAAAATCTAGCTATTCATCAAAAGTATCAAACTTTGAACTTTATTTTTGCTTTTAGAATTTTTTTTTACTATGCACATAAACAGGGGCAGAAATAGAGTATGAAGAGAAGTCTAGCCTCTAATTAAGAGGCATTACATTCATTTATTGTATTTATTGTCTAGTTTTTTCTTTGTTTTTAATTTAGAAAGTGGATCAGTGAAATATTTTATTATTTATTTCCAAACACCTGATTTTTAAGATTTTTTTAACATACATGGTTATTGTTTATTTTTTCTTTGCTTTAGTAGTTCTCAGTATAATAAAGATTTTCTTTATTAGCATTTTTATAGTTCATAAGCAGGATGACTTCCAGCCTTTTGAGAACCTATACTATTGAAATCATGGTAATGATCACTTTAGACCCATGAATAAAGTCATGGATTTAAAATCCATTACATCCAGCTAGCTTTACTAAGATCCATGGCCATGAATCCATTGCACTCATACTCTTGACCAATTGCCTCATAAATATATGCTATTCATGGGTCACAATGGAGATGTGTGAGAGCATGTATATGGATAAATGCCAGCTTATCACCACTTCTAGAAAAACAATTCAGAGCATAGATCAATAGCATTGTTTGTTTCCATGAAGAGTAGCATGTTTTGTTATTCATAGATAGATAAAAATACCATTGTCTTCATTTTATAAGGAAAAACTGAATCTTCAACTGTTATTCAAGTCTTATTGTTTAACTTTTCATACATTTTTGTTTTGATCCCCAAATAGACTACAAACTCCTTGAGGAGAGAGAGAATGATTTGCCTGTACTTTTTTGGTGTTTATACAATTCTTGCAGGTAACTCTTTTTTTTCCTCTTTTTTATTATATATCTTCAGGTATCCCTAAGCCTCAGGCTACTCTTCTAGCTCTTTCTGGGGTAAATGGTAGTACTCTTTGGATCAGTACTCTCTCAGAGGAGGCACAAGGATTGCAATGTTCTGGGCTAGCTCCAGTAGATTCAACTGAAGCCATTTGTCTTGTGACTGGAATATCCAGGCTGCTCAGTGCACACAACGCCACTTCAGGTAAAGATGAAATGTTGCTGAGAAATGATTATGAAGGGTAGCTAGATGTGGGTGCAGTGGATTCAAGAGGATGGGCCTTTGAATCCAGCTTCAGATACTAGACTCTAATTAGCCGTGTGACCTTGGACAAGTCACTTAACCCTGACTGCCTCACATCCAGGGTCATCTCTAGTCATCCTTGTCCATATCTAGCCACTGGACCTAGTTGGCTCTGGAGGAGAAAGTGAGGCTGGTGACTTAGTACAGCACTCCCTCACTCAAATCCAGTTCATGTGCTTGTCATGACATCACCTCCCTGATGGCATGGTCTTCTTCAAGAATGAAGGAAAAACATGAAGATGGGTATTCCAACAGAGAGTGGAACCCTTGCTCTCCTTTATGATGGGAAGTTTGATTTCGTAGTATGAAAGTCATATTTTACAGGGTATAGGGGAAGAAATTAGAGATTATTCAGCCAGAAAAATTCAGATTTTAGCTGTTTTATTTAGATTGGACCAAAAAGTGCTATTCTTTAAATAAAAAATGCCCTGAGATCTTTGGTTTACAAATTGTTCCAACCTCAATCCCTCATTTTTTCCAAAAGACAATCAAGTTTGTAATGTCAAATTTGACATACAAGAATTGATGTTTAAACACATAATTTAGCTACTTAAAAATTCATAAAGCAATTAAAGTTTGTTAAGCAATGCTAATTTGGTTATTTATATGATTGCATTTATATGCTTGTTTAGCCAAGAAACCTGAATTACACTGAAACTAATTAAATAATGACATATACTACTAAATTTATTTATATGCTGCTTATAAAATGCATAGATACATTTTGTTACTTGAATTTGTCTCCCAGGTAAAGTTTTGAAGTAAAAATAATAAATATTCTAGTTTAGCAAATGTACAATTTTTACATTCAGGTGAGTATTATTTCCTTTTAAAAAATAAGCACTTCTGGGAGTTATCTGTTTTTAATTGTTAGAATTCCACTTTTGGGATTGTCTGCTGAGTCTGTGATTTACTCTTACGAATGCCCTCAGAGTTTGCACTTTTGAGCGTATAGTTCGTTTTTGGAAACAAGTTAAAATCTTTAGAAACCAAATCAAGTGAATAAAGTGGGTGATCAATCCAGGAAATGCAAGTTTTTGTTAAAAAGAGATGATAACATTGGTGTTCTTGTATCTATCTTTGAAGGCAATCTCCAGTATTTATTTGGGCATTTGCTTAAGTGGGCTTGTGGTAGAGATAGAGAATTTTCCCTAATACATATCTATTTGACAAGTCACGCAACAGACCACCTGCAACTCCTGTCACCCTTCCAAAAAATCATTCCTCTAAAAAAAGTCATGTTCTTTCCCAGATTGATTTTAACTATTTCTTTTGAATTATATATGAATTTAATGTATTGTCTTGTTTTGCTAAACAAATTCCCTACCTCTGCCCACTGTATGTGAAATGAGGAAACAAGGCAGAAGGAGTTGACTATTTTTTTTCCTCCAGCTCAGTTTTTTCTTCTGGGGGATGAAAGGCTTGCTAATACAAAGTCACATTAGTAATTAGTCTGCTTGTTTTCCTATAGGCAAAGCCATTTGGACTCTAAACACAAGCCACTTTTCTAATGGAACTTTAGTCACCCAAGCTTTGATACTGCCAGATTTGGATGATGATGGAGTTAGAGATCTCATGGTTCTGACTACAGGGGTCTCACAGGTATGGCCTCAATTAAATAGCCCTCATTTTTAATAAGAGTATGAAAGCAGAAGTAATTTAATCCAGGTTTAGTCATTTCTTAATTTTCCCACTATAGTGGTGAGATAATAAATAGGAATGTGTTTTATTAAAAAAAAACCTGTAAAAGGCTCCACAGATATTCTGTATTGTGAATTTTCCTATAGTATGCTTTCTTAATCCACCCCTTTCCTCAAACTCACCCTAACCCTAACCCTCATATCCCAGACTACTTTTTATGGATTTTGTACCAATTTATTACCTAATTTATAGGGATATGTTTTCACTCCCTCCCCCCTCCAGCCCATAGTATGTAAGCTCAGTGATTGTTTCACTTTTATTTGTTTTCTCAGTATTTATTTTTTGATTATTTGAAACTTTAGGCTAAGAAATTGGACTTGTGGTTCTAATAAAAAAAACTAATTTATTATGATGATCATTTTTTTCCCTCTGATCCACTCCAATCCGGTTTTCAGTGCTTATTTTTCTCATGATATTTTTGAAAATATTTTGTTTATTTGAGTTTACAAAAGTTTTAGAATTTACCAGTCTTGAATATAAAATGTAGCACAATCAGGGATACCAGTCTTATATAAGATATAGCACAATCAGGTATAGTATTTATTTCTTCTAATACCCCAAACCATACTCCTCTTCCTTTAATGTAGAAGGAAAAATTGATTCTTATTCAATGATCCACTAAGGTTTTGGAACTTTTCTTCTTGCTTCTCATGAATGTAGGCAGTTATCTCAATTAATTAAGATCCAGACCAAAAATATCAGTTAGTCACAATGTTCATTTTGTCTAAGAATGTATTAAATTATGTATATATTTCCTGATCATTATTAGTAATTCTATTCCAGAAACCCTTGGGCTAAGGGATAGTTTTTAACTTTGTGGATAGGAAGTTTCTTTGATAAGATTATGGTTGCTTGGGAAAAAAAAACAAAGCATTATTACCTGGGGCACATTTCTTCCCATTCTATCTAGTTTCTTTCTGGAGTAGGCCTTCTTTCAGGATGATGAACAGGACTAGGTTCAGGTCATTATCAAAATAAGACTTTACAGAGAGGCTGTAGTTTCTTTTCTGCTCCAGATCCAGCAGAAGCTTTGTGACTTTTTTTCTTTCTATACTATACCAGGTCATTGTCTTGTTTGCTTCACCCTAATTTTAATTCTACTTGGGATACATTTAGAGGGATTAATTAATTAAAGGGATTAATTCTCCTTGGAAAGTAATAGAGGCAATAGTGGTGAAATCAAAGGAATAGAGAAATGAATTTCAACCTTTTGTTGACACTTTTTGACCCTTTTACAGTAGAAATGCAGTGTTTGTGGAAGTGTTCCATTCAATTCAGGATTTAAATTTTCACTATGATTCAGTTTAACATCTAGGTTTGTGCTAGACTCTTATTTCTGGAGATTAGTCCAGTTCTTGGAATCCATATCTCAGTCCTGATTGAGAAGGACCTCGGTAACTCAGAGGAGGTATCTTGCCTTTAAATGGGAGTTATTTAATCTATCATACCACTAAATGCAGGGATATTCTTTATTATAGCTTTGGTAGGTGTCATCCAGAATCTATTTAAACAGTTTAAGATAAAGGAAACACTACTTTGCAAAACAGCTCATTTCATTTTTGTATTGCTCTAATTCAGTGAAATATATTTTTATTAATTAATTGCTGATTTTTGTATAATGAGAAATTTGATGGAAGAGTGATCATTTTCATTTAGTTAAAGTGTGGTCAGGTTTCAGGGTAAGAATTTGGAGATAGAAGTATTTGGAGTTCAGTTTTAGACACATTGAATTAGAAGTTTGATCTGGAAAGAAGAAAGATATAGGAACAGATATAAGGGAGAAAGGTAAGGGGAGTCCATTCTGAGAATGGGGAAATGTTAAGAGCCAAAAATAAATTAGAGACAGAAGTCTAGTTGTTCAATTTGTCTAGAATGTCAAATATGTGGGAATTGATGAAATTTTGCTGGAGATATAGGTTGAAAACAGATGGGAAAGGCCTTGTAATATCAGGTTATATAGTGTTTGGTGTGTGTCATACACTTGGGGCAGCTAGTGGATAGAGTGCTAGGAAACTCATCTTTCTGAGTTCAATTCTGTCCTCACACTCTTACTAGCAGTTTCCTCATCTGTAAAATAAGTTGGAAAAGGAAATGAAAAACCCTTCCAGTATCTTTGATAAGAAAACCTCAAATGGAGTCATGGGGAGTCAGATACAGCTGAACTTAACTGATAATAACAAGGGCTACACTGAAGGATTTTGAATGGAGTAGCATGATTAGAGTGGTGCATTTGTAAGATTAATAGGGGAGGGGGCAGCCAGGTGGCCTAGTGGAGAGAGCACCAGCCCTAGAATCAGGAGGACCCAAGTTCAAATTTGACTTCAGACACTTAATAATTACCTAGCTGTGGGACCTTGGGCAAATCACTTAAGCCCATTGCCTTGCAAAAACCAAAAAAAAAAAAAAAAAAAGATTACTAGGTTAGCAATACAAAAAAAAATTTGAAAGAAAATAGAGTAAAATCAGGAACACATACTAGTAGGATCTTATGATTGTCTTAGGTGAAAAGAGAAGAGGACCTACTCTAGAGTAGTTGCTGTGAAAATGACATGACAACCACTTAGAAATAGGAACTAGGCAATAAGATTACTCCAAAGTTATAAACTTTAAAAAATTTATAATAAAGTTTGGAATGATAGTACTACAATAGAGATTGAGAAATTAGAGGGGGGCTGCAGGTTTCAGAGCAAGAATTTGGAGATAGAGAAACAAGGGGGAAGAACAGATTTGCCACGAAGTATTTGGACACATTGAAGTATTTTAGACACATTGAATTAGAAGTTCCCTTAGGAGATGGTGTGATGAAACACAAAATATAATGGATTTGAAGTCAGTTAGAATCTGCTTCCTCAGCTTATAGGATCATAGATGGAGAATTGGTAGGAACTTCAAAAATTGTTTAAACTGAGGCCCAGAGTTAAGTGATTTGCCTAAGATCACACCAGTAGTAAGTCTTTCTATCTGTGTGATCTATAAAAAGTCACTTACCCCTCAGACTCATTTTACTCATTTGTAGAATAAAGGCATTGGACTTGATGGCTTTTAAAGACTCTTCCATCACTGTCTATGATTCTATCATTTAGGTGGAGATATCCAGCAGGCAGTTGAAAATAGAAAATAAGGAATGAGAGAGCCTGGGAGAAATTGACAGGGCATACATATATATATATATATATATATATATATATATATATATTTGGAAGTCATCACTATAGAGGTGATCATTGAAGCCTTAAGAGTTGAATAAATCAGGTAGAGAGAAAATCTGGTTCCAACTTCTCTTATTTTCCATTATTCTTCTTCCTCAAACATTCTCCATTTCAGTCAAAGTGTTTCTGGCACATGCCATTCTTTTTGATACTTTGGTGCTTTTTGCACAGGCTTTTGCATTCTTCCTCTTAGAATGGTTACCGCCTTTTATTTGAGACCTTTCCTCATGACCTCAATCATTAGTGCATCATTCTGGAAATTGCTCTATATTTACCCTTGGACTCACCTTGAGGTATGTTTGAAAGTTTCTTGTGGGCAAACATTTTTCTTTTGTCTTTATATCCCTATTTTTAGTAGGCATTTAATAAATGATACAAAGAGAATAAGACCAGGAATTGAACCTTACACACTCTGTGTGTGTGTGTGTGTGTGTTTATATGTGTACTCATTTTTAAGACTTAGAAAGAGGATGAGATGCTAATAAAAGATAAAGAGAAATCACAGAGAAGGGGAATTATATTTGGCAAAAATATTACTCTATACTTTTTACCCTTCCACCAAAGTTCTCCCTTCTTTAATAAATCTAATCCTTCCACATGGTAAACTCTTCAGATATTTAAATACAATAATAACATCCCTCCAGGTCTTCTCCTTCAATTCAACTGCATTGGATAATTTTGCTCTAAGCCTTCTCTGGTTTATTTTAAGTGGTTTCCAGACCCTTCACAATACTGACTGTCTGGACATTCTTCAGTTTGTCTATTCCTTATAAAATGTAGTTACTAAATGTATTCTGAATCATGCAGAGTTAAATAGGTCTATTAGATTCTATCTTGACAGTGACCATTATACAGTACTTCTAATGTTGCCCTCTAAGATGGTATTACATTATACTCAGCTCATATTGAATGCACAGTTAAAATTCCTCATTTAAAAAAATGCGAACTGTTGTTATAGCTCCTCCATCTTTTATATACTCTTGGTTTTTTTTTAAACTTATAGACAGAACTTTACTTTTATATGGTCATTTTCATTTTGTTAGTTTTTTTCATATCTTTTTTTGAGGAGTTTTTAATCTTTATTCTGACAGTGTCAACTGTTTCTTTTACTTTTGTGTTGTGTATTATGTATTTAATAAGGAAGCTTCCTATGTCTTCATGAATGAATGAATAAAAAAGCATTTATTGAGTGATTTATAAATTGTTGAAAAAGCTAGGACAACCCCCTCATTGATTCTGGGGTCTTCCCTCTGCTGATTATTTCAAATTCATCTTGTCTCCCTAGCACTTAGCATAGTGTCTATCATGTAGTAGGGGCTTAATAAATGCTGGCTACTTTGACTTGATTTAACCTGAACAGGTTCCTCTTGTCTGGAATGTATGCTTTTCTCAATTCTTAGAATAGTTAGCTTACGCAACACTTGATTGACTTTCACACCAGTAGTAGAGGCTCCCCTTCTGCTAGTTGGGTTGACATGTATTCATTAATCAACATTCTTTCGAGAAAGTTGTTAGAACAGCTCTTAATCTACCTAATTACTACAAACCAGGCTAAATTTCTCCATCTTGTCTGCAAAAATATGTTATGGAGATTTTGTCAGATGTGCTGAAATCAAACTATGACATTCCATAATCAATCCTATCAAAACAAAGCAAAGCAGAGTACTGCAGTGAGGTTGACTAGTGGTCAGACCAGATTTCCTGGGATCATCATATATTGATGAGGAAGACCTTGTGGCCTTCCCCTGATCTGTATCCACACTCTAAACTGGGTTGGTTACTGGGGATTGAAGGATGATTTTAGCTCCATTAAAAGGGAGGGATTCTTTTCACCTTCATACTAGTAGAGGATGAGCAACATAATTTTGACTCTACATATTCTGATTTGGGGATGTATTCTTAGGCTTTTAGGTAATAAGGCTGTGTCTTAGAGGGTTTTAAGTGAGGGGCTTTCAACCATCTTTGACATCCATTCTTTGATAGGATAACTGACAGTTCCACCATTAACTTATCATTTCCTTCCACTGCCTTTTTTTCTCACTTCTACAGGGAGAGCTCTATTTCCTGCTAGTTTCAGGAAAGACAGGGATTCCAATGGGCCGGCCTGTGAAGTACAACATCTTGAGAAAGGGCAATCTGATTGGTCCTCAGGTTCACATAACCACAAATGGGGCGATCTATATCCTGTTTGGCTTTGGTAAGAAGGGTACCCAAGCATGTGATCGGGCCTCTCTTGAGGAACATGATGAGAGAAGGGGAGACTGACACTATCCCCAACAGTATCTCCTCTTGGCAGAGGCCTAGGATTCTCCTCTGTCCACCTCTTGTATTGGTCCTATTCTTCCCTATCATACCCCCTGAGAGGCAAATCATCTTCTTTCAGATGTTTTAGTCACTTCCCTCTTTTTTTCTGAGTCAGACCCATCTGGTCAGGCAGTATTGGAACTTCTTATTCAACTTGGACCCAGAGATTGGCTTGTTAGTTCAGTGTTGGTTTCTTCTTGTAATGCTAGGCAACATTCAGATCATTGCCCTGAGGGATATTTTTGACCAGGCCCAAAACCGGAGCAGCTCACCACCTTTGTTGCAGATAGAGGAACCAGAGTGGGAGAAGAGAAGATCTGTCAACCTGTCTGAGTTTAATGACGATTATAGGTAGGACTGTTATCTTCTAATTTTGGTTATGGTAAAGCCCCAAGGTAAATCAGCAAATACCCAGGAATCTGCATCATTGTCTGGGCCACAGTATTAGAGAATAAACTGTAAATTATAATGTGCCTCTGTCTACACATTTTGTTCTGTTTTAGTTTGCTATTAATGGTATATTTATGTGGAAAAGTGTGTCATGGTCATCTTCATAGTTCATACCTTCATATATTATTCAATTCCTGCAGGGAGAGAAGACAATAAATTTATAGCTAATATTTATTTAGTCTTTTATTTTTATCTTATCTTTTATCTTTTAAAAGATAAGAATCTTTTAAGCTTTTTAAACCTGTTTTAACATTTAGCAAGACTGTAACAGTGCTTGCTCCATTGTTTATCCATATATTTCCATATTTTTCTAACATAAATTGCAATAACATAATAGGAATCCTATTTTCCTTTCATGTTTATTACTTTATTGAGGGATATCTCATATTAATCCACTTTCTCTGTCCTTTATGCTTTTTCTCTTTGGGATTTGATGGTTACTAACTCCCTTTGTATCTCTGGGAGGTACATAGGTAATAAATATAATGATCCAATTTTGTAGAGAAGCTAAATATTTTGTTCAAGTTCAACCCATAAGTCATTGACAGATTTTAATGCAGGATTCAGGCATTAGGTTTTCAGGTATGTGTTTTCTATCCTCTTTCTGTAATTTTGGCCTGATGATCTTTCCTATACTCCCAGAATATATAGTTGAGATGGGGGTCCCAGCAACACTCTTTTGTTTGCCTCTTGATATTTGTAGGAGGATCAGTTAGGAGTGTCCAAAAGAGCAAGAAAATCTGGTTGGTCAGAGATTGGCAGCATCCCATTTGTTAACTGAAGCTGAGAGAATATATGTACAAAAAGCCAACCAGAGGGACTATAGGACATAAACTGCTATGTTTTACTCCCCTTAGTGATGGAGTTGAATTCCTCCAGATGGTAAAAGCACCAGATAGCAACTGCAGCAATCTCCTCATTACAACCAAACAGGGCCTTGTTCTCCTTCGGGGTCAAGACCTTGCACGTCATTGGGTGCTGACTCTCCAAGGCCTACACAGGTTTGTAATTTATCTGTGAGTGTCTCTTAGTTCTTAGAAATTCAAATTTCTTTCCTATATCTCAGTATTGCCTAGACATTTGAGGAGGATAGGGTTCTTGTCTCTCTGACTATTTCCTTTGTTTACACTCTTAGCCAGCCTACCCCTGGATATTTCACGAATGACCAGACCTTGGATTTTCTGCTGGAGGAACAGTATGGAGATGGAATGAAAAAGGTAAAATTCAAGACATCAGTTTGTCACTCAGCAGTATTTAAGAAATGCTTAATACTTTTCCCATCATTGATCAAATCACAGTATGTTAGAGTAAAAGGATAATACATGGTCTCTGTCCTCTAGGAGTTTATAATTCAACTATTAGACAAAGAAATAAACAAAAACATTTGAGAGTAACTAATTGGGAAAACTTTATGGAGATATAACTGAATTTTGAAGAATAAATTTGGCAGTTCATTTCAACATATATTTATGAAGCACCTGATAAGGCCCTAAAGCACCATATGAGTGCCTTACTCAGATACAACTAAAAATGAGGCTGTTGCTTTTCCTCAAGGAGTTTATTGTCTTCTGGGAAGAAACTACACATATACAAAAAATTATATGGTACAAGTACATTTTGTACTCTTACGTAGTTCAAGAAAATTTGAGGAATGAGAAGGCATCTGATTTGAACTGTGAAGAAGGAGAAGAATTCAGAAAGGGAGAGATGAAAGGAGAGATGGAGAGTGCATTTCAAGCATGAGCTATCATTCAGTCATTCCATGATTATTTACTTTATCAGAGGCATGCTATGTATATTGTGCTGGGGACAAAAAAATGAATCATTCCTTGCCTTATAAAGTAGTTTTCTAATATAGCTTTAGGTGATAACTCTGTACCTATATATGCGAAATACAAAATAGATAAAAGATAATTGAGAGGAGTGGGGATCGGAGAGGCTTTAGGTAGGAGGGGTTATTTGAGCTCAGCCTTGAATGAAAATAAGGATTTTAAGAGGTGAAGGTGAGGAGGGCACATTCTAGACTGATTGGGCCACAAGGGTAGAAGTACAGAGACTGAGTATCATGTACAAAGAGAGAAGGCAGGTTTGTCTGGATTTAGAATGCATGAAGGGTAGAAAGGTATTGGATCCAGATGAAGTCTATAACAGATCCTAGAGGTAAGAGGGAGGCATTGACTAGGCCTGGGCTTTAGGAAAATTACTGTAGTAGCTAGGGAGAGGATGGATAGAATGAGAGAAACTTGAAACAGAGAGTCTAATTTGGAGGCTGTTACAATATAGTAAACAAGAGGTGATGAGGCCTAGAAGTATGGGAGTGGAGAGAAGGTGTTGCAGAGGAAGAAATAACAAAATTGCCTTTCTGATAGGAGATGTGAGATGAGGAAGAGTGAAGAGTCAAGGATGAACACCAAAGATAGAAATCTAAGTGAATGGAAGAATAGCAGTGTCCTTGACAGTAAAAGAGGTTCAGAGTGAGGCCTATTATCAGACATACCCTTTGTGTGGAATTTTTTTTTTTTGCTTAAATACACTAAATTATTACAATTTACTTCAGACGATTGGGAGAGAGTTCTGGGAGAGTACAGTGGTAATGATAGATACTAAAAAAAAAAAAAGAAAAGAAAGAAAAGAGCATCAATGAACCACTTAAACTCATAGCAGAAAAAGGTTCTGAAGGGGACCAAGAAGGGTTCCATGTTAAATTTAATATAGCTTTTACTTGTTATTAATGCAGATTCAGAAATTTCATACAAACTATTTTTTCTTTATAAATTGATGTCCATGTTTGATGTTTTAAAAGTTCAGAATTCAGAAAAAAAGGAATAGTTTTTTTGGGGAAAATATTTTTGAGTTCCACTGACAACAGAGTGTATCTGGAGTTCCCCATGGATGTATTGTACTCAGGTGACCAGGAAGGGGTATCAGTAGTTTGAACCTCTAATCCCTGAGATAATCAAGTTGACAGAATGCCTTTTAAGGAAAAAAAATTCCCAAACAAAACACCAGTAGCTTAACATACATGGTGGGAAGAGGTTTAGAATATTGCTCCCACTACAACAATGTATTGACTCTGGTTGGGGGAGGTGAGGGAGAAGGAAAAGTCAAGGTGACTGCAAGGATAGTGGTGCCTACAATAGAAAATAGGGAGGTTTGGGAAATAGCAAGTTTTAGGGAGGTCGAAAATGAGTTCTGATGTGGACACATCAAATTTGAGATTCCTATGAGACATTTGGTCCATAGTTAGTAAAGTAGGTCTGGAGTTTAGGAGGGATATTAGGGTTAGACATAAAGAGCCAGGTGTCATGTAAGAAGAGAAGATGCTTGAAACCGGGGACTGAGGAGATCTTAGATGTACAAAAAAAGAAGACCTGGAGCAAAGTACTATGAAACACCTACTGTGAGAAGAGCAGGAAATGCATGATATAATAGCAGTATTATTTTAAGAACACTTTTAAGTGACTAAGTCATTTTGACTATTGAAGATACCAAAAGGACATCTGAAGGAAGATTCTACCTGCATTCAGAGAAAGAACTGATAAATAGAAATATACATAGGATGATTTTACATACATGTGTATGTATATGTATATGTACATATATCTATACATATATATTGGTTGCAGATGTATACATATGTATCTATATCTGTATTGGTTGCACATGTACAATACAGTGATTTAAACTGTAGCTCACTCTACCAAAACAACAGAATGTATACATATATATATCTCTATATCTATATGTAATATTTGCATCTAATACGTAGCTATTCAGAACTCATTGTTCTCTCTCTCTTACCTTTTCTATTGCTGAAGAGGGTAGGTAACTAACATCATCCTTCAAGATGAGGGTGCCAGTGCAGGGTTCATCCTGAATTTCTCATTGTCTCTCAACCTTCTTCCCCTCCCAATAACCATGCTGTTGCCAGGGCCTGTTGATTTCACCTTTTTGACAACTCTGGAATGAGTTTTGTTTTCTTTTCTGACACTGCCTCCACCAGGTGCAGGCCCTCATCACCTGCACTCTTGCTATAATCTGCTGACAGGTCTGCACTTCTAATCTCTCCCCACTCAAACCCTTTCTCCATTCAGTTGCTAAAGTGATTTTCCTAAAGTAGAAAAAGTCTGCTGTCACCTTCCTGTTCAATAAACTCCAGTGATTTCCTATTATGTTCAAAAGCAAATCAAAAATGCTTTGTCTGACATTCAAAGACCCTCATAACCTAGGCTCTTCCTAACTTTTTTAGTCTTTTTACCCCTTACTCCTTAACAAGTACTCTTCAATCCAGTCACACTGGCCTTCTGGCTGCTGCATAAACAAGAGATTCCAAATCTCAGCGCTGGATATTCTCTCTGTTCCTATGCTGGAATGCTTTCCTTCTTTTACTCTGACCACTGACCACCCTTTGAATCCCAACTAAAATCCTAATTTTTCCAAGAGGCTTTTGCTAGCCCCTCTTAATGCCAATGCTTTCCCTCTTTTAATATATACTATTTATCTTGCATATATCTTACTTTTTATATATTTGTTTGCATGTTGTCTCCCCATTAGACTGTAAGATTCCCAAGGGCAAGGACTGTCCTTTGCCTCTTTTTTGTATTCCTAGCTTTTAACATAGTAGCTGGAACATATGTTTAATTGATTGATTCATTTTTGGTACCCCTGAAGCTTACACAGTTCAGAGCCTGCAAGGCTCTTCAACAGGAGTTTCTTTTGCATTTCCTGTGGGTCACATTTCTCTTCCTGGTACCTTCCAGGTTCACAGAGGCAGACTTCAAAAAGTTCTTGCTTTACAATTGGTCCTTTTAAGTTCATTCCAGGTATTCACACACTTGTTTCCATAGTGTATATTTTTCGATATCTCTCTTCCTTTTTCAGATTCCTCGTATTTTTCTTAGTACATAATGCACTTACTCTGTGTTTCCTGCTTTGTAGGTGATGGTAGTAGATGGTAACTCAGGTGTAGTCATTTGGAATTCCAGTTTCTCATGTCACATGAAAGAATCAGCAGCTACTTCAGTGCTGACATCAGACCAGAAATCTGTTTTTCTCTTTTGGGCTGAAGACCTGTCAGCAGCACCATCCAATTCAGTGAGTAAACCTATGAAAGAAGATATTTTATTCCTCTTTCCTCTGTCAAAAGGCAGCCAGCTCCTCTTGAGAACTATTAACTTAAGAAATTGTTTGACTTTGCCTTTTTTTTCTTTGTGAGAAGATAAATTTTTCTGCTATAAAGAGCAATAGTGGAACGTTAGTGCTCAGTCAGAAGATTTTCACATATTGAGAAAGCAGAACCTTTTGTTTCTGGACATTGGGTTTTTCTCCTAACCTGAAATCCTTCTCATGCCTTCTCAAGAAATCAAGCTTTAGCCTTTAACTGTGAAAGGAATTATATGGTAGTCAGATTTCTCATCTGCCCACTGCAGTGGATGAGCTTTAAATGGGGGAGTTAATACTTCTTTTCTTTTCCTGTTAGGATCTCAACCCAGGAACTGTGTCACCTGAGCTCCACCATCTTTATCTTCTGCATCCAACCTTCCCCACAATCCTTCTAGATCTGGTTAATGACACCGGCATGGTGAATGCTTCAGCAAGTGAGTTTTCTGATGGTGGGAGTCAGCATTGTCTAATTACAAATGAAAACTATCTTGAATCATCATCCTTAGGATTATGCCTTTGATATTTGTTTTTTTCCTGTTAACAACATTGAACCACACACACTCTTTTTCTTGATTCCTGTTGTGAGCAGCAGCATAGAGAGGTAAAGAATGTTGACCTCCTTGCATCAGCTTTTTTTAAAATTTTTAATTTTTATTTTTCCAATTACATGTTATGAAAGTTTTTCAACATTCATCTACATGCATATGCATATTTTTAAGTTACATAGTTTTTTTTATTTTTTTATTCTCATTTTGTACAAATTTTTTTTACATTAATAAAATATTCTTGTTTACAAGTAAACAAAATACCCCCCCCCCGCCGAATATAGATAGACTTGCTTGGGCGAAAAAAGTAAAGGGGAGAGAAAAAAAATTAAAATTAAAAAAATAGTAATAATTGTAGGTATGGCCAGGTGGCACAATGGAAGCACCAGCCCTGAAGCCATGAGCACCTGAGCCCACATCCAGCCCCATAGACCCAACAATCACCCAGCCGTGTGACATGCAGACCACCCGAACCCCACTGCCCTGCAAAAACCAAAAAGAAGAAAAAAAAAGACCCAAAATAAAATAAAATAGTAATAATAGTAGCGGTGGCTGGGTGGCGGACAGAGCACCAGCCCTTGAGCCAGGAGCACCCGGGTCCAAATCCGGCCTCAGACATCCAAAGATCACTCTTCTGTGTGGCCCCAGGCAGGCCACCCAGCCCCACTTGCCCTGTACCCTCCCCCAAATAATAATAATAAAAAATGTGCTTCAGTCTTTGTTCCAACACCAACAACT
Source organism: Macrotis lagotis (assembly GCF_037893015.1). Classification (NCBI taxonomy): domain Eukaryota; kingdom Metazoa; phylum Chordata; class Mammalia; order Peramelemorphia; family Peramelidae; genus Macrotis; species Macrotis lagotis. The sequence goes on along the minus strand of NC_133664.1, from coordinate 204,261,102 downwards.
ATGTCAGGGGTGGATCATATTCTTTATGGTAAGTCCATTGCAAAAGTTACTTCCATATTTTTCCAACGTTGCCATTGCTGATCACAACTCCCTCCTTTCATATTTCTCCACTACCATGTGCTATATTTTCTCTCTCCTTTCACTCTGACTCTGCTGTAGGGTAGCTGAGTGGCGCAGCAGACAGATCCCTGGTCCTGGGGCCAAGAGGCCCTGAGTCCCCATACCACCCCTTAGGCCCAGAATCCACTTGACCCTATGGTCCTGGACAGGCCTTCCAATCCCAGCCCCTTGCAAGAAGTAAAAAAGAAAATGTGTTATATCTGACCACTCTCTTCCCACGGTCCATCCTCTCCTCCTTTATTCACATCCCCACCCCTTCCCCCTGCTCCCCCCTCCTTCTTACTCCAGATGTCTATACCCCATTGAGTATATATGCTGTTTCCTTTCCTAGCCATCTCTGATGAGAGCAAAGGTTCCCTCATTCCCCTTTGCCTCTCGCCTTCCATATCATTGCAATTGCTCATTGTAATAAAGAAAAACCTTATTATATGAAATATCTTGGCCTATTCCCCCTCTCCTTTTTCTTTCTCCCATTACATTTCCCTTTTTTCTATTGACTCCATTTTTACACCATATTTTATCTTCGAATTCAGTTTTCTCCCGTGCTTCAACTATAAAAGCTCCCTCTACCTGCTCTATTAACTGAGAAGGTTCATATGAGTATTATCAGTGTCATTTTTCTGTGCAGGAATACATGCAGTTCATCATCATTAAGTCCCTCATATTTTCCCCCTCTCCTCCAATCTCCATGCTTCACCTGAGTCCTGTATCTGAAGATCAAACCTTCTGTTCAGCTCTGGCCATTCCAACAGGAACATTTGAAATTCTCCTGGTCCATTGAAAGTCCATCTTTTTCCCTGGAAGAGGACATTCAGCCTTGCTGGGTAGTTCATTCTTGGCTGCATTCTAAGCTCTTTTGCCTTCTGGTGTATTATATTCCAAGCCCTATGAGCTTCCAATGTAGTTGCTGCTAAGTCCTGTGTGATCCTGACTGCAGCTCCACGATAGTTGAACTGTGTCCTTCTGGCTGCTTGTAATATTTTCTCTTTGACTTGGGAGTTGTGGAACTTGGCTATAATATTCCTAGGGGTTGGTTTTGTGGGATCTCTTTCTCGGGGGGATTGGGGGATTCTCTCCATTTCTATTTTGCCCTCTGCTTCTAGAATATCAGGGCAATTTTCCTGTAGTAATTCTTTGAAAATGATGTCAAGGCTCTTTTGCTGATCATGACTTTCAGATATTCCAATAATTTTTAAATTATCTTTCCTAAGTCTGTTTTCCATATCAGTTGTTTTTTCAATGAGATATTTCACATTTTCTTCTAATTTTTCATTTTTTTTTGGTTTTGAAGTATTGATTCTTGATTTCTGGTAAATTCATCAATCTCCCTGAATTCTATTCTTTGTCTGAAGGATTTATTCTCCTCAGAGAGTTTTCTTATCTCTTTTTCCATCTGGCCAATTTTGCTTTTTAAAGCATTCTTCTCCTCAATAACTTTTTGAACTGTTTTATCCATTTGACCTAAGCTGGTTTTTAGCATGCTATTTTCTTCAGCATTTTTTTGGATGTCCTTGACTAAGCTGCTGACTTCATTTTCATGTTTTTCCTGCATCTCTCTCATTTCTTTTCCTAGTTTTTTTCCCCTAACTCCCTCATTTGATTTTCAAAGTCGTTTTTGAGCTCTGTCATAGCCTGAGCCCAATTTCTGTTTTTCTTGGAATCTTTAGATGGAGGAGCTTGTGTTCAGACTGAATATTTTGATCCTTCTTGGTGTCATTTGCAAAATATTTCTCAATAGTGTTCCTCTTATTTCTCTGCTTACTCATTTTCCCAGCCTGGGCCTGGTTTTGGGGTGCTTCCTGAGCTTTTGGGACACTCCCACAAGGGTCTCAGTGTGTGAGGCTCTGTCCTCACTCCTGGTCTGTGAAGGACCATAAGCACCCCTCTTTGCCATGGGGCTGAGTTGGAGGGGCCCCCTGCTATTCTGTGGGGGGCCTAGACTGCAATCAGGTTCTGATTGTGGTCAGAGCCCCAGAGTCCTGTTTCAGAGTCAGAGGTCAGAGCTCTGCAGTCTCTCTTTTCTCCCCTCCCTCAGCTCAATGGGCTCATGCCCTGGAGGCTCCTGATTACTGGCTCAGCCTGCTTCTGTTTCTGGATCTGGGCTGCAGAAAGACCACACTGCTTGCTGTGTGCCCTGAGGGCTGGGCTCCACGTGCTTGCTCTCACAGAGGTCCGGGCTGTTCCCCCACTTTGTGCCTGGTGCTCCCGAGGTATAGCTCAGGAGACTCCCCAGCTGCTGTGAGCCACTTTCGCTGTGGTGGGCCACCCCTCTGATGGGCTGCCCCTCCGACCCAGGGAGCAGAGCCTTTCTGCTCTTTTCCAGGTTACCTTGAGTAGGCGAGCTGCCTCTCTGGGTCCCTCTGTGGGTTCTGTTTCTCAAAAGTTTAGTTAGAGTCCTTAGTTTCGAAGTTTTATCAGAGAGCGCCTAAGACTAGATCCTTTCTTGTGGCCATATTCATAGAAATCAGGACATATAAGTTGAGGATACTTCAGAATGATCATCATGGAATAAGAGTTTTAAAAAGGAAAGGGATTTTATAGAGGAAAATGATAAGTTAGCAGGATGCTGGGCAATTGTTTTTGTCTTCACTGTTTCAGGATGAGTGATAATTTATTTCACTAAAGTCAAGGAAAGTTAGCCACTGTCACTTGTGGGAATTGGGATTCTATTCCTCTTTCTTCCTCATCCTTTTTCTCTTTCATGGCATTAGCCTTGAGGAATCTTCATACCTGAGATGTAACCAGACTGGCCAAGTTCCCTTCATAAGCCTTTTTTACACCTTCCTGCCATCTGGAAGCCAGGCTTTCCATTTACAGATACAACTGTTTCCCCTGAGGTTAAGGCCAGTGCTAGTGATTGCAGCTCTGTTGGAATATTCTAGCTTTTTTTCCTTGCTAATTTTCAGATCTTCTGACATCAACAAATATTTCATTCCTATAAACAGGAAGCAATATACAGTTCATAGAGGAAAGACCTATTGTGTTTTGCATGTCTCTCAATATTTTTTAAGTGCCCAATATTGGTAAAATTCTTTTATATAATATAAATGAACTGATATTCAATAAGTAACTATCAAGCATATTTAAAAGCAATCAAAAATAGTAGGTAATAATGATAATTCAAGCCATATTTATATTATAATGCTTGTTTTAAAAGTGAGGCAAATTAAGTAATAATTGGGTAAGTGCTAGGTTGCCAACCCAATATAACAATTCAGAGCTTTGCTAATATCTTGGTTCATTTCTCTGCTGATTTCTTCTTCTAATATTTGGCACAAATAATAATAAAACAATACTAGAATATGTTTATATCACCTCAAGGTATACAACAAACATTAAGTTTGTCTCATTTGATTCTCACACCAACCCTGTGAGATGGGTAGTGAAGGTTTTGTTATTTCCGTTTTACCTATTAGAAAATGAGTCTCAGAGGAGTAAAGATACTTTCCCAAGAAGATACAACTAATAAATGGTCAATTTAGGATTTAAACGAGGTCTTCTTAATCTCTGTCTAGATATTGGTTTCCCTACTAAATCATAGTTACATCACCAACTCTCATATTGTACTTTACAAGGCCCTTGGAAGATTTGCATTCTGCTCCCCACACTTCCAATTGCTATATAAAATTACTCTTCTAAAAGAAGAAACATGTCTCCTTTTGCTAACTGCTATTTTCTTTCTTTGTTCACAGTTGGAATTAATGATGTCTGGAAAGATGCCTTCTATGTTATCAGGAAAACAGAGCCTGGATCTGAAAACCATCTGAGATCTCTAGTTGTCAGCAAGGTAAACCTAAGGTGGGCCCTGATGGACAGCCAAGTTGTTCTGCTAAAGGAAACCACCCCCAAAATTGGCCGGGGAGAACTAAGAAGATTCCTTTCCAGGCTAAAGTTTGTTTCTTCTCAAAAGGTAAGAAGATTTTTTGAGAAACAAATGATTGATAAATTTTTGAGTTTGGTTAGATAGTTTCAATTCCAAACTTGATCTTCAGAACCATAAAACCATGCAATCTCAGAGGACCTTGGTAGTATCAAGTCCAGTTTGTACCTGAACAGGAACCTTTCCTCTACAACTTCCTCAAGTCATCATCTAGTCCCTACTTAAGAATATTCAGTGATGAGAAGCTCATTACCTCTTGAAGTAATCTATTTTACTTTAGGGCAGCTCTTTTATAAGAGAAAAAGAATGTTGGAAGAGAACTTTATTGGGGTCCAGAGAGAATTGGGTTCAGATCCTCCCCCTGATGCCTAACAACTGTGTGACTATAGACCATCACTTTATCTCTTTGAAACTCCATTTTCTTATCTATTTACTGGGGAGAATGATACCTAAAATACTTGTTATGAGAATGAGATGAGATTTACCAATAATGTCCAGCACTTTTCAAACTTTACTGTGCTATGAAAATTTGTGATATTATTATCGTTGAATGTCTAGATATTTAGAGTGAAGTTCTTTGTGCTCAGACCTCTTTCCTAAAAAATTACATGATCTCTGAAAACCTCAGTAGTAGAATAGTGGGTAAAAAAGAAAGTCTTTGTGATCTATAGAATGATAGCCTTAGACTTAAGGAAGAATAGGAAGAAAACTGTGAATGTTGAATACCTGGAAAGAAAGGATTTCTATTTAGAGGTCTAGTGGAATATTGGACTTAGAGTTAGAAAATCCCACGTTTGGATACATCTTCACATTCCAGTTATGTGGTATTGGACAAATCATTTGTCTTTCTAAGCCTCAGTTTCCTTATTTGTAAAATGGGGATAATAATAGTATCCATCTTAAAGCAGTGTTATTGAGGATTAAATGAAATAATGCATATAAAACACTTTGCAAACTTTTGGTCTATAGAAATGGGAGCTATTGTTATCATTACTTTAATAACTCTGAAAGTTTTCACCTTAAAACAAAACCCAAATAAAACAATATGTTCATGTTTTTCCCCTAGGTCTAATCTGAAGATACCTCCAGTTTCAGATGGGACTGATGAAGACCCTCTCTTTAAGCCTAGAATTTTCTCAATCAAATCTGTAAAGTAACATATATGGAGAATGCAAAAGGAAGCTTCTTTCCCCATGTTGTCTTGCCACCTCTGTGAATTTAACCCAAAACACTTTGGAAAGCAGACTATTAGTCTTTTACAACAGTCCCATCTGTCTGGCAGTGACACGTTTAGCTTTCCTTCTTGACTTTCATATCAAGACCATCAACAGGCTTTTTGTGGGTTGTTCAAAAACATATATAAATATATATATATATATATATATATATATATATATATATATATATATATATATATATAGAGAGAGAGAGAGAGAGAGAGAGAGAGAATGAGAATATATATAATTTATAAGCAAATGCTGAGATGTGTCTGAGAGGTACTTATATCCAGGAAACATTTTTTGTTTTGTTTTTCTTTATGGGTTTTGAAGTGTGATTTATTTATTAGATATATTTCAGACCCATTTCCTTGCACATGTGAAACATATCTGGGCCATTTGGTCATCTCTACTCCAAATTTCCTACCTCTTATCTTAAGGTCACCATTTTTTGACCTTTTACTTCCTCCTCATCCATGTCAATCTTGAATTATTTTGTTTGTCAATCATTGGCACCAGTTTAAAGCAATATTAGAAGACTGATTCTTCTCATCCTAATCTTCCATGAAGGTGCCCAGAGGTTCTGGGAAGAGCTACATTATTATCACAAGTATAGTAAGAGAAGTTTAAATGAATTGTCTCTGATAAAACCCCATATTATTTTGGTTTTCAGAGTGTCAGGGGTGATCCACTGCTTCTGCTGTGATATTCGGAGTATATGGAGCATTCTCATTGTTCACAAAAACACTGAAAGTCAGAAATAATTGAAGCTTATAGTCTTTTCCTTGTATTATACTGACTTTTCATAATGGTTGATATACTTCCCTCATGGAGCTTTAACTTGTTCATGCATTTTCTATTGTTGTAGAATATTTTTTTTTGCTTTGTTGTACAGAATTCTAATGGGAGGAAAAGCTATCCCTGAGGGCCCTTTTAAGGAAGGGCCCTTAAAACCTTGAGCCTTGATATGTAGTTCCTTTTAGAGCCATGGAACAGCTTGTATATATTTTGTGGTGTTGTGTAAATACTGTAACTTTGTAAATAGCAACTTCATTGTAGTTTCCAATTTTTAGTCCTCTTCCTCTATTCTTTTCTTAATAGGAATAGATTTTAGTAAGCTATCTTCTGATAGGGGTATTTATTGGGCTAAGCCTCTCAGTTGATGATATGTCATAGGAAATCCTAGTCAGGAGCAGGTAGGAGGACTATTTTCTCCTATGATAAATACATCTTCACTAAAACTTTGGGTAGTTCTCCCTTAACTTGTTTATCTTAGACTAATTTTAGAGATTTCAGTAATAACACTGCTCAATTTGAAAGGGACATGTATACTTTTCACTATGTGTTACTTTATTTTTCCCAGTGAAAATCATATGACATGGTAGTATAGAATTAGCCACTGTCAATATGTCAATATTGGATGCTTGAAATGCAGCCAATCCAGGTGTACTAAATCTCCCTATAAAGACAGTCAGTTCTAGTATAGGTTGTATCTGAATCCCAATTTGGCACAGAGGAAGGAAGCAAAAAGTATCCAGGTGGATCTAGTACTATCCCAGCAGGATAAAATGGTTCTAGGTCATCTGGAGTTTGCATCTATCTTAAAGGATGTGGTTACATTAACCCCTCTTTTGACTGAGGATCTTTCTCTGCTTTAAATAAACCCAGTTGTTGGAGGGAGTTCCAAAGTCTAATCTGGGCCAAACTGAATGTCATACTTTTCAATAGATCCCTGACCCTGGGGTGTTTCTCCTCATACGTCACTGAGATCTCAGTTTACGAAGACTTTCAGATTTGCTACCCCCATTTAGGCAGAAATATGAGGGACTTTGCAGGTAGCAGATGTACTGTGGAGATCACTTTTTAAGTCACAGAAATATAAAATATAAGAGCTAAAAGGAATGTTTTGTGTGAACTCCAGGTTTGCATTTGCCCACCACCTTAAGTGTTCGATTTTGGTTATACTGGATATGACTCTTTCCCCTGTTCTTTTCCCTAAACCACTGATTAGATAATGAATTGTGATGAAAGATTGATATCTGGAAAGTTTGGGAGCTAATCCGGATTCAAGTGCATCTAAACCTCCCTCTTCTCTCAGGGAACCATTAACTGGATGAATGAACATTAGTCTTTATTGTAAGCATTCATTTCTTTTTTCTATTTCTCACATTGGGTCCCTGTAATAGCTCAAACAACTACTAGAAATAGTCATAATGCTTTCTGCACCTTACTGCAAATGAAGCCGACTCCTCTGTATACTGTCTGTCTTTGCTTCCCTTCTCAACCAAACTATGAGGGATCCTTTTTTAATTTTGTTATTCTGTGGTATTGTTACATCAATTCCCATAAATGTGAACTGTTATCTACATCTTCTGTGTAAAAGAAACATTAGTCTATGTATCGTCAGAAAAGTATTTGAAAAATGAGATAGAACAAATAAACACTATGTACAGTATTATTTTCATGTGGTGCTTTTCATTTCTCTTAGCTATAAATGATGGTTTATAATTACTTATTTAAAAGATAAAGAACAACTAAATGATGGCATTTTTTCCCAGAGGAATAAATAAGAGGAAAATCGTTAGAAGGAACAAGGAGAAGGGAAAAATAGGATTTAGATATGGAATAAGTATGGAACATGTATCCCTTTACTCATCCCAGTGACCTCGGACCAGAACTTTGTTTGTTAAGCATCTAACAAGAGAGAATACAAAGAAAATAGAGACATCACATGTGACATCAAGTTACTTAAAAATGTGTTCTGTTTTCATCTCATGCTAGCCAGGATGCCTCTGGTAAACTTGCCCATAAGAGAAGTAATAAAAATTCGGTTGCTAACCACAATCATGTTGACAGGTTCTAATTCTCCCTGTCCCAGACAGGAGACTTGCTCCATAGTAGGGAATGATGACAGGAATGGGAATAAGAGATATCTGGGGGGGGGGGGATTTGAGAAGCTATGGACTTGTCCTGAAAGACAGCCCTATTCTCAGTGTCCAAAAGCCATACTAAAGAAAGGAAATCTGGAGTTATACACCTATTCCCAGTGCTATAGAAGGCAGGACTTGTTCTCTTTATCCTCTTTCCTTCCTATTTTCCCCTGCCCCCCCCCCATTGCAGTTCTATTTTTTTATTTTTTATTTTATTTTATTTTATTTTTTTAGGTTTTTTTGCAAGGCAAATGGAGTTAAGTGGCTTGCCCAAGGCCACACAGCTAGATAATTATTAAGTGTCTGAGACCAGATTTGAACCCAGGTACTCCTGACTCTAGGGCCAGTGCTTTATCCACTACACCACCTAGCTGCCCCACCACCACCATTGCAGTTCTAACATTGTTCTTCCTCAACTAATGATTCAAGCACTTCACTTAGTTCCATCCTGGGCTCTTGTGACAGTGCCTGCTCCTGCAGCTCGGAGCAGAAGTCAAGCCCGACAGAGCCTGAGTGGATTGAAGGGTTTTGATCCTGGTAGTAGCTGCTTAGTTGATCCCTGGAGTGAGTTGGAGACACTTGCTGCTGCTGCTGCTGCTGTTGTTGCAATAGAAGGCATCGGTAGTGTAGGGATGGCGCATGGTTCAGAGTTGCTTTGAAGGATTTGTAGTGGCCACACTTGAATTCCAATACCATCTTGGTGTAAGTGTTGAGAGTTGTGACGGCTGACATCATGCAACAGGTGAAAGAAACCCATGCCATGCTGAATGTAGAGGTACAAGAAGAGTTATACAAACCTAGCTTTTCTTCTCCCATGTGACTTAAGGTTGAGTCTATAAGAGTAAGAAGGCTTTCTCTTTTCTTGCATGTAATAATAGGGAGGTCTATTTTAGGAGTTTGGTGTGGAGAAAACTTCCTTTTCTCAGAACCAGTGAGGAAAAAGAGATGTATAATCTATGTCAGCATTTTGTGGATTAAACTATTGATATCTTGGAGATTCTTAGAACTTCGTGGAGCAATAAAATCAACCAAACTAGCTATGTGAAGATTTAATTATAGTTTCATAAATTGACTGTGTTGGCCAATATTGTAAAATTGTCCATGATGGTAGACACATAGTCTAGTGTGGTTTCTATGGGCATAGGTTTGAGTTATCACAGTTTTATCCACTTCCCTCATGTCTTTTAGTAACTGTTTTGACAAAAAAAAATCTAGTATATTCCCATATTCTGAATGCAAAGAAGTTTTTGTTTCTTCACCTAGGTCCCCAATACTTATGTTTTAGCATTATGCCTGAGGAATACTATCTTCTATGTCTTCGTCTTTCTGGAATGTATACAGCCTAAGAATCACTAGGTCTGAACTTTGGGAGACAAATTCTCCAATGAAAGGCAAATGTACATTCATTCAGAACTTCCTTCCCCCTTCCTCCATCCCCACCCCAATCTTTCTACAATTTTGAACAAACCAAGGACAGAAAGTTTTATGTTTGGGGAAGGAACAATAGGTGATTTTTTTTTTGCACTCTGCCTCCTACAAATTTCTTAGAAGGAGACTTCGTTTGCTCCTGCTGTCCACAATCATTATTCTATTTAGTTGACTTAGGAGGCTAATGACCAAAGTTGAGAAATGTCTCAATGCTGTGGATTATAAGAGAATGATGTGGACACCCAAGAGAATTTGGCAAAAGTAAGCATAATGTATACTTGGTGAATATTTCTCAAGAGGGAAATTCCAAGACTATGAGCTCTTGAATCTACTGTATAAAGTAGCAAGTGTCAGGAGCAGATCAGGTATCAGCAAATAAATATTTAATATACATAGAAAAACCAAAAAATCTCAAATACTCTTAATTTATAGGTTTATGATTTCCTTCTTAGCATGGAATTCTTTAAGGTCCAGCATCATATTTTTATAGTATTTATATGTATACACACACACAAAATTTGAAATATACTTGGAACTCAGAAGACATTTAATAAATGAAAATACTTTAGAAAGGGGATTCTTAATGATGATGACATCAGGGAGGTGATGCCATGATAAGCACATGAACTGGATTTGAGTGAGGGGTTGCTGTGCTAAGTTATCAGTCTCACTTTCTCCTCCAGGGCCACTTGGTCCAATGGTCAGATATGAATCAAGATGACTGAAGATGGCCCTGGATACAAGGCCGTCAGGATTGAGTGACTTGCCCTAGGCCCCAAAACTAGTAAGTGTCAAATTTCTGAGACTGAATTCGAACTCCTGTCCTCCTGACTCTAAGGTCAGTGCTCTATCCACTGTGCCACCTAGCTAGCTGCCCTAGGGCTTCTTAATCTAGTGTCCATTGACCTCATGGGATCTGTATATTGATTTTGGGGAATGTGTGAACTTGGGAAAAAATATTACATTTTTATTTTCACTAATCTAACTGAAATCCAACATTTTTTTTGTTATGAATGTATGCAACAAAAATCATTCTGAAAAGAGGTTTGGAGGTTTTGCCAAACTTACTAAAGGGGTTCATGACATGAAAAAAAGATAATGACCACTGCTTTATTGAATCTTAGTAATTAGATGAGGAAAGTAAAAAAATGTTCAGACATCTCGATGAGAAAAGTGAAATTATATTGAAGGAAGAGAAGATTGTAGTTTTCCCTTCCCTCAATTTTATGGGGGGGAGGATAATCTAAGATAAATGACATTTATCTCTTTTAAACTTGGACTGTAATTGTGAGGTAGTATGGAGTAAGTTGTAGGATTTTGTATGAAGAAATGAAAGTAGATGGCTTCCTACATGGGGAAGAATGAGCCAATCATAGGTCTAGGAATTAAATTCTACTTTCCTGGGCCCCAAATACCAAAGGATCATAGATTCAGAGCTAGAAGGGCTTAGAAGTTACCAAGTTCAACTCCTTTTTATAGCAAGGCCCAGAAAGGTGAAGTGAGTTGTCAAAAAAAAAAAGTCAGAGTCCATAAGCTGGGCTTTGCATTCAGATCTTTTGACCCCAAATCTAGTGTCTTTTCCATGGAATCATGGTATCTCCCACCAATAAAATGTTATCCACTCTCTTCCTCTCTGAACACTTAGAATTAGATGTATTTTTTCAAGTAAGTTAGACTGATTTCTATAATCCACACAAAAACACCAGTCTCAGTACCTTAGTCACAGTTATCATTTCTCATGGACTTGGACACAAAAATGGAGAAGCACCTGAATAGTGTTATAGTTGATATGGTTCTATGAAGCTGTGGAGGATTGTGCCATTATTAGTAGGACAACCGAACTGGGCAAAGTACTAGAAAGAAAAACTAGGGGAAGCACATCTGTACTTGCTAGTGGAGTGGTGAATTGAATGTTACTTAATTGGCCATTTTCATTTGATTACACTCCTTTTGGGGATTTAGTCTTGGCTCCAGTTCTCCAAATTTGACAGTGGCAGTAAATGAGGGCCAAGGAGTACTAGAAGAACATTTTACAACAGGTTTTTGGGCTGTTTAGGGCTGGCAGATTTGGACTAGAAAAAAACTAAAGAGGCCATGACTGAAGGTGGAATGGGGTGGGGTAACAAGAAACTTGGTGAACATACTAGAAGGCCCAGCCATAATCCCAAGTATGTGGCCTCCAGTCTTCTGGTCCCACATTGGCAGTTGCCTGGAAAACTTGGGTGTACATCATGTGTGCCACCATTCCCAAAAGGCCTACCAAGGGAATAAGAAAGCAGAATTTGTTACTTATTGTTTCACTTAAATTTTAGTAGCAAATCTTTCTTCTTTAAGGGAAATGCTCAAGGTCAAGGATCATAACTTTTTGGTCATTGGGGACTGGGTTAGGACAGAAGGTGAAAGATGACATTTGTCCTAATAAATTATGGAACAACTGCATCCCATAGAATTCAAAAATTCAAGTGGGCAAAAATTCAAGAAAGACAACATTCAGAGATTGTATAATGTTTATAAACTATTTGGACATACTACCTACCTAGAAGTTTAGGTCCAGAGTCTTTGGAAGTGTCTTTTTCATTGCTATATATTTAGCCCAGCAGTCCTATTTCCTTCCTTTTCCTTTTCTCCCTCCCAAGGGTTTTCCTACCAACTTTCTTCTTCAATTATTCTTTTTTTCCCTGGACCAATAATTCATATATCCTTCAATACATTTAATACATCCTTGAAAAGTTGTGGAAGCTTCAAATGCTATTTTACATATGCTAGAAAAACTTTAAATTCAAAGATGATAAATGAATCCCTATGAAAAGCAAAGACATTTTAGAAACTATTAATTAACTTAGTATCTCACGCATATGATGAAAAAGATATTGGAACTTTTAGGAGCTGATAAAGAATGAAGTGAGAAAAGTTGAGAAAACAATTTATACAATAATAACACTGTGAAAACAATTTTGATACACTTAAAAACTGATCAATGCAGTTATCAACTCTGATTCCAGAAGACTGATGATGAAGTATGTAATCTACCTCTTTAGAGAAAGTGATGAATACAAGGTACAGAAAGAGATTATTTTTTTGGCCATGGCCAGTTTGAGAATTCATTCTGCTCATCTATATATATTTGTTACAAGGGTTTTCTTTTTCTTTTTTAACAGTAGGGGAGGAGGGACAGCTAGGTGACATAGTGGATAAAGCAGTGGCCCTGGAGTCAGGTGTACCTGGGTTCAAATCCGGTCTCAGACACTTAATAATTACCTAGCTGTGTGGCCTTGGGCAAGCCACTTAACCCCATTTGCCTTGCAAAAACCTAAAAAAAAAATAGGGGAGGGCAAAGAGAATCGTTTTTGCTAATTGAAATAAATAAAGTTACTTAAAAACTATATTTGGGATAGTATCTGTGATTCATTTTCATCTCCCAACTAATACATTCTGGCACATTGATCACAAAACTAGGATTCATTAGGAGTCATTTCCAAATGGATGAATGTTCAAAAGTATGGACAAACAGTTCTTAATAGAATTGCAAATTATTAGTCACATTTTGAAATATTCCAAATCTCTCATAACAAGAGTCAAAACAGCTCATACCTTTTACCTTGTACCTAAAAACTTGGGGAAAATTACAAATGATGGGAATAGGCAATATTGGAGGGATTATGGAATGATACGTACAATACATTGTTGTAACTAAATCAACCTGGAAAGAAATTTGGAATTATGTTAAGAAAGTGATGGAAATTTTCATACCTTTGGCACTGAGTTCCCTCTGAAGGGGGCAAAGATAGTAGCAGTTTTATTAACACTAAAGAACGGGAAGCAAAGTCTATGTACACTGATGGTTTAACTTATTGTAATACATGCATACTCTCTTACTGAACCATAAGATGAATATGAAGAATAAAATAAATCCAAGAAAGAATTTTATGATCTGATGCAAAAGGAAGTAAGTAATACTTGGAAAACAATTTGAAAAAAAACACAAAAATTTAAAAAACTGTATGTTGTGTAATTATAATGATCACTCAGCCTCAGAAAAGAGAGGAGAGTTATCATTCTTGGTTAACTGCTTTTTTTCTTTAGCTTTATTCTTTGTTACAGCAGATGCTTCCTGGATAATGAAAGGAGGAAGAAATGTATTTGAAAATCAGTGGAAAAACAAAAGATACTAATAGAGAATTTTTAAAGGGCAAGTCATGCCAGACTAAAACAATTTTCATTTTTGTTATAATTGCTAGATAGATTTGGAAAGTTCTAGGAACATAGAACATAGTTCATCTGGCTTTTAATAAAACATTTGGTAAGAGCTCATGAATGTGGAAAAATAGTGAGAGATGTGCAAAACAGTAATACAGTTGGAGAGTTTTAGAACTTTTTGAATGGCAACACTCAAAAGTAGTTATCTACTTGGTAGGAAGTCTTTAGAGGAGTGCTACATAGATCTGATTTTGTCTCTATGTTGTTTAATATTTCTATTTATGCCTTGAATAAATACAAAGGTGGTATGGTTTTTCAGATTTGTAGGTATCAAAAAGCTATATGATTGGATGACCAAGCTGTGGTCTAAAGATGTCTTGACAGATGCAAATGTACGTATTTGAGCAATAAGATGAAATTTAATGTAAAATCTTACATTGGAGTTTTTAAAAATCAACTATACAACTATAAAATTTGAACAGTTCATCTAAATATATTTGGGGAGCTTGTGGACTATAGCTTCAATAGAAGAAAAAGATAATTTTTTTTTGGAGGGGAGGTCAGGACCTGTGATTTCATCAGTGAAGTAAATTCTATTGTTACAGATGGACCATTCTTTTGTAACTTTTTTTTTTAGTTTTTTTGCAAGGCAAATGGGGTTAAGTGGCTTTCCCAAGGCCACACAACTAGGTAATTATTAAGTATCTGAGCCTGAATTTAAACTCAGGTACTCCTGACTCTAGGGCTGGTGCTCTATCTATGATGCCACCAAGCCACTACTAATTCTTAATAATTTTAGAAAGGACATTGGTGAGTTGGAGAATGTCAAGAGGAGAGCAATCAGGATGGCAATGGACCTCACTATTATGCCACATAAAGATCACTTGATGGACAATGGTGAGGTTTAGCCAGAAGACAAGAAGATTTATGAAAAACATGATAGCTATCTTGAAATATTTAAAGTATTGTCATGAAGAAGAGGAATTAGACTTGTATTGTATGGTCCCAGAGGGCAAGAGCAATGGGTAAAAGTTTGAAAGAACCAGAAAGTTAATAGGAGGGAAGGAACAGAAAAGATAGAAGGTAGCTATTTGTAACAAGCTCCACGTGTTTGTCTAGGTAGCTTAAAGGGAGGTCCTATTTTTCTGTCATTTTGTCTCCCTTACTAAGGCCTGATAATATTCTTTCCTAACCCAAGGGTAAGCAATAACTAGGGCAGTAATAAAGTCCCTCTAGAAACATTACATAAATAGATATATGCTTGCCTACTCACCCAAGAGGGAATATTATGGACATTGTTTTTGAACTTCAACCTCTTGTGTAGGAGAAAGGAATTAGCCAATCATAGAGAAATTTCTTGGGCAATGCCCTGAGACTAACCCCAAGTTCAAGAGTTAAAGGTATTGATTTCTGGAGAAAGAAGATTAGCCATGTGACTCTTGCAGAATGGGCAGAAAAGTTAAAGTTATACCTTGTCATCCTGAGATATTAGAGTCAGTTATTTGGGTAGTGTATATTTGAAAGAAGAGGTTAACTGTTCAATAACTTCGAAGTATGTTTGTTGTCTGGGGAGTTCAAACACAAGGGGAATAAGAGCCTAGGAGGAACTATAACTCCCTGAAAGAGGGCTAAGGATTTACCAGGATATTAGTGTGTTGCCTCACTGGCAACTGAGTAGTTTCTTCTGAGGAAAAAGATTGTGAATCTTTTACATATTTTCTTTATTTGTTTTGAGGACTCTAATGAGTACTTTGTGCTTCCTGTATTTTGGTGGTTTATAAACTGTCCTATATACAATATGCTTTCATTACTTGAATACTTGTAAAGGAGCAGGGGATCCCTTTTACTCAATTCTATGAAAAGCTAGTCACAACTCTGCTTGAAGATTTCCAGGAGTAAACTTTGGGTTTGGCCATAGTAAGCCAAAGACAAAATAACCGTTTTTTGTTAACCACTGAGATCATTACTGTTTCATGTGAATTCAGAACTTGAGGCACTTGAATTTGTATATTGTATAATTTTTGCATCTGTTTGGAATTGACTTTTCCTGTGTACTTGTTTTGCCCCAAATAGTGTAAGATTCTTTAAGGCAGGTATTGCTTTGTTTTTGTCTTTGTTGCTTTCTCTGGCATCCAACACAATGCTTTATACATAGTAGGCACTTAATAAATGCTACTGGGAGAATGGGTGAATGACTAATATGAATTTCCAGTTGATGTCTTCAAATAAAG
Source organism: Macrotis lagotis (assembly GCF_037893015.1). Lineage (NCBI taxonomy): Eukaryota > Metazoa > Chordata > Mammalia > Peramelemorphia > Peramelidae > Macrotis > Macrotis lagotis. The sequence continues at coordinate 204,245,099 of NC_133664.1, read as the reverse complement.
GCCAAAGGATCACTTGTTGATAATGTAGAGAATTTAATAAGTGCATGGGTTGGACTGGGTGACCCTTGAGGTTCCACCCAACTCTGAGGGGTTTGTGATTCTATGCCCTCAAGAGAGATACTCATATGCTTTATTTTTCTTCCTCAAGTGATTCAGGGGAAGAGGAAGAGAATTTGAATGTAACAGACAGAATTTGGGTGGAGATGTAAATTGACTCTTGAGATGTAAATTGACTTGAAGAAGAGAATTATGATTGTATAAGAAATAATTGTAATCTTGGGTGGGAACCCACCCCATTCTTAAAGTACCAATTGTTTAATGTAAAATTTGTATCCTGATCTCCTTTACCCTCTACCTAATTCTGGGTCCAGTATAGGGGAAGGGAGTTCACCTTTTACCCTCTGGATGAGAGGCAAGACATAAAAACTTGAGCTGGACTCCAGTTTGGGCCACTCAGTCTTCTCTGACCATGATCCCAGTCAAGGCTGCTTGCTCCGTCCACTGTGCCACCTGGTCACACCTACTATATTATTATCATTATTTTTAATTTTAATTTTTTTCTCCCCTTTATTGCTCATGAGGGTCTATATTTTTTAGGGGGAGGGGGTATTATGTTTACTCTTAAACAAGTATATTTTAGTAATGCATGCAAAAAGCATCATTTGTACAAAATAAGAATAAATAAATTAAAAAAAAGAAAAAAAGAGATCCTTACCTGACAAGACTGAAGACATAGCGGCAAAAGCATTAAGCTTAAGTCCACAGCCAGGGTTCCCAGGGAAGAACACTTCCAGTAGCATTAGGAAGAGGCTGATGGATAGCAGACTTATGTAGACAATCTCTGACCCCAGGGATAACCAAAGTATTCCTGCCAGAAACCAGAGAAAGAAGGCATCCCTATTATGTCAGAATAAAGCAGTAACCCAAAATGCTAATGGGGAAAAAATAGGATGTACCTATAAGACTTAATATGAGGTAAAACAGAAGAGCAGAGGTGATACTGTATGCAAGCCAAGGGAATCAGGAAAGTCTGATCTCATTCCATGAGCAACTTCCCTTTCCTTGATACTCCCTTACAGGATAGCCTTGTCTATTCTGCACACAATGGGTATTTCATAAATGTTGATGACTAATTGAATTCATAAACTTCAAGAGAGGTTCCTAGAAAGTCATTTTTCCTCTTCTAATCATTTATAGATGGAACTTCCCATTTTGAGTCTCAGAGAAAATATCACCTCCCATGCCCTTCCCCTCTTCTCACTTTGCTTCTTTACTAAATGGCTACAATAATGGCATCATTGGGTGAGGATGGTGGGGAGAGTATACAGTCTATTGATTTAATGATAACAACAACAACTTGTTCAGCTTTAATCGTGTCTAACTCTTTGTGACTCCATATGGGGTTTTCTTGGAAAAGATCCTGAAGTGGTTTTCTATTTTCTTCTCCAGCTCATTAACTGATGAGAAACGTGAGGGAAACAGGGTAAAAGGACTTGCCTAAGGTCACGTGGCTAGTAAATGTTTAAGGTTAGATTTGAATTCAGGTCTTCTTGATTCCAGACCTGGTACTCTAACCATTGTGCCACTTAGCTGCCCCAACAGCAGCAATAACTAACATTTAATTTCAAGCACTTTAAGATTAACAAATTGGCTTACATACAAATGTAAATATAAATAAATACATATTCATCTGAAAGAAGAAAAGTGAAAGTGGTTAAGCCATGTTTTTCACAAAGCCTAAAAAGTGAATAGATCCAACTCATAATTTAAGGTTGCAAGAGGTTTTTTGAGACAGCTGGGTAGTGCCCTGAAGGCGGGAAGACCCAAGTTCAAATCCAGGCTCAGATTACTTGGACAAGTATTTGAACCTTAGACAAATCACTTAACTCCTGCCTGCCTCAATTTTCTCAGCTATACATGGGAATTTTAATAGTATCTACTTCCCAGAATTGTTTTGAGGATCAAATGACATAATATTTGTAAAACATTTGCAATAGTATTGGGTTATATAAATATTGTTACTATCTTATTATGATTATTTATACACATGTTAATTTTATTTTGCAAATTGTTAAGAGCTAAAAAGGATCTCTGAGGCCATCTGGTCAAATTTGTACATGATCAATAATCTTTTTAGGTCTAAGACCTCCAGCCGGGGGGAAATATACCTTTTGAGACATTCCATTCTGGTTTTGGATAACTATAATTGATAGAGCATGAGAACACTAAAATTTTTTATTCCAAATATACTTGGGATTCTGGGTGGACTTTATTGTTGGGCATCATGCTTTTATCACCTCTTTGGATTTATTCTCTTCCCTCTGTAGCTCAAATCTTTCCTGCTAGATAACTTCTATGAAGCTTGTTTTTACTTGGGTCAGAAGAAAACAAAACAAAACATCCTAACAACCACCCACTTCACAAGTATTGGAATCAAGGGGTCATATGGGAAAAGATAAGAAGATTTTATATTTTTGTGGAATGATAGCTTCATGTCAACAGTGATCTGAAAGTCAAGAAAGACATTGCAATCTTAGGCATGTGCCCAGATTAAATTATGTCTGGAGCATTGCCTTCAATTCTGTTTAGTACATTTTAGGAAGAACATAAAATGATAAACCAGAGAGTGAACCAGGATGGTGAAAGGTTTGGAGTTTTTTCTGGATAAGGGTCAGTTGAAGGAGCCAAGGATATTTAGCTTGAGAAGAGATTTAGAAAGAGGGGAAAGGAACAAAATGGGAAGGAAATGTGCAGGACATTTATTAAGTGCCTTCCCTGATCCAGGCCCTGTTCTAATCACTTTACAAATATTAATCTATTTAATGGAGACATGAGTGCTATCTTTAAATATTTTAAAGACTTGTTACACTTAATGCTTTAGAACCTGATCCTTCCTTGAATTAAAATTATGAGTAGTAGAGCTGCCATATAATTCATTTCTGTGAATAGGGGAACTATAACAAAGCAGGCTAGGGAATGACCGAGATTTAGTACAGAGAGAGGGAGATGAAGGTCTGAACTCTTAGATAGCTAGAGTTTTGAACAAAGGCTATGTGCTCTAAGATGGGGTAGGACAGAGAATTTCAAAATTTTGATTATTACTAACCACCAAAGTAGAGTTTATCTTCCAAGGCTAAGATAATGGTGTTTAAATAGCTATGGAAATCTGATGAAGGGGATGGGTACATGGGTACATTTGAGTTACAGTTAAACCTACTTTTGTTTTTGAATTGAGTAGGTCAGGTAGAAGAAGGGAGTTGTGATCTGTACCCGAGGCAATAGTAAGACATGACATGGGAAGAGGGACCATACCCCTCAGTTACAAAACCAGAGCAAGTCTCCCACTTTGCTTTTGCTTTAACTTTTATTCTTAGACCTTTAGACTTTGCCAGAAATGACTAGTTATAAGATAAAAAAGAACTGCTTCCTTTTGGTTAATGGCCACTGTCATATATAAAAAAGCCCTCTGAGCCTCCCTAAAAGATTCCCTGCCTTCAATCTCAACCATAGGTGCAAGTGGAGAGTTGTGTGACTTGTGCATCATTCTACCCTTAGGTTGCTCATAGTACACAGCAGAGTCTAGGTTGGGTCTGAGAGAGGGAAGTTAATTATCAGTCACATGAAACAAGACCATGGCCAACATTTGGATCATTCAGCTTTCAAGTATCCTTTTTGGGTCCTGAATCATCTGAAACTTGGCTGGCCAATTAATCAATGAGCCAACCAGTCTCAATGAAAGGTTTGGGGTTTAAAAATTTCACAATGGTAGCTGTTGGCATGACTCAAATGTGACAGTAGAAAGAATGTTGGGCTGAAATTCTTGTGTAAACCATCTTTAATTAACTGATTGGCCTTGGTCAAATTATTTCACCAGCTTAGATCTGAAATTTCTCATTTACAAAAAGAGAAGATTGAGTCAGATAATTTCTAAGGTCTCTCTTAGCTGTAAAATGTGAAGTTTCTGGGAATTGCACCATACAATTCAATTCAATAAATATTTATTAAGTACCTACCATGTATTAAACACTATACTAAACAGGACAAACAGTACCAACACTGTACTAAGAGAAGGCAAAAAACAGTTCTTGCCCCCAAGGAGCTTACAGTCAAATCAGGGAGACTATATTCTAACGAATATATACAAGGTAGGCTATATATATATATAGGATAAATAAGAAATGATTAAGGGAAGGCCCTGGAATTAAGAGATATTAGGGAAGGTTTCCTATAGAAAATAAGACTTTAATTGAATCTTAAAGGAAGCCAGATGCCCAAGATCTACTTTGATCTGGGTAACCAAATGTTAAAAAAGAAAAAAAAATTCTCAGCCTTAGCTTGAAAAATCAAGCCAGCACTGCAGATAAGGTCAGCTTCTCTTCCCCTTCAATTGTTCCCAAGAAAAGACATGTAACAAAGAGGAGGCTGAGATCCTTGTGGTTGGGTTATCTCTGGCAGCTTGGAAAGGCACCCGGAATTTTTTTTTTTTAATTTTTCAAGGCAATGGGGTTAAGTGGCTTGCCCAAGGCCACACAGCTAGGTAATTATTAAGTGTCTGAGGTCAGATCTGAACTCAGGTACTCCTGACTTCAGGGCTGGTGCTCCAATCACTATGCAACCCAAATGCCCTAAAAGAATTTTTAATCAAGAAACCTCCCTTTTCAACAGCCTCAATGAGCTCTCTCTCTTCTTCCATACTTATTTTCTCTTCCTGCTACCTAAATTTGCCATATCCAACATGGCCAAGTACCAAGAGTCTATTCCTTTTACCTCTCCCACTTGCATTGACTCATTCTATATAAAGGCATCGAGAGATGACAGTATTCCTAATATTTAATGAATAATTTAAAAGGAAGGTGTTGATCTTTTAATCTCTCACTCATCTCACTGTTATATACATTCAAGAAATGAGTTTCATCTAGATTCATGTCTTAAGCCAAAAGGAATTTTAGATACTCTTGTAAGGGGTAGGATAACAGGATGGGACATATTTCCTTGCCCTTCACATCATACCAGCAGACAACACATTCTGCCCTCTAAAAGGAACACAGCTTTATGCACCATATTTCAAAAAAATATCATGATGTGTTCATACCTCTTTCTATTGGTGGTGTGAGTTCAATGAAACTGCGGCATTTCTCCCCTGAAATAAAGATAATAAATGCACACAGAAGCAGGTAGATGGCATTATGGGGAGTTAGAAGATGCCACACTTCTTTTATTCATCAATTTTCCTATCACCTAAGCTACCTTATTTCCAGGCAGTTGCCTTAAAGATAGAGAGGACAAAATTAATTTATTAACATCATCATAATTATTATTGATATAGCAGAGATTAGATTTTAACCCACTCCATGCAGCATATTTGGGAATGGGCCTGAGGAATGGGGTGGGCATCCATATTTGGAGTTGAACCTACTCCTCTGCCATATATTGAGACTAGAATGGATTTTAAAGGTGAACTACAATAACTTTTTATTTTATAGATGGAGAAACTGTGGCCTAGGGAGATCAATTGATTAAATTATTAAGTACCTACCGTGTACTAAACACTTAACTAAACAGGACAAACAGTACCAAACACTGTACTAAAAGAAGGCAAAAAAAAAAGTTCTTGCCCTCAAGGAGCTTACAGTTAAATCAGAGAGTAAGGAGGCAGGTACACAACCCAGTTTCTTATTTCCCATTGCATGGTTCTTTTCACTATATAGTGCTGCCCTCTCTTTTTCCTTACTACTTTTATTCTAATAAAACAGAGCTTCTTTACTTGGGGTCTATAAACTTGCCATGTCTATCTATCTATCTATCTATCTATCTATCTATCTATCTATCTATCTATCAAACATCTACACACACAGATGTTGGATATTGAACTTACTTGCAAAGTGACTTGAGATGTTAGGGATGGAGATGTTGGGTACTGAACTTACTTGCAAAGTAACTTGAGGTATTAGGGATAGAGATGTTACCTGGGTTTTCCATGTTTTCTTCACAAGAGAGCCACATACCAGTGTGGAAATAGCGAAAGGAGAAGCGGTCATCTCCTGTCTCCCAACTGTAGTTTACCACCTCCTGGCTTGATCCATTGCTGCTGCCTCCATCCAAGGGCACTGGAATGCCAATGCACTTGGTGGCCATACTCTTCCCACACAAAGGCTTGGGCACTTTCTGTGTGCCTACACACCAGTAGCTGCTAAGGAAAGATGTGGTAGAAAGGCAGAGTGCCAGCATGTTGAGGATGAATGCTACAATAGTATGGTGGTGGAGGGCCAAGAACTTCAAGAAATTCATCTGCAACAGATAGGCATTTTTAAGTGAGAGAGCAGGACACATCCTTTCAGATCTGGCTAATTTCCCCTCTATTCCTTGAATTCAAATCACATTTCTGAATTTACTGGAAGCCCATGATAAAATCTTTTCTCCATGCTTTTATGAAAGTTCTATTATACTCAGCATATCCAAAGAGGCACTTATTATTTTCCCTTTCAATCTGTCATCTCTTCTCCTAACTTCTATGTTTCTATTGAGGGTATAACCATTTCTCCTAGTGCTAAATTTTCAACTCACAGTAGAAATTTTCCCTGTCTTTTTATGCTCACTTATTCTCTACATCTAATTTGATACCAAGACTTATTGATTCTGTCTCTATCTCTCATATTTGACCTTTTATCTCCACATACAGAGTCAACCATCATCTTTCATTTGGATAATACAATACTTTTTTTTTTAGGTTTTTGCAAGGCAAATGGGGTTAAGTGGCTTGCCCAAGGCCACACAGCTAGGTAATTATTAAGTGACTGAGGTGGAATTTGAACTCAGGTACTCCTGACTCCAGGGCCAGTGCTGTATCCACTACACCACTTAGCCTCCCCAATACAATAGTTTCTTAACTGATCTCCCTGCATCCAGTCTCTTCTTTTTCCTACTATTTTTCTATCCAACTACACTTGATATTCTTAAAGCATAGGTATACCTATATCACTCTCCTGCCCAAGAAACTGAATTGGATTTTCATTTCCTAGGCTTAGATAAGATATGAATTCCTGGTTAAAATCTCTATTTCCAGGATAATTACTCATTACTCTTTTTCACATTCTCTATTTTAAGCAAATTAAGTCTTCTTGTTATTTTTTGTATATATTCTTCCATTTTTTTTTTATCTCCATGCCTCTGCATGGATTGTCCTCCATGTCTGGAATGTTCGCCGTCTTTTCTTCCACTCCTAAGAACACCAAGAAACTCAGCTGAAATGCTACCTTTTCCAGGAAACTTTTCTTAATTCTTCCAGTTCTCAGAGCTACTCCTGATTCTGAAATTACTATGTTCAACTTAAAACTATTTTGGGGGACATGATGCTGATGGAATGGAGAGGTCACGTAGGATTTCTATGTCTTTTTTTTTCATAGGAGGGTCACATGTTTAGCACAGTCCTCATGCATAGTATGTAGTATGTACTTAAATCCTAATTGACTATTGACTGACTGAAATGTTGTCAAGGAAATAGTGAAAGAAAAGTGGTCATCCCTTATCTCCTAGCTAAAATTTATCACCTCCTGGAACTTCCTATTTATTTATCTAGGTATGTATTATTCTCCACAAAGTCCTATTTCAATGCTACTTATTGTGTGGAAGTGAGTTCTTAAAGGTCATGTTGGCTGAGTATGGAGAGGTTCATCACCAGTAGACTAGTCATTTGGAGATTAATTATTTGGCCATGGCAAGCTCTGATGCAAAGAAAAATGAAAATATTTAGTGATTTTTCAGTGTTGGATGGCAGAATGGCTACTTTGATTTAATCATCTGTTTATGCAATAGTGGCTAGAAAAGGAAATAGAGAGTGCTAAGTTTTTAGGCCATGTTTGTTCAGGAAATCTTTGACCAAAGACCAGTGAGTAAACATTTCAATGACAGAATCAGATCAGTCTTATCAGTCCTGTTAATCTTAAAATAAATGAAATAAAAATAAAGAAGTTATATCTAAATGGAAGGATGACTCAGATTTTTTATGGAGAAGCAAATAAAAGAATTGGTAGGGTTGTCACCAACGGCAATAAGATGTATCATTTTATGAGGCAGGTGATAATCTTATATTGAAGAACTCATGACAAATATTTGCAATAAAAGGCACTATGAAAATTATTGCAGCTCATACTCTAAAGTCTGTTGCAGAGGATGAAGATGAAGAGATATAAATTGGAGCTTGGCCAATGAAGGTTTAACTTTAGGACATGTACAATATGCTCTGATTGCAGCTAATTCTAATAAAGTTGTACTACTCTCACTTCCAGAAATACGTGATGGAGCAGTCTTTTGCCTCACTAGCAGCATGCATAGGTATTTTCTATTACTGTGGTGACTTACTTTGTGAGGATGAAAAGCATCTTAATTTCTATTGACCTGGAAATGAGTGTGCACATACAAGTCTGGAAGAAAGGATTTTATTTCTCTTCTCTGATGGCAATTAAGGCAAGAATTGCTGTTAAGCCTCCAGTTGGAAGGAGAAGAGCAGGGATAAAATTGGCAATGACATACTACTGGTTGGTTGCCTCCTTCTCAACTACCATGTGGTTATGAATATTTATTAGAATGGTTTCCTTTATTTCTGTTCAGTTATTCTTTCCTGCTCTTAGATGAAAGACTGTTAGAGGCAGAATGGCTCAGGTGAACTTTGAGAGAGCAAAAGAGTCATGAGAGTATCAGCAACTGGTGTGCATAAAAAAGTTTGTAGTTAGCTATAGTAGTTTGAGCCCTTGAGACTGAACTTGCTTGACCCTATCTAATTGTGAATTGGCCTGGCAGTAGGGACACTGAATCATACAAGCAAAGGAGTGACTCATCTATCAGCTATGTCACTCCCAGAAGTGAATTTGGTGGGGATTTCTCAGAGAAAAGGACTTTCTGGGTCATGTAATATCCCTTCCCTCACTCTACCCTCAGGCTATGTACATATGTGGGAATATTTTGAAGAAACTTTAAGTCTGAGTCTCAGACTTCTCAGGAGCCAAATTTGTAAGTAGAAGGGAGAATATACTCTTTGTTTGGAAGGTTTTTGCATCTTGATCTTTGTTATACTTTATCAGTAAATATTCCTTTGTAAAAGTTAACTGTTGTTAACTGATTAATTGGTAGAGGGAAAATGTCGACTGGGTAATTGAAATCTAGGAAAACACACCAAATGGGTGCTCATGAGTAATAATAGCATTAAACACTCAATTTCAGAATGTTATAACTAAAATCCTGAATGTAGATGAAGCCAGTTGCACATTGGGGATCTAGCCTGTTGGGTCTGCATATGGTGAGTCTTAGAGCCCTTGCTCTAATAAAATAAGACCCTTTAGATTAAATCAACATATACTTTGAAATTTGGCAAGGCCCATGAAAAGATGGGAATAGAAGAAGATAATAAGAAATATTTGAAATGCATGGATCAAGAATGAGAGATGTTGGGGCAGCTAGGTGGCATAGTGGATAGAGCATCAGTCCTGGAGTCAGGAGGATATGAGTTCAAATATACTCTCAGACACTTATTACCCACTCAGACATCATTATCTAACTGTGTGACTTTGGGCAAGTCACTTAACCCCATTGCCTTTAAAAATAAAAAAGGATGAGAGATGCTAAAGGTGTATAGACTACATAGAAATCTCAGGCTTATTTTCTTCAGGAAAATAATTGGTAAATTTTAGATGTGGCATATATGAGATATAATATCACAAATTTCTTCAGGAAAATAATTGGTAGATTCTAGTCATAATGAATACCATATAACATCACATACAAAGAGAAGAGACTACATTTAAACAGACTAGAAACAACTTATTACTGATGTGGGAGCTGTTTCTGAATTAGCCTGTCTTTAATAGTTAATTCACCAAATTTTAAAGTACAAAACTAAAAGAAAGAAAAAATGTGAGAAAAAGGTATGTTATATAATTGAAACAGTTCAGTCCTGACCTTATCAAACAAGTTATTGATAATGAAAAATGGGTGACAGATGAAAGAAAGAACATAGGTACAACTTATAATGATTTCAAACAGAAGTTTAAGTGATATAAACCATAGGCAGTTGCCATTACAAATAGTTAAAAAAACCCGCCTAAAATGTACTCTAGAAAGCAAATACATGACTTAACAGTCAAATAGACAAGATGGAAATAAAAAAAAAGATACTTATTTAGAATATAAAGCTCATTTTAAAAATCTTACAGAGATGGATGATGGAAGATTATGAATAGCATTGCCTCATAAAACAATGATAGGCAATAGAGGGTGAAACATTTTTATGGAATGCTTATTAAGAGATTCAATTAAACTAAGTCATTCCAAGGACATTTAAAGATCAACTTATAAGAAAAATGAAAAATATCTGCACAAGATTTTTATAATGAACCTTTTACTTAACCAAGAAGAGTAAAGTCACTAACTTTAGATTGAAGGAAGCCAAAGCTTAACAAAATTACCATTGCATAATAAAAATAAACAACCTAAAGTGAACAAGAAAATTGAATTTAGATCTTTGCCCAAAAGAATAAAGAAGGAGAAGGGGGGAATTGTAGGACAAAAAAAGGTACTTCCTCAGCCATTTAGATCCACGAAGAGGAATCTTCTACACTGTTGCTGACCATGGTGGACCCTCATAGACCCTGATGTAGTTGATACCATTTTAGCTGCTTCTAATCACTGTCTCCTCTCCCCAATCTTCTTCTTCTTCTTCTTCTTCTTCTTCTTCTTTAAAAAGATTGCTTACTGTGAGCAGTTATTTTTATTTTTTTAAAAATTTTTTAGGTTTTTGCAAGGCAATGGAGTTAAGTGACTTGCCCAAGGTCACACAGCTAAATAATTAAAAAGTGTCTGAGATGATTTGAACTCAGGTCCTCCTGACTCCAGGGTTGGTGCTCTATTCACTGCACCACCTAGCTGCCCCTCTCCCCATCTTCTTTAAGATCCATTTAAATTACCTGCTAGTTTATGCTGTCTTAAGCTAAGAAATACTTCATGATCAGGAAAAGCAAAAACTCTTATAATTCTCAGAGAAGAAATAAAAGTACTTCCCCTGTCAAGTATACAGCACCACCCCCCTGTCCACAGAAGGAAGTCAGGTGTATTGCTATATTCTCTCTCTCTCTCTCTCTCTCTCTCACACACACACACACACACACACACACACACACTCACACACACTCACACACAATTTAACAAGGGAGTATCAAATTTTTTTTTGTTGTTGTCCATCTTCAATTCCTTTTTATGTGAATTAAAAAAAAGTCTTATTGATGTTCTTTCCCCTATTTCTCATCCATTCAATGGAAATCTTTCCTTATAAAAAGAAATGTATAATAAAGAAAATCAATATTTTGGCATTGTCTGTGAAATGGGGTTTTGCCAGATATGCAGATCACCTAAGATAGATGAGATATAAACTTTAAAACTGTCAGACTGAGACAATTTTACTCCAGGGATAAAATGACTGGTCACTACTTTGGTGAGAATTTTGAGGTCTTTCAATGTTGTTTCCCCTCACATTATTTTGTGCATTATGAAAATTGTTTTGTGCATTTCATTGTACATCAGACCATATAAGTCCTTGCATATTTCTCAGAATCTGTCATATTCATAATTTCTTATTGTATAATTTTTCTTCTTTTAGTAAATAACTCAATCTCATAAGAGTAATTATTTCTTTTTCCTCAGCATTCCCAAGGACTAAAATCTTTATGTACCAATAATTGTCAATGGAAATAATTTATGTTGCATAAATAATTAGATTAGTAGAAACTTATTTTTAAATATGTGTGTAAAATATACACATGCATGTTTTGCATGTATGAATGTATTTATATATCTTGCATAAATTTTGCATATATATATGAACATGTGTTTGTATACCATATACTATACATATAGTCTCTTTGAGCATATAAACTCCTTGAAGACAAAGACTGTTTTATTTTTATTTTCATATAGTGGTTATTTACTAAATGTTCATTCTTAGTGAATGTGAATACCCTCTAAAGAAGGAAAGGACTTTGAGACTCAGTGTACCCTGGCCAAATATGTTCCTTAAAATTATGCTCACTCTAAATTCAAACCTCCCATCCTGGATTCTTGGTATATTTGTAGGATAGTATCCCCTGATATTAAGAAGAAATATTTTTGTAACTACTATGCTTTTTCTTTTGCCATTTGAGTGAATTATTTTGCCAAAGAACTAACTCAGTCTGTTGACTGATTAGTGGAGGCTCATTATTATCATTTTGAATGATAGCAGTCAACAGGATTATTCCTATATTTTTTTTTTGCAAGGCAATGCAGTTAAGTGACTTGCCCAAGGCCACACAGCTAGGTAATTATTAAGTGTCTGAGACCGGATTTGAACTCAGGTCCTCTTGCCTCCAGGGCCGGTGCTCTATCCACTGAGCCACCTAGCTGCCCCCTTATATCTTTTAAAATAGTAGCAGTTATCTGTTTGGTTAACCAAGCTAGTAGTGCTAATGTATTGAGTGAGTCCAGAGAGGAATGTTATTAGTAAGTGACAATGACTAAAAAAACCCCCAACAATCCAAATAGGATCAATAAAACACATACAGGGGCGGCTAGGTGGTGTAGTGGATAAAGCACCGGCCCTGGAGTCAGGAGGACCTGGGTTCAAATCCGGTCTCAGACACTTAATAATTACCTAGCTGTGTGGCCTTGGGCAAGCCACTTAACCCCATTTGCCTTGCAGAAACCTAAAAAAAAAAAAAATAAAACACATACATACAAAACAACCAGCAGAGCAGAAGTCTTTTTGAAGTAATGGAAGTGAGCAAAAGAGATTTATGCTAAAAAGATTATTGTTTTTCATTTTGCAGTAAAAATCAAGAAATTTTTCCTTTTTCCTTCTCTAGCTCAGAATAAGTTCTATAGTAGCTTTCATATACTTTCAGAATCAAATAATTACCAGGAAAAAGAAACTCAGGTTAAAGGCACTTACCTTTCAAGATGCTCTTTTAGATTGTTTAGAGGATATGAAGAGAAAAAATGACCAAGAATAAATGAGTGAACATTCTTCAGTTCTGGTCAGTTAATCTGAATTTAGTACTCTCCACTTCCAACTTGAGAGTTTCTATTCCCTCCTCCAAACAGTTTGAGTCCTAAGCAGGACAAATAGAAATATACTTTCAATATTCAGTGACACAATGATTTAAAGCAATGAAGAATTTTCCTCCATTAACCTCAACCAATATCCCTACCTTTTGCCGACACGCACAGTCTTACTGGCTAGGATTTTTATTTTAGTTCTACTCAAAGGTAGTAGCAATACTAGGGCCTTCAATAACAAGCTGAAAAGAAGTTATTTATTTAGTGTAAGATTACTTCTCAGGGTAAATGGTCTAGAATTTTTCCTGGAGATCACACATAGAGTGAAAAATATCTAAATTCACTTAGATTGAGAGATGTAACAATAATAGAGCAAAAGGCTGATGGTCATAAAGCCCCCCTCCTTCATTATACCTGGCACAAATTTTTTCCTCCTTTTGGAAGGACTTTATCCTAAACGTGTGATTACATTTTCCCTTCAGCATTCCCAAGAACTAAAATCTCTATGAATTAATAAATATCTGGTGTAAAGTGTAAGTAATTTGCTTATAACTTATGTTATATTATATATAGTTTCACACATATATATATGTTATATATAGTTATAAATTATAACATAATCAGACCTGTGATTGCTTTGCATAGGAAACTACTAGTGAGTTAGCTCCCAGAATGTTATATCTATTGCCTTTAGTACCTCCCCATCATCTCTTGAAAGAGGATGTGGGTCTTCAAGCCTTGCACCTACTGGCCTATTCCGATTATCTTATTCTTGGAGTAAATCCCTCTCTGGAGTCCCTTGCTGAGTTCTGGGTCAGAGTTATGCAAGCCCCATGATCCCAAGTTTTAATCTTCTAATCATTTTTCAATCACAGATGTATTCCTTCAAGACTTGCTACTTTCACATTCTCTCTTATGCTGCTTATTTAAATCCCATTTTAATTTTTCCCAATTCTTTTATTGTGTCCTCTCTATTCATTTTGAGCTCTTTTTCCTCCTGGGTCTTCTATCTTCTTGTGCTCACAGAGACCAGGCTTCACCCAAATGACTCTGTGTCCCTGGCCACCTCCCTAGGACTGATTATAGCTTTTCTCATAATATCACATTGATACTGGAGGAGGATTTAGAATCCTCATTGTTTCCCACTCTTATTTCTAGTCTCTCTCCCTTTGCCACCTCTTCCCTTTGCAACCTCTTTCCTTTAGCTGTTTACTCTTTTAGATAGCCCAGTTCATGATAGTTATTGTTTTTGATCTTTCCCTACCTATTCTAGCAATTTCCTCATCTTTCTCAGAAAATTCACTATTTGGTTCACTGTATTATTTTCATCCTCAATTCCTTCTTTCATACTAGACAACTTCGACATTCATGGTGAATTTGATCCCTAAAATTGCTAGCTTCCTGATTCTTTAATTTCAAATTCATGCCTTAATCCCTTTTTCTCACGTCAGTCATGCTTATGGTCACATACTAGATCTTGCCATCATATATCTGTTCTGCTTCCGTGATCTAAACCTCCAACATTCCTTTATCTGATCACATTATCATTCCACTCCTACATGTGCCTTATTACTGTGTCAACTAGTGACCCTCTTTGTATGGGACTATAAGTCCCATAGGATAAGTAGACATGTATAGATTATGATGTGCATCACAGACCTTATTAAATTATCTTTCTTGCCCAAATCAACTTCATTTCTGAACTTCTGTTATTTTTTTAAATCCAATTCACTATAATCCTCCCAGCCATTCACATAGATTCACAACTCTATCTCTGAAGTTATACTTCTAACTTTTGAGATGTATGTATGGGGAGTTCAGGGAGGACTATCATCTCTGGTATAAGGGCTTTCTGAGACCTTATCCACCTTCACTTTACATCTAAATCGTACTGGTGACTCCAAGAAACTGTAGCATGCACAGAGGTCACATCCCAATAAACTGTCTTGGTAGATGGGCTAAACCAGGCTGAGGATAATGGAGAGTCACAAACTTATTGTGAGTTGGGGGTGGAGTGTCAATTCTAAGACTTCCCTTGGTGGAATGTACAGCTGAGAACAATTTGTTCTAATTGCCATGAAGGTGGCTGAAGTAGGTCTCCTGGAGCTCTTAAGAGTTGGTCAGACATCTAAGAAGTCAACATCATCCACTACATCCTGGGCCATTGCCAGTCTTCTTGACTTTTGTCTTGCCAGTGGATTTTGATGATTCTGGAAGAGAGAGTGAGGCTGACAACTTTTTGCAATTCTGGAACATTTAAATATAATTGATGTCCAAGTCATCACTCAGGGATTTCATTGTTCTTGGAAACAAAGGATGAACAACAACACTGTTCCTAAACTTATTCTTGATCCTGACCTCCAAACCCTTAACCCCTTAATATTTTCTCAGGCTTTGACTTCATGCTCCCTTCCATTCCTAATCTTGACCTTATAATTTGTTCAACCCTACCCTGTCCTCTCTTATTGAAACCCTTTTCCCCTTTACAAACCCCACCCCTGGGAAAGATTCTTCCAGCTAGAAAAAATCTCAGATTCAAACTGACTGTGTTTAATGAATTTATGTTTACTAATCTCACTTTGATCTTCATTGCAACAAGAAATCTTTCACTCTTTCTTAATTGATTACTTAATCTCCCCACTAACACTGTTCTAAACTATTTCTTTCCTCCAGTCTTGCACACCTCTCATTCACTCCTCTTATTTTGCTCTCTAAACTCCTTGATGTAATCTCCCATTCTCTTTTGCTTCACTCCAGTCTCTGATAATGAAGAGTTTTTCTTGTCAAGATCAACTCATCTACATATGTCTTTGATCCTATCCCTTCCTGTCTTTCTTATCATATTATCTTCATTCTGTATAATCATTTAAAAAATACCAAACCTAAACAATAGACCCTTCTAATTCTTTCATATTATCATCCAACATCTTTCCAAAATAAAGCTGTTTTCTTTCATGGTCTCTACACTCTCTTCTTCCACACACTTTCATCACTCAACCAAAATGACTTTCTCCAAAGTAATTTATGATTTTTTAAATTGTCAATTCTCACTCTTCTATGTTTCTGACCTCTGCAGCATTTCACACTGTTGTCCAACTTCTGGACCAGTTTTGTTCTCTGGGTTTAGTGATGTAACACTCTTCTTGTAGCTGATAGACCTTCTCAGTTTTCTAATTTGTTCATCATTCATGCTACATCCCTAGACTTTGTTCTGGGACTTCTCTCTATATACTTTTTTTCTTTTAGGTTTTTGCTAGGCAATGGGGTTAAGTGGCTTGCCCAAGGCCACACAGCTAGGAGATTATTAAGTGTCTGAGACTGGATTTGAACCCAGGTACTCCTGACTCCAGGTCCGGTGCTTTATCCACTGCGCCACCTAGCCGCCCCCTCTATATACTTTTAATACCCTTATCAATTCCTGTGAATTTAATTCTCATCTCTGCAGATGATTCCCAGTTCTAGATAACCAGCCTGGGTTTCTATACAGTTTCAGTCAATAACAAGAGACATTTCTTGCTTTTATGTATTCTATTTTTCAGACTATCCTTACTATTGTTTACACAGAGAACTCTATTTTCCATCTCTACACCTGTACACTGGTTTCCATCTTGCCTGAAATTCATCTTTCAGAAACTTTGCTTCTTAGAATCCTTTTCTTTCTTCAACTCATGGCAACTCAATTCACGTTACCTTCTACATAAAATTTTACATGATCTCTACAACTGCTAGTGGCTTACATTATCAGGTTTTTTGTTTTGTTTTTTGGTTTCTATATATACTTATATAAGATATTCTAGTTTTAAATTTTAATAGATAGCACTCGATATACACATGTTGCCATTCTGAAAGAATGTAAACTCCTTGAGAGAGTGGATTGTTTAATTTGTGTTCATATCCCCAGTGTCTGTTAGTAGGCACTTGGGGAAAGCTTGTTGGTTGATTGATTAAAACTCTTTCTGACAATGCGTATTGGCAAATGTAACAAACTTAGAGAGTTGTCTTTGCTGGGGAGGTTAACTGATTTGTACAAGGTCACACAGCAATATACATCGGAGGACCCAGGTATTTTGGATTCTGAGTTCAACATCTATTTACTATGACATACTGCACTTTTTACTCACATACATAAACTATTTGAAACAAATATTTTATACATAAAGTACATATATAGTTTACATCTCTGCACATACACTGACAAAAATATTTATTAGGAAGACTGTTAATATTCTAGCAACTCCTCTCTCCCCCATCTTCCCCCTCCCACTTTTACTGTATTCAACAAAATGATTTCTTCTGGAAACAATCTTTAGCATTTCTGAGTATGTGTTCTTTTTCAACTCAATCCATTACACAGTTGTTTGAAGGTGGTTAGATGGACTCTTGCTGTTAGATTCAAAGCAGAATTTAACCCTGGACCTAGTCACCTCCCCACTCTACTAGTCAACATTTCTTGAGATTCTGAATTAGAGAGGGCTATTTTCAATTCCATTACCCCAGAGTAAACTTACCAACATATACCTATGAGATAAATAGAATCAACAGTAAAAAAAATGAGGATTATTAAAGTCCTTTGTTTGTGGAAACTCTGCCTAAAATACAAACTGGGTCACTTTAAAATAGTATAATAGATGTCTGTACTTCCTACCAAGAATAGGGACAGGGATTGCTCAAAGGATCTTCTCTTCCTGCTTCCTTCTTAACCCTGTTTAAAAGCAATTTTCCTCTCCCTGATACTTAGGATAGTTATTCTTAACCCGGGGTCTATGGTACATATATGTAAACACACAGTGAACATGGATATATATTCACAAGCACATGTACATATATATATATATACACAAATATGTAGAGAGAACTTTAATATAATTGGTTTCCTTTGTAATCCTATGTATTTATTTTATGCATTTAAGAACATTATTCTGAGCAGTCCATAGACTTCACCAGG
The DNA here is from genome assembly GCF_037893015.1 of Macrotis lagotis. Lineage (NCBI taxonomy): Eukaryota > Metazoa > Chordata > Mammalia > Peramelemorphia > Peramelidae > Macrotis > Macrotis lagotis. Next base: position 204,227,077 of record NC_133664.1, on the reverse strand, counting down.
CTGACAAGTAAGGCTATCACAGTCAAAAAGGTTAAATACTCCTGCCTTGATCAACATCTTTATTAGGATCTCTGAAATTGGCAAAGTGTAGATTTTGGTAACTGTTCAGTAACCCTTTTTCCCCCTAAATCTGGAACAAAGAATGGATTTTCTTGGAGAGCAGGACTGAGAATAATTGTGTGTCAGAGAATATGTGGATCTCCATGACAAGCTGAAAGGAAAAGTTCCCAGTCCCAAAGCTTAACATTATAGGGGCTGATGAAGACCAGAAAACTAATCCTGTGAGACAGAGAAAAATATAAAAACTAAGTAGAGAAACATTTGAAATATGGAAATAAGCTCTTAAAAATGGACCATGACAAAATGGACTTTGAACAAGGATACCAAACACACAAAAAATACCAAAGTTAACCCATATACCCAATAAGGTACCTTTCTTCACCTCTGCTCTTAGAATCCTTGCTTCTTTTACAGCAGCTCAGGGGAAATCTCTAAGAAACTATCCAAAATTAATTTCTTTAGAAATGAGGAATCAGTTACCTTGCTGTGATGAAGTTTCTCTTAAACTGGTGCTGTGTACAGGAGAGCTTTAGGGATGACTTCTTATTCCAAGTCTTTTGGGTTAAATGATGAAGGAATTAAAACAATTTATACTCCTCCCACCATCCTTTTCCCTTTTTATCTCCCATCTTGTACTCTTGGAGTGACCTCCTGATTAAATGAGGCTTTGCAGGATATAGGCATTTAAAAACCAATAGTGCAATCATGATCCAGCTGTTCTGGAAGATTACCCAAGTGAGATCATACCCATGGTAGTCTATGATTAAGAGAAGAGTTGACCTGCATTTACAGAGAGGATTTCATTAAACTAGAAAAGAAGATTTTATTCTAATAACCATTTCTCTAATTATTGGTGAGACTGAGTCATGCCTAGAGATATATCATAGGGTCATAAACACTAGACTCTTCCAATAGGCTATACTAGCTGAAAGAGAAAGGTCTAATGCTAGCATTTACAGTGTCTTCTTACACATATTATGTATTTAATGAATGCTAATTGAATTACATGGAATTAATCAGATTTAGAATCTGTTCTCTTTATGCTAGGAGTTGACTGTAATTATCAGTTATTTTCATCATGGTGTAGTAAATGTGTATGTATGGAAGAGATGAACAGTTTCAAAAGTTATTATGATCTGAAGTTTAAACCCAAACCAGATAAAATAGATTAATGTCTACTTTATGTTTTAAAAGGAGTCTAGATCTTCTCTTAATAATGCACATTTAATCAACAGATATTGAGTTACTACTGTGCTCAGTATTGTTAGATCATGCAGACCTTGTTCCTATTCCCATGAAATTTACAATCTATGTGATAGGATGAGCCTTAAAAAGACTGAAATTTTATTTATTTTTTCATTTTTTTCTTATTTCATCCCTGTAAGTAACTCTCTAAGAAGGAAACTCCCTTTACCAAACTTAGAATCTTAGCAAAATGCCTATTGTCTCTGAGTGGTTAAGGGACTTATCCACGATTATCTTTTCAAGTATGAAAGAAATGATATCCAAATATGTCATCTTGATTCCAAGGTAGGTTCTCTATCCATTACTCAATATTACCTTGATAAAAGACTGATATAAATCAATTTGAGAAAAATATAAATCTGAGCTGGGAAGCATTTGAAGTATGGAAATAAGTAAAGCACCAGATCTGGAGTCAGAAAGACTCATTTATCACCCTGAGCTCAAATATAGCTTCAGACACTTACCAGTATCCCTGAACGTTTAAGCTTGTTTGCCTCTGTTTCCTTAACCATAAAATGAACTGGAAAAGAAAATGGCAAACAACTCTAATATCTTTGTCAAGAAAATCCCAAAAGAATTCATGAAGAGTTGGGCATGACTGAAAAACTCAACTTGAAAATCATCACTGGTGAAAATACACTGTCAGGTCCCCATATCCCTTTGGTCTACAGACACAATGTAGGATGTGGAATACTGAGTTTAGAGTCAGAAGACCTGGGTTTGAATCTTGATTCTATTACTTAAAACTGTGACTGTGGACAATTTATATCTCTGAGGCTCAATTTCTTCATCTTCTAAATAGTGGGGTTGGGCCAGCTACTGCCCTCCAAGGTCTCTTCCAATTCCAAATATCTGGGTCTACCACAATAAATCACATGGTACTGTATTGGATGATGCTCTTCTTTGACTGTAGATTTAGAGATGAAAGAAACAGATAGATGACTAGGAAATCTAGACTGAGGAGAAACTTTAAAGATTGTCTAGTCCATTCTCCTAATATCATAGGTGAGGAAGCTGAAGCCTAGGTAGGTGAATTGGCTTGCTTAGGTCCATTGATAGTAAGCATTAGAGGCCATATAAACCTAAGTCAACAAAGTCAATTGGAATTTATTGAATTCTTATTTGCTACCAAGTTCTGTAAAGGGCAAAGAATATGAATACAAACAAAAAGAAAGATGGTCCTGCATCTAAAGGAATTCATATTCTAATGGGGAAGAAAATACTTAAAAGAAAGCCAGAAAGTAGACTTAGGAGGCAAAGAGAAGGTATTAATATGGTACCTTAGGAATGGTGTCCAGAAAGAAATGAAGGAATATATATGACTGGCTAGGGCATTTCCTTAAAATGAGGGTTCCAGGAAGAAGTGACCGATCAGGAGAAAAGGGCCTCTGAGATGAATGAGGGGGAAGAGTGAAGTTGACTTTGGAATAAATACTCTTTTCACTGTACAATGAGATTTATGATCTCATTGGTACTACTACCATTTCCATTGATTGATATAGGTCAAGATCCTTTTCACCTTTTTCAGTTTCTATGAATCTCATTCAAAATATCCATTTAAAGTATTCATTCCCAATTCATACCAATATTTATTCCAATTCAAAATATTCATCCCAATTCAAAATCCTATTCAAAATATCTTTCTCTCTAGAGGATCTGCTCAGCCTTCTGGAGGACTCATCTTCCTTCTTTTAATATCTTATTGATAGCAATGTAACATTCAGAGTCTATTGTTCTTCAAAATTGACCCATCTTTTTATCCAGTAATTTATGTTTTTTATGATGCCTTTTATACCACTTAATAGGCAGAAGTAATGCTTTTCAATGTACTGTATTCTGTTAATTTTTACCATGCATATTTGGATCATCTTAAACTTCAGTTCTTGGTATTATGATGCTCCATGATGACTCATGGAATATCACTGGAGGAATGTCAGTGTTGATGCCTATTAATGTCATTAATATTATTGATAATTATTATTAATTATAATGTCTTCATTGTAACAACAAGTAATTTAAGATCATTAACAAAAACATCATTTCATATCCTGGGGATAGAAGTAGTAACTGGAGGGGTACAAAGGGGAGAAATTGTTCTTGATTAGGTTAATCACTGTATCTGGAGAAGGATTCCTTTCTCTTGAAAAATAAGAATAAGGTCTGAGTCTGGATCCATAAATTGAAAAAAAAGAGTAGGCCATGTCAAAATCAGATCCATAAAGAGGGCATTCTATTAGTAGAGGTAGTTGTAATAAGTCTCTATTTTCTACTACATCCAAAGGATTTAATCCCTTTCTCCTAGAAGCTGAACCTTCTCAAGACTAGAAGAAGAGAAATCCCTTGTGACTGAATTTGGCTCTGTGTGATGATCTTCCTTCTCTCACCCTTACGCCTACCTATCTAGGAGCAGGACTGCTCAGATACCATACTTACTTAGTCTGGGTCTGATAATCTTTGTAAATCTGTCTTCTTCCTTCTTGGCCCCTTTGCATTTTTTTAATTTTGTTGAATATATTCTTTCCCTAAGGACTCTTTCCTAAAACAGCTTTAGTGAAACTGTTCTCTCCTTATTCCTTCTTGATCCCCTTAGCTAAATCATCATTTATATCCTGCTTGCTAAACATGGATAAGGGCAGCTAGGTGGTGTCAGTGGATAAAATGACTAGCCTAGAGTCATGAACAACTTCCTGAGTTCAAATCTGGGCTCAGACAATTGCTAGCTGTATGATCCTGAGCAAGTCACTTAACCCTATTTGTGCCTTACTTTCCTCATCTGTAAAATGAGTTATAGAAGGAAATAGTAAACCATTGCAATATCTTTGCCAAGAAAACCCTAAATGGGGTTGCAAATAGAAGAAATGAAATGACAGATTACCAGATTGCCTTCTGTGGGCAAGGGGGAAGGGAAGGGGGAGGGAAGTGCAAAATTCAAAACCTTATCAAAAATGAGAGGTAGAAATTACTATTATATATAATTGGAAAACAAATAAAATATTTATAGAAAAAAAATGAAATGACTGAACAACAGCAACAACCATGGATAGAATTCCAAAGCTCTATGCTGGGCTTTATTTTCTTTTCTCTTTAGGTCTTATGAATTCCCATGGGTTCAATTACTGTCTCTTTGTAGATAATCCCAGATCTTTGTACCTAGCCCTAATTTTTTCCCCTTCAGTCAAGTATTTATATCACCAACTTCCTGTTACATCCATCTCAAACTATTTGACCAAAATGAAAAACAGTATCATACATCTTCAACCTTCCTCCTAACTCCCTTATTTCAGGTTTCAAATCACAAAGGCATCCTTTATTCTTTCCTCTTCCTCACTCCTCTCATATCCAATTAATTACCAAGTCTTATGAATTCTACCCTGAAACATCTCTCATATCTTCCCTTATCTCCACTCAAGGTCATGCCACAATTCAGATCCTTGCTACTTCTTTACTAGACTATTGCAGCAACTTCCCTATTCTGGATTCAGGGATGTCCTCTCTTTACACATTGACCAAAATAATCTCCCTAAATCTCAGAAGTGACAATGTTACTGCCCTTTTCAACAGCTTTCAATGGCTCCCTATTATTTCTATGATAAAATACAAATTCCCCAACTTGCTATTTTAAAAAATGTTAAATAGCATTTTTTTCTGTTTTGCACAGAAATCCTGAGGGTCTCCCTTTCCTAGAGTGATTTTTAAATAGGTGCTAAATTTCATTTCATAGCATGTTGTGTATTAGGAATTGCACTTAACTTAAATTTTGCATGATGCATGCTTCTCATGCAAAAGTATTCTCTACTTTTAGAGTTCCAGCTAGATTGTAGAGGAATTTGAGTTGGGAGACCTTACACTGAGTACTGTATCTTTTACCAGGTAGCACTTCACTTCACTGTGCCTCAAATTTTCTTGATAGAATGGAATTAATAATCTTCATTAGAAGGTTTCATTAACCATCTCTGGTAATATTATGATTTAGAATGACAAGCCTATTTGGAATTTTGGGAGAATCAGTAATTCTTCACTCTTTCTTTACTTGACTCCAGCCAGAATAAAGTTGGGATGCAATATCTTTAAGGATTCTTAGAACCTGAAATAGAGAATACATAAGGGGGTAGATGAATGGGCAAAAACTCCAGAGCAAAGACAAGACAAAGGCAGAGATACATCTTGTGACACTTCGGAAAAAAGTCACTTCTTATACATAGGGATCATGTGGTAGAGATTAAAACAAAACAAAGCTAAAAAAACTAAACAAAAAAGAAAATTGTATATGTAATCATGAACTTTGGTTAGTTTTTTTAAAAAGCAGACATGAAATTAAAACACAAAAGTAACAAAATTGTCCTATTTGTATCTTCTTCTCAACTTCTTTTTGTGTCCAGTATATTTTCAGTGCCAGTACACCAAGAGTAACATTATTATCCATTCTAGCAAGTAATTTCCTTCAACTATAATGCTTTATGCACAGTCTGTAGAATTACTGAAGAGCTGTTTCTGAGATAAATAATTTTTATATTCATCCGACCACAAGGTGGCAACCTTTGTCAGGTTCTTTCTGCCAATGTTCTCCACCCTAAGCTCACGCCCAGTTTCCTATGGAAGGGAGTAATTACTAATTCATGGAATTTCTCCTTTATCTCTCCTCTCATGTCATGCCAACCTACAAAATGCACCATCTTGTAAATGTTAGGGTTCTAATGAATTTTGGGGACTTCCAATCTCCCCTTCTGGGAGGAAGAGGGAAGGATATCATGGGATCGTTTCCCATAGCAAGAATATTTTCTACTCCCAGTTCCAGGTTTCAGTGACTCAACAAGACTACAGTTGCTTCCCTTGGGAGAAGTAGTTTCAGAGTATTAGAAAATTCACTGCTAAACCAATGCTTCCTGTTAGGTCTCCCTCACATTCTTCTTTGCTTATTGGCATCTTGATCTTCCTTCACTCCAGGACAGGGAACAATTCTTTTCCCTCCCCTGCACTTACACCCTTTGAATACTTGTGGACACTTCTCATATCCCGCCTGAGTCACTGTTTGGCTCGGCTCCTTGTCTTCAGATTTTATGGTCTCTGCTCATAAACCAGTTCTCTTAGGCCTTGGTAACAAGAAGACTGATTTCTCTAGGGAGAGGAAGATGGGAGAGGTCCATCCTTAGTAGCATGTTAAATGATGGGAGCATGTGTGTTTGCTTCTGTGGTTGTGTACCAGCTATCTGTGGCTGGCTGGTAGAGGAAATACATATTTGTGAACCTACCAAGGCTCCTGAGTGATAATGTCTTTGCATGTCTTCTTTCTGACAGTGATTGCCCACTAAAATTAAGATATCTCATTCATTCATTTACCATCATGGTAAATTGAAGATAATAATTTTCTTCTTTTCTTTCTTCTTTCAAGACAGAATAAAATAATTGCCAAAAATCTTGTCACAGCAATATAGTCACTCATGATTTCAATGTAACTCAGTTTAGTTCAAAAGTTGAAATTTTCATAGTGATTCACATTCTGTTAAGTGCCTCTTCTAAGCATTCTGCCTTTATTTATATCCTTAGTGCTTAGTATAGTTTTTGGCTTAATAAATGCTCATTGACTGAATAGTGGCAATACCACTTCAGGATTCAAAAACATTTTCATATTCTTGATAATGAACTATAAGCTGAAATACACTTTAGGTCAATACACACCTATTGAGGTTTAGAAATATTTGATTTGAGAAGACTTGAACTCAAATCTCTGCTTTGCTTGTTATTACTCATGTGATCTTAGACAAGTCACTTTATCTTTTAGGGTATCACGCAGATTGCTCTTCTGTAAATTGAGAAAGATGTATGATATTATTTCTAAGGTCTCTTTTAATTTAAAAATATTATAGTTCTTGATATCTGACATGTGTATACCTAGAGACATATAAGAATATTTACAAGTAAAGGTAGGATGTGACAGTGATTCAGGAATATCTATATATGGATTGATAACATTAATTAAAATGATTATAAGGCTTTGTTTTGGATTTTCTTTTTCTTCTCTCTACACTCCTTCTAATGATTTCATTAATTCAGTTGCCATATCTAGATATCCTAAAATCTATATCTTTACCCTCTTTTAATCTGCCTTCTGACTTCATCTTTCAAAATTGAATGCTGCATCTTCTCTTTAGATGATCTTTAATTGGTGATGAGTGCAACAGACTATATTGAACTTGAAGTCAACTGAATGGTGATCTAGTCCTGGCTTTACCACTAATTAGATAGGTTACATTGAGTTAAGCCTCTGGGACTTGGGACTTCAGTTTCTCCATCTCTAAAATGAGGTAATTGGAAATCTTAAAAATTTCTTCTAACTCTCTTGACTAAGGCATACCTTAGTTACCTTCATACTTTGAAACTTCCCTTGGTACCTGGCCCTCTTTGACCCTCTTTTGCCATTAGTAACTTCTTCCTGGGACTTCTACTTTGTGGAAGGACTCAGGCTGACCATTATTCATCTTCCTCATGGCTGTAATTCTGACTTTCCAGGCTTTGCCTCCATTCTGTAGCAAAAGCAGCTTACCTGCTTCCCCCCTTTGCAGATCCTTTTTTGTACATTGTTCCCCTCTCTTCCAACCCCCCAGGTAAGCTCCTTGAGGGATTACACTTATTTTTTGTCAGTACTTGCTTATATCCCTAGTCATGATGTCTGGCCCATTATAATAGTTAATTATAATAATTTATAGATACTTGCTTGTTGTCCACCTGCCCCCAAATGCTTTAATTATGAAAATACTTGGTAGATTTGAATCAGAAACTGATCATTCCTCTTCCTGGGGCTGAAAAGTACAGTTGATTTTCTCTTCATCTCTCTAGTTTATTATTCTTAATAGTTACTTGATTAACTCTTCCCAATGATACCTTTTCTCCCAGGTCCTTATATTCCTGATCCATTTTATCCTGATGTTAAGTAGATTAGATACAGAGGATAGAGAGAGTGGAATACATATTTCTGATGTCATGGTCACTTAAAATTGAAATATTAGAGATAATTAGATTCCTACCCTCATATGAAATATGGTTTTGTAATAAGAATAAGGAATACAAATAGAGCTGAAAATTCCTAGAAGAAACTGTCTATAGACTGTCATTTTCCACTTCTGAGCCCATCACTAAACTACAATTAATTTTTTCTAAGTCATGAGTGATCTCTTGATTGTTAAATTCAATATCAATTTCCCAGTCCTCCATCCTTTCTGACCTCTGCAGCATTGATGTTTTTGAGCAACCCCTCTCATTTTTGGTTTCATGATACTTTTCTCTTTGGATTTTTCTCCTTCCTGTCCAACCTTTTCTCCTTAATCTCCTTTATAGGATCATCATAAGTGAATCCCTAAATATGAGGGTATACTCATTCATTAAGGATCTTTTCTGGATCCTCTTCTCTTTTCTTTCTCTACTCTCTATCTTGATGATTCCAATAGGTCAGATGAAATCAAGGATTATCTCTGTGCAGATGATTCTTAAATCTACCTACTCATAACCAACTGTCTGCTATATATTTCTACCTAATTACATACTTAGGGGAATATGGTGTGTTCGAGCTGGTGTGAGGGCTGTTGAGTCTTTTTCAGGTCTGCTTTCCACCTTTGATGTCTACCTGAGCCACCTTACTCTCATCTGTGACTTCAAGAAGCTGTAGCAAGCACATTCCTCACCTCAGTAAACTGTTTCATCAGGTGGTTAAACTAGGTTGAGTGTAACTAAGGGAATCTCAAACTCATTAGTGAGTTGGAATGGGGGTGGGGGTTTACCCCAAGCATGTGATGTCTTCCACTGGTGGAGTGGGTGGATGAGAAAAGTTTGTTCCAATGACCATGAAGCCAGCTGAAGTAAGTGCTGTAGAGCACTTAGAGCCTGATTAGAGATCAAAGATGCCAAGGTCATCCATTGCATATAGAATCATCACCAGTTTCTTGACTCTATCTTGCCATTGAATCATGATGTCTTTGGAAGAAAGAATGAGGCCAATGTCTTAATGTGACTCTATCTCACTTAAATTCAATTTATGCATACATCTAAAGATATCACACATACCACTTTACTGTTCCTCGAAGTTCTATGGCAGTAAGCAAATTACAAAGCAGCAGGTGCTGCTATATTGGGAGCTATAGTCACAACCCTGCACACACAGGTGACCCAGGCCATAGGGTTGTTCCCTATTGAAAGCAGCAGTGAGATTTGGCAACCCCCGGGTGACTAAGCAACCCTTTTAAGGATTACACTGCTCACCTCCTGGTGTGAGGAAGGGATTAGAAAAAGTGTCCTAAAAATTGATTATTGTGTCAGGCAAGAACCTACAGTGTGGTCAAGACACAAAAAAAGTAAAAAAAATTCTTCAAAGAAGATGCCACTCATTATTGGTGCATGGAATGTATGCATACTCACAGAAAACACAAGATCCAATAAACTTGGAAGACAAATAACTGTTATTGCAAGAGAACTCAGTAAGTATCCTATCTAAATAGCAACCCTGAGTGAAATAAGACTGGTAAATGAAGGCCAGCTCATTGAAGTTGGAGCTGGATACATGTTTTTCTGAAGTAGACTCACTGAAGGGGAACACCATAAAATTGGGGTAGGTATTGCAAAACTAATCTAGTCAATCAGTTTGAATACTTACCAAAAGGAACAAACAACAGGCTCATGACAATGAGATATCTACTTCCACCATCATCAATGCCTATGCTCCCACCATGATGAACTCTGATGAAGTCAAAGAAAAATTTTATGAAGACCTGGAGACCCTTATCAACCATGTACCAAAAGAGGATAAACTTATAATTATGGATGACTTTAATGCTAGAGTAGACTCAGATTACCAGACATAGTAGGGAATCTTTGAGAAGAGTGGAGATGGAAACAGCACTGGCAATAATCACCTATTTGTGAAGATGTACACATATCATGACCTCATCACAAATACTGTCTTCTGTTTACCTAAATGCAATAAAACTTCCTGGATGCACTTTCATAGCAAACATTGGCATCTGATAGACTATGTGATTGTAAGGACAAAAGACAGTCTTTGAGAGTGACAAAGGCAATGTGTGATGCAGAGTGCTGGACTGATCACAGACTCATTCTCTCCAAGCTTGATATTCACATTCAACCAAAGCATCAGCCTCAAGGCAAAATGAATACTAGAAGAATTAATGTCAAGAGATTAGAGTGTCTTTCTGAATGGGACCAATTTGTTGCTAACTTAGATGGAAAACTGAGCCAACACACAGTTGGCAACAGTGGAGCAGAAAAAGAGTGGGCAGCTTTCAGAGATCTAGTGTACAGCACTGCATTTGCTCATCTGGGTCAGAACACTTACAAACATCAAGACCAGTTTGGTGAAATTGATGGTAAAATATAGAAGCTACTAATTGAAAAATGAGAACTCCACAGGGTTTACCAGCTAGATAGTTGATCCATTTCTAAGAAGGCATCATTTAACTCTCTCAAAAGTAAAGTATAAGCAAAGCTTAGAGAGATGCAGGATTCTTGGCTCAGGAGGAAGGCAGATTAAATTTATTTTTATGCAGATGATAACACACCAAAGTTCATTTATGATACCCTGAAGGTCATTTATGGGTTAAAGACCTATGGAGTATCTCAACAATTAAGTGCTGATGGAACCGCATTAATTAATGAAAGGACATGTTCTTAACAGACTGTCATCAATCAATGCAGAAGCCATTGACTGCTTATCTCAATTAGTCCCTAACTGAAGTTCCAATTGAGGAGAAAATTTTGAATGCCATTATGCTTCTTCACTGAAGATGAACATGGCATCAAGGTCAGCTACTGCACTGCTGGCAAATTCTTTAACTTGAAAAGACTACAAACCAAGACCAGTGAAGGCAGTGTTGGTTAATGCTCTTCTGTTTGCAGATGATTGTGCACTCAATGTAACCTCTGAAGTTGAGATGAAACAAAGATCTATTTTCTATTGCTTGTGCTAATTTTGACCTAACAACACCAAGAAAACATAGGTGCTCTATCAATCAGCACCACATCATCCATATGTGGAACTATTGATTACAACAAATGGAGAAGTTTTGAGTACTGTGGAAAAGTTCATTTACTTTTATAGTGTCCTTCTAAGGGAGGTACACATTGACAATGAGGTTGACACACACACACATTGCCAGAGCTAACTTAGTATTTGAGAGTTTCTGAAAGAAAGTGTGAGAGAGAAGAGGTATTAGACTGACTACAAAAGTGGTCTACACATTTCTGTATGCCTGTGAAACTTAGACAATCTACCAGTACCATGTCAGGAAACTGAATTACTTCCATTTAAATTGTTTTAGGAAGATTCTTAAGATCACCTGGCAGGAGCATTCCAACATTACTACAGAGAGTGCAATTATGATGGATTGAGCATGTTGTTAGAATACCAGCTTGTCAAAAAGATTATTTTATGAACAGCTCACACAGGGCAACTGCTCACAAGGGGGTCAAGAAAAAGATATACCAGGACACCCTTAAGGTCTCTCTTTAAGAACTTTAGAATTGATTGTACAGCATGGGAGATACTGGCACAGTACCCTCCAGCAAGGAGTGCCCTCATCAGTGAGGGTGTTATACACTATGAGACAGGCAAAATTGAAGCAACTCAAAGGAAATGTGACATGTGTAAATTTAGATTACCCACCCTAGGTGTTCACATGGACTATGTGTGCCTGATCTATGGTAGAGCATTCCAAACTCATATTGGTCTTATCATTATTATAGTCAGATATACTGTAATTTGTCAAACTTAGTGATGATATTTGTTCTTCAGGAATGAAGGACAAGAACCAGCAAATATCTTCTACATGTCTGAAACTCAAAATATTTAGAATACAACTCATTACTGTACTCAAAAAAACTCCTCTTAACTTCTATGTTATCTGTTGAATTCTTCATATATTCAAGTTTACATCTTCTGAGTCATCCTCAACTCTTAACTCTCCTTCATTTCCAAGTTACTCACATTTTTATCATTTATCTGAATGGAGACACAAATAATATGCTTACCAAGTCTATAGTTAACATGCTGGATTTTCAAAGTTGAGCTAAGAGGATTAATTAATATATTGACATATATTAGTTAATATATGACTGTCAGGACTGAAAAATATCTTGATAGGCAAGAACTTTGGGTCAAATATAATGAAAGGAAACTTAATGTGGATAAGTAATCAATTTTACAAGTACCAGATAGGTGAGGCAGGGTCATATAGCAATGTGCCTGAAAAAGATATGGAGATTTTAATGAACTGCAAGCTCAATGAGTCAATACTGTGGATGTGACTGCCAAAAAAAAAGCCAATATGTATCTTGAGACATAATGTATGGTTACTAGGAAGATAATATTAATCTTCTTTTACTCTAGTGTGGTCAGAGCATATCTGATCTACTATATTCAGTTCTTTAGAACACATTTCTTAGAAAGACATTGATAGAGAATCATGAAGAAAATGGTGTGGGGCCTTAAGTTCATGACACATGAGGAATGGTTGAAAGAATGAGGTCCATCTGGTCTGAAGATTTAGTAAGGACATAATAGCTTGCTTCAGATATTGAAAGGCTGCCAAATGAAAGAGAGAAAAGATTTGTACTGCTTGACTTCAGTGGGTGGAAGTTACAAAGATGTCAATATAGATTTTATGCAAAAGCAGGAACTCACCAAATGTCATCTGCTTGTAGAGTCTTGAAACTGAGACTGGATGCTCAACCCTTCAGAAAAGGGAAGGGAAGAGCACAAGATGTTTCTAATATTTGTACCATAGTTGCGACTTCCTAGTGGCTTAGGTACAAATATCCAACATAGGCAAGGTCTGTAACTCCTTCTTTTACACTGGTAGGCCACTATAAAAAATGAAGAAGCGGGAAAGCTGCAACCAGTTTAATCAATACTATAAGCTTTGTCATGCTGTGGCTAAGGACATTTCCTATTGTTAACAGATAGTTTGTGAGTATCTTTTTATTCTGGTTCCAAACTTCAGTCATCAAACCTACCTGACTCCAATTAGTCCTGTTCTTACTCCCTTAGCATTGTTGTTCACTAAGACCTTGTTGTGGGTCTTCTTTTTTTCTCTCTACAATCCCTCTCCTAATGATTTCATTAATTCAGTTACTATGTACTTTAGGATACTTTGTATCCTAAATCTATATCTTCACCCTCTAATCTGTCTTCTGAACTCATCTTTCATAATCTAATGCTGCATCTTATCTTTAGATGAATGTTCCATCTATACTTCAAACTCAGCAAGTCCAAAATAAAACTATTTTTTTCCCATGAAACTAGCACAAATTCTGATTTCCTTATTTCTGCTGAAAGCACCATGATCCTTGTAATCTGTCAGATTGGAAGTCATCTTCAACTCTTCCACCTGTCTCATGTCCCATATCCAGTCAGTTGTCAAATGTGGTCAAGTCTACTTACACAACTTTTCTTGTATTCATCCTTTTTATTTCACTCACATGGCTATCATATTAGTTCAGATCTTTAGCATCTCTTATCTAGATTGCAACAGCTTCCTAATTGTATTCTTAGCTTCAAGCTGTGCCTTCTCACTCTCTCCTCTAATTCTTTTCTATTTATTTATTATTGTACCCAATGGATGCCCCTACCCTAGTAAAATATAAATTTCTTGGTGTCTTGGGTATTTCATTTTTGGGATTATAGTCCCAGTTCCTGAGGGGGAATGTGGCATATTGGATAGGTCAGGAAGACCTTGGTTCAAGTACTCAGGTACATATAAATAATGTGACCAAGTCATTAAACACCGTGTCCCCATGTAACTTTTTGAGAACATGAATGGCCAATAAACATCAGTGGAGGGAATTTTCTTTATGAATAAAATCAAGAGCCTGATCTGAAAATATATTCCCCACCAAGGGAAACATTTTCCAGCACAGTATCTTGCATAGAGTAGAAACTTAATAAGTGTTGAATGAAATAGAATGATTATGACCAAAATGAATTCTCTTCTTACTTGCCAAGCATTTACTGATGAATTTCTTTGTACTTAGGATGGTTTCCATGCTCCAAAGTTTTCCAGAGCTTGCCTTCCATTGCTATAATCTTGCAGAGTTCATGGTCAACTCCACAAAATGATGAATCATTTGGAATAAGACTTCTGTGACTGTTTCATATAAAGATACACCATATCTTCCTCTTACAGCTTTAACTCATGTTAGGTCTTCCTCCATTCTCACTTTTGTTCCTAGCTTTGATTACTTTTCCATTATTCCATGAAATAAACCCAGAAAATAATATGTAACACGGTCTATAAAATCTCCTGTGGTATAGGCTTTCTCTCTCCCAAGAAGGTACCTGATCAGAAACTGACTCTCCTCTTCACTTGCCTTTGGAAATCTCCAGAGAAGATCTGAAAGTGATTTTAATGACCTATCCTAATTGTTGCAGAAGATTAGTGACAAGATCCATCACTTACTTATGTAGTGCTATGGAATGTTATATTGTTTGAGCCTTACAACATTCCTATGTGAAGGTACTGTAGGTATTATTAACTTAATTTTATAGTTAAAGAAACTTAGACTTAGCAATTTATCTATGACCATGAAGGTAGTAAATGTCAGAGACAGAATTTAAACTCAGTTCTTCATGATGCTAATCTATTATACCACACTGTATGTCTTGGAGGATGGTAAGTGATGAATAGCAGATCTAAATCAGTAGAAGGAGTTTCCATACTAGGAGGTTTTTCACAAATGAAATCACAGAAACAGATTGTTCATCCCCACCAAAACATCACTTTACATTTTTAATAGTGATTTCCTAACAACTCAATGAGGAGCACCTAGGTGGCTAAATTGATAAAAGGGGGGCAGGGAGGGGATCTGGAGGCAGGAGGCTCTAAATTCAAATCTAGCCCCAGATACTTAATATCTGTGTGACTCTGGGCAAAGTCTCTTTGCCTTAGTTAACTCATCTATAAAATGAATGGAGAAGGAAATGGCAAGCCCAGTATTTTTGCCAAGAAAACCCAAATGGGGTCACACAACTAAATGACTAAATGACAACAACAGCAACAGTCATCAATTATATGATGTAGGTAATACATGTATTATTACCCCATTTTTTAGTTGAGGAAACTGAGACTTAGAGAATAGCAAGTTTACACAACTAGTAATTAGTAGGTTTAAACCAAGTTTTTAAAAATTGCTATATGCAATCCATGTGACCTTGAGAAAGTCCCTTAGCCTTTCTAGGTCTCAATTTGCTTATCTGTAAAATAAAGATTTGGATTAAATATAGTTTCTGAGGTATGTTCAGGTCTATTTTTAATGATCCTATGATGAACAGAAAAAGTAAGCACATACCCCATTTTGAATCTCAAAAAGACTCAGTGGGGAATGTTCACTAAGTAGGAGGCACATGACCTAGACTAAGGGAGGGAGGGAGGAGAGTGGGATAAACTCATTATAATCTTACCCAGAGTGGAAAATATAAATGCCTTTGAATGATCTAAAATGGACTTTCCACAACTGCCAAGGAAACTCTTTTTGTGGTGGGTAAAGCATGTGGGAACTGATTGAAAGAGCAGAACATTTTGAATAGCTCAGAGGCATATCTTAGAACCAGTCTTGTGAAAGAGCTGAAAAATTTAAAATAGCCCTATGACTTGTTGACTCTAACTATTTCATTTCGAAAGAACTGACATTTGTAGCCTTTTGTCTCAGTATTGCTTCTGGAACAAAATCTTAGAAGGTTTTGAGTTTTACTATTTTTTTTTCTTCCCTCCTCAGCCCCACCCCCAGCACAAGGCAGTCTGATATAGACTTTACATTTGCATCCGTGATAAGCATAGAGAAGAATTAGATCCATAAGGCAGAAAGAAAACATTAGAGATAGCAAAATTACATGATACATAAGACAAATTTTGAAAATTGAAATTAATAAGCTTCGGTCTTTGTTTAAATTACACATTTCCTTCTTTGGATACAGATGATATTCTCCATCATAAAGCCCTTAAAATTGTCCCTGATTATTGCATTGATGGAATGAGCAAGTCCATCAAGGTTGATCATCACCCCAAGTTGTTAGTGTGTATATTTGTTCTGATTCTGCTCATCTTGCATCAATTCATGTAAGTCTATACAGGCTTTTTTGAAATCCTGTCCCTCATGATTTCTTATAGAGCAATGGTGTGGAACTATATGTTGAGAAGAAAGAGCTAGAGAATATTGTCAAGAGGAGAGAGATCATTGAGCAGAAGACCTCAAGGCAATCATTGGAAATTAGGGTCAAAATGGAGGGAACTAGAAAAGCAAAGTCAAACTGAGGTCAGTTGCAACAGAATGCTAAAATATCTTTTAAAAAGTCCTTAAGAGAGCATGAAATAGAGACTGATGAGAGCACATCAACAAAGAGCAAATGAATAATGCAAATCTTGATCTTGCCTTCCAATAGGGTCTCATCTGGAGTAGTTCAATAAATCATATGAACTTTATAAGTCTCTAGAGAGGGCTAGATAGAGGAGAATGATCTCAGCTCTTTTTTGAACCTTGAGATCTTTTTTTCCCCCTTTTGGACTCTTCCCAGGGTAATAATTTAAGTTTAGAGGATGAAACAGGCTTCTGGGTGGGAGTTTGGGGATTGAGGCAGAAGTATTTTAAAAATAGAAGGGGGTTTCTTAACTGGTTATCTATGTCTTTCCTGGGCAAGTCACTTAATCCTTGTTGTCTCATCTCCAGAGCCATCTCTAGTTGTTCTGGTTCATATCTGGCCACTGGATCCAAATGGCTATGGAGGAGAAAATGAGTTGGTGACTTAGCACAGCATCCCCTTACTCAAATCCAATTCATGTGCTTGCCATGGCATCACCTCTCATGTCATGGTCTTCTCTGAGAATAAAGGACAAATATCCTCCTCCTCCTCCTCCTCCTCCTCCTCCTCCTCATCATCATCATCATCTTAAGCCCTTTATTATGTGAATAAAGCCTATTCTATCTTTGAAACCTTATAAACCTGAGCACTGGAAGAGGAAGTTGTGGATATATCATTTTGGGGTGAGTACATATCATAATGTTCCCAGTTTTTACCTGGGTAGGGCTCAGGTGAGGAAGAGAGGTTGTAAGAAGGCTTCAGCATGTACCTATATCTTTCATGTCAAAGGAGAGGATCTGACACAATGTCTATACATATTTTAACTTTAAAGGCTTAGATAGAAAGAGGTCATTTGAAAGTCAATGAGAGGGGCGGCTAGGTGGTGCAGTGGATAGAGCACTGACCCTGGATTCAGGAGTACCTGAGTTCAAATCTGATCTCAGACAATAATTACCTAGCTGTGTGGCCTTGGGCAAACCACTTAACCCCATTACCTTGCCAAAAAAACCTAAAAAAAAGTCAATGAGAGATGGCAAATATTCTATCTTTTCCATGGATACAGGTATTTGGGGATAAAAACTTTTTAACTTTATCCTAAGCCTTAGAATGTATATCTCATTTTTCAATGAACCAAATCACCAAATCTACCAAATCATGGGTAGAGAAAATAAAATTGATGTAATGGCTACTTATCCAGAAGGGAAAAGTTACTTCCTCACCTCTACCACTAAATGCTTCTGCTGAGTGATTAAATTAGTATTACAATAGGTAGTACAGTGGGTAGAGGTCTGGGCCTAAAGTCAGGAAGACCTGAATTCAAGTCCAACCTCAGACTTTTTACTGGCTTTGTGACCCTGGATATATCATTTAATGCTGTTTGTTTCATTTTCTTAATCTGTAAAATGAATTGGAGGAAATGGTAAACCAATGCCAAGAAAACCCCAAATGGGAATCACAAAGAATTGGACATAACTGAATGTCTGAACAACAACAAGGATATTTAATTCTATTTTTCTCAGCTTTGGGATTTCTAATTCTTGACTATAACCATGTGGGAGGTGGGGTCACATAAGAAAAGAAAGGTCCAATTTTAATAAATTTGAAGCCTTTAATGGGGGGAGCTTATAAAAGTGCCTCCTGCAGGAAGACTGAAGGTTTTTAAGATTCCTTCCTCTCTTCTTTCCTTTTTTGCTTTTAAATGTAATTGTTCGAGGTCTTTTGCTAATGTAGTCATTTCCAGGGGGAGGAAATGGGCTTTTCTTTCATTTCCCAAGCAGCTGGAGTGAATCAGAGAGGCCAAGCATCTGTACATCCTGTGGAGCAATCACCTCAAGAGCTGGCAATGGCCTGTTCAGAGATTGCATGTGAGTGGGTGGGCGTGTAGCCCATGGTCCCATGTCTCTATCATGAGAAGAATGAGTGATGCTTTAAAATGTGTCCTCTGGTTTGGTTAGATGGGCTTCCTTATTTCTGTGTGTGCTTCTTTTTTACTTCCATCTCTCCCTTAGGGCCTCTCCCTTTCCTTCTCTGTCTGCAAGCCTTACTTGGGCCTCTCCCCTGATCTGTTTCCTTCTGGCCATCTCTCCTGTAGCTGATTCTCTTCCTTCCCATTTTTCCTCTCCTCTGGTCAGTCCTGTTTACTATAGTGCTTCCTGGTCACCTAGCAGCCAGATGCTCTGTCGTCAAGGCAACCCACCCAGAGTGTGTTTGGAGTGTTTGGAATTGTTTGGCAAGGCCAAATTTTAGTGGCAGGGAATGAGCTTTGGACTTCCTGAATGGGTGGAGCAGGGGAATGGGGGACAGGGTTGTTTCTTCCTCCCTGTTTTCCTTCATCATGAGAATAGCTTCCCAGAAACACTCCCACAGAGTAAGAAAAGAAGATGGAGAGTGGGAGAAAAAGGGGAAAGGGAAATAGGAAGTAGTCATGGTCACTGAGAGCCAACACTTAGATGTCACAGTGAGGGGAGTGGATAGGATACATCTGAGGGAATGTGAGGTGCATTGAGGGAGGTTCATGGCCCTGTGTTAGCCTGGCACTCTGGAACTTGGGGCCTGGGTTGGTGAAGCTCTTTTGGAGCCTGCTTGTCTGACTGTTTGCTACTGCTCCAGCTGCTGGGGAAAAGATTGGCAACAGAACAGCTTCATCTGATAATTCCTCACACCCCAGGCTCTAGGCCAGATGGGTGGGGTGGGGAGTTGCCATGGAATCTCATGTTATGCATCACCCCACCCCCATGGGCCAATCCCTCTTCTGCCAGCCAAAGTTTAGCAGGGGCCCACACTGACCTTAGAGTAGATTCACAGAGTATCAGAGATTTAAAGCTGGCTTGGTCCAACTACTCCCACTTTATAGATGAGAGAATGGGGTCCAGAATCACACTAGTATTAAAATAGCAGACTCAGGGTTTGAACTCAAATTCTTGAACTCCTGGAAAAATTGTCCTTTTGTTGCATTGTTAAGAACCCACATGAGTTTGAATATAGGCTGCCCTGAAAAACATTGACATGTTTCAATGAGATGCTGTTAAGGGGGGGGGGGGGATGAATGTAGGAAGATATGGTAAACATAATACTGATTATAGACCCAGCTCTGTCTTATCCAAGTCAGATTTGCAGGTAAAGTGTGACTTACAGTGATAGCATTGTGATAAGTATATGGATGTCTACATTTTGTACCTGTTCTTATGTGAGCTAGGAGAGAGTCCAATACTGGGGGGGGGGCAAAGATTATAGAAAAAATTATGATACAAAAAAAGTGTGCTCACTGTGAGACCTCCAGCTTCCTCATTTCACTTATTTAATCTAATGCATATGCAGAAACATATTATGATGCCCCATGAGAAATGAAGTAATGGTTAAAGTATGTATTATATCCCATCCTTCACTTTCCCTTCCTTCTTCACTAAAAACATACCAGAAAAACACTAGGAAAATATTTTGACTGATTTCACTCTTTCTGGTCATTTGTATAGGATCATTACAAGGATCTTGAAGGTTAAATGGTCTAACTCCTTTCATTTTATAGGTGAGTTTCAGTGAGGCTAATTGTCTTAGACCAGAAGAAAGTGTGTAGAAGAATTGGTATTTGAACACTAATCATTGACCTTCCAATGCAGTGTTCTTTCTATAACCTTCCTATGAACCCAGAAGAAGTCTTGCCCATTTCCTTATTTTTGTGATTTTTTTGAATTAATGATTCTAGTTTATTTTTGGTGTTAAATGAACTTTGATGACAGAATTGTCTCTTGATTTGATATCCTTATTTTCCTTCCTTCCTAAGGATTTTCTATTTTATGTATCAGACCCCTTGTTAGTCTGGAAGGTTATCATATCACAGTACCTGTATTTTATCTCCCCAACTGAGTTGGACAGCTCCCCTAGGGTGGGAATCTTGTTTATTTTTTTTTCCTCCTCAGAGTCTGTTAAGTGCACTGTTTGTAGATAGCAGAGACTCAATAAATATCAAACAACATAGGCATGACTTTTTGGATCTGCATTTTCTTGGTTTCAGGAAATAACATTCACATTTGACATTTGCATTCACTGTTGACCAACCTTTCCTTCTGTATACTTTCTCCTATCCGGGTTTTGGTGAAATTCTCGGTTCCCCTTCTATGTCTGACCACTCCTTTTGAGTTTGCTCTGCTGGATCACCAACCATACCCTTCTCAGTCAACAGTGAAAAAACATTTATTAAGCACCTACTGTATGCACTGTACAAAGTGATTTGAATACAAATATACACAAAAAGACTCTTCCTGTCCTCAAGGAGGTTATATTCTAATGGGGTTGCAGCACATACAAGGGAGTTGAAAAAGGTGACAATGAATTTGTGTGTGTGTGTGTGTGTGTGTGTGTGTGTGTGTGTATGTGTGTGTGTGAGTGTGTGACAGAGGGACAAACAGAGAGACAGAGACAGAGAAAGAGAGAGACAGAGACAGAGAGAGAGAGACAGAGAGAGGCCTTTGTGGAGAAAGTCCAGAAAGTCAGGGAGGCAGGCTGGAGAGAAAAGAAGATAAAGCTTACCTGAACTTCCTTCTTAACATGAGGTTCTGGAAGGAACTAGTCAATGAGAGAGAGAGAGAGAGAGAGAGAGAGAGAGAGAGAGAGAGAGAGAGAGAGAGAGAAAGGCCACAGAATAGGAGGTTACTTCCAAAGTGTGAAGTTCAGGAGTGACATGATCAAGATTTGTCTAGAAAGACATGGAGAGTGTCATAAGTGCAACCTAGAGTGCTTCCTAACTATTGGTGTTCCTTAAAGTTCTGATCTGGACCTTTTTCTCTTCTCTATACTATTTTGGCTTATATAGGTTCAGTTCTCAACTGTATGCAGATGACTCTCAGATTACTCAAGTTCTAGTTTTACATCTTCAACCATTTATTGGACAGTTCCCATATACTGACCATTAGGCATCTTGAATTCAAAGTGTCCAAAGCAGAACTTGTTATCTTTTCCCTAAAATTAATCTTCTGAATTTATTTCTTGCAAGGTTATCTTTATTTAAATTTGTAGTCTGTTTCTGACTATCCTTCCTTCTCTCTCTCTCTCTCTCTCTCTCTCTCTCTCTCTCTCTCCACACACACACACACACACACACACACACATGTATATATGTAGATGTATATATACAGTTTCTAAGTCTTGATCATGCTACCTCCACAATGTGCTATCTCTTACTTCTGAATTCCATTCAGTTTGGTACCTACAACTCTTTCCTACCCTAGCTTCTTTACCTCTCAACTGAATTATTAAAATCTCCTCTTTATTTCTTTTTGTTAAGTCTTTTCCCTCTCCACTTCTCCAATTCATCCTTCACACAGCTGCCAGATATGGTGTTCCCAAATCACAGGTATGTCTTGTATTATTTCCACTGCTCTTGATTGTCTCTGTTCTTAATCTTTTCTTTTTTGTGTGTGACATGGACCACATTGACAGTTCAATGATGACTATGGATCCCAAAATGTTTTTTTAAATAAAAAAAAATTCACATAGAATTACAAGGGAAGCAAAAAAGTTCACAGATTTAGATGAAAGACCTTTACTCTAGGATAAGATAACAGATTCATTAGCTTGTCATTTAAAGGTCTTTCCACCATTGCTGCAAATTACTTTTCCAGCTTTATGATGTCTCTTCTTTAAATAGTACAAGATCCAGTGAAAATGTCTTCCTTGCTACTTGATTGCCTGTTTCTGTGTTTTTTTCCCTCCTCATTTCCGTCTCTTAGAATCCATAGATTCAACTTTGAATATAGTGATTATCCATGATTCCTAGGCCTCATGATATAGTTCCCCTCACCTGACATAGAAGAGGTGGACTCAAGTTGCAGACTGAAACATTTATTTTTCAGACATGGTCAATGAGGGAAATTTGTTGTTATTTGTTACAAGGAATTTGTGTTTTTCTTTTTTTTAATGTTAGGGGTGGAATAAAGGAGAGAGAAAATCATTTTGTCAATTAAAAACTTAAAAATCTGTAGTTTTCTTCAAAGTTCAGCTTAAGTACTCCTTTCGCCTGTCTTTTTTTTTTTAGGTTTTGGCAAGGCAATGGGGTTAAGTGACTTGCCCAAGGTCACACAGCTAGGTAATTAGTAAGTGTCTGAGGTCACATTTGAACTCAGGACCTCTTGAATCCAAGTCTGGTGCTCTATTCATTGTAAGTCTTTTTATGATTCACCAACAACTAGTGCTTCTCCTCAAATTATCCTTTATGATTTTGTACATATTTTGTATATGCTTATAAATGCAATTGGTATAAAGAACATATAGTGCATTTTGTCATCAGATAGGATGTAAGCTACTTGAAGACAGGTACTACTGCTCCATTTTTTCTTCAAATCCAAAGTTACCTTGCAAAGCTTTTCCCACTCTTATCTGCTTTTGCAGTAATTCTATAGTCTAAAAGCTGTCAGCTGGTCTAACTCTCATATATCAGTTCCTGGATAATACTGGGGGAGTCCATGTTGGCTGAAGTATTTTTGGTCTCAAAAAGCTCTATAAGAATTCAGAGAATCAGAGAATTTCAGAATGCAGAGGAATTTTAGAAGACAACTAATCCAACATACACCTGACCAAGAATCTTCTCCAGAATATCTCAAGGCAGTCACTCAACCTTTGCATGAAGACTTTTAATGAGGAGAAACTCACTACTTCCTAAACAATTGTATTCAATTAAAAAATTATAATAGGAAGCATTTTCTTTCATTGTTTTCAAATCTGCCATTCTGTACCTTCTTATTGTTTCTAATTTTGCTCTCCATAGCCAAACAGAATAAAATGAATTCAGTTTTCACATGCCAGACAGAACTAGATCCTTATGAACTTGAGTTTCATTATCTATGGGGGATATTTTCTGGTAAGTGTTCCCCATATGGTTCAAACATTCCATCCCATTGTGAAACTGGGAACCTCTAAAATCAATTCAAAGATTTATATTCAGTAATTATAATGTTAACAGAAAACTAGAGCAGCCAGAGCATGGAAACAATAAAAACATTTAACTGAAACACCAAAGGAAACAAAAGAAACATTATAAACATTAGAAACCATTTCCCAAATGAATGTATTGCTGTTTTCTACTTCCCAAGAAGAGTATCCTATTATCTAAGAAGTTTTCTTTTATTTGAATTACCATAGGAAAAGTAAAGAAAACAACAAAGCATCTCACTCTTTTGTAACTTAGTTACCAATCTGTTGGTCAGTCTTTGATTTTAATTCCACTCATTTGTATGGGACTACTTACCATCTCCCTCATAATTCTTTTTCTTTCTTCCATCTTCTATTCCTATTTTTCTTCTTTCATCTTCTCTCTGATAACTTTCCCTTACCAGCAGTATAATATGTTATAAGAATGTGAAGTCTTGGATTCCTGCCATCTTGTTTATTTCTGGCATGTCCTATTCTTTTTTTAAAAGATTTTATTTATTTTGAGTTTTTCAATTTTCTCCTAATCTTACTCCCCCCCCCCACAGAAGACAATTTGCCAGTCTTTACATTATTTCCATGGTATACAATGATCAAATTGAATGTGATGAGAGAGAAATTATATCCTTAAGGAAGAAATATAAAGTATAAGAGATAGCAAGATCAGACAATAAGATATCAGGTTTTTTTTTTTCTAAATTAAAGTTAATAGTCCTTAGTCTTTGTTCAAACTCCACAGTCCTTTCTCTGAATACAAATAGTTTCTCCATCACAATCAGCCCCAAATTGTCTCTGTTTTTGCACTGATGGAAAGAGCAAGTCCCATGTTGCTGTTAGGGTGTACAGTGTTTTTCTGGTTCTGCTCATCTCACTCATGCAAATCCCTCCAGGCTTCCCTGAATTCTCATCCCTCCTGTTTCTAATAGAACAATAGTGTTCCATGACATACATATACCACAGTTTGTTAAGCCATTCCTCAATTGAAGGACATTTACTTGATTTCCATTTCTTTGCCACCACAAACAGGGCTGCTATAAATACTTTTGTACAAGTGATGTTTTTACCCTTTTTCATCATCTCTTCAGGGTACAGACCCAGTAGTGGTTTTGCTGGGTCAAAGGGTATGCTCATTTTTGTTGCCTTTTGGGTGTAGTTCCAAATTTCTCTCCAGAAAGGTTGGATGAGTTCACAACTCCACCAGCAATGTATTATTGTCTCAGATTTCGCACAACCCTTCCAACAATGATCATTTTCCTTTCTAGTCATATTGGCCAGTCTGAGAGGTGTGAGGTGGTACCTCAGAGATGCTTTAATTTGCATTTCTCTAACAAGTAATGATTTAGAGCAATTTTTCATGTGACTATCCATCGCTTTGATCTCCTCATCTGCAAATTGCCTTTGCATATCCTTTGACCATTTGTCAATTGGGGAATGGCTTTTTTAAAAAAAATTTGTCTCAGTTCTCTGTATATTTTAGAAATGAGTTCTTTATCAGAAATACTAGTTGTAAAGATTGTTTCCTAGTTTACTACATTTCTTTTGATCTTGGTTACAGTGGTTTTATCTGTGCAAAAGCTTTTTAATTTAATTTAATTGAAATCATCTAGTTTGTTTTTAGTGATGTTCTCCATTGCTTCCTTAGTCATAAATTGCTTCTCTTTCCATAGATCTGATAGGTAAACTACTCCTTGATCTTCTAGTTTGCTTATAATATTTTTTTAATGTCTAAATCTTGTATCCATTTGGATCTTATCTTGGTATAGGGTGTGAGGTGTTGGTCTAAACTAAGTTTCTTCCACACTAACTTCCAATTTTCCCAGCAGTTTTTATTGAAGAGAAAGTTTTTATCCCAATAGCTGGACTCTTTGGGTTTATCAAACAGCAGATTACCATAATCATTTCTTGCTATTGCACCTAGTCTATTCCACTGGTTCACCACTCTATTTGCTAGCCAATATTTTTATAAAGATTTTATTTATTTTGAGTTTTACAATTTTTCCCCTGATCTTACTTCTCTCCCTCCACCCCCCCCCCCACAGAAGACAATTTATCAGTCTTTACATTGTTTCCATGGTATACATTGATCCAGATTGAATGTGATGAGAGAGAGAAATCATATCCTTAAGGAAGAAACATGAAGTATAAGAGATAGCAAGATCAGACAATAAGATATCATTTTTTCTAAATTAAAGGAAAATAGTCCTTGGTCTGTTCAAATTCCACAGTTCTTTTTCTGAAAACAGATGGTATTCTCCATTGCAGAGAGCCCCAAATTGTCCCTGACTGTTGCACTGATGGAATGAGTGAGCCCATCAAGGTTGATCATCGCCCTCATGTTGATGTTAAGGTATATAGTGTTTTTCTGGTTCTGCTCATCTCACTCAGCATCAGTTTATGCAAATCCCTCCAGGCTTCCCTGAATTTCCATACCTCCTGAATACTAGACAATTTTGATGACTGATGCTTTATAATATAATTTTAGATCTGGTAGGGGTAAGCCACCTTTATTTGTGCTTTTTTTTCATTGAATCCATGGAGATTCTTGACTTTTTATTTCTCCATAGGAATTTACTTACCACTTTTTCTAACTCATTAAAGTAATTTTTTGGAATTTTGATTGGTAGGGCACTAAACAGATAGTTTGGTTTTGGTAGAATTGTCATTTTATTATATTAGCTCAACCTATTCATGAACAGTTGATGTTTGCCCAGTTATCTATCTGTCTGTCTATCTATCTATCTAATCTATCTATCATCTATTTATTTTTAAGAGAAAAGAAAAGTAATTTATTATACCTGATTTTTTTCAAACATAAAGGTATTTAGCCACAAAAGGCAGACAAAATATAGTATGATCATTAGGAAGGACAAAAGGCCCAAGTGAGGTTTTTTTTTATTTTTAGGGTAATGTTTTTTTTAATTAAAGATATTATTTGAGTTTTACAATCCCCCCCAATCTTACTTCCCTCCCCCACCACGGAAAGCAATCTGTCAGTCTTTACTTTGTTTCCATGTTGTACATTGATCCAAATTGTGTATGAGAAGAGAGAAATCATATCCTTAAGGAAGAGACAAGAAGTGTAAGAGATAACAGATCAGACAATAAGATATCTGTTTTTTTCTAAATTAAAGGGAATAGTCCTTGAACGTTGTTCAAACTCCATGGTTCTTTATCTGGATACAGATGGCACTCTTCTTTGCAGACAGCCCAAAAAATTCTTCCCAATTGCTGCACTGATGGAATGAGTGAGTCCTTCAAGGTTGAACATCACCCCCATGTTGCTCTTAGGGTATACAGTGTTTTTCTGGTTCTGCTCATCTCACTCAGCATCAGTTCATGCAAATCCCTCTAGGCTTCCCTGAAATCCTGTCCCTCCTGGTTTCTAATAAAACAATAGTGTTCCATGACATACATTTATCACAGTTTGCTAAGCCATTCCCCAATTGAAGGACATTTACTTGATTTCTAATTCTTTGCCACCACAAACAGGGCTGCTATAAATATTTTTGTACAAGTAATGTTTTTACCCCTTTTCATCATCTCTTCAGGGTATAAACCCAGTAGTGGTATTGCTGGGTCAAAGGGTATGCTCATTTTTGTTGCCTTTTGGGTATAGTTCCAAATTTCTCTCCAGAAAGGTTGGATAAGTTCACAGCTCCACCAACAGTGTCATAGTGTCCCAGATTTCCCACAAGTCTTCCAACAATTATCATTATCCTTTCTGGTCATATTGGCCAATCTGAGAGGTGTAAGGTGGTACCTCAGAGAAGCTTTAATTTGCTTTTCTCTAATTATTAATGATTTAGAACAATTTTTCATATGGCTATGGATTGCTCTGATCTCCTCATCTGTAAATTGCTTTTGCATATCCTTTGACCATTTGTCAATTGGGGAAGGCTTTTTGTTTTAAAAATATGACTCAGTTCTCTATATATTTTAGAAATGAGTCCTTTATCAGAATCATTAGTTGTAAAGATTTTTTCCCAATTTACTACATTTCTTTTGATTTTGGTTACAATGGTTTTATCTGTGCAAAAGCTTTTTAATTTAATGTAATCAAAATCATCTAGTTGGTTTTTGGTGATGTTCTCCAAAGCTTCCTTAGTCTGCTCCCCTTTCCATAGATCTGACAGGTAAACTAATCTTTGATCTTCTAATTTGCTTATAGTATTGTTTTTTTATGTTTAAGTCCTGTAACTATTTGGATCTTATCTTGGTAAAGGGTGCTAGGTGTGGGTCTAATCTAAGTTTCTTCCATACTAATTCCAATTTTCCCAGCAGTTTTTATCAAAGAGGAAGTTTTTATCCCAATAGCTGGACTCTTTGGGTTTATCAAACAGCAGATTACTATAATAATCTCCTGCTTTTGCACTGAGTCTATTCCACTGGTCCACCACTCTGTTTCCTAGCCAATACCAAACAGTTTTGATGACTGATGCTTTATAATATAATTTTAGATCAGGTAGGGCTAAGCCCCCTTCTTTTGCACTTTTTTTTCCCATTAAGCTCCTGGAAATTCTTGACTTTTTATTTCTCTATATGAATTTACTTACAATTTTTTTCTAATACATTAAAGTAAATTTTTGGAATTTTGATTGGTAGGGCACTAAACAGGTAGTTTAGCTTTGGTGGAATTGTCATTTTTATTATATTACCTCTACCTATCCATGAGCAGTTGATATTTGCCCAGTTATTTAAATCTGATTTAATTTGTGTGAGAAGTGTTTTATAATTGTTTTCAAAAAAGTTTCTGAGTCTGTCTTGGCAAATAGACTCCTAGGTACTGTATATTGTCTGAGGTTACTTCAAATGGAATTTCTCATTCTTGCTTTTCCTGCTTTATCTTGCTAGGCATATATAGAAAAGTTGAGGATTTATGAGGCTTTATTTTATAACCTGCAACTTTGCTAAAATTGCTTATTGTTTCCAGTAGTTTTTTGGATGATTTCTTGGGATTCTCTAGGTAGGCCATCATGTCATCTGCAAAGAGTGAGAGTTTTGTCTCTTCCTTCCCAATTCTAATTCCTTCAATTTCTTTTTCTTCTCTAATTGCTGAAGCTAACATTTCTAATACAATATTGAATAGTAGTGGTGATAATGCGCACCCTTGTTTCACTTCTAGTCTTACTGGGAATGCCTCTAGCTTCTCCCCATTGAATATAATGATTGTTGATGGCTTCATATAGATACTGCTAATTATTTTAAGGAACAGTCCATTTATTCCTACACTCTCTAGTGTTTTTAGTAGGAATGGATGTTGTATTTTGTTGAAAGCTCTTTCAGCACCTGTTGATATGATCATATAATTTCTGATAGGTTTGTTGTTGATATAATTGAGTATACTAACAATTTTCTTAATATTGAACCAACCTTGCATTCCTGGGATAAATCCTACTTGATCATAATGTATTATCCTAGTGATAACTTGTAATCGTTTTGCTAAGATTTTATTTAAGATTTTTGCATCTATATTCATCAGGGAGATAGGTCTATAATTATCTCTCTCTGTTTTAACTCTTCCTGGTTTAGGTAACAGCACCATATTGGTGTCATAGATAGAGTTAGAAAGAGTTCCCTCTTCAACTATTTTTTGAAAGAGTTTATATAGAATTGGAACCAATTGTTCCTTAAATGTTTGGTAGAATTCACTTGTGAATTCATCAGGCCCTGGAGATTTTTTTCCTTAGGGAGTTCAATGATGGCTTTCTGAATTTCTTTTTCTGAGATAGGGTTGTTTAGGTATTTAATCTCCTCCTCATTTAAGCTGGGCAACTTATATTTTGCCAGTATTTGTCCATTTCACTTACATTGGCAAATTTATTGGCTTAGAGTTAGGTAAAATAGTTCTGAATTATTACTTTAATTTTCTCCTCATTGATGGTGAGTTCACCTTTTTAATTTATGATACTAGCAATTTGGTTTTCTTCCTTCTTTTTTTGAAATCAAATTGACCCAAGGTTTATTAATTTTATTGTTTTTTCATAAAAGCATCTCTTTGTTTTATTTATTAATTCAGTAGTTTTTTTGCTTTGCTTTTATTAATTTCTCCTTTAATTTTTAGAAATTCTAATTTAGTATTTAATTGGGGTTTTTAATTTTTTCTTTTTCTATTTTTTTAGTTGCATATTTGGTTCATTGATTTCTTCTTTCCCTAATGTATTCATGTAAGAATTTAAAGATGTAATATATCCCCTGACAGCTGCTTTGAGTGAATTCCATAGGTTTTGATATGTTGTTTCATTATTCTCATTATTTAGGATAAAATAATTTTTTCTATAATTTATTGTTTGATCCCCTCATTCTTTAAAATGAAATTATTCAGTTTATAATTAGTTTGGTTCTATAACTCCCTGGCTGAATATTGCATAAGATTTTTATTGCATTATGATCTGAGAAAGTTGTATTCATTATTTCTGCCTTTCTGCAATTGATCATTAGATTTTTATGTCCTAGTACATGGTCAAGTTTTGTGTAAGTGCCATGTACTGCAGAGAAAAAGGTATATTCCCTTCTATCCCCATTCAATTTCCCCCATAAGTCTGTCATATATAAGTTTTCTAACAATCTATTTACCACCTTAATTTCTTTCTTGTTTTTTTTTTTTATGATTCAATTCATCTAAATCTGAGAGTGGGAGGTTGAGGTCTCCTACTTGCTGTTTATGTCTTCCTGTGGTTCTTTCAGCTTCTCCTCTAAGAAATTGGATGCTATCCCCTTGGGTGCATACATATCCAGTATTGAAATCACTTTATTGTCTATGCTACCTTTTGGGAGGATATAGTTTCCTTCCTTATCTCTCTTAATGTTATCTATTTTTGCAGCTGCTTTGTCTGAGATAAGGATTGCTACCCTTGCTTTTTTCACTTCAGCTGAAGCAAAATATATTTTGCTGCAACCTTTTACCTTTACTCTCTATGTACCTCTCTGCTTCAAATGAGTTTCTTGTAAGCAGCATATTGTAGGATTCTGTTTTTTAATCCAGTCTGCTATTCCCTTATGTTTTAAGGGGGAGTTCATCCCATTCACCTTCAAAATTATAATTACTCACTCTTTATTGCCCACTATGCTATCTTCCCTCTGTTTGTATTTCCCCCCTTTTTTCCTTTATCCGTATTCCCCAGTATTTTGTTTCTGAATACCACCACCTTCAGTGTGTTTGCCCTCCTATATCCAGCATGGCCTATTTTTTGATGAAAGTATTTACTACTTTCTTCCCTAAGATTTTGGAACTATTCTTTAATTATATATTTTAGAATTTGTCAAAAAAATAAATAAGCTAATAATCTACAAATTATTTCATTTTTTGAAAAGGATATCTGCTCCTCTCCGTTCTTATAACCCATTCCTTTTTCATTTACTATAATTTTTAGCTATCACTGAAAACAGTTCTGAAGTTATGCCTATAATTCTGAGTTATTCAATTAGTTCAGTCCCTTATTACTTTTCTTTCTTCCACACTGCTGCCAAAATGAATTTCTTATTCATTTTGCTAGGATTACAATTCCAGAGTTCAATAGGACCTTATTGGTCCTCTAGTCCAATCCCCTCTTCCAGATAAGGAACATGAATCCTAACAAGGTTAAATTATTTATAGAGAGTCAGAGTCACTAAGAATCAGAGATAGAATTTGAATCTTGACTCTTTGACCTGGGCAGTTAGGTGAAGGAGTAAATAGAGTGTCAGGCTTGGAGTCTGGAAAACTCAGCCATGGCTAAAATCTCTCCTCCTATAGGAAGCCTTTCCTGATCCCTCTTTATTTTAGTACTGTCTGTGGTTGATTATTTCCAATTTATTCTGCATATAGCATGTTTGTGCATTGTTATTTTCATATTGTCTCTTCTACTACACTGTGAGTTCCTTGAGATCAGGGACTATTTTTTTTTTTGTATTCCCAGCACTTAGCACAATGCACACACAAATGTACATAAAATTTATGTAAACAAACATATACATGTTTGTTTATACACACTTATAGATGCACAGACATATTAATGCACAGGCATATTAATATATGTATACACACATACATATATTTACATATAGATGTATATGTATGTGTACATATATATATTTGTCATTTCCCTCCTCCTAGTGTGTGTGTGTATATATATAATATATATATATATATTATGTATATATATATATATATATATATATATATATATATATATATATATATATACTTTTCTTGAGAGTAAGGATTGGTTTATTTTGTATTTGTATACCAACAATCTAGCAGATTGCCATATAATAGGAGTTTAATAAATTCTTGTTCTGTTGGTTAATTGATTGCTGAGAGACAACAAATTGATTCAGTGGATTCACTGGAACTGGGAATAGGAAGATCTGAATTCAAATTCAACCTCAGTAACTTAGTAGCTCTGTGACCCCTTGGAGAAATCACCTAACTTCTGTTTCAGTTTCCTCACCTGTAACATGAGGACAACAATAGCATCTACCTTGTAAAGTTATGTTGAGGATCAAATGAGATGATATTGTAACTTGCTTAGCAAAGTGAATGAATATGCTTGTTGCTTGTCAGTCATTCAATCATGTCTGACTCTTTGTGTTCTCATAGACCGTAACATAACAGGTTAATCTTCTAATGTCATGTCTTTTAGCTGTTTTTTTAAAGAAATACTTTCCATAAGAGCTTTTTCACAAAGATAATGGAGTGGTGTGCCATTTACTTCTCTAGTTTTATGCAGGGAGAGGTAAAATGACTTGTGCAGGGTCATATTTTGGTTTTTCTGACTTCATGCTGGACCTGGAGTAAAGGAAAACCATCTTCCTGAGTTCAAATAAGGTCTCAGACACTTATTAGCTATGTGCCTTTGAGCAAGTCACTTAATTTTGTTTGCCCAGTTTCCTCATCTGTAAAATGAGTTGGGAGAAAGAAAAGGCAAATCACAACAGCATCTTTTGCCAAGAAAACCTCAAATGGGGACATGAAGAGTTGAATATGATAGAAATTAACTATAAAATACAACAACAACAATGACTTTGCAACTCCAGACTCCTAGTATGCTATCCACTTTACCACCTGCCTACCTGGAATGGAATATAGTAGGTACTATATAAATATTTATTGCCTTCCTTTCTCTTTATTAAGTCACCTGCATGATATTTGTCCTTCGTTTTCAAAACATCAGGGAGGTGATGCCATGACAAGTCCATGACTTGGATTTAAGTGAGGGTGGGGTGCTGTGCTAAGTCACCAATCTCACTTTTTCTTCCAGAGCCATCAGGGTCCAATGGCCAGATATGGATCAGGACAACTGGAGATGGCTCTGGATGAGAGGCAATCAGGGTTAAGCGACTTGTCCAAGGTCACATAGCTAGTTAGAGTCAAGTGTCTGAAGCCTCATTTGAATTCCCATCCTCCTGAATCCAAGGCCAGTACTCTATCCATTGTGCTACCTAGCTGCCCTAAGTCATCTGCATAAAGACTGAAGGAATGGTAAGAAGAGTCATAAAATTGGATATGTACAGAATTAAGGGAAAGAGTTTAACTCATCTGAGTTATCACTAGGTTTTAAAATTTGTACATACAATATTCTATGTCCTCTATCAGTGTGAACTCTAATTTGATTAAGAGAATAACTAATAGGCTAACTAAATAAAATCACCATACCTTAGTGGATTGTAAAGTTGGAAGATGTTCAGGAGAGAGATAACTTAGTAGGCCAATCAAGTAGATTGAATTGGAGAATTTTAGACTTGGAAATGCCATTAGGAAGTAATTTCCTTTTGCTGAATCAGAGAGCAGTTAGGAGGGTCTCCTACCTGTCCTCATCTCAACCCCATCATTGGTCATTCAATTAAGAGACTGGGCTATTAGCAGACCATGATTCTGGAACACAGAAATAGGACAGAGATATGAACAGATATGAAAAAACAACCATCTACAGGAGGAAGTGGATTTAAGGATCATAATGCTTTATGTCTGAGAAGAATGCTGGCTATGAACTCAAGACAGGACTTCCAACAACTTTGATCATCTGTGCTCTCTACATAGATGCGTCATTAACATTATCCTTTGAGTTTAAGGTTGTTCTCTTCCTGGACTCTGTATATGCTTGTGGAGAAAATATGCACCAGGCTTTTCCTTTTTTGAGGAAAATAATTCTATTGTATCTATTTTATTTTTGTAAATATTCTTTTCTTTTTTTTTAAAGAAAGATTTTATTTATTTTGAGTTTTACTATTTTTCTCCCATCCTTGCTTCCCTCCCCCCAGCCCCCACAGAAGGCAGCCTGTTAGTGTTTACATTGGTTCCATGTTGTGCATTGATTTCAGTTGAATGTGATGACAGAGAAACCATATCCTTTTTTTTGATTTTTGATTATTTTTTAGGTTTTTTTTGCAAGGCAAATGGGGTTAAGTGGCTTGCCCATGGCCACACAGCTAGGTAATTATTAAGTGTCTGAAACCAGATTTGAACCCAGGTACTCCTGACTCCAAGGCTGGTGCTTTATCCACTATGCCACCTAGCCGCCCTGATTTTTGATTTTTGATTATTTTTTTAATATTTATTCTCATTTTATACAAATAATGTTATTTATACATTAATAAAATATTCTTGTTTAAGAGTAAACAAAATACCCCTTACCCCCTAAAATATAGACTCACTTGAGTGATAAAGTAAAGGGGAGAGAAAAAAATTAAAATTAAAATAAAAAAACAATAGTAGTAATTATAGGTATGGCCAGGTGGTGCAGTGAATGGAGCACCAGCCCTGGAGCCAGGAGCACCTGAGCCCACATCCAGCCCTGTACACCCAACAATCACCCAGCTGTGTGACATGCAAGCCACCCCAACCCCACTGCCCTGCAAAATCCAAAAAAAAAAAGGAAAAAAAGACTCCAAATAAAATAAAATAGTAATAATAGTAGGGACAGTTGGGTGGCAGACAGAGTACTGGCCCTTGAGCCAGAAGCACCTGGGTCCAAATCTGGCCTCAGACTCCCAACGATCACCCTGATATGTGGCCCCAGGCAGGCCACCCAGCTCCATTTGACCTGCATCCCCCCCCTAATAATAATAATAATAATAATAATAATAATAATAATAATAATAATAATAATTGTGCTTCAGTCTGTGTTCTAACACCACCAACTCTGTTGAAGGTGGATCACATTCTATATGATAAGTCCATCACAAAAGTTACTTCCCTATTTTTCCACTGTTGCCATTGCTGATCGCAACTCCTTCCTTTCGTATTTTTCCACTACCATGTACTATATTTTCTCTCTCCCTTCACTCTGACTCTGCTGTAGGGTAGCTGAGTGACACAGCAGACAGATCCCTGGCCCTGGGGCCAAGAGGCCCCAAGCCCCCATAGCACCCCTTAGGCCCAGCATCCCCCTGGCCCTATAGTCCCAGACAGGCCATCCAATCCCAGCCTCTTACAAGAGGTAAAAAGGAAAATGTGTTATATCTGACCACTCTCCCCCCATGGTCCATCCTCTCCTCCATCATTCACATCCCCCCCTTCCCCCTGTCCCCCACTTACTCCATATGTCTATACCTCATTGAGTATATATGCTGTTTTCTCTCCTAGCCACCTCTGATGAGAGTGAAGATTCCCTCATTCTCCCTTGCCTTCCCCCCTTCCATATCTTTGCAATAGCTCATTGTAATAAAGGAAAATCTTATTATATGAAATATCTTGGCCTATTCCCCCCTCTCCTTTTTCTTTCCCCCATTACATTTCCCTTTTTTCTATTGACTCCATTTTTACACCATATTTTATCTTCAAATTCAGCTTTCTCCTGTGCTTCATCTATAAAAGCTCCCTCTACCTGCTCTGTTAATTGAGAAGGTTCATATGAGTATTATCAGTGTCATTTTTCTATACAGGAATACATGCAGTTCATCATCATTAAATCCCTCATATTTTCCCCTTTTCCTCCAATCTCTATGCTTCATCTGAATCCTGTATTTGAAGATCAAACCTTCTGTTCAGCTCTGGCCATTCCAACAGCAACATTTGAAATTCCCCTGGTTCGTAGAAAATTCATCTTTTTCCCTGGAAGAGGACATTCATTTTTGCTGGGTAGTTGATTCTCAGTTGCATCCTAAGCTCTTTTGCCTTCTGGTATATTATATTCCAAGCCCTACAAGCTTTTACTGTAGTTGCTCCTAAGTCCTGTGAGATTCTGATTACAGCTCCATGGTATTTGAACTGTGTCCTTCTGGCTGCTTGTAATATTTTCTCTTTGACTTGGGAGTTCTGGAACTTGGCTATAATATTCCTGTGGGTTGTTTTGTTTGGATCTCTTTCTTGGGGAGATTCATGGATTCTCTCCATTTCTATTTTTCCCTCTGCTTCTAGGATATCAGGGCAATTTTCCTGTAGTAATTCCTTAAAAATGATGTCAAGGCTTTTTTCCTGATCATGACTTTCAGGTATTCCAATAATTTTTAAATTATCTTTCCTAAATCTATTTTCCATATCAGTTGTTTTTTCAGTGAGATGTTTCACATTTTCTTCTAATTTTTCATTCTTTTGGTTTTGAAATATTGAGTCCTGCTTTCTTGTAAATTCATCAATCTCCCTGAGTTCTATTCTTTGTCTGAAAGATTTGTTTTCCTCAAAGAGCTTTCTTATCTCTTTTTCCATCTGACCAATTCTGCTTTTTAAAGCATTCTTCTCCTCAATAACTTTTTGAACTGTTTTATCCATTTGACCTAAGCTGGTTTTTAGCATGCTATTTTCTTCAGCATTTTTTGGATGTCCTTGATTAAGCTGCTGACTTCATTTTCATGTTTTTCCTGCATCTCTCTCATTTCTTTTCCCAGTTTTTCTTCTATCTTCCTCATTTGATTTTCATAGTCTTTTTTGAGCTCTGTCATAGCCTGAGCCCAATTTCTGTTTTTCTTGGAGTCTTAGATGCAGGAGCTTGTGCTTCCTCATCTTCAGACTGAGTGTTTTGATCCTTCTTGGGCTCACATCAAAATATTTCTCAATGGTGTTCCTGTTTTTTCTCTGCTTACTCATTTTCCCAGCCTGAGCCTGGTTTTGGGGTACTTCCTGAGCTTTTGGGACACTCCCACAAGGATCTCAGTGTGTGAGGCTCTGTCCTCCCTCCTGGTCTGTGGATGACCATAAATGCCCCCCCCACTATGCCACGGGGCTGAGGTGGGGGGTCCCTGCTGTTCTATTGGGGGGGGCTAGACTATGATCAGGATCTAAATGTGGTCAGAATCCCAGCGTCCTGTTCCAGCGACAGAGGACAGAAGAGAAATCATATCTTTAAGGAAGAAATATAAAGTATGAAATAGTAAAATTACATTATAATATAATGCTTTTTTTTTCTAATTTGATGGTAATAGTCTTTGGTTTTTGTTCAAAGTCCAGAATTCTTTCTCTGGATGCAGATGGTATTCTCCATTGCAGATAGCTCAAATGGTCCCTGGTTGTTGCACTGAAGGGATGAGCAAGTCCGTCAGGGTTGATCGTCACCCCTGTCTTGCTGTTAAGGTGTACAATGTTTTTCTGGTTCTGCTCATCTCCCTCAGCATTGGTTCTTCATTCTTCAGCTGATATAATTTTCAATCTTGCTCTGGAAGTGGACTGCCTTTTCTAATGGTTCTACCCATTGGTCCATCTTTTCAGCAGGTTTGGCCCAATCTTCTTTGTTATCATCTATAGCTCTCTCAATATTTTTGTGACTCAGACCCAGGGAAATGTCACAGTAACTTTAGTTACCAAAAACATGATTGTGAATATACCATTTTCATTTCCATTTGGATTTTAAATTCTTCAGGGACCATGTCATTCTATTATTCATGGTCATCTAGCATCATCAGAAGATTATTCATATAAAGAACATTGGTCTTTCTTTCAGGGATAATCTTGAGGTTATTTAAAAGACAGTGCAATTTCCCAATTTAAATGCAATCTATTTTTTCTTTATATTCATTTTTGTTTTATTGTCCATCTACAGTTTCTGTATAGGATATATATATATGGGGGGGAATTAGGTGGTACAGTAGATAGAGCATTGACTCTAGCATAAGGAGGACTTGAGTTCAAGTCCTGCCTCAGACACTTGACACTTCCTAGCTGTCTGCTCCTTATCACTTAATTCCAGTTGCCTTGCAAAAAAAATGGAGATATATCCATAAATAGATAGATAGATATCTCTCTATGTATCTTAATCTATCTATCTATCTAGGGGGCTCATAGGAAGTATACATTTACTTGGTACTGAAAGATGATGGAAGGAGAAATCTGTGTTGGGTCAGTGGAATCCCAGGAACTTTGAAGCTAAGCAAAGGTGCAATATGCCAGCACCTGCTGATTGCAAGGGAAGGACACTGCTACCTACATCTAAACATAATCATAAGTGGCTGGAGCTTTGTCTGACTCATGGTCTCACTTAAGGACAAAAGTCTTTCAGGACAAAATTTTGTTGATTAAGACTTGGTCAATTTGTCCCTTCTCTACCTCCTTTTCTTCTTTTGCCTCTTGGCTACCTGGTAAACTGTCATTGCTTGTCATTAATCTTGAATATTTATTTGCTATCTCTATATTAGTAATTTGTTATATCTCCAGATAAAGATAAATAGACTTTCATTGTATTCTGAGTGAATGTTGGCTATAAAAGAGTGTGCCACAAAATTCAGAAGGATGAAAAGGACCCATGACTCTAGATTTAACTGTACACTTATATTAAACCTTGATAACTCTCTAGAGATACAAATATGTATACACAAATCTATCTATCTATCTATCTATCTATCTATCTATCTATCTATCTATCTATCTATCTATCTATCATCTATATGATTAGCACTTTGACTTGCCTTTCAAATTACTGATTTGTAACAAATATGTAATGTATAAACAATACACAATATATTAATTTATAAGATATTAGATATTTAGAAGTACTTGAAAAAAAAGTCTTGCTCTAGTATCTCTTCTTCCTCACTACACCTGCATGAAGTCTATCAACACAATCTTCTTTCTATTCCCTCCGTTTTGTGACTTGTTTGGAAATTATTTCCTATACTGTATCTATTGTTTGTAATATTTAATCTTTTTGTGTGACTATTTCTCTGGGGCCTTTCAAGACACCTACTTTTCTACTTACCCTCGACTTTTAATTTCTCCATTTAGCTATTTGAGTCTGTAAGCTTGCTGGCATTTTTGCTTTTAAATATATGACACAGTACAAAAGGTTTGCTAATTTGCTACAATCCTTCCTCTTTCTTCCCTCCATATTACAGCCCTACAACTTCAGGCCCATCCTGTTTTTCCTGCCTAGGTGATCTGGTCATAGAATATGCAGTGAAGCAATCTAACTCTCAAAGAGCATCCTATTCTAAAGGTAGCTTTCCTTTCCTTTTCACCTGCTCAAAGGACTTAGAAACTCAAGCACAGAAAATCTGCACTTTTTAACTTTTTCTGTTCTGCTCCATTGTTGTACATTTATGTCCCCCCCCTTTTCAGTATGACTCTCACAAATAATATGAAAATGGTAGGTGTGGGAGGACTGTGAAAAAGTATGCTCCACCAGACAGTGATTATCTTTTAAATTAAGGTAGAAAGTAATAAGTGGTGTCAATGCAAATCATTAGTCCGATCATCATCTCACTTAAAAAAACAGCTCTTTCATGTAATTGAAAAAAATTACATGCTTGGAGACATTCTGAAACTTGAAAGAAAGAATCCACTGAGATTGGAGGACTGCATATCTAAAGGGGTTTCTCCTACTTGCTCAGACTGAGCAACTTCTCTCTTATCCTTATAGCTGACATATGAATTGTCAACTGTTAATATGGCATCATGTTGTATTTTGTAGGTCTAGATAATGAGAAATATCTTATCATTGTTTCTCTAATTCTCATCACATTATTGTTGGAAGCACATAAAAGGAACCCTGGAGATTTAAAAAAAATCTCAAACTGTCTTTCAGAATGATTCACTGAGTCAATCCAGGTTATAAAACATGTGAACCTCACAGCCTTCAATGCCTTTCCAAAACCAGCTGAATAATGCAGGTTGCAGAAAGAGGAAGAGAGATGATGGCTTCTGAACAGGAATGCTTATTTTAGTGGGAACTATGCTCTATCCTTTGTAGTTTTCTTGTGCCCAGCATAATGCTCTCCACAGAGCTGGCTCTTGAAAAAATGTATTGAATGAATGGATAAATATATTTTCTATTGATTCAAATACTTGGAGTAGATAGAGTGCTGCATCTGGAGTTAGGAAATCCCAAGTTCAAATTCAGCCTCAGACACTTCCTAGCTGTATGTCTCTAGACAAGTATTGTTTTTCTTGGTTTCTTAAATTATAAAAATGGGAATCATAATTGCACCTACTTCCCAATGGATCAAATGAGATATCATATGTAAAGGATTGAACTTAATTAATGTTGGTTTTTGTCATGTCTCTCTTTTTTTAAATAGATATTTTATTTTTCAATTACATGTTATGAAAGTTGTTCAGCATTCATCCATATGCATATACATATTTTTAAGTTATATAATTTCCTTCCTCCCTCCTTTCCCACAGCCCCTCCCCTCAGTGGCAAACAGTCAGGTGAACATAGTACATACATCTTTGTGTTTAACACATTTATAGATGAGTCAATTTTGTATGAGGAATTAGGATTAAAGGAAACCTAAGAAAGCCATGAGATAGGAAAGAAATACATAAGAGAAATTTTTAGAAAGTGAATGTAGTGTTCATGCAGATTCTGAAAGGGGTTTTTTTTGTTTTGTTTTATTTTTCTTCCTCTGAATGGGGACAGCATTGTCCATAGCCTGTCTCCTAGGATTGTCCTAGCTTTCTGAACTACTGAGAGGAGCCACATCCATCAAGGTTGATCAACTTCATAATGTTGTTGTTAATGTGTACAGTGTTCTCTTGGTTCTGCTCCCTTTGCTCAGTCTTAGTTCCTGTAGTTCATTCCATGCTTCTCTAGAGTCCAACCATTCATGG
This sequence comes from Macrotis lagotis, assembly GCF_037893015.1. Classification (NCBI taxonomy): domain Eukaryota; kingdom Metazoa; phylum Chordata; class Mammalia; order Peramelemorphia; family Peramelidae; genus Macrotis; species Macrotis lagotis. The sequence continues at coordinate 204,186,542 of NC_133664.1, read as the reverse complement.
TTTCTTATAGAACAATAGTATTCCCCAGTATTCATGTACTATAACTTGTTTAGCATTTCCCAATTGATGGGCATCCCCTCAATTTTCAATCCTTTGCCAATACAAAAAGAGCTTCTATGAATGTTCTGGAACATGTGGGACTTTTCCTATCCTGAGCTGGGTCAAAGAATATGATCAATTTTATTGCTCTTTGAGCATAGTTCCACATTGCTCTCAAGAATTGTTGGACACTTCACAACTCCACCAGTTGTGTCTGACTTTTTGTGACCCTAGTTATTTTCTTGGTAAAGATACTTTAGTGGTTTGCCATTTCCTTCTTCATTTAATTTTACAGGTGAGAAACTGAGGGAAGAAGGGGGAAGTGACCTGCCCAGGGTCACAGAGATCTGTATAAGAAAAGATTTGAACTCAGGAGGAGGAGTCTTCCTGACTTCAGACCCAGCACTCTATCCATTGGGTAACCTATGCTCCTTTCCTATTAATTATTTTTCTTTGTTTTCCTCCTTGATTTGTTTTTCCTGCCTTGACAGGAGTCCAAGTAACTTCAGGAACAAGTTGCAAATAAAGGCTCTAGACTGCTGTTTAGATTACAGTATATGGTAGAGTTTTATTTACATCTGGGTTTGGTCAAGCTTCTCTTCCTCTTTTGAAGGTGTTAGAATTAAATATGAAGTAATCTTCTCCTCTGCTTCTTCTTCATCCCCTCAACTCTCTTTTCCTTAGTAAAATTTTGCCTCTGGGGTGGGTATCTCCTAAAACAACCAAATTACATGTCACTTGAGCCCTTCAGAGTAAATTTCACCTTTTGTCCTCTATATTGCAGGTGTTTCTGTAGGAGGATAATAACACACAGGACCTATTAATAATCTCTTATGTCTTCTTTGTTGTGCCTTTCATCCTAGAGGATTTCAAGGTACTTAAATAAAAGAAGTAAAAACATTAATTAAAAATATTAACATTTATATGGCAGGTACAACAAGTTGCCTAGATACATCCTACCATAAAACACCATAGTATTTGAAGCATGCAGGTTATCTATTTAGAACTGAAGGTTAGTTAAATCCCACCCAACCCTCTAGACTTGAACCATTGGGCCTCCTTCCCATTCTTCCATATCACCAGATGGACCAAATGACAAAGACAGTGAGGGCAATATGACCATTTCTAACAATGCTTCTTTAGATAGGGGAAGTAAGAAAGTCTAGGAGAAAGAGGAAATCAGAAAAAATGCTATTGTAAGGGAAATAATAACAGAATCAGGAATTAGACTTCTTGTTTTCTTAGGGCTTTTTATCTTAAGGATCTCACAGATCACTATCAGCTGACAAATATAATTATCATTATTTTAGTGAGAGAGCCACTTGACTTGCCCCATGGTTACAGAGGTTTCATCTGCCTGCCAAAAAACAAACCAAAAAAACATGTAAGTCCCCCTTTGGGATCTATCCTATACTCCACCCCCAACCTATGTCTAAAGGTTGCAAGTTGAGTCTCCAAAGGGTTCTTCTACTCCAGGTTAAAACAAACAAACAAACAAAAACTCACTGGATTTGCACTCTTAGCTCATGAGCTCCACATAGATTTTTCATTTAATAGTTAACCAATGAACACAACTAACTCAAAGTAAGATATTTATTGATAGATATGGTAGAGTAAGGACATTAACTACAAAATTTTCTTATTCTGTTGTCATGCTGCTCCCCCATGGGCACAGTATTTCTTTTGGGCAAGTTATTCATCTGGGCTTCCTGGGCATTTCCCCCCTTAGATTTGTCTCTGAAGTTTAACTTCTCATGTTAGGGCTAGATCTTCTTTGATTCCATAGTTGGCTCTCTTCTCTGCTTTCAGAGGCTCAGTTTCATGAAGGTATTTTGTCTCAACCATTTCCTAAGATATCAAGATAGCTTTCGAAGGTCACTAAGGGCATGATCATTACTCAGCCATACAATGATAAATTTCCATCTGGACCTAGAAATTCCACAAAGGAAAATTTTTTTTCTTCACACCCTATTAAAATAAGAGGTCTTCTTTATACTTCATTCAAAACATTATTTTTTATTGTCTCTGTTACCTATACCTTCTATGATTTCATCAACTGGGATGAAAGGAAGGAACATCAATTGATAGGGGATGTTCTGACCAACTCCTTCCCTCACCAAAAAACAAGCAAACAAAAAAAAGCTGAACTGGCTTAAGAAATATTCAGTTTCTGACAGTGTTATCTACTATATCCTCAGCTACATTGTCATTTTTTTTATTTCAAATTTTACAATTTCCCCCCCTACTCTTGTTTACCCCCCCACCCCCACAGAAGGTAGTCTAATAGTCTTTACATTGTTTCCATGCCACAAAATGATCAAAATTGAATGTGTTCAGAGAGAAGTCATATCCTTAAGGGGAAAAAATATAAGAGATAGCAAAATTATATAATAAGATAACTTTTTTAAATTGAAGGTAATAGTCTTTGGTTCTTATTTAAACCCCACAATTCTTTCTTTGGATACAGACAGTATTCTCCATCGCAGATACCCTAAAATTGTCCCTGATTGCTGCACTGAGAAATGAGCGAGTCCATCAAGATTGATCATCAACTCCATGTTGCTGTTAGGGTATACAATGTTCTTCTGGTTCTGCCCATCTCATTCAGCATCAGTTCATGCAGATCCTTCCAGGCTTCTCTGAATTCCCATCCCTCTTGGTTTCTAATAGAACAATGGTGTTCCATAATATATATCACAATTTGTTCAGCTATTCCCCAGTTGATGGACATTCACTTGATTTCCAGTTCTTTCCCACCACAAACAGAGCTTCTATGAATATTTTTGTACAAGTGATATTTTTACCCTTTTTCATGATCTCTTCAGGATATTGACCCAGTAGTGGTACTGATGGATCAAATGGTATATTTCTGTTGCCCTTTGGGCGTAATTCCAAATTGCTCTTCAGAAAGGTTGGATGAGTTCACAGCTCCATCAGCAATATATTAGGGTCCCAGATTTCCCACATCCCTTCCAACATGGATCATTGTCCTTTCTGGTCATATTGGCCAGTGTGAGAGGTGTGAGGTGGTACCTCAGAGATGTTTTAATTTGCATTTCTCTAATCAGTAAGGATTTAGATCAATTTTTCATATGACTATGGATTGCTTTGATTTCCTCATCTGTAAATTTCCTCTGCATATTCTTTGACCGTTTGTCAATTGGGGAATGGCTTGTTTTTTGATAAATTTGACTCAGTTCTCTCTCTATATATTTTTTAGAAATGAGTCCTTTGTCAGAAATATTAGTTGTAAAAATTGTTTTCCCATTTACTACATTTTTTTGATCTTGTTTTTTTGTGCAAAAGCATTATCATTTAATGTAATCAAAATTATCTAGTTTGTTTTTAATGATGCTCTCCAGCTCTTCCTTGGTTGTAAACTGCTTCCCTTTCCATAGATCTGATGGGTAAACTATTTCTTGATCTCCTAGTTTTCTACAGTATTTTCTTTTATATCTAAATCCTCTATCCATTTTGATCTTATCTTGGCATAAGGTATAAGATGTTGATCTAATCCAAGTTTCTGCCATACTAACTTCTAATTTTCCCAGAAGTTTTTATCGAAGAGAGAGTTTTTATCCCAGAAGCTGCACTCTTTGGGTTTATCAAATAGCAGATTACTATAATCACTTCTTGCTATCTCTATTCCACTGATCCACCACTCTATTTCTTAGCTAATACTGGACAGTTTTGATGATTGATGCTTTATAATATAATTTTAGATCTAATAAGGCTAAACCATCTTCTTTTGTACTTTTTTTCATTAAATCCCTGGAGATTCTTGACTTTTTATTTTTCCATATGAATTTACTTACAATTTTTTCTAGCTCATTAAAGTAATTTTTTTTTGGAATTTTGATTTGTAGGGCACTAAATAAATAGTTTTAGAATTGTCATTTTTTATTATATTAGCTCAGCCTATCCATGAGCAGTTGATATTTGTCCAGTTATTTAAATCTGATTTTATTTGTGTGAGAAGTGTTTTGTAGTTGTTTTTGTGGAGTTTCTGAGTCTACCTTGGCAAATAGACTCCTAAATATTGTATATTATCTGATGTTACTTTGAACAGGATTTCTCTTTCTAGCTTTTGCTGCTATATCTTGCTAGTAATATATAGAAATGCTGAGGATTTATGAAGGTTTATTTTATATTCTGGGACTTTGCTAAAGTTATATTGTCATTTCTTAAAAAATATATATAAACAAAGGGGGTGCCAGGTTTCTAGCCTTTATTTGTTCATTTAGCATACCAGATAAGATTTCCTTCTTTCTACTTCAATATAAATGTAACCAAGTCAGAATCAGTAGTGTCTGATTTCTGCTTGGGCATACTTCTTCAGTCTTCTTCCATGACAGCATCTGCTTTCACCCTTTTTGAGAAATTCCTGGCCATTCTGATTTACTTGGGCTGGTGCAAAGGAGGAAGTGGTGAAGGCAGCTATTTTTAAATCTTGAGAGTTTGTTACGGGCCAGTCCTGATTTAGGCTAGTCCAGTGGTTTAGGCTTAGAATTGAAAGAAAATGAGACACTTATAGACTATAACATTTATTATCAAAAAGAGATTTACTAAACATCACTTGTACAAAAATATTCATAGCCGTCCTGTTTGTGGTAGCAAAGAAATGGAGATAAAGTGAATGTCCATCAATTGGGGAATGGTTGAACAAATTATGGCATATGTACATTATGGAACACTATTGTTCTATTAGAAACCAAGAGGGATGGGATTTCAGAGAAGCCTGGAAAGACTTGAATGGATTGATACTAGATAAGATGAGCAGAAACAGAAGAACATTGTATACCCTAACAATAACATGGGGGTGATGATCAATTTTAATGGAATTGCTCATAGCATCAGTGCAATAATCAGGGACAATTTTAGAGTACCTGTAAGAACTGTGGAGTTTAAACAAAGACCAAAGTCTATTACCTTCAATTCTTTTTTTAAAAATGTGTCTTATGTGCTACATAATTTTGCTATCTCTAACATTTTATTTTCTCCTCAAAGATATGATTTCTCTCTCAACACATTCAATTTCGATTAATTTATAGCATGGAAACAATGTAAAGATTATGGGGGCAGGGGGGAGGGAAAGGAAGGTGGGGGAAAATTTGTAAAATTCAATACCTTACAAAAATGATAGTAGAAACTACTATTTATATAAATTGAAAAACAAAATTTTAATTAAAAACAGAAAAAATAAGATTTACTTAACAATGGTATGGAAAGAATGATCATCAGGTATACAATATTGCTTACTTGGGTACAGGTCTCCTTTTTTTTATTTGCTATGATGGTGTTGCTGCTCAGCAGGCTGTGTTAAGCCATAGAAGTCTCTGACTCCTCATGTGTTGAAGTTTATATACAGTAATTACACTGATGTTTAAGTTTAGTTTCTTGCATTAGTTAAATCTTGAGGGTGTTTTTGTTGCTTTTTAGGGAAAAACCAACTTAAGCTACATAGGATAGATGTCATTCCTACATAGAGTGGATGGCAAACTGTTTCCTAGTTTCTGGTTTCTTTAAAACTAGAATTCAGAGAGTATCAGTGATAAATCATGTTTACATCAGAGCAGATAAAGGTAGTCTTCTTCTTGACTTAATCATCAGTAATTCTGTTAAAAAGGTCATAAATCTCACAACTTAGGCAACATTTGCTTACTCAATCAAGTGTCCATCTCATTAAAATTCCAAGGGATAATTCATTCAATGACTTGACCAAAGGCAGATAATGAAAAGATAAGAAGACCAGTAACCACCTAAAATGATGGGACAAATTTATAAAGATAATACTTACTATAAATGAATAAAAAGTCCTTCATTTGGTTAAAAAAATTAACTCTTAAGTAGGAGAAGCAGTAGATATGGTTAGACAAAAATTAATGTGAAAAAGCCTCTTCAGGCAGGAAAAAACCAACCAGATGCAATCTTAGACTCTATTAATAAATGTGAATTATCCAGAACTTAGGAGATGAGTTATTCTGCATTACATCCTTTTCAGAGCCTCATCTGGGATTTTTGTATTGAGTTCCAATCATATTTATATGATTACATGACAATTTATTGAAGGGAATTAAAATATTTAACTTGGAGAAGGTTGCTTTAGGCTTAGTCTTACACTCTCTTATCCATGCTTTTTCTATACATTTTCTAACTTGATACTCTTTCTTGCTCCCAAAGGTTCAATTCTCTTTAAGTAGTTGACTCCCAGATCTGTATAATCAATCTTATTCCTTATTCTCTCTAATGAACTCTAATCCCTCATCAACAATTACTTGCTTACTGGACAGTTCCACCTGAAGAGTTTGTTGGCAACTAATACTCAACATGATCAAAACTCATTATCCTCTCCTTAGTCAATTAATCAATTAGTGGATCAATAAAAACTATTTATTAAGTGATAGGTATATGCCAGGCACTGTTGGAATATATTACTGCTGTTGATACAAACTATAAATCCTAATAGTTCATAATATCTAGGAACTTATTTTCAAATGGGGGAGATATGTACACATACAAGTTTTGGAGGCACAGCTCTTACCCCCAGTGGTTTCTTATTTTAGGTTTGATGCTGGGACAAAGGAGGCACTCACAAGTCATTGAAAATGTACCACAGAGGGGCAGCTAGGTGGCACAGTGGATAGAGCATGGACCCTGGAGTCAGGAGTACCTGAGTTCAAATCCAGCCTCAGCCACAATAATTACGTAGCTGTGTGGTCTTGGACAAGCCACTTAACCCCATCTGTTTTGCAAAAACCTAAAAAAAAAATTAACACAGATAGGTTTACTTTTACATCATAAAGGAAGGATATGCAATAAGGATACAGAGGGGGCACTTAACTTCTATAGAAACTTCACCTTCCCTTTGCTCTTCATATGGAATTATATCTGGTTAGTAGGATAGGGTACCATGTAGATTTTCGGAAGTCCACTAAATCTCAGGGGTCTAGATTTCTTCTGACTGGGGCATTTTATATCTTCAATGACCAGGAAACTACATCAGGAAAGTTAGGACCAATCAGATCCCAGGGTCAACTTTTTCCCTATTGGATGGGGGTGGAGGTGGGTGTAGGCAGAGAAGAAAGTTGGAGTCCTAGGGCCAAGCTAGTCCTTTTTAAGGCAAAGATTCTTCATATTGTGGGGGGGGGGGGGGGCTCGAAACTTTATGTAGAAGGTGATAGAGGATTTCATTCAAGTATTCAACTAAGCAATGGAATTTAACTGCCTATTATGTGTCAGATACTGAACTAGGCCCCGAAGAGATTTAATTCCACTGAGGAAGACAATAAAATAATAATATATAAGCAAATAAAGGTTAAATCTCAAGATGTAAATGCACAGGCAGGAATTTGATCTTCTACTCACCCATAGATGATTATCAAGAAAGCAAAAAGTTGATAATAGAAGCAATGAGGTGAGAGTATTGATTCTCACCTGTTGATTCCTTTATGAAATATGATGACTTTTTCTGGTGGAATTAAAGAGAATAACTAGTTGGATGAGCAAAAATTTAACAAACTCTTGCAGGATTTAAAATTACTAATCCATGTACAAGTTAGGAAGTTGGAGAACTGATCTGATTTCAAACCACTAAGCAGAAATGAAGAAGAAACCTTGACTCACAAGAGGAAATTGGTCTTGAGCTTGTCATGGGGAAAGGAAAAAAAGAAAAAAACCCTGGCATTACATTCAGAATAAAGGAGGTTGATAGCAGTTTGGGAAATCAGCAAAGGTTTCATGTTAGAAGATTTTTCAAGTTGTTGCTTCATTTGACATCTTGATGGAAGAGAAGGTTTTAAGGGGGCAGATGTGAGAAAGAAAGAAATTCTAGCCATAAAAGTACAAAGACATGGGGGTTGGAGATAGAGTGTTATATTTAAGGAATGGAGATAAGACATTTTAGCTGGAGTACAGAAAGAGGAGTTATTTATAATGAAAGTGGAAATATAGCTGAGACCAGCTTGTGATCAGAGGCATTTATTTTTAATCCTAGAGACATATAGGAGGTCACTGAAAATTACTGAGGATGGATGAGTGACATATTCAGAGTTGCAATTAAGGAAAATCAGTTTGGCAGTACTGTGAAGTATGGATAAGAATGAAGAGTGTCTTAAGACACACACCAATTAGGAGGCAATTGCAATAACCCAGGTGAGAGGTCATCAAGGACTAAATTAAGGTAGTTGTTAAAGGAGTAGATAAAAGGGGACAATTATGAAAGATGTAGTGGCAACAGAAAAGGAAAGGAAAGTAAAGAAGAAATTAAGTCTAGATATTTATGTCAATCACTGAAAAAACACAGAAACAAAAAACAGAGCATTTAGTGAGACTAGCTGTAACAAAGAGTACCAGAAGCAAGCAGAGCATTGTGTAAGAAAAACTCAAAAAAGGTAAGAAGGGGTTTAGTAATGAAGAATTTTATCTACCAAACAGAGAGGAGTTTTTATTTGATCCTAATACTAATAGGAAGTCATCAGATTTTATTGAATATGGGGCACATAGTCATACTTGTGCTTTTGGAAAACCATTTTGGCGTCTGAGTGAAGGACAGATTAGAATGAAGAGGGATCTGTGGCAGAAAAACCAAATAGGAGACAGTTGCAGGAGTCTACAGAAGAAGAGATGAAGGCCATATGAAAGTAGTGTCTGGGTGAGGAAAGAAAAGGAGACATGAGCAATGTTATGAAGATTAGTTGATTAATTAAGTATCTGGTGTGAGTGAGTTAGGAACTGAGGATGACCTCAAGATTTTGAACCTGGGTGATAGGAAAATGGTGGTAGTCTCAACAAAAATAAGGCTTGTTAAGATCCTTTTGATTGACAACTCATACAGTGTGTTAGCTATCCCCTCATGACTTTGTGTCATTTAAATAATTGTTAAGCATGGGAGGTGTACCATTTCAAAAGTCAGTTGAGAAAACGATTTACTAGCAAAAGACTAGCATAATAGCATAGTGGCACACCAGTAGAGACTCCCTTCCAAGTCAAATCTAATCATTCAACCAGTTACAAATGTCCTTAATTGTACTTTCTCTTAACTTGTCTAGCCTCCAATCTCTCCATCTTTTCCACTTTAAAAAACATGAATGAGTTTGTCAAATACTTTTTTAAAATGTAGAAAAATTGTAGTTGCCTCATATTTTTTTTGGTGTTTTTTGCATGATCTATTCCTTATGGAGCCATATTGCTTCTTTGTAAATAGTTTCTTTAACTAAATATTCAATAACATTCTTAGTAATAGAAAATTATAGTATTTTTCCAGGAATTGAATTCACATTTAGCTTGCAGACTCAACTTTCTTCCCCTCCCCCATTTTTTTTGAAAATCAAGACATTTGTTGCTCTCAGCTATAGCTCTATACAATCATTCAAAGATCACCAGCAATGGTTCATCAAGCATATCAACCAATTGGTCTGATCCTATTGACTTGAACTCAGAAAGACTGTGGGTGAGACTGGATGGTCTCTGAGGTCCCTTCTAACTCTCAAATTCTATGAAGGATGGCTAGTTACTCTCTTGTTATCTCCTTGTTTGATTTGGGTTTCACTTCCTAATAGCCATTTTTAAAATATAGATTTCATTTCCCCCCAAATTTAATTTCTTTTCCAATGCAAAGATTATTCTCCTTGTTAGATACAACAGAAGAAAAATCACAGTTCAATAGCTGCTCCTTATATTCACTCTCTATTACTCATTTTTGTCACCAAAAGAGTATCCTGATCAATGGTCTTTGTTCAATATTTTTTTAATCCACTACTTAATAAAAGAAAGCATCTATTTATTTATTTATTTATTTATTTATTTTTGGTAACTCTTAGCAGTTTTCTATAGCCTTAGTACATTCTGAATCTTAGGATTCTTGGTATTATCAGGCTGTGAAATACTCAGGTTCTTTTCTCCATTACTTACTTGTTTTTCTCCTTCTTCCCATATCTTTTTTCAAATCTAAGTTGGTTGCTGAGTTTTCTTTTTGCATCTACCATATCTCTTTGGACAACTTCCCTTATTATGACACATCAATTTATTCTCTTTCAAATCTCTCTCTTTGGGTCTCCAAAATTTCATTCATTCATTTCCTTTCTCTTCTGGGTCAGTTTCTCCCTGTAGAATTTTAGGACATCAGTTCCAACTTACTTATCCACTTTTTGACTCCTTTGGAATCCAAAATCCAATCTAAATCTAGAAAACATCTCTATTAGAAATATTAAGATGGTATGATCATTTCTCCTGAAAATTCCTTCCTTTTTTTGCTTCAGTTGCCAGGTTTTCTTGGCTGGGGAAGAATCAAGTTAGGAGAAATAATTTCATTATTTGATTTCTCTACTGTTTGAATATTGAAATTATCATTAAAGCTAAGAAATATTTAGCTGTTCTGATTTTTGGCAGTAAGACAAAGGTTATACTGATGTCTAACCCACCCTTTAGGCCACAAAGTCTATTTTACAGACATAATTAAACTGGTATAATATCTGCTGTCTTTATGGGTTGATAGTCATCCTGATTAGTTACTGTTAGATATGGGAAAGTTTATCAGTAAGAACTGAGTGTGTGTTCAATGCTTTGCAGTACACAAAACAGGAAAAGATGTAATTCCCTACCTTTAAAGAGAAAAAAGAGAAGAAGAGGCAGGAATCAGCATTTATATAATATTTACTGTTATAGAAATTATTCTAAGTATTTTTATAAGTATTATCTCATTTGATCCTGACTCCAAGGTCATCTACTGCATCTAGGACTGTCACTAATCATCTTGACTTTTATTTTGCCATTGGACTTTGATGACCCTGAAATGACTTTGCAGTTCTGGTTCATTTAAATCTAAATTATGTACAAGTTAAGACATCAACCCAAGATGCTATTGTTCTTGTTCAAAAATGAAGAACAGACAACAATCCAATTGTATCTTTACAACAACCCTGGGAGTTAGTTACTATTATTATACCAATTTTACAGTTGAGGAAACTGAAGCAAACAGCAAATCTTAAGTGATTGCCGGGGTCATACAGTTAGTAAGTATATAATGGCAAAATGAAATGCACTTCTTTCCAACTTCAAGTCTAACACATTAGCCACTATGTCAGTTAATGCCTCTGAAAGACCTAAATAATACACATGAAACAACCAGGAACATCACAAAGCAGTAGGTGATAAATCACATCATATTATCCTTGCAGGTCTTCTTGAACATGGGATGATCCAGTCAATTCTGTTTGACAAGGATTTATTTATTAAGGTTCAGTGTTGTACAAAGCACAAAGAGAGGAATGGGGAGTACAAAGATTCAGGGGTAGGCATGAACACAAGGTGACCATGTAAACAGAAAAATCATCAGTCTAGTCATTGTGGAGTGAATGGAGAGTAGTGGGCAATAGGATAAGCTGGGGTCATGTCATGGAAGACCTTGAATCCTAGGTACAGGAGAATTAAAATAATATCTCAATGACTGAATTAGACATTTAGGACTGGAAGGGATCCCAGAGATCATAATTGAACATGAAGGTGCTTAAAAGAGTTCCAAACAAAATGTCATTAGAATTTAGTGGAGAATGGCTTCCCAAAAGGGAAAGTCAAAAAGTGGGAAAATGGGAGGTGGGGAATCAAGGAAGGCTTCCTAGGAGGGAGGTCATTCTCTAGGTCATCATTATCTCATCTGTAAAATGAGGATCATAGGAATAGGTCCAATATATTGGACCCAGGAGTTTGAACTCAACCCTGACTCTAACATAGTATTAGACCACTAGGCAAATCACTTAATTTCCTTGAGCCTCATTTTCTTTACTTGTAAAATGAAGATATTTCTACTTGTATTACCTTCCTCCTAAGGATGTTACAAGAAAAGCATATTGTATACTATACTCAAAAGTATTTACTAGCTTTAACATTCTATGATTCTGTCCTCCAGAGAATCTCCCCTGATTCTCAGCTTAGACTTGTCTCCCTTTATTGCAGGCATAGATACTTTGCTACATTTCTTTTGGTGGTAGAGAAGTGGAAACAGGGAGGAAAGCACTCTGGTGACAATTCTGATTGATTCTTATCCTTTTCTTTATGCTTATGTATATATGTGCTTGTATGGCAGTTCTTTATGAATTCTTTCAGTGTCAGAATACATTGTTGTTCAGTCACTATAGTTGTGTTTGACTCTTCATGATCCCATTTGTAGTTTTCTTGGTAGAGGTACTGAAATGGTTTGCCATTTCTCCAGCTCATTTTACAGGTGAGGAACTAAGGCAAACAGGGTTAAGTGACTTGTCCACAAAGCTAATTTCTGAAGTTAGATTTGAACTCAGGAAGATGAGTCTTCCTGACTCCAATCTGGGGTTATATCCACAATGTTACTTCAAACCTTTTAATCAAATCTTTCTACTTTTTAAAGTTGTTCTCCTACACTTTCCCATCTACCCCCCTCCTTTCTATTTTTCCTGTACATTTTTCTTTTAATTTTTGGTACTTTAACAAATATTTTCTTATTTTTTCCTTCTCCCTGACCCCAATTCATCTTTATAATTTCATTTAAATTACTTAGCAATTTTCTCTTAACTGAGACTTCTCTTTTCTAAGGAATTTTGTCAGGGATAATGTACCCAAATCATGCTATTAGTAATGCTAGTGTGTCACATCTTTATGATCCTTTAATGTTTTATAGAACTCTTTTTCACAACAGCTCTGTTAGGAAAATAATACTGGGGGAGAAGTGGTCAAAATTACCCTCCCAAGATGACCCCCAGAGACTAATTTTAGTACGTTTCCCAAGATTGTCAGCTTCTAATGAGTCTCCAAACTTCTCTTGCCTTAATATCTTTTAACTCCTCCACCCCCACCATTAAACCATGAGCTTCTCTGACATATTTGTACAACACATAGAGCCTTCCCAACTTAGAAACAATCATTCTTCAAGCTAACTTATTTTATATAAACTATTTTGTTATAAATGACCCTTAATAAATAGTGAGAGACCTTCATTGTCTCACTTTTCCCTTCTTTTGGTGAAAAAAAGACTTAGTTATTGAAGGTGTAGGATTCTAGAGTTCTGGGAAAGTTACCTTCCCTGTCTGGCCTGACAGGTAGTTTTCTGAGATCAACTAGTCTCAGACAGAACTTCCTTTTCTCTATTATAACTCAGGATATGTATTTTTCTTCCACAAGTATCTGCTTTTTTTTTATGAGTAGTCATCTTTCTTATCAGTTTCACACAATATTATTTTGAATAAAGTTTAGATTATGAATACCATCCCCCCCAAATTTGTATATAAGGAAACCTATGTCAATCTTGGAGTAGATATCATCCATCTTGTTATCTATTCTGACTGCTAGCTCTTAATTTACTCTGTACTGTTATTATCTGATTCCAGTACCAAGAACCAAAATTGCTTTCTTCTGCAAATTTCACTACAATTCCAGCACCTTTTTTGTCCCTGTTTCTAGATGAGGTTATCTTGTGCCATGCTATCTATACAACTACCCTTCACCTCTATTCAGAATTGAAAGTCTCAATCTGTGACCCTGGGTTATGATTGATGAGTATTTACCTTATCTTACCTGGAATTTATCTCATTATGCTACTCCTCAACCGAACCCCCCCCATTCCCTATTTTCCAACTTTGGTTTCCCTATGTCTATTAGAATGTAACTTCCTTGGGGGCAGAGACTGTCTTGCTGGTTTGTATTTGTTTTCCTAGCACTTACTCTAGTTCCTTGACATATTAAGCTCTTAATATATGATTCATCATTCTTTCATTTATCTTAGGTCTCTTAATTTCAAGTCCAGCATCTTTTAATTCATAGATGTATTACTTAAAAGAAAAGTGAAAAATATATATGGTATCTAGATGTTTTGAGTGCATGGAAACCTGTATTTGTTGTTGTGATAAAGATAGATTTGATTGGTAATTTAAACTTTTTATTTGCGTATTTTAGGAATTTGTAGATATAGGCTATATCAATCATATTGATTTAGGAAGATGGACAGTAGGGGATGACATAAATAAGTTTTGATTTGGAATTCAAGAATGTGGGTTTGAATTCTGTTACTACATTTAAGGCACTGGGCAAATCACATAACCCTTCTGTTTCCTATTTAAAATGAAGCTGTTAGACAAGATGGTCTTCAAGATTATACCTTGAAGTATATTATATTTCTATTTATCTTCAGTCAGTAATTATAACTCCAAGTTGGAATTAATCAATCAAGTAGCAGTTATTAAGTTCCTACAATGTGTCTAGATTTATACAAGAAATTTAGGGTTAGTACAGTACTAGGAAGAAAATTAATAGCAAACCACAAAATCCTTCATATACACACACACAGAGAGAGAGAGAGAGAGAGAGAGAGAGCGAGAGAGCACTACTGAAACAGAAGTTTAGATTGAGTGCTATAGAACTGAAAAACTGGCAGGACAAATTGTACAATTTAGTAGAAATTTTCAGAGAATTTGTCTTGTATTTATGAAGTCATTGAGAACAGAAAAACAGAAAATCACATATTGATTGTTTGTACAAGCTAGAGTTTTAATAAGGGTTGGTCTTGAGCTGAGGTAGTATTTGCTAAGGTGAGCCATAACATTCAGCACAATGAAGAATCACTTGCAAGTTTGATATTTGAGTGGATAGCATACAAGTCTGTTAGGGAAAAAAACAAAACAAAACAGAGACAACCTGAGAGAGGAAACAGTCAGAGGGACTCAAGTGAGTAGTGGACGAAAAATAGATAGACTGGTATTGAGAAATATTTATCAAATGCCCAATGATACATTTGACATATACAGTTACTAGATGAAACAAAAATATTCGAGTAGTCTTATAAGCAGACAGAACAGTTCAATTTGAGAGAATACAGGTCCATGTAATTAATATAGTTCTAAGTAATTCTAACACTGCTCTAAGTAATCTAAGATGTCTTTTTGTGTATGAATTAATGAGGGGGCATATGAAAGATAAATGATTACAGAGAACATATAGAAAGATAACACCATAGACACAATTGTCCAGGACCATAGATTATAGTAGTTTTGTGGAAAATCAATACCAGCACAGAACAAGCAAAGAAACAGAATAATTTTCTATTAACAAATTTTGCCTGGAAGGATAGATGAGTTATGATTGTAAGTTGGAGTCAAGGGATTGTGTTAAAAAAATCAATATAAGAAAGCAAAGATGGGGTCAGGAATGAAGGTTGTCCTGTATCATGCAAACAGTAAACCTAGTTTCATCTTTAGTTAAATCCAACATTTTTGTATAAGAATACCACCAACAATATACAACCAGAGAGACTTTTTGGGGTGGATCCAAGATGGTATCACAAAGTTAGAAAGCTCCTGGAACTTTTCCCAAAACAACTTTGAATGAAGCCACTAAACAGATTATAAAGCCATAGAACCCCTCAAAATAAACAGTGAAAACTTTTCAGTGAGATATCTTGTAAGAACTTCAGGAAAAGGACTAACTCAAATGGGTAAAAGTCTATCCCAAATGTATAACCTAGTTGAGACAAGAGAGCTGGAAAGTCAGTTGGAGGCTCTTAACCACAGCACAGCTCAGATCTCAATCAACTCAGGAACTGCTCAGGTCCCATTACAGCTGAGATTTCAACTTGACTGAGGTCCTAGCCCAGCAGGCCAACAGTGAGGGTTTAAACCACAGATTGGAGAGCAAGGATTGAGCCCAGAACACAAGTGTATTTGGGCTACTCTAATGAAGGGAACAAACCAGAGACCCCAGCCCCTAGCACAAAAAATTTGGGTTTATACACCCTTTACACAGGAGTAGGTCTCAACTATCAAAATGAGCAATGCCCCCCCCATAAAACCCCACTAACCACTGACAATTACTATTTTGATAGGGATGTTGAAAATGCCATCTCAGAAAAGAAAAACAGTGACAAAATGCCAAATTTTGAAGCTTTAAAGGGGTTTCATGAATTGGCATAAAATATAAAAAGATCTCTTAGAAGAGTCCAAAAGGATTTTAATAACCAAAGAAGAGAGGAAGAAGGAAAAGGAGAAAAGAAATGAGAGTCATGCAGAAGAATTATGAAAAATTGATCGAAGAAAACAATAATTTAAAAAGTAAAACTGGAAAATAAAATTGACCAAATGAAAAGGAAAATAACTTTTTTAAAAGTAAAATTAATGAATTAGAAAAGGAAACACAAAAACTAACTGAAGAAGATAAAATTATAAAAAATAGAATTGGACAAATGGAAATAAAATTCTCTAAGAGATACCAAGATTCCATCCAACAAACCAAAAGACTGAAAAAATAGAAGGAAATGTAAAATAACTCTTCAGAAAAAAAACGACCAATTGGAAAATAGATCCAGATAAGATAATTTATGAATTATTGGTCTACCTGAAAGTCACGATCAGAAAAAGAGTCAGACAAAATTTTTGCTGGAAATTATCATGTAAAACTCTCCTAATATCTTATAATAAGAAGATAAACTAGTCCTTGAAAGAATTCATTGAATATCCCCAGAAAGAGATCCTAAAATAAAAACTCCAAGGAATATTGTAACTAAATTTCAGAATTCACAACTAAAGGAGAAAATACTGCAAGCAGCCAAACAGAAACAATTTAAATACCAGGGAACCATGTCAGGATAATGTAAGATCACATGCAGGATCAGCTTTGGCATTAAAGATTTGGAGGGCCTGGAATTATATTTCAGTGAGCAAAGGAGCTTGTATTACAATGAAGAATTAATTACCCTGCAAAATTCTGCATATACTTTCTTTTTAAAAATTATTTATTTAAGGCAGTGGGGTTAAGTGACTTGCCCAAGATCACACAGCTCAGCAATTATTAAGTGTCTGAGGCTGAATTTGAACTCAGGTCCTCCTGACTCCAGAGCTGGTGCTCTATTCACAGTGCCACCCGACTGCCCCCTGCATATACTTTCAAGGGAAAAAGATGGATTTTTAATGAAATAAAGTCTTTTCAAACTTACCTGATAAAGATCAGAACTGAACAGAAAACTTTATCTTCAAATACAAATATGAGATGCATAAAAAGGTAAATGGAAATGGGAAAAATGTTAGTCAATGAAACTAAATTGTTTATATCCCTATATGGGATGAAAGTTCTTGCAACTGTTGAGAATTGTGTTTCTCTTATGACAGGTATATGACCTCTTATGAAAGGTATATACCTAGACAGAGGGAGTAGGTAGGAATTGCCTATGTTGTTATCAAACTTTTAAATCTTGAGGGTTGTATTCTTATTGGGACAGATGGAGGGATGGTACTCAGAAAAGGGTTGTGTGGGCATAAATTGAATATGATGTAAAGAAGCTTATTACTCTTGAGATATGTACTTCTTTTATTTCAGTTGAAAGGAGTATACTCTAATAGAGTGAATATAAGATAGCTATAAACAATTAGGACATGAAAAAAGGGATTATACTAGGAGAAAAAAAGTCAGGCATAAGAGGATTAATAACACCACATAAAGAGGCACAAAGGACCTAATATAGTAGAGGGAAAGAAGGGTGGTTATGAGCCCTGGGTAAATCTTACTCTCAACAGATTTGACTCAAAGAGAAAATAACATAAATTCCCAACTGGGTTTAGACATGTATTCTACCCTACAGGGAAACAGGGAAGCAGAAGGGAAAGGAAAAAGAGAAGAAGGGAATATAAAAGGGAAGTGAAAAATAAAAGGAAAAACAAGAGATCAAAAGGGAAATGGAGAAGAAAAGGGAAGTGCAGATTGAGAGAGCCAGCAATAAAAAGACAAAATACAGGTAAGGAAGAATAAGAAAAAAGGAGAGAGAAAAGTACAAAAAGAGAAGAGAAGATGGAGGAGAATACATAATTATAATTATGAGGTTAAATTGGATCAACTCTCCCATAAAATGGAAGTGGATAGCAGAGTGAATTAAAAACCAGAATTCTACAATATTTTGTTTACAGAAAGCACATCTGAAGCATAAAGATATAAACAGAGTAAAGGTAAAAGGCTGGAGCAGAATATATTATGCCTTGATTTAAATTAAAAAAAACAGGGGTAGCAATCCTTATCTCAGTCAAAGTAAAAGCAAAAATAGATCATACTGAAAGGGATAAAGAAGGAAACTATATCTTCCTACAAAGTACCATAGACAATGAAGTAATATCAATATTAAACATATATGCACCAAATGGTATGACATCCAAATTCTTAAAAGAAAAGTTAAAGGAGTTAGAGGAAGATATAGACAGAAAAACTATAATAATGAGAGACCTAAACCTTTTTCTTTAAGAACTAGATAAATCTAACCACAAAATAAAAAGAAGGAAGTTAAGTGGATAAATAGAATTTTAGAAAAGTTAAATATTCTAGATATCTAGAGAAAATTGAATGGGATAGAAAAGGATATATTTTCTTCTCTGTGGAACATAGCACCTACACAAAAATTGACCAGATATTAAGGTATAAAAGCCATATAATCAAGTGTAGAAAGAAAGAAATATTAAATGATTTGGAATTATTTTGCCTGATTGAATGACAATAAATTTGAAAATCTAGGGAAATAGATGAATATTTGCAAAAATATAAATTGTCCAAGTTCACAGAAGAGGAAATAAAATACCTAAATAACCCCATTTAGGGAAAAAGAAATTGAATACTCTAACAAGGAACTCTTTAAGAAAAAAATTTCTAGGGCTAGATGTATTCACAAATGAATTCTACCAAATATTTAAAGAACAATTAACTCTAATTCTATATAACTATTCAAAAAATAGGTAAAGAAGGAATTCTGCTAAATTTCTTTTATGATACCAACATAGTGCTGATATCAATCAGGAAGAACCAAACTATACAAAGAAAATTATAGACCAAACTTCCTGATGAATATTGATGCAAAGATTTTTATTAAAATTTTAGCAAAGAGATTACAGCAGTTACTACTGGAATAATACACTGTGAACAGGTGAAATATTAGGCAAACAATCAGCATAATTGACCATATCAGTAAGAAAATGAATAGAGATCATGTGATTATCTCAATAGATGATGAAAAAGGACCCATTCCTATACTCAATTATACTCTATACTCTATACTCTCGATTATGGGAATAAATGGAGTTTTCCTTAAAATTCTAGGCAGTATCTATTTAAACATCAACAAGCATTATATGTAATGGGGATAAACTAAGAGGCATTCCCAATAAAATCAGGGATGAAACAAATTATCACCCATTATCACCATTATTATTTAATATTGTACTAGAGATGTTAACTTTAGAAATAAGAAAAGGAAATTGAAGGAATTAGAATCAGAAATAAGGAAACAAAATTCATTCTTCATAGATGATATGATGGTATATTTAGGAAACCTTAGAAAATCAACTGAAAAACTACTTGGAAAAAATTAGCAACTTTAGCAAAGTTGCAGGATTTAAAATTAACTCACATAAATCATTAGCATTCCTATATATTACCAACAGCAAGAGATAGAAAGGAGAAGTTCATTTAAAGTAACTTTAGTTTTTTTGGCAAGGCAATGGGGCTAAGTGGCTTGCCCAAGGTCACACAGCTAAGTAATTATTAAGTATCTGAGGCTGGATTTGAACTCAGGTCCTCCTGACTTCAGGGTTGGTGCTCTATTCTCTGTGACACCTAGTTGCTCCTAAAGTAACTTTAGAAAACATAAATTAAAACAACTTTGAGGTACCACATTATACTTATCAGATTGGCTAAAATGATAGAAAAGAGAAATGATCAATGTTGGAGAGGATGTGGAAAAACTGGGACACTAATACGCAGTTGGTGGAGTTGTGAACTGATCCAGTCATTCTGAAGAGCAACTTGGAAGTATGCCCAAAAGGTAATAGAACTCTGCATGCCCTTTGACTCAGCAATACCAATACTAGGTCTTTATTGCTCCAAAAAATCATAAAAGGGGACATGACTCACATATAAAAAAACATTAATATCAGATCTTTTTGTAGTGACAAAGAACTGGAAATTGAGGGAATGGCCATCCATTGGAGAATGGCTAAATATGCTCTTTTATATGTATGCTATTGAGCACTATTATTCTGTAAGAAATCTTGAGTGCTCTGACTTCAGAAAAGCATGGAAAGATTTGCATGACCTGATTTTTAATGAAGTGAGCAGAACCAAGAGAGCATTACACCCATCAACAGCAGCATGATTAATTATGATTGATGCAACGCCTCTCAGCAGTTTAATGAGAGACATGTCAATACAAAATGCCATCTACATGTAGAGCAAGGCAGATTATTTTCACTTTTTAAAAACTTTTTTATTTTTCTCATATTTTCTTTCCTCCTCCCACCTCCTGCTAAGTTCTAGTTCTTCTTTCACAACTTGATTAATATGGAAAAATTTTAAATATGATTTTACAAGTGCAATCTATATTAGATTGTTTGTTGCTATGGGGAGGGTAGTGGGAAGGGAATTTAGTGGAAGAACATGGAACTCAAAGTCTTTCAAGACAATTGAATGTTTTAAACTACCTTTGCATGAAAATGGAAAAACAAACAAATAAATAAATAAATACGCAATTAATTAAGAGAAAAATACAACCAGAAAAGCATCCACTTAATTCATTCATTTCTTTCTGTGTCTCTCTATTTTTATAACTTATCTATTTGCTTATTTTTATAAATTTTTGTTCATTTATCTCTTTATTTTTAAAATTTATTTTTGTTGCAGTTGCAAGATGGTCATAAATATGTCAAGTGCATAAGAAGGAATTATCATTTGAGTTGAAAGCTGATGTACTTGCATCAAGGAACTGGCATCAAGGAAATAAGAATGATGTGAATCCTAGTTTTATTTGGACCAGATGAAATTTTTGCTAAAAACAAAAACAAACACAAACATAAAATCTTTGTTATTTGGAGAAATCTAGAGAATTTAAAAAAAATAAAAAGAGATACCTAAAAAAGAAAGACTTGAACGTGAGCTATCCCAGATGAAAGAGAATTTGGAAAGTGAAGAGAAACTTTAAACATTTATAGGAATTATGACATTTCTCTCAAAAAACACTCAAATATATTATTTTAAATATTCTTTTTTAAAAATTTTGAGTTCAGATTCTCTCCCTACCTCACATTCTTTCCCCAACCATTGAGAAGGCAAAAAAATGATATTCATTTTACATGTGAAATCATGCAAATATATTTCACAGTAGCTATATTGCCAAAAAAGGAAAATGAGAACAGTATACTTTAATTGGTACTCAGAGTCATCAGTTTTTTTTTCATTATTAGTCCTTTGGATTTGTCTTGGATCATTTTATTGATTAGAATAGCCAAGTCTTTCATAGTTGGTCATCATTACAACATTATTGTTACTGTGCCAGTGACCTCCTGGTTCTTCTCATTTCACTTAGCATCATTTCTTATAGGTCTTTCCCTTTTTTGGTGGAACCACCCCAATCAAATTTATAAAATAAGTAACAATAACTTAAATAGGTTGAGTTAATCGATTATATAGAAGTAGTCAAATAGATTAGAAACCAGAAAGCAACATATTGTTTATAAGAGAAACACTTAAATCAGAAAGACACAGAGTTAGAATAAAAACTTGGAGCAGAATCTATTGTGTTCCAGCTGAAGAATTTTGATAGATGTGAGATGACATTTCAGAGTTGTTTGAACTTACATTTTTATATGAATATAAATGGCTTTGATTTCTCCTTCCAAAAACTGCCTGTTGATATGCTTTAACCATTTATCAATTAGGGAATGCCTCTTTTGCTTTTTTATAAATTTGATTAAGTTCCCTTGTATTTGAGAAGTGAGGCCTTTATAGAGAAATTTGCTTTTAAATTTTTTTGATGTTATTTCATTGTCTATGGTACCTTTTAGCAAAATACTGTTTTTTACTTTTGCCTTTATCTGAGATTCTCATTGCTATCTCTATCTCCTTTTTATTTCTTCAGCTTTCTGCTCCAAGTTTTAATTCTAACTCTGTGTCTTTTTGTTTTAAGTGTGTTTCTTATAAACATGTTGCTTTCTGGTTTCTATCTATTTGACTACTTGCTTCCATATTATGGATTAGCTCAACTCATTTATAGTTATTATTACTAATTGCATATTTTTCTCCATTCTATTTTCTTATGTTTATCCTTCTCTCTGTCTGTCTGTCTCTGTCTGTCTGTCTCCTGTCTCTATCTCTATCTCTGTCTTTCTCTTTATTCTGATCCTTTTCTTTTCATCAGGAATGCTTTACAGTCCTCTATATTATTAAATATCCAGTTTTCCTCTCTCCTCCCTTCCCAACCTCCCCCAAGGATTATATTCAGTTTTGTGGATAGATTGTTCTTGGTTGTAATCTTAGCTCCTTTGCCTTACAGAATAATTTTCATGTGTTCCACTTCTTTACTATGGATTTGGCTAGATCTTGTTTGATTCTGACTGTGGCTCCTTAGTATTGAATTATTTCTCTCTGACTGCTTGCAATATTTTCTCCTTGACCCGGGAGCTCTGGAATTTGGCTATAATATTTCTGGGAATTTTCATTTTGAGATCTCTTTCTGGAGGTGATTGGTGAATTCTCCCCATTTCTATTTTATACTCTGGATCCAAGATATTGAGGCAATTTTCCTTTATAATTTCTTAAAATATGTCTCAGTTCTTATTTGTTTATTGTTTTCAGGTAATCCAATATTTCTTAATTCTTTCCCTGTGGGAGTATGTTATATTGAAAAAATACATACTTTCTGCAAATTTTATTTATTTAATTGTTTTAGGATCATTTATGGGATAATTAGGAAGAAACTAATATAAACTGGAACTATAAGTGATTCTTTTTTTGAAATTTGTATTTTTGACTCAAACTGTGCACAAAATATTCAGCACTTGGATGAAAGGAAAAAACATTTTTCAGCAATGAAAGCATTAAATTATCTGTCCTTGATTTATTTTCCAGACTTGTTACTGTTTTTCTCAATGAGATATTTCAGATTTTCTTCTATTTTTTCATTCTTTTAATTTCATTTTATTGTTTCTCAATATCTCATGGAGTCTTTAGGATCTACTTTTCCATTTCTAACTTTTAAGAAGTTATTTTTCAGTTAACTTTTTGTATTTCTTTTTCTATTTGACCAATTCTGCTTTTTAAGAATTTATTTTCTTCAGTAAATTTTTAGACCAATTTTTCAATTTGACTTTTTTAAGGTGTTTTCTTCAGTGTTTTTGTCTTTTTTTAAAAAATTAAGTTGCTAATTCTATTTTAGATACAAATAAATAACTAGAGACTGGAAAGACAATATCATGTTGATAGAAAAGAATAAGATCAGAGCCAATCAGGTTATCAACTTATCACTTATTATTCAATATTGTATTAGAAATACTAGTTATAGCAGAAAGACATGAAAAATAAACTGAGGGAATAAGCATAAAGAGGAAATGAAGTTATCTCTTTTTTCCCCCTAGATATTTCAATGCTTTACTTTGAAAAACCTCACAAGTCCATTAAAACCTAATTGAAACAATTAACAACTTCAACAAAATTGGAAGATAAAAATAAACCTTCAAAGATTGTCAGCATTTTTGTATCTTACCAACAGAATTTAGCAGTAAGAGATAGAAATTCCAATAAATTTAACTAAATCTAGTATAAAATATTTGATTGTCTACTTGCCAAGATACGCACAGAAATGATATGAATATGATTACTACCTAAATTAATATACTTATTCAGTGTATACCAATTAATCTATCAAAGAATGATTTTATAGAGCCAGGACAAATAATAGGAAAATTTGTCTATACTCTAGAGGAACAAATATCCAGAGAATTAGTGAAAAAGGTGGGAAGGATGAGGACCCAGCAGCACCATATTTTAGGTCTGATTTAGGTCTCAAATCACCTTGTATGTGAAGTTTCTATTAGATAACTTCTAAGAAGTTAACTCCAAAAACCTGTGCCTAAAATTGGATACACCAGAAGAAAACCAAAAATGCTCAGGGCCTAAAACATGGTTTAGGATGACAGATTGGTAGAGGCTAGAGCCAGGGACATAAAGAAAATACTGCTCTTGGAGAGAGATCCTCCTGGATACTGACAAGAGCTTAAGTTAAAAAATTCTTGCCTAAAATTGTGGCAGCAAGGTGGAATTTCATCAAATGACCCTGGTCTTGGACAGGGGAAGAGTAATAGAATCAATGGACTTATGAAATATTCTTTAGTTAATTTTTTTTCTATGAGAATCACCTTGAAACAGTTTTTTTTCCATTTTTATTTTTCATTTTTTCTGAGTTCACTGCATTTTGGAATTTAAAAATATATACTTGGGGAGAGACATCTCTAAGTCTATCTCAAACTCAGGATACCTTGAATAGTTCTCCAAGTATTGTAACATCCCTTTCAGAGATTTGCAAAAAAAATCTGTAAATTGAATAAAACATTCTTACTACTCTCAATCAGTTTCAGATTCAGGTTAGTTTGTGAACCTGAAAAAAATCACTCCCTAAGAGAGAATGGTTAGAAGACAATGGAGAATGATGTAGATGGGAATCAAAACCATGAGGTACTGCCCTTGCCTGGGATCATGCAACATGGAGAGGAGATAATTTAGTGATTGATGGAACCAAATAGACAGAAAGACCACTAATATTTATTGATGAAACTGATTTGAATACTTCTGAGTCTTATTCCCCATATATTTACTATCTACACTCATCTCCCTAATTGGAATGGGTTGAGAGGAGAAGAAAACTACAATGTTTTTCCTACCCAACATAATCATGATGGTGATAATTATGATAATGATGAATGATTCCTCAAAACCTAACTCCTCCTCTACATCATGTATGAATTGGAAAAGTGGGGAGAGAATAACAGTGTAAGGGAATACTAGTCAAGGGAATATATAATGAGGACTCTGTAGCTAAAAAGTCCTGGCAGGAAACCCCAAATTTCATCCTAGTTGTTTTTGGAAGTGCAAATGATTGGGGTAACATTTTAGCCAGGATACAGAAGCTGATCCCATCAGTTCAAAAAATAGATTGACTCTATTGTAATTATCAACTTAAAATGGAGCTCAACAGAATGAGTGGCATTCCTTCATGTTTTGGTACCATAATGAGATGAAATTCACTAGAACAAGCTTAAATATAAATACTCCACCTGCTATGAATATCTCATTCAAATGGTGTTGACCTCTAAAATAGTGAAATCATAAATGTACATGATATGAATTGAAGATGGTAATATTAGGTGTCAACACTATAGCTTAGTATTGGAAACAGATCTCATCAGTTCTAGGTAAGGACTTCATGTTACTTTTGGTCAATGGTACCATTAAATTCTAAAAGACATAATGTATTACAAATAAACAAGTAAAAGGCACTCTTTAAAACAAGAAAGCAAAAAACCTTAATCTCTAAGCATAGCTTAGCTAAAATAAGATATGAATTAAGAAGCTGTTACAAGCCAAATAGCTGAAGAGTCTAAATACATTGAAAATTTTGACAATACAAATTCCAGAAACTATACCTAATAGCAAAAAAGATAGAAAATTGCATTTATATCTCAAATGATTTTGAAAAGGAGATAGACATATTAGATAGGAATTCTAAAAGGCTTTTTTTGAACTTGATAGCCTAAATTCAACTTTCAGACTAATTACATCAAAACAGAATAATTTTTAAAAGATATATATATTATAAATGTATATATACATAGTTTTCTGAGGCTGGATATTCCTATTTCATTCAGTCTGGAATTGCAGCAGCCACTCATGGATGTGATCCCACAATTGATCAGCATAAAAGCCTTGAACAGTTCAACTTCTGACCTGGGCTAGTGTGCTCCACTGTAGGTAGTCCATTGACCTCCTACTCTGGGCAGCTCACTGCATTGGTTCCCAGACACAGCATAGATGCCTGATATATTTATAGTGTTTTACAGCCAGGAACTCCTAAGCTCAAATGACCCACCAGTCTCAGTTTCCCTTAGTAGCAAGGATTATGATTGTACACCATATGAGAATCTGTTATAACCATACCATTCATGAATAAATATATTCTCCCACAATAACTGAAAGTATAAAAATATTTAGGACCTGAAAGCAGCAAGATTGTGCTAGCCATTGCCATAATGTGAAAGATAAATGGAAAAGAAAGGCTATCAAGAAATATCTTTAAGGACATGAATCACATATTATCATCTTGACTTGAGAGAGCTATGAGATCTCTGGGAAAAGTCATGGAAAATTATACCAATAGTTGATACATGGTAAAAACTTGTAAGTTATATTTTTCTAGCTAAAGTAACCAAAAGAACACGGAAAATAAAAGTATATCAGAAATTCTAAATTTCTTGTGTAAAAAAAGTCAAGAGTTTAATGCCCTACAAGAAATCAAAGATTCACAAAGAAAAAAAAATAGACAAGTCAACATCAATGCAAAACTGAGGTTTTTAGAAGTACTCCACTCCTGGACATGGCAGGTTATTCAAGGAATAGAAATCACCCCTACCTTACTCAAATTCCACTTGAAATGGGGCTAGAGAACTCACTTCCTCAGGCAACACATTCCATTTTGAATGACTCTAATTGTTAGCAAGTGTGTTTCTTAATGTTGAATCAAGATCTGTAACATCTAGTTAGGTAGAACTGAGATTATGAAATATACTATAAACAATGTGCTCTAGGCATGATGACAGACAATTTGATTGAAAAAAAAAATCCGATAGCCTAGGATAGGCAAAGAGAAGTGCTAGCGGAAACATAATAAAATTTCCAGTGATTTGAGGGACAATTATACCAGGGTCAACCTAATTCTAGACATGGGAGAATTATGAGGAAGTAATAGAAATTAAGATTATGTAGCCCTCTTGAGGCTCATAATACATCATTTGTTCCATCTTGTAAATGTCACAGATTTAAGGGAAACAATAAATTGGAATGAATTTAGAGAAAGAAACACAGATTGCTAAAGAGTAATTTGTGATTTACAAGGAAAGGTATAAAAATAATGACTACACATGCCCAAAACCCAGTGTCTACACTGGCATCCAGAAAGTTGTACCAAGAAATATACATATGTATATATACATATGTATATATATATATAGTTTAATTACACAGAATATAAAAAGGGGTGCTGATTTTACTTTGTAAAAGTATCAGATATTCAGAGAAGGTCACCCTTCCTTGCTCTGGTAAGGTTCTTCTGTCATTTTCACGAAGGATGCCTGAGTCATATAGGAAAAAAAGAATCTACTCTGAATGAAGGATCATACATAGTTAGAAGGTATAAATGAAGCCAAATCCTCTCATTTTTGCAATTGAGGAAACCAAGGCTCATGAAGATTAGGTGACTTCCTTTTGGTCACAAAGATTGTGTGCATCCTGGGAGAGATTTGACCCCAGGTCTTCTATCTTTGCTCTCCATTGTGCAACAAAGAAGAACTATGCAGACCACAAAGAGATCCTAATCTGATCCTGGAAATAGAGAGAAGTGCATTTGTGAATCCTCTACCTGGTCTTAATCTTGTCCACAAATTATTTTCAAAAATATTGTACTAACTCTATTTCTATATAACTGGTTTCCTCTGTAACCTTCTGTATATTATTTTATGCATTTATAAAAGAAGTGATCTATAGCTTTACCAGTCTGCCAAAGGGGCTCATGACACAAAAAAGAATTAAGAATGTCCTTAGGGAGTGCAGTTAGATGGCACAATGAATAGAGCACCAGCCCTGGAATCAGGAGGACTACAGTTCAAATCTAGCCTTGGACACTTGCTTCTTACTGTGTGATCTTGGGTAAGTCATTTAATCTTGTTGACTTACAAAAATGAAACAAAGCAACAAAAAAGGAATGCCCTTAGGGAATTGAATCTTGTTTTCTGAGAAACTGGTGTATCATGAGGTTACTGAAATGAAAATAGAACCACAAGGCAACCCCTACTCTTTCTAGTACTAGAGATTGGCATGTCAGGGAGCCATATGCACCAAGGAGCCATATGGAGTCATCTCTTTAGTGGCATTGTGAAACATTTAAAATGCATCAATCTGAAAGGAAAGTGACATCCTCTGGAAAGCAGAGAAGAGTTCTCTATCAGTTAGTCTATCACCCACCTATGTTGTCCACCTGTTAATCCAACTCTTACCTGTTTCTTCAAGAAATTGGAGCATGCATAGCAGCCATACCATGGTAAAAACCATCTCAGCAGAAGGGCTAAACCAGGTTGAGGCTAGCCAACAGACCTTACACCTGTTGGTGACTTAGGTGTCTGCCTACCCAAGTATGTGAAACCTTCTCTTAGCAGAAAGGGCAGTTGAGAACAATTTATTACAGTGATCATGGAGGCAATTAAAGCAAGTGTTGTAGAGTTCTTAGAATTTGACCAGACATGGAAGACACTTAGGTCATCCATTTCATTCTAGGCCATTTCTAGTTGTCCTGACTTTTGTCTTGTCACTGAATTTTGATGAATCTGAGAGTGAGAATGAGGCTAACAACTTTGGGTAACTCAAATCTAATTCATTCACAAGTCAACACATCATTCAAAAGTTGTCATTGATTTTCTTTTTCTTTCTTCCTTTTTTTAGGTTTTTGCAAGGCAAATGGGGTTAAGCGGCTTGCCCAAGGCCACACAACTAGGTAATTATTAAGTATCTGAGACTGGATTTGAACCCAGGCACTCCTGACTGCAGGGCTGGTGCTTTATCCAATGCGCCACCTAGCTGCCCCTGATTTTCTTTTAAAATGAAGAAAGAACAACAGCAATCAGTCTATGGTCTCAGCTAGGATGAGCCCATGTCATGGTTTATTTGTTTGTTTAGTCAGATTAAATAAAAAGTATTGTATTCAATGTCTTAATAGCGTGAGTATTTGTAGGGAAGCTGAGGCTTCTAGATGAAAGAGTAAATCAGATCAGATACTGATATTCCCAGAATTACCTTGGCTAGAGTCAAGAGTGTGTAATCTCTTTTTTGAGACATAAACCAACATTAACATTTTTAGGGTTTCACTCAGTAGGAGCATAAGCCAGAGAGACATTGTGAGAAAGCATCCCCAATTATACCTAAGTCCATCATGGCCAGGGACTGGTGCCCAATTGGCACACAAGTTGTCAGTATCTTTGCAAGAAAACCCCAATTGAAGTCATAAAAAGTTGGACATGACTAGACAACAACAAAAACTTCCATATAAAATGTATTTTTAGATAAATAGGAATACTCTAGTGCATTTCAAAAGTAAGTTAATTGGCAACAACAAAAGATCCATTTATACACATTTTTTTCAGGCATATATTTACTGTGAAAAATGCAGCCCAGTTGGAAATAATGATAATTAGGTTTGGGAGAAATATACAATTGAGCCACCAGAAACTTTAGTAATGATGCAAAGAATTAGTCCTGACAAGGGAAGATGTAAGAAACCTTATTGCAAGTTAATTAAAACAGATTGAACAAAGCATACAACTAAATACAAAGCTCATTCTTTATAAATGTCTTTCATCTGTGGTTATATGCTGTTATAGCCACCAGTTAATAAAGTCTTGCACCATTCAAAGAACTGGAGAGGACTATTATCACTAGTTTTATAGAAGATGAATTGACGCACAAAAGTTTCAATCAACATGCCCAAGGTCACCTGTTGAGTCAGAAGCTGAGTCAGGAATGAAATCTAAGTGATCTGTCTTCTGTCTCCAAGTCCTATTCTAACCAAGAAAGGACACTCCTTATTTTTTTGGCCTGAGCAAGTATCAGAAAAAAAATACTTGTTGTTTTTAAATTTGTTTGGAAGAGAGATGGTATCTGAGACCACACTATATACTTGCAACCTGTGGCCCAGAACCACAACTCTGGGTTTACATGTATTTGTTCAATCTTGGAGGTTTCTCAAAATGTCTACTTGGTTTGGGAATCACACTAAGGTTCTCCTGAATACATTTGAAATTAGCTTTTCTTTTCATTCCCTGCTCCATGGGAAAATCAGAATTTGCCTTATCTAGATTTCCTTGAAAAAAAGGAAAGAATCATCAACTCCTATTATAAAGGAAATTGTTTTATGTTTCCTGACCTGCAACATGTATGCTCCCTTTCTCTTATCTGACAGAAAAAATTGCAAAACTGGAAGTCACTGTTGAATACATTAACTGTTAAGATACCTTTTCATCCAAATTCCATGATCTTCTACTTCTTATAGGGACTTTTACTGTCAATTAAACTTAACTAGGATAGGGGGTATCCATGAGGTGAATGAACTTGGTATCACTGCAGTTTGAAGAAACCCTTCCTTCTGATGACTTTAACTTCTTCCATGGATCTTGGAATCAGATATTTAGAGTTGGAGGACACCTCAGAGGTCATCTGGTCCAACTCCTTCATTTTATTGATTTGAAGCTTAGGAAAGGTAACTAAATGATTCGTCCAAGGTCATGCACGTGCTGCTGTTGTTGTTTATACCTCATTTTTGAAGAGGATCAATGTCTTCATGGATGATATCTTGATCTTCATGAATTAAATTTAAGTGAGGCAGTCACACAAAGTCATCAGCTTCACTCTCTCCTGGAATCATTGAAGTTCTGTGGCAAGACAGAAGTTGGGATGACTAGAAATAGGCCAGAATACAGTGGATGTCTTTGATTTCATTGATGCAAAAATGGGAATAATTTGCAGGGTTGTAATTGAGGATTAAATGGTATAATATTTGAGTCAACTGGTTCAGCTTTATACTCCACTTGAATCTTTACCCTCTTGTTCTATAGTCACCAATCCTTACCAAAACCTGACCCTGGATTGTTTTTACCATCCAACTTATCTCCTGTTCCTTCAGTGTTATTGAGTGGTTCCAAAGGAAGTCACAAAACATGCTGATTAGGTCCATTAAAATTAATATCACTTGGAAAGACTTAAGAACTTTGATCATTTCAATGACAAAAATTTCAGATTATCAAGGATCAAGCTTGCTATGCACCTGACAGATGATGGACTCAAAAGGTACAAAGAAAATTGTTGTTATTGTTGTTTGGATATGACTAAAGAGGAAATTTTCTTAACTTGACTGTATATGTGCTTCAAGGATTTCTTTTCTTTTTCTTTAATAGGATGTGGAAAGAAGAAGGGCAAGAGAATTGATGTTTGTTGTTGTTTATCCTTCATTCTGGAGGAAGACTTATAACATTAAGGTGATGCCATGACAAGCACATGAATTGGATTTGAATGAGGAGAGTGGTGTGCTAAGTCAACAGCTTCACTTTCTCCTCCAGAGCCATCTGGGTCCAGTGACCAGATACTGGATGTGGGGTAATCAGGGTTAAATGACTTTTCCAGGGTCACACAGTAAGTGTCAAGTCTCTGTAGGTGGATTTGAACTCAGGTCCTTCTGACACCAGGGCCAGTACTCTAATCCATTGCATCATCTAAATTTATGTTATCTAATTTCAACTGGGTCTTCACTGTTGAATAGCAATCCTTTTATTTTTCACTAATTTTCTATCCCATCTTCCACAATAGCTAGTCTAAATCATCTCTTATTACCTCAAGTAGTCCTTCCCTCTTCAACTGAGGTCCTTGTCTCCTTTACTGAGAAAATAGAAGCTATTCACTAGGAGCTACTTCTTGTGTCCTAGTTTTATCTCAAAATATTTCCACATCAACTCCCATTTTTTTTTGCTTCAGTATTTGAAAAAGAGGTGATCTTTTTTCTTTGCCAAGGTCTACCCTCATATTTTTCCATGATCCCATCTCCTTCTATCTAGTATAGGAACTTTTTTTTTTGATTAAGCGCTCTATAACTCATTATTAATTCTTCTCTGTCTATGGAGTTTACCCCCTTCTGGCAAATCAGCATTCCTAGGTTCCCCCATCATTCAAAATGTACCTAATCTGTTATACTTTCAAGTCATCATCTCTTTTCCTTTTCAGAAGTAAAATCCTAGAGAAAGCATCCACATTTGTTTTCACTTCCATGTTTCCCATTGACTCCTTAATTACTTGAAATCTGAAACTTTCCTTCAAAAATTATCAGTGATTTCTTATTTGTAGAATAAAGATTTCAGAATAGGGAATGGTCTCTAAGTATGCAAGTTTTTTGCCACTACATTTTGAGTTTGTTAAACGTGCCTCCACCTTGTTCCTCTTCCTTCTTTTGCCTTTTGTGACACTTCCCCCTCTCAGCTCTCCCTTTTCATTCTACTTACCTGATTACAACTTCTCAGTCTCCTTTACTTATTTAAAAAGGCACATAATCATAGAACTTCATGGTTTGGATTGAACAGCTATCTAATCCAAATTCTACTCTAAAGATAATATACCCCAAAAGTGGTCATCCAACTTCTTCCTGAAACTTCCAATGAGGAGCAGTTCATTTTCTCTCAGACATGTGCTTTCCATTTTTATGTACTTCTTATATAAAGATTTTCTTGATATGAAGCCTAAATTTGCCTTATTGTAAATTCTACTCCTTGCTCCTGATTCTAACTTCTGAGTTCACCCAAACCAAGTCTAATCCCTCTCCCACATGACAGTCCATCAAAAACTTGAAGACATCTATCATGTTCCCCTAAGCCTTTTTCCAGATTAAACATTCCCAATTCCTTCAACTGCTTTTTATATCTCATTAATTAAAGGCCCTTCACCATCCTGGTTGCTCTCCTTTGTACTCTTTCAATGTTTTATCAATGTCCATAATCCATGGCAATGAGAATTTACAGTGGTCATAAGTGGTATGTTTAGAGCAGAGGATAGGGAACCTATCAATTCTTTTTTTTTGGAAGCTCTGCCTCTTATTATGAAACCCATGTTTTAATTAGTTTAATTGATTGCCTTATCACACTGTTGACTCATGTTGAGTTTATAGTCCACTAAAATCTCTAGAGCTATTTTAGACAATATGTTGTGTAACCAATGCTTCCACTATCCTATATTTAAGAATTTTTGGAAACCAAGCATGATCTTGTCTGTACTAATGAGAATAATGACAGCTAGCATTTCATTAGTATTTAAAGGTCTATAAAATGCCTTACATATGTTATCTCATCAGCTTTGTTTAATTTCATCTTATTAGATTCAGTCCCATGCTTTAATCTGACAAGATCCTGATTTTGTTATTCAGCGTGTCAGCAATTCCTCCCAGCTTTATTTTATCTGAAGATTTGATGATCTATGACTTTGTTCAAGTTGTTTAATGTCAAATAGCACAAAATGTAGAATAAACACAAATCTCTGAGGCCCTCTCAAAGATAACTGCCATCAAGCTGAATGAAGCATTTAGTAAATACTTACTGCATACAAAGGACCGTACTCATCTCTGGGGATAAAAATAGAAAAATAAGACAGACTGTGCTCTCACAGAGCTCCAAATCTGAGCTAATAAGAGACAATAAATACTAAAAGATTTTGCAATAAGTCAAATGGAAAAAAATCTCATAGTCCTTAAGAGTAAAGCAGCAAAACATGCTAATGCCTATTCATTAACAACATTTGATGAAATGATATGAGTTTCTCATACTGAAGCATTTGGACAATGCCAAGAACTTCAATGGAAAGAAATCTCTCTCTCTCTCTCTCTCTCTCTCTCTCTGTGTGTGTGTGTCTTTAGTAGCTGTGACTATAGCAATTATATCTGCAAAGGGATCACTTCACATGAGGATGACTGAGATCATTGGGGCAGAAGCATTGCTATTGCCAAGGCTCTTGGGTTTCACAGTCCTAGACTGTACTCCACAAGGTCTTAGGGAAGGGGATGATTGAGTTGGTGGTGGTGGTGGTAATGGTTGAATTGCCTGGCACATACAGACTCCTCTCACCCCCTTGTTGCTTCATCTAGATTGACTTGTCTGCCCTGGGTGTGCCATATGTTGGGGATGACTAATGCCATTCTCTACAAGAGTTGATTTATTAAGGACTACTTTTTGAAAATAGACATTTCACCAGTTCCAAATGAAAATTATTTTATTATGGTCTAAATTAATCAACGAATAAACAATTATGTAATATCTACTATGTGAAAGGAATTTTCTAGTTATGATTCTCAAATCTATATATCCAGGATTAGTCTCTTTTTTGAGTTTCAGTCTAGTCTTTTGGACATCTCAAATTAGATAACCTATAAGCATCTCAAACTGAACATGTCACAAACAGAATTCATTGTCTTTGCCTCCAAACATTCCACTTTTTCCAACTATTACTGTCTAGCATTCTCTCTGTTGCCCAGGCTCATGTTACTGTCATTTTTGAACTCATTACCTTTACTAATCCCACATAGCCAATCTGTTTTCAACTCTTGTCATTTCTACCTTCACAAAGTCTCTCATATTCATCTTTTCTCATAGCTACCTATTTCAAAAAGCTGAGCTATGAATAAAAGTATGTAAAGGTACTGAAAGTAGACAACTTTTCCTTTAAAATTTTTTAAAATTCAATTTTATTTGCATTTCATTTCCATATCCTCTTACACTCTCTCCACTCTTCTCCTGCCCATTGAGAAGGTTAAAAAAATACAATACCTATTATACATATGAAAAAATGCAAAACATATTTTTTCATTAGACTAACTGTTCCAAAAAGAGTCAAGATGTAAGAAAAAGAAATAAGGAAAAAGTATGCTCATACTTTACTAGTTCTCTATCTGAAGGTTCATAGCATTTTTCATCCTTTGGAACTGGGGTGGATCGTTGTATTAATCAAAATCATTTATTTGAGTCTTTTGTAGTTAAATATCTGGACAATAATGTTTTGTCCTTCATTTTTGAAGAAGACCACAACATCAGTGGGGGTGATGCCATGACCAGGTCATGGATTGGATTTGAATTGGGGTAACTATGCTAAGTCAACATTTTCACTTTCTCCTCCAGAGTCATCTGGATCCAGGGGCCAGATATGAATTAGGATGTCTGGAGACAGCCTTGGATGTGAGGCAATAAGGGTTAAGTGACTTGCCCAAGATCATACAGCTAGTAAGTGTCAAATGTCTGAGGGTAGATTCAAACTCCTGTCTTCCTGACTCCAATGCCAGTGCTCTATCCACTGCGCCACCTAGCTGCCCTTTGCCTTCCAACAACTCCAGGAAAAATGCCAGGAACAGAAGAGAGGTCTGCACACAACATTTGTAGATCTAACCAAAGCCTTATACCATCAGTCATAAGGGTTTATGGAAAATTATGTCAAAATTTGTTTGTCTGGAGAGGATTGTACATCAATTTCATGACAGTCTGCTTGCTTGGGTTCTGGATAGTGGACGATGCTCTCAAGACTTCCCAGTCACTAGTGGAGTAAAATAAGGATGTGTCCTGGCTCCCATTCTTTTTAGTATGATTTTTCAGCCATATTATCAAACACCTTCACTGAGGATGAACATGGCCTCAAGGTCAGCCACTGTAAATTCTTCAACTTGAAAAGGCTAAGACCAAAGTGGAGGGAGTGTTGGTGCAGGATTTTCTATTTGCAGATGGTTGTGCATTCTGTGTAACCTCTGAGGTTGAGAGCAATGAAATGTTAAGTGGACAGAAATCTAAATTTTTCTGGCTGGTTCTTATGTCTTTCCTTCAATACATACTCCCTTGCCTTGGAAACCTCAGAGCATCTAAGCTTTAGTAATTCTAATCACTATTCTTTGTTTTTTAAGTGAACATAATAACAATTTTTATTACCAAAACATGAGATTGACATCTTTTTATTGCACTCTTTTAAATCTTTTATACCAGTCAAACCTACTTCAACATTAATTCAATTCAACAAGCATCCCTTGACTGCCTATTCAGTGCCAGGCACTGGGTCAGGTACTGGGAGATAGCAAAGAAGAATAGAATCCCTGCCCTCAAGGTGCTTCCTTATATAAAAGCCAATAAATCACATCAGAGTGGTGGGCTTTTATATTTGTTTTAACTCAAGAACATGGAACTGGTCATGATAACCAGCAAACATGTAAAACTTGCTTTGAAGGAATTATTAGGGTTTTTAACTGGGGTGTTCTGCTTCCACACCCCTGCAGCTTCCACAGACAAGCCCCTGTGTCCCTGTGCATCAGGCTTTCTGTCTCTTTGCAATCATTCTAGCTGCAATGGCACTGCCTCTGCAATGTTCAACGTAGATATTTTAGGAGTCACCATTGGTGAATTGACCATTTCTCCAAAATTACCCTGGCTCCTGCTCTTAAACTCTAATCACTATTCTTTACAAAAACATGAGAGCCTCTCATGACCATCCCCTATCTGTTTTCTTTCTTCTGTATATATCTTTTGAAAATTTAAGTTGGTCAGTAAGTTCCTGGTATATGCATAGTGATCTTTTCAGTCAATTCCAATTTTTCCCCACAGTGGAATTGTTTGCTTTTGTATCTTAGCAATTTTATTTTTCATTTTTCATCTCCCCTGGACTGATTTTCCCTATATTTTATTTTTGATGGATATTTTCAGCTTCAATTTCTTCTGTATCTACCTCTCTCTCTCTCTCTCTCTCTCTCTCTCTCTCTCTCTCTCTCTCTCTCTCTGTGAGGGAATGGGGTTAAATGATTTGGTCAAGTTCACACAGTAAGTGTCAGATTTCTGAGGCTGAATTTGAATTCAAGTACTCTTGACTCCTGGGCTGGTGCTCTATCTACTGCACCACCTAGTTTCCCCTTGTAGCTACCTCATAAGGCTGATATGAGAATCAAAGAGATAAAAAACAAAACTTTTTGCATATTTCAGGGTACTATATAAAGTCTATCATTTTCACCACCATCACCACCACCATCATTATCATTACTACTGTTATTGGTTTTTTTTTTTTTTTTTTTTTTGGCTAAAGTATATATCTCTGTCCTGGTGTCCATTATCCTTGCTTTTTAAAATAGGGTCCAGAATAGCAAGTCCCATTTTCAGATGCCATAGCCTTATCCAGTTGTTCATTTTACAAATCAGTTTTTTTTTTTCTATTTTGTATCCCTTGCCTGCAATGAGTAGTGTGAGGAAAATACAATCAATGCCCCTTTGGTTTCTTAGCCATAACTTTGGTTATATTTTCTGGGTTCCTTTTTGAAGTATCATTTATGCCCATGGATAATAGTTATCCTTTTTTATAAGTTTTCGGAGGTTCTCTATCATATTTTAGATACATACCTTGTGAAGACAATAGACCTATCTATTATTATCAAGTTGAAAAATAACTTCCTCCATATTGCAGACCACAGAGTCATCAACTACCATTTCTCTTCTTAGCTTCCTCTCACTTTGACTGGTCAGTCTTTTACTAGATTATCTTCTCCTTTGTCATTCCTTTGAGAACAAGCAACTGCTTCATCTTCAAAGAATCTAGCTCCCTCCTGTTGGAGAAGCAGCATAAGATGGTGAGAAGAGCCCTGGATTTGGAATCAAAAAACCTGGGTTCAAATCCCAGCCTTTTTTATCTTGTGGGACTTTGGGTGACTCATGTTACCTAGCCTGGTTGAAGTTTCCTCAAATGTAGAATGAGGAAATTGAATTAAACAATATCTAAGAACCTTTCCAACTCTTAATCTACAGGAAACTATTCTCAACCCTTAATTGTAGTTTCTTCCATTTGTTAGTTATTTCCTTTTTATTCTGGTCATATCTGTTGGTTTGTTGTCTCCTCCATTAGATTCCTTGAAGAAGAGACTGTCTTTTCCCTCTATTTTTATTCTTAGCACTTAGAAATCCATGTGGCATTTAATAGGAGCTTAATAAAAGTTTATTGATAGATCAATTACTTTGAACTTAAGGAAAAGCCTCATTTTTTTTTTAAAAAACCTATGTATATAATTATCTTTTCATTTTGTTCTTTATAGTAAATTCTTCCAATCTCTAATCACCTAATAAGGTTAGTTTTCTACTACCACTTCAGATCTCTGTAGAAAATATAGATATGCAAAGACAATCCTGAGAGACCTCTTGTGGAAAATGTAATCCACATCCAGAGGAAAAAAACATGGAATTTGAATGTAAAATGAGGCACACTATGTTCACTTTTTAAATCTTCTTTTATGATTTTTCCCTTATATTTCCTCTCTTTCCCCTTAGTGCTAATTCTTCTTTCACAATGTGACTAATACAAAAATATAATAAACATGGTTCTGCATGTACAATCTATATCAGATTGGTTGCTACCCTGGGGACAGGGGAGGGAAGGGAGGGTGGTAGAAAAATGTGGAACTCAGATCTTGCAAAAGGATGAATGTTGAAAACTATCTTTGCATTTAATTAGAATTATTTTTTAAAAAAGGAAATATAGCTATGGTTTTACATGAAGGGAGCTAGTTGGTATAGTGGATAGAACAACTGGTCCAGGCGTCAAAGAGACTCCTGTTTAATCTGGCCTCAGACACTTACTTGTTGTCTAACCCTGGATATTTAATCCTATTTGCCTCAGTTTTCTCACCTATAAAATAAACTGGAGAAGGTAGTGACAAAGTACTCCAATATCTTTGCCAAGAAAACCCCAAATAGGGTCACGAAAATTTTGACAAACATGACTGAAACATGTATAGTTATCCTTTTCATTTCCTTCTTTGTAGAAAATTCTTCCACTCCCTAAGCATCTGATAAGATCAATTTTTCCTCTACCACTTTAGATCTCTTCAGGAAATACAGATACATAAAAGACAATTGAATAACAATAGCTATACAGTTTTAAAGGGTATCATATCTGACCTTTCTAATAGCTGCCCTTTTTCTGCCCTTTTCTCCAGGGCCCCTTTCAATAGTATATTCAAGGGTGTAGTTCACATATTAGGCTCAGCTGCAATGAGGTGTTAACTAGGAAATAAGTACCTAGAAACTAAACCATCAAAAGATGGGATTAACTCCCTGATACCTAAAACACTGAGGTCACACCTTATCAAAGAGTTAAAAATTTACTAAGGGAAGTTCACACCTTGTTAAAGAGAGAGATCCAATAGAGCAAGAATAAAGTTCTTGGCAGTAGATAACTCTTACACCTTTTATAGTGAATTTTAAACCCAGAACCAGAGTAGTTCTGGGCAATTGGTGCTATATTTATTAAGACAAAATGTTGACTGGGTTCAAACTATTTTCATGTTTATGTACTATAAGGAGCTTTGCCCCATAACTGTTTGCCATTTTTTGGAAGTATTATTATGCAATTTATTTAATCTCTGCTGCTGCTGAAAGGAATGTTAAATATTAAATTGTTAACAAATATAATGAGTTTTAAAAACATGAGCTCATGTAACTGCCTCCCTGGCTACTTCTCTAATTCTTACTGGTATTGGTAGGCAGAGTCACTTTTTAGAGCAGCTGACTATTTCTATCTTCAGGGTTCTAGGGGCAATTCTGGGTACTAAATTTCTAATGTTGTTGCTCATGATCATCATTAAAAATTAGCCAGGTTCAATGAACTTTTTAGCAAAATAGAGCACCCATTGTGGAAGCAGGAATACTGATCTTTCTGAATTCAAATCTGATCTCAGACACTCACTTAACTGTGTGACCATGGGCAAAACACTTCACTTTGCCTGCCTCAGTTTCCTTATCTGAAAAATGAGTTGCAGAAGAAAATGGGAAACCATACCAGTATCTTTGAGAAGAAAAACCAAGTGGGGCATGAAGAGTTGGACAAGACCAAAAAATGACTTAACAGCACCAATAATAAAATTTACTGAGATTATATAGTAAGAATAGTAGTTGAAAAGCATTTTCTACTGAAAGTCTGAGTCAGGACAGTTACCTTAGGGAAAGAGAGCATAGACTTAAAGTTAAAAGGCATTGAGGTATATATATATATATATATATATATATATATATATATATATAGATAGAGAGAGAGAGAGAGAGAGAGAGAGAGAGAGAGCACATGTGGCATAAGGCTAACTCATTACTTCTGATTAGTAGAAAATCTTTTCTCCCTTTAAAGAGTTTTCATGAGGTTTTTCTTAGCTCTCTTTGGTCCTCTAAAGGTTCTAATCCTTTCTAAACTTTATAGCCAGAAATTCTTCACATTTCAGCCGTCTTGGTTCCTGAAACTCCCTTTCCATAGTGTCCTCTGGCTTCAATTCCAGATGAGTACAATGTCTGCTACTAGTATAGTACTGGTAATAGTACAATGATATGGTCAATAGAGGGAACCATGGGAGGGAGGGAGAAAGAAAAGGAGAGAGAGAGAGAGAGAGAGAGAGAGAGAGAGAGAGAGAGAGAGAGAGAGACAGACAGACAGACACAGAGAGAGACAGACACACACACACAGAGACAGAGACACAGAGATACAGAGAGAGGGACAAAGGAAGAGGGGGGGGGGGAGAGAGAGAGAGGGCACCAACCTTATCCCTACATCCATAGTGATTAAATTTATCAGTGAACCAGAAGTGTGTTTAATTCTTTTAACTCATCACAAAAAAATACATAGTGTCATTTGTCTTCATCCAATCTCCAGCGCATTAGTCTCCTCCATGATCAATTAATTAATTAGTAATACCTGGCTTATATTTATTGATTGAGAAGGGAGTAGAATTAGACATCTCTTCATTTTCCACCTGGCTATAGTATTTTTGGCCTGAAAGCCCAAAGAAGGAACACTCATTCTGGACTTCTTAGAATCTCCCTACTCCAACTTTTTATCTTTCTTTTGCATGTTGGGAATCTAGGTAGTATAGTAGATAGAATACTAGCATTGGAGACACTGGCACAAGATGCCCAGCATGGTGTGCACTCATTAGAGAGGGTGCTGTGCTCTATGAAGAAGTCAGAATTGAAACAACTCAAGGGAAGCATAATATTCACATGAACTATTTGTGCATTCCAAGTGGTAGAGCATTCCAAGTTCACATTGATCTGTTCTGTCACCCATTGGGACACCTTGTAATTTGTCTCAAGCATAGTGATGAAGAAAAAGAACCAACCAACAAATCTTGGAATAAGAAGGACCTGATTCAAGTTTTCCCTCAGGCATTTGAACTATACTTATTGTGTGACCTTGGGCAAGTCACTTAACCCTGATTGCCTCACATTCAGGGCCATCTTCAGTCATCTTGATTCATATCTGACCACTGGACCCAGATGACTTGGAGGAGAAAAGTGAGACTGAAGACTTTGTACACCACTTAGTACATTACAACACTTAGTTACCCTGACTCAAATCCAGTTTACTTGCTCATTGTGGCATCACCTCCTTGATGTCATGATCTTCTTTGAGAAGAAAGGACAAAACAACAACAATGATGTCTTCCCCTAATTAGACTGTAAGCTCCTTGAGGGCAGGTTTTTCTTATATTTGTATCCTTAGCACTTGGCATTGTGTCTGCCATATAGCAGTCACTTAATAATTATTTATTGACTACGTGTTACTGTTATTGACTAAGAACTTTATTTAATGGATCTTCAGTAATTGTAGTTATGACAAGAGTTGCTTCTTAGGATGAAAACATTACTATTGCCAGGGTATTTTGATTCAGGATCCTGAAGTATTTTCCCAAATAATAGTCATGAGGACTGGGCTGGAAGTATGACTGGGGGAAGTGGGAGGTGCTGTCACTCACCAGCATTTGTTTCTGATTTCTGAGCATTTGTTGAGAAAGGTGGACCCCCAATTATTTTTCCCTTAATAATGACTGTGGGGGCTGGGTTGGAAACAGGACTGGTGGCATGATGGACACTATAACTCCTAAGGCTCTTGAACTCAGGATCTTAGGCAGTCTCTGTAATGATGTGTGAAAAGAAAGACAGAAAAGAAATGAAGGAAGGCATTAATGTTGACTCCAATGTTTAGAGAATGTTTGACTTGAAAGATTCGTGATCTTATTAACAGAAATGGGAAATTCATGAGATGACCTCGAATGAGAAGGCAATGAAAAATTTTTAGCAGTAGGGTGGAAAATGCTAAACTTGGAACCAATGACCTGAGTTTGAAAGTTGGCTCTGTCACTTATTACCTGTGTGACCTAAGCCAAATCCCATCTTCTCTGGACCTTAGTCCTCATCTACAAATTAAGGAAGTTGGACTATACACTGACATTTGAGGTTCCTTCCAGCTCTAAATCTATGATCCTAAAAAGGAGAAAGGAGGGGATTTGTGTATGAAGAATGAGAGGCAATAGATGAAATACTTTTAGCCATACACTAGGATCCTTAAAACATTTAAAGGACTGAAGGAAGGCCTCCAATTGTGTTGGATGGATCTCAATGGAGGATTTATGGAAAGATATGGAGAATCACACAATGGTAAGATGTAGAGGGCTTTCATTCTTCCAAGTGAGAAAGTATCCATACTAATACACTGCAAAATCATTCTATTTCACAATAAATATCTTTCAATAAGCATCTATTAAGCATCTTTTATGTGTAAGACAGGATTCTGAGAGATGCAAAGAGAATAAAATATTCTTTACTTTTAAAGAGTTTAAAATCTTGGTAAATATCTGTACACAAAAAATTATGTTCAATAATTTACTAATTATCATCATCAGGGAAGGAAAATATGGAGAAAACAAACTTTTATTAAGCAGTTCCTATATTCTAGACACTAAAGCATTTTAAGAATATTACATCATTTGATATAATTTGATTTGATATGAAACAAACTTTTTAATGGTATTTCTCATTGGCATAAAGGCTATCTTTTGAAGATTACAATCAAAATAGAGATTTAAAAAAAATAGCATGTTTTCTAGGTGATCCTATTTAGAGAGGACATAAAACTAGAGAAAATCATCAGTAGGATCAACAATAATTAAGATGAGAGGGTATTAACAATCCAATAAAAAAAAGAAAAATACTCTTTGCCCAGATTAATGAAAGTTAAATATATGGGCAACTCACTGAGTTAATCTATCAGTGCATCACCCTTTCCAGGAAAAGCAGAAAAAAAATAAGCTAGACCTAGAAATGAACAGGAGGAAGGAAGTGGGCTGGATGGTATTTGGAAAATAGCATATTACTAAAAATGTTAAGCTTCTCCAAAAGTTCACATAAACAAATCCCACATTTTTTGTGATGTTTTGTTGATGAGAATCCCAAAGCATCACAAATCTCTAAAGAATTGAAATTGTAGGTGACCTAAAGGGCAAAGGAGAACATAAGTTAAGGTTGCTCAGGAAGTAGTGTAAAGACAGTCAAGGAAATTTATTATTGCAAGAGGGAGATATAGTGATAATCTGAATACTGTAGTAGTATTTATAAAATGTTAATAGAAATAAAGAAAGGTTTCCAATATATTAGGTAGATTGCTCTGAAGGATTTTAGGAAGACATGGACAAGAATCATATGTGAGGAGATATGAATATGGCAGCATAATTGTGCATGTCTATAATCTCCACAATGAGAAGGCTATAAAGTTACCTGATCTTTTGCACTCTGGAGTTCTGAAAAAAGAAGACTAAACCAAAAGAGGGTCCTCACTAGTTTTTTTATTTTAATTTTTTAATTTTCATCCATTTGGACATGCATATTTCCAAGTTATAAAGTTTTCCTCCACCCTACCTTCCCACCTCCCTCCCCTCAGTTGGAAACAGTCAGGTTAGCATTTTACATACATATTTTGTTAAACATATTTACAAATGAATAATTTTGGCATGAGGAATTAGGATTAAGGGAAAGCGATACATAAGAGATAATTTTTATAAAGTGTTCATCAGACTCTGTAGGAGTGTATTTTTTTGTGTTTTGTTTTGTTTTATCTTCCTCTGGGGGATAATATAGTCCACAATCTGTCAAAAATGGTTGTCTTATCTCTGGACTGCTAAGAGGGGGTTGCTTCCATCAAGGTTGTTCATCTCATAATATTGATGTATAAATTGTTCTCTTGGCTCTACTCCTTTTACTCAGCATCAGATCCTGTAAGTCATTCCATGCTTCACTAGAATTTGACCATTTACAGTTTCTTATAGAGCAATAATATTCTATAGTATTCATGTA
The DNA here is from genome assembly GCF_037893015.1 of Macrotis lagotis. Lineage (NCBI taxonomy): Eukaryota > Metazoa > Chordata > Mammalia > Peramelemorphia > Peramelidae > Macrotis > Macrotis lagotis. The sequence goes on along the minus strand of NC_133664.1, from coordinate 204,142,725 downwards.
CCATAACTTGTTTAGCCATTCTCCAATTGAGGGGCATCCCCTCAATTTCCAGTTCTTTGCCACTACAAAAGAACTGCTATGAATATTTTGGAACAAGTAGGACTTTTCCCATTTTTTACAATTTCTTCTGGATATAGTCCTAGAATTGGAATTGCTAGGTCGAAGTGTATGAACAGTTTTATTGCTCTTTGGGCATAGTTCTATATTGCTCTCCTGAAAGGTTGAATCCATTCACAACTCCATCAACAATGCATCAATGTCCCAGTCCTCCTATAGCCTCTCCAACATTGATCATCTTCCTTTTTTCCCCTCTGGACTACTCTAATAGGTGTGAGATGATACCTCATTGTTGTTTTAATTTGCATTTCTCTAATCAATAGTGATTTGGAGCATTTTTTCATGTAATTTTATATAGCTTTAATTTCTTCATTTGAAAACTGTCAGTTCATATCTTCTGACCATTTATCAATTGGGGAATGACTTGTGACCTTATAAATTTGATTCAATTCTCTATATATTTTAGAAATGAGACCTTTAACAGAACTCTTGGTTATGAAGATTGTATACCAGCTTTCTGCTTTTCTTCTAATTTTGGCAGCATTGATTTTATTAGTACAAAATTTTTTAAATTAAACATAGTCAAAATATTTCATTTTGCAGTTTATAATGTGCTCTAATTCTTGTTTGGTCATAAATTTATCCCTTTTCCATAGATCATATAGAATATATTTTGGTAGGTCCTCACTAGTTTTAATATGGTTACCCTTGGGTTTGAGTTGCCTAAGGTGGAGGCAAATTAAACTAGGTCAAAACAGAAAAGATCAAAGTTCCCAAAATTGATCAGTAGCAAGACTGGCCACCAACAATGAAATATCAAAGGCTCCTCATTTCCTCTAAGACTCTCTGGGGTCAGTAATACTAATCCTTCAAAAGGGAGAGAGATAGGAACTCCTACACCCTCTACTTTTATATAGTTACTAAAGGTACTGACACAGAAATCACAAAGCACTGAAATGAATCTCAAAGATCATTAAACTCAATCCATCTTATTTTACAATAAGGATGAGGAAACTGAGACAAAAAGAGGTGAAGTGATTTGTCCAAGGTCATATAGCAAATTAATAAGACATAATGGATAGAGAATCTAACTAGGTGACAAAATCACTTGGGTTCAAATTCCACCTCTAATACCTGTGGGTTGAGTGACCTTGAGCAAAGTCACATAATTTCCTCAATGTTCTGGGCAACTATTAGACTTCATAAGGTATAGAATATATGTTGATCTTCTTTGATGTAAAGTGTCCCCTCACTGGGAATTCTCACAATTAGTGAAATAGCAGGTCTGAACTAAAATGGGATAGGGGAACAGAAAAAAACTTGAAATAACATTTCTACTCTTTACTTTTTAGTGGTACTGTGGTTGTTGTTAGGAAAGTGCTTTGTAAACTATAGTAACTATATAAAAGCTCAGCGGCTATATGACCTTGGGAGAGTACTGTAATCTCTCTGGACTCCAGTTTCCTCAACTATGAAATGATAGGTTGTTCTAGAGGACCTAAAAGGTCCCTTTCATTTGTAAACATATCATCATGTGGAGTATGGAGTGGTGGTATTGCTTGTGGATGACTTTGTGTGACTAGTGCAGAAGTGCTTGAACTTCAAAAAGCTGAAACAATCTCCTGAGCAGGAAAAGCTGATTATTTAGTGAACTATGAGCTAAAGGACACATGTGGGTACAAGTAAACCTGAGCCCTGGTCTCTGGTGGCAAAAAAGAAAGACAATCTTTACTCTCAATGAGCTTACATTTTAGTAGATCTGAAGACAACACACAAAAAGAATGGAGGCCCTTGTAGGTACTCACCAATGATAAAGGATGTTCCAGGGTGAGTAGGCTTTAGGGAGTGAAGGTTATTCTAGCAAGAGATGGATATTGAGGGAAATGCCAATAGAACATGGTATCAAAATCTGGAAAATCAGAAAAAGAGCAGGGAGGGAAAATTTTCCCTCAATATAAATGAACAAACTAATCCTGAGATAGATCTTTCCAGCTTGGAGGCAATCATGTAATTTCAAGATTTTGGGATCTCCTGGGCCCTCAGTCATTGTCAGCTGAATTTTGGGAGGAGCCTTGGCAACTACTCCAGAGATGGGGTAGGTAAGCCTGCCTAGATGAAGTGACAAAGTATCATAAAGGAAACACCAGAGGGAATGATAGGGTTGGCTGTTGCCATTTCTTCTATTTCCACCTTTCACACTCAGGTGAAGACAGCTCTGCATCCAGAGCCTAAGAGTCTGGGGAATGGCAGAGCCACTAGACCAAAAACTCTGCTTTCAGTTCATCCCTGTCAGCAAATCAAGGAAACAACTTATGGAGAAGAAACCTACCACTTACTTTAGTAAGTTCTGCTGCACCTATTTCCTTAGCAGCCATAGGAAGACCTAGGGAGAAAAGCTTCTACTAACATTGGCACTTTCCAATCAGCATGGATATATATATATATATATATATATATATATATATATATATATATATATATATATATATATATATATATATATATATATATTTTAGCAATGGAAATAATATTAAAGAAAATGAACTGTCATGTCCTTTGCTATTATGTTGGACGTTTCCATATATATCATCTCTTTTTAATAGAATGGTGAACTTCTCTAGATCAAGAACTGACTTACCTTTCAATTTAAAGCTATGCTTTTAACAAAGGGATTATAAATTCTTTTCTTTTCATGGTTTGAGTCAGAGGTTGCATATTCATTCATTCCTGGAGAAAATGACCAATATCAGGAGGATGAACCATACCAAAAGACATGAATCTAGAGGGAATTTGGGGGCAATGTAGAACTAAGATGAAATGTGCAAACTGCTCTGTGATTGGACAGTTTATGCTTGTATTTTCTTGGAGAGTATAATAATAGTTGTGTCTTTAGTCAATATACATTTACTAGTCTTTTGTTAAGTTTGTTAAATTGTATTTGGAGGAAATAGCTATTTAATTCTAAATTTTTGTTAAACTTTTTTATTCTTTTCCATTCCTCATTTTGGGAATATATGAACCACACTTAAAAATTAAATAATTTCCTCCAGGAAATTATTCGAGGATAGGGATATAAATGGGGGGCAGAATTTAAAGAAAATAATTTTATCCTTTTTGGGAGTCAGGGTTCCCCAGGACTGAACCCAGTCCACTGCTTGCTGGGTCCAGAGCAAGAAGGCTTTCTTAGTGAAAAGGAAGATGTCTGTGCCCCTTTAACTAGGCATTTCGAGTTGAAAAGTAAGTTTTTTAATAGTAGCTGAAGAAACTGTGGTTAAGCAACTTATATAGCATTACAGGGGTTATAAAGAAGGATTTTCATCTGAATCTTTTGACTCCCAGAATTATTTATTCATCCATACTGCTTCTACTTAAATACATGAGAGCCCATTTTTTTAGGATAGAGAAGTAGAGGCAAGAAGACAAATCACTCTGGAAATGGAGGAAACTAGAAAGTTTATTCAAACACATATATACACATATACAAATATATTCACAAATAATACACACAAATACATATGGAAATACTATATAGATGCAGTTTTATACCTCCACATAAGTACATCTACTCAAATATATGGTATACAGTAAGTGCTCTATAAATGCTAACTTTTATTTTTATATGTCTATGTACATATCCATACAATATATACATGCATATATGCACATGGGAATCCATCAATATATGTGTGTCTATATGTATAAGTGTGTATGGGTCAATATATATATATATATATATATGTATGATTATGGTATTTCTGTGTCTCTAGACCATATGCATATAGTCTATAGTATATAGGTAGATATGTGTTTAGATGCATATATACATATATATATATATATATATGTCACAGGTAGGTGGTACAGTGATAAGAGTGCTAAGGCTAGAGTCAGGAAGACTTCAGTTTGAATCTGACCTCATATACTTACTTCCTAGGTGTGTGACTCTGGTCAAGTCACTTAATCCTGTTTTCCTCAGCTTCCTTATCTGTAAAATGAATTAATGCAGGACATGACAAACTATTCTAGTAGTTTTGCCAAGAAAACCCCAACAAAGAATTGGATATGACTGAAATAATTGGACCACAATATATGTATATCTATCTATCTATCTATCTATCTATCTATCTATCTATCTATCTATCCAGAAATATACACCCAGACACAACTTGAAAACTGTTGATATCTGGTTCATTAGGTGTAGCTAATAAATAGCTCTCAAAGTCCTCAATGACATCTGGTGGCATCATTGTAATTACTGTTCTTAATAATAATCCTGAGTAATCAAGAAAAGTTGTTTCAAGGATTTCCATTCACAAAAGCAGGGATGTACTTATAACATATTTTGGAAAGGTTTCTAACCTAAAATCCAATTTTAAAAGTTCTTATATTCTAAGACAAGTTTCAGTTATCAGAAAGATTCCCTTATTTAGAGCAACTTATTCCCTAACAATGTGGGAGCAAAGAGAAGCTAAGTATTTTGCCCTGATATTTATTCTTATGATTTATTTGAGATTTAGGATCATACATATCCATGTATATGGCATTGTTCAAGACCAATATTGCCAACTCCCGTAACTTTATGTATTACCCTTCAGAGTACAGCTCTCCTTGGATCAAGGAAAGAGGATAGACTGAGAATTCTTTAGTGAAGAGGCAACTATTTAAAGAGGAAGAATAATGAGGGGGCTGAACTTACATTCCCTTCACATCTGGGGTACAGGGCCATCTACACCCTCCTCCACTATCTCCTGTTAGACAATAAAGTTCTTCCAGCCCATGCTAAGTGGAATGGAAAGGATTTAGTCAGGAGGGTGGGGTTGCCTGGGGATGTACTATGAATTAGGCACAAAAAAGCCAGAGTGATTGCCAAGCCAGACTGAGAGGCAATTTCTGCTCAACTGGAAAGGCTGGTTCCTGGAATGTGTAAATCTTCAGGGGCCAGTCAGTAGAGGACTGAGGGAGAGGTGTGACAGTTTGACTGAGTGCTTCTATAGGCTTCCACACCCAGCTTGGAGACATACAGAGTGAGTCAAGTCAGGAGAACCCAGGGGAGAGGTTCCATGTGTCAGATCAGAATGGTGATGCTGACCCTGGGACTATGGCCAGGTCAAAAAGTCATTGCATACCCTGAACTTGTTCCCACTTCTAGTTGGGAAAGGGTGAGAAGTGTGTGTGTTTGTGTGTATTTGTGTGTGTGTGTGTGTGTGTGTGTGTGTGTGTGTGTGTGTGTGTGTGTGTAGGGGGGAACCCTGCTAGCAGCATTCATAGGGTGGGGCACAGATAAAGTCCAAAAAGAGCACTACCCGGAGGTAGTGATTGGGTGGGAAGAAGGCAGGCTCAGACACTGGATTCTGAAAAGAAATTCATTAAATCATTTTTTTTTGAATCAGACAAAAAGCCATGTTGGAAAGATTCTGACCCTTTGACCCTTTCATAGCTGGTATTTTGGTCTGAATTTTTTTTCTCCTGAATGCTAGGCATATGAATCACATACCAGGATTGAAAGAATTTGATATTGGGGCAGTTTAGTCTAAATTATTATCCCTAAGACTTCATAGAAATTTCTCATGGTTCTGAAATATAGATATAGACCTACAGAATTTTAGAGACCTGAAATATAATCTATTTCAGCCCTGTTATTTTAAAGATGAGGTAACTAGAACTCCAAAGGGAGAAATACTTTGCCTAAGGTCATAGAGACCTAAAATGTTACTTCTCCAAGGTCCCACAGAAGGTGTGACCTGGGCTAGAAGATGGATCTTTTGACTTTGAGTTCAGTGGTCTTTTTTTTTTCTATTAATAAGTTCCCAATTAAACTTATCCTTTTTTTTTCCTTTTGGAGATTTTAATGATTTCCTGATTACTTTTTTACCATTTACATTCATGACGCCCAATATTTACAGTCAACTTTCTGGGCTTTACCCTGAAGGAATTAACTATTTTGTGGCTGCATGTGTATGCACTTGGTCATATTTTAGAGTCATTAGAGTAAGCAACCCAAATTATCTCATGTATTTTCTCACTGAATCATGAAAGCGCAGAATTTGAGAACTGGAAGGGACTTAGGTAATCTTTGTCTGAAAGGCATCTCTATGATAACATACCAGCCAGTGAAATACATTAGACTATTGCTTCCCAACACAGCTCATTTAAATGGCTCTAATTGCTAGGATTTTTTCTGAGATTGAATCCAAATTTCCTTCTTTGCAACCTCCACCCATATCCTGGTTCTGCCTTGTGGGAACAAAAAGAACACGTTTAATTTCTCTTAGGAAGAGACAAGAAAATTAGGATGACATGGGTTAAGATAATTTCTGCGATCACAAAGATGTCCTCTGGTCATCTTCCCTACCTCTTCTTCATTGGAAATTTAGACTGATTTTGAATCAACTTTGGTCTCTGATAGATTAGCTTTTTCTCTGTTTTGTGAGAGTCCAGGCTTCTGATTCACTTCCAGTTATACTGACACCATCTCCTTCTCCCCCCACCCCCAAGCACCCTTTCCTGCTATCTGAGGAGAGAGATTGTTTGGGTGACTGGCGTCCATCCTTACTACTTAGTATTAGGCTTTGAACACAGTAAACACTTAAGTGATCTCTCTCTGTCTCTCTCTTTGTCTCACTGTCATAGTCTCTGTCTTTGTCGCTATTTGTCTGTCTGTCTGTCTCTCTCTCTGTACACATCAGCCAATAAAATACTTAAAGACAGTTATGGTCTTCTTTTCTCCAGGATAAAATATCTTTAGTTCATTCAAACAATTCTCATGCTAGGTGTACTCAAGATGCGTATCCTTCTAGTTGCCTTCCTCTTGATGGTCTTCCAATTATCACCAACAATAATAGTAATTTAAGACTTTAACGTGTGCAAAATTTCATTTGATCCTCACCTTGGGAAGTAAAGGAAACTGAGGCATAGAGAGGTTAAGTGACTTACTAGGGTCATATAGCAAAAACTGAAGTAGGAGTCAAATTTAGGTCTTTCTGACTCTAAATCCAGTATCCTCTTCCTTCTGTAAACCTTTCTTTAACTTTGGCACCCAAACTTATACAATAATCCAGAAGAGGGCTAACTGAGGTAGAAAATTAGAAAATCTCTTTATTCTTGGAAGATATGCCTTTCCAAATGCAGTTCTAAATCACATTAGCTTTTAGGTCTTCCATATCACATTAATATTTCATATGAAGTTTCCTGGCCACTAAAAACCCTAGGTAATTTTCAGATAAATGTTATCCCCCCATATTTGTACTTGTAAAACTGATTTTTAAAATCAAATATGACTTTTTAAAATTCCTACTGAGTTTTATATTATTAAATTCAGTCTAATGCTCTAGATCTCAAGATTTGAATCCTGAAATTTTTAGCATCTAGTGCTTTGGCTATCTGAACCACTTTATGTTTTTTTAAAAAAAGAAATAAATTAATTAATTTATTTTTCCAACTACTTTCAAAAATAGTTTTCAGCATTGATTTTTTGTTAGGTGAGTTCCACATTTTTTTCTCTCCCTTCCAACCTTCCCTAGACAGCGAGTAATCTACTAGAGGTTATATATGTATAAATATGTTAAACATTTCCATATTATTCATGTGGTGAAAGAAGAATGAAAACAAAAGGGGGAAAACCTAAAACCTAAAACAAATATTAAAAATTGAAAATAGTATGCTTTGGTCTGCATTCAGACTCCATATTTCCTTCTCTGGATGTGGATGGTAATTTCCATTACAAGTTCTTTAGAACTGACTTTGATCACTGTGTTGCTAAGAAGAGCAAGTCCATCAAAGCTGGTTATCCTACAAAGTTTCTTTAATGTGTACAATTTTCTTCTGGTTTTGCTCACTTCACTCAGCATCACTTCCAGCTTTTCTGAAGTTTGTTCACACATGATCCCAATAGTACTCCTTCACATTCATATAGCACAGTGTTCAGCCATCCCTCAAGTGACTGGCATCCCCTCAATTTCCAATTCTTTGCCCCTGCAGAAAGAACAGCCACAAATAGTTTTATACATGTGGGATTTTCCCCTTTTCTTATGTTCTCTTTAAAATACAGACCTAGTAGTGACATTGCTGAATCAAAGAGTATACATGGATTTATTTTACTTTAGGAATAGTTTCAAATTATTCTCCAGAAATTAACTAGCTTTATGTTCTCAGGAAATTTGCCACTCATCATGTCATCCATATCTTTATTAAAATAATTGATAAAAATATTAAAAATGTAATAAAAAAAACAAAACAAAAGAATACTAAGGGTTAAGCCCACATCCCTCAGCACTTCACCAGAAACAAACTGCAATGTTGACAACTAGTCTTCAAATTCAGTTATTTGACCATTTCTGTTGCTGTTCAGTCAATGTTTGACTCTTTGTGACCACATGGGTCATAGTACACCAGGTCCTTCTATCCTTTATTATCTCCTGAAATCTCTCTAAACTTATGTTTACTCTACCTGGGCACCTCACCCTCCACTTTCCTCTTCTACTTTTGCTTTGAATCTTTCCCTATATCAAGGTCTATTTCTTAATGCATATAGTTCTATTACCATGTTGTTCATATCTCTCCAAATCTTTCATGAGAATTGTAAGATATTTTTTCAAATGCAGTCTACTTCATCAAAGTAGATTATCAGATATCAAATAAATCTACTTTATCAAATCCAATTCTAAAATTTAGGTAAGCTTCTCTATATAATTTATAAATCTACAGAAAATACAGAAAAGTTTCTGCATACATACAGAAAATATGTAACTATATTCATTCTATTAATTAACCAGCAAGTACCTATAATTTGTGAATTGATTCTGTACTTGAACCTTAAGTCACTTTAGAGACTGTTACACAAGTGTAAGAGCCTCCTTTGCAATATATTTCCAGGTTACTTAGCTATTAAAATCCACACTGTTGTGGGTTTTTATGGAAAGACTAATTAATAAATCTGAGAGTGAGGGATCTGTTTCTGTAATAGGTTCCTCTAAGTATCTCAGAATATAAACAAGGATGACAAGGGCTTTTATAGGGAGAGTACTCCTGTCTTGTCATCCCCTTACAGAATTTGTGAAAGCTTGGAAACCTCCTTTCATTTAGATCTTTGCTTCTGGCTTCTAGTCTGGTTACTTATACAGTACTGATATTGTTCTTGTTCATTATAGGTGGATAGAGTAGAGACCTGGACTATAACTTCTGTCTCTGTTCTGAACTTGGTTTCAGCTTTTCTTCCACTAGTCCTGCTCATCACAGGTAGAGGGGTGGGTCACAGCAACTGAACTCTAGAGTCAGACTCCTTAAGTCCACTGCTTTCATCCACGATAACAGATCTGATTATAGAGGCTCTCTTGGAGGGGTGGCATCCTAAACCTTAAATAAAAGATCTCCTTCTCACTGAAAAAAAGAAGGGGGGGAAATCCTCTTTCCTAATATGTATATTCTTGTCCCCTGAATACCCATTCCCTTGAAAATCAGTGATTGAAGAAGAGCATGATTATCATTAGCAAGTCTCCCAGCACTCTCATTGTCCTCAAATTATTATCATATTAGACCCTGAGGGAAACAATAACAATCCAGACAAGATAAAGAGTCCTGTGTAGGCCTAAATTGCAAACATGATTATAACAAAGGCAAGGAATAATCATCAGACACAAATTCCTCTCTGATTACAACAACTGAAGACAGAGGCTCTGAAATTAGATGCTTCTTCAGGACACACATACATTCTCTCTCTGCCTTGTAAGAGGAGGTTTCCATGACAATATTGGTGCCTCTGAAATGTTCTTGGAGGTAGTTTAAGAGCAACTTTCCTGGAGACTTTCTTTTCCCATCTGTTGCCCTTATGGAATTACCTACTGGGTCAGACAGCATAGAATTCTTTTCTTCCAGTAAGATGTTTTGTTTACATTAGTGGGATCAAGACATGCATTGTAATAAGGCGTTTCTGATACTTCCATCTTTTGGGTGATAGAACTTAAAGTATTGGAGTCAAAGACTTTGTTTTAAATCCAACTCAAACACATACTATCTGTGTGATATGACAAGTTATTTAACCTTGATGGGTCAAAGTTTCCCTAAATACAAAGGTAGAATATTGGATTAAAAGACCGTTAGGTCCCTAACATTTTTCTAACAATTGTTCTTTAATTATTTGACAGGTTTTAGCAATAATTTCATTTGCTTAGGGTGGATGTTTTCTTTGACAATTCCCTTATTGATTGTACAATTTCATTTTGTGTGATTAAGATCTGTATTTTAATTTAAATTTAAATTTTTTAAATTTTTGTATTTTTAAAAAAAAATAACTTCAGCTAGCATATGATTGTACATAGTAGATTCCAATACTTTTTATTTTTCTGAATTGTGATTTCACTATATTTGGTTTCATATGATAACATAGTTTTCCTTTTTTTTCTTTTGTTTAGTTTTGCCAAAGTTTATTGATTTTTAAACCTTTTCAAAGAACAAGATTTTAATTTCTTGAGTATTTTGCTTTGCATTTCATTTATTCTCAAGTTTTAAGCATTCCTTTTCTATACTTATTTTGGGAATCTTCATTTATTTTCTAATTTAAAAATTATATTCTTATTTCACTAACCATCTTTGTTTTATTTTGCTAATTTATGTTATAGATATATTTTCCCTGAAGATTACTTTTGCTTGCCTGCAAATTTTGATATGCAGTGTTACATTCCATTTTCCTTCATCTAATTATTAATAATTTATAAGATTTATTCTTTGACTCAATTATTCATAATGTCATTTAGGCATATTTTATAAGAAACTCTTGCTGTAAAAATTCTTTCCTTCTAATTCCTTCTAATCTTGGTTGCAATGGTTTTGTTTGTGCAAAAACCTTTTATTTTAAGTTAATCAAAATGATCCATTTTGTATTTTATAATGTTCTCTATTTCTTGTTTGATCAACTTATGAATATTTTTATAAAATGTTCAGGGATTATTCAGTGAAAATTGATGTTTTTTGGTTACATTTGGAGGTCTTCTTTTGTTGATTGCAAAATTTATTCTTATTGAAATTGTGAAATTTTACCACCATATGCCCTGGAGTATATATATATATTTTTTGCAATAAGTGGATTCAATTAATCAGTGGTTTGTTGTCTCTATTCCAAAGTTTTGCTAACTTCTCTTATTATTATTTCCTGCAATATACTATTCAAGTTTTTAAAATTTGCATATTCTTTTGAGCAGTCAATGATTCATAAGTTATTTATGCACCTTGTCTTTGAGGTTAGTTGTCCTAATTTTGTGTTCTTCTGTTTTGATCAATCTACTGCTTGTGAAATAGATTTTTATTCAGACTTTCTTGAAGTTTTAGTCTTTTCTTTTTCTAGTCAATTGCTTCTGGTTATCTTCATCATTCTTTGGTGCCTGCCCTTTCCATTTCTTGTTGTCCAGGCCTTGAACCATACTGGTCATCCTCAACCTTCTTGTACTGAGGAGTAGGACCTGACATGCTTCTCTTCCCAGAGTAAATCTTCAGTGAAGAAAACAGATTTCCCTCAACCATGGAACTTCTTTCCCCTCTAGCCTATCTATCTTTCCTTCACTTGGTTAGGCAAAAACAGTTTACTGCTGCTTGGAATATCCAGGTTAAGCCATGTGGGGATTGTATAGGAATATGTTCAGCTGGTCCCTGAATTACAGTCCCACAAGGCTGATTTGTGTTCACCCCAGTTGATACACAAAATGGAAGGGGAATTCTGAGTAAGAATTAAAAAATATTTAAATTTTCCAATGTTATTACTTTTTACCTTGTATGATGTTTTTGTCCTATCTTGTGGATTCAGCTTTGGTTACTCATATCAGGTGCATAATTTTTTTTTTAATTCAAGTTTTTGGGTTATAGAAAAAAAAGCACTCCAAGTACCTCAATTCTATCCTACTCAAAACACTTCTTCCCTTTCCTTTTCTTAGAATTGCAAAGCTGTGTAGGGATTCAAAAGTTATCTGGGCTACCCCCTTGCCTAATGCATGAATTACACAGGAATTTTCAAGCTAAAATTTGTCTTACTTTGTTTAGGAATAAAAAGAGTCCATAAGTGATAGTAGTGGCATTTGCTTTATGTTGAACTGATTAGCAGAAAATTGGTCACTCTCTCCTGTAGGTAGCTAGATAGTTGAAGTAGATAGTGAAATGTTCTCAGATCATGAAATCCTGAGAAATACCCTCAGATATTTCATAGCTATGGCACCCTGTGTAAGTGTGTGCCTCAGTTTCCTTATCTGCAAAATGGGAATAATAATAATAATATCTACCTCCCATGGTTGTTGTGAAGATCAATTGAGATAATATTTTTAAGTGCTTAGGGCAGTGCCTTGCATGTATTAGACATTTTTATGAGCCAAATTAATACTGGTTTCCTTCTTCTGTTTTTCCTCTGAGCCTTTTTGGCTCATTAATTTGTCAAACCTGACCTTCAAATTACTGAATACCCACCTCAAAGCCTATTCAGGTATACATACCTACTCTGCTTCATTTTGTCTAGAAAACCCTAGTAAAAATGTTTTCTCTGCCTTAAGAAGTTTTAAAAAGAGTTGATGACTCTCTTCTTTAATTACAAGTTCCTAGTCACAGATTTTGCTCTGGCTAAATCTTTGTGTTGGATATATCTCTCTACTTTCTTGGATACTTCCTCCCAATGTTACATTTAAACAATAGCACACAATTTAGTACTGAATGTGGCTTTATCACATTTGTCAGCTTTAGAGACAAAGTAAATGTTGAAACACAGAAGAGCAAACAATATTTTTAAACAAAATAAACCTCCTATGACCTGGAGGGGAAATACCAGATACTACTCTCTTCTGGACAGGTTGGGTAATTCAGATTCTTGTCTGCTCTACTTTGTGTATATGATTTGCTCATGCTGCCTCTGCTCTAATAACTGTTGTTGAGAACTTCATTTGTTGTAGTTCCTTTTCTGCTTCCAAGAACTGCCACTGCTTCCTCTTTCCTGTATCTCAAAGTTGCTAAAGTTCTTTTCCAACAAATCCAAAAGATGGGAGGGACTGACATTAAAAAGCCCCTTCAGCCCCTTCTGCCAAACTCAAGGTCAGGAGGGCAAAATTCCCCATAGGCAGAAGAGGAGGAAGAGGATGGGTGATTGAGTTTTGTTGGAAGGCATCAGTCACCTATCATTAGAATCTGGGTCTCCTTGGTGACACATAGAGGAGGTGTGACTAAGACAGCACTATTCATAAACTATTCCTTGAAATATTTTATAGAATTACAAGATGTAAGAGCTGAACAAGAGAGATGATTTAATCCAGTCTCATTTTACATATAAGGAATTTGAGATTTAATGAGCTGAACAAGGTTAGAAAAACAGAGGAAATAGCAGATTTTGAACACTGAATAGATGACTTCAAAATTGAATGCTATTTGATTATAGTTTATTTCCCCACCTCCCAAATTCTTCGGGTTAACTATCCTTAGTTTTTTTTATTTGCCTTGAAAACACACACTCTCTCTCTCTCTCTCTCTCTCTCTCTCTCTCTCTCTCTCTCTCTCTCTCTCTTTCCTCTCCTGTATCTACAGAAGTCCCCAAATCTCTCATTACTGAATTTAGAGTTAGAAGACCTAGGTTTGAATTCTACCTCTGTTGCCTTTGCTTCAGTCTCTGCTTGTCTCAGGATATCAGTTTTCTTATATGTAAAAATAAGGGGCTTGTATCCAGCCTCTACTAATCTCCTTGAGCCTCAGTTTTCACATCTGTATAATGAGACAGCTGGACTAATTGGCTTCTGAGGTTGCTTTTAGCTCTAGACCTATGCTTCTCTGACAGTTCTGGTTTTAAATCCTTTGATCCCACTACTCCACCCCTACTTTACACTCTCCTTAACTTAACCTAAATTATTACCATTTCCATAAGTTTCCTCTTTCTACTTCTGACCTGGTTTTACTGCTATCTCCTTCCAAGGCAAATTCTCTTTTGCTTTTAATAACCCAAAAGAACAGTTCAGATATTTGCTCTCCCACCCATTTTAACTTATCTTTCTTCAAGTTCCTTTACATCTATTCCTTCTACCTCCCACTGCACTTTCGGCAATGCTTATCTTTCATATCTTGGTCTAATTTTAATTTTCCTCTCTCAATTGTGTTTTCCCCTTCATTTTCTTTTCCTTTTTATCCTTTAATCTAATTCCTCAAGACAATTTTCATGTGAATGATCCTTTTGCTATGTGTTTTTATTTTTGACTTTATACTTCTGAGAATTAGAACTTTTGATTTCTCAGGGGCCTCCAATTTATGTAGGATTTATTTAACCCTAAAGCCTTGTGATTTGCTGGGGAGAACAGGTGATCCAGGAGAGTTGTGATGACAGCTTTTCAATTATGGATGGGGTGACTTATTTTAACTCCTTTCAAAAGGAATTCTTATATACCAAAGAGGTGGTATAAGTGGTGATAGTAAACTGGTTTAGAAATTATCTGGGAAAAGCCCAAACTTGGATCATGTGCTCATTTTTAACTGGTCTTTTAACCCTTGAAGAGAAATCTTGACTTAAGATTTTTGAAAGGGAATCATTCTTCACATTTTCCCTTGTGCTTCCTAGGTGCTTTGAAAGGTCTCAAAGTAGCAAGGAACTTTCCCACTTGTTTTGATTTGTGAGTAAGAGAAGAAATGGCCTCTAGGGGAGAGAATTGCAAGGAAGGTCTTCTCAAAGGAGATCCAGTTTTCAGTTTATACTAAGTGAAAAAGTTGGAGAATGTAAGGAAGTTTATCATCAAAACAGAAGAATACAAAGAGGCATAGAGGATTGGGGTAGGTGAGAGGTGAACTGGCAGGAGTGGGATTAGGGAAGAATGGGAATGATTAATATAAAGTAATAGGCAGAGGATTGTATAGGTGATAAAGCTGTATGACTTGTCTTTCAGAGACTAATGACACAGGTGGTGGATTGTTGGCATGCTCTTGTCAATAAATAAAGGACTTACTGTGCCCAAGGGTTAGTGCTAGAATTTGGATCTTTGATGCTTGGTGTGTTTAGCTACAAAGTATATTTCTTATTGACTAAGAAAACAGTATTTTTAAATCCAGAGAATTCCCTCATCCAACTTCCTCTTATGTAAGGTGTGTAATGAAATTTGCTTTTAATTAGGCACATATTTTTCTGTCTGAAAGTTGACACAACCTTTCCTTCTATGTCTTATACTATCTTTACTTTCTCTCTCTCTCTCTCTCTCTCTCTCTCTCTCTCTTATTCTCCTTTCCTTCCTTCCTTCCTTCCTTCCTTCCTTCCTTCCTTCCTTCCTTCCTTCCTTCCTTCCTTCCTTTCTTTTTTATTGTTCATTGACATGAAGTCTTTGCCAACTAGAACAAAGGAGATAAAGATTTATTCAAATATCGTTTTTAGGTAATTTGGCTACATTTTGAATAGGCTACAATAATGATGTATAGGTATCTGTTTTCTTTGCCCTATCTCACCCTATCCCTACCACCCATTGCTGAAGTACAACCCCCCTACAAACACACATATCCCTGAGGGTGCCTGTAGAGTTACCTTAAGTCTTTAGAGGATCATAGTACTGAAATAAACTTCAGTAAGATCCCTTGAAATGTCACTCACTGAGTTGCCCTTAGATCCTCAGAAAGCTATTGCCCTCTGTAGACCTATTACCAGTGTGAGCATAAATTGAAGGATGAGCCCAGAGATAATACTTACAGTACTATGGTAGAGAAAAGCTCAAGAGAGCTGACTGTTCAGTTTTCATTTTGAACATTTATACCTTGGAAATTAGTCAGTTGCTAAATATTTAGCAGTATAATCCTGAGTATTACATAAAAATTTCAAAATGAGGTTTGTATCTAGAGTGATTTGCTCAAAGTTACATATGTGACCTTGAAAGAAGATTTGAATCCTGGTGCTCAAATGCCAAAATCTGGCACTTTTTCCATTTCATCATGTTTGTGGGCTACTTCCTGGCTACCATTGAGGAGAATGAGAATTAGCCACTATTAACTACTTCTAGGTATGGAGCTGTTCCAGAAGTCAGAAGTTTTCATGAAGTTAGTTGATATTTGCTAGAGTTGGGTTTCTCAGCACAATACTGGACATGTAGTAAACCTTAAATAAGTAGTCGGTTTTGGAAATTTATTAAAATTATCTCTCTGTGTGTCTCTGTCTCTCTCCTCTTAATTTCTTTATTCAGTGGAATATACTATTAAACAGCTAAATGTCTGATATGACTTTTCTTGATCTCAATTTCCTAAATTGTAGAATGAGATGACTAGAGATCATTTTTAAGTTTCCTTCCAATTCCAAATCCTATGATTATGTCTCCAATTTTAGCAGTGAGTCATCATCAAAAAGTTTTAGTTTTCTGAAAAGGGAAGGCATTAGCAGATGAAGGGAGAGGGAAAGATTTCCTAGAGAAAATAGAATTTGAGTTGAATTTTGAAGAAAACCATGGTAAGAGTAATGAACCTGAACATTACAGCAATGGGAGATAGTAAAGTCACAAAGAAATAGAAAGTTACAGAGGATAGACCATGATAACATAAAGATACAAGAAGGCTGAAAAGAATGAACCAAGTTATAAGGAGCTTTTGATGTCAAAAAGGGAACATGTGTGATTATGGACATGATAGCTGTTAGAACTCATTACATAGAATCATATTTATGGTCTTGATATGGTCCAATTTAGTATGATTTATGTTTTAGAAAAACCACATTGTCAGTGGAGTAGAAAGATTGGAGGCTAGAGATGAGGCAGGGAAACAGGTTTAAAGTAGTAGTTCTGGCAAATGTTGCTCTTGAACTAAAGTTTAGAATGATACTGAGGTTGTAGACTTGATGACTGTGAAGATGGCAGTGACCTTGAGAGTAATAGGGAAATTCAGAGGTGGAAGGACCTAGGAGGAAGAAAATGAGTTCTATTTTGGATATGTTGTGCTTAAGATACTTAAGATATTTGGTCCTCCAAATAGAGAAGTTCAAGAGACATTTATAAAGGTGGGAATATAACTCAGCAATTTATATTCTATATTTTCTAAGATTTTATAATTATATACTTATTTCGATGTATACATAGAAACATACAGATAGAATTATAAATACACAGATAAATATAGATGGATAAATAAATATATAGATACATATAAAAATAGATTCATAACTACAGGCAGTCAGATAGATAGATGATAGATACAGAGAGAGAGAGAGAGAGAGAAAAGAGAGCAGGGTGAAATGAAATAGGGGCTGCCTCAAAGCCTGGATTCAAGTCCTGCATCTCAAACATACAGGCAGTATTTCTCAGTGCCACAGACAACTCTTTAAGAATTTAAATTACAGGTCAGATAATGATCTGCATTGAAAGAGGCAGCTTCCCTGGTGGGAGTTCTTCAAATTAATGAAATCACATGCTTATCCCCCTCCCTTACTCCAAAATATACATGTAGTCTCATGGGTCTATATAATTATATAAATTTACGTAGTTTGGAAATTATATTAGGGATAATCTAGTTCAACTCTCTAGTTTTATAGATGAAGAAACTGAAGGCAAGAGAGGTCAAGTTGTCCAAATTTACACCCAAATTCACAGGGAACAGAGATATAGGGATATAAGATACAGAACATGACTATCTTTCTAACTCTTGAAAATTTTGCTCCATGTAATTCCATGTGCTTGAATTTATAGTCCTCAGAATAATGGGAGTACTAAGCCCATTTATTTAGCCTGGGGTGGGAAGAATGGGCTGGTCTAAATTGTACTACATATGTGTGTGGTTTGTTGTCATTATTATTTTTGGCATTTGGTAATGGACAAGGAATGCATTTTCCCCCTATTTTTGGATTCTGTGTAACTATATGGAAATAAGCGTCCCAGTGTAAGAAAGGGCACAGAACTTGGAAAGGAGATGTGGTGAAAGGGAGGGCCAGACAGTGCTTTGTTAGTGTTCTTGTGGAGAATTCAAAACACTGTTTCTGGTGAAGGTAGAAGTCACTTAAAAAAATAGTGGTAGAGAGCATATTTGGTGGCAGCTGCTGCTGGGTTTGGAATGTGATCTAATTTGTGGATGATCCTGAGAAGACTGGAATTGCAGAGCTGGAAGGGACCTCACCCAGAAGGGGTGATTCTTCTTTATAACATCCCTGACAAATATTCAACCAACCTCCCTGCTTTAAAAAAAAGGAGGTGCTTAGGAAAAAGAAGTTTTCTTTCCTTCTTATCCAATAATGGTCCATGCCACCTTAGTAGTGACATATGTGTTTAAAGCCACTGAGATGTATTGGGAAAATTTCAATACCATGCCAGATGCATAATCTTGTCGATGTCCAATCTCCCTCCCTTGGTGTGGATTGCAGCTCATACATGCCTTCTCTTTCTCTTCATTTCTTGTTCCTCTCCTTCCATTAGAATTCAATAAAGGATTTATCCAGTATATTGGAGGTTTTACTTGAGGTCTCTGAATACTTCATGAAAGTGCAGTCTTTATATTATCTATTCATTAAACCTTGCTTTTGCTAAATAGCGGACTCCTGATTTTCTGGTCATGCATATCCTTAAATGAAAGAAGTTACTCTTTTTTTCCCCCTCTTCCCTTATTGATTCTCTAAGCCACTTAGCATAATAGCTGTTTCAAATTTTCTCTTCTATTCTTAAACTTCCCACAATACCTCTCCTCCCTACCTATTCATCTGAGGACTTTGTCTCATGATTTATTGAAAAAATTATGATTTTTTCTTCCAACATTCTCATCTTATAACCCTTAGAAAATAATCATCTATTACTGTTTTTACACTAGTCTCAGATGAAGAAGTAACTCTCGCCCTTGCCCAGGTCAATTCCTCTACATGTACCCTTGATCTTCTCCTCTCCCATTTTCTCCAGTGATTGCCATTTCTCTTTAATTTTAAATTCCTCCCTATCTACTGACTCCTTCCCTGGTTTTTACAAATGCCTCCTATACCTCTTCTATACTTCAAAAACCTTCACTAGATCTGGTCACCTTGACTAGCTATTGGCTAATATTTTTCCTTCCTTTTTTGACCAATTTCCTTAAAAAAGTTATCTTTCTCAGTCCTTCCAAATACTTCATTCTTATTCTCTTCTAAACCCTCTTGGAATATGCCTTTTGGTTTCATTTCTCAACTAAAATTACTCTCTTTAAAGTGAGTAATGAGGGGCAGTTAGGTGGTGTAGTGGATAAAGCACCAGCCTTGGAATCAGGGGTACCTGGGTTCAAATCTGGTTTCAGACACTTAATAATTACCATGTGTGTGGCCTTGGGCAAGTCACTTAACCCCATTTGCCTATCAAAAATCTAAACAAAATCAAATAAAGTGAGTAATGATCTTTTAATAGATATGTTAAATGATCTTTTCTCAGTACTCATCCTTCTTGTTCTCACTGTAGCACATGACATCATCATCATCATCATCATCATTATTATTATTATTTTCATTTTTTCAAGGCAATAGAGTTAAGTGACTTGCCCAAGGTCACACAGCTAAGAAATTATTAAGTGTCTGAGGTCAGATTTGAACTCAGCCAGGGTCAGTGCTCTGTCTACTGTGCCAACTAGCTGCCTCAGCATGTGACATTATTAACCACCTGAATGATTTCTCCTCTCTGGTTGTTCATGATACTACTCTCTTTACTTTCACTCTTGCTTGTTTGACCATTCCTTCCCAGTCTCCACTGCTTCTTCATGATCCATGTCAAGTTTACTATGAGAGCTCTCCCAGCCTCTGTGTTTATTCTCTTTTCTTTTTCTATACTCTCTAAACTCTGTTTGCAGAGTACTTAGCACAATGCCTGAAACATAGTATAAATGCTTATTCCTTCTCTTCCGTGTCTCTGATGAAGCTACAGATTTTTGGGGAGAGAGAGAGAGAGAGAGAGAGAGAGAGAGAGAGAGAGAGACAGAGAGAGAGACAGAGAGACAGAGACAGAGAGACAGAGAGATAGACAGAGAGACAGAAAGACAGAGACAAAGAGAGAGGCAGAGTCAGAGAGAGAGAAGAGACAGAAAGAGAAAAGGGAGATACAGAGAGAAGAAACAGAGAAAGAAAAAAGAGAGGAGAGAGGAGAGAGAGAGAGAGAGAGAGAGAGAGAGAGAGAGAGAGAGAGAGAGAGAGAGAGAGAGAAGACAGAGAAACAGATCTAGAGACAGACAGAGGAAGAAACAGAGACAGAGACAGATACTTCTAATACTTAATCATCTCTTGAGTTCAGTGATCATCTCTATGTAGATATTCTTTATAACCAGTTCTAACCTATTTCCTAATTCTTTGCATACTGAACATTTTAAACTAAATTCTCCATAGACATCTCAAACTCAATATGTCTGAATCAGAACTCATACCTTTATTATCAGCTTAAAGCATATTTGTATTATTTGATTTTATGTAGCCTTTATTTTATTTCAATGAATAAACATTTATTTTCTTCTTCTTCCACCCCTTCCCCCAGTGGAAAAGAAAAAGAATAAACTCTTGCAACAAATATGCATAACCAAGCAAAACAAATCCCTATATTGCCCATGACAAAAAATGTATGTCTCATTCTACATCTTGAATTCATCACTTTTCTTCCCAGATGTGCATAGCATGTTGCATCATTGTTCTTCTGGAATCACTGTTCATTGCATTGGGCAGAGTTCTAAATCTTTTAATATTGTTATAAAATACTGTTATTCTGGTTCTATTTATTTCACTCTTCATCAGTTCAGACAAATTTTCCCAAGGTTCTCCGAAATTGTCCCTTTCTTATAGTATAGAACTTATTATTTCTCCTCTTCCCGCTTCTCCCCCCATCCCAGGAGATTAAGGTATTTTGGCAACTTTGTTGAAAGAAGTTCTTCCCAACCTCCACTGATCAGACAGTGGACGGATAGTGAGGGGATTTAAAATCTCAATTTATAGTTAAGGAAAGTGAAGTAAAGAGAATTACTCAGTGTCACAAATACAGGAGGCAAGTCTCAGATACTGATTTCTTAACTATAAGTAAAATTGTTTTTCTATTATATAAAACTGGAACATTACATGTTTATTCCCCTCCTTCATTACAGTCCAATTAGGGACAGTCAACCATAGAGTTCTGACTGGATACAGTGAAACTTGCTAGTTCTTTGAGTACAGAAACACCACGGAAGGTGAAACTGATGGAAGCAAAGGTATCAATGCAATAAATGCAGCAGGTACCAGTCACCTGAGAGGAAAGTTTGATCTGGATCAGTGTTCTTACTGGACAGCATTTCTCTAGGCAGCCATCCACTTCTTTATATGTTACTCATTTTCTTAAGTGTAGAGTTCCAAATCTGTTGAAAACCTTAAGTTGAAATGGACCTACAGAGTATCTTAATTCTGGGGTAATTTGAAGAGGTCCCATGTGTGAGATGAGGTTACCTCAGAAACCACAGAGCTAATCAAAGAATTCTCAAGCAATGTTATCTAAAAGATTGCATCTATCAAAGAATCTCATATGAGTTTAACATTTGCATGGGAAGAAATAACACTTCCTCAGTCCTGACTCAGAGCCATGTACTTTCTAGTTATGTGAACAAGTTGATCCTGTATTTTCTAAGCTCCTTTCATTTAAGGATTTCTAAGTGATCTAGTGGCACTGACTCTAATTCTTGTGGAATCCCTGAAAGTAGGCAGGGTATCTGTTTTAGTTTTAGTTGACTAAGTGATTCATTTGTCAGAGATGAGCCTAGATGAGAATCTAGAAGATAGTTTATGTATGACCAATGCTTTGAATGCTTCCTTTCTGAGGATATTCAAAATTTTTTCAGTTTCCCTAAGTCCTGTTGGATCCTTATCTTTCTGATCTGAGAAAAGTGTTGATGAAAACATGAAGAGCTTTTATGATCCTGGAAAGAAAGGGTGAAAACAGAGGGACGAAGGAAGAAAAGGAATATGTTAGGCCAACTTGGGCAAAATTCTGAGGCAGCTCAAGTTTGAGTTTGTCCTTTGGGTCCATTTATTAAAAATATAACTATCATAGTCCTTCCTATCTATCATTACCTGGCATCTTCAGGAACACCTTATGGTTAAGACCTTCCCTATATCCTTCCTATCATCAAAATTATTTTCTCTTTCATTCCCACCATTTTTGCTAGTTTATCTGATCATCTAATTCAGTCTAAGATACCTGATATTAAGTGGTATATTATTCCCAGATAATAAAGTTCTATTTTAAAAGATACATTGGGGGAGGGGGAAAGGGGTGATGGTCTAAAAGATTGTGGAGGAATCTGTCCCACATTTACTCCAACAATTTTAAAAGGGGCAAATTAAAAAAAAAGATCAAGAAATTCAAAGACAAACATTAATGAGATCCTTCATTTTATTTGAGTACACAAATAGATAGCCAGGAGCTACAACAGTGGAGTCCCACCAGCAAAGCCAGCCCAAGCTCAGATACACACATTGAAAGACCATGGCAATGCTTGAATTGGGGCCTTGACTAGGGAAGGTGGGGCAATGGGCTGTATCTTTGAGGAGGACAAAATATTTCAATAATATACCTGTAAGGGAAGTTCTAGGAAGGGATTCAGGAAAGAAGACTGCAGCAGATCCTCTACTGGGAACACTCAACCATAGAACCATACACTGGAAATACTAAAACTTACTAATTCACTGAACCTAAAAACACCAGGGGAAGGGAAAGTCAGTGGCAGGAACCCAGGAAATTGAGGTCAGGACCAACCACAGACTGAACACCTATAATAAACTAAACCAGATTTAGGCCAGTCCTTAGCTAGTTTAGGTTCAATATTGCAACAAAATTAATACTCTAAGGTCTTTTAACAATAAACAAAATCAAGATTGACTTAAAGTATTTTCAACTAGAATTATGGAGTATCACCTAAAAGAAACACTAAAACTACCAGGAATGTATTGGCCAAAATACAAAGCTTCAAAGTAAAACAAAAGATACCACAATAGTCAGAAAGGAAGAATTAAAATGCCAGCAAATCTATCAGGATCACATAAGAGTTGGCACCAACCTGTGATATATAGAGAAAATCTTGGTTATGTGACTTTCCAAAAGATAAAAAAAGATACTCACAACCTGAAATTACTTATCCTGAAAAATTGACTATTAATCTATTCAAAAAGTGAATATTTACTTGAATAGAGGACTTCTAAGTCTTTCTGATGAAAAATTAGAGATTCAATCATTTTGAAGAGCAATTTGGAACTGTACCCAAAAAGCTGTAAAACTACGCAAGCTCTTTGATCCATTTAGACCACTGCTAGATCTATATCTCAGTGAGATCATCAAAAATGAAAACGTCCTATATGTGCAAAAATATTTATAGGATGTTTTCACTTTATGGCAAAAAAACTGGAAATTAAAGGGATGCCCATCAATTGGGGAATGACTGAACAAATTGTGGAACATTATGTAATGGAATGCTATTGTACAATAAGAAATAATTATCAGACAGATTTCAGAAAAACCAGGAAAGGCTTATATGAATTGATGAAAAGTGAAATGAGCAGAACCTGATGAAAATTTTAGAAATGAATAGAAACATTAAATGAAAACACAGGAGTTGAAAGAAATCTAAAAGGTAAATACATTTTAGCAATGGCAAGGGACTAAACAATTGTAAAGTGCTTATATTCTAATGAGGAGGGAAGAGACAACTGATCCTTCAGAATTATGTCTTCAAGGATCAAATACATAATATGAATGATAAGAGGGATTATTGATGTCTTTGTTAAAAGTTGATAATAAAAAGAAAGGAAAGAAGGAAAAAAGGGAAAAATGACAAAGGTAGTGGAACTTATTACATCTTGTAATTGGCAAATGTTAAGAAGTTATGTAAAAAAGAGAAAGAAATTGGGGAATAGTTGTCATGTCATTCTCCCTCTTGTGTATGTCAGACAAAAGTAGGTTGAATGCCCACATACATCCATAAACAGAGAAATTAGTGTAGTTAATCATTAAAAGTATTTGATACTCATTAAAAGAAAAATTGGTTAGTGGAACAGATTAAGAGCCTCAAAATCCAGAAGTAAGCAGATTGTTTGATAAACCCAAGTACCACAAGTAATAAGGTAAGAAATTTTGCTTGACAAAAACTGATGAAAAATAGGAAAATGAACTGACAGAAATTAGGTTTATACTAACATCTCAGGAAAATAGAAGGAAATTGCCATTGTATCTTTCATTGCATGGCTAGGGGGGATTGTTGTTGACCAAAACAAATAAAGATGATCATGGGAAGTAATATGAGAAATTTTGATTACATAAAATGGCAAAACTTTGTACAAACAAAATCTATGCTGTTAAAATTAGAATAGAAACAGTTAGCTGGGTGAAAGATTGGCAGGAAGTTTCTCTGGTAAAAATCAAATATCTAAGCTATAATCAGGAACTTATTCAAATAATTAAGAATGCTATTCAATCCCTCATTGAACAGTTAAGTATTACTAGGCATATACCTCAAATCGATCAAAGACAGAAGAAAAGGATCTATATGTACATAAATATTTAGGCCCATTCTTTTCCTTGTAGCAAAAAACAAGAAACTAAAAGGATGAAGGATGAAGATATACTGAATAAATTATGATACATGAAAGTAATTGAATATAATTTTGCCATAAAAATGGTTGAAATGGACAATTTTGGAAGAACTTGGGGAACTCTCTGAGTTCTCAAGCATAGTGAGGTAAGAACCAGGAATTCTTATTATTGTTTTACAGCAATAACATATAAAGAAAAAGAACTTTGAAAGATATTAGAACTTTTATCAGCACAATGAAAAACCACAACTCTAGAGCACTGAAAATGTAGCTTGCTATCCTACTTCTGTTAGAAAGCTAAATGACTTAAAATGCAAATATATATTTTTAATCATAACCAAAGTGAGAATTTGTTTTGCTGGACAATTGTTATGAGGGTTTTGAAAAGTGTTCAGTGAAGGTAGAAGGGAAAGTGAGGGGAAAGAAAATAAATATTTATTTAAAAGGATGCATTTGAAGAGAATATGAAGTTATTTCTCAGAAGGAAAAAAGGAGACTATCAATAACCCTGTTAAAATCATTAATAATGAGGAATTTGACTTAGAACAATTCTGAGGTTCCAGGTCAAATATATCAGTTTGTTAAAGATAAGTTTTTTTTTTAAAAAAGGGAAAATGATCATTATTGGAGGGATTATGGAATATTAGCATACTTTTCATGGACCATAAATTGATCCAGCCTTTCTGGAAAACAATTTGGAACCATTTCCCCCAAAGTCACTAAATATTGCCTATCTTTTGATCCAGTGATATTTCTAGACTTATTCCCTAAAAAGATCAAAGAAAAAAAAGACTAAAATGTAAACAAAAAAGATCACAGCATCTCTTTATATAGTAGAAAAAACTGGAAACTGATGGAGACCTCATAATTTGGAGAATGGTACAACAAATTATTGTGTATGAATTTATTAAAATATTATTATGCTATAGAGAACAACAATAGGTTCAGATTCAGTTCTGGAGTGGAAAAAAACCCCAGAACAATTTATATAATGCCATAACAGTGTAAAGCAAAACAACTTCTGAAGAGGAACTCTGATCAGTTCAATAGCCAACCATAAATTAATTGTTTTGAGGCTGGAGCATGCTTCTATAATGAGTTTTGGTGCATTCCCAGATCTCCTACGATGGGAGCATTCATGTGGGAGACACCAGGGACTTGTTTCTGAAAGAAGACATCATGGCCTACCATGTGTCTAGGAGTAGCATCTTTCCATTCACTCTATAAGAGAATTTGCCTACTTCTTTAAATACACCCTCGTTTTCTTTGTAAAGGCATCTGGGGAGAAGGTTAGTTGAGTGAGTAAGGGAAGTAAACTTCCCTTTAGACTTTGTGTCCCTGAAATATAGGATTGGAGATTTAATCTTGTTTCATTTGACCTTTTCAGGTCTAGATGCTGATAATGGAGTCTCTGGTGTGGGAACCCAAGCTAACTGAATGTTGTTGCCAGTCATACAAGGAAAACCTGAGAAGCCAGGGTCCCAGAATGCATATGCAAGGGGACTTTGGGCTTCTAACTTCCAAGGCAGTAGGCTTCTAAAGTGGCCTCTAAAATGCTGGGAGGAGACATTTGAATGTCTATTTGAGCCACTGGTAGAGACCAGAGACTCCCCACTCTTTAAAAGTCCTGGAGATCATGAGCAAGTAGTGAAATGTAATACACTCAATCCTCCATTAGTTGGAGTAAGATATTCACTGCTATACTTCCCAAATCATGACAGACAGATGGTCAGTTAGAAACACAGAATGAGACATAATATCTGGACATGGCTAGAGATGAATCTGCTTTGTAGGACTAGGTGGAATGGTGGATAAAGTGTTGGACCTGGGATCAGGAAGATCTGAGTTTAAATCTAACCTTAAATGCTGAAGCTACTTGACTTTTGTCTGTTTCAGTTTACTCATCTGTACAATGGGAATAATAATTTCAAATTCCTTTTGATGTTATTGTAAGGATGAACTGAGATGATATTTATAAAATACTATGCATGAATGCTATTTTTTTATTATACCTACCCTAATTTATTATAAGAATCAATTTTTTAGAGGAAGACAAGCACTAATGAGAGCAATGTTTAAAAAAAGGAAAAAGAAGAAAAATAAATAGCAACTAAGAGAGAAAAGGTAAACAAAGTGTTAATGAAGCATTTAAAATACATAGAGGAGAATAGAATGAGGTTTAGAGGGAAATTCAGTTAGTAAGGACAGTTTTTGGAATGAATATGTTGAATTTAGTATTTACTTTAGAAACAACCTCCAAACTAAAAACAACCTGTACATAATGAAATTCATGAGTTTATATAAGTCTCTTTTTTGTCTTTGTACATGAAAATGTTTAGTTTTGTTAGTGTTTTTAAGTTTAGATATCAAAACCAATAAAAGCATCTTTTATCAAATAAGTAATGAATAATGAGAATGTCAGGTCCAGAGGCAAATTGAAGTAATATTTTAGATACTTTAAAAACATCTCAGATAAATTGTAGGTTTCATAAGGTATATAATGCTGAAGAGAAAATCTGGAGTTCTGATATCCTGAGCTGCAAGGGGGAAAACATTTTATCCAGTTCTCCTGTTGATTGTTTCTGTCCTTACTACACAAATTCAGGTGTTCTTTCCCCCTTCCCTTATAATGGGAAACAACAGGATATATTTCCATTCTTCTTGGCTCATCCCAAGGTTATGAGTGTTAATAATAGCAATTAGATCCTACAGTAGCTCTCAAGGAAAGGAGGCGGCATGTGGGAGCCACCAAACAACTGGAGTGGGTTTGGAAGATGACAGGCTCTTGATGCTAGTTATTTTATGATGTGTCACAAGTTTCTTGTAACTGGGGGTGGAATACAAGACTCATGCTCCCCTGCATGGGTGGATATGCTGCCAACTTATTGTTTTAGCCTGTGTTTTCCCTGAAGGAGTAGAAGTGCTTTGAAATGTAACAGACCAGCTCTAATCTAATCACTGACTTGGTGATCTACTTTTTTAGCTATTGAGCTATCACTTTACTTGAGACCTGTAAGGATTGGGGATGAGTTGTTTTCTCCTTACTTTTCCCATGCCCTGGTAGAGCACAGGTTCTTGTTCCCAAGCAGGATGGTGAGAGAGAGAGTACTGCTCCAAGTTCCTCCAAGTTATAACCATGACATCATGGAAATAGTATTAGATTTGATGTTGAGTCCTGGGTTTCAATTTTGCTCCTGATATTTATTAACTGTATCATCATGAGACTGTCTTTTAGTCTCTCTGAAACTCAGTTTCATTGTTTACATAATGAATATAATGATACCCCATAATTATGGGGAAAGAGAAGAAGTAAAATATGACCCTAAGGTTTTGAATATGTGTGACCTGAATCCAGTAGCACAAACCCTATCCATATGTGTACTCCAAGGGTCCTGGCCTAGGCTCTCTTCTCTGTAGTTTGATGACTTCAATCTCTATGGAGATAATTCCCACTATTTAGTACTAGTCTCTCCCATACATCAGTCCAATACTTTCAGGCACCTATTAGACATATTTAACTAGATGTTATCTTAAATTCAACATATCTAAAACAGAACTTACTACCATTTTTTTTCAAACTCTTTCCTCTTCTTAACTTCCCTATTTATATTGAGGGTATTGCTCTTCTTCCAATTGCTTACATTCACAACCTACATCATATTTTATTTTTCTCTTCTCACTTCACCAATTTGCCAAGTCTTATTGATCCTAATTGAACAATATACTTATTATACTTCTCCTTCTTGCCACTCATGCAGATGACATCCTGTTTCATGCTTTCACTGCTTGGACTACTGTGATAGCCTCTTAACTGATCTCCCTGATCCAGCCTCTCCCCCTTCCAGTTCATCCTCCACAAAGATGCAAAATTGGCTTCTGTAATGCTCAAGCCTACCACACTGCTGCTCAGGAAGCTCTAGTAGCTCCTTCTTGACTCTCACATAAAACTACAAACTTCTGACTTTTTAAAACCTTCACAATCTTCCTCCAGTCTTATTTCACATTACTCTCCTTGTTGCATTTTGAATTTTATCCAAACTTATCTGCTTTCTTTTCCATGTTTATGACATGCCACTTCCTATCTCTATGTCTTTGCAGACCACCCCCACCCTCGTCCAGAATCCATTCTTCTTATTTTTGAACCTCGAAATTCTTGTCTTCCTTCAAGGCTCAATACAGAGATACCATCTCTTCAGGAAATATATCCTTCCTCATCCCCTGTCAATCTCCTCATGCTAATATCCCCTTCTCAGATATGGTTGTATTTCTACTTTGTGTCATATCAACTTTTTATGTATATTACATGTTCTATTAAAATGCAAGCTTCTTGAGGGTAAGGATTTTCATTTGAAGGAGAGATAATATGTTTATGGGTATATTAGAGTGCCTTCTCAGGGAGATCTATGGTCACACAAAAAAACAGTTTATGAACTCACTCAGATTCAAATGAAAAAAAAACAACACCCTCAGCAACCTAAACAAATAGATGCAGAATAAGTTTTGACCAAATAGTGACCATCAGTGGCATAGGTTGTCTACTGGATTAGGTTTATCAATAAATATGCCTTGAACAAGATGTACAGATGAACAAAGAATTGGAGCTAGAGGTGAATCGAATCAAGAGAGCAAATTATCTTTGAGAAACTGTCAATGATCCCAAATTGCTCTTTTCTGTAAAAGTTCACTTTAAAATTATTCCCTACAAAATTCCTACTCCATGCTTTATTGTTTTACTATTCTGATCCTGGATTCTTGAAGGTTTTTTCCATTGGAGCACTAGTCTTGACAAGCTATACTGCTGAAAGGGCTTGAAGGTGACTAGCAACTCTGTGAATCTATCTAGTTGAAGTATAAAGATACTCATCACTGGGCTACTTGGTGATGAATTTTCTTGGCCATAAAAATAAGTCTTTAAAACTACATTCTTTAGTTTCATATGTTCTCCTTTCACATCTTTAATAATAGTAAAAGCCTGGAAGAAAAGAACATAGAGCATGCTGAAAATCTTATAATTTGGAGATTATCATCATTCACTTAACTATTAGTTCTCTAAATGAGAGAACATTTATCCAATGATCAATGAAGAGACATACTAGGAGTGAAAATACATTATGTCACTATTGATATTTTCTCTATAAATGAAGACATAGAGGAGTTTCTTGTATATGAATGGATAGAACACAGGTCTTCCTTGGGGTCCTAAATGAAGGTGGTATAGTTATTTGCTTATTGACTTTTTACTGTGTGCTCAAAGGCAAGTATGTGTGTGTGTGTGTGTGTGTGTGTGTGTGTGTGTGTGTGTGTGTGTGTGTGTGATTGCATGGTATGCATCCATTTCACCATGATATAATTGCAACTTATGTACATGTTATTATTCTAGTTTTTTTGAGACATTATGGGATGTTCATGCTGTTATTCAACTATCAAGTATTCTAACTTGTTTCATCTGAAAATTTGATTATGTTTTTTATTAAAGTCAAAGACAAAATTAAGAAAAGAAGAACTACTGGACTTTTTAAAATTTTTTATTTTTTGCAAGGCAGTGGGGCTTGCCCAAGGCCACACAGCTAGGTAATTATTAAGTGTCTGAGGCCAGATTTGAACTCAGGTACTCCTGACTCCAGGGCTAGTGCTCTATCCACTGCACCATCTAGCCATCCCTGAACTTTTTATTTTTTTTGTTCATGCTTTAAATATTTTCTATTCCAGAGAGAACAATTGGCAGAATAGAAAGATAAAGCAAACATGATTCAGAGGGAGATGAAAATGAGAAATAAGAAATGATTTTTCTCTATCACCTGTTAGCACCCTCAGCAGTACTATCCTTTCTTTGATTTTCTTTTAATCCAATTAAAAAAATAAGCACCTTTTGTTGTCCTTAGTGTTCTACACTAGTCTCATGTCACTTTGAGGTTCCTGGTCCTATTTTTACAAGACTGTGCCTTTATTTTCTTCTCATCTCTCATGACTTGCACTTCTTTCCCTGTTCTAGAAATTTATAAATCTAAGATGACTTTATGAGCAGCTTAAAAAAAATCTATATTTCTTTTTTTATGTGAATTATTTTCTCTGACTTTCTGATCCTCTGACATTTGGTCATTCTTGCTATTAGCTAACAATTATATCACACTTCAGTGGTAACTACTCTTTTGCCCTTTCTGTTCATTATACCTGATGATGCTCAGTTGCTGAGGTTTGTAGTGAACTGATTTGTTTAATGTGGAATCTTTCTTTTTCTTTTGTGCAGAACACTAGATCACTCAGTTACTTGTTCTAGGAGACCAGAATGTTAATCTCCTGTTTATATCAGATTGACAAATAAGCAATGTGCTCCCCCCTCATGCCCACCCCCAGCAGGATGCTACAAAACATCTCTGCTTGTTTTTTATTCCTCTGATCATTAGAAGATGATTTTTGTTCTTGCACCTGTTACATTCTACATCATTCTTCAGAGCACAGCAAAGTGCTTTGTACTCAGAAAGCTTTATGCTCTAAGACGGGAATTTTTAACCTTTTTTCAGTGTCATAAATCCCTTGGACAGTTTGATATCCCCTCTGACCCTTCTCAAAATCATATTTTTGAAAAAATAAAATAAAATGCATGGTATTACAAGAAAATAATTTATATTAAAATAATATTTTTCCCTATCCAAGTTCATGAATTCCCTGAAAACTATCTGTTGACAGCAGGTAAGAAACCTTGCTCTAAGGGAAGAGAATAAAACCTAATACTTAATTTCAAATGTGTAGTCGTTAGCCATTCCTTTTTTTCTCTGTGTGAAATTCTAGCTTCCAACCTCCCATCATAAGTAAGAATTTCCTTATGGTTCTTCAAATGATTCCTTGTTTTCCTTATGAGTTTTAAATGATTTTTTTCTTTTCTCTGTGCATCATTTTTTCCATTCCTTCAAGGAAAATTCCAGGTTATTAACTAGGAAATAGAGAAACTTTCCTGTATACTTTCTACCTTCTCTCCTGTATTATATTTTGTTTTAACTTTTTTTATTTTTTCTTTTCCTTTTGGTTTAATGTTTTATTTTTGTCTACCTATACTTGAAAACAATTTTTAGGATTAGTTTTAAAATATTGAGTTCCAAATTCTCTTTTCTTTTCTCCTCACCCACTTCATTGAGAAGGCAAGCAGTTTGAAACAGGTTATACATGTGTAGTCATGCAAAACATATTTCCATGTTGTGAAAGAATACATAGTTTAAAAAGACTCATAAAAAAGTAAAGAAGTATGCTTCAATTTGTATTCAGATATCATTTCTTTCTCTGGGAACTGAAAGCAATTTTCATGAATTCTTTAGAACTGTCTTGTGTCATTGTTATTACTGAGAAGAGTTAAGTTGGGGCAGCTAAGTGGTGCAGTGGATAGAGCATGGGTCCCAGAGTCAGGAGGACCTGAGTTCAAATCTTATCTCCTACACTTAATAATTACCTAGCTGTGTGACTTTGGGCAAGTCACTTAACCCCATTGCCTTGCAAAAATAAAAAAAGAGAATAGTTAAGTCATTCACAGTTGATCATCTCACAAGATTGCTGTTACTTTGTACACAAGATAAGTCATTTTTGCATGAGTTTTTATAGCTCTTCTCAGTTCTTTCTGAGAGCATTCTGTTCATCATTTCTTTTTTTTTTAGGTTTTTGCAAGGCAAATGGGGTTAAGTGGCTTGCCCAAGACCACACAGCTAGGTAATTATTAAGTGTCTGAGACCAGATTTGAACCCAGGTACTCCTGACTCCAGGGCCAGTGCTTTATCCACTACGCCACCTAGCTGCCCCCATGTTCATCATTTCTTATAGCACAATAATATTCCATTATGATTACATACCACAATTTGTTCAGCCATCTTTCAGATTATGGGCATGCCCTCAATTTCCAACTCTGCCATGAAAAAAATGCTGCTATAAATATTTTTGTACATATAGGACAAAAATCTTTTTTTTAAATCTCTTTTGATAAACAGACCTAGTAGTGGTTTTGCTAGGTCAAAAGGTATATATGGTTTTATGACCCTTTGGGCATAGTTCCAAATTACTCTTCAGAATGATTGAATCAAGTCACCAACAGTGCATTAATATCTCATTTTCCCTACATCTCCTTTCAATATTTGTCACTTTCCTTTACTATGCTATTTACTAATCTGATAGTGATGATGATATTTGTCCTTTATTCTTGAAAAAGACCATGACATCAGGGAGGTTGTACCATGACAAGTACAGGGATAAGTGACTTGCCCAAGGTCACACAGCTGATAAGTGTCAAATTCTGAGGTTGGATTTGAACTCAGGTCCTCCTGGTTCCAAGACCAATGCTCTATCCACTGTATCATCTAGCTGCTCAGCTAATCTAATAGATGTGAGGTGGAATCTCAGAATTATTTTAATTTTCATTTCTCCAATCCATAGTGATATAGAGCATTTTTTCATATGGTCATAGAAAGCTTTGATTACTTCATCTGAAAACTATTCATATCTTTTGATCATTTTCAATTGGAGAATGGCTCTAATTTTTACAAATTTGACTCAGTTCTCTATTATATTTGAGAAATGAGGCCTTTATCAGAGAATCTTGCTGCTAATTTTTTTCACAATTACTATGACTTACTGTATTTCCCTCTATTCAATTTCTCCCTGTTTATTCTATTCTTTCCTTTTATCATGGAGTTTAGGGTAACACTGTTTTGCTTCTGACTGCTGCCATTCCCAATCCGACTTCCCTTCTATCATCTCACCTTTGAATCCTATATTTATTAATTAATTTATTTTCACATTGCTACAATAATCTTATTGTAAAAGTAAACATAGTAAGCATTATCCTTGTCCTTCCACAAAGATAGAGTAACCTCAAAAAAAAAAATAAAGTGAGAGAAAAAGAAAACAAATGTACTCGAGTTTGTGTTCAGATATCATTAACTCTTTCTCTGGGATGGATAGCATTCTTTATCATAAGTCCGTCATAGGAGTTGCTTCAATATTTATTTCCCCACAATTGCTATTGCTAACTCCCCTCCATTCTATTATTCCTCACTCTCATTTTGAATCTTATATTTAAAATTTTCTTTATTTTATTTTTCCTCAGTTACATGCAAAGACACATTTCAGCATTCATTTTTAAAACCTTCAGGTCCACTGGCCTTGGAATCAGGAGTACCTGAGTTCAAATCCAACCTCAGACACTTAATAATTACCTAGCTGTGTGGTCTTGGGCAAGCCACTTAACCCCATTTGCCTTGCAAAAAACAAAAACCTTGAGCTCCAAATTTTAATCTTTTTTGAAAGTGCGATTTACAATCCATTGTTATTTTTTGGTAACAGCATATTAGGCTCACTCTTGTGGTAAATTACTATTTGTTTTCTATGTCTGTTCACTGATGAAGTTCCTAGGGATATTTTGGATGAGGTTTTATTTATTGTGGTCTTCCAGATTTTTCTTAGATGTTGGAGTGACTGGTCAATGAGAATCTAGTCCTGAGAGAGCACACAATGGGTTCTATCTGTTGTCAATCTGTATGATGACTAGACAATTCTGCGTCAGGAACTTCATGATGAAGATCTTTTCCTCTGTACTTTGGAGCATGTGTAAGATATCATTTGATTATGTCCTTTTCACCTCTTAGTGGTCACAGTCTTTGAATTTGCTGCTCAGGGCAGCTAGGTGGCACAGTGTTGGACTTGGAGTCAGGAAGACTCATCTTCTTGAACTCAAATCTGATCTCAGAAACTTATTAGTTGTGTGATCCTGGAAAAGTCACTTAATCCTGACTATCTTAGTTTATTCATCCATAAAATGACCTAGAGAAGGAAATGACAAACAATGCCAGTATCTTTGCCAAGAAAGCTCTAAGTCACAAGGAGTTAGAAATGACTAAACAAAAACAACAGCAACAACAACAAAATGGAAATTATTGTGCATATAAGAGGTTGGAACTGAGGAATCCTTTCCCCTAAAGTAGTTTTTGAAATTCATGAAATCATAACCCCAGTTAAACAACCACCACCAATAATCACCACAACAATGAATCATTTATTTCAGAAGGTAGAAGACTTTGCTAGAGTAGATTCTAATTCAGTTCAATTCAGTAAACATTTATTAAACACCTACTAAGTTCATTCAGGCAGTCAAATAAGCTTTTGTTAAGCACCTACTATGAGCTACCAAGTTCTGGGAATGCAAAAAGAGGAAAAAGACAGTTTATTCTTTTGGGGACCTCACAATCCAACAAGAGAGACAAGAAGCAGAACTCTCTGTTAACTGCTAATAAAAATACATACTTTAGATGATAGTCCCGATTTTTTATGCAGCTTAAATATACATGGAAGGTAAGGCAAACAGACACACAACTATGAAATAGAACGTTTTAATACTAAAATGATTTGGAAAGAACCATGTGGGGTGAAGATAGGGAGCCATCACTGAGATGATGAGGGAGGTGTGGAACAGCGAGCCCTGGAATTGGTTTTTGGATGAGTTTTCAACAAGTAGGGAGGGAAAAATTCTAAGCATAGGATATATCATAATAAGAGATTTAACATTCAATGAGTTTAAGAGACATTGAGAAGGCAAAATGAAGTCCATTTGTGTTTTAGAACTCAAATATGAGGGCAGATAGGTGATGCAGTGCTGGCCCTTGAGTCAGGAGGATCTGAATTCAAATTTGGTCTCAAATATTTTCTATCTGTGTTCTTATCCTTTTGTTATAAATGCCCAAAATAAGGAAACTTAGTCTGGAATGGTTGAAGAGCTTTAATTAATTAACATCCCTGCAGGAATGGACAATCCCCCTAGAGAGAAAAGTCCCAAATTGTGATTATGTGCAGTCTTATATACAGTTTGAGAGGCTTTCTCCTCCTCTCCAAGGCAACCATTAGTCTGAATCATCAGGGGTACAATCTGATGGACATGCCTACTCCATGACACCATTAAACATGTTTTCCCTGTTCATCCCATGCATGTTGAGCCTCAATCATCACAGGGGGTGTTTGAGTTACTCTGTGTGAACCTAATTATTTGAGTACATTTGTGTAAGGTCAGGGACCCTAGGTCAACTCAGACTAGATGGTTTTGGTCTAATCTCAGCTCAGAGGAAGACCTCTCCCACTTCAGTGATTGGTTGGGGTCAATTGCTTTATCTCCCCCTTTGTTTTACTCCCACATTCCTGCAAGTAGGCTTTGTGCCTTTCAGCCTAATCAATAGCATAGACAGACCCCAGTCTTTGTAATGTATAGCTATAACTAACAGCCTCCTCTTACTCCCTGAGGAGCTCAAACATTCAGAGATTTCTCACACTTCTTTGGCCTCAGTTTCCTCATCTGTAAAACAAACTGGAAAAGGAAATGGTAAACTATTCCAGTGTCTTTGCCACATAATCAAACACAGAGACTCAGACATGACTGAAAATATTGAAGGAGAAATATTTGTCTAGCTTTTAATATTTAGGAACCTTAATATTAAGAAACTGTCAATTGCTAATCACAGGTCAATTCACAGAGTTTTTAAGCAAAGTAAAGAAAGTAATTATTTAAGAAGCTTGTCTGATATTTTCTGAGGGCCTCTGACTCCTTCATTGTTCTCAAATGTAAATTCTGATTCCTTTTCCATTGTTTAATGTAACCTCTTCTCAAATATAAATTCACCAAGATAATAGAGAGCAAGCTCAGCCCATCCTCTTATCCTTCCTCGATTTTCTTGATTCTCAGCCTTCCAGTCAGATCCAGGTGGGTCACTCTTTGACCCCCTCCCCCCAGATTCCCCCCTGTACAGAGTCTCAGAGTCTCCATAAAATTTTGGTTTACTCTCTCCTATGTGACTATGACTGCTTCCCTTCCTTTTCTTTTTTCCCCCAAATACTTTAGCCTCAACTTTTGTTATTCAGCTTGTCCTTTAAGTAAATAATTATCTTGTTGCCTCTCCATAGGGCCTCATCTGTGAACTGTTTGGGGTCACCTATAAACTTTATGTAGTAACTTGTGATCCTTCTATAATAACATGTGAACTTTGCAATAATCTAATTAAAATCTAAGTGAATTAAAATCTAAGTCTTTCATGCCCCCAAGGTCAGATGGTCTATTTGTAAATTTTTCACTTAGAATGAACTCCAAAGATTGATCTTTATGCTTCCCTTTTCTTGAGGGAAGCATTTTCCCATTATCAAAATGACTCCACACTTCATATATGAATTTAAGTGAGAATTTAAACTCAACTTCAATGAAAGTCAACATATTTATAAACAAAATGATTCTGAAGAAAGCAAGGAAAGGGGGGCAGTTAGGTGGCATAGTGGATAAAGCACCAGCCCTGGAGTCAGGAGTACCTGGGTTCAAATCTGGTCTCAGACACTTAATAATTACCTAGCTGTGTGGCCTTGGGCAAGCCACTTAACCCCATTTGCCTTGAAAAAAAACCCCTAAAAAAAAAAGAAAGCAAGGAAAGTATAAGAAAATGAGAAAACAGTGCATTTCAATAGTTGAAATGGATTCCCTAGGAAAGAATAAGAATTTTTTTAAAAGGAAAAGAAGTTTAAGAGAACTGCTTGTTCCCCAAGAAAATAATACCATACTAATAGCACAAGCAAAGACCAACTTGATGCATGAGAAAGATGACAAATATAGGAAGAATCTGAGTTGACTGAGCTGAGAGAGCTATTAAAAAAGTTGAAATATAAATGTGAATGAAATAAGAAATGGAAATAAACCTGATTAGCAAAAGAAGGCAAAAGGAAAAACAGCAGGATTATGAGGAAAGAAAAATCAACAAGACAAGGAATGAAGAACAACTGGGAAAGGAGAGAAAGAAGAATGGAAAAAGATTCTTTAAATGAAGAGACATGAGAGAAGGCAAAATGAAACATTGGTCTTTTATTAAATGGAAAGTGGAGTCTAATAAAAGAAAGCATCAAATTATAATAAATCACATTTCTATAATAGACTTCAAGTTTACAAAGTACTTTCCTCACAACCATTCCTTGAAAAAGTATTAATGAGCATTTTACACAATACCCAATTGAGGCTGCACCCCCCCATTGGCCCACCCAAGGTCACATGGAGGATTTAAACTTCTGATTCCAAGATTTGTTGTGGCTGTTTCCTGTTAAGCAGAGATAGTAATGAAGCAGGGGGACTCTAATATCTGAAATATGAAAAGATTATGTTCTGTAATATGAATCAGGAAGGTCTGGATTCAAATCTAACCTTCAATGAACAGTGGTCATGTGACCCTTGGCAAGTTATTTAAACTCTCAGCATTCCAGTCAACTCTCAATGAGTATAACTTATAGAATGGCAATTGATTTTCATCAGAAGTTTCCCAAAAGAATATCTTGTAATACTTTAGCTCACAGGTTTTTGTGAAGATCAAGTGAGAGTGGTCAACAGTCAGGAAGTATTATTAATTATGCTGAAGATACAAAGAAAGACACTCACATTCTAATTAGAGAAAGAAGATACAAATAATTTTTATGTAGAAAATGTAGTTGAAATATATATATGTATATGATGATGATGATGATGAAGAGGGGGAGATGGGGAAATCAAGAGGGAAGGAAGGGTTCCAGCTGAAGATGAGATTTGAACTAGGGCTTAAAGGAAGCCAGGGAAATCAGAGGCTGAAATGAGGAGGAAGAAAGGAGATAAGATTATCCTATGTGAAGTTTTGTGCTCAATTATGTGAAGGAGATTAAAACATAAGAAGAATAGAACTATAGCAACTATAGAATTATAGAAAATGGCAAGACTGTGAAGGATTTTTAAATGCCAAACAGCTCCAATGGGAAGAACGGTTAACTCTCTGTGTGCCCCTCATTAAGAAAGTCTTGCTCCCTCTCTGGGCCTCACTTTTCTTATCTCTAAAGCCAGAGAGCAGGATAGATCGTTTTTAGAAGGCCTTGCCAGCTCTTCCATTTTACGAATTTATTGTATCTTATATTTTAAGACACACAAGGAATGAATTGCAATTACTTCAGATACAATATGATTCATGAAAACATCTCAGAGTCAAAGGAAAATCTGTGAAAAAAGGCACATTTAGGGTCTTCCTACCATTAAGAGAAAGGAAAAGAGTTAACCTGAAATTTGTAAAAAACATTCTGTTCAACTGATTGATGACTTAATAAACTAGGAAAAACAAGCAAATTAACTAATTAATTCACAGTATCCATTTTTTGATTTTTTTTGCTAACTTATCTTTACATTTACATCACTGTAGTCATCATGTATATTTTCCTGGTTTTGTTTAGCCTTGGTTAGCCATTTAACAAAGATTTGTTAATATTTACTATATGTGAGACATAGTTCTAAGTCCAAGGATACAAATACATGGAAAAAAGACAGTCTTTAATTTCAAGAAACTTGCATTGTAATGGGGGTGGACAATACATAAAAGGGGAACTGAAAAGGGAGAGTGAAGAAGAGATATCTCCATGGGGGCATGGTGGTTAAATCTGAAGACAGAGAATAATGAGTCTGGTATTTATTCAAAATGGAGGATTGCTCCACCCTATGTCAGTTGAATTTTTCATATTCATTGCATTCTTCAATCAGTGTTTTTCTACTTTTAAAATCAATTTTTGAAATGAAAGTTTATTTTCCTGTGAAATTCTTCAAACTTTGTCAGTTTTATTTGGAATCATAGAAGTGTCTTCAGTTTACTTCCTGTGTCTTTAAATCCCTCATATGGAAAATCTGTTTGACCAGTTTATTATTAGAATTTATGTTCTTATTGTGAACCTAATTATTATTAGTAAAATATTCCAATATACAAAAAGGTTATATAAAATTGATTTTAATGTATGTTTTTAAAGAAATATCTATTCTGGGCTTCTTTTTGCTTTCTTCAGTGCATCTAAAATATCTAATTGATACTCTTTTTATTTTGTATTAATCAATACTCATTAACCTATCACCCATTGCAAAATAGAAGTTTTCATTCCTAACAAATATATATATGTGTGTGTATATATATATATATATATATATATATATATATATAGCCTTGCAAAACAAATTAACACAATAGTCATGTCTGAGATGACATACCTCATTCAATATTTCTAGTGCATCATTTCTCTGCCAAGAGGAGGAAGGTATGTATCATTATTAGTCTTCTGATCTTACTGTTTTCATCAAAATTTTGAAGTCTTTTAAAATTATTTTCCATCCAATTATTATTTTTTATCATGCAGATTGTTCTTCATATCTGTTGCTGTTAATAGTTCTCATTTTACAATGCTTGAAATTTAAATTATTATTTCTTCTCCATCATATATGACATATAAGGTTCAATTTTGGATGCCTCTTTTTTATATTTTTTTATTTTTTTAGATTTTTCAAGGCAATGGGGTTAAGTGGCTTGACCAAGGCCACACGGTTAGGTAATTATTAAGTGTCTGAGGTAGGATTTGAACTCAGGTACTCCTGTCTCCAAGGCCAGTGCTCTATCCACTGCGCCACCTAGCCGCCCTGGATGCCTCTCTAAAAAAAATTCAGTTTTTAATTTTCCCTTACACAGGAAAATCTTTGGACCATTTAATCTAAGTTCCTTAAAAGCTCCCCGCTACATGCATCAATATAGTAAGATGATCCTTGTTATTTGTCCTTCATTTTTGAAGAGAACCAATGACATCAAGGGGTGATATCTGGATTCTTGCATGAATTGAATTTAACTGAAATAGAGTTGCAGAAAATTGTCATCTCATTTTTCTTTCCCAGAATTATTAAAGTCCAAAGCAAAAGTTGGACAAAAGCTAAAATGACTGTTAATGGCCCATGTAGTGGATGACCTTGGAATCTTTGATGTCTCACCAAGCTCTAAATGCAACAACTTCAGCTTCTTTCATGGTCATTGAAACAAATTATTCTCATCTGTCCATTCCACTGGAGGAAGATTTCACATGTATAGAGTACACACCCGCTCCCCAACTATTGAGTGGGGGTAGATATCCCCCTAACTCAACCCTAGGTTTGAGACCTCATTTAGCCTAACTGCCCAAGGTGGTTTTACTGGAGTGTAGCTGCTCTACATGCTATACAGCTTTTTGGAGCCACAGATGAGAGTTGGGTAACAGGTAGACATCAAAGTAGGATAAGCAGGTCTGACTAGAGCTTGGCAAGCCCTCACACCTGAGGTGCTAGTACTCCTTGAACACCATACATAGGTGATCCTATGGCATTAATGAAAGAACAGATTTAAGGCAGCACCAAACACAGAAAAATCTTGAATCTGAGCCCTTAAGCAAACAATAAGGGAATATTCATTTCCTTTCCAAGAGGTCTGGGGCACAGTCCTTATAAGATCAATTAGCAAAATCCTTGCATTATGAGAGCATTTCTAGCCCCATACCTGCTTCCTCTCCTTAGCCTCTGGACAATGGTAATTTCTTCAGTTGGTCTTGCAAATTCCCTTGAAATTTTCTCCCTTTACATTCCCTTATCTGATCAAAATCTATTTTTATGCTATCTGCAATCGCCCAACCCTGTTCTTTATCCATATGGGGATTTCCAAATGGGGTAGCTAGGTGGAATAGTGTATAGAACACTGACCTTGGAACCAGGAGGGCAGGAGTGTGAATTTGGCCTCAGATACTAGATTGCTAATTGTGTGACCTTGAGCAAGTCACTTATCCCTGACTGTCTCACATCCAGAACTAGTTTGTTCAGTTATTTTTTAGTTGTGGCTGATTCTATATGATTGCATTTGATATTTTCTTGGCACAGGTCATTTCCTTCTTTCACTCATTTCACAGATGAGGAAATTGAGACAAACAGGGCTAAGTGATTTGCCTGAGGTAACACAGCTAGTATGTGTCTGAAGCTACATTTGAATTCAGGAAGATAAATTTTCCTGATTCCAGGTTAGGTACTCTATCCACTGTAATATCTAGCTGCTCCAACTAGTAGATCCCCTCAAAACTGCAACC
Organism: Macrotis lagotis; assembly: GCF_037893015.1. NCBI lineage: Eukaryota > Metazoa > Chordata > Mammalia > Peramelemorphia > Peramelidae > Macrotis > Macrotis lagotis. The sequence goes on along the minus strand of NC_133664.1, from coordinate 204,101,258 downwards.
AATTCTTAGCAAGAAAATAGTAATTCAGGTTCAAATGACACCTTTGAAGCTTAAGTTACCTTGCTGACCTTAATGAAATTTTCATATATAATCAGGTTATTCCTGAAAACTCATAGACTGTGAAAGGAGTCTTAAAGCAGTTTCATTAGAGGCTGCCAACTTACTAGCGGCCTAGTGTTGTTCATCTGGTGTATGCTTTCGGTCATGTGTTACTTAGGGTGATTCAAGACCTGTTTGGTTTGTGCTTGCTTGGTTATAGGAAACAGAGAGAGAGGAAGGTTAGAGTATTCAGGAGCTTTCTGGGAGGACTCTTTTAAAGTCATTCTTTATGATCCCTTCCAACATGATTTCCTCCAAATCCTTTCAAATTAGTAAACCAAATTACCCCAAACTTAGAGCATTTCAAGTATGTTTAATTTTTCCTATCCACCCTTCCTCTGCTTCATAATAGGATCACATTTAATTAATAATAGTAAAATAATTATGTTTTTAAGATTTTAAATTCTATCATATCCTCTTGTAACTCATTTCAATATTTAGTGAACCTAAGAGCTTTATTTTCTTTTATTTAATCTTAATCCAGATCTATGCATTTTAATTTTTAATTTTGTTTTGATCGTAGACTCTCATGTTCCATAACAGATAAGGGAAAAAAGTCAGCAATATTAAAGCTACAAGGGAGGAAATTTGTTACTATTTTTGTGTGTTGTTACACTCTGGGATGCCCTTTTCCTTCCTCTCTACCAGGCTTTCTGTCCTTGAGAATACTGTTTAAAATTTCTTCTCTCTATGACCCTTTCCCTTAATGCCTCCCTCCCCCACCTCCATCACATAGTTTAAGACTTTACACATGTATAATGAGGAAATTAACATATAAAATTTGCACTATATAAATTATAAACTATTTTTATAACAATCATCTGAAAGTATTTTACTGCTTAACTTTCTGGTTGGGTCCTCAGGGGGCAGTTGACTCTCTAATTTCATGAGGTAGAATTCCTTCACACTTCATAAAGGCTAAGAGAACTTAGACTTATTTTTTTTGCTTCATTTTCCCCCTCAACAAATGGACACTTCATATTAAGCTACCAGTCTCTGTGATTATATCAATGTATCCTGGGGTTGAGGAATCAACATCATTCTCCCCACACTGAATATCAATATTCATCAATATTGTTATATAATTTTCTTTCTTTGTTTTAACATCTCAGTTTTAAGTATTTAGAAAATATTTATCTCATAAAAGGATCTTCATAAAATGTATTTTCTCATTGATTGAAAAATCATTAAATGATTGAGAAATCTTTAAATGTTTGCTATAATTCAATTGTAAATCTATCTAGACATTCCTTTTTTAGTCCTCTCCTCCCTCCCCCACCCCAATTTATGACAATCAATTTCACTTCCTGGGATGTATTCTTTAAGATCTCAATACTCTTCTATTAACAGGAATATTTCATATTTTATAGGTAATTATAAATTTCTTTAAAATTGTTAGTTATGTGATCATAAAACTGTAACTTGCTTGTTTCTTATGATTTTGCCAGTTAATTTTTTTATTTTGATAGCTTATTTTTCTTCTTTTTTGGATCATATTGGTTAAAGTTTTATCAATTCATTCAGCTTTTCAAAACAACAATTTTTAGTTGCTTGTCTTTTCTTTTGTTTTTCAAGTTATTTTATTTCTCCTCACACTATTTAACTTAATAATTTGCTGATTCCCTAGCTCTAAAAATTTACACACTAAATTCATTAATCTATGCTTTTTCAATATTGCTAATGCAAGTTTTTAATAAAAATAATTTTTTTCATTTAAGGACTGTTTTTTCAATTTCAAAAGTTCAATATATTGTTTTATTATTCTCTTTCACATTATTGTTATTGTTTCTGAGATTTGTTCTTTGATTTGATAATTTTTTTTTATTTTATTTATTTAAGCAATGGAGTCAAGAAATTTGACCAATGTCACACAGTTAGGCAATTATTAAGTATCTGGGACCCCATTTGAACTCAGGTCCTTCTGATGACTCCAGGGTCGGTGTGCAATCCGCTCACCACCTAGCTGCCCTGATCTGATAGTTGAGAATGTCATTATTGTCTCCCCTTAAGTGGAGATCTTTTGCTCATGTTGCATATATTCATCATCATTTTATTAGATTATGACCTGGATAAAGTGGTAAACAGCGTGGTTATAATAGATGACACAGAACTGAGAGGGATGGGTAACATTGGATGACAGGTTGATTTGTTGAACTTTATTGATTGAAATGTGTCATTTTCTTTCTCTGCTCCTCTCTTCCCCTTCCTTTCACTCCCCTTCTATTCTGTCTCTTCCCCTTGATTCCCCTTTCTGCTTTCTCAGACTTTCTCTTCACAACTCCAGAGAAATCACAGTTTACTGGGGCTGCAGAATAGAAATATCTTTATCAGACCTTATTTGCACAGTTTGATTACCTGGTAGGGTGGAGAAATATTATTGCTACTCAAATAAATTCCTTTTCTCTTTAAACACTCAATTTAAATCATAACATCTTTGTCATATACAATTGGGGTCAATCTGTTCATAAAACAGCAGATGGAATTACAGGGCAATTTCAATCGATAGCATATTTTCTGAATTGATTCAGGTCTGAATGGACAAGAATTACTCTTGCACAAAGTGTAAGGTAATTGAAACACCTTGTTGGATCTGGAAACCTGGAGAAAATTGATGGTGAAAACAATTTACATAAGGTGGGACCTTTATATTTATGAGACATGGTAGTAAAATTGTCCGGATGTTAAGATGATTAAGGAAGATAAACAGCACAAAGGTAGATATAGAAGCTAAATTCCTCTTTTAGACTTTATTATACTGTAACATTAGCTAAAGTTTAGTCAACTTATTGCTTCTGAAATGGAACTTCCTTTGAATGGGATTAGCAGCATGTTTTATAACCTACATGTGTATTAATACCAACAGCAGTGGTTGGAGCCCTTGGTTCCTTCAAAGGATCAACCACAAAGCAAGAATAGCTTTGAAATGTCCCTAAGTTAGTCTACATTAAATCTTTGATCCTTTAAGTTTGGGTTGCTTTTAAAAGCTTGCCTTATTTTCTTACTATTAAGATTGAGTTACCCACCCCTCCCTTTTTTTGTTTCCTTCAGGCAGAGTTTCTGTGTCAAACCTCTGGATCAACACAGACAAAAGTTGAATAAGATGGAGAGGCCTAAATGTTTTAAAAATCTACATTATTGGAAAGTATTACAGAATTGATGAGATCACAATTCCAACTGAATATCTGAATAAGATCCCTTTGTTTTTTTTGCTGTTTTTTTAACAGCAACTTTCCCTTATTTTCAGCATCTGCCAAATCATTCACCGAAGACTTTCCCTCTTTTTCTTATTTCACTTTTATTAAAAAAAAACCCCCAAACAACCTTCTCCACCCTCCATTAAAAGAATGAGTTGTTTTTTTAAACACTGTACCTCTTGCTTTCTAAGTTCACACCCATTGGCCCCTTCCCTCTAGAGCTTATGAAAATTCCATCCTGCAGGATTTGTGTCTCCAATCATAAATCTGTGGGTCAAATAAGGGTTTATAAGACTTGGGCAATCTTATCCTTTTTTCTTATTACTTCCTCCTTTTTAAAAACATTGTTTCCTACTTCTCTTCTTCCTCATTTCCTCCCTCCTTCTTTCTCTTGTTCTCTCCCTCTCATTCCCTCTTTCCCTTCCTTCTTGCCTCCTTGCTTCCTTCTTTCCTCCCTCCCTCCCTCCCTCCCTCCCTCCCTTCCTTCCTTCCTTCCTTCCTTCCTTCCTTCCTTCCTTCCTTCCTTCCTTCCATAGAACTGGAGAATTTCAGTGGGAAGGTATCTCCAATATCCTCCAGGCTAGTTGTCCTTTATCAAAAGCATGAATCTTTGCCCCAGTACTCTCAATAAGTGATTATACAACTTCACCTTAAAATTCTCTAGAGAGAGAGAGCTCACTCTTCTTCTGGAACTGATCCTTCCATGTTTGAATAACTATGACTATTAGGAAGCTTTTCCTTATGTAGAACTAAAATTTGACTCAAACAGCTTCCACCTACTGATCTCAGATCTCTGTTCTGGAGCCAAACAATACATGCCTGATGTGTTTTCATGTGTCAGCTATTATTTCCTTCTTAAATCTTCTCTTCTCTAAATAAACAGCCTAAATTGTTTTGACTGCTCTTCATATAGTATAGCTTTGACTTTGACTTCCCTTTTTTCCAAGTTTTGTCAAATTTTGTAACTCAGGGAAGGAGAAGATGGCACATGCTGAATTGAGGGGCAACTGAGACTTCTTATCATCTAGCATATACCTTCCTTCAACTTTGCAAACAATGATAATGACTCTAGAATTTTCTCCCACTACTCAGGTTAGAGAATAGAAGGAACTATTCAGGGCAGTTGATTTTCCCTTCACACTGAAAATCTGTCAACCAGTGTTTATTAAACACCTATTACATGCCAGGCAGTTTACCAGGTGCTGGGAATCATGCATTCTATTGGGGAAGGCAACATTGGGAAGGCAACATATGTACATGTAAATGTAAACAAAATATACACCAAATAAAGATAAGATAATTTTTTTTGTAGGGAGGAAAGATGCTAGTAGATGACAGGTTCAGGGAAGGTCTCATTTGAAAGGAAATGTGTAAACTGAGCTTAGAAGGAGGGTAGGAATTGTAGGACAGTCAGGCAGAGATTTGTGTTAGACTTTGGTGTATGAGGAGTAACAAGAAGGCTATTTGGCTGTCCCATAAAGGAAAATGCATTATTATAAACCTGGAAAGATATTTTTCAAACAAGCTTTGAAAGACTTTGACAGTTAATGAATCAATCAATATTTATTAAGCACCTACCATGGGCCAGGCAAAGGAGTTTATGTTGCATCCTACAGGTGATACATCTCTCTCTCTCTCTCTCTCTCTCACACACACACACACACACACACACACACACACACAAACTTTATATATATATATACTGAAAGATAGATAGATATAGATCTAGAAATATGAACATAGCTAGCCATTCAGGTCTAGCACCAGTCAATCAACAAGCATTTATTAAAAATCCAATAAGTGCACACATGTATATTTGTATGTACATATATATGCATATAGGTATGTATATCTTGTTTGTGTATAGTTCTCTGCATATTCTTTCTTACCCACCCCTATGAAAGCATTAGCTCCTTGGTTGGAGGGACTGTCTTTTACCTTTTTTGTATCTCTAGCACTTAACATAGTGTTTGACAAATAATAGATATTTAATAATGCTTGCTGACTGACTCTTGCCAGATCCTCAATGACTGACTATGTCCATATTTCAATTACAGAACTGAGAATTCCTGGTTTAGCTGCATGGTCATTTCTAAAATGTTATTCAAAAACCAAATAGTTTATGCAAATATGATTCCCTTAATGTTAGAGAAGGGTCTTTTTTTTTTTTTTTAGGATTCTCCCTTCCTCCCATTGGATTATAATAGCCATTATCAATATAAAGCAATCTAAAAGTACATAGTACATATGCATGTGTGTAATATAAATGTATATTTGCCTGTGTATCTATCTATCTATCTATCTATCTATCTATCTATCTATCTCAACAAAGGAAATAAATTAGCGTTAAGGGAGTTTGGGAAAGGTTTTTTTTTTTTAGGTTTTTGCAAGGCAAATGGGGTTAAGTGGCTTGCCCAAGGCCACACAGCTAGGTAATTATTAAGTGTCTGAGACCAGATTTGAACCCAGGTACTCCTAACTCCACTACACCACCTAGTCACCCTGGGAAAGGCTTTTTAAAAAATTGGGACTTGGGAATTTCAGAGAAATCAAGAAAACAGAAAGCAGAGATGAAGAGGGAGAGAATTCCAGGCATGTAAAATAATTAGTGAAAATGCCCAGATTCTACAGATCTCATGCAAGAAACTACAAGGTCAGGGGCAGCTAGGTGGTACACTGGATAGAGCACCAGCCTTGAAGTTAGGAGGATCTGAGTTCAAATCCTGCCTCACACACATAATAATGACCTAACTTAGTTTCATTGCCTTGCCAAAAAAAAAAGCAGCAAGATCAATGACACAAGATTGCAGAGTAAATTTTTAGAATAAGGTATAAAGAGACTGGAAAGGCAGGAGTTATGAAGAGTTTTGAACACCAATAGAGCATTTTGATTTTGAACCTGGAAGTTCTTGGGAGTCATTGGAATTTATTGTAAGGGGGTGGGAGACAGAATATGGATAGATCTGTGCTTTAGGAAAATCAATTTGATAACTGAGTCGAGAAAGACATTTGTGATAGTTGTGGTAGGATGAGACTTGAAGTGGGAGATCAATCAGAAAGCTTTTGTAAATGTCTTGGAGTGAGATGATGAAGGCCTGCACTAGATTGGTTGCAATATCTGAGGAAAGAAAAGAGTTTATACAAGATATTGCAAAGATAAAATTAACAGAACTTGGTGACATATTAGATCTGGAGTACAAGTGAGCATGAAGAATCAAGGATGTCATGTACTAGGAGGGATGGGAATTCAGGGAATCCTGGAGGGATTTGCATGAACTGATGTTGAGCGAGATGAGCAGAACCAGAAAAACACTGTATATCGTAACAGCAAAATGGGGGCATTGATCAACCTTGATGGACTCACACATTCCATCAGTGCAACAGTCAGGGACAATTTGGGGCTGTCTGCAATGGAGAATACCATTTGTATCCAGAGAAAGAATTATGGAGTTTGAACAAAGACCAAGGATTATTAAATTTAATTTAGAAAAAAAACCTGATATTTTATTTTCTGATTTTGCTATTGCTTATACTTTATGTTTCTTCCTTAAGGATATGATTTCTCTCTCATCATATTCAATTAGGATCAATGTATACCATGGAAACAATGTAAAGACTGGCAAATTGCCTTCTGTGGGGGGTGGGGGGGAGGGAAGTAAGATTAAGGGAAAATTGTAAAACTCAAAATAAATAAAATCTTTTAAAAAAATTTAAAAAAGAATGTCATATAGGTTGTGAGCTTAAATGACTGAGAGAGATTGGTAGTGTCCTTTACAGTAATAGGGAAGTTAGGAAAAGATGAGTATTTAGGGAGTGGAGAAGAGTAAGGATTTCAGTTTTAATCATGTTGAGTTTAGGATATCTATGGATTCAAGTTTGAAATAATAGGAAATTGGAGATGTGAGGCTGAAGAAGACAGAGAGAGAGTTGAACTGGATAAGTTGATTTGAGAATCATCTACAAAGTGATGATAATTTAATCCAAGGATTGTTATGACATTACCAAGTAAAATGATAAATAAGGGGGAAGAGAAGAACTTTTAAGACAGATACTGGGGCAGGGGTTGGGGGGGGAGAGAATACTTATAGTGAGCATGATCAGAGTAAAAATATAGCAAAGGAAATAGAGAAGTGTTTAGATGGGTAGGAGGAGAAACAGATAGAATAGTATCACAAAACTTAGATAAAAATAATTACTATCAAAGTCTACAGAAAAATCAAGAAAGATGAAGACTGAGAAAAGTCCATTAGACTTGATAAGGAACTCCAATAACTAGAGAATTAAAATCTAGGCTAATCCCTAGAAATTAGGCTTTCCTAACTAATATCCTGAAGAAATTGAGTTTTGATTGTTTGCTTAATTTGAAACCTGAGAGGTCACTTGCAATTTTGCCATATAGATTTTGTTATGATTCTATGGCACAAACCATTGGGGTAGGCACTTGAAAAGACTATCCTTAAATTTCTCCAGGTAGCCCAGAGACATTTTTGAAATTGTAGTTATAGGTTATTTATACCTCATTTTATTAGTTGAGGACTGGTGGGGATGTGGTAGTAGTTTAAAAAGTTTCTACTCTTTCTCACAATAGTGCTCAGGCTTACAACAAAATTCTATGCTAGCATAGAACAAAGTCACTATGAGTAGCAGTTGTTTTGCTCTTGCACCAGGGATAAAAATTGACCCTGGCAGAGTAGTCAAGCAGGCATGAATGTGGATCCAAGTAGTGCTGACTAGGAAGCTGGTTACTTTGATGCAGGAGCAGAATTGGCTATTAGACCTCCAGAGGTAGTGACCACTTAGTGGTCAAAGAATGGGCACCAGCATGTTCAGTAGCAAAAGGCAGATCATTGTATTCCATTGTTTACTGTAATTAAAATTGATTGACTTCTCCACATTGCTGTCAGAACAATACGTAGTAGTCATTGCATAACTCCTCCCCAGAGATTTCTTGGTGGACCAAGAAATGGCATTCTTGGCAGGTAGCTTGGGGAAAAGGAAAGGTGAAAGTACCTAATCAATTTCTTTAGAATAAAAAGATATATCCCTCAGAAATCTGTCATAGGGCAAATATTTTTTATCTTCTCTCCCACCATACCACAGGGTTTCTAGGGATGGGGAATATTGAAAGTGGATCAATGAATATTAATTGGTAGTAGCAGAGTATAATACTCTTTGATCTGTAAGTTGGATCTATAATTATATAGGAATTAAAATCCTAGCTGTGATGTTCCTGGTGCTGTGCTTTTTTTATGTTTACCTTTTTCACACTGAGATCCACTGGGAACTTCAAAGATTTGACATCATACAACAAATGGACCTCTACAGGACTCTCTTAGATCTAGTCACTCCTTCAGAAAACCACTGTAGTGTTTGACTTTTGTTATATTTCTGTTTCTCTTTTTACTCCTTTTTCTTTAGTATTTACTTTATCATGTTTCCTGAGTACTAGAGATGAAGGTTGACTTAAATGAACTAAAATCATTTATTGATTTTTAAATTACCCCTCTAGAACAATGATGGGGAACATTCAGCCCACAGGTCATATAAGATTACAGAAATCATTTAGTTTGGAGCTGCCACAACAACTGCAGATAAAACCCAAAATTCAATAAATCTAAGAGCATTTTAGGAGTGAGTTAATTAAATATTTGACCAAATATAGCAAGTGAATGATGTTATAAATATCCAAATGACTATTGGCAGAATAAAAGCTCCTCATTCCTGCTTCAGAAGATATTAAGGACCTTTTCAGTGAACAGATCTTAAAACCCCATTTGTGCAGGTTAATACAGTTTTTCCTTAAAAGGTATTGAGATATAACTTGAGACATAACTCTTCCTTGAGTGACTAGATGAACACTAGTGATCTTGACCAAAATAAGGTATTTTAAAATAGCATTTTTCTCTAATTGTATGTCAAAAAAAATTTAGTATTATTTTAAAAAGATTTTGAGTTCCATATTTCCTTCCCTCCCTCCCTTCCCCCTCTTCCTAAAATCATCAGCAATTTTTATCTGTTATGTATGTGCAATTACGTAAAGCATATTTCCATATTCATCACTGAAAGAAAAAACAGCTAAAAAGAAAATAAAATGCCCCAAAAGGTGAAAAAAGTATGCTTTTATCTGTTTTCAGAGTCTATCAGTTATTTTTCTGTATGTAGATAGTATTTTCCCTCATGGATCCGTTGTACTTACTTGTCTTGGATCCTTGTGTTGCTGAGAAGAGCTAAGTCATTCATAGTTAATCATCATACAGTGTTGTTGTGACTGTGTACAATGTTTTCCTGGTTCTGCTGAAGAAGTAGGGAATTTTGGAAACAAGATTTGAAGGATAAGTAAATAAGCTCTGTTTTGGAAATTTGGGATTTGAAATGACTATGGGACATTTAGAAGGAAATTTCTAATGAACAATTGATAATGTTGTACTAGAATTTGATAGAGACTAGGAATTGATATATAGATCTGCCAATCATCTGTATAGAATTAAAAACTAATGAAGTTCTCTAAAGAGAGAAGAGGTTGGGGCGGCTAGGTGGTGTAGTGGATAAAGCACTGGCCTTGGAGTCAGGAGTAGTTGCGTTCAAATCTGGTCTCAGACACTTAATAATTACCTAGCTGTGTGGCCTTGGGCAAGCCACTTAATCCCATTTGCCTTGCAAAAACCTAAAGAGAGAGAGAGAGAGAGAGAGAGAGAGAGAGAGAGAGAGAAGAGGTCCCAGAGCTTTGGTGGACACTAACAGTCAGGAACATGATATAGACATAAATCTAGCAAAGGAGACCAAAAGACTAACCAGCTAGAATAAATTAATGAAAAAAAGTATTTATCAAACAGGTATGTTCCAGGCACTGTGCTAAACAATGAGGATGGGAATACAAGCTAGAAAGACGGTCTTTGCCATATCTTCAAAGTGAATATTTTCTTAAAAACTAATTTATGTTAATTTATGTTTGTGGCTAATAAGCAGTTAGTCAATATTTTAAATTACCTACAATGTTTCAGACCCTATACTAACAATTAGGGGAGCACAACTGTTCTTAGTCTATAATATTAAAGAAACATCCCAAATCCCTTAGAAAAATCTATAAAACACAGAGATTTAGCCACCTGCCTCTGTGTTTGTGGGTCAGACCTTAAACCATACAGAGGGTTGACTATGAAAAAAAGCACAAATTAATTATTTCCTTTATAAAACATGATGTGAATTTCCTCCCCTTTTATTTCATACAGCCTTCAAAATAAATTCTGTTGAATAAAATTGAGAATTTGAGTTTTCCATTTAAATTCTGGATGACAAACAATTCTGCCACAAGTTACTTTTCTTACAAAAAAAAGGGAGCCTTGTTAATTTAGTGCAGACATGATGATAAAGAGAGAATTTTGATGACTCAAAATAGCTCATCTCCACCATCAGAAATAACTGAAAGCATATGTCCTGTTGCTAATAGTCCAAAGAGATACATTTCTGTTCAATATTCTCCCTTGGAAGGAGGGAACGAAAGCCATGAGGGATGGAGGATGGGTGAAAATGTAGAATTCATCCACTAATTTGTTGCATAACTTTCGATCAGTCATTCAACATTAGTGATCTGTGGAAAGGGAGAATGGGACTAGAGGTCTATTTCTAAGGTCTTAATTTTTATCTGTTCTTTCTTTCCTCTCATCAAATACCTATAATTATAAAGGTTTCCATCTACATGGCACATGTGACATAAGATAGAATTTATTATACATTCAATCCTAAAGCTCAAAAAAATACAACAGATTAAAGAAAGCCAGAAGAAATGTGATGTTTGGCTGTAACCATGATAACTGGGTTTGGTTTTTGTCATAAATTCCATCAAATATGTATGGAATTAAGTAAAGATTTCTCTCTTGCTCCCTGTAAATGATTTTAGTAGTTCAGGAGGCCCATTTGAACAAGAGGTTACATGGATTTTATTTCAAAGGAAAGAATGTCAAAAGAAATCTTCCAGATGTGAATGGTCTCCAGATGTTAGTGCAGGCTCTTCCAGATGTGTGGAATAGCAGCATGGAAGGGGTGGGGTTAGGGATTGAAATGCTTTGAATGTCTGCAAAATGAAATGGAAAAATCTCCCTCAACCACAGAGGGAAAACAGGACAAAGCAAAGACAAATTAAATAAGAGCCACAGAATTCAAGTTAAACTTTTCAATATGGCCCTGACTGTGTCAAAGTAAAATTCTCAAAGTGTGTTCATAGTTTAAGCTACAGAGTACACATTAGGAGCCACACCTTAAATGGTTTACTGTTCAAGAGAAACTCAGAAACTATCTTGCCTGGAAGAAACAGAGACTTTTCCCCAGTCATAAATGTACCCGATCCAGCCCCAGGCAGTGGGTTGTCATTGGAGATTGCTCTCTGCCAGGAACAGAATGTACCTGCTAGAAGATCACCAGTATCTTCAGTATATTCATTATGAGATTTGACAAGAGAGAAGAGGACTGAATTCAGGATAGGGAAGAAGTAAGACAACTACAGCAGAACCTTTATTTTTGCCTAGGACAATCTTCCAGTTTTGTGGGGGCTGTAAAGCATTACAAAAAAGAATCCTGGACTTGGAGTGGGAAGGATCTGGGCTTACATCCTGAATTTGATGTTTTCTTGCTATGTGACACTAGACAAAACACTTAACCATTCAAGTTCTTTATAAAACAGTGATAGTAGTTCCTGTAATTCTTGCCATACAATGTGGTTATGAGGCTCAAGAGGCATATAATGATAAAGTGTAAAACTTTAAAGGTGCTATAAAAAATCTCATTTGTTATTATTAACAAATGGCATTCCTCTCTGGCATGAAATGAGCTTTGTCCATTAAATGACTCTCAGATCCCCATTTATTAGATTTGAATATATGTGAATATATATATATATACATATATATTATGAATAATCATATTACAGGTTCAGACCAATCATCTAGTCCCTCTTTCTAGATCTTTTTGTCCTTAGATTACTTTAGATTAAACTTCTTTCTTTTCCTTCACACCCCCTCCTCTCCTCCATGGGAAGTCCTTTTGGTCCCCTATTTGTATACTGTTTTCTACTTTTTCTTTTTTTAAACCTTAATCTTCTCTCATTTATGGATTTAGGAATAGTAGACGATCAAAGAAGGGATTAAAATGACCACTTTGAGTGGATATGGCAATAACAGAAATTAGATATACTTCACTTAACCTTTCCAGACATCAATTTTCTCATCTGTAAAATGAAGGGGTTGGATTAGAACAGGAGGTTTTGGCAAATGTGAAATTGTTTTAAAAAATATTTTAGTAACCGTAACTTCTACAAAATTGGTTTCCTTTGTAATCCAATGTTTTTTATGTTATGCATTTAAAAACATAATTGTGAGAAGGGGTCTTTGGGCTTTTCCAGAATGTCAAAGTAGTCCACAACACACATACACACACAAAATTGAAAAACCCTAGGGCTAGATAATGTCTGAACTCCTAGTTTAAGTTTTAAATCTTATGATCCTACTACATTGTATTTTCTTCTAGTATTTGTACCACAGAAAGTTATCTTTGGACTGGAAAAAGCAGAATAAAAATAGCTAATAGAAAACTGAAACTGAAGATTATTAGGTGAGCACCTAGCTGTCCTTGATGAGTTTAAATCACAAGACCCAGTGAATTATATTCCATGTACTGAAAGAACTGGCAGATATTATTGCTGAGCCATCATCAGTGTTTTTTGAAAGACATTGAAGAATGGGAGAAATGCCACATGCCTGAAGAAGGAAAAATATTGTTCCAATTTTCCAAAAAGGGATAAGAGTAGAGCCCAGAACCCGCAGACTGGTGGATTTGATTTGAATTCCTGGCAAAAATCTATGAAATATTACTAAAGGGATGGTTGGTAAACTTTTAGGAAAGAGAAAAGTGATCATTTTGATCCTACAGAGTTTTGTCATGAACAAGACTTATAGGGAATCATAGAATCATAGAACTTCAGAACTGGTAGGCTTTCTAGTCCAATCCTCTCCATGCCAGCCTAATTTCATTTCCTTTTTTTTTTGACAGTGTTCCTAGACTAGTAAATCATGGAGAATACTGTTCAGAAACAGTTCACTTAGATTTTAGAGGAACATTTTATAAAACCTCTTTTTCTATCCTTGAAGACAAAATTAATAGATGTGAAATATAATAACAATATGATTAGGTATATCCAGGACTTGTTGAACCTCTGGACCTCTGGAACTGGATTTGATTTCAAATTTGAGAAAGATTTATATTGACATTCCCCAGGGATTTGTACACTTAAAATTTTTATAACCATAACTAAGACAAAGTTATAGATGGGCATATTAATAAAAATTACTGCTGATAATAGCCACTATGGTAGAGAAGAAGTTCCAGTCTAGGTAAAACATTAGCCTCAAAATGGAAGAAAATTTAAAAGAATACTACATAAAATCCTATACTTGGGTTTAAAACTGACTTCACAAACAGAAGAGGAAAAGCTTGTGGAAAAAATCTGGGAAATTTCAGGGAAATAAAAATCAGTATTAATTATTGTATACTCTGGCACCTAAGTTTTTTTTTATCTTAGACTGAATTATGAGAAACATAATGCCCATAGCTTAGAAGATAACAGCCCCACTGTACTTTCTTGCTTTATAATATTGTCATATAAATTTTTCTCCTGATTCTGCTCATTTCACTCTGCATAAGTTCATACAAAGCTTCCTAGGTTCCATTTTTTATTACAACACAAGAGTAGTCTATCAAATTCATATACTGTAAATCATTTGGTCATTGACAAATTAGTAAACACCCCAACTTTTAGCATGTAGTATTCATTTGTAAGTGTATCATTTTTAGGCATAGAAAGCTCCTAAAATATAGTGAATTGGATGGTGAAAGACCTTGAATCATGCCACATGCATATCAATTGAAGGAAATTGAGTTTATCCTGGTGAAGAGATGACTTGGTGGGAAGTAGGAGAAGAAATGATAGCTGTCTTCCAGGATTAGATTATTTCCTATTGTCAACAGAAGAGAAAATTATAAACTTAGGGGAGGAGGTTGAAGAAAGGAAGATTTAGACTAAATGGAAAGAAAAATTATTTGGACAATCCCAAAGTGAAATGGTCTGCTTTGGGAGGTGGTGGATTCATTAATTCTTCAAATGAATTCTTTAAATGACCACTTTAGTTTACTAGTTTTTGAAATTTATTACCAGGATAGTTAAAAGAGATAGCTCTAATGATGTTTGCACTAGAAAGCAAATAGCAGTCCTGGGTTGAATTTGTTTTTTTAAGTTAAATTAACTTTTTTTTGATAAAAAAAATCTATCTTTTCTCCCTTATATCCCTTGCCTCCACCCACATTAGGAAGAGAAAAAGAAAGCCCTTGTTACAAATATGTATTGTCAAGCAAAATAAATTCTTGCATTAGCTATATACAAAAGAATGTCTCAGCCTATACTAAATCCATCACTTCTCTGAGTGGAAGATTTCATCATGAATCTTCTGGAATCATGATTGGTCACTGTGCTGATCAGAGTTTTTTCTTTTAAAGTTGTTTGCCTTATAATATTATTTTCATATAAATTGTTCTCCTTGTTCTGCTCATTTCATTCAACATTAGTTCATACAAGTCTTCCTAGTTTTCATTGAAACCATTCCATTCTTTTTTTTTATTACAACACAAAAGTATTCCATCATTTTTGTATACTGTAATTTATTCAGTCATTGACCAATTAGTGGACATCCCCTCAGTTTTTTGCCACTGCAAATGGAGCTGGTATAAATATTTTTTTTGCATTCTTAGTTTCATTTGCTTATGACTAATACCTTTCCTAACCTATCTTCCCTTTTATTGTCCCTTTTTCTTCCTCACCTTTTCCTCCTTTTCTCCTATTGAGAATATATTTTTGTACTCAACAATGTGTGTGTGTATATTCCTCCTCCTTTGAAAAGGTTAGATGAGATGAAGAGCCTTCCTCTTCATTTGTAGACTTCTACTTCTGCACCCCTTTCATCTCATCCTTTTCCCTTTTCCCTCACAATACTGTATTTCTCTTTGCTTCCCTTTCCATTCTTTTTCAAGACTTAACAGAACTCCTCCTATGACTTCTTTCTAATTCTATGTCCCTTTTAATGGTACTTAATGTTAATAGGGTTCTCAGGAGACACAGTTGTATACCCAGTTATGTAACTTTATATGTAAATAGTTTATTCTAATTTAGTTCTTCATGATCTTTCATGTTTATCTCATTTGTTTTTTTTTGCTCCTGCATTCATACTTCAAATCGTCTATGCAATATATCCAATACTAGATGTTTATTTCATTAGAAATGCTTAGAATTTCTTTTTTTTCCCATTAAGGTACATGTTTTTTCACTGTTGGACTATACTCAGTTTTATTGAGTAAATTATTTATGGCTGTAAACCTGTATCTGTTTCCTTCTAATGGTAGCAAGAAGACACAGGTAAATAGAGTCCTGAATTTGGAGTCAGGAAGATCTAAGTTCAAATCCAACTTAAGATATTTACCAACCATGTGACCATGAACAAGTCACTTGAACTGTATGTCTTAGTTTCCTCAATTATAAAATAGGAATCATAAGAGAACTTACCTCCTCAGTTTGTTGTGGGGATCAAATGAGATAGTAATTATAAAAGTTTTTAGCATATTGACTGGCCCATTGTAAGTGCTTAAGAAAAGCTTAATTCCTTCCCTCTTGGATTTTATATTTCAAATTCTTTGATATAATGTTGTGACTCCTAAATCCTATATGATACTAACTATAGCTCCTTGACATTAGAATTCTTCTTCTTTTTTGTTTTTCTCCTGGATGCTCGTAGCATTTTTTCCTTGACTTGGAAACTCTTGATTTGGGGGATATAATCCTGAGGATTTTCATTTGGGGGGGCTTAATGTAGGAGATAACTAGTGAATTCTTTTTCTACTTTATCCTTTGCTTCTCAGAGATATGAGCAGTTTTCTTCCTTCCTTCCTTCCTTCCTTCCTTCCTTCCTTCCTTCCTTCCTCCTTCCTTCCTCCTTCCTTCCTTCCTTCCTTCCTTCCTTCCTCCTTCCTTCCTCCTTCCTTCCTTCCTTCCTTCCTTCCTTCCTTCCTTCCTTCCTTCCTTCCTTCCTTTCTTTCTTTCTTTCTTTCTTTCTTTCTTTCTTTCTTTCTTTCTTTCTTTCTTTCTTTCTTTCTTGTAAGGCAATGGGGTTAAGTGACTTGCCCAAGGCCACATAGTTAGGTAATTAATAAGTGTCTGAGACCAGATTTGAACTCAGGTCCTTCTGAATCCAAGGCCAGTGTTCTATTCACTGCTCTACCTAGCCACCCACCAGAACAGTTTTCTTTTATGCTTTCTTGAAATATGATGTCTAGGGGCCTAAAGAAAACCTAAAGGAAAAAAAGATATATGATGTCTAGACACATTTTTGTTTATGGCTTTCAGGTAGTTTCATTATTCTTAGATAATTTCTTAGTCTTTATTATCTACATTGGTTATTTTTTTTATTAAGTCTTCTATTTTCCATCTTTTGATTTTCTTTTAATATCTATCAATTGTATCATAGAATCATTTTCTTGGTTTTGGTCCATTCTAATTTATAAGATATTTGTTTAAGCATGATTTTTCCCCTCATGACAAACTGTTCATTTGCATTCCAATTCTTTCTTCTATAGTTTTTATTTCTTTTCTATTTTATGAAGTACTTTCATTTCATTTACAATAATACTTACAACACTTTATTTTAACCTTTGCTTCATCTCAGAAATTCTCATTGAACTAATACTCAAGCTATGTTTTTATTTGAGAACTCGCTTGTAGATATTTTGGAGTAATTTTCTTTTGGATTTGTGTCTTAACCATCTCTATCACCATTTTTGGATGGTAGTTTTATTATTATTTTTATTTTGACATTCTGACTTTGGACTTTTTGTTAGGACCAGATTCTGTAAACTTCTAAAGGGAATGTTTGGAATCACTTTGTTTTCCTCTAGGCTCCTGCTTTGAATAGACTGAATATTGTATTATTCCAAAATCTCAGAGACATGTCAGACCTGCCAACTCTCAGCATTCCCCAGATGATCTAATATGATCTTTGTCCTCTTGGTTTGAACTTCATTAGTTCCTGAGCTGGGTTTGGGTCTAAGCAACATATCTGTTGGCTTACCCCTCTTAGAATTCCAGAAGATAGCTATTGGACTCAGTCACTATCAGTCAACTGAAATGTTCTTGTGGTTCAGAATGATAGGATAGCAATCTCTTCTTTGGTCTAGAATCCCTCCCTTGGTTATTCTACTGCAGAATTATAGAACCGAGCCTACTCCATTCTTAAGGTTAGAGCCACATAGCAATTGCTTGTTCCTTAACTTATTTCTTGCCTCATACATAGCCCAGTGTTTATAATTACTATACTGTATCTGTAACTGTCCTTAGTCAATATTGTATGTATTACCTGGTACAGGGCAACAAGCTACAGAGCTGCCAGTTGATACCTACTTCTGCCCCTTGAATGAGTTTTTATGATGGATTTTGGATTTTGCTTCACCCTGGTGATCAGTTTCTCCTTGCAGTGCAATGCTCCAAGGTACATTTCTGTCTAGATCCCATCTCCAGTATCTAAAGGCCTTTATGTCTATTGTCTTTTGCCTATGTGGTCTGAAAAAAGAAAATAATTCCTTGTGATTTCTTTTTTCCTTAAATTTCCTGATCAGAACTCTAACTGATGCATTTTTTATCTCTTTGGAAGAAACATGGGATAGAGCTTAATTGCTACTTTGTCACATTGACTCTGTCTCTTGATCCAAAGTTTAATTTATACTTGTTCAATAAGCCAACTTCTCCTTCTTAAATGATAATGTCAATAATATATCTAATTTTTGTTTAATATTTTCCTCTGATCCTCTGCAACCTCAACTGATTTGGTTCTCAGTGGCAGAGATGACAGCAACTAAGCAACTAAGATGTCAGAGGTGGAAGAAGTTGGACATAGGGTGAAAGAGGAATCAATATTTTAAAGTTTAAAGATTTTAAGATATTTACAAATAAAAAAAATCCCTATATCATTGATTGTCCACAGAGAACTGATTAGGAAAAACTTGAATTGATTATGGATCATAACTGAAATGTAATTATAATTAGCAATATGTTCATCTGGGCCAACAATAGCTGGAGATGCTGTGGGAATAGGGAAAAGTGATGAATATAGAAGACTGTTTGAAGAATAAGGAGAGGATGTAATCCTCAAGGATTGGGGGGAAAATAGGTCTTGGAAAAACTTCTGAAGGGAGCCTAGGATGGTGACTCAGGTTCAGTTGCTTTTTAGTGATAATGAAACTATATAAAAACCCAAGCTTTAAGTATATTTTCTTTCATTTTTGCCCCACAACCCATAGTCATTCATCTCATTCAGAAGGGTTACCTCAGAATTCTCCCATGGGGAAGGAAGATAGCTCTTTTCTCAGGTTTTCCATTTGACAGGGTATCTTGCTTTACAATAGGGGGAGTCACTGCTTTACATTTGTGGCTAAATCTTAGCAGCTGAACCTTTGGTTTCTGATTCTAAGGCTGTAATTTTGTCTTTACCTTTCATGCCTTTCTTCTGGATGTTCAACACTGCATCTGTTATGTTCAAATCTATACACTATGAATTCAATCCTGTGAGGATATAGACTTAAAACAAATTGCTTGAGGTAATTTGTTCACCTATTAATTTTTTTCTGAGAACTGAGCTAATATTTCTCCATACCTGTGGCTTTTGATCTACCACAGTGTATCTAGTTATCTTATTAGATATCATGAAATTTTTGAAAACTCTTAAATCAGATTTCATTTAATACTGATGGAAGGAATATCCTTATCCTATGCCAACGACATGACAGGAATATTCCTCATTCTATTCTTAATTTTAAAAATATAGAATTTTTGCATTACATTAAGAAATCAAACAACTTCAAATTTATTTTCAACTCTTGATTTCAGTGTGTGGATGAACTTATGAGCATGGTAGTCTTTCAACCAGGACAGATGGCATATGCCATCTGGTAATTCATAATTTTTAATTCTTGATTATGTCATTCTATAAAGGATCACCCAACTCCTTGAGAACTTCTTGTAGTTTTTGTTTGTTTGTTTGTTTAAATATGGATATGACAGAAAATACCAGTGTAATACTCTGGTGACTTTATTTTTAAAAAAATTGTATTTATTTAAGGCAATGGGGTTAAGTGACTTGTCTAAGGTCACACAGGCAATTATTAAGTGTCTGAGGCTGGATTTGAACCCAGATCCAGGGCTGGTGCTCTGTCCCCTGCACCACTTAGCTGCCCCCTGGTGACTCTTGACATGGCTAAATTATCTCCAAATTTGGTAACACAAATGTCCTTGAAAAAGTCTCTTTTACCACTTTTTCAGTGATGTACATCTTTGGTAAAATTTACCATATCCTATATTTCCTTACATGTATCTTTCTTGAAATACTTGCAGTCTTTATTCCTCTGTGATCATGGTGTTCAGTCACCATGTTCAGTCACCATTCACAGACATATTGCATCATTGGGATCATGATAACATTTTCTAATAGTGAATGGCTTAGGATCATTGAGAATACTTCATAATTTTGCACACAAAACCCCAACAACAATATGGGTTATAACAATTTGAAATGACTGTTCTACATTATAGGGATTGTTATATCTGAAATGAGAGCAATATTCCACAGGAAACATTTTGCTTCATGCTTGTCCAACTTACTTTATTTTGATTACTTGATTTGATCCTTCAATGGGATCCTTCCAGTATGGATTTGGAAATGTTCTGTAATCAGCATAAAGTGGAACCAAGTTGGAAGATTCTTTCCTAGTTCTTAGTCTTTTTAAAACTCTCTTATCCTAACTTTCCCATTTCAATTTAATTTAGTTCAACAAACATTTATCACACCTGCTACAATCAAAACATAATGCTAAGTGCTTGGGAGATGAAAGCAAAACAATCCTTGCCATAAGGTATTTACATTTATAGGTATCAAACACTAATTGCAGGAAGAAGGAACACTAATAGATGAAGTGGGAATAAGGAAAAGTTTCCTTCAAAAAAGTGATACAAAAACTTATCCATTAGAGAATTAATAGTTCTAAAGAGTAGATAAGAGAAATATGTTCTATGTATACTTCATTACAACAATTAGTTCATTTTTTTACTCTAGGGGCCATACAATGGTCTTTAAGATCCATGAGGTTCCCTTTGCTTCAATTTTAGGGAATTTTTAGATAAAAGGTTATGAGTTCTATCACAATTGTTCTGAGTCCCCAGTTAGGAAAATTCTCAACATTTAAGTAGAATTTATGCTCTCTAATTAAATTGGCATTTTTATTTTCACTACAGTTAACTCCAGGCAAAATTGAGGCACAATTTCCATTTACTGAAACATTTGGATAGTATTACAGTGCCTATGGATAAATAGGCACTGGGAGTAGAAATTAGAGAAAGAGTAGGCACTTTAAGCAAAGTAGTTTCTATATGCCTGTAGAGAAGAAGACTAACATGAGAGATGGTGGAGGTAGAATCTACATATGTAAGTTTTTCAAAGTGTTTGTTAACAATATCTCTTTCCCCCTTTAAAAATAATCTTTTCTTATACTTTGACCACTTATCCATGGTAGACTGGGGATTTCTACTGCTATTTTTAATAGTTCCTTATAAATTTTTAGATGTCAAGTTATCTGTAATATTTTCCATGATTTTTTCAAATTCATTTTCTCTTTTTTGTAATTTTATAGTTGTTGTACATTTTAAGTATTCAAGTTCACCTATCTTATCCGTAAAATATGCTAAATAGGGGGAAAAAATCCTCCCACAACTGAGATATGTACATTATTTCATTTTCCATTTTTTAAAAAAAATTTTAAAAAATTTATCTTCCACGTAACTGGAATTCCCACTGAAAAATATGATGTAAACTGTAAATAATTCTTTATTTCCCTTACTAGTCCTAAACAAAACATTTGAGCTATCCTGATCCCCATTTCAGCTATTAGTGTTCCTTCTTCCTACAAGTATTTCATGGGAAATAACTCCTGATTATGGAGAGAGAGAGAAATGGAAACTGAGAAAGTTTACCAGTTAGAGCTCTCCCAATAAGTAATTAGGAGAGACAAAATAAAAAAAGAGTGAAATCCCCAGAATTCTCTTAGTTAAACAGTACTGTTGGGTTGTGAAAGCCAGGTGGGCATATATTGACAGGAAAAAAATAGGAAGTTATTTCAAATATAAAAAATGGTGGGTTGGGGCAGCTAGGTGGCACACTAGACAGAGCACTGGCCCTGGAGTCAGGAGTACCTGAGTTCAAATCAGACCTCAGAAACTTAATTACCTAGCTGTGTGGCCTTGGGCAAGCCACTTAACCCCATTGCTTGCAAAAGCCTAAAAATGAATGAATGAATGAATGAATGAACGAATGAACAAATGAATGAATGAATGAATGAATAGATGAATAGATAGATAGATAGATAGATAGATAGATAGATAGATAGATAGATAGATAGATAGATAAATGGTGGGAATGAAGTGGGAATGGCAAAGTCTATGAAGAAGACAAACTTTTAAAAATTGAAATAAAGGAGCCATATCTGAACCAGAGATGAGGTGAGATTAAAAGAGGCAAATAGGAAGCCATCGCAAGGAAAGTGACCATACAGATGATCTTCAAAGAATTTTTTCCTAGTAATTCTGGGATGTACTTGTAGAGAGGGGAAAAGAATCATAATACTTGAGGATCAGAAGAAGAAACTGCAATGTTTATTCCAAAGAAGAGGAGACTCAAGGTAAATCTCTTCAAGTATTTGAAGGGTTATCATGTAAAAGAGAGATTAAACTTTTTCTGCATGGTCCTAGAGAGCAGAACAAGGGAAAACAAGTAAAAATTATCACCAGACTTTAATATAAGGGGTAAATGTCCTCAAATTTAGACTTGTCTAAAAGTTGAATGGACTTTCTTGAGAGGTAGTGAGTTTTTTCTCCCTGGAAGTCTGAAAGATGATTGACAGTTTGTTGGAGATGTTGGGGAGGTAATTACTAACATGTTATGGGTTAAATTGCATGAGCTCCCTTTCAGCTTGGAAATACTGTGATTCAGTTAGACTCTGGAGGAAGGGAGATGAACCAGAAGTCTCTACCAGAAACTCTACCAGTTCTGTCATAAAGAAATAATGAAATTGAATAGACTCTAGTCACTAGAGGTTTAGGAAATGAAAAACAAAATTGAGTACTGTAAAGGAAGAATTGCCAGTTAGCTTACAGTCATTGAATTCTTATTTATCCTTTAAAGGTGTGTCACCTCCTCCAGGAAGATTTTTTTTGATTTCAATTTTGATAATAATCTTCCCCTTTTCATTTGACAGAGAATTTTGTTATATACTGCTCTGATACACTTATATATTAAATTCCTTTCAGGAGACTGAGATACTACAGAATTGGAAGGATATAGCCTTAGGTGTTGCCTGCCACTTGTGCAAGAAATGTTCCCTATTAACCCAATCCTAGTCCCCTTCTTATTGTTGCAAGGCAGCTAGGATAGGGCAGATGGGTAATTCCCTTGAATGTCAAGAAGTGAATAAATTGCTCACACTTGGGGTAATGGGGTGGATGAAAACTGCCCTAGATGCTGAATATTCATTCTAAAATGTAGATGAAAAGTCATTTGTTATAGTGAACTTATTTTTCAATATCAGAGCAGTAAGTGGGAGGGACTAAAGAGGCAGAGGGTAGAAGAGCACTGACTCTGGGCCTCCTTCCCTCATGTGGTCATCTTGGCATTTGGGGGCGTGTCCTTGAGGGTTTCTCTTGGTCAGGACTTGTGGTTTGGTTGCTAGTAACTCCCACCCCCCAGGGTAAACATGTGAGCTCAGATTCTGTCTAGTACAACTTTTCTGAATCACAGGCACAACTGAGATTGCCTAAAGATTTCCTATTCTTCAAGGAGAATGACAAGGGGTTATATGGTAGTTGAATAATTCAATATAATCTCCAATAATATTATATATGCTCTCAAGACAGGAATTTGGTCTATCTTCCTTGGTGTCTAAATTAGGTTTAATGTAAGAAGGCCCAGGATAAGGAAGAATCAAAGATGACAATAGATTTGGATGCAGCTTTGAGGGGTGGAGAAAGGTCACACCTTTTAGTACCTAGACTATCCCTAGGTAGTTCCTAGTCTTTAACTCCTGGAGTTATTTTACCTTGGGATAATTTGATAATAGAATTGAATCATCTTAATAATGAGCAATCTAAACAAAGGTTTAGGAGAATGATATAGAAGTTGATCTTTTCAACACCTTTGAGTCCAGGGATGACAGGATGGCTTGAGTCCCTTAGGCCTGTTTGTCTAAAATCACCCGGATCCAGATAGGAACACAAAAGTTTCAGAATCCAAAGTCTCACACTTAGTGGCCACTGGACCATGCTATTTTCTTGGCTGGTTGGCCTTGCACCATGAAGCCACACCATGTTCTGCCAAGACAATAAAGAATGTAGAAAGACCTTTTCCCACAGGCCAAAAATGCATTTCATTTAGTTTTATTTTTAATACATTACTATAACTGTTTTATAAAAGTTTAAAATAATAAAAGTATGCACAGAGGCCTTGTGGCCTCCTAATGCTCTGGAGATGCTGGGTTTTGGGTGGATAATAGATGGGGAGAATTTCAAGTACATCCTGTTCTACCAAAGCTTATTTTCCTCACATTCTACCCTCCTTCCTTCCCCCTTTTTGAATTCTCCCCTCCTGCAAAGTAAATGACTTTTTTAAATGATGAGATTAGACAATGGAAGGAATTTCTTTCCTTTTGTCTTTGAGTGGTAAAACCTTGAAATGTCAAGAGAATGACAACCCTTACCTACTGAACAAACATGCTTCTCCTCTGTGATTAGTGGCCACTACCCCCCAAAACTCAGCAAACAGGAAGCTATCCCAGGCCCAGAGTGTTCCTGAGCCAGGAAATTGGCTTCTACTGCCCTGCCCTGGCTCCCTTCCCCTCAGGTTCTTCCTGGCCATTTAGCACAGCTAAAAATAGCAACCACAAAAAGTTGGTGTTATTGTTTAAAGACTAACCACTTGTAACCCGATTTTTGGGTGGTGGCAGATGGAATTAATCCTCTGACTCCTAGCCTGAGAATTTTACCTGCCTTCTCTTGGGGTGAAGGCCAGTCCCTCCCTATATTATTTCAACATCATGGATTCTCTGGTGCCAATCCTTCCAAGCAGTGTGGCTAATCAAGCATGGCTAGTTCAATTCACATCCACACCTCCTGGGTGAAACAAGAGGTGGAAATCCATAAGGATTTCCTCTCAGCCACAGCCTTTGTGTGGTACAGGCATTCTATACCTGTCCTGGCCCATACCAGGAAGGGCAATGGCAACATGTGCAACCCTACTCTAATGCTGAGCTTCATATTCCTGCTATTGATGTAGTGTGTGCTCTTCTAATTGCACTTATTTTTCTTGCCAAGGATTGCCAGCAATAGAGTCATTGCCAGTTCATGTCAGTGAACTGATTCAATAAATTCACAAGAATATGCCAAATATCATGCTTTGTTGTATTGTTCAGTCATGTCCAACTCTTTTTGACCCATATAGAGTTTTCCTGGCAAAGATCCTGGAGTACCTTGCCATTTCCTTCTCTAGTGGATTAAAGCAATAGAGATTAAGTGACTTGCCCAAGGTCACCCAGCTAGTGTGTCTAAGGATGGATTTGAACTCAGGTCTTCTTGACTCCAGGCCCAGTGCTCTGCCCTGAACTGCACTAGATCATGGGAATACTAAAGGCAAATGAAACAGATCCCACTCTCCAGAAGCTCATGTTCTGTACGGAAAAGAAAAATATGTACCTTTAAAAGCATATGGAGGGCGGCTAGGTGGCATAGTGGATAAAGCACCGGCCCTGGAGTCAGGAGTACCTGGGTTCAAATCCGGCCTCAGACACTTAATAATGACCTAGCTGTGTGGCCTTGGGCAAACCACTTAACCCCATTTGCCTTGCAAAAACCTAAAAAAAAAAAGCATATGGAAATAAGTTTATACAGAACATAAACAAATTAATATAAAAGTGATTTGGTAGGAGTGAGATGGGGAAATGGAGAAGGTACCAGTAGTGTGAATGATCAGAAAAGGACCTCATCTATTATTTGGTCTTTGAAATGAATTTGAAAGGAAATTAGACATTATAAGACATGGATGTCCAATGCAGACAAGGGGAACAAATAATGATAATGATATTAATAATTGTTCAGTCGATCAGTGTTTATATAGTACTTCAATGTTTTATATATTTTTATTAGTATCTCATTTGATCCTTACAACAATCCTGAGGAATAGGTGCTGTTATTTCCTCATTCACAAATGAGGAAACCAAGGCAATAAGATTTAAGTAACTCACCTAGAGTCACATGGTTAATTTTCTCAGACCAGATTCAAAGACTCCAACTAGGAAGTGGAATACATTGTATTTCAAATAGGCAAAAAGTCCTGTTAAGCTGATACATGAAGGGTAGCAACATACCTGGAAAACTGGAGTGCAGCCAGATTATGAAGAATTTTATGGAGGTATTCAAATCCTCAAGTTGATAAGATGGGAAATACCATAATCAGGCCTGTTCTTTAGGAGTATCACTTTGTTTGCTCTGTGAAGGATAGATTAGAGAGGCTACACATGAAGCAGGGAGACTGGGGGCTATGGCAGTAATTCAGGATAAGGTCATAGGATCATAGGATCATAGATATAGAGAAGGGATCCTAGAAGGCATCACTTCTAACCCTTTCATTTTACAGATAAGAAACTGTTGCCAAAATTTGTCCTATGCAGTTAGTAAAGTATCTGAGTTATTATTTAAACTCAGGCCCACTACAACATGTCCCCTTTCCTGAGAATGATGACCAATGAGAGAAAAGTAAAAATGCAAGAGAAATATGAAGGCTGAAATGGCAAGTCTAACAACTAATGGGAAATGAAGTAGAGGAAAGAATTGAAGATGAAAGTGTATGGGTCTTAGGGGAAAAGATAATGATTTCTTTTTTGACCATGTTGAATTTGAGATACATATGAGATATCTAGTTCAAAATTTTGTCTTCTATGGAGGAATCAGTTACCTGAAAGTGTCAGAAGACAGAAGGAACACAAGATGGAAAGGTCCAAGATGAAGGAAAATCAATTATGGGTAGTGAAGGGATTCTACAGGCTCCTATTGAAAGGGCATATGGCTCTAATTGGATGTAGGAAGGTTAGGATGGAGATAGATGGGGATGAGTGACTATATAAGTCATTGATTGAGGAATTATATGACAAGCACATTATTGATAACATAGAATCCCAGAGTTTTGAGAATTGGAAGGATTTCTGAGCAGCCAACTAGTCCAACTCATAATCATTTTCCAGTGATTTATCTTCCCAAAAATCTTTCTGAATTCTCATTCTTTCATCTAATGGACTTTAAGGTCAATGTGAGTCAGGTGTGTTAGCCCACAGCAAAAGAGATACATGATGTGAAACAGGATTATTTTACAAAGAAGCAGAGCTTGTAGGCATGAGGAGGAAGTATTTCCATAGTACTTTAACCTTATCAGACCTCAACAAGAGTGTGGTGTTCGGTTCTGGGTGCTGTAGTTTTTGAGGATATTGATAAGCTGGGGAGTGTCCAGAGGAAGGCAACCAGGACAATCATTTTGAAGATCGTTTGAAGGAACTGTGGATATTTAAAATAGAAAAAGAGATGATTCAAGAGTAGGGATAGAGGAGCTTTTTGAAGGGCTACTGTGTAGAAGAGGATTTCCCTTGTTTTGTTTGGTCCCAGAGAACAGAACCAGGATCAAAGGATAGAATCTTCCTAATAATTCAAGCTGTCCAAAGGTAGAATGGACATCTTTGAGAGGTGATGGATTTTTCTTCTTTATAGGTCTTTAAGCAGAGATTGGTGAGTCACTTCTCAGATATGTTAGAGGGGTGATTCTTTTTGGGTATGGATTGATCTAGATGGTTGCTGAGATCTCTAATAACTCTCAGAATCTGTGATTCTGTTCCTGTCCCTAACTCTGCTATTACCTGTGTGACCTGGAGCAAGTCTTCAATTTTTCTAAACTTTAGTGTTTTCACCTGTAAAATGACTTCCATCCAGGATACCTTCTAAGCACTAAATTTTGATTTGTGTAAGTCAAGAAAAGAAGGGAGGATATTATATTAGACAGGAACAGTCAAGATAAAAAGATAATTTTATATATTTATATAAATGATTATATTTGTTTTTTGTCACTATAGAAGTCATTCTCTCTGATGGAAAAAAAAAATCTCTAGTTTGATTGTGTCCATGGTAGTGCCTGAAACTGTAGACATGTATCTGAGTATTCTACAACTATGGTCAGAAATCATTTGAGGAGTTTCAGAAGTGCCTATTCTCTGCCCAGAGACCAATGGCAGCTGCTAATGTTAATACTAATACTAATTATAAGAATGTCACCTTGTAACTATGAAATAATCCTGATACTTATGGTACTGTTAGGTGATCTCTAACTTTCTGCTGATAAATTCTAAGTGTTGTACAGACATCTGAGAGCATGTATCCTTCAAAAGAATATATTACTTGAGAAGAGGAACTGTTTCATTACTGTATTAATGTTCCTAACCTGATGTTTAGCACACAGCTGTACTATGTAGATTCTGTAGTGTACCATGTAGATTCTGTAGATAGATGATTCCTTTTCTTTTTTGTTAGGATTTTGTAAGGCAATGGGGTTAAGTGGCTTGCCCAAGGCCACACAGCTAGGTAATTATTAAGTGTCTGAGGCTGGATTTGAACTCAGGTACTCCTCACTCCAAGGTCAGGGCTCTATCCACTGCACCAACTAGGCACCCTGATAGATGATTTCTAATGCACTTTGTATCTTTAAATGATGTGATTTTTTTTTTTAATTACCCAGAAATTAGTAATAAAATTGATGAATCATTCTGGCACTAAAAGCAACCTGGGCAGGAAGGAGATTGTATTGTACACTGATGTTGATAAATACATATTAAAAAGCAGACCCAAAATATCAGAAAAGTGGATATGAGATGTTCAGAGATTTGGGGGAATGGAGAATTAGGCAACAAGGATTTACATCCGCCCACATTTTAATGTTTCTCTTTTGTGATACTTGTATCCTAAGTACTTTTGCACCTGAAAGTCTTGCGCTTTGCAAAGTCTTATGTTGTGTATCTTCCTTTGTGGGTGTCTTCTCCTAGATTTTGTCTTTTCACTTGGCCTTTTGGTTAATAATAATAACTAATGAGCAGCGCTTTTCTTATCTCAAGGTCTCTGATAAGTTGATTGTCCATAGGTTACTTAGTATAATTATCCTAATTTTGCACATGAGAAAAATGAGAGAGAAATTAAGTGACTTTTCTGTAATAATTTAGCTCATTAGATTGGAGACAAGATTTGAACATAGGGTTATTTACACCAAGTCCAGTGCCTCATTATCTACCTCTAAAGAGATAGGGAATAAACATAAATCTACAACTATATTATAAAAAACTACAACTATATCTTATCTGTCTATCTTCTACAATGTATCAGGCACTAGGCTGAGTGCTTTACAAATATTATATCATCAATCCTCACAAGTACCTTGAGAAGTTGGAGCTATTACTATTCTCATTTTACTCTTTCAGAAACTGAAGCAAACCGAGATTAAGTGACTTGCCCAAGGTCACAGAACTAGTAAAATATCTGAGGCTGGATTTTAACCCAAGTCTTTCTGACTCAAGTCCCAAGGTTTTATTCATTCTACCACCAAGATCCCTCTAGTACATTGCAACAGACCATACCTAGCAATACACTCCTGGATACAGATACACACATACACACCTTTTCCCTTTAAAAACATAATTGAAATATATTTTGATTAATTTAGGGAAAACTTTAGAAACATGTAAGAACATTTTCTATTCTTGCATCCAATGTCTTCTTGACCTATTTTTTTAAATCATATTTTGGCAAAACCCAACTCTTACCATTCATTTGTTTTCTTCCTATTTATCTGCTGCTGAAAGAATGGAACTGGAAGAAATAAAGATATTTTTCTCTTTGAGTCTATTATCAATTTGCTAGTCCTTCCTGCAGCAAGGTATTTCTACTCCTCTCCAGTCAATTAGCTATTATTTAATTTTCCATAATTGTTGTTTCATACCTTCTCATTTCTTCTCAAGTTTCCTCAATGAAGATCTCACCTCATGAATCATGGGAAAAGAAATAGAGATCATGTACCACTAGATGAAATATATTTGGCATCTAAAATTCTTTACACCCCACTTTCTTCCTACCTTTCCAGGCTTACACTTTATTCCGCTCCACACAAATCCTCTGAGAAATATTAGCTATTCTTCATCTATGACACCTCACCTTCCATTCCTGGGTTTCTGCCCTATCATACAACGTTTTTTCTCCTCATTCCACTACTTAGTTTTTTGGGTTGCTTCAAAACTCAGTTCAAACTTGTATTCTACAAGATGCTTTCTCTGTCTCCTAGCTACTAGCCTTTTCTTCTAAAGTTATCTTCCCTTTGTTCTTTATATATCTTGTATTTATCTAGTCATTTACATATCACCTTTGTATCCCTAGCATTCTAAACAATGTGTGGCACAAGATTAGCCCTTAAAAATTCTCGTTGACATGACTTAACTAATTCCTTTGCAAGGGAAATTGAACTCAAATCTATTCTAACACTGACACATGGTCTATTATTGCAGAGAAAACATACAGTTAGTTGTCTTTTCTAGGGAGAAAAGAAAGAGGAAGAAAAGAGATAGAAAAGTACAAATCCCACATAGGAAAGGGCAAGGGAAGAGTCAAGCCTTAGATCACAGTCATGTATTAGGAGATGCTAGGAAGGATTTGTCATCCAAACAAGGACCTTTTGCTTTTGCTATCCACAAAACAGGATGAAAGAGATAAACTCCTTTACAGGTCTTAAATATGGGGGTAGGGTGGGGAGAAAATGGGGGAAAATAGACAAAGTGTTTATAAATTCAGAAAAAATAGAGAAGGAAATAGAGTTTACATTTGCAGAAAAGTTCCCTTTATAAGACAGGATGGAACAATAAATTTATATTTCCAGAGAAATGATGGTGATATATCCTAGAATAAAAGAATGGGGGTTCAATAAAACTTCTTAAATGTCAAAAGGATGGAAGGGAACAGGAAATGGGAAAGAATGTACCCAATAAAGGCTGTCCAGCAGGACATTAAATCTAAAAAGGAGCTTTCTAGGATGAGAGTATGAATCGTCCCCTTAGAGAGTAAGAATAAGAGGATTGGGAAACAAAGAAGGATAGAGAGGAAACTCAGCGATGTGGCCAATAAAGCCTTGTGCCCTTAAGTTTTCAGCAAGTAGATTAAGTATATTTCAGCTAGAGATTTGGCAACAAATTGAAGTGGCTTCAAATGAAGAAAGAAAGCATAGTTTTAATTGTGACAGAGTTTCTTTTTCTTTCTTTCTTTCTTTCTTTCTTTCTTTCTTTCTTTCTTTCTTTCTTTCTTTCTTTCTTTCTTTCTTTCTTTGTCTCTCTCTTTCTCTTTCTATTGCTTTTTTCCTTAATTCTCTTTCCTTTCTCCTCCTTCCTTCCTCCTTCCCTTTCTCTTTCCCTTTTTCTCCCTTCTTTCTTTCCCTCATTTCTTCCTCCTTTTCTCCCTCCATTTCTCCCTCCATTCCTTCCTTCCTTCCTTCCTTCCTTCCTTCCTTCCTTCCTTCCTTCCTTCCTTCCTTCCTTCCTTCCTTCCTTCCTTCTCCATTTCTCTCTCTCTCTCTCTCTCTCTCTCCTCTAGAGAATTATATTTTGGGAGAGTTTAAGGTGACTCTCTGAGTTATCAGTTTTACTATTAATTGGTTATAACTTTGAGTGTTTTGGTACCCATAGAATGATGCTATATTTTGATGTTCTTTTGTCATTCTTTGTCTAGGAAATCAGGGGTTTTTCTGGGGTTCATTGACTTTTTAAAAATTTGATATACATATTTCAATATAATTGGGATCCTTTTTAATCTGATATTTTATTTTATTCATTAAAAATTTTATTCTGAGAAAGAGGTATAGGCTTCATCAGTCTTGCAAAGAGTGTCTAAGACAAAAAAGGTTATGAATCTTTGAGCTGGGGCGGCTAGGTGGCATAGTGGATAAAGCACCGGCCCTGGAGTCAGGAGTACCTGGGTTCAAATCCGGCCTCAGACACTTAATAATTACCTAGCTGTGTGGCCTTGGGCAAGCCACTTAACCCCGTTTGCTTTGCAAACACCTAAAAAAAAAAGAATCTTTGAGCTAGGTGAAGTTACATTTGATCCCTCCTTTATGGTCAGATACACTTTTTAAAATGCCTGCTTTGTTGAATCCCATGATCCAATCTATGCTATGCCTACCACTCTCTCCAAAGTAAAACATTCTGAATACTTGGTATTTTTACAAGAAGTTTTTGGACTTCCCTTTTTTTTTCCTCACATAAAGGGAGCCAAGTTGCAGCCATTTAAAAATAAGCAAAGTCCGGGGAAGTGTCTCTCAGCAAGCAGGCTGCCTACAGATTTTTAGAGGAAAGCACTTTTAGAAGAATGGTGACTGCTCCAATGTGTGAAAATTGAAAAACACTCTTGAGTGTTCCTTAGAGTAGGTCAGGAGATCCCAACAAAACACAAGCAAGTAAATGATGGAGAACAGAAATACAGATTTGGCAAGGTGAATCTGAAGGTGAATGAATGTTTCATAGTCAGGGAACTCAGTTGCAAAGGCTATGCTTCTGGTTTAGGAAAACTAAACTTGGTTCAATAGTATAGTCATAAAAGTCTTCTAAAAACAATAAACCATGCTTGGTGCCAGGGATCCAAAGATGAAAAGTTTTGAGTTGTTGTTGAATGCTGACTACCTGAGGAAGACAATTGAGTCCCACATCCCTTCAAATATCATTGGATGTTAAACCTACCTTTGAAAAGAGTCCATTTTCTTAAGTCTAACTATTATTCTTATAGGTTTTAAATCAGGCCAAATTCCTAAGTCATTGAAGTGTGATTTCTCCAGCACTTGGATAATTTTTTTAACCTTTCATAACATGCAGTAAGACAGATACAAATCCATCTGATCTCCATTCTATTGAAAATCTCTGGCAATTTCTCTATTCTAGAACAATCCTATTCCTATATATTTATGAGGAAACTAGATGGTTCAGTGGGTAAAATGTTGGACTTTTAGGTCAAATTCTCTCTATCTGTGCCACTATGAGAAGTCAATTAATAGATTTCTATGAAATCTAATAGAGTTCATTTTGAAGTGAAGATAATAATAATACTCACTTCATGGGGTTCTTACAAGATCCCAATAAGTTGACCTATGTAAAGCACTGTGCAAACTTTAAAGCACTACCATAAAGGTTAGCTATTATTATGAGAATAATAGGATTGTAATGCATGTCTGGATCACATAACATAGAGGCACCCATGAAGGTGATACCAGAGACCTTGCTTCTGGAAGAAGACAATCTGTATTATCTATCATTTGAGTGGGAGCATCCTTTTCCGTGGGTTTTGTAGCAGGAACAAGCTATCTCTTTAAAACAACCAGACCAGAATAGTCTCACTCTCTTTTTTTGGGACATTTAGAAGGACCCCTATAGCTTGAGCTTCATGGTTCAAACTATAGGTAGGAAGGTAGAGCTTCTCTTAGGTTCTGTGACCCGGAAAACAATGCTTTTTGTCCTTTTCAGTTCTAGACACAAGAAGTGGAGTCTCAGAATCAGGGAATCTGAACAATGATGAGCCTGAAGACAGGATTCCAGGATAGATGCTGCTGCCAGTCCAGCAAGGAAGCCATGAGAAGCCAGGATGTCAGACCAGGAACTCTTTGGATTTATAACCTGGCAGAACTGGGCTTTATAGGAACTGGGCTAAACTGTGAACCTAATTTCCTTTCCCTCCTCAGAATCTGAAGTAGTATGTGTGTGAAGGGTATACTCCTCTGTGTTGCTTATTATTATATCTTTAAAATAATTATTCCTTTGTAAAAGCTTATCAACTCTTAAGTGCAAAAGGAACTGGGTCAAGGGGGACCACTAAATTTGGGTAACACAATAAGTGGGGGCTTGAACCAGATGGCAGAGTTTAGATAGCAAAGAACTATGGGGAGGGATGAAATATATCTCTCCTTTAATCAATGGGAACCAGAGTGGTCACCATTACATATTTATCAGAGTTCATCACTTCTCCAATTGAGATAAAACTTCTAGATTCAATGAAAATTTTTTAAAAATTCTAACTTTTTTCTTTTAAATTTTATTTTCAGTTCCAAGTTCTATCCTTTTTTATACTCTATAGCCCTCACTGATGCATTGTGAGGACAAGAAATACAATATCCTTTTACTTATGAAGTCATGCAAAATGCTAGCATTTTTGAGTCCAACTATTTTGCAGTTTGATGATGATATCTAGATATCAAAGGTAAGTTTAACTTTTAACACATAAATTGTTTATAGCCTTGAATGAGCCATTCTCATCAGTAAAAAATCACTTTTCCCAATCTTCCATACTCTAGTTTTTTGTATTGTCTTGCTCATGATGAGTCTTTTATAATTCACCTTAAAAATCCCCACAACCTGTGCTTTTTGCTATTTTCCAAATTATAGACATCATTACCACACTTTAGATTGCCTCAAGCTGATTCTGATTCATTGTAGACTTGAATGACACTTAAAATCTTTGACTTCCTCATAGAACAGTTGCTGCAATATTGCTAACAGTCTTAGAAACAAATCCTTTGAGAGCTACAATTTTGCATTATCCTTTGGAGTGTTATTCATTATTTAAAGCCACAGAATTAAAAATACAACAAAAGAGAACAACAAAACACATGCAAAATGCATGGAAATTTAGTGTTCAACTGAAAGAGAAAATGAGGAACCAATACAATCTGGGTTCATCTGGTCAAGGTCAGACTTCTGAATCAGGCTAGTGTCAATAGAATGACATGCATGACCATTGCTTGTCATAAAACAAAACAACTGCAAAATTATTGCTTTTACCAAGTGATTCACCCATCAGCATATGCATGTTTCCCAAGTACAAGACTAGCTAGGCTTGTAAGATTTATTACCAGATTAGTTTGCAGAGAGATGACTGTTTCAGTCACAATAAATCTTGAAGAACATATCTTAAGTCATAGGTCCATAGCAACCTGCACTAGAAATCACCAAAACTGTTCACAGTTCTCTGAAATAATGAACTTGAGGGCAGGGATTGAATCTAATCTCAATTTTGCATCTCCCCTAATTTTTATCATGTTGCTCTGCAAACAAAATGTAAATAATAAATCTTTGATGAGTGAACTGATGAAAGAAAGAAAGGAAGGAAGGAAGGAAGGAAGGAAGAAAAAGAAAGAAAGAAAAAGAAAGAAAGAAAGAAAGAAAGAAAGAAAGAAAGAAAGAAAGGAAGGAAGGAAGGAAGGAAGGAAGGAAGGAAGGAAGGAAGGAAGGAAGAAAGAAAGAAAGAAAGAAAGAAAGAAAGAAAGAAAGAAAGAAAGAAAGAAGAAAAGAAAGAAAGAAAGAAAGAAAGAAAGAAAGAAAGAAAGAAAGAAAGAAAGAAAGAAAGAAAGAAAGAAAGAAAGGAAGGAAGAATCTTTAGGCCAGACTTAAATTCTGCCTTGGACACTTATTAGAGCAGAACACCAATGAACAACTAAACAGAAATAGCAAATGATAGCAGACCAAAAACATGTCATCAACAATCTGAACTTTAATTTCCTCATTTGCAAAGTGAGGATGATGATAATAATTATAGTACCTTACTCATGATGTTTTGTTTTGAGGATCTGATGCTAATAAATGTATAACAACCCTTTTCAAACTGTAAGACATTATACAAATGTGTTTTTATATTTTCCCTGGTAGTGTTGTTACTTTCCCCCTTTATTGTTTACTGAGCCTATTCTTTCCTCATATACATATATTTAAAAATAATTAAAAAGAAAGCTACTTTGAGTGGTGGCTAGGTGGTGCAGTGGATAGAGCACCGGCCCTGGAGTCAGGAGTACCTGAGTTCAAATCTGACCTCAGACACTTAATAATTACCTAGCTGTGTGGCCTTGGGCAAGCCACTTAACCCCATTTGCCTTGAAAAAACAAACAAACAAGAAAGCTACTTTGAATCCAAGCTCACAATACCATACATTAATAATGGTAATTATGGTGTGACATTTGAAGAGTTTAAAAAACATAGTTTCTGGGTAGTTAATCATTTCATTAATAATGCTAGCCTGTTATTAATAAAAGGGACAGTGACCCTGTTGAATGCCAAAGACACTTCATGGAGCCCCCTTATGTATTCCCTTGGAAAGATGGGTGTTCCTGAGGGTAGAATCAACTTTGATTGGTTAACAAGTAATCTGAAAGAATAAATTTTATGAGAGGTGGGTTTATTCCAATGAGGGTCTTGGGTGCATGACACTGAGCACCCAATCTTAGTCTGGGAGCCATCAATTGGTAATTATGGTGTGACATTTGAAGATTAGAAAAGGTGAGACTCTCTTTAGAGAGCCTTCTCTTAAACAAATGATTATTTGTAAAGGTACCAGATCAAGAGAACTTTTCTAATATGAAAGAGGGAATGCTTTGTGAAGATCATTTAGCATATCTGATAGAGCATGAAGGTCCAGAGTAGGACTAAAGACTTTTTCTGAAGTTAATGAGATTATTGACAATGATCCTTCTGCCCTTGATGACTGGAAACACATCAGAGAACTCCCTTAACGGATAAGTAACAAAAATTCCTACTTACCAAAAATCCCATTCTCTCACTGCTAATGTATAACTATGTCCCCCTCCAAAGCCTCTATGAGTCAGTTCTTTTGAGTGCCCAATCACACACATTAAGGCAAAATGAACAAATAAACACCTGAAAATATTATTCTGTCTTTTGCTAAAGCAAAACTTTAGGTAATTCATTTATTCATATATTCATATGTACATTCATACATATATGATAGTCAACTCTAGGGCAAGAGGGAGGGGAAGAAAAAATGAAAAAATTACATGATAACATTATTATATATTTAAAACAAATAGAAAATTGTTCATAATAGAATTATGGTTCCATGTACAATCATCCTTTCTATTATGCTATATTATAGAAATGCTTGTTTTATTCTATAAATTAAAGATAAAATAAAATTAAAAAGCATATGCAAAGCTCTAACCCAAGCTCAAACTGTGTCCCCCCAGAACTACCAATTTTTGCAATTGTGGGTGTACAATCTGCATCCAGGGAACTCTGTGGAACACATTGATCCAGTGAGTTTGGACACCTCCAGGTCACAGGAGTGGAGGTACAAGAGGGGTTACACAAAGGGTATAGCTGCAAAGAAGGAGAACAAAAGGTGAAAGAAGAAAAGAAAGAGAAGGAAGAGGAGAACAAAAAGGAGGAAGAGGAAGAAAAGGAAGTTCTGAGCTAAATTGGATCTTGCAGAAAAAATAGGAACTCAGAGAAGAAAAGAGATTTCATTTCAGACTTCAGAGATATACTATGTATTTAATTGTTTAAATTTTTTGGGAACATTCAAATATATGAAGGTTACCCTTGCTAATGAGATGGATTAAATTCTTCCTTTTGTTGAAGGACTGGGAGCATTTGCAGCACCCTCTAAATTAGGTACTTTAATTTAGGGAGAGATTTAGTTAAACTGAAATAGTTTTAACTCTGTTTTTTGGAGTCAAGAAGCTTTTACTCAAATCAAGTCAATAAATGCTCTGAACATTTTCACTGTCTCCCATGCCTGAGGAATGCATTCCTTCCTCATCTCTGCATCCTAGCTTTCTTCAAACCCCACCTAAAATCCCATCTTCTACAGGAAGACTTTCCCATTTGCTCTTAAATTTAGTTCTTTTGTTCTGTTGATTATTTCATAAGGATCCTATATATATAGCTTATCTACACATAGTCCTTTGCAAGTTGTCCTCCCCATTAGATGGTGAACTCTTGTTTCCTCAATATTTAGCAAAATAATTGACATGTAATAAGTGTATAATAATTGCACTTATTGACTGATTGGCTGAATGTGATAAGGAAAAAGGGAATGCTAGATAACATATCCAAAAAGTTTTAGGAAAGTGAGACAAGTTTTTGCTGGGAGATTAGGGGGGAAAAAAACTATACCAGAGTTGGATACAGAGAGATTACATGAATTCTTAATCTTTTTTTTTTTTTTTGCATATCA
This sequence comes from Macrotis lagotis, assembly GCF_037893015.1. Lineage (NCBI taxonomy): Eukaryota > Metazoa > Chordata > Mammalia > Peramelemorphia > Peramelidae > Macrotis > Macrotis lagotis. Next base: position 204,063,715 of record NC_133664.1, on the reverse strand, counting down.
TGGACTCCTTTTGCAATTTAGTGAAACCTGTGGACACTTTCTCAAAATATTTCTGAGTGCATATTATGAAATACATAATATTACAAAGAAAATCAATTAGTTACAGAAATGTAGTTTTCAAAAATATATTTTAAAATTAAATTATTTTATTTGTTATAAATACCCAAATTAACTATAAAGTTAATTTATGAAGGAAAGATATTACTTACATCCAGAGAAAGAACTGAAAAATATAAGTTTATATATAGAATAATTTTGCATACATAGACAGAAATATACCTATTTGTGTTCAATGGTAACCATAGTGAGGAGGATGGAAGAAAAAAAGAAATTTGCAATATAATTTTGCTGCGTATTTGAAAGGAATGGCCAATTTTGCATAGTAGATATGGTTTCATCTTTTCTATTATATGTTATAGAAATGCTTTTTATTCACAAATTAAAAATAAACTTAAAAAAACCCCTTACATCTCAGAATCCAAGTTAAAAACTCTTGGATTAGAGCAATCTCAGTAATTATTAAATCGGTAATAAATTGCTTTCTCACCTCCCTGGAACATTCTGGCATACTATTTTTGATCTTCAGACAATATATTATTTGGGTGTGTGTTTATAGATTTTTTTAAGTGATACAAACTGCCTTGTATAAAATACAGTAATTGACCTTTATTTGACAGACTCTCCACTGGTGTTTTCTGAACCTCTGGCAGAAAATGTATTTTGCCTCTGGTTAAGAAGGGTAGAATTAGACTTAGCATCTGAGGATAAGGTGAGTAGCATGCTGGGCTAGTAATTCATTCATTGTTGTTGTTGTTGTTGTTGTTTGTTGTTTTAGAATTTTGTAAGGCAAATGGGGTTAAGTGGCTTGCCCAAGGCCACACAGCTAGGTAATTAAGTGTCTGAGGCCGGATTTGAACTCAGGTACTCCTGACTCCAGGACCAGTGCTCTATCCACTGTGCCACTTAGTCACCCCCATTCATTGTTGTTAAACATTTGAGGTAATAATTATAAACCTTATCTGGCCCCACCACTTTGACATTCATTATATGAAAATTTTCTGATTATTTTTTGACTTTCATTTTTGGTATGTTAGATTTAAGGAAAAAACAATTTCCCAAGCATAGTTGGCATACAATATAGGGATGAAATGGATCAGAGATCAATAGGTATGGCCAATGGGAAGCAAAATTATAAATGGGAGTGCAGGAGGTAAGGGGAAAGAAATTAGACTATTAAAAAAGGTCATATCTAGCATGAGACACCACAGGAGGTATAGGACAAAATCTATGAAAATAATAGATTAGAAATTGATTAGAAGTAGAAGCTCAAACCCAGTACTTCAGATGTTTTACTTCTGTGAAGAACACAGAAATTAAAAGAAAGAACAATAAATATGTAGATCACAAATCAGAAAAAAACATTTAGAATAGACTGAAAGGGATGAAAATTAATGGGGTATATAAAGACATTTTCCTTTCAAAAACCCCTCAGTTTACAAACAAAAGAAGATGAGTGGAAGAATAGGAGGAGAGTTTTTTCACTTGAAATGGGCAGAGAGGGAAGGGGAAGATTGATAGCTAAAAGAAGGAAATCATCTCTGTTAAGGAAAGTATTGACAATTGGGAAGAAAGGTGTGTGGAGAGAGCTGGTGGAAATAGTGTTACATCAACATAATTTAAGTAAAAGTGATTATAGGGATTAACTGAAAGAAAGGGGATAAAATATTTTTAAGGCAACACTAGAGATACAAATTGAGGAAAACATACTTAACTCTTGTAATATTAAATATTAATGGATTAAATAATCTAATAAAATGAGTGAGAAAATTGGTAAGAAAGAAAAAATACAGAATGTTTGACTTACAAGAAGTCTATCTAAAAAATCAAAGACATAGAATCAAACAGTAGGCTGTGACAGGTATGAGCAAAAGAACCAGAATTATATTAATTGTAGCAGAACAAAAACTAGGTTAACAATATCAATAACTATTGATCAATAAAAATGTTATTCTTAAACCAATATTATTACCAAGCTTATGTGGTTCAAATTGAAATAGCATATATTTTTATAAAGGAAAAATTAGTTGAATTGCAAGGAGATATAGTTGGTAAAATAGTAATTAGCAACAAACTTCAATATTCCATTCACAAAACTTGAAAAAATCTTACAGAAGTATAAACAAAAAACTGTTGGATAGTTAAGAAATTTATGTCAACTTCTGAATAGGACCATCAATTAATATACACATTTCTCTGCACCCTATGATACCTTCACAAAAAATAGAAAACATCATAGGCACAACAAAATTTCTTTATGGACATAATGCAATAAAATTGATGATCAATTCAGGGATCACAAGCAAAAGACATACTTAAATGAATATTTAAAACTAAAATCCCAAATCATGAGTAATTCAAAGAATAAATCACATGAACAATATGTGGAAAAAATAGCAATAATGAGATAACCAACAAAAACTCTGGAATGTAACTTCATAAGTCCTACAAGGAAAAATTTTCTTCCCCTAAAAAACATAACAATATAGAAAAAGAGAGAATCAGTGAACAGGACACACACACACACACACACACACACACACACACACACACACACACACACAATTAGAAGAGAACAAATAAAGCCAAGAGAAAATATTGAAAATTATAGGAGAAATAAATGAATTAGAAACCATCTAACTATTGTACTGATAAATGAAACTAAAAATTGTTTTTTTGAAGACTACAGAAATTGCATAACCATTAATCAAACTTATAGAAAAGAGAGCATAATAAAATCAAGTAAACAAAATTAAAAAAATTATCATTCCCACAAACCCAAGAACTTAAGTGAAATAGATTAACTACAAAAATAAATACAGTCAAATTAACAAAACACAAAATAAAAACCTTAAAAAATATAATCAGGAAACAATTGAACTATCTGTAAAGGAACTGCCACCAAGAAAAACTGGTTCAGGACTTTAAACTTTTAATGGAAAAAATTAATTCAATTAAATAAAATATTAATAAAATAATTGATTTAATGAATAACAAAAAATTACTCCAAAATTGAAAAAGAATGCATTCTACCAAACTTTTTTTAATGGTACAAATATAATCTTAATACCTAAACTAAGGAAGGGTAAGTCAAAGAAAAATAATTATTGATCAGTATTCTTTGTATTTTATTTTATTTTTAAAAATTTTTCTCTAATTTAACATTAAACTTAATACCTTCTCCTCTACAAAAATATAGACTCTCATGAGAAATAAAGAAAAAGAGAAAAAAAATGTGTTCAGTCTGTGTTCTGATACCATCAACTCTGTCTTGAGTGGATTACATTCTTTATCATAAGTCCATCAGAGAAGTTACTTCCATATTTTTCGACAGTTGCTGTTGCTGATTGCAATTCCCTCCATCCATTCCTTCCCACTACCATTTATTACATTTTCTCTCTCCTTTCACTCTGTCCTTCTTGAAAAATGTGCAGTGGGGCAGCCGAGTGGTACATGGGACAGAGCACCAGCCCTGGGGCCAAGAAGATCCAACCCTACACTCCACCCCAGAGACCTAGCAACCACCTGACCCCAAGATCCTGGACAGCCCACCCAATCCCAACACCTTGAAAAAAGTAAAAAAGAAAATATGTTATATCTGACTATCCTCTCCTATGATCTACCACCTCCTCTGTCACCCACAGCCCCCCTCCCCTCCCCTGTCCCCCTTCCCTCTTTTTTCTTCTAGATGTCTATACTCTGTTGAGTGTGTATGCTATTTCCTCTGAGTCATTTCCAATGAGAATGAAATCTCCCTCATTCCCCCTCACCTTCCCCCCTTCCATACCATTGCAAAAGCTACATGAAATAACTTTTATATGAAACATCTTAGCCTATTCTATCTCTCCTTTCTCTTACCCCCAGTACATTTCCCTTTCACCCATTGACTCCATTTTTATCATATATTATATCTTCAAATTCAGCTCTCTCCTGTGCCTCATCTATAAAAGCTCCTTCTACCTGTTCTATTAAATGAGAAGGCTTATATGAATATTATCAGTATCATCTTTCCATGCAGGAATATACACAGTTCATCATCATTAAGTCCATCATAATTTACCCTTCTTGTCCACCCCCTCTATGCTTCACCTGAGTCCTGTACTTGAAGGTCAAACTTTCTGTTCAGCTCTGGTCATTTCAACAGGATCATTTGAAATCCCCGTTTCACTGAAAGTCCATCTTTTTCCCCTGAAAGAGGATGTTCAGTTTTTTTGGGTAGTTGATTCTCAGTTGCATTCCAAGCTCTTTTGCCTTCTGGAATATTATATTCCAAGCCCTACAAGCCCTTAATGTAGCTGCTGCTAAATCCTGTGTAACTCTGACTTGTGGCTCCATGATATTTGAATTGTGTCCTTCGGACTGCTTGTAATATTTTCTCTTTGACTTGGGAGTTCTAGAAATTGGCTATAATATTCCAGGGGAGATCGGTGGATTTTCTCAATTTCTATTTTACCCTCTCTTTCTAGGATAGCAGGGCAATTTTCCTGTAGAAATTCTTTTAAAATGAGGTCAAGGTTCTTTTCTTGATTGTGATTTTCAGGTAGCCCAAGAATTTTAAAATTATCTTTTCTACATCTGTTTTTCCAGATTGTTTTTTTCCAATGAGATATTTCACATTTTCTTCTAGTTTTTCATTACTTTGATGTTGAATTATAGTGTCTTGATTTCTTGCAAAGTCATCAGCTTCCTTAAACTCCACTCTACATCTGAAGGATTTGTTTTCCTCAGAGAGCTTTTTTATCTTCTTTTTCATCTGGTCAATTCTGTTTTTTAAGGTATTCTTCTCCTCAGTAACTTTTTGAACTGTTTTATCCATTTGACCTAAGCTGACTTTTAACACATTATTTTCTCCATCCTTTTTTTAGATCTCCTTGACTAAGCTGTTGACTTTTTTTTCCCATGTTTTTCCTACATCTCTCTCATTTCTTTTCCTAATTTTTCTTCTATCTCCCTTACTTGGTTTTCAAAATCTTTTTAGAACTCTGTCATAGCCTGAACGCAACTTGTATATTTCTTGGAGTTTTTAGATGCAGAAGTTTGGAATTTCTCATCTTCAGATTGAGTATTTTGATCCTCCATGGAACCAAAGTAATTGTCTATGGTCAGGTTCCTTTTTTTCCTGTTTATTCATATCCCCAGCCTGTGCCTAGTTTTGGAGTGCCTTCTGAGCTTTTGAGTGTTATTGGGACATCCCTGCAAGGACCTCAGTATGTGAGACTCTTGACTGCTCTCCTGGTCTGTTGAATGCACTAGCTCACCCCTCTGCCTGGGGTTTGTGAGAGGGGGTGGTGCTCTATGCAGACTTTGACCAGCATCTGAATGTGGTCAAAGGCCCAGGGACAGACCTCGGCAGTCTCCCTCCACTATCTTACCTTCTAAACAGTCTCCCTCCTTAGCAGTTCCACTCCCTGAGCATTCAGGGTACAGCTACCTGGAGGCTTGGGCTGGGCAGCTCCATAGGCCTGCTTCTGCTTCCTGGGATCTGGGCTGTGCTGAGAGCAGCCACATTGAGGGCCTGGGTTTCACACTTGCTCTGGAAGAGGTCTCCCTGTTGATCTTTCAAGTTGTGCTTGGTGCTACCTGGAGTACAGGTCAGGAAACTGCTTCTGCTGAGGGGACCAATAGTGCTCCCAGGCACCCCGGGGCTGTTTCTGGGAGGCTGAAATTCCTTCAAGGTGTGCTGCTGTCCCTCAACCCTGTGGAATAGAGCCTTCCTACTATTTTCCAGGATACCTTGAACTGGAGAATGGCCTGACTGGATCTTTCTGTGGGTTCTGTCTCTTCGAAAATTTAGTAAAAGTCATAATAAGATTTTTGAAATATTTTTGGAGAGAACACCCAGGAGAGAATGTACTCCAGCTGCCATCTTGACTTTGCCCCCCTTTATCAATATTTTTAAAGAATATTGACTAAAGCATTTACTTTGATCAAATTGAATTTTTAGCAAGTCATTTCAATATTAAGAGGCAATTAACATAATTAATTTTAAATGCCATATTACAGCAATTACTTTCTTTTAAGCCTGAGGAGCTATATAGTGGCTATTAAGATCCATATTGCTCTATTCTTTGAGGTTTTAGCAAGTTTATAATACATTAAATATTAAGACTAAAATCTCAATAGGTACAACTTTCAATAATGAAAATTCCTAATATTTAGGTTGAGGTTGGGCTTTCAACTTAAATTTACATTATATTTTTTCTCAGTTTTACTCCTGACCATCTTGTGGTTGAGGCAAAATTCATTTTACTAGAAATATTCAGACATAATAAAACAGAAGATTATATATTATAATATCTATGGATAGATAGTCATTAGAAAAAGAAAATTGAGGATAAAGCAGATTTTTTCCTTTGGACTTCCTTTGGTCTTTGTACACTGATGACATTAACCTGAGTGTTGGGCAGTGAAATGCCTGCAAAGTAAATGGATCTTTTCAATATCTACGTTCTTTGACCTAGATCAATACTATCTTCTCTTCATCCTTTTGTTGGTTTCCCCAGGGTTTCAGGTTCCTGAATTAGTATTATATGATCCCTTATCCCTATCTCTTTAAAAGTTCAAAATCTTTTTTTTTGGTTCTGAGATAGCTTCTTTCTTTTGTACAAATACTTTTTATTGTTTTTTTAGTAGTTTTAGTTATGACTGACTCTTCATGACTTCATTTAGAATTTTCTTGGCAAAGATACTGGAGTAATTTGTCTTTTCCTTCTCCAGTTCATTTTTACAGATGATGGCAAATGGTTTTAAGTGACATTTGCTAAGTGTCACACAACTATGAAGTATCAGAGGCTAGATTTGAATTCAGGAAGATGAATCTTCCTGATTCCAGAACCAGTTCTCTTAAACATTCTGTGACCTAGATGTCATGATTCCTTAGGGCATGGCCAAATCTCTCAGACAATAGTTTTGATTGATTCAAAGATTCTGAGTGATTATGTGTGTGCATGCATGCATGAGGGAATAGCTTTGTTCATATTTAGTTTTGATTGACTGATTCAATCAAGACGCATTGTTATTTAACAATAGTAGCTACTTTTATGTGGATGGAATAATCTCTGGAGCTTCACCTTATATAACCATATAAAATAAAACAACAAAACTTCTAAGACTCTATGATTATATAAATAAATGCAGAAGAAACTTTGAGCACCGGCCCTGGAGTCAGGAGTACCTGGATTCAAATCCGGTCTCAGACACTTAATAATTACCTAGCTGTGTGGTCTTGGGCAAGCCACTTAACCCCATTTGCCTTGCAAAAACCTAAAAAAAAAAAGAAACTTTGAAAAATAGCATGCATTTATACTAAAACAAACAGAAAAATCTCTTTATGGAGAGCAAAACAAAATTAAGTAGAGGACATAGAATATTTTTAATCTAATAAAAGGTAATAAAATAAAATCTGATAAAAATACAAACCCATATATAACTAAAAATAACATTTTATGCAATGAAGAAATAATAAAAACTTTCCCAATTAATATAGGAGTAGAGCAAGGATGTCCTCTTTCTCCACTATTAATGTAGTTCAAGAAATGCTAGCAATACCAAGAGAAATAAATTAAAGACATGAAGATAGGCAAAGAAGAGACATTTCTATCCCTATTTGCTGTTGCTGCTGAGTTTACTTAGACAAGATAAGTTTACTTAGAAAATGCTAGAAGAATTAGCAAAGAAACTACTCAAGACAATAAATATCTTCAGAAAAATTGAGGGCTACAAAATGAACCTACAAAAAGCTGCACATATTAATATTATCCATGCTTTGTTGCATTTTTATTTATTTTTAAAAAATATTTCCCAATTACATTTTAATTTAATTTGGCTTTGAGTAGTGTGGGCAATGCACTCACTGAGTGTGTGGCACTTCTGATCTAGGATATCATAGGAAATAATGAAAAATGTTAGAATGAATGGAAAATAACACTTTTATTCTTCAAATTATATTACAAAGGAACAATCATCAAAACCATTTGGTACTAGTTATATAACAGAAAATGGCCAATATTAGACAAAGAAGAATAAGAAATAATTGAATTCAATATTGCATGAATTCTGAATCACAAATTACAAGGAAAAACTATCCTATTTGATAAGAGATGCTGGAAAAATTGGAATTCAGTTGAAAAAAATGGATTTAGACTAATATTTTAAGGAATTTTACACAGCAACAACAAAAGATGAAAATGTGACCTAAATATTAAAGACTATTTCATAAAAAGATTAGAAGAGAAGCAGATTAGATGTCTTTAACAGTTGGGACAGATGAATTCTTTTTCTTTTTTTTTTCCAAATCAAATGATACTGAGCTTTATTGAAGATATTTTTCATAAACAATGGTAATTCAGGGAGGATGTGGTTGATGATTATTAATAATATACAAACAGCTTTTAAACTCTTCTCCTTGAACTACCAAAAATATAGGCACTAAAAATCTAGTGAAGAGTCTTCATTTTATACTTTAAATAGAGAAAATTTAGATTGAGGCTTGCCACATATTGAATATATACTATTTTAAAACTTTTCATGAGTCTACTCTGACTTTAAAAAAATTGAAATAAGAATTGCAGAATTCTCAATGAGGAAAAAAATCCCAATATAAAAGGAAATCAAGCTGTTTGAGGAAACTATTTCAGAATCTTTATTGAAATCCAGGTTGCCTGAAAGACCAGGATCCAATTAAATTGATTGGGGGATTGGGAAAAAGCAAAAGAGTGCAGGTTATGATGGGTCATTGTGTTTGGTGAAAAGCTAATGTTTTGGTAGACAAGTAAGAAGTACAAATTTTTAAGTTACCAACTCTCACTCCTACCAAGATAAGTTTAGGGTAGCAGTGCTCATACAATGCATCTGATGTGTGTATGGATGTGGTAGTTTTACCTTCTCTTGGTATTCAAGAGGATTCCTTTCAAAAACTAGAAGGGGACGAAATCGTTATTTATTTTAACACAACTTCTGAGATATCTACTCTGTGACATCTACCCCATCAGCCCTTCAAAATAATAAAGCACTCTGTGTACTAATAACATAGCTTAAAATTTTATTTTATTTATTTATTATTTATTTATTTTATTTATTTTTATTTTAAAATTTTATTTTATTTTATTTTTAATTTATGGAATTAAAGCAAGAATTTCCAAACATAGTAGAAGAAAAAATAATTAAAAACAAAACTGAATGTTTTTATGTAGTATGTATGATTCCCAAATTAACTAACAATATAGTTTTAAAAAAAGTAAAACAAAATTATGAATTTTTTTTATAAAATTTGATCAAAAATTTTATTAAATGGTACAGTTCCCAGAAGTATAGTAATCAGAAATTCACACAGTTCACTTGGCATCTCTAGCATCTTCATCTTTCTGTTGCTGGCCTGTTTGGCCTTTCTATTTTTGTAGGATTATTCTTGTCCTTTCCAACATGTCTCATTTGTTTTTCCTTTGAGTAATCTTTCCTTTTCAATTTCCTTTTGGGGCTTGGTTTCTGACTTAAGATGAAAAGGGTAAGCAAGTAAGTGTGCTGCTCTCCTTTGCTCATTCTTAACCTTGGTCTTCTGGTCCTCTATCATCTCCTTCAGTCTTTTTCTTGGGTATGATGGTGATGGTGGGGGCATCAGAATCTGGGATTCTGTCCAGGGATAATTCTCATATTTTCCTCCCAGAAGATAAATCTTAACCAAAAGGCAACAGTAGTTACAAAGGATTAAATCGATAACTGTGATTATACAAAATTAAAAAAAAGATATGAGTACAATTAATGCAAAATTGTAGAAAAGAAGCATTTTCCTTGGAAGAAGTCTATATGAATTATCTCAAAACCGGAATTATCTCAAATAAGAAAACTAACAGAAATATTTAAGACCCAAAGTCATTCCTCCAAAGATATGAACAAAGGCTAAAAACAAACATTTCTCAAAAGAAGAAATGAAAATTATTAACAATAAAACAAATTAATAATAGGATTGTACCAAATCATCAATGATTATAAAAATATAAGACCAATCAACCCTGAAGTTTCATCTCAAATCTCAACAAAAATAGGTAAAAATGACAAAAATGAATACAGCCAGTGTTGAAGGGGTTATGGAAAGATGGAAACACTGATTATTGGTGAATTTATCAAACCATTCTAGGAAGCAATGCAGAATTAGTTAAAAAAAGGGACTAAATTATCTGTGCCCTTTCATCCAAAGATGTCAATGTTAAGCATATACCCTAAGGACTTCAGTGACAAAAAGAAAGATCCTAATTTACATCAAAATATTTATAATACCTCTTTTTGTGATAGCAAAGACCTGGAAAGAAACTAGATGTCCATTGGTTGGGGAATGATTAAACAAATTGTGACATGTGAATACAATAGTGCTTTTTGAAATAAGAAACTATGGGGGTGGCTAGATGGCACAGTGGAAAGAGCACCGGCCCTGGAGTCAGGAGTACCTGAGTTCAAATCCGACCTCAGACACTTAATAAATACCTAGCTGTGTGGCCTTGGGCAAGACACTTTACCCCATTGCCTTGCAAAAAATAAAGAAACTATGAACATGAAAATTATAGAAAAACATGTTAATGAACCAATGTGAAATGAGATAAAAAACAGGAAAATAATATATATATATATATATAATGACTGTTAATGCAATGTTGCTGTTGCATCCTGTACAACTTATCAGGACTTCATTTGGGGTTTTCTTGGGAAAGATACTGGATTGGTTCTCCATTTCCTTTCTCAGCTCATTTTACAGATGAGGGAATTGAGGCAAACAGAATAAAGTGACTTGCCCAGGTTATAGAGCAGTAAATGTCTGAGATGAGATTTGAACTTATGAAGTTGAGTTTTCCTGATTCCAGCCTGAGTGCTCTATCCATTGTGCCCAGTTGCCCTTTCTCCTGGAAGTCCCTTATATTCTTTATCTTCTTAGCCTGTTTCATCAGTCTGATTTGGACTAATTGTATTTAAATATTTAAGTTCATTCAGTAGTTTTGGAAGGGGGACATTGATTTTTTAGCAACCAAGGGATTCATTAGGCAAAGATAAATAATTCCAGTTTGGGAAAAGTGTGAGCCAAAAATCTGGAAGTGGAGAAGTATGTCTCATGCAATTTGTCTAAAGTATAGGATCCATGTATTCCTGTCCTTTTATTGGCTAGGTTTAGAGTTTAGTGCTGTGATGAATTTATGTACATCACAATCCAGAAATCCAGTATCCTAAGGTTACTTTTGTTATTGATAAGGATCCTGAGCTTTTGAAGGGATTCAGTTTGGGTCCATAAAGTCCCTGAGCTGGTTCTAGATCTTGAGTACACTGTACCAAAAATGGCAGATCAGGGACCTCCTAGAGATCCAGAGTTGGTCTATGAGATTCTTCCAGTTTGTCTGAATGTAATGGTTTAGAAATCCACACATTCCCTTGGAATCCTCTGGACAATCCTGATCTAGTAGCTACCTTTTAGGGCAGCAATTAGCCATGACAATTTTCTAGAGACACATTGATCCTGACTTGAAATCATAAAACACTTAATGAAGTTGGCCCCATGCCTTTAGCAATCTAACAGCTCAGATTTTTTATTTGTTAGCAAGTCTGTGATTGGGGAAATTTGTGCAGCTGATATTTTGTTACTAGTAAATATCTATATCTATACTTTTGAGTTCATACTACAGCTTCTTTAGGTATGTGCTCTGTGACCACAGATTGGTGTCTTTTATTACAATAGATTTGATGGTAAAGTCATGGAACTTTAAGAAATATGAAACCTTTAATATTTCTAGGAGGCACGAACACTTTCCCCCTTCATATCTATCTTAAAGAATATACAGATACCTCCTAGACCCTGATTCACCTCTTCTTTGCTTGTGGAAGCTTTTGGCATCTAACCAGAATAATGTGGAGGACATCATTGCATATAGGTATATTGTCCTTAAATAGACTATTTTGGATAGTGGTAGTTACCTTGTCATTGGAGCTAAACAAGCAAAGGATAAAGGATCTCTTGTCAGAGATGATTAATGGACAAGATATACTTTATGCAGGGTTTGTACTCTGAAATTTCTTCCTTTTCTGAGATTTTATGATTTTGTGAGGTTGATATACTATTTCATGCCTAAAATTTTGGACAATTTGTTAGTACTTTTTAGCTGAGAATACAAACCAGGGAGCCCACAAATATTTTTCCCATATCTTTTTGCATCTCAAATTTTTAGTTAGAACTAGCATAGGCATAGTTCCCCAGGCAAGACAGCCCATCTCTAGTAACGTCACATGAACATTATTGCATAAAACACTTCCCCTTCCCTTTCCCCTTCCCCAAGATCACAAGTGATCCGACATAGGTTATACATGACCATCACATGTTTGTTAATGAATATTTGTATCTCCTGAAAGAGATAACAGGGTCAAAGCTAACTTTCAGCGGGGGGAGTAGTTTGCTACTATAAGCTCAGGAAGTCCTGCAATATTTCTTCTTTGATTATAACCAGTATTCCTACTAACTACTATGTTTACTCTAATCTCCAAAACGAAGAAGACTGAGGTTCTCAAAGTAGTCATCATTGTAGTAGTAACCATAGTAGAAATGGTAATTAGTAGTTGTAGTTAATGGTTGGAATAGTAGTTGTAAGGAGGTCAGTATTTTTTCTTAGGATTATTTTCTCTCTTCAACATTTCCTTTTGGTTTTCTTGACTTCCCTCAAGTCTCAGCTAATATTCCACCTTCCATAGAAAGCCTTCCCCAAATCACTTCATTCCAATGTTTTCCTTTTATTAATTATATACAATTTAGCTAATTATTTAGACAACTTTTTCATACATGGGTGATTGCACATTGTCTTTCCACTAGACTGAACTGAGATTGTCTTTCACCTTTCCTCTTCAATATTTAGGTTGAGAATAAGTATCTACATATAACCTACTACAAATATGATGCTCAGTGCTTTTTTACCTCTAGTTTTAAAAGTAAATATTTTCTTATTTGATTCTCACTGTTACCTTATAAGGTAGATATTGCTAGCATAGCCCAGTTACTGACTTCCCTCGAGCAGGCTTTCAGTAGGAAAAACTGAAGCATGAAACAGATACTTGAGCATTTCTGACCAGAAGGTCCTCAAAGGTCAGTCCCAAAGGTCATCTCAAAGTTAGGGAAAGGATGATCAAAATGGGCTTCTTTGGGACATCAATACTGATAATGGTCCATTCAGGATTTTTTTAATGCATTTTTGAGGGGTTTTTTTGGGTAGAAATCAGGGATTTCATGTATGAGGGTATTATTAATAAGGAAATTCCTATATTACTCCTTTATCTTTTTAATTTAATATTTATCTATGTATGTGACATAACCTCATCACCCCCCCCCCCAAATAGATTTTAATCTATTTGAGGGTATGGATTATGTCATATTTATCTTTATATCTTCCCTAGTCCTTAGTACTGTGTAACATTAATCATAGGCAAATGTTTATTGAATAAGAAAGGAAATGAATGAATTTGCCACTCACTCACTTTTGAATATAGATCTAAAAACTATTTCCCCCACTGCTGTGAAACCTGCTAGCTTTGACTATTAATCCATTTGAAGAGAGATTTCAAAGAGGATAGTTCACTTGGAGGATATTCAATTCAAGAAATTTATTTTATTGTGTTGTATTGTTGTATAGCTCTGTTTGATAGCTGAGGATGAATCATTTACAGTGATAATAGTGCAGCATTAACAAAGTATTACTTTAAGAAGGAGATGTGGTGGAGTGGGGTGGCTAGGTGGTGCAGTGGATAGAGCACCGGACCTGGAGTACCTGAGTTCAAATCCGGACTCAGACACTTAATAATTATCTAACTGTGTGGCCTTGGGAGAGAGAGAGAGAGAGAGAGAGAGAGAGAGAGAGAGAGAGAGAGAGAGAGAGAGATCACTAATGATTAGACAAGAATGAAGATCAATAAAAATAGTTTACTCTAAATAGGCATTTATATTTCTATTCTGGGGAATATTTTTCATATTAACAAAGAAACAGGAATCCTTTTTACTCTTCTTTTCTCATTACAGTTGTTTCTTTTTTGTTGTTGTTTTCCATTCTTTAACCATATCTATAATGACAAATCAACCATATTATTGGCAGTCTTTATTTTAGCCATCTTGATTATCAACACAGATGACTGTTTCCTGATCAGTGATATTGTTCATAATGGTGGTAGAATTGAGAGACTACTTCTATTGCAGTCTAGTTTGCCTCATAGACTCGGGTCAAACCATCATCCTACACATACATATATAAACACACACACACACACATACATACACACACCCACACACACACACACACACACAGTTGCTTCATAATTCTAGCTTCTTGTTGTTTCAGGGAGTTTATTTTCTAGTCATCTGGAAATGAACATGCCAATTTCTAACATTCCTGAAATGTCCAATAAATTATTTAGTGTTACAGCAATTTTATATTTTTGGAGATGAAAGGCTATATCTAAAACAGCTAGCTAAGAAACAAAAGAGGGAGACTCAAGGGATTTCAGAGGCATTTCTTCCTTTTTTGTTGGAGCTCACAAAAAATGATATCTTTCTGAGTAATAAAAATTTTGAAGTAGAACAATATGTCCTGCAGGACATGGGTCATTTCTTCATTAACATATATTTACCAAGTACTTCTATGAATGTGGTACAAAGATGAAAAAAAAATACAATTCCTGACCTCAACAAGCTTATAATATAATGGGAAGGTAAGAGGTAGTGGGAACTCAAACATATATACAAATCAATGTGACTTAAGATAGACAATTGATAATGGCAAAGAGGGGGTCTAGATAAAGTGCTATAGGAAACAGAAAGATTTCTTTCAGGCAGGGTGTGTGGAGGAAAAGAGGAAAGATTTTTATGAAGGAGAAGACATCTGGACCTAAGTTTAAAAGAAGATAGGAGTCAATAATCAATAAATATTTATTAAGCATCTACTATATAACAGGCAGTGTGTTAAGTGCTGAGGATACAGAGTCAAAACCAAGTCCCTGTCTTCAAAGTCCCTGTTTAAAGTCTAATGGAGGAGGTAGCACAAAAAAGATATGTATAACAAGCTACACACACACATATGCATATATATGTATACATATATATACATATACATATATATTATATATATATGTGGGCTAGGTTATAAAGGTTTTGAATGCCAAATAAAGCATTATGCATTTGATCCTGGAGGTAATAGGGAGCCAGTGGAATTTATTAAGTTAGATGGTGACAATGGGTAACAGAATTGTAACTAGTAATTGTGGTTTTCATAACAATTTACTTGAGGGGGTGTGTGGAGTTATGCAAGACATTGCCTCATGGGGTGAGGGGAGGTAGAGAAAAAGGCCTAAGGATACCACTGCTGGGCAATCTGAGGGAGGAACTTGGAGAAACTCATCTAGGGTGTGGTGGGGGGGGGAGGAAGGAGAATGTTTGATAGCGTCTTATTTTAACTATCTTTCTTGCTAACTAGATACTAAGTGCAGGAAGGCAAATGATGTCAGTACCCTTTAAATTTTAGAGCCCTAGGGCTAAGTTCCAGTTACCACACCCTAGTTACTTCTCTGACAGGAAGACGTGAGTATATTACACACAGGCTAGAAGGATAGCCCTCTTGAATCCTCATAAGTGGAGGAGAGCAGTTAGGAGTTGGGAAATAGTAGTCTAATTTGACTAGACAAACTAAAAAAATGGATTGGGGACAGCTTATAGAAGACCTTAAATGCTAGGCAATAGGGAACCACTGAAGTTTTTGATTAGAGAAATATTGGAAAAGAGAGAGAAGAAATGAAAGACGTAGGAAAAGAAATGTACAGTATACTAGAGTTTGGACTAGGAGAAGGAAATGTAGGTAAACATGTGGAAATAGTGGGGGAGGAAAGAAGAAACTTTTATTATTACTTTAATAAAGGTACATTTAACAAAAAAATGTTGTATTAAATATACTGCTTTAGCTCCAGAAAGTCTGTATCCTGTGGCATATTGGTATTTCATATTAAATTGAGCTACTTGTGCCATAGTGAAGGTTTAAAACTTTAGTTACTTAGATCTGGAACCAGTCCCCAATCCTTACCACCTTGAGGAGTGGTGAGGGTCCATTTTCTCTATGATGGCTCTTGACATAATTCACTTTACTCTCTTATCCTTTCACTGAGCACTTTGCTGATGGATGAGTATGACCCATTCCCATTTGGAATTCTGTACATCAGTGCCTGAAAGGATGTATCAATATACTTCCCTATGGTTCCACTCATAATCTCTATAATTTTCCAAGCCAAAATATTCCTCTCTGGTTATCATTCTTTTATGTGCATTTGAATTTTATATTGGAATATAAGCTCTTTAAGGGCAGGACCATAATTGGCACATAGAAAGTAATGTGTTTTCTCATTCATTCATTCAGTACAAATTAATTCAGAAACACATTTCTCAAATCTTGTTTACAAAACTAAATGTTCTATCCCAGTTTTGGAGTAAACTGGTAATTATTTGCATTTATAGAGGTGACCAATAGCATGCCTAATTCAAAATTTATTTGGATTTTATTATTCATTCTGATTTTTTAAAAAAGGCCTTTTCTCTTTCTTAATCTTTCATTTTTGCTTTTTTTATTTAAGACAATGGGGTTAAGTGACTTGCCCAAGATCACACAGCTAGGTGATTATTAAGTGTCTGAGGCTGGATTTGAACTCAGGTAATCCTGACTCCAGGGTCGGTGCTCTATCCACTGGGCCACCTAGCCACCCCTCCACAAGTATTTCTTAAGGAAAGGAGATGCAAAGGGCAATGTCCTGGCTTTAGAGGAGCTTTCACCTATGTTGGGAAAAAAACTCAGGTCCTCCTGACTCCAAAGCTGGTGCTCTATTCGCTGTGCCATCTAGCTGTCCCCATAGTTCCTTTTCTAAACGTGTTTTGCTAGTGTCATGGAAAGCCCAGATAGGGAGTACAATGGACAGAGCTTCAGGCTTGTAGTCAGAAAGATTCATCTTGAGCTTACATCCTGTCTCATCTGTGTGACACTAGTCAAGTCACTTAACCCTGTTTGTTTCAGTTCCTCATCTTTAAGGAGCTGGAGAAGGAAATGGCAAATCACTCCAGTAGCTTTGTCAAGAAAATCCTAAATGGGATCATGAAAAGTCAGACATACCTGAAACTACTTAACCGCAAAAGTGTCATGGTAGACCGAACACTGAGCATAGTCCTTATGTGCATGTGCAGACTGTTGTTGATGTAATCTGTGATGTGCATGAGGCTGGAGAGTCTCTTTGCAATGAAGTCATGAAGACATAATGGAAGTGCCTTGGAGAGTTTTTAATGTTTTGTATCTGGTTCTATTATTCTTCAGATTTTTTTTTTTGGCAAAGCAGTGGGATTAAGTGCTCAAGGTCACACAACTAGGTGATTATTAAATGTCTGAGACTGGGTTTGAACTCAGGTCCTCCTGACTACAGGGTTGGCACTCTATCCACTGCTCCACCCAACTGCCTCTAACTGGTTCTATTATACTAACCATTGGCTAATAGATGACTCTTTGATTGACTCTGGCTATGTTAACATAATTTGTTTCTTTGAATTGACTCCTGCTTGTTGATGGGATTTTTATGGAGAAGAGACTGATAATATTGTAAAGGGAGAAGTCTTACAACCTTCCCATCTAAGGTCAGCATGTGGTACTTGAATAAAGAACTCAGTAGCATTAGAGAAATAAACCCTAGCCTATCAGGGTTATCCCCATCATCTTCACTTTGGGTAAATGAGAGCAAAGAGTGCTTGATATATTTATATTAATAACAAAAATTATTTAGAATTCTCTGGACAGATATCATGTAGTAAAGAAAGGAATGAAAGGATATACAATATCTCAATGATTTTTAAATGGCTTGTGGTTTTTAAATGACTAGATATACTTCACAGCATGGAGAATCATGGGAAAATAGCTTCAATTAGTGTTAGTTTCCTTTTCAGTGAGTCTTTGTAACTGGCCTTTCTTTGGGGATTTATACAATAAGGCTTCTACTTTGAGCTCTTGGTTAAAAAAATAGGTCTCCTGCAATATATACACACACATACATATAATCACAATATCATTATCTTATAGCATTAGAATGTATAAAGTTCTCAGCATGAACTTGCTAGTCTGCCCAACATAGAATCTTACCAACTGTCTGTTTGCCTAAGAAGAAAATTTTAAGGGAATGGAGGTATCATGTTGTGACATTAGAGAGAGAGGGAGACATTCTTTCCCAATAATATATAATTTCTAGATTTACAAAAGTCAAAAGAAACTGGGAATATATAGTTTATATATGTCATATATAGTCATAAATACATATATGTATATAGTCATATATAATATATATAGTCATAACTACATATATATATAGTAATAACTACATATATATATATATATATATATAAAATCCATTTTTTTTCAAATGGAAAAGTAAAGGTATAGACAAGGAAGATCAACTATACAGTGACCCATACAACATCCAAGCCAAGGTCTGAGCTAAAGCTCAAAACCTCCCACACCTTTATCTGTTTTCAAAGGTCTGGTCCTTGTAGCTATCCTTGGTTTTAAAAGTCTTCTAACTTAATGCCTGGGTGGAAAGAATGCTTAATGCTTTAATCACATACAGAATAATCACAAGGGGATGCCTTTAGCAATGTCTGATCTAGCTTCTTTCCTATTCATAATAAGTCACCTGCTTCATGATATCCAATTGCAGTGAAGGTTCATGGGTTTTATTGCATGCTTTTATAAATCCCATCCTGGGATTCATCTTTTAAAATCACACCCCCTCCCATTTATATAGCACCCCCTTTTTTGAGATGTTTAAAATGTTTTATGTTTTCTCATTACATCTCCAACATTTCTACAAGGCATATAGAAAGGTCAGCCTCAGGTTATTACATCTGTTTGAAAGCTGAAGTACCAAGAGGATGTGTCATTTACTTACTAGTCTCACAGCCAACCAGAGGCAGAAGGGTGAGCTGAAACACAATTTTCTAATTACAAGTTAAGAAACTAGCTGCTCAGTCCGTTGAATCCATTTTTGAGATTGAACAGCATTAAGATTGGCAGCATGATCAAGTAGATAGGAGGGTTGTTCTCAGTCCCTAGACCACATGAATCCTCCCTCCAACATACCCTAGTGGTGTGACTGGGAAAATCACTTAAATCACTCTCAGGGCATTAGGTAACTCCCTAAGAAGATAAGTTTCAGAGAAGGGACTGAACTGTGGTGGAGGGAATTTCCTCATCTGGGTGTTCCCTTTGTCAGTGAAATGACAAGTCTATTTCCTATGGCTATCCTTTTCCTTTCCACATACTCCCTCTTTGAAAACCAATGAGGAAAACCTTCAGAAAGGTTCATTGGTTTTCCTGCTTTCTCTTAAAACTGCAACCAGATCACATTCCCCTCAGCACCACAAACTCCTGAACATATTTGCTTCTACCCATCCCCCCATGAATCTGTTAGATGCTATTGGATGCAGAGAGATTTTACAGACAAGCAGAAGACCCTAGAGGTTCAAGAGTGGGAGGGCAAGGATGGAAAATGCCAAGGGGCAGAAGGAAAGACTAAATCTGTCATTTTCTACGAGGGATCAACAAGCAATACTATCAATCTGTCATTCCTCCCTCCTCCCTAGCAAACTCTCCCCTCCCTTAAGGCTGAGAACTATCCTAACCTATTGATTGGAGCCATCATCTGCCATGGAGAGTTTTCAAAATAGATTGTTGTTGTTTAGGTGAAGAATTCATCTAATTTTTAATGGAAAAATATGAATAATCCAGGTAATAACTCACCAACCCATCACCCCTCATCCTCATTGGGAGAAAAGCATTCTTTGTAGCCACTTTCTGTGGATTCCCTCAGATGCAGGATCAACAAGTTGTCCCTTTTCCTCATGCTCATTAGGAAACGTGCCTTTCTCTTATAAACAGAGCAGATGACTGAAAGAGAAGTGGAAGAAAATGATTGTTGTTTTTATGTCGCCATCAGAGCAGAAAATTCTATTATAAAGCAAGGTTCAACTGATTAAAGCATTCCAATAGAGCAAAGTTCCTACTCCAGAGAACTTTCCTCCCAGGTATATGTGACCCGTGCTCAATAAGTATCAGTTTGTGCTGAACTGACTCAAGTCGTGAGGTTTTCATTATTTAACTCCTGGATAATTCTTTTTTCTCATTATGGAAGCTTTTATTTCTCTTGGGATTCATTTTTTTTCCATTTTGTTTCTGGTGAGCCCCTCCCCAGAAAATGAGAGAGAAAAAAAGAAGGTAAATAATTATTATTTAAAAAAAACTAGTTATTAACAGCTCTGGCAAATGATTTGGTGAGAAAGGGTGGAAGACTAATTTAAGGACTATTTCAAGAATTTAATTAGTCATGTCATCTTTCTGTACTGCCCCTCCCCCTGTATTGCCCCTCCTTCCTATCTTCCCACCTCAGATAATTAAGTTGTCTAGATACTGTGTGTTGCCTGATGCCCCCTGGTTGCTATGCTTGTGTGTGTGTGTGTGTGTGTGTGTGTGTGTGTGTGTGCGCTTTTCTTATTAGTAACAAGGACTGGGATTTTGTAAACACATGCTATTTGTGTGAGTCCTATTACTCACTTGAAGCAATGTCAGTCTTTTTTCCACTGTGGTCTATGTGTCTGAGTCAGAGGGAGCCCTACAAGAGGTTTCTTTGAATTGATGGTTCCCTCCCAGTCACTCTTGACTTACTGCCAACTTTGCAGGGCGTAGTTACGAACAAATCTTTTTTTCCCCCTTCTTCTTTAAAGCCACACTGATTCATAGAAACTCCTTTAAAACTCAGCAAAAAGACACCGCCCCATCACACATCTCCACACACCAGCAGAGGAAACATAACCTCAGGAGTCAGGTCCTTCCCCTTGCTGTTGTTGCATATTCAAGAAGAGGGACCAAGGACAAAAGCCAGCTCTTGTCACTTCAAGGTGCTTGCTGCACTAGGGCTCTTTCTCAAGGTAAGAAACATTTCTGGAGAGACTCAGAAAAAGTTTCTTTTCTTCCTTTTCCCTCTCTTTCTCTTCTTTGAATTTCACCCAAACTTGGATTTTTTTTTCACATCTATTTTTCTTGCCTTTGCCTTCACTTTTCGATCTTGAGGCAGTTTACTGGATGCTGGGAAAAGTGAAACTTCTTTTTTTCTTTGTGACTGAGAAACATTCGAGCTCTCCCATGTATAGACGCTATTTGGAGCAGTACCCAGAGGGGAAAAGCAGGAGAAACGGCACCGTCTGCTTATTACAGTCACTGAGCTCGAACTCAAAGGTGTGAGGAGTTGGGACTTTGGAATAATCTGGGCACTTCTCCATAGAGGAAATGCTGCATACCTTTGAGATGACATATTTAAACTCAGTTTTCAACTGCTCCATTCTGATTTCAAAAATACTTCAGTACTGGGGTTAGTTTTTTGTGTATTTGATTTTGGCTGCTTGTTTAAATTTTTTTTTATAAAAAAATTAAACTAAATTTCAGTTAAAATGATTCTATTTGTTTTTTTAGAAGATGGTTTTGCTTGTTATAAAGTTATTTTCGTTCATTTAATGTTATTTCTGTTGTTCAAAAACCTTAGGTTTGAAAAAGGAAAAAAGTTAAAAATTAAATTACCATTCAGAAAAGTCTTTCAAATAAAATTCAGGAATGGTATAGTTGATGAAATTGGGAGTCGATCTAAGTTTGAGAGAACTGTCTTTGGGGCAGATGTGGAGGCACTTCATTTGTTGCTTAAGAAACTGCATTTCAGAAGTTAATAAGGATATTTTAAATCAGAAAACAATGAATTTGTTTAAAAAAAGAATTTTTCTGGATAGAAAGTAGCAGGCTACTTTTGAATGCTCATCCTATTACTATTTTTTAAAGTACCATGAAGAAGAACACTACAGCAAATCTTGATATTAATTTTGAGAAAGAGAAAATCTTTTTATCTCTCTCACTTTTCTATTTTCTTATTAGTGTCTTTGCCCAGGTGTGGCCCATTTCAACATCTCTACTACAATTAATTTCTTCCCCCTGTGTAAACAAAACATTGGAGAAAAGACAAGACACAACCTGCTTAGAGAGGTTAGGTTTTCCCTTCAGCAATTCAATGATTTGAAGATTTATATTGCAACCAGTCTGTTTTCTTTTTTCTAACCAAAACTTGCTTTAAAAAGGCCTGGAAGGCAGAAAAAAGAAGGGTGAGGCAACCAGTTGTAAATACAGGGTATTCCCAAAATCTCCTTTGCAGTTTTAAGCTAAGTTTAAGATCAACTTAAACGTTAAAATAAGCTTAAAACTACGATTTTAGGACACTGTAGGGAAGGTGTTAGTTTTGCTCAAAGCGCTAACTTACCTTGGTGCCTTTTCCAGTACATTAAAGGACACTATTATTTCAATCGCCCATTTTCTAATGGTTTTGTACCTTCATAGTACTAATCCTTTCTGAGTTTTTTTGAGGAGTATCTGCTAAGAACTATGAAAACAAACAAGTGGTAGGAGAGTTGTTTGATTGCTATCGGATTTTTTTTATTTTCAATTTTTTGACATCTTTGAGTTGTTTTTCTAGTAATTTCTGCCCTCCAGCCTTAGAAACTGGTCAAGTTCCATATTTCTGAAAAATGGACTGAGAAGTGGACATCTAATTAGGTCTTCCTAAGAATCAAGATCAGTTTTAGGATTGTTCAGTTTGCTTAGATCTATTATAAAATTTTCCCTTCTGTCTCCTGACCATTTCCTTCTCTATCCCTGCCCTTCTGCCTGAATATCCTAGGATAGATCAAAATTTTCAAAAGAGACTTAAAACCAAATAAATTTCTCAGAATACTTCTGAACCAGAGATCATCTAAAACTGTTACAGTAGATGGCTCATCATGCTAGAAATTCTCTGTTTTAATACAATCGAAAAAAAATCAAGTAAATTAAAAACAATTGTGCTGGGGTTATAGAGATATGAAGATCAGGGCAAAATAATTTCTCATGAGTTTATATTCAACTATAATAGAAGGGAACGGGTAGAATAAAAAATTGTACACACACAATGCTAAGGAAATTGAGGAGGGAGCCATCACTAAAGATTTGGTGATGGGGCAGTGAAACAAGGAAGGTTTTCTTGGAAGATATCACCTAAGCTGAACCCCAAGAGATTTTGAAAGTGGACCATAAGGAGAGAGTTTATTTCAGACTGTCTGAATGCATGAAGCGAAGCAGAAGAGTTCAAAAATGAGAAAATGACTGGTGGCCTCTGGAGATTTCTTTCTTTTTAAAACATTTTTGGTAAGTGGGGGTGTCAGACCTATACTTTTAAGAAGATTCCTTTGGTGCCTGTGTTGGTGATAGGTTAAAGTGGGAAGATACTGGAAGCAAGGAGCTAAATTCAGAGACTAATGCAATAGTTCAGACAACATGGCCTGAACTACATTGTGTTGGTGTGAGAGATGCCATGGAATTAGAATAAACAAGATTTTGTAACTGATTAGATATAGGTGAAAGAGAGAGTAATGAATTAGGGATAACTCCAAGGTTTTGAAGATAAATGATTGGGTGGATGGTAATACTCTCCATAGGAAGGAGTCTATTCCTTAATTCTTCAGTGCCTGGTTTAAGAGTTCTAATTTAGTCTACTGACTTCTTTGGGTATAGAGCAGTGTACTACCTGCATCTTGGTTGGGAGGGTCTTTGTGGAGACCAAGTTGGTTCTTTGACCATTGTAAGGATTCATACTTTCTCTTGGTTAAGTTTAGTTTGACACTGGTGGGGTTCAGTCAGTATTAAACCTAAGAATCCTCATTATGGGTGGACTAAATCCTATAGGAAAGAAAAGGACCTCAGACTGGAGACAACGCAAATCTTCTAACAGTTCACCCAGTCAAGCATATACTATTTGAATCAAACTATTTCACCCACTAAACTTAATAACATAATTCATTCTCTGATTCACCACACATTGATTTACAATCATATAACTGACTCAATAAAAGTTCTAGATGTAGGTACTCACAGACAAATACACACTTAGAGTTGACACACCTAGCTAATGGTCCCTAGAGGTCATATTCAAGACATTTTGATGTAATAGAAAGATGGCTTTGGAGTCAGGAAAATCAGAGTTTAAGTCCCACCTTTGATACATACTGAATGTGTTGCTTTTTTCAGAAGTTACTAGTTTTTTCAGTGTCTGGGGTGATTCTCAAAGAAAAGCTGTAGATTTTTGATAGTAGGACATTTCCACATTTAATAGTTCTCTATAGCAATGAAAAATCATGGCCTCAGTCCCTGTCCTTAGAAAAACTCACATTTATATTGTACATTAAAAAAAGTCTACTAATCAAATCAATCTTATTTTATCCCTTCATTGCTAGCAGGCAATCCCTCTATTAGAAGGATTCCTATTCTCTTTCTCTGGGTAATATTTATTTATCCTTGATCAGCAAAGGAGAACACAGTTTCCTTCTTTCTGACATCAACTTCCCCACTCCCCACATGTGTGGCAGAGTATCTTAAGTCTCTGAATCATACCTAAGCTGCAAGTAGGAGAATAAGAATAAAATCCAAATGGGATATTTTCCCAAAATTGTAATTAGTTCTTCACAGTGTCATATAGTCAAAAGAATACTGTGGTTCTAGTTCCCAGTGCTGGCACAGTCTTTCTGTGGGATTTTGGATAAGTTATTTAACCTTTCTGTAAATTAATTAGTATGTTGATATGAGAGGATTGGACTTAATCTCTAAATCTTCTTTTAGCTCTAACAATCTATCAGTTTCTAGTTCTTGGGAGGAGACATGGCACTAGGAGACACACCAGGAGACATTACTCTCCCCAGTAGATTGAATAGCAACAGGCAATAGCTACTCCTGGCTCATGACAACAGCTGGGTTAGTTCTTAAGGGATAAGTGGGAAAGGAGTAGAAAAAAGTAATGTTACATTTGAAAGGGCTTTCTACAGAGCACACCCTTCCCCACAGGGCCCCCAGAGACAGCAATATCCATTCAGAAATTCCTCATGCATCCGGTCTGATTGGCTTTTCATAAAAGATTCTCATTTGCTACTTTAATTGAACACAGATTGTGTGTCCCCAAAGGAGATTGGGAGGGGGCGTTGAAAAAGGGATGGATAAGACACCTGGTAGACTCTTAAAGTAGTTAGGCATCTGCTAGGAACCAAATGAGACCCAGGGAAACTGAACAGGTCCTGGGAAAGAAAGAAACTCCACCCGTTTCTCAAGAATAGACCCTGCAGCATGAGGGTGTGGTTGTAAAAGGAGCTCTCTCTCTCTCTCTCTCTCTCTCTCTCTCTCTCTCTCTCTCTCTCTCTCTCTCTCCCTGAGGAAAAACAAAGTTAGATGAAAAGTCAGAGAGACAGAGAGAGACAGAGAAACAGAGACCACACCAGATAGACAGAGACAGACACTGCTCAGAGACAGAGAAGAGAAACACAGAGAGAAAGACACCTAGATAGATGGAGAGAGAACAGTTATAGAGAGGAGAGAGAGAGAAAAGGAGAAAGAGAAGAAGAAAATAGAGAAATTGGAGATTATTTTATGTATTTATATATTATATATATGTATGTATATATGGAGAGAGAGAGAAACTAGAGGGGAGGAAGATGATAAATAACATTTCTATAGACATATGCTATATAGCACATGGACATTGTGAGATTGGTATTTAAATATCACTATTCTACAGCTGAAAGAACAAAGATTGTTAGAGTTAAAATCACTAGTTTGTGGTCACCCAGCAAGGAAATATCAGAGCTGGACTTTAAACTCATGTCTCTTGATTCCAAGTCTCAGCATTCTTTACCCTATACCTTGCTGTTTTCTAATAAGATACAGGGAGCTAGAAACATAGAAGAGATAAAGAATGGCCTGGGAAGAAGTAGGAAAGATGTTTTTATTTTAAAAATGTTACCCAAAGGTAAAAATGCAGGTTTTCATGGATGACTTCAAACATTTTTCCCCCCCTCTACTAATTTGGAGTTCATGTATTAGCAAGATGGTAACTTTC
Source organism: Macrotis lagotis (assembly GCF_037893015.1). Classification (NCBI taxonomy): domain Eukaryota; kingdom Metazoa; phylum Chordata; class Mammalia; order Peramelemorphia; family Peramelidae; genus Macrotis; species Macrotis lagotis. The sequence goes on along the minus strand of NC_133664.1, from coordinate 204,037,633 downwards.
TAAATATTGCCAAATGTCCTCAAAGATTGACCTCTTCGACCTACATCTCTGTCTCTTGGTTAATCACCATGACTTCTTTCTGCGTTATGACTACCTTTCATCCCCAGATCCTGGACTTCTCTTCTCCTATAGCTTGGTCCCTCCCTTAGGACTTAATCACTCATTTGCCAATTTTATTTTGTCAGTGAATCTCAGGGTCAAGGGAAATGACTTTTTCAGTACCTCCCTCTACAATCACATGCTAGGGAAGAGGGGGTTGAGGATCACTGAACAAATTGTAAAAATATAGGTCAGAATCTCTAGGACTATCTCTTTTATGGTATGATGGCTTTCATTCAGTGCCTAGGGTTAATTGATGGTATTGGCTACTCATCCAAACCATACTGAAATACAAACAAAAACGTCCAATATATGCTAGAGTAAGTGTTTGTGCAAAAAACACCTTTGGCACAATGAAGGTAAAGGCAGGTTTGGGCCATGTTGGAATCCTGAGGTCTGCCCACTCCCCATGCAAACTCCACCCCACAGCAGCCATGACATGTCCTGTAATCTCTGTCTCCCTTCTTCATGGAATGTTGTTTTGGGGTCAGATATCCCTTTCTAAAGTTCCTCTGCCTCAATAAATTTGTCTTAAAAAGCTGATTTGAGGAAGATTTAATTTATTTAGCCTAGGCACTAGAGTCATTAATGATGCTATCCAATGTATTTTTACAGGGTTCTTGAAATACTTAGACTCGTAGAGTTTAAGGGTAGGTGGGACTTTAGAGACCTATTTTAACCCTCCATTGAAAAAAAAGAAATGACAAACCAATGTAATATTTTTGAAGATATGGACATGACTGAACAACAAATTCTAACCCATCATTTTACAGATTGAAACATGAGGTCCAAGGTCACATAACTAGTTAGTGGCATTCTCAGGATTCAAGCCCAGCTCCTCTGACTTCAAATACAGACTCATTCTGTTATATCAATCTGAAACCCTGAGCTCCCTATTCTGAAAGTAGTATCCCAATGTTCTAAATCAACTCCTTGTTATTCTAAAAAATAAAGTTCTTCAGTATTGATCTGGGGGCACCTGAGGCTGGAATTTGAATATTATGCTTCAAAACACCCACCTCTGGGATATGAGAGAATTGTCCTTCTAAGAATAAAGAACTGAATGTTTCTTTGACCTAAGTCAGATTTTGGTTAGTTTTGAAAGGCTGTGCTTACCCATGCATGTTCTAGGAGGCAGCAACTGTAATAGGGTGCATTAATAATAATAAAAAACATTTATATTTACTTTATAGTTTTTATACTTTATCCCATTGTGAATGATCCCCACAACAGATCTTGGCAGCATGTAGTGCATGCTTACCCCTTTAATAGTGGAGAAATATGACTTGTTCAAGGTTACATAGGATGTTTATTTGACCTTTCACTGTCACACTATTTCAAATGGTTCTATAGTTTTGGGTTTTTCTCTCCAACACTGAAGAAAAGACTGAAGAATTTAGATATAGAAAGACCTTTGCACTGAAAGTTGACTTCTAGACAGCTATTAATTAGCTGAACAATTTTGGAAAAGTCACTTATGTATTGTTTTCCCATTCAGACTGTAAGTTCCTCAAGTATAGGAACTGTCTTTCTTTTGCTTGTAGTTATATACAATGTAGTCACATTGTAAGCTCTTGGATAAATGTTTATGACATATCTTTCTGGACTTCAGGATCCTCATTTACAAAATGGAAGAATTGGCTGGAGGACCTATAAAACATCTTCCAGCTCAAAAATCCTGAGCAATAAGAACTGTTTTTCTTTGTTTTCAATACCTGAGTTTGAGGGTGGGGAGGAGATTGAAAAAAGGAGGGGCAGAATTCCAGGATAACCTGCAGAAAACTATGGCATATGGTAGCCATCTCCTGTCCACCTCACCAGTGGGCTAAGGTTTCTTGGGACCTCAGCTTAGCCACACCTTGAATTTTCTTTCCCCTTTCCTTCACTCTTGTCAGACCCTTCCTGTAAGATCTCTTGGCTGCTGGATTCTTGTGTTGTAGGAATCACTACTGAGATTCTGCTTACCTCTACCCACGGTAGACATGTTTGTCTTCTATGACCTGTTGTTTCTTTGAGGTTGATGATCTTGCTTTAGAATTCTATGTGTTTACCTAAGTTCTTGCTCATACTTTTCTAGTTTCTACATTTCAATAATGAAATGGATAGGAAAAGGAAAGAGATCCAGATGAAGGGTGGTTGGTGGAAAAAAAAAGGAAGACCAAAAATTTCCTAAATTCTCTCTGGGAACATTTTCAAAAATAATATGCTTGTTCTCATTGTTCTTCTTTGGGCCTAGTTAGCATACTATCCAGCATAATGGGTGTGGGCCTTCAGTTTTTATTCATTGGTAAACAAAACCATGGAATATTAGAATTTGAGGAAGAAATCTGAGAAAAATCATCTAGTCCAGGCATTCTTAACCTAGGGTTCATGAACTTGCTTTGACTTATTTTGATAGTTGTGTTTCAATATAATTGATTTCATTTGTAATCTTATGCATTATATTTTATGCACTTAAAATCATTCCGAGAAAAGGTCCATAGGTTTCACCAGACTGTCAACGAGGTCTCTAAATCCCCAAATTTAAGAATCTCTGACTCTAATCCAACATCCTCATTTTACTAATGATAAAACTAAGGTACAGAAAAGTGAAATGCTTGAGTTAATAGAACTCAATGACTCCTGACTTCCCTGGTTTCCTTTAACTGTTCAGTTATTTTTGTTATCTCTTATTTTTTATGACCTCATTTGGGATTTTCTTGGCTAGGACAGTAATTTGCCATTTCCTTCTCAACCTCATTATAAAGATGAGGAAACTGAGGCAGACAGTGTTAAGTGACTTGCCCAGATTCACATAACTAGTCAGTGTCTGAGTCAGATTTGAACTCAGGGTGATGAGTCTTCCTGACTCTAGACTTGGTACTCTAAACATTGAACATGTGGCTGTCCAGCACTTAATAGATATTTACTGATTATTTAATTCAGTCCAACCATCTAGTCATTAGCACAGCTAGGCCTATGGCCCAACCTGATATGCAGTGGAAAATGGCCTTGGTTTAGAGTCAGAAGACTTGGCTTCCATCTTCAGTTCTGTGATTTACTAACCATGTGATCTGGAGCAGGAGACTTCACATTTCTAAGTTTTAGCTTCCTCAGCTGTAAAAAGGACTTGAACTGAATGATCTCTTCTAGTGCAAAACCTCATGACTTCCAATGTTATTCTTCTCCCTCCATGCATCTTTTCTATGTCTTCAATCCAGTCTCATGATTGTTGATGTTGATGCCAGATAAAAGCCACTCTTCCCACAACAATCCTGACATGTAGCCTCTTTTTTGGGGGAAGCATTCCCAGACCCGTGAAAAAACCAGTTGTTTTCCCTGAAGCCCACAGAGCAGTCTTTCTTTTTGGCTGCCTCAAATGCAGATTTTTTTTTTTTTATGATTCTTTTGTTTTAAAAGTTCAGTCCCAATTGGACAATAATATCCATACCTTCAACCCCAAACACCAGGCTTTTAGAAGCAGATAGATATTATGCTCTCTCCCATGGAGAAATAAAGAACTTTTCTCTTTCTGTTTGGAAACAAAACAGATTTAGAAGGAAATTATTCTTAGAATGAAGCAATAACAGTTACACTGAATCTTCACTTATGGATTTATTCATCTATTACACACATCTTTCCTTACCCAGTTACCTATTCCATTGTTTTTCCACATCTAGAGCAGTGAATTATTTAATATCTTCCCCCCTAGTGATGAGGCATTTCCTTTGTTGCCTTTGTGTTCAATTACCATCTGATTTTCTGCATGAAATAATTCTTTGATGGAAGAGCCTCACTTAGGAAAGAGAGGGGATTATTTCTTTCATGTTAAACAGTTTTCCTAGAAGATTAAGGGAGTCCTAGAGTTAGATGGTGTCACTCACTAAGTGGTTGGACTGAAAGGGCCTTCTGTCATCTTTATCTAAGTCCCTCATTTGAGGAATGAGATCAGGGAGATGATATTACTTGTACAAAGTCAACAGGTTGGTGGGTGGAAGAGTTAAGAGCCTTCTGCTTATAAATCTAGTGTGCTTTCCATTACATATAGGTAAAATAGCATAGACAAAATAGTGGTAAATTAGTATACTGATGAGGTAGTCAGATGACATGGAGCAGTTTCTCCAACTTTCATCTCTTCTTGTACTTTGAAGAAAGTAGACCTTTCACAGAATAGGGAAAATTTGAGTGATCGGTGGAGACAGTAACATCATTGCTGGGAGATGACAGAAGGAAGGATAATGTGAACAAATCTCAAGATTATACAGGATTATAGTATCATTTACCTGAGAATATAGAAGAAGGTTGTGAGGGATCTGATAGAATAGTCTTTGTCTAATTTTGTTAAAAGTTTGTATCTGTCATAGTTAAACACTATAAAATGAAATGTTTAGGAGGATGGATATGATAATAAATTAATAAATTAATTGATACTTATAATTCAACATTCTCCATAAATCATTTCTATGAATATTTATCATGTATTCAATGAATCTATACACACATATACATTCACACATAGTCTTTTCGTTCTCATGAAAAGCATATACTTAACTAGAGTTAAGTGCCCCCAAACAAACAAATCCACATAAAGATTCATAAAGAGTTGCAAATAAGTTTTGTAAGATAAGTCAGATAAACAAAAGGGACCAAAAAAGTACCTGAACATAATTTATAAAAAATGAATTAAAGAAAGGTGATGCTTTAGAGACCATCTACATGAAATAAGGACAAACTCTACTTTTTGAAATTCTTTTAATATTTCCCATGAAGGCTGTCATAGCCTCTTAATGTATTAGTTTATTTAGTTTGTTCTAAATCCAAAAGGTAGTGATCAGGAGAGCTCCTGAGCAATTTGAGTCTATCCCCATTGACTCTCAGGTGTCAATCATATTGGAACAGCATCAATTGTGGGACAGTGTAGTGCTCACTTCCTTTCTACTTGGAGCCAGGGTATATAGCTACTGCTATGGAAAGCAATAATAATAATGGTTATATTATAACTAACATTTATTTAGTGTTTGCCATGTATCAGTACTGTGCTAAGCATTATAGATTTTATCTCATCTGATCTTCTCAACAATCCCTGAAAGTTAGGTGCTATTATTATCCTCATTTTACAGTTGGGAAAATGGAGACAAATGGAGGTAAGTGATTTATCCAGTATCTAAGTAAGTATAGTAAGCTATCTAAGTATTTAGGAAGAATCTGAGGTTGGAATTTGAACTCAGTTCTTCCTGACTTTAGACTTATTATTCTACCATTATGCCATCTAACTTGTCCTCTAAAGGTCTATGCCTAATGATCTCATCAAGCAGACTGGAGGATTTGCCAAATTATTGAGGGGTTTTTCAGATTTCACCCTTTTTATAAAACATTTGGGACACAGATTATACTCAACATAAAATACTTTCTTTTCTCCTTTATTAGACTATTATTAATTGTTGGATATGTATGGTAGATAGTATGATAACACAAAACATTTTTCTTACTATAACCCTTTGAGGTAGATATTGCAAGTATCCCATTTTACAGATGAGATAACTGAAACCAAAGGAACTTAAATGACTTGGTTATGGTCACATAGCTAATAAATATTTGAGGAAACATTAAAACTAAGGCAGTGATTTGCTGCAGCCAGTTCTTGAGAGTTGATTGTTAAATTTTCATTGTGAGCATCCATATTGTCACCTCATAAACTGGCAAAGGCTACAGATCAGGGCTTGTTTTGTTGTTTTGTTGATTGTCTAGACTAAAGAAGGAGGTGGAGGAAAAGTAATTATTCAAACTAAACTTAAAAGTGCCTTGCACAATTTTTTTGGAGAACAAGCATTCCCCCTGAACCTAGATTTCTCGCCTCTAAATCTGGAGTATTTTTCATTATGCTAATATGATACAAAATAAATTAGCTAACACTAATTCATTGGGTAAACTTGGACAAGATGCTTCCATTTTGAGGCCTCCTGTTTCTCGTTTTGAAATGAAATAAAAGATTAGTTGATTCTCAAAGTAAAGTCCTAATATTCTGTTATTTTGCATTTATATGGAAATTCATAGTCCCTGACCTTAGTGAATTTATAAAATTCAAAGAGAATTTTCTTGGAGTTTTAATCAAGCTCTTGATGATTTCTTTATCTTTCCCTGGCTACCTATTTGTTATTTTTTCCACTATGAAACTAAATTGTGCTTCAGGCAGGGTTAGAATGCAAAGGATTCAATTCAGGGCACATTTCAGTGGCTACTATACACACTTTTTCCCACCTTGGTTTCTTTAGAGAATAGGTTTTTGAGAGAATGTTTCCAAGGTTAGTCTACCATGGTTTCTAATTAAATAGATAAATTCTTGAAGTAACAGGCGGGCATGGGGGGGTGTGGAGCCCTGACTGGTGTGAGTTCTAGGGATTAATATCATTTTGGTAAATGCCACTGGATTAGGCAGATCTTGGTGGCAGGATAGTCACCATTTCTTTCCTTCCTTTCTCCCCAAAAAAAGTCTGCATTTTCCAGGACACTGGGAAAATGGCCGATTGTTTTTATGATGTAACCAGATCCAGGATGTTTGTGTGAAAGATTTTCTGTAAAAAAGAGTTGTGAAGCAATCTTGTGCCATCTTGTACAGAGAAAATTCCAGTTTCTCCACCCTTGCCTTTCATCTTAGAGATTCTCACCCACTTTCACATGAATCATGGAAATTACAGCTGAATTGGAATATCCCTATGATGTCACATGGTCATTTCATCTTCTCCTTTCTCCTTCCTTCTGCCAATTTTTGGGCTTGGTCCACTCAAGATACATGGTTTTTACAATTTCTTTGACTTTAGAAGCCACTTTTCTCATTGCTCCTTTCTATCCCAGGGATCCTAATTATTCTCTTAAACCAAATGCAAATAATTCTTCTACCTGCTTTCCCACTATTGCCACCATTGTTCAGGAAATTCAATTCAGTAAGTGTTTTAAAACCCTATCAGGACCCCAGACATTGTCCTGGTTTCTGGAGATGCAGAGACATAACAAACAAACAAAAAAAGAAAGAATCAAGGAGATAATCCCTGTCCTAAAGAAATTTACATTCGATACTATTTTGAAAAATAATCCTCAAATCTTCAATTTAGAAATCATATGCAAGCTTTTCAAATTTAATCCGGTTCATTCTTCTTCTGTTGAAGATTTATTTTCGAGTACTTGCAGCTCCAAAATGACATTTATCAGAAAAGGGAGAAAGGGGGATCAGTACTTACTTTACAGAACACTGATGAATTTTCCCCAGATCAAAACTGTTAACTTGTTCTGTTCAGATAATCATTTTTAATTGACTTGAGAATTGCGGACATCAAGACAAAGTAACAGTATGACAATGTTTCAATGCTTAGATTTTTTGGGGGAAGTCTTTTTGAGTGAAAGACAAGTGCATTGTAATGGAAAAAAAAGACTGAATTTGGGTCAAGAGGACTTGTGTTCAGATCTTGATTTTGTTATTCTTTTGCCACAATGAGTAAATCATTTTACCTCATTTGACCTTTGTTTCTTCAAATAGAAAGTATACATAGCTTAAAATATAAAATGAAGACATTATACTAGATAAATTGTAAAGCTGTTTCAAACCTTAAATCTATGGTCTGTGAAGTTTATAGGTAGGTGGATGTGAAGTGTGTCTTCTGTCCAAACCTAGACTCTTGCATAGAGTCAGGAATGAAAGGATCAGCTGATGATACCTAGAATGATTGTCAAATGTGCTAACCCAATAAATATCCTGGATTACCTTTAAGTCTATTTGAACAGATCAGCAAATAAATTGTTTGCTGGTTGAAATATATAGCATTAATAAACATATATGCTTGTCTTCCTAGCTTTATCTATGTCTCTATCTCTTTATGTCTCATTTAGTTCAAAGACTCTCAGTACAAGTGGAAGGGGCCTTGGAATTCATCTAGCTTGAATTCCCCATTTTGTAGATGAGGAAAAACTAATTGGAGAAGTTAATTGATTTACCTTGGGCCATAAACTTAGCAGAAGAAACAGAAGAATCAAACTGTACCATATCACTGTTCCCCTCCACTTACAATTTCAATTATCATGTTTTGGCAGAAGTTGATGCTTTTCAATAGCAACTGAAAAAATTCTCGAAATTTCTTCTGTAAAGACAAAAAGTAATTGTGGTGGTGGTGGCAAGTGGAAGCAAATTTTTTTGTGAAAGGTCATATTGTAGTGCTAATTTATGAGTATAACCATGTTTACCATCAATAACTACAATAATCACAATCTAATATACAAAAAATTAAAGATACTATCTTCAAAATATCTTAACGATAAGCAGTAGTTGCCAAGTGCTGGAAATGAGTCTCTCTGAAAAGCTAACGTACTAATATTGTGTCTTAATTCCTGTTCCTGGAGCATGTCCTTATCAATTTCTATTCCATTTTAACTATTTACTCTGAAATTCTGTCTTCTCTTTCAGTTAGATGTCATCTAAGCTCAGGTTTCTATTTCTCCTTTTGCCATATCACAACACACATTCTGTGGTTCCTGCTGTGTGTGTGTGGTGTGTTTTAGAAGATGAAATAACTAGCAATGGGTCATGGTTGAGACTCAAAGGTTTGGGAATGGATCAGTAAAAATAATACCCACCTCAGTATACACTCTAATAAAAAAAAACCCGGTTTACTTGAATTTTACTCACAATTAGATGGAGGAGAAAAGATGACAGGAAAAGTTGTAGGTAAGACAGGTCACTTCTTTAGTCAAATAATCCCCCCTCCCCAGTTCTGACAGTTTGTAGAAGCCAAAAATCCCATTTGTAAACTAAGTGTAGGTTATTTTCCATGACTTCCTTCTCTTTGCAAAGAAGGAGAACAGGAACTATCATAGAAATCTGAGATGAAAGGAAATTACTTCTTCTTTTTCCATTATCCCACCCCTTCCAGGAGTCAATGCAATTGGAAATGGAATGAATAATGAACAGGTTTAAATAAAAAATGCCCTGAAGATGCTATGGTTTAACCAATGCTATGGTCAGTGAGTAATGAGGTCCTTTAGAAATTTTATTTTACCAAAACTGAAAGTGAGAGTGAAAAGGGGAAAATGAAATCTGATATGAATTTAAAGTGTAGAAAAAAGCAATTAAAGGAGAAAGAAAGGGATACTGTATTCTGAATAGCCTGTACATAAGAAGAAATTTATACTTGACTGTACTTGGAATATTCTATTCACAATTGAATAGAATAATAAAAGACTTTCCAACATTTAGAGGGAAAGTATTTGTAAATGAAGGGAAAGGGAAGAAAAATCCTTGAAGGGATTTAGGAGGATTAAGTAGAAGAACTAATTAAAAATCAATCATCCCTTGAATTGCATCTTCTATTTAATCAACCATATCTTTGTATAATTTTGTGAATTTGGCCAGGGAATGTAGGGCAGGAGCCCAGATTAGACTGAAGTCAAAATTTTCTTTCCCATCCTAGAGGCCATGTTGCTTATTCCCTCCCTTCTGCCTCTGACATGAGGGGGGTTATTGAGCAGTATGCCATTTACCAATAGGGTTAAAATACTTTATTACACACAGTTTCCTTTATGCTCACAAAAGTTTTGGGAGCTAGTACATAATTAGTTATTATTATTCTTATTTTTCTCAAGAGGAAAATTGGTGCTTGATTGACTGGTTCAAGGATTAAATGAAAAGTCAGTGATACCTATCAGTTATCCTATTTCAAATGGAAACACATATAATTTAGAGAAATTCATGCCTTAAAGTAATGAAATAGAACTGAGTAAAGGAAAAATAAAGCTGAAAAGAAGGAAAGATTTGCTAATGACAAACTTGCAACACATAAAATTCTTTCTCCCTTGGAGGAAGCAGTGCAAACTAGCTTGTATCATTCACAATCCAGCTGCACAAAGTGATAGGAAATAATTTTACATTGTGGAGAATGCTACCACTCTGGTCTGACAATGCTGAGAATGTGGGATCTAGTCACTACTTGCCATCCCTGGACAGTAATAGTATACTGTTTCATATATATATATAATTCTGTTTTGAATTGATTTAGGGTATATAAAACAATGTACTTTAAAAGGGTTGGGATTATACAGCCCTCTAATCCAATAAAACCTTTTACGGAGTGAGAATGTCTAAGGTACATTCAAATAAGATGGAACAGAGGACAGGAAAAAAGTGGAACAAGTATATAAGAGATTCCATACTCTTATACTTTTTTTTTTTTAAGGTTTTTGCAAGGCAAATGGGGTTAAGTGGCTTGCCCAAGGCCACACAGCTAGGTAATTATTAAGTGTCTGAGACTGGATTTGAACCCAGGTGCTCCTGACTCCAGGGCCGGTACTTTATCCATTATGCCACCTAGCTGCCCCTTCTCTTATACTTTTTTGATGGTATTTGCATATACACCCAATCCAAGCTATGAAATCATATATCACTCCTTTTATATACAAGCATGCATGGTGCTTTAACTCCTTCGCATAGGGTAAAACATTTCTTTGGCAGCAAACAATTCCCAGAACAGATTTCCATATTTACTTCCCTTTTAAGTCATAGCAGAAATTACTTATTGCTTCTGCTTTTACTTTCTTCTACCTATGGTCCAATTTACAGAAAAATGCTTTCTTCTATCTATGCAAGTTCATTTAGGTCAGCTTTCCTTTCTTCTTTCTTCCTCTGTGACTTCTCCATTTTCCTGTCCCGTTCCCCCCCCCCCCCCCCCGCCCCACCCCGACTATTTTTTTGGACTGGAGTTTGGATTTTTCAAAAGTCATTCAGAGTTTCAAAGTTTGTATGTTACTAGCAAAGATCTTCAGTACAAGGCCTAAAAAGCCAGGATTCTGTACCCAAACAGCTCTCTGTACCCTTGGAATGAAGGACCTTGCCTCAGTCCAAACTTTGAATTCTTTTTCCCTATATGATCTGGGGCAAGCCACTTAAATTCCCTAATTCTTCATCTGTAAAACTTTAAGGACTAGACTGGATGTCCTGTGAGGATGCTTCTATGGACCTGTGACATTAAGACACCAAAAGGAATGAGAGTGGAACTTCATGGGAAATGGAACTTAATGTTCCAAAGTGCTTTTGAAACTTAAAAAACAATATTTTATTTATCAACATAAAATTTTCTTCCCCTTTTCTCCCTCCTCCCTTTCAAAACTAACATACATTAGGTGTTTAATAAATTGAACATATGTATATATTAAAGATATCTAAAAAAGATAATTATTTATATGCTCATATACATACATATAGTTTTACACACACAAGAATTCATATGTATGTATGCATATAAGCATATATATTTCCAGAACTGTTTCTGGTTCTTTTGGTTCTCCATTGGTGTAAGGAACTTGAAGTATAAGATTCCTTTTATTAATGCAGATTTTCAACTGGCCTAGAATTATTAGTCTAAAAGCCTGGCAATAGCCAGGGGTTAAGGGACATAACCATAGTTATACATTTAGTATGTGTCAATGTTAGTCAACCCCTTCCCCCTACTCTGAGGCTGGCTCTTCTCTATCCACTACAGTATGCTTCTTCTCTTGATTAGAAAGAGACTTTCTATATATAAAAAAATTTAATAATTTGAATTCTCTGTATAAAATAATGATATTCTTAGGGTGTTTTTTTAAAATAACATACACTTACACAGAGAAATACATGGTATTTTAAGATTTGCAAAGTGTTTTATCTATATTATCTCGTTTGATCCTCAAAGCAACCGTGTTGGGTAAATGCCTTTTCATCCTCAGATAATAAATGTCTTCTTGTGTCATAAGAGGAAACTGAAGTTGAGAGGTTAAGCAGCTTATCTAATGGCATGTGATTACTAAATGTCTAAAATAGAATTTGAACACAGTTCTTCTTGACTCCAAGTTTAGTGTTCAATTTATGTATGCCATCTAGAAAGAAGGAATACCTACCTTTGGGAATTCTACATATGTATAACATTTTAAAACCATATTATTAAATCTTTCAATGACTTTTTTTGTGTGTTCCCATTTTAGAAATCTCTTCATCGACATCCACTCAGACAAGATGTTGGTACTACTGGCTGGGATTGTTGTGATCCACATTGCCACAGTTGTCATGTTGTTTGTCTCGACCATTGCCAATGTGAGTAATGCTCCCCTACTAAACTTTTATTCTTTTTTTTTTAGGTTTTTTTCAAGGCAAATGGGGTTAAATGGCTTGCCCAAGGCCACACAGCTAGGTAATTATTAAGTGTCTGAAGCTGGATTTGAACTCAGGTACTCCTGACTCCAGGGCCGGTGCTCTATCCACTGTGCCACCTAGCCGCCCCTAAACTTTTATTCTATAACACTCTGTTGGCACATTGGAAAATCATAATCTAAATACCAGAAACCTAAAATCAGGAAAGATATCTTTCATTACATATTATTCAGCCAAATTGGAACAAAGTAGAGTTTCACTTCATTTCACAGCCTCTCAAACCCTTTTGTATTACTCAACAGCTATGAATTTCCCAGGTAAAATTTCTAGAAGTTGCTTCTTTGGGATTGAAACCTAAGAACTGAATTATATGGGTCTGGATATTATTTTTAAAGATAATACATATTAAAAATATATGAATTGTCACAATAATAAGGATAAAGCAATAATAAACAATTTCTCCTGACTTTTAAAGTCCCACTCATTAAATTATTCAAAATTTGTAGCATTTATTTGGGCTAAGAAAAAAAGATGTTTCTTACATTCCAAGACCAAACTGTTCACACAACATTAATAATGAAATAACTTTTTAAAAATTTGTATACCTCAGCCTTTTTGATATGTTGATTAGTATTTTGCTGAATTAATTTTCTTCTTCTTCTTTAAATTATTTACTTAGAAAGGATGGTTTTCTGGGAGAATTTAAGGGGGGGGAGATATAGAGGGAAAGTATAGTGATGCTGAAAAACCCCCAAATCCCAGCACTCCAACATGTCAGTAATATCCATCATGGGAACAACTTTCAGATACCTGAGAGCCTTTGAGAATGTGTAAACATCATGCTTTCTTTTGAATTTATCACCCTTCATAAAAGGAGATGAATATTATGGAAATATTAAATAAAGGAAAAGTGAAATAAAAATTGCATGACTACTAAAATTTCTGAATTCATCAGGGGACGGATTTTCTTTAATTATTATAATTTTCCTTAAGTGTGCAAACCTGGACAAAGAATTCCTGTCTTTAAGAAATTTTTTTAGAAGAAATGTTTTTGAGAATTTCATGATTTATAATAATTTGTGTTTTCACTTAATTTGAATGTACCTAAATGGATCACACCTGTTTCTCCATTAATTGCTCTGGAGACAGCTGCAAAATTCATACAATGTATCTTAGGAAATTGGAAATAGGATTTTACAGCAATTGAATTGGATCTTGAAGGATATATAGGATTTTGATAGGTAGGGAAGAGGGGATGGGACAAACTGAAAAGAAAATATGTGAAATTTAACATATGCATGCTGTATTCAGGTGACAATGAGTAGACTAATTTGGGTATACTGAAGACTCATGGCAAAGCAGGACTGGAAGAGGTAAGAATTAAAAAAATAGGCTGAGGTCAGATAATAAAGGAGCTTGAATATGATGCTAAGGTGCTTGGTTATGCAAATGAACTTGACTTTGATTCTTGGCAAAAATCAAGTGCAAAAAAATCAAGGAATAATTTATGAATATTTAGACATAAAAGCAAAAAAAAAACCCCTATGATGATCTCTAAAAACCACAGTAATTTCAACAAGAGCAGTTCTTGCCAGATTAACCTCATTTCTCTTTTTGGATAGAGCAACTAAATTTGTAGATCAGGGAGTGAAGTGTTTGATAAAGTCTCTTCTGAGATATTTCTGCAAAAGTAGAGATGTGATCTATGTGATTCAGAGAAGCTTGATTAGGTATAACCCTAAATTAGCCATTAATTAATAGATGTCAACTTGGAGGATGCTCTCCAATGGGAATGTTCCATGAATCTTTCCTAGGTCCTATGTGGCATAGGAAGCACTGAAAGTTTGTCAAAATTTCAGGAAAGACACTTCTGTTGTTGTATGAGAATCAATAACCAACAAATTATTTGGAAACTGGAAAAAGAGCTGAATTGAATATGACAAAATTGAATGAGGTAAAGGGTAAAGTTTGATACTTGGATTAAAAAATTAATCCCATAAGAAGATGATGGTAGATGAATAATTAGACCAGGTTCAGGTAAAAAAAGACTAGGAATTTTAGTGGATTATAAGTTTAGTATGCAGCTATTTTGTGATTATTCTCAACCCCCCCAAAAAAGGTAATGGTATAGTAGCCTATATTAAGAGAGATATAGGGTCCAGAAGGAGAAAAGTGAGTTGTGTGCTGAAGGTAACGGGAGAAAAATTGGAGAAAAGGATAACAAACTGATATACAAACAAAATACATATACATGTATATACACATGTAAGTACATATAAATGTGTATGTATATATGTATATATTATATATATGTATATGAAATGGAAAAGGGAAATTTAAGGGCAACAAGATATTAGCATTCCAGCATTTGAAAGACTGTTTGTCATGTTGAAGAAAGGTTAGTTGTCCTGCTTAAACTCAGAGGGCAGAATTTAAAGTAATTGGTACAAGTGGCAAAGTTGCAGATTGAAATTTGAGTTAAAAAAAACCCAGTAACAAAACTCCTAATAATCAGAGTTGCTCAAAAGGGCTACTTTGTGAGGCAGTGGGGACAATCCTCACTGAAGTACTTAAACTCAATGCTGACATAGTATCATAGCCTCTGGAATACCTTTCAGTTCCGAGATTCTGTGATTTGATTTTGTGAGCAGTACATTTATAATAGTCTACTCACTGTCACCTGAAGATAGTCCACTCATTTTAAGATGTCATGCCACTGAAACTTTTTGAGCAGGAGAGTGATGATGAAATTAGTGTTTGGGAAGATTAAACTGGCACTTGTATGTCAATATATTTGCCAATGTATAAGAATATGAAAATATTTGTTTTAATATTTCCTGGAAGAAATATTTCTGGGACAGTATTTGCCTTTATCACGAACTTATGAAGATTGGGAAATAGTGTTTTCCTTTGCATTTTGGGGTGCCCTGACCTCTGCTGGTCACTTTAAATGTTCAACTTGTTTATCATGCATCATTATTGTGGTTGCTGTTATTACTGCCATGATCATCATTATTATCATTATTATTATTATCATCATTATTTTTTAAGCTTTGGATATAAAAACCTAAGTGACTCAAATGTTACATATACATTATCTCTGGAGACTGCAACTATATGGTCTGGTTCAGATATATGTTATACTGTATAAGTAGAGTTTAATTAGAAAATAAGAAAGATTTATTGTGAGTATGCAGGGTAAGGAGTGTTGGATTTTCAGTCAAAGGGGGATCTGGCTTTCAATCTGAACTCTGCTACTAAATATCTACATGACTGTGGCCAAGTCATTGCCACCATTTTAGGCTGGAAAAGATGATTTCTAATGATCTTTCCCACTCCAAATCTATGAACATGAGAGATAGAAACATATACTACAACAAATGTTGGATTGGAGTTCAGAGGCTCTGATCTGACATCCTGGTTTTGCCACACATACTCCCTGAATGAATTTGAGCAAATCATTTGCTGTCTCTGGTTCCTAGTTCCTCAACCATAAAATGAAGGTCTTGGAATAAATGATCTTTGAGATTCCTTCTAGTTCTAAACGTATAATGCTCTGGTCCTGTGAAATACAAATGGAGGGGGAAATAAGTAAGACTGGTTTCTAATTTCTCTTGTCCCCCAAACTTACACTCCTAAGTTTTCCAGGTTGAAAAATAATTAACATAATATATTAACTCAAGCTGCGTGACTGGGTAATAGTAATAATATAATAATGAGAAATAAGTTAACCCTAGTTCACTAGACTACTGTCTCCTTTCTAGGTAACATGTACTCTAGTCTTCTAGAGGCAATAGTACTGCCTTTATGATTTATCCTAAAGAATTGACAATAAGAGTGAAAACTTATTTTCAGGTTAAATGATCCAAGGAGACTTGTACCATGTGAAGCTTATAGGGCCTCACAGAGAAGATAGTTTTAATTAGTACTATCTGCAGTTGGTCTGAACTAATTGACTAGCTACTAGAGGATTTAACCATATTTTTCAAAATTTTCTGATGTTATCTATAAACACTCAGAATACATTATAAAGTAAAATCTTTTGGAATGGGTACTTGTATTTTTTTTATCCTACATTGATTTGTCTTGTAATTTTATTGGTGTAAGAGCCCTTTAAAAAGTTTTATGGAGAACAGATTCGTCACTTCCTTTTTAATTTAGATATGTATTTGCATATATATGTGCATAGAAAAATGAATGTATGGTTGTCTTCATGTATCACATAAGTATCCATCTTCCTCTATGTATCATCTATCATCTAGGTATCATGTATGTATGTATGTATGTATGTATCTATTGAGCTATCATTTTAAAAAGCTCATGTTACAGTTACAGAAATTCATAGTGCCTTAATATAAGCCTCTGTCTTATTCTTCTTTGCCTATTGAAATGTTATTTTTGTTGACTTGTTAAGTTCACAAAAGAAGTTTTTTGGGGGGCAATGGGGTAATTGGAATTAGGTAATTTGTCTAGTGTCACACAACTAGTATTTGAGACTAGATTTGAACTCAAGTTCTCCTGACTCCAGGTTCAGGGCTCTAGGCACTGCTCTACCTCACTGCCCCAAGAAAGGAATTAAAAAATGTTATCTTTTTTATTTCCAGCAGAAAGACAGTAGAGAATTAGGTAAGCAATAGGCAAAAACTTGCAGGGCTCTAAACTTCAGCCCTAACTTTATCACTTCATTTCATGTGTTAAGGGAGTGGATTGTTTAATCTTGAAATGCTTCAGTTAATACCTTGAAGTCATAATTTTTTTAAAAATTTGATTAAAGTACTAGCAACTCTACTCTGAGGTCCATGGTTCTATTAAATTAGTGTAAGCCCAGTTTTCTGTAATTCATTTCAAAAGTTTGATCTTTTACTGAAATCTTCCCCTGCTGCTTTATTTTGATATAGAAGAGGTGCTGGGTTCTGGAATTGTGCCACCTCTGGTGGGTTCTACCATGCTGGAAACCCTTGGAGAACAAGTCAGGGATTGACTGTTGCTCAAAGCCAGGCCACTTATATACAGAGAGACTCCTTATTAGGTTGTCCACAAGGTACAGAAGCTCAGAAATTGCAAAAACTACTAAGATATAGCTGGGCTAAAATCTGTGTTGGTGGAGGGAGTACCCACCATACAATAACAGATTAGTGAGATATTGAAATATTTATTAAATGCCTTCTGTATGCAAAACATTGGGCTAGATATTGGAATACAATAATAGAAATGAAAACCAGTCTCTGCCCTCAAAAACATCACATCCTGCTCGGAATACAACATTTAAACAGATAAGAAGATAATTAGAAGAAGGAGAGAGTACTAGCAATTAGGTGAATAGTGAAAAGTTTTGTATTTGAGTTGGCATCTAAACTGAGCCTTAAAGGAAGATGAAAAGTTTTATGAGGTAGAGATGCGTAGGAAATACATTCCAGACATGGCAGACAACCTATACAAAGATTGACTGAATAGATTTGAGAACCATCTGCATAGAGATTATAATTGGATTCATGAGAACTGTTGATTCATGAGGGAGGATGCAGAGAAAGAAAAGAATGTCCAGCATGGAGTTTTAGGCAGGTGGAGAATCCTTGGTTAGCAAAGTGTACTGAAAAGTAATATTTAGTTAGCAAAGAAGAGGACTAAGAAATCATCAAGGGAAGCATCCAAGGGTAGTCATTGGTGTCAAAAGCTGTAAAGAAGGATGTAATCTGGGGAAACAGCAATCAGATTTAGCAAGTAAGAAATCAGTCATTGGTAATATTGGATCTGGAAATTTCAATTGAGTGGTCCAAACAGAATCCAGTTTGCAAGAGACTGAGGAAAGAGGGCAGAGAGTATAGACAGTTTTTCTTTTCTCTTTTTAAGTTTGACATTGAAAGGCAGAAGGAGTATGAAATAATGGTTTGAGAAATGACAGTCAAGTGAATTTTTTTTAAAGGATTTGAGGATATGTAGGGAGCAGAAAAGGAGCTCATGGATAGAGACTAAAGGTGAAATGAAGAAAAGAGACTACCAAGGAGACAATCTTCCAGGAAAGACAGGAGAAGAAATGAAGAAACTCTAAATCAGCATAGAGTATGACTTTTACAAAAATGTCCATATCTTTATAAAAAACTGGAACAAAGGAGAAAAGAGGAAGGATAGAGTAGAAGTATTATGAATTATAAAATAGAATCCACAGAAAGATGGTCCTTATGTTTTCAATAAACACATGAGGTCTTCTGCAATATCTTGAAAGCTGCAATTGACAGCATGTAGCAACTGATTAGAGGTAGAGGTGAAAGGTGAGAGAGATCAAAGATGACATGAAGGTTTTGATTGGTGTGATTTCATTTGAGCCTTCCCCTCTTTATTATGATTCTATAGTTTATTTCATTCAGGGCCCCTTCTGCTTGTTTCAGGAACATATAACAATCTCAGTCTATATGATCCTCCTTTGCAATTTACTTTCTGGTCTTATGAGAGAAAAAATCCCTTAGGACCAAGTATGTAAACTTGGGAGATTCAAATAATTGATTGAATTCAATGAGCATTGATTAAGCTCCTGCTACATGCAAATTATTGTCCTAATTGCTGATAACACAAACAAAAATTAGATCTCTGGCCTTAAGATGAAGATTTTCTACCTGGAAGATGCACCTTTAACACAGAAAATAAATTCAATTTAAATTGAGAAGAGAGAAAGTCATCAAAAATTGAACTCAGTAATAGGAAGGACTTTTTTTATGGGAGATGGTATCCAAAATGATGAGGCTTGAATGAAGCTAAGGATTTCAAGGGCCAAAGGAAGGAATCAATTTCAGATTTATCCTGGATTCAGTATAGAAACACAGAGTTCAGAGATGGAATACTGAGGACAAAGAGCATTTTGGTACTAGAAATATATGCTTGAGGGGCAGCTAGGTGTTGCAGTGGATAGAGCACTGGCCCTGGAGTCAGGAATACCTGAGTTTAAATCCGGTCTCAGACACATAATATTTACCTAGCTGTGTGATCTTGGGCAAGTCATTTGACCCCACTGCCTTGCCAAAAAAAATATAAGAAATATATGCTTGAATAAAATTTTTATCTATCTATCTATCTATCTATCTATCTATTTGTTTATTTTAGGTCTGGGTGGTTTCAAAAAATGGGAACTATTCAGAAGGTCTTTGGAACTCATGTGACTATGGGAAATGTGATGGAACGCTAACATATGCAAATCAGGGTATGTTTGGTCTTTTTTTTGTTTCTTGACAACTTGAAAAATATTTCAGTCTTTTTGGGGGTGCTAGCTAAGTTTAATCTTTTCTCTCTGTTTACAAATATTTGGACAGATGCCCTCAAATCCGTGCAAGCCTTCATGATTCTATCCATTATCTTCTCGGTCATTTCTCTTCTTGTTTTTGTATTCCAACTCTTCACCATGGAGAAGGGAAACCGGTTCTTCCTCTCGGGTGCCATCATGCTGGTTTGCTGTAAGTGTCCTAGAGTCAGCCCCTTCACCTTAAAGTATCGATGTCTACAGTAAGGAAAGCATAAGTCATTAAGTAGGAACTTCCAGCTACATACTCAAAATATCCAGGATATAGGTCTGAAATAGGACTTTCTAATTTTCTTTTTTTTGAGAATCTTTAATTAAAGCAGCTGCCTCCCTCCTTCATAAGAGGCTGCTATGAAGCAGTTACTACACATTGCATACCTCTGAAAAAGTAACTAATTGCCATGCTTAATTAGTGAGTACTGCATCCCCAGAAAGGGAAAAGGTGTAGTCACAACATAGAGTAGATATCATCATCATCATCACCAACAACATCATTCTACTATCAATATTACCCAATTCATCCAGTTGAGCCTGAAGACTGAATAGCTGTTGCTGCACATTCCTGCACAATCAAATCCTGCCCTGACATGCTGTGGATATGGGCAACTCAGAGCCAGGGTGGGAATGGTGTTCTTTGGGCTGCTTTAGACTTCCAATTGTTAATGTTTATTTTCCTACCTAGACAATCCAGCAGTTTCTCTTTAGAGCTTAACTGTAGTCCTTCTATTGGGGTCTGAGTTGTTGACCCAATTTCCAGTTTTAAATATTCTCAAAAGATTTATTATGCATGACAATGAAGAAAGTGTGAATTTAAAATCACAAAAATTCCTTTGATGACTTGCCCTGTACTTCTAGGTTTTAGACAAAAATTAAAAAGTAAGGGTTGTTTCTGACTTGAATATTGTCTTCTCTATCTCCTCCCTCTCCCTCTCCCTCCCACCCCCTTCTTTCCCCTCCAGGGGCATGCATTCTGATTGGAGTTTCCATCTACACTAATCAATATGGTACCCTGAACGAAAAATACCTTGATCACCATGGATACTGCTTTATTTTGGCTTGGATCTGCTTCTGTTTTAGCTTCATTATTGTTGTCCTCTATTTCGTCCTTAGAAAGAAATAAGGCTGCTGGAATTTTTCTGTGGGGTTTGGGGGAGGGACCTGGGAGGGGAAAGCTGTTGAAACTGGGAGGGAAGAGGGAGTTGCTCTGCTAGAAGAACCAAATAAAAGTGGGGTGGGGGGAGAGGGTGGGTTTGGGAGGGGGAAGAACTAGACTCATCACTGAGACAAATCGCTACCATCACACATCCTTCCCTCAAGAAAAAGCAGACTGTGTGTGAGGAGAAGCTGCTCAGATCTTCCCTGGATATCACAGGCCAGAGAACTTCCCCCAGACCACCAGGGTTGTTCTTGAGCTGTTTTAAACTTTGTTGGACTTGCCAGACATCACGCCATTGACTTCCTAGCATGGTGGAGAAGCAGTGAAGTTCTCACTCCTGAGGAATCAAGGAAGCCTTCAGACCTTTTTTCACAAGTTAAAATAGCGGTACAAGTTCCTGGCAGTCACTCTGGTGTTATTTTTGTGCTGAATGTGCTAAATCTGGAAGCAACCCCTCTCTTTCTACTCAGAGCAAAACAATGAAACCCCTGTTACAAAGTAACAGGGCAACCTCCTGATAATCTCTATTAGGATCGACCTGAGTAATAAGGACATGTTAAGTTCCAAAGAGTGTGAGTTCCTAGTGCAAAACCTGTTTGAGGCAGAGATTGCAGGGGGAAGACAAAGCAAATAAGGCTTGATAGGAAATTATAGGGAATAGAGGATTTCATACTCAGAAGGGGCTTCAAAGGTCTTCTAACCCATCCCCACCCACTCGAGCAGCTGATCAAAACGCACATTCACCCCACATGGAGGCCTCTCACCACTGAAGTTTACTAGGCTCCTGGCATTGACTCTGAGGCTAGGAGCTTCTGCAAAGTCATTTATCAGCTACAAAACATACAGCGAACATAACATGCAGGCTATGGGACCAAGAGATTGTTTTATTAACAGTGTCGAGCCTCCTGAACCATAATCCTAGAATCTTTTTGTGATGGCTGAACTCGATTTTTTAGTTGCTTGCATATGAGCAGATATTTTTCCTACTTGCATGATGGGAGGGCAGTAAACTTTACTGTTTATAATACTCTTCTTTACTCCCCCCCCCCCACTTCCCCCGGAATAACAGAAGTGTGGTCTAATTAACCTTGCAAGGATATGCTAGTTGAGGTTTTATATCCATTCTGGCCCTGATTACTTATATGTAAAATTGGGGTATATCACTTCATTTCTCTGAGGCTCAGTTTTTCATAATTGGGAACCAGGACCTTAGATCTCTTCCTGGTTTAGGAGATTATCTAGTCTGATTATTTTATATAGTGAACTAGGACTCAAATACAGGTTTGTCAGATGGTCAATAACTACTCCAATTCATTTTAGAGTGGGGCTTCTTAATTCTGTGTGTGTGTGTGTGTGTGTGTGTGTGTGTGTGTGTGTGACATGACCCCTATTCAAAATAGTGCTTATTTAGAAACTGAAGGAAAACCTAACTTCCATTTAGAGATTAGTGAAAACAAAGATGTATTTCCCCCCCTTATTCAAGTTCACAGACTCCCTGAAAACAATCCAGACACCTCTTGAGATAATGGTGGACCCCAAGTTAGGAAGCTCTGCCTTACAGGGTAGTAAATCTTAATTATTTAGTTCAATTAAAGTTAAATCAAAACAACAGAAAGGACCTTGGGTGAAAGGTGCTACCAAATTGTAAAGTATTACTATGTCATAGCTCAGTTATGAGAACAGATTGCTTGCTTCCTTACTTCCTTCCAGAAAACAGAACATAATCCCAAGACAAGTAAAATTTTAGTTAACAGGAAGTTAAGTTCTTTTTATAGTGACTTATGGTACCGGATCAGATCATAATTGAACTGCTCTGCTGCCATAGGGCCAATTAATATACAGGATTGACTTATTCAGTTCCTTCTGATCAACTAGCTATTGCTTTCCTCCCCTCTGTAGGAAGAGGGGAAAATGGGGGTCTTAAAGGGACAGCCAGAGCAGCTAATTAAAGCCATCTCATACCCTGGGTTTCTTTTCCTGATGTTTCCCCTCTTTATGTGAAGGAAACAGTCTTGCAGAGGAATTTCAGTCATCTTTCCCTTCTAACTTAACCTCTATTCTCCCAAATCTCCTGTATCCCCCCCCCCCAATTATGTGGGGGTTGTTCTGCCATGATTGCTGATATTTATGTAAAAGTAGTATTACTAAGCAATACTGGTGTATATTCTAGTTCTATGTATATGCTGGGGGGCAGGGCACTGGATTACCTGAAGGTGGTGGCCAGGTTGGCTTGGAAAATTGTGGGCTCTTAAATGTTTTAATGAACAAGAAAAGTTTGGGCAAGTAGTAAAGGCTTTTATAACTTCCAAAACACTTATGTCATGAGTTAACCAAGGAGATGTTTGTGTCACAGAAGTCAGAATGGGACTTGGAGTGAACATCATAATCCCCTCTTTTCATTGTGTGACCTTTCCTTCTTATGTAATTTGTATTACATTGGGGGGCATGTCCTAGTACTGTACTTGGTTTTTTTCATGGAATAAGATATTTCATATGTAGTAATTGTAAATATTTTGATACAAATGTTTATAACTTGAAGGTTAAAAAAATAGATTCTGATTCTCTTCACTGCATGAACTTTGTCTCTTTATTCTTCGAAATTGTTGAAAAGTGTGAATGATAAAAATATATAACCTGAGCTATAGGGTTGAAATTTACTTAATGCTTGGCTGAGATATAAAAGGGTAAGCCTTAAGCCATAATGTCATTGTGTTGCCTCCAGAAATATCTGCTGGAACCTTAACTAGTCTATCAATTAGGCAACTTTAAAAGATGCAATAATTTTTAGTTTGCACAATGTGATCAAGTTCAGGTGTATCTTGCTTTTAAAAAATGTCATATTAGAACAGAAACTTCCTAAACAGACAGATTAGAATTGATAATCTGCTTTACAAATAAAACAGATCTTTACTTAGGCAAGTGATTCACCATAAACTTCCCTTGAAATAACTAGTTCCTTAGTGCCTTCCAAGAATGTATTGATTTAGAAGTGTTACATAATTTTTCAGGTACACATCTCTTGTATGAAATGATGTCCCCCTCCCCCCAACTGGGGAAAAATGGCATTTACACATAGACCAATAATGAAGGGAAAGAATAAACTGCTGTAATGTTTATGTCAACAAAACCAACATGTTGAGACTGATTTCAATACATATGAAATATTATTCTACTATCTCTCAATACTCTTTGGAGAACATTTACCATGTGTTAGTAAATATTTAACAAAGGGCTCTCCAAAAATAGGAAACATTTTTTCCTATTTTATTCATACTTTTGTTTAATCAATTACTGTCATATTCTCTATAAATTTCTTAATTCTAGACAATAAACAAAACAATAAATCAAGCCCTGATTTGTAATGCTTACCAGTTTCTGATCTCACATTGATGTAGCAATAAACTTTCCTAGTGGATTAGAAATGACCTCACTAAAATTTGGTTTATATCTCTTAGAGTTTCTCCTGGTCTTCAGACATAGTCTCTCTCGCTCTCGCTCTCTCTCTCTCTCTCTCTCTCTCTCTCTCTCTCTCTCTCTCTCTCTCTCCTCCCCTCCCCTCTGGACTTCCCTCCCTTTTTTTTGATCCTTCTGTGACATTCAAGTCAAGAACTCTTCTTCCCATGATATCCTAGAATATTCTTATGGAATACTTCCTCACCCACAGACTGTTTTCTTCAATATTCTCACCTATATTACATTCTAGCTTGTCTCAGAGCCACAGAAACAAAATATTGAAATAATCAGGTATTATTTAGAATGGAGAAATGTTAAGAGTTTCTGAAGGATTAGCATTTTTGTGATATTTTCATATTTGATTTTTAAAAAAGGATTAATGGCAAAATTTTCAGGTTTATAGTTTTTTTTCAGGTAGTGAAATTCCCCCCCTCCAAAAGGAAAAAAAAAACTACATAAAAGACCATAAAATTATATAAATAGGCAGAAAGGGAGAAGATAGATGACAATGTTAGGAAATACATTTGGAGAAAAATAGTTACCACTCAGGAAAGGAATCATGGAAGTACTTTGGACCCTTTGGATAGTTGATTGAAGAGTGTTTTTCTAAAGATACTAATCTAGTGGTTTTGATAGCCTTTAAGGCTAAAAATACATAAAAGATATCAAGAAACTGATATCTTCCAGTTTTCTACCTCACGAAATCTATTAATTCTAGAACTCAGGGGTACTCTTTGAGGTAGGACAAAAGTATATTTAGCACAAAAAGAAGGCAATATTATTTGACACAGCTGGAAGTAAGATTTCTTGAACTCAATATCAGTATAGGCAATATCAACTAAGTTAGAAGCATAGATATGTCAAAGCTATAAGGAACAGTAAAGATCCTTCAGACAGTGATAATGAATTACTGGAGGGCATTAGGATATTTTGTGACATTTGTCAGGTTGAATATTTTCCAAAATACATTCTTTGAAATTCTTTCACAATTCTGGAGAATAGGTCAAAGGTCTGCTATGATATGACAAATTTCATTTTCTTATAATATCTAACTTCTAAGGATTCCAATGAATTATAAAGTAAGATGACACAGGAGGAACAAAAATCTCTTTGTTAAAAGCAAAGAACTCTACACAGAGACTGATCAAACAGGGGACAAACCCACAGGAATAGGTACTTATAAGTAAGTTGCATTCCATATATCTGATTATTAGTTATATAAGAAAATTAATTCCAAATTGTTTTAAATAGTAGGTAGGTTCCCAAGCTGGTGCACAGTATTTTGTATACCATATAACTTAAATAGTAGTATGTTTCCAACATTTACTATCATCATTGCAAAAGATCACTGGAGAAGAGGGTCAGCAAATGCTTTCTTTTATTTCCAGTATCCCCGCCCCCCCCCCGGGTTACCTTATCTTTGGCATACCCCAAATGCCCAACAGTGGAATCAATGGAAAAAGAAGATATTTGAAGCACCATCGCAATTACAGTCTAATCAGAATATCAGTACTGATTTCTGCCCTTTAGTCATTTACTTTATATGTAGAATATTTCAAAAACTGTTTGTTGGCAGGAACCATGGAATTGTTCAAGGAAGGGAGGGGTTGATAAGAAGCTAGAAGAGATCGATAATCATTGGTAGACAAATCATGAGAATAGAGTAAGAACAACTTGGGTGAGTAGGGGAATAGGAAAGGAAAATGTGGGAACTAGAGGATTAAAAAGAAGGTGCAATGAGAAAAAAATTTGAGAGTAACTAAAGGATAAAGGAACAAGGAATCCTATAGCCTTTAGTTTCCTCACGTGTAAAATGAGAGTACTGGAATAAATTATATCAATAGTCCCTTCTAAAGCTTCCATTCTGTGTTTTCTATTCTATTTTGTCAACATGGGAATCCTTTTTTCCTATTCCCACAAGAAATGAATGAATGAAAAAGTATTTGTTAGTTACTTGCTGTATAAGGGACTGGGGGATATGAAAGTAAAGACTATTTTTGCCCTCCAGGTGCTTACATTCTAATAAAGTAATAATACCCATATTGGAATGGCAGATATAGGAACAGTGAATGGAGCTATAGGAGAGTATATTGACATATCCTTCCAGGAAAAATGATAAAGTTGATCTGTTCATGGATCCAGAACTGGAAGGGGGGAGAATAGGACCCTAGGGTGGATGGTCTAAAGATAAAAAGGGTTAAACAGCATCCAGGCATATTTTCTTGTCCAGGCAAAGATTGCTGCTGGTGAAATTATCAGGAAGATAGAGACTAAGAAATGAAGTGAAGCATAACTACATCCTAAAATTCCAACTTCCTCTTTTTCTAATCCCCATCATTCCTGATGCCTCTCCTCCAATTAAGTTATATATTATATAATATTAAGATTAACATTAAATCTTAAAATTAATTATTTATATAATTTATATAATTACTTCAATCCTACCACTCTCTAATTCCTGTCAAACCCTTTCCATCCTTCATTGTATTTCTAACAAATTTCCTTTGTCCTTGTCCCATTTTGGGGGCACTACCTGAAACCTTGTTTCTCCTGGAGATACCATATCCCTTGCTACCCTCTCCAGTGTTACCCCTTTTTTAATGTCCTTTTATTTACAGGGTCAAAAAGACTGGTCAATATATTTCTTTTTCCCAACTCTACCCCTTTCAAACCATTGTTCTGCTGTGAGCATTTGACAAATTCTTTTTTAAAATCCATGCCATTTAATTATATTATCCTCTCCAAATTTGTTGTTGCTTTTATTCACTAATCTTGAAGACATTCGTGCACTTTTCCCAATGACTTCAGCACCCAAACCTCAGTCTTCCTCTCCAATCTAAATTCTGTCATCATTCACTGAAATTTCAATAGTCACAAAGTTGTTCTTTCACACATTCTGGTTTTCTTGTTCTCTAACCTTCTCAATTCCCCGGACCTCCATCTCTCCTCTACTTCAGTCATCTTCGATATAAATAATCCTGTGATACTCTCACAATATTCCATCTTCCAAGTCCACTTCCAACTTCACAATTTTCCAAGTTACTGAGTACTCACTGTTCAAGGAAGTCACAGCATCAAATTTATGGAGTCCATTTCAAATTTCACTTAACTGAGTCATCATTGATGAATGGAAATTATTTTATTCGTTTTTAATTCTGATTAATTCATTATGATATTATTCTAAACTTATTTTGTCAGCCTTCCAAATCCACATTTTTTTTTTTACTCACTGAACTTCAGCAGAACATCTCAATCCATCAACAAGCATTAATTAGATTCTTTCCACATGCCAAGCATCAAGCAAAGTACTAGGGATTTTTTTAAAGGGGGAAACAGCTCATGCTTTCAATGAACTTACAGTCAAATATGGAAGACAACTTGTACCTCCCCCCCCAAACATGCATCTATACACACATAGGTTTATAATAAAAGTGAATATGAGATCACTTTAGAGATCTAGCCAAGAGGCTTCAGAAAGGTTATGAGATGAGTCTTGAAATAAATAAGGGATACCAAGGGGTGGAATTATACAACCAGAGCATTCAAGGCAAGGGGAAACAACTAGCACAAATATTTAGAGAAAAGAGATGGAGTGTCATATGTCAAATGTAAAGAACCGCAATTAGATTAGTGTGACTGGACCATGGAATTTTAGAGGCCAGTAATATAAAAGAAAACTGGAAAGTTAGGAAGGGGAGAATTTGGGAAGAGATCTAAATGCCAAATGAAGGATTTTATTTTTGATCTGAGAGTGTTAATTGGATTTATTAGGAAAGTGACCCATTCTGAACTGTGCTTTAGAGAAGTCTTTGACAATCTTTGACAATCCTTAACTAACATTTGAAATGTTATATCCCTGGGGTCCAGAAGCCTGGACTGGTAGCAAGACACATTGCTTTTATGACTTAGGATGATGCCCTTTTTCACATGCTCAAGCAGGACCTAGGAGTTGTGATTCAGAGGAGTCAAGAAGCACAGTAGAAATTACTTATTATTGAGAAGATTACAACCATCCCACTGTGAGCTCCATAATTTTCTATATTTCCTCCACCTAAACACTTTTGAATGTTCTCACTTATCCTCTTTTGGCTGTGGTAAACTTTTCACTAAGTCTGAGATAACCGCTCCACTTGTGCTCTTCATCCTATCCCATAACTTCTGAATTCTCAGAGAATAAGATTTAATATTTAGTTAGAAACTGCTAAGCAACCCTTTTCCTGGTCTAATAAGACTAGTCAAAAACTAAATGTGATTAGAGGTGTTAAAGAAGAACCAAACAGGCTGTGATTGTGTAAAGTTTCTGTGATTCTATTTTCTTTGTAATAAACTATACACTCCTTTCTTTCAGCATTTCAAACCCTTTATAATCTGGTTTCAATCTATCTTTCTAAAAATTTCACATTATTTCTGCTCATATATTCAATGACCTGCCCACTGATCCCCATTCACAATAATCCAAATTCTAATGTTCTGCCTTTTAGAATCCACAACTCCATTCAAACTTCATTTTGCATCCTGTACAATGCCATTCTTCATCACCCAATTATTAGTGATTCCTCTAATCAGCAGAATATATCAAGGACAGGCATTATTTTCATTTATTAAAAAAAATAAAATCCTTCATTTGGCATTTAGATCTCTTCCCAAATTCTCCCCTTCCTAACTTTCCAGTTTTCTTTTATATTACTGCCCTCTAAAACTCCATGGTCCAGCCACACTAATCTAAAGCACTGGCACATAATAGGTGCTATATACTAGTTGATTTGAATTAAGAAGCAGCAGTGGATAGGAATGAAATTGTATAAATTATAATATACATACATAAACAGATACTAATTATGTACAGTATTTATATACATATACAAAATTATAATTATATACATAGTTAGTATATGTAACTTGTGGTTCAAAGGAACCTCCTTGACCCTGGATTCATATGGATTATGATTATCTCATCCTGTTGGCCTACCCCAAAGAGGGTTGTTAACTCTTTTTGATTCATTATCCCTACCTGAAATTACTCAGGAATATCTAGTATTATCAAAAATAATCTGTATCTAGGTGTCTCAAATGTGGAAAAAGGGTTCCTAGTACCTGTTCAAATAAGTAATGGACAGTTTGGGTATTAGGTTTGGGACTTTATTTCATCACATAGAAGGGGCACACATGACAAAGGTTCCATAGGAACAAATACAGAAATAGACATATTTCTGCCCATCATTTTCCCATCAGGAATTAAACTTAGAGTTGTTATTAGGGCAACACCTTGATATTTTGGTGAAATCATATGCTCCCACCGGACCATAAACTGTCTTCCAGACTCATAGTGCCACCCTGTGGCTTAGACCTCCTTCATAAAGTAAACATACTTTGGGGGTTGCTGAACAAAGATCTCCTTTTGTAGAATTTACTTTGAATGAACACTTACTAGTTTTACTCTCGAAGTATAGGGATACACAGGAACATTGCAAATAAGTCTTTTCTTTCCTGCAAGTATTATCAAGCATCAGAAATCATCTCATCTTTTGCAAACCTGGGAACTCTAGAACTTGACAACTACTCATCTTGGGCTGAGAGGGGACACCCACACTTATGTCTTCTATATTCTTCTGCAGAAAATCTCTTGATGCTATCATCTGTTAATCTCAGAAAGAGTCTGTTCAGGATTTCACATTTCAGACCATGTGACTCCTGCAAATTGCCATATTTAAGGAATCTTGTTGGGAAAAGGGAGAAATGCATTTCCCTCAACTGAGTCACTACAAAATAAGACATAAAGGGGGGGGGGAAGGAAGAATGAGTCCAGAGGAGAGCCAAGGATCTTGCTTTTCTTGGTCATGTAAATGTTTGGACAGACAATGTTTAAGAGCTAGTACTAGTCTGTGAAACCCAGTGAGGAATAATGGCTATGCTGAGTTCTTTTAGGAGGTCCCCTTGTTGCCTTCAATGAGACACACCCTGTAATCTTCTGAGATTAACTGGGGAATCTCCATAAATTGATCATTAACTCTGGTATGTCTTTGTTATTTATTTCAAAGACCTGACTAAATTAAATAGTCTGTAAGAGAAAATACTTAATAGGGGAGAATAGATTTCCCTCCACTAAGAGTCAGGAAAGCTGTCCCTGAGATGTGGTAGGTCCAATGAATTGATATTTGAGCCATCATTATAGTTTCCAGGTCACCAGAGGTATAGAAGGCTAACCCATTAGAAACCAGCGACCCTCAAACTAGATAGATGGTCCAAGTCATTCAAGTCACCACATCTAATGCATCCTGCTGACCAGAAGTGTTTCTATATGGAGACAAAAAGGACCTTCGTCTACTCAAAACAGTGTCGTATCCCTGCTGAGTATTCCTTCATGCTATAGTTAAGTAATTCTCCTTTTGTTTACTGTTAAATATTCTATAATTATCTCTTTTTCTTTTAATTCAAATTCAAAACACCAGAAGCAGGTTCAGCCTACAAGAGCTTCCTAACCAGTGCCCCTGCTCCTAGTCTCTTCTCTTTTTAATCTAACTTCCACAGAGTTGCCAAAATTGTCAACGGGATGATCAGGCTATTCCTTTCATGAAAAAGCTTCAGGGGGTCCCTATTGCCTCCAGGATTAAAACAAATTAGCCTGTAATTTTCAGTCTGACATTTAAGATCTTCCTCTGCTTGGTTCCAACTTATCTCTCCATCCTTATTTCACATTAGTCTTCTTTAAAATTTGTCCTGTTCTTTCTTACTTTCAAGCATTCATCAAAGTTGTGCACTCCCCCATCCATATCCAATCTATACTTCTTTAACTCCTTCTACTAAAATTTTTCTTTTCCATTTGATATGTATGGTAAAAATTACATATGATATTTAACAAATGAACCTAATATCATCAATATTAAGGTTGATATCATGAGAGCAAGCATTTTTTTAATTAAAGATTTTATTTTGAGTTTTACAATTTTTTCTCCAATCTTACTTCCCTCCCCCCACCCCCCACAGAAAGCAATTTGTCAGTCTTTACACTGTTTCCATGTTATACATTTATCCAAATTGAGTGTGATGAGAGAGAAATCATATCCTTAAAGAAGAAACAAAAAGTGTAAGAGATAACAAGATCAGACAATAAGATAGCAGTATTTTTTTCTAAAATAAAAGGAATAGTCCTTGAACTTTGTTCAAACTCCATGGTTCTTTATCTGGATACAGATGGTGTTCTCCATTGCAGACAGCCCAAAATTGTCCCTGATTGTTGCACTGATGGAATGAGCAAGTCCAGCAAGTTTGATCATTACCCCCATGTTGCTGTTAGGGTGTACAGTGGTTTTCTGGTTCTGCTTATCTCACTCAGCATCAGTTCATGCAAATCCCTCCAGGCTTCCCTGAATTCCCATCCCTCCTGGTTTCTAATAGAACAAAAGTGTTCCATGACATACATATACCACAGTTTGCTAAGTCGTTCCTCAATTGAAGGACATTTACTTGATTTCCAGTTCTTTGCAACCATAAACAGGGCTGCTATGAATATTTTTGTACAAGTGATGTTTTTACCCTTTTTTATCATCTCTTCAGGGTATAGACCCAGTAGTGGTATTGCTGAATCAAAAGCTATGCACATTTTTTGTTGCCCTTTGGGTGTAGTTCCAAATTTCTCTCCAGAAAGGTTGGATGAGTTCACAGTTCCACCAACAATGTAATAGTGTCCCAGATTTCCCACAACCCTTCCAACAAGGATCATTATCCTTTCTGGTCATATTGGCCAGTCTGAGAGGTATGAGGTGGTACCTCAGAGAAGCTTTAATTTGCATTTCTCTAATAAGTAATGATTTAGAGCAATTTTTCATATGACCATGGATTGCTTTCATCTCCTCATCTGTAAATTGCCTTTGCATATCCTTTGACCATTTGTCAACTGGGGAATGACCTTTTTTTTTTTTTAAATATGACTCAGTTCTCTATATATTTTAGAAATGAGTCCTTTGTTAGAAACATTAGTTGTAAAGATTGTTCCCCAGTTTACTACATTTCTTGTGATCTTGTTTGCAGTGGTTTTCTCTGTGCAAAAGCTTTTTAATTTAATGTAATTGAAATCATCTAGTTTGTTTTTAGTTGTGTTCTCCATCTCTTCCTTAGTCATAAACTGCTCTCCTTTCCATAGATCTGACAAGTAAACTAGTCTCTGATCTTCTAATTTGCTTATAGTAATTGTTTTTTATTTCTAAATCCTGTATCCATTTGGATCTTATCTTGGAATAGGGTGGGAGGTGTTGCTCTAATCTAAGTTTCTTCCATACTATCTTCCAATTTCCCCAGAAGTTTTTATCAAAGAGAAAATTTTTATCCCAAATCATTTCCTGTAATTGCACCTAGTCTATTCCATGGGTCCACCACTCTATTTCTTAGCCAATACCAAACAGTTTTGATGACTGATGCTTTATAATATAATTTTAGATTGGGTAGGGCTAAGCCTCCTTCTTTTTTTCACTTTTTTCATTAAATCCCTGGAAATTCTTGACTTTTTATTTTTCCATATGAATTTACTTACAACTTTGTCTAACTCATTAAAGTAATTTTTTGGAATTTTCATTGGTGGGGCACTAAACAGGTAGTTTAGTTTTGGTAGAACTGTTATTTTTATTATATTAGCTCTACCTATTCATGAGTAGTTGATGCTTGCCCAGTTATTTAAATCTGATTTAATTGGTGTGAGAAGTGTTTTTATAATTGTTACTAGCAATTTCATTTTCTTCTTTCTTTTTTAATCAAATTAACCAGAGGTTTTTCCATTTTATTGTTTTTTTCATAAAACCAATTCTTGGTTTTATTTATTAATTCAATAGCTTTTTGCTTTTGCTTTTATTAATTTCTCCTTAAATTAAAAAAAATTAATTTGGTATTTAATTGGGTCTTTTTAATTTGTTCTTTGTCTAATTTTTTAGTTGCATATTTAGTTCATTGATTTCCTCTTTCTCTAATTTATTCATGTAAGCATTTAAAGATATAATATATCCCTTGACAGCCTCTTTGAGTGAATCCCATAGGTTTTGGTATGTTGTTTCATTATTGTCATTATCTAGGATAAAATGATTAATTTTTTTCAATAATTTGTGTTTTGATCCACTCATTCTTTAAAATGAGGTTATTCAATTTCCAATTGGTTCTGGGTCTATATCTCCTTGGCCCAGTATTGCA
Organism: Macrotis lagotis; assembly: GCF_037893015.1. Taxonomy (NCBI): domain Eukaryota; kingdom Metazoa; phylum Chordata; class Mammalia; order Peramelemorphia; family Peramelidae; genus Macrotis; species Macrotis lagotis. Next base: position 204,004,321 of record NC_133664.1, on the reverse strand, counting down.
TATGACTTTTATTGTATTGTGATCTGAGAAAGATGTATTTACTATTTCTGCCTTTCTGCAGTTGATCATTACTTTTTATGTCCTAGTACATGGTCAATTTTTGTATAAGTGCCATGTAGTGCAGAGAAAAAGCTATATTCCTTTCTATCCCCATTCAATTTCCTCCATAATTCTACCATATCTAGTTTTTCTAACAATCTACTTATGTCCTTAACTTCTTTCTTGTTTTCTTTTATGATTCAGTTTGTCTAGATCTCAGAGTGAGAGTTTGAGGTCTCCCACTAGTAGAGTTTTGCTGTCTATATCTTCCTGTAGTTCTTTCAGCTTCCCCTCTAAGAATTTGGATGCTATCCCCTTGGGTGCATATATATTCAGTATTGAAATCACTTTATTGTCTATGGTACCTTTTAGGAGAATATAGTTTCCTTCCTTATTTCTTTTAACGCTATCTTTTTTTGCAGGTGCTTTGTCTGAGATGAGGATTGCTACCCCTGCTTTTTTCACTTCAGCTGAAGCAAAATATATTTTGCTGCAACCTTTTACCTTTACTGCATATGTATCTCTCTGCTTCAAATTAGTTTCTTGTAAGAAGCATATTGTAGGATTCTGTTTTTTAATCCACTCCGCTATTTGTTTACGATTTAAGGGAGAGTTCACCCCATTCACATTCTAAGTTATAATTACTAATTCTTTATTGCCCTCCATGCTATCTTCCCTCTGTTTGTATTTTTTCCCTTCTCCTTCTCCTCAGTATTTTGTTTCTGAATACCTCTCCTTTCAGTGTGTTTGCCCTCCTATATCCACCCCTCCCCTTTCTTTCCCCTTTTCCTTTTTTCCCTTTTCCCTTCCTTTCTGTTTGCTAGTTCCCCTTCCCCCCTCCCTTTATCCATCCCCCTTTCCCTTTTCCCCTTTTAATACTTGAAAGGTTAGATGTTTTTTAAGTCAATTGAGTATATGTGTAAGTTGACCTTAAGCCAAATCTGATGAGAAGTTTCTGGTGTTTCTCAACTCCTCCCTTCTTCCCCTCTATTAAGATAGATATTTTGTACTTCTTATTGTAATGAGATTTACCCCATTCAGTCCCTTTCCTCCTCCAGTCTCCTTCTTGTCCCCCTTTTTAAGGAGCTAGTGTTTTTAAAATCATTTTATCTGAGTCATAGGAAATTCTGAGTATCTGTCCCTTCTAGCTAAGTACATTTTATCTAATATAGTTACAATTCTTGAGAGTTATTAGAGTCTTTCTCCCAAGTAGGGTTATAGCCAGTTTCATCCCATTGCAGTCTCATGGATGGGTCATGAATGTCTATCACTTCTGGCTAGGTATATTCTCTCTGTTAGAATTACAGTTCTCAAGAGTTATGAGAATCTTTTTTCCACATGCTGTGATATAGCCAGTTTCAAATTATTGGATAGCAGTTTTTTTCTTTACCCCCCACCCCCTTTTTTTACCTTTTCATGTATCTCTTGAACCTCCTGTTTGATGCTCAAGTTTTCCATTTAGCTCTGGTATTTTCATCAGGAATTTTTGGAATTCTTTCATTTCATTAAATGTCCATTTTTCCCCCTGAAAAAAAGGCTCAGCTTTGTGAGATAGTGGATTCTTGGCTACATTCCAAGCTCCCTTGCTCTTTGGAATATCTCATTCCAGGCCCTTCGATCCCTTAATGTTGATGCAGCCAGATCCTGCGCAATCCTTACTGTGAGTCCTTGATATTCAAATTGTTTATTTCTGCCTGCTTGCAGGATTTTGTCTTTTATCTGATAGTTCTGAAATCTGGCCACAACATTTCTTCGTGTTTTCATTTTAGGATCTCTTTCTGGAGGAGATCAATGTCTTCTTTCAATAACTACTTTGCCCTCTTGTTCCATGATATCAGGGCAATTTTCCCTCGCTGGATCCTGTAATATTAAGTCAAGCCTTTTTTTTCTCTTCAATGCTTTCAGGAAGTCCAATAATTCTCAGGTTGCCCCTCCTCAAACTATTCTCAAAGTCAGTGGTTTTGGTGATGAGGTAGTTTAAATTTTCTTCTATTTTTTGATTTTGTTTGACAGGCTCTTGATGTCTCATGAAGTTATTAGTTTCTGCAGACTCCATTCTTTTTTTTTTTTAGGGAGTTTTCTTCATTTACCTTTCGCAACTCCTTTTCCAATTGGTCAATTCTACTTTTGAAAGAGCTTTCCATTTGATCAATGAGAATTTGAGAGAATTATTTTCTTTTTGCATTTGCCCAATTGAGGGTCTGAGAAAATTATTCTCATTTTGTATTTGTCTAATTGTGGATCTGAGAGATTTATTTTAATTTTGTATTTAACCAATTGTATTTTCCAGCGATTCATTTTCTTGTTGCAAGGTGTTAATTGTCTCTCCCAAATATTCCAATTGATTTTTAAACTCCTTCCTTATTTCTTCAAGGAAGTCTTTCTGTGCTGGAGACCAGATCATATTCTCCTCAGAGGTTCTAAGTCTCTCTGAGTTAGGGTCTTTTCCTTCTAAGAATTTTTCTATGGATCCACCTTTCTGCTGACCTTTCTTCATTTTGCTAAGACCTTGAGTTGGGGAGGGGCTGGTTCACAGAGGTTTGGTGTTGGGATCCCTAGAAGCTTTACTCCCTGAGTACAATTTCTCCAGATGGCCAGTAGGAGGTGCTGGTTGCTTTCTCTGGAGTGTCTGTGACCTTGATTGAGGCTTACTCCCTTAGCCTGAAGAGAGTGATTGAAGCTTTTGAATACTTTTGACTTCAATCAATGTTGAGTTCTACCCTGCTGTGAGGTCATCCCTCTCCCTATAGTCAGCTGAGTTGGTTCTTCTGCTCTCATACCTGTGCCTGTGGCAGAAGTAATCCGTAATTGTGTTTGTTCTGGGAAGAGGCCTCAGCCACAATGGAGGCATGGAATCAGAGTTCCTCAGACCTGAGGAGCCCAGGAATGGTGTCTGCAGATCTCCTGCCGTGGAACTCCCCCCCCCCCCCCCAGCCCTGTCAGCAACCTCCAGAAGGTCAGTGCCAACACCAATGCCTCTGCTCCCTAGTAGACCCAAGTCCCCAAGCGCTAGCCCCGCCACTGATCAAGCAGGTCTGGCATTCAGGCCCTCAGGCTCCCAGGGCTCCAATCCAGCCCCTAATCAGGCTTATCTGCAGCTGATCTGCCCTCTAAACTTGGACTCACCTATGACTGCAGCAAACAAATCCTGAGGTAGATGTTCTTTCTCCTAGCTTTTCTTTCTTGGTTTTGTGGGTTGGATTGCTGTTAAGAGGTTTGTTTCATATCATAGATGGTGAAAGATCCGGAGTATTTAGAACTGTGCCTGTCTTCTCTCCACCATCTTGCCTGAAAGTCTGTGGACAGCAAGCTTTTAAAGAAAGCAAATTTTAAGTTATGATTTACTTAATCATTCTCTTCACTGATCCTTAACTGTTCCTAAACTGTTACTTAATATAAATTTAGTTTAATCTCCCAAAATTCATTAGAGTATTTCATTCAATTTTACTCAGAACTCTTATCTTGGAGTCACACTTCCGACAAAAATAATCTATATTTTAATGATTTCCACACAATTTGATGTCAAAATTTATTACTTAGATTATTCTTCAGTTTAAGCCATTTAAATAATTAATAGGATGGGTTACTTTTGATTTCAACAACCAACATTTACTCTTTTTTTTCTGACTCCTTTTAATTGTTCTCTGAATATTCATGAAGTAAGACTAAAGGATGAAAATGCATGAAGACTAAAAACTTCATTGACTCTATACATGCAAACCATGCCATTTTATTTTTTAGTCACTCATTTTCCCCCCACCAATTGTCTAATCCTGGAACAATTCTTAAAACCCTAGTGTTCCACTCCAAGAAATATAACCCTAAGAATTATGAATCAGCCTGGAATATCTGTTGCTTGCTTGCTTGGTCAGGTCTTGAAGATCTTCTAGCAGTTCATCCTAGAATAATTTTCTACCTTTCTTTTCACAAAATCAAAGCTTCTCTAGGATAATCTGTAGAAGATCATGTCAAATCCTAAATTCAAAATAATGTATAATTTGGGGAGGTCTGAAACTGATGTAAGGTTAGATTTATCTACCCTATCCAAATCACATACCAATCCTAACAAAATGACATAGTAAAAATCTAAGGATTAAAGCATAGATTCTAGGAAAACTTAATTATGGTAAACCCATTTAACATTTGTATGAAACCATATTATTTTTTCTTTTAAAATTTTACTTAAATATTTTTTCATCTTATTTTTTCTCATATTTGTTCTTATTTTCCCCATCCTTAGTGAGTTCTAATAATTATGCTATAATCTAACTAAGATTTTTTTCTGTTCAATGAAAATGAAAGCTGGCATGTCCAGAAGAAATTAATACCTTTCACTTTCTTTTTTAGACTTCTGAAATAACTACCTTTAAAAATGTAATTCATACTTTTAATTATTTTATTTAAGGCAATGGGGTTAAGTGACTTGCCCAAGGTCACACACTCTAGGGCCAATATTTTATCCACCCTGCCAATTAGCTGCCCCCTAAAAATGTGATTAAAAATACTTAATTTATTCTAAATTTCTCCTATTCCACAAACATCTTTCTAAAAGATAATTTATCTTTTTTGATCCCTAATTTTTTAAATTTTAAATGCTTTTTTAAACAGATATTTTCACTATTAGAATCTGATGGGAGCCTGGATATAGGTGATACTTCAAAATAAATATTCATCATGTTGTAAAAGACCCACTATTGATATGTATCAAAGACTGTGATCTTATTATATCTATTATGTTAATTGCCTATTATCACAGCAAAAATAAAAAAATCAATTAGAAGATTAAGCATATTATTATTATTATTATTACTATTTTAAATAATTAACATTTATATAGCACTTTAAGTTTTACAAAGAGCTTTCTATTTATATGATCTCATTTGATCTTCACAACCACACTATGAAGTAGGTGCTATTTTTACTGTTATTATTATTCCTACTTTATAGACAGAAAGCTGTGGCTGACCATGTTTAAGTGAGTTGTTCAGGAATAATATAGCTAGGCCATGTCTTGGTGTTTTTTTAAAATTTAAATGATTTATTTATTTATTTGTTTATTTATTTTCATATTACTACAATAATCTTGTTGTGAAAATAGATGCAAAACTCCTCCTGCTCTGCCCACCCCACCCCAGAAGATTGAGGAAACCTCAAGAGAAATGAAGTGAGAGAAAAAAATTGTACCTCAGTCTATGTTCAGAAACCTTCAGCACTATCTTTGGTATAGGTGTATTCTTTATCATAAATCCATCAGAGAAATTGCTTCAATATTTTTCCCCCAAAGTTGCTATTGTTAACTGCATTGCCCTTTATTCTATTCTTCTTTACTCCCATTCATTTTGTCCTCTTTCTCCTTTCACCCTGACCTTCCTCAGATCAGGATATCTTCCCTCTCCTCTATCTCCTTTACTCCTCTCCCTTCCCCTGCCTCCCTTCCATCCCTATCCTTTCCTTTTATCCTCTAGGGTAAGAATGATTTCTATACTCTATTGAGTGTGTATGTTAGTTCCTCTCTGAGTCATTTCTGATGAGAAGGAAGGCTCAATCATTTCCTATCACTTTCCCCTCTTCTACTCCATTGCAAATGCTTTTTTCTTGATTCTTTTCCATGAAATATTTTAGCCTGTTCTACCTTTCCTTTCCCTTTCTCCTAGCACATTCCTTTTTTCACTAATTGACTCCATATTTATATTACATTGTTCCATTATATTCAACTCCCTCCTGTGCCTTGTCTATATATCCTTCTTCTAACTGTTCTTACAAATGAGAAAGTTCATATGATTTATTAGTATTTTCTTCCTGTGCAGGAACACACACAGTTCAACATCATTAAATTCCTTATAATTAGTCCTTCTTGTCTACCCTCTCTATGCTTCATCTGAGTCCTGTACTTGAAGATCAAACTTTCTATTTAGCTCTGGTAGTTTCAACAGTAAAGTTTGAAAGTTCCCTGGTTCATTGAAAGTCCATCTTTTCCCTGAAAGAGGATGTTCAGATTTTCTGGGTAGTTAATTCTCAGTTATAATCCAAGCTCTTTTGTCTTCCAGAATATCAAATTCTAAGCCCTAGCAGCCCTTAATATAGAAATTGCTAAATCCTGTGTAATCCTGACTATAGAGCCATGGTAGTTGGATCGTTTCTTTCTATTTGGTTGGAGTATTTTCTCTTTGAAATGGGAATTCTGGAATTTCACTATTATATTCCTGGGAGTTTTTTTGGAGGGGGATTTCTTTCAGGAGGTGATAGGTGTATTCCCCCAATTTCTATTTTACTCTCTACTTCTAGGATCTCAGGGCAATTTTGCTGGATTATTTCTTGAAAAATGAAGTCTAGGCTCTTTTGCTCATCATGACTTTCAGGTAATCCAATAATTTTTAAATTAAATTTTCTAGGTCTTTTTTTTAGTTCAATTGTTTTCCCAACATTTCACATTTTCTTCTATTTTTTCATTCTTTTGGTTTTGTTTCATTGTTTGTTGATTTCTTGCAAAGTCATCAGCTTCCTTTAGTTTCATTCTACATTTGAAGGAGTTATTTTCTTCAGAGACTTTTTTGAATCTCCTTTTCCAACTGGCCAATTTTGCTTTTTAAGGCATTTTTCTCCTCATTTGACTTTTTGAACTGCTTTTTTCCATTTGACCTAAATTGGTTTTTAACATCTTATTTTCCTTGGTGTTTCTTTGTACCTTCTTCACCAAGTTGCTGACTTGGTTTTCCATGGTTTTCCTGTATCATTCTCATTTATCTTCCCAATTTTTCCTCTACCTCCCATATTGCATTTCTGAGTTCTTCCATAGTTTGAGATAATTTCCTATTTTTCTTGGAGGCTTTTGATACAGAATCTTTGACTTAGTCATCTTCTGGGTATATATTTTGATCCTCCATGGGACCAATGTAATTTTCTATGATCAGATTCTTCTTTTTGTTGTTTTCTCATTTCCTTAGCCTATGACTGATTTACCACACTTCCAAAGCTTTTGGGGGTTTTGGGGGCACCCACCTTCAGGATCTCATTTTCTTCTAGGCCTTATGAGTGGCTTTGACTGCTCTCCTGGACTGTGCTCTGGTCTGTGGATGACCATAGGTACTCCCTTCTTTCCTGGAGCTGTGAGGAGGATCTCTGCTCCTTTTTGGTAGTATGGGGCCCAAACTGGTCCTAGATCTGAGTGTGGGCAAAACAGCACAGTCCTGCCCCAGAGATAGCAGAGAGAACTCTGCAGTCTCTCCCCACTCCCTTACTATCTGAAGCAGCTGCTAGGTGGCTCTGTAAGTTCTTGCAGTTACCCTGAGGTCAATGCTGGCCTGGGCTTTGTGCTCATTCTGGTGCAGTAGAGTTCTTCCACTGACCCTCCAAGCTGTCCCCAGTGATCCCCAGACCAAGAGGTCTGGAATCTGATCTCACTGCCATAGACTCAGGCTCCTCCATGGACTCATGCACCCTGTGGGCTATTCCTGGAAGACTGGAGTTAATTTGCTTCAGTGCAGTGGAGCTGTGGTTAGGACTGCACTGAAGTTTTTTTCAGCCCCCAGGCCCAGTGGAACACTTTTCCCATGGATCCACCAAGCTGCCTTAAGCTGAAAGATTGCTTCATCTAGTCTTTCTGAGGGTTCTGCCCCTTTAGACTTTGTTTGAAGTCATAATTATGTGACTTTTGGAATTTTTTTGGGGGGGAAGAGCTGGGAATTCCTGTCTTTATGCTGTCATCTTGGCTCCCCCGCCTTGGTGTTTTTTGAGTTCAGTTCTATCCACTAAAGCACCTGAAAAATGACAACAGCTTTAGACCAGCCCATTCAAATAAGCTGACATTACCAAAAAATTGGGAAAATAAAAAGGCATCAAAGCTAATCTAGTCAATATTCTTGAATGCCTACTAAAAGGAGTGAATGGCAGGCTCATGACTATGAGTTTGCCACTTCTAGGAAAATGCAATGCCACTCTCATCAGTGCTTATATTCCCACCATGACAAAGAGCTTTATTAGAAATTCTAGCTATAACAATAAAACAAGGAAAAAAACCCAAATAAATAAGCACAGGTAAAAAGAACCTAAATGATCTCTTTTTACACTATAATTGTGATATGCTGAAGAATCAACTAAAAACCTAATCAAAACAATTAACAATTTTAGCAAATTTATAGGACATATGAGGCAGTTAGGTGGCAAATTGGATAGAGCACTGGCCCTGGAGTTAAGAGGACCTGAGTTCAAACCCAACCTCATCCACTTAATAATTTCCTAGCTGTGTGACCTTGGGCATGTCACTTAATCCCATTGCCTTAAATAAATAAAATTTAAAAAAATTTGCAGGACATAAACACTCCCTCCCCCTTCACCAGCATTTCTATATATTATTTACAAAACAATCTAGCAAAAAGAACTAGACAGAATAATTCCATTTAAAATATTTATAGATAGTATTAAATAATTGGCAGTCAATCTGCCAAAACAAAGCCTAGAAACTTTATGAACATAATTACAAAACATGCTTCACACAAATAAACATAAATCTAAACAATTGGAGAATTATCACTTGCTCATGGATAGCAAAAGTCAATATATTAAAAATGACAACTCTATCTCAATTAATTTACTTATTCAGTGTCATATCAATCAATTACCAAAGTATTACTTTAAAGAACTTGAAAAAATATTAAAATTTGTCTGTAAAAAAAATTAAGAATATCAAGGTTAAAAAGGGGCTAGTAGGGGTCTAGTTCTCAAACTAGGCTGTATATTGTAATCTTCAAAACAATTTCATCCTATTTAAGGAATAAATTAGTTGATCAATGAAACAGATTAGGTACACATGAGTACACTAAGTAACTTAGGGGTGTAGGGTGTGTTTAAGGAGGACTAGTATCTTGATATGAGGGCTGCTTTTCACCTTCGATGTCCACCTGAGTCATCTACCCTGTGGCTTCAAGATGCTGTAGGCATACACAGCTGCCACTCCCAATAAATCATTTCAGCAGGCAGACTAAACCAGGTTGAGGGTAACTGAGAGAGTCTCAAAGTCATCAGTGAGTAGTGAGAGGGGGCATCTACTCCAAGCTTGTGAAGTCTTCCCCTGGTGGAATAGGCGGAGCACAACAATTCATTCTACCACAATGAAGCCAGCTGAAGCAGGTGCTGTGGAGTCCTTAGAGCTTGGTTAGACATCAAAGACACAAAGATCCACTTTTGCATCTAGAACCATCACCAGTTGTCTTGACTGTCTTGCTGTGCTGGATCATGATAATTTTGGAAGAGAGAGTGAGGTGGTTGATTTCATGCAGCTCTACCTCACTTAAATACAATTTACTCATGCAACAGAAGACATCACTCACAACCATTTTTCAAAGTCCTGTGGTGACAGGCAAGTGATAAAGCAGCAGGTGCGGATATGCTAGGAGCTGTAGTCACAATCCTGAACACATGCAGCACAGGTCATAGGGTTGTTTCTCCACTGAAAGCAGAAGTGGGATTCAGTAGCCCTTGGGTGACTGAGTAGCCCATTTAAGGATCTTTCTCTGCTTACCACCTGATGCAAATAAGGGACCAGAAAAGATGCCCTAAAAATTGTCTGCTTACCCAACCCTGATCTGATTACCAAGGCAGGCAGAAAATCTCACAATGGAGTCAAGACACACAAAAAAAAATCTACATAAACTTCTTCAAAGAAGATTTTGCTCACATTGGTGCATGGAACACTCATAGATAGCACAAGATCAAATGGACTTGAAAGATGAACAGCTCTTCTTGCAAGAGAATTTAGCAGGTATGGTATCCAAATAGCAGCCCTAAGTGAAACAAGGCTGGCAAATGAAGGTCAGCTTTACTGAAGGTGGAGCTAGATACACATTTTTCTGGAGTGGTGGAAGTGAAAGGGAATGCCATGAAGTTGGGGTAGATTTTACAATCAAAGCTAATCTAGTCAATATTCTTGAATGCCTACCTAAAGGAGTAAATGGCATGTTCATGACAATGAGATTGCCCCTTCTAGGAAAATGCCATGCCACTATCATCAGTGCCTATGAGCCCACCATGACGAAGAGTGATGAAGTTAAAGAAAACATTTATGAAGACCTAGAGACTCTTACCCTCAGTGTATGAAAAGAGGACAAGTTATATAATTCTGGGTGATTTTAATGCTAGAGTAGGCTCAGATTACCAGACATGGAAGGGAGTCCTTGGGAAGAATAGAGTTGGAAACAGCAACAGCAATGTTTACCTACTGAAGATTTGTGCATCTCATGACCTTCTCATCACAAACACTGTCTTCTGTTTACCTAAACACAATTAAACTTCCTGGATACATCCTCATAGCGAACTGTGGCATCTGTTAATCTATTTGATTGTAAGGAGAAGAGACAGACAGGATTTGAGAGTGACAAAGGCAATGTGTGGTGCAGAATGCTGAGCTGATCACAGACTCCTCCTCTCTAAGCTAAATATTGATATTTAACTAAAGTGGTGGCCCCAAGGTAAAATGAATACTAGAAGAATTAATGTCAAGAGATTAGAGTCTCTCTCTGAGTAGGGACAGTTCGTTGCTAACTTGGAAGGAAAACTGAGCCACACAGTTGACAATCTGATGTACAGCACTATATTTGCTCATCTGGGCCAGAACACTCACAAACACCAAGACTAGTCTGATGAAAATGATGGGGGAATACAGAAGCTGCTGCATGAAAAATGAGTACTCCACAGGGTTTTCCAGTATGATAGGTCATCCATTTCGAAGAAGGCAGCATTTAATCCTATTAAAAGTAAAGTCCAAGTGAAGTTTAGAGAGATGTGACACTCTTGGCTCAGTAGGAAGGCAGATGCAACTCAATTTTATAAAGACAGAAACAGACCCAAATTTTTTTTATGATTCTCTGAAAGCTATTTATAGGCCAGACATATGGTGCATCTCAGGTACTCAGTGCTGACGGATCCTGATGGATCCACATTGAATAGGGACTCAATCCTAGAGATTTGGGCTGAAAACTTCCATAGTGGTTTTTTTTAAGGCAATGGGGTTAAGTGGCTTGCCCAAGCCCACACAGCTAGGTAATTGTTAAGTGTCTGAGGCCGGATTTGAACTCAGGTACTCCTGACTCTATCCACTGTGTCACCTAGCGGCCACCCCACCCCAATAGTGTTCTTAAGAGACAATCATCAACTTCCAGCCAAGATGCCGAAGAGAAGACAGGCACAGTTCTAAAGTCTCCTGATCTCTTCCCCATCTATCACATGAAACAAACCTCTTAAAAGAAATCCGAACCACAAAACCCAGAAAGAAAAGCCAGGAGAAAGAACATCTACCTCAGGATTTATCTCCCGCAGCAGCCGTGGCTGAGTACTGCAGGTGAGTCTGGGCTCAGAGGGAGGATTAGCCCTGGATCAGCCAGATTAACAGCTGAATTGAAACTGGGAGTCTGAGGGCCCTAGAGCCGGACCTGCTGGATCAGCGGTGGGGCTGGATGAAAGGGGCTTGGGTCTGCTGGGAAGCAGAGGTGCTGGTGTTGGTGCTGTCCCCCTGGAGCTTGGGGAAGGAGCTGCGGGGAGAGGTCTGGTGCAGGAGAGCTGTGGACAGCATACTCTGAGTCCCCGCCTCCATTGCACAGAGACCTCTTCCCAAACAAACAAATGCAAACTACTTCTGCCTCAGGCTCAGGTGTGTGAGCAGAAGAACCAGCTGAGGAATGACCTCAGGCCAGGGTAAAGCCCACCACTGATTGAAGGCAAAAGAATTCAATAGCTCCAATTCCTTCCCTCAAGCAAAGGGAGAAGGCCTCTCAACGAAGGCCACAGACACTCCAGAGAAAGCAACCAGCACCTCCTACTGGCCAGCCAGAGAAACTGCATTCAGTAAAGCCTTTAGCAATCCCAAGCCCAGGTGAACCAGCCTACCCCCAACTCAAGGTCTTAGCATAATGAAGAAGGGTCAGCAGAAAGGTGGATCCATAGAAAAATTCCTGGAAGGGAACTCAGAGAGACCTGGAACCTCTGAGGAGAATACAATCTGGTCTCCAGCACAGAAAGACTTCCTTGAAGAAATAAGGAAGGAGCTTAAAAATTTGGGAGAGACAATTTATACCTTGCAACAAGAAAACAAAACCTTAGAAAGTACAATTGGACAAACACAAAAGGAGAATAAATCTCTCAGATCATCAATTGGACAATTACACAATGAGAACAATTCTCTCAGATCCTCAAATGAGCAAATGCAAAAAGAAATTAATACTCTCAAAACTTCAATTGGCCAAATGGAAAGCTCTTTCAAAAGTAGAATTGACCAATTGGAAAAGGAGTTGCAAAAGGTTAAAGAAGAAAACTCCTCCCCCCAAAAAAGAATGGAGTCTACAGAAACTAATGACTCCATGAGACAGCAAGAGTCAGTTAAACAAAATCAAAAAACAGAAAAAATAGAACCAAATGTAAAATACCTCATCAACAAAACCACTGACCTTGAGAATAGATCGAGGAGGGGCAACTTGAAAATTATAGGACTTCCTGAAAACATTGAAGAGAAAAAAATCCTGGACTTAATATTACAGGATCTAGTGATGGAAAACTGCCCTGATATCATGGAATCGGAGGGCAAAGTAGTTATTGAAAGAGTACATCGATCCTCACCAGAAAAAGATCCTAAAATGAAAACACCAAGGAATGTTGTGGCAAAACTCCAGAACTATCAGATAAAAGAGAAAATCCTGCAAGCAGCCAGAAAGAAACAATTTAAATATCAAGGAGCCACAGTAAGGATCACGCAGGACCTGGCTGCATCAACTTTAAGGGATCGAAGGGCCTGGAACAAGATATTTTGAAGAGCAAGGGAGCTTGGAATGCAGCCAAGAATCTACTTTCCTGCACAGCTGAGCCTTTTCTTCCAGGGAAAAAGATGGACATTTAATGAAATGGAAGAATTCCAAAAATTTCTGATGAAAAGACCAAAGCTAAACAGAAAATTTGTACATCAAACAGGAGGTTCAAGAGACACATGAACAGGTACAAAAAAGGTGGGGGCAGTAAAAGGAAAAAATGCAATCCAGTAAATTCAAACTGGCTATATCCCAGCATGGGGGGGGACTCTCATAAATCCTGAGAAATGTAACTCTAACAGAGAGAATATACCTAGTCAGAAATGATGGATATCCATGACCTATCCATGAGACTGCTATCTAATGGGATGTAACTGGCTTTAACCCCACTTGGGAGAAAGACTCTAATAACTCTCAGGAATTTTGACTCCATTCAATAGAATATACTGAACTAGAAGGGACAGACACTCAGAATTTTCTATGACTTAGATAGAATGATCTAAAAAAAATACACTACCTCCCAGAAAAGGGGGACAGGAAAGAGACAGGAGGAGGGAGGGGATTGAATGGGACAAATCTTATTACACTAAGAGGTACAAAAAACCTATGGTAATAGAGGGGAAGAAGGGAGCAGAGGAGAAACACCTGAATCTTCTTCTCATCAGACTTGGCTTAAAGTCAACCTACACATACTCAGTTAACTTATAAAACATCTAACCTTTCAAGTATTAAAAGGGGAAAAGGGGAGGGGGGATGGAGAAAGGGAAGGGGAGTGGGGGGCAAAAGGGGAAATAATAAAAGGAAGGGAAGGGGAAAGGGAAAAAGGGAAAGGGGAAAGAAAGGGGAGGGTGTGATATAGGAGGGCAAACACACTGAAGGGGGTGGTATTCAGAACCAAAATACCAGGGAATATGGATAAAAGGGGGGGAAAGGGGCAAAAATACAAACAGAGGGAAGATAGCACAGAGGGCAATAAAGAATTAGTAATCATAACCTTGAATGTGAATGGGATGAACTCTCCCTTAAAATGTAAGCAAATAGCAGAGTGGATTAAAAACCAGAATCCTACAATATGCTGCTTACAAGAAACTCATTTTTTTTAGATTTTTTTTTTTCAAGGCAATGGGGTTAAGTGGCTTGCCCAAGGCCACACGGCTAGGTAATTATTAAGTGTCTGAGGTCGGATTTGAACCCAGGTACTCCTGACTCCAAGGCTGGTGCTCTATTCACTGTGCCACCTAGCTGCCCCAAGAAATTCATTAGAAGAAGATAGATACATATAGAGGAAAGGTAAAATGTTGGAGCAAAATATATTTGGTTTTAGCTGAAGTGAAAAAAGCATGGCTAGCAGTCCTTATCTCAGAAAAAGCAGCAACAAAAATAGATAGCGTTAAAAGAGATAAGGAAGGAAAGTTTATCCTCCTAAAAGGTACCATAGACAATAAAGTCATTTCAATATTGAATATATATGCATTCAAGGAAAGGATAGAGGAACATTTGATAGAGTGTTTGCTGCCTGAAAACTCCAGAAAAAATGCCAGAAACCGAACAGAGATCTATATACAACATTTGTAGATCTGACCATGACTTTTGATACTGTCTTTGTTAGGATTTATGGAAAATTATATCAAAATTTGGTTGCCCAGAGAAGTTCATCAGTAATGTACATCAATTCCATGATGGCATGCATGCCCAGGTTCTGGATAGTGGATGATGCTCTTGAGATTTTCCTGCTCCCATACTTTTAGCATGATGTTTTTGGCCAAGTTAACATACTCCTTCAATAAGGATGAACATGGCCTCAAGGTCAGCTACTGCACTGATGGCAAATTCTTTAACTTGAAAAGACTACAAACCAAGACCAAAGTGGAAGTAGTATTAGTTCATGATCTTCTATTTTCAAATGATTGTGCCCTCAATGCAACCTCCGAAGCTGAGGTGCAATAAAGTATGAATTGATTCTCTGCTATTTGTGCTAATTTTAGTCTAAAAATTAACATACCAAGAAAACACATCAGCCAGCACCCTATGATCCATGTTGAACCATAAATTTCATCAAATTGAGAAGTTTTGAGTACAGTGGACAAATTCACTTCTCTTGACAGTATTCTTTCCAGGGAGATACACATTGACAATGAGGTTGACATTCTCATTGATAGGGCTAGCTCAGTATTTGGGAGTCTCTGAAAGAGAGTATGGGAGAGAAGAGGTATCAGACTGGCTACCAAACTGAAGGTCTACAAAGCCATTGTGTTGACTTCATTGCTACATGCCTGTGAAACCTGGACATATCTACCTGGACAAGTCAGGAAACTGAATTGCCTCCATTTAAATTGTCTTAGAAAGATTCTGAGGATCATCTGGCAAGAGAAGATACCAGACACTGGGGTCTGTTATCGAGCTAAACTATCTAGCAGTTCAACTTTATTACAGAGAGTGCAACTACAATGGATTAGATATGCTGTTAGAATGCCAGATGCACACTTTCAAAAAAAAAAACCAAGCAACTATTTTATGTAGAACTCACACGGGGCAAGGTCTCATTGAAGAACTGTAGAATTGATTGTATAGCTTGGGAGACACTGACACAGGACTGCCTAGCATGGTGTGCCTTCATCAGTGGGGGGCTGTACTCTATGAGGAAGGCAGAATTGAAATAGCTCAAAAGAAATGTGATATATTTAAGTTTAGAGTACCAACCCTGGGTGTTCTTTTGGACTATTTGTGCCCAACCTGTGGTAGAATGTTCTGAGCTCATATTGGTCTGTTGGATGCACTGTAATTTGTCTCAACCATGGTGATGTCATTTTGGTCTTCTTCAATAACAAAGGACAAGAACCAACTAAGTAACAGTATTTGATAAATCTAAAGATTGTAGCTACTAGGGCAAGAATTCACTGTTTGCCAGAAATTGCAAGGAACATTAAAAGACTGTCTGGCAGAAACTATTCATAGGCCAATGTCTCACTCTGTATACCAAGGTAAATTCAAAATTACATTTATATATAGGTCAAAAAAGTCAAATCTGCAAGAAAAACTACCGAGGCAGATCTCCAGGTCAGTAATCATTTATTAGAAATACCTGGTCTCCTTCAATCAATAGGATTTCAGATCTTCCTTATGATCTGAGATGTACACTTCTTTCAGGGTTGTAGCTTTGTAGTGCTTGATATCCAAACAATACAAGTGGAAGAGGAAAAAATAAAGTCTATTGTATTTGAACTTGCCCTTGACCCTACAGTAGAATCTATACAAAATACAGAATCTATTGACAAATAGACTAATGAGCAGACCTTGAGAAACTTAACATGACCTTTCAGGAGGTTGTACAAAATCAATGAACAGGCTCATGAGATGGACTGACAGACAGATGTACAAACAAGTATATTGAGTTGGGATGGTAGAAAGACAGGCTAGAATCTGGTAACAAGGATCTTTCATTGATCAAATGCTCATAACCATCTCCCCATGTTGGTCAATAAGGAGATAATAAAAAGTGGAAGGCAATGAAATGGCTGGATGAACTTTCCATGTCATTGAGTCACTTCTGTCTCTGAACTGGTTAATAAGTGAATTTCTTTGTAAATGGCCTTCTGATTATGTAATATACAGCATGGGGCCTTTCATAAAAAGTCTGGGATCATTTATAAGAAAGAAGCCATCCTATTTAGTTATTTCTGATTAGTTGACTAAATAAATATATATTGATATACTAGTATATTAATTGATTGATTAAATGTATATTATAAAAAGTATTATATATATGTATATATATATATATATATATATGAATTGGTTGTCTAAATGTACATTGATAAACAAGTGTAATATATTAATTACTAACATTCACTGCTCCCATGAAATCATTACTTAAAAAATACTGATTGAGGTAAAATAGGGATCTAATTATCTATTTCATGCATAAAGGATGATATCACAAGCATTTTAATTAGTTGGAAAAAATTATCATTTGATCTATGGATAAGGAAAGAGATCATGATCAAACAAAAATTAGGTTCACAGGATGTAAAATAGATAGTTTTGATTACATAAAATTAAAAAGATACCAAAAAACCCAATGAAGATAAAATTAGAAGAAAATCAGGTAACTAGGGAAAATCTTTTCAGCAAGTTTCTATGATTGGAAATTTCATTTTTCAAATACATGGGGAAATTATGCAAATTTGTAAAGATAAGAGCCACTACCAATTAGTAAATGACCAAGGGATATGATCATCCAGTTTTTAAAGGAAGAAATCCAGACAATGAAAGACATGGAAAATGCTCTAAATCACTAATAATTAGAAAAAATACAAATTAAAGAAATTCCGAGGTGCTACCTAACACCCATCAAAATGGTTAGGATGATAGGAAAAAAATGACAAATGTTGAAATGGACATGGGAAAATAGGCACATCAATGCACTATTGGTAGAGCTATTCTCTGGCCCAATCATTCTGAGAAAGGAATTTGTAATTATGCCCCCAAAGTTATTGACCTGGGCACATCTTTTGATCCATCAATACCACATTTTTTTTAGGTTTTGCAAGGCAATGAGGTTAAGTGGCTTGTCCAAGGCCACACAGCTAGGTGAGACCTGACTTGAACACAGGTACTCTTGACTCCAGGGCCAGTGCTTTTATTCACTGCACCACCTAGCCACCCCTCATCAATACCACTTTTAAGCCTATACACCAAAGAAATAACAAAAAAGGATTTATATGTATAATGGTATTTATAATAGTTAAGAATTGGAATCAAGGAATGCCCATCAATTGGGAAATGGGAAATTATATTTTGTGAATGTGATGGAATGTGGTAAAAAATGATGAAGATGGTTTAAGAAGCATTTATATAAACTTATACAAACATTCAAAGTGAAATGAATAGAACTCAGAGAACTATGTACACAGTATCAGTAATATTGTAATAATTGTAATAATGATGTTTGTCCTTCATTCTCTAAGAAGATCATAACATCAGGGAGGTGATACCATGACAAGTAAGTGAATTGGTTTTGAGTGAAAGAGTGCTGTGCTAAGTCACCAGCCTCACTTTCCCCTCCAGAGTCATCTGAGACCAGTGGTTAGATAATGATCAGGACAATTAGAGATGGCTCTGGATTGAAAACAATAAGAATTAAGTGACTTTCCCAAGGTCACATAGCTAATAAGTGTCTGAAATTGGATTTGAACTCAGGTCCTCCTGGCTCAAGGGTCATTGCCCTATATAGTAAACCATCCAACTGTTAATTATTGTAACGATAATCAACTTTGAAAGATTTAGTAACTGATCAACACACTGATTCACCACAATTCCAAAGAACTTGAGATAAAAAATAATAAACATCAGAGAGAGAGAGAGAGAGAGAGAGAGAGAGAGAGAGAGAGAACATAATATTCTGAGTGCAGAATGAAACATATTTTTTCCTCTGTTATTTTTTTCAGAACATGTCTAATGTGGAAGTATGTTTTAAATGACATCATATGTTTAATGATTGCTGTGTTATTTTCTCAACAAATGGTTAGGGAAGGTGGTAGAGGGAGGGAGAGAATCTGAAACTGAAAATAAATTAATATTGAATAAAAAGAAAGCAAATAAAAATACAAAAAAATAAATCATTATGGAATCATTTTACATGGCATCTCAGGGGAAGATATTACAAGAAGGGAAAAAGAATATTCTACATACCAAGAAAAAGGCAATTAAAAGAGCATCAGTAACTACTGACTTCTTTCCCCACATTTTCATTTTGATAGATTCTTGCTGAAAATGATTCACATGTACATTGAGAGTATCTGAGGAAATATGCATAAAGTAATCTCAGAGCTACAGAATTGATTGAAAAATGTTTAGATTTCAAGAACTTATGATTCTTTTTTGTCAACTGCTTAGAAAAGGCAGTTATTTAATTAGAATTTTAATATTTCTCCTCCAACACAAATTCTTTTGTATATATATATATATGCATATATATATATGTATTAAGTCAGTATAGGGTATTCAAGTAGTTAAATGGAAAATGTTCTGGCTCTGGAGTCAGGAACATCAGAATTCAGATCCAGTTCTAGACACTTACTAGCTCTGTGACCCTGGACTTAACCCTGTGTGCTTCAGTTTCCTCATCTGAAAAATTAACTGAAGAAGGAAATGGAAAACCACTCCAGTATCTTTGCCAACAAAACCCCAAATGGCATCACAAACAATTAGACTAAAATGAAATGACTGAACAATAAGGTCATATAAGATTGCATGATAAATGCAATCACTCTCTTATAGCTGTTATAGCAATAATAATAGCCAATATTAAAACAGCACTATAAGGTTTGTGATTTGCAAAAATTATTTTATTATAATTTATTATTTATTTTTAGCATTATTTATGTTTTAAATTTTTGAGTTTCAAATATTCTCCCTCCTCTTATATCTCCATATGATATCAATTATACATATGAAATCAAGCAAAATGTATATCTACATTGTCATACTTTAAAAACAAAGCAAGAAAAAATGTGTGAAATTGCACTTCAGTTTGTACACAGAGTTCATTTGTTCTCTCTTTCTAGAGGGGCATAGCATTTTTTCCATTCTGAATCCTCTGGAATTTTCTTGGATCATTATATTGATCAGAGTAATCATGTCTTTCACAGGTGATCATTATTACAAGCATTGCTATCACTGAACACAATGATCTTCTGGTTCTTCTCATATAACTTTGCATTAGGTCATATAAATCTTGCCAAGTTTTTCTGAAACCAACACCCTTTTCATTTCTCATAGAACAATAGTACTCCATTACAATCATATGCTACTACTTGTTCAGCTATTTCTCTCTTTTTTTTTATAGAAAGATTTTATTTTGTTTTGAATTTTACAAGTTTTCCCCTAATCTTGTTTCCCACCTCCACCTCCCACAGAAGATAGTCTGTTAGTCTTTACATTGTTTCCATGGTATGTACTAATCTAAGTTGAATGTGATGAGAGAGAAATCATATCCTTAAGGAAGAAACATAAAATATGAGATATAGTAAAATTACATAATAAGATAAAATATTTTTAAAAAATTAAAGGTAATGAATGGTCTGTGGTCTTTGTTCAAACTCCACAATTCTTTCTCAGTATACAGATGACATTTTCTGTTGCAGATACCTCAAAATTGTGCCTGATTTTTGCCCTGTTGGAATGAGGAGGTCCATTAAGGTTGATCATCACTCCCATATTGCTGTTAGAGTGTTCAATGTTCTTCTGGTTCTACTCATCTCACTCAGCATCAGTTCATGCAAATCCCTTCAGGCTTCCCTGAATTCCCATCCCTCCTGGTTTCTAATAGAACAATAGTGTTCCATCACATACATATACCACAGTTTATTAAGGCATTACCCAATTGATGGGCATTCACTCAATTTCCAATTCTTTGCCACCACAATGTTCAGCCATTTCTTATTGAGCATCTCCTCGATTTTCAATTCTTTGTCACCAAAAAAGAGCTGCTATAAATATTTTTGCAAACATCAATTCTTTTCCTTTTCCTCTGATATCTTTGGGGTTCATATCCGGTAGTCTTATTGCTGTATCAAAGTATATACATAGTTTTTTAGTTTTTTAGGCATAGTTTCACATTGTTTGCAAGATTGGTTGGACTGGTTCACTCTTCTACCTTCAACATTTGTTATTTAAAATGGGTGAGATCATTTATCAAAGGAAAACACTCTGGTTTTCTCTAATCAATAGTCAATTAGAACATTTTTCCCCAGGACTAAAGATGGCTTTGATTTTTTTCATCTGAAAACTGCCTGTTCATATACTTTGTCTGTCAATTGAGGAATGGCTCTTATTTTTATAAGTTTCACTTGGTATTTTAGTCAGTGTATTTTGGTAATAAGTCATTTATTAGAGTAACTTCTGTAAAAATTTCTGATAATGCTTCATTCTCTATGGAATCTTTTAGCATAATGTAGTATCACTGATTATTTAAATAAATCTATTTTAGCTATTGCTTTGCAGGGATGATAATTGCTTCTCCTGACTTTCTTTTTTTTACTTCAGCGGGAACATATTAGATTCTGTTCCAGTCCTTTATTTAAACTGTGTCTATCTTTCTATTTCAAGGGTATCTCTTTGTTATAAACTCATTGTTGGATTCTGGTTTCCAACACATTTTGCTATCTGCTTCAACTTTATAGGTGAGCACCTTCCATTCACATTCACAGTTATAATTACTAATTGATCCTTTAGTAAGTTGATTTTGTGTTGCAACTGCTGAAGTTATGATTCTTTGTCTCTGAACTTAGCTCAGAAATTCAGTTGTCCTCTAATGAGTTAAGTTTAGAAATCCAATTCTCTTGTTAATCACTGTTCTATTCTTGTGTCCAGGAAATCTGTTACCCTTAAAGGATGTCTGGTTCTTATCCAAAGAAGTCTGATCCATTAACTCTAACCTTGTAGGTTCACTCAAACAATAACCATTTTTTTAGTCACAGGAGAGAAGGAAGGGGTTGTCACTAACCCCTCATTTCCAATTTCTAACCTATCATAACTCGTTCCCCATCAATTGTCTTGTTTGTTTTTCACTTCTCTACAAACTATAAACTGGGCAGCCATTCCCCACCTTGGGATTTTAGTTTTGCTGGGAAACTGTGATCCTAGTTATTGGTTAATTCACAATCGCTGATAAATTGATTATGCTCAAAACTGTACCTCTCACAGTTCCTTATACACTGGCACTCAATCTCTCATCTTTGTATTTACTGTATTCCACTCTTTGAATGTATATTCCCTTTTTTTTCTTTTTAGAAATTCTTTTAGAATTCTTATCTTTGTAAAGTTCAAAAAATTAAGGTAGACTGGACAATCTGTCTAGACTACAGGGTGCATGATGGGAAAATATCTTATTATAAGTCTGAAAAAGTAATTGTGAAGAGTTTAAAATACCAGAGCAATTGATCCTAGAGATAATAAGAAGTCATTTGAAGTTTTGTTTGTTTTAAAAATGAGTATGGGACTGACATGGTCAATCATATACTTTAGGAAAATCATTTTGGCAACCATTTGTAGTATATGTTGAAAAGAGTAAAGATTTGAGATGGAAGATATGAATGATGATTCAAGAAGTGGTGCAAGAAATAACATGAAGAAAATGTATATTCATGAAAAGAACCCTGCTATTCTTGTGGTGACAATGATGGAGTAACAGGTAGACAAACCTCAAGGATTAAGGATTCAATAAAAAGAACCCATGAAAGGCAAATTAAGTGGTTCCATTCAGGAGTGGATACTATGAAAGAATATGGACAAGAATACTTAATGATGAGAATGCATAAATAGATTATAATCTGCACCAAAGGAATGAATGCTTACATGAATGAGATCACAGATTATTAAAAATACTGTTGTTTACTATTAATATCTTGGTGTATAGCTTTAAGAGCTTAAAAACTACTAAGTCTTTTTTAAACATCTTATATTTTTAGAAACTTTGCTAGATTCTTAAGTTGGGTTTTGTTGTGTTCTGAAACTGAAAATATTTTAAATCAAAATGTATCTCTAGTTTTATAATGAAAGGCAATCAGGAAATATGACTCGTTACTTAACAGCAAATTTTACTAAAAATACATATTAACAGTGGGAGATAGCCCTATTGACCTTTCCTAGTGAGAATGAATATTGACATCAGAAAAAGTATTTAAAGCTCTAACTGCAGAGAATACTGGCCAAGATACCAAAGAGAATGAATGAAATCAATGTCTTCCCTGCTTATTTGAAACTTTAGATACAAATAAAGCCAGACAAAGAATGAAGAACACTTTGAACTTCAGTCAATATTTATTAATCTTCTACTAGGTGCATGCTGAAACATGTAATATGATTACATAAGATTTTTCAGTTGCATAAAAGTTGAAGAACTGACAACTGTCTTGGATAATTTAGATAATCATTTGTTGGGAGTCTGTGGGGTGAACTACATAATTTCTCAAGGTACTTTTATGTTCTTTAATTTTCTTATTCTACAAAATGGAGTAAATTATGTGTCTCTTTAAAACTAATTTATTAAAGGAGATTAGAATAAGCTTCTCTGAGCGAAATAAACAAACCTAAAAAGTATTAATGTTTTCTCCTATAGTTATATTTTATTGATATTTTGCAAGATTTTCTTTGTGAAAAATTTGCTCCAGCCAGTCTGTGGTCTGTTGGATAGGCAACACAAGTATTATTATTTCCATTTCACAAATGAGAAAACCAAGGAACTGAGAAATAAATAGTCTTTTCTTATTTTGCATGACTGGTAGATTTTGAGATGTGATTCAAACTCTAGTATTTATAATAAGTCAAGCCCTAACACTCTAAATCCAGATACCCATCCATTATGTTACTTTGCCTCTAGGACATTGGGATGTTTCACCCATCAACTCATAGGCAGACACTCCTTTAGTTGAAAATACATGTACATATGTGTTACAGTGGTTTTATAAGCATATATAGATACAAGTACATATATATGTTTTGTGTACTATGTATAGATGTTTTATTGAGCATATAGAATAAAACATTTTGAGAACATTTTAATTCAAAGAGAAAATATTATATATATATATATATGTATATATATATATATATATATATATGTATATACACACCCTAATATTTGTTTATCCAAGACATAGAAATTTGTAAGTGAAGCACTTAGACCCTGCCTTCCCTATGTGGTAGGTACCTGAACAGTGGCCCAAATTCAAGGAATGCAATGAATATAGTTCAGTACACATTACAAACCAAGCTCATGAGTCCTCTAATTGATGTTTACTGGACTATAAGGGAAGGAAAAAAGTAAGTATGCTTTCTTAAGTGCCTAATATGTGCAAGGCAGTTTGTTAATTAAGCACCTTGAAAATACTATCTTATTTGATATTCAAAACAGCCATGGGAAGTAAGTGCTATTGTTATCCTCATTTTACAGTTGAGCAAACCAAAACAGACAGAGGGTTAAATGACTAAGGACATCTTTCATTAAAGCAAAATACACAATCCAGAAGTACAACAAAACTGACAGGACAAGATCTCATTCAAACCCCATCTTACATGGGTGATCAAAATAGCAGTATGGGAAGTGACTATAGGCAAGAAATAAATGACCAAGGAATATCTGTGAAGGATTAGAGACACATAATACACATGGCAGGAGCTCACACATGACTGGGCTACTCACATCTCTGATGTTACAAAGCCACTCATGTCTCCTCGTGATGCGTGCTTACTTCTTTCTGCTACTGTTTGTCAAAAATAATAGGGAAAAAAGCAAAAACTTTCACTTCTTGACCCCCATTTTAGTTTTCTTATATTTCACATCCTTCTTCTCATTTTATACTCTGTTATACAGTGACATTGCTCTCCTTGTTATGCTATTTCTTGACTGGTCATTTTCACTGTCTGTCTTCCATGCCCAGAATGCTCTGTCTCTTTTTAAATATCAGCTAAAATATCACCTTCTACAGAAAACCTTTCCTGATCCTCCCCCTAAATTCTAGTGCATTCCCTCTGCTCATTATTTCAAATTTATCCTCTATATAATTTGTTTGTTCATAGATGTTTGCATTTTTCTCATGATTAGACCAGGAATTCCATGAAAGAAAGGAATGTCCTTTGTATTTCTTTATATAATCAGTACTTAGCACGGTGTCTGACAAATGGAAGATGCTTAATAAATATTTATTGACCATTTGATTGACTTGCAATTCTAAGCATGTATAGGCTGAATTGAACAACTAATAACTACAACAAAATTGCAGATATCTAGAGGTAAGTCTAAAATATGAAGGTAAGTCAATTAGAATAAGGATTATTCTGCATTTGTGAGATATTGCAGGAGAGTTAGAATTATCATTTCCAAAAAGAAAAGCAGCTTAATATACAACTCCTAATAATATAATTTGCAAATATAAGAACAATTATTCATGCACAAAATGATAAATTTTCAACAAAATAAATATTTAATCATTTTTTGCAAAAAATAAATCCAAAGATAAAAAAAAACTACTTGATAAAACACAAGAAAGGTAAATAAGTATAATTATCTAGAAAAGACAAAATCATGGAATAAATTTGGCTGTATACATAGGTTATTGTTTTAAAATCCTAGAATGACCTGTGGAGTAAAATAAAGTAGAAAGAGCTATAAAAGGGTTAAAAAAAACCCAAAGGGGTAAAATACTTGAAGAAGTCTAAATGAATTAAGGGATATAAAGATAGAAGAGTTGAATTATTTCTCAATGAACTAAATCTTTTGTCTTCCTATATGAATTTATAAATGAGTGGGAAATAGTATGAATGAAATGGAAGGTAAGGAACCTCTAGAGGTGAGTTGGTGATGCACCACTACCAAAGGTGTAGGTAATGAGCAAAGTAATATTCATTATTCCTTTAGTTTCTCAAACATAGATGAGACTGTGGAAGAAGAGGAAAGTCTAGGATTTGGAAGCAGAAAGTTGGGTTCCAAAAGAGTAAAGAAAAAGATACTAATAAAATTGAGCATTCCTTTAGGAGAACATGCACATATATATACACACAAATACAAACACACAAGAATATAAATACAGTAAGATTCAGAAACTTAGTAAAATTCTGGATTTCATCTATTTTTTTCTTTGCATATTTTTACTTTCTCTGAGAAGGATATGTGCTTCCCCAGACAAATCCCTTGTGAGGAGAGATAACATATGAATTCCTAAGCTAGATAGGACCAAGAGTGTGGGCGTTTGGGATGGGGAGCCATAGATAGATTAATTAAACCTTAGGCATGGACAATGATAATGGTAAGGCCATGAGTAGGACTAATATTTACAATTTCAGACAAAGAATGAGTCATACTATATTGCTCCCATTTGACATTGCTTCACTGGTAAATTGTTATTCCTAAAAATAGAATTGAAGAAAATGTAAAATGATATAAAAAGAAGGGATAACCGATAAATTACATAGTATGAGAAGTATAAATCTCTTACTTGAGAAGCTTTTCCCAATAAAAGGAAAATAGAAAATAAAGAATTAACAAGTAAAGGTATAAACTGTTTTTTTCAGAAAATAAAATTCTTAATAGGATGGAAGAAAAGAGAAATGATGAAGAAAACAAAGTGAAGACTTCTTTAACAAAGCATTAAAAAGATGTTACAAAAATAAAGTTAGAAGGAAAGAGAGGTATTAAATCTTTTACTCAATAGGGCTTGCAAAAAGAGATGATAAAGGGAAAGAATTATGTAGGTAGGGAGAATGGTGATAGATAGTATAATAGATATTATATATATACATATACGTAGATAGATAGTATAACGCAAGATATATATACAAAGCAGAAATTTTCAATTTAAGTAAATTCAAGGATTTTTAAAATAGTACAAATGGCACAGGAGAACAAAAAAGCCAATGGAGAGAGGCATAAGAGAAGTATGAGTAAAATTAATCATAGTGACAAAAATTTACTAAGAAGATTAAAAAATTTCAAAAAATAAATGAACATAAACCTGACAATCATTAATTTAAATCTTGACCCAATAAATAGGATATAATTAACCCAAAAAATAAGATTTTTAATAAACTCCAATAATTAAGTATATAAAATAATTACATCTAAATATTAAAGACATATTCAAGGATGAAATTGAAAGCCTGAGTCTTCTGGGTGATGTGAGCCAAAAAACAGAGGATCAGACATATTCTCTAATTCCTCCAAAACCTCTCCAAAACAGTAGTTATATATCAAAGATAAAACTGGGTGTCTAGGACCCAGAATTCAAAAGAAGATTAAAAAAAGAAAGCAACTCATCCTGCTCACTTAGTAACTTTCCTCTACTTCCTATGCTATGGGCAAAGAGGCTGAACTTGCCTTCTCAAGTATATGACAGGATTAAAATAAAACTCACCATACTCCTTTCCTCTGCCCCCTTTCTAGAGGAGACCCTCATTGTTACCATAGATGTCCACAATCCCTCAGTAGCAAATTTATTCTGGGCATCACAATACTGTATAGTATCAGCCCTGCAAAACTCTGAACTTCCAATGCCAGAATAAAGACATAAGGAATGGAGAGAAGAAACAAGATATCAGAATGAGAAACTCTGGTTTCTTTCTCCCTTTCCTAGATGGGCCAAGACTTAGTCTGGAGGAGCTGAGGTGCTTTGAGATTTAACCACTAATAAAAATAGAACCAAAGGGAAGGGAGTCAGAAAAAATAAAAGAGGGGGAAAAACACCTGAAATTTCCAAAGATTGCAAGAAGAAAATCCAAAAAGCTGAATATTAATCCACAGAAGCAACAAAAGGATCTTTGCCCTATAGATCTAGAAATGAGTTTAGGCAGCCTATAAATACTGAAAAACAAAGGAAAACAATCCAATGTTTGATGAGACAGAAAATATTATGGAATTTCAAGTAAAGATGGAAATAATGTAGTTCAAAAGAGAAATGAGAATTATGAGAGCAGAATTTATGGCCTACAAATAAAAAATAATGGGCAGAATAGAAAAACTGAAATCTGCAATGTCAAACCTCACCAAAGAAATAAAAAAAAGATAATAATAGATTGGGAATGCAAATACACAAAAGTGAAGAGCAATCTAGAAGAGAAACAAAAAGCAAGAACATTAAAAGAAAATGTTTACTATGCAAGTAAAACATTGATCTAAAAGGCAGGCTGCATAGAGAAAAACCCAAGAACCATAGGTATCCCAGAAGAATACAATAAAGAAATAACAGTAGAGAATTACCCAGAACTAAGAGACAAAGGTGAAGGTGGAAATTTGTAGAGGTAATAGGGGAGAGAAGTTCGGGGGGAATTTTATGAAGAGAATCTTGTGTCACTCTGCCTGCACATTCCTTTTTTTTTGTGGGACCACATTAAAATATAGAGTTGTACATGAAAGGAAGGGGGGGGGGAGCAGAATGATAGAGTGAGTAATTTTTGAGGTTAAATCAAGGGCTAGCAATGAGGGAAAGGTAACTTCCTCTGGTCTGGGTCAAGAGAAGAGCTAAAAAGGGAGTGAATAAAGAGGTGAAAGGAAAGAACAAAGCGGGAAACAAAAGAGACCTTACTCTGGAGGTAGGAGGAGGTTCTATTCATGAATTCTATAAATGAAGATACCTGGTCTGTGAAGGGAGATGAAGACTCATATTGGGTGAGACCTGAGTGCTTGGTGCTTGAAAAATCTACTTGTGCTACCTGTGCTATATTGGGAGAATGGGTACTTGGAACCCCTGGGACAACTAGAACCTAGGTGAATATTCTGAGAATATTCTGAGATCATTGTGAAAAAAAAAGATAACCACATCAGTGGTGGGCTGCATAATCAGAAACAATGTAAGGAAAGAGCTCTAATATGTAGTAATGTCATTTTTGTTGCATCCAATAATTGTCATTGTTCTGGAAACGATGCAGAATGGAACAAGAGGATCCATGGGACAAGTTCTACAGAGCACTGGTCAAGAGGAGAGACTCTAGAATGGATTCTTTGGAAGCTATTATTAAATGATGAAACTAGAAAAAATGAATGGAGTATAACTAAACAGAGAGGGTGAATAATGAAGAAAGTGAGAAAAAATTTCTTTCTAGAAAGGAGTGCAAAAGTAAATTAAAATAAAAAAACTAATAAAGAGGATGAGATGGAGGAAGTATCTCTCGCTCTTTGGTTTTTGCAAGGCAATGGGGTTAAGTGACTTGCCCAAGGACACACAGCTTGGTAATTAAGTGTCCAAAAATGGATTTGAACTCAGGTCTTACTGACTTCAGGGCTGATGCATTATCCACTGCACCACTTAGCTGCTTCTAAGGAGGAATCTCTTTTATTGAGAGGGGGGCAAAAAAGGAGAAGGAATTATATACCCAGATAAAATCAGGACAAAAAAGAATTAAGAAACAAAATCCCAAATAGAAAAGGGGAAAAATGCTAAGAAGGGATCAGGATTAGTGTGAATATGACCACTTAAAAGAAACTTAAAGTAAAGGAACATATGAAGTATTAAGGAACATAATATTATGTTCATAGCAGAAGAGAGAAAAAATCATAACTTAAAAACCCTCAGTTTTAGAGAAAAAGAAAATTATATACCTAACTCATAACTTTAAACAATGCAATAAAACAAAAAAGATCGATAAATTAGATAAAACAAAACCTTAAAATCTGTTGCTTATAAGAAACATAATTTTAAAACCATGGCACACACAAAATAAAACTGAGATGGAAATATATTTAATATGCATCAAATTAATTAAAAAATCAGGAGTTGCAATCATATTATCTGAAAAAAAATAGATATTTGTAAATGAAAGACTAGAACATAATTTACTCTGCATAAGGTGAATTCTGAAATAGGAATAGTTGTCAGACAAAGAAAAATAAGTTTGCAATTTTAAGAAAGATAAACAGTAAACAACAACAACAACAATAACTATTACTACTATTGCATTATAGTTAAAGGAATTATAGTCAATGAGCCCATACAGTAAGTACCTTGTTACCCAGAAGTAATATTTAAATTTATTAGATAGGAATAGGTCAATCTTGGATATAGAACAATACAAAACAAATTGGACTATATAAGTTCATCTTTAGAAAATGAATTCTAAATTATAAACATAATTTCTATTTTGCTATTCAACTTCCAAATACTAAAAGTATTTTTTTCAACTGTTTCCTATATTCTAACTGTGTATCAAAAAAAATTCCTAGGCCTTTTGATCCTTTTTTTTTGTATCCTTGGCATTTAGCATAATGTCTAGCACATATTATTGTTCAGTTGATTTAGTTGTGTCCATTTTTTTTTTTTAGATTTTTTTGCAAGGCAAATGGGGTTAAGTGACTTGCCCAAGGCCACACAGCTAGGTAATTACTAAGTGTCTGAGACTGGATTTGAACACGGGTACTCCTGACTCCAAGGCCGGTGCTTTATCCACTATGTCACCTAGCTGCCCCTAGTTGTGTCCATTCTTAATGACCCCATTTGGGTTTTCTTGACAGAGATAATGGAGGGGTTTACCATTTTATTCTCCAATACATTTTACAGGGAAACTGAAATAAACAGGATTAAATTAAATGACTTTTCCAGAATCACACAGTGACAGAGGCTAGATTTGAACTTAGGTTTTCCTGACTCCAGACCCAACACTATATCCACTGCACCACCCAACTGCATAGTAGGTGATAAATTACAGATTAATTGATTGATTGACTTGATGCTGTGTCAAAGTATAACTGTTCTATTTTACAACTTGACTTTTATTAATAATATTGAATCCCTTGAACTAAAATTGAATGCTTCTAGGTATTTAGAATATGGTTGAAGAGCAAGAAAGGTATTACATTTTTACCTTTTTTGGCTTGAGTTTTATAATTTTTTGAATGACTTCATTAAAAGTACAAATAGACATTTAACCCTATGTTTTGTTTTTCTTAGTCTCAATTCTTGTGCACCAAAAGACAGACTCTACACTATTCTTGCATTCCTAAGGTCAGAGATAAACAAATATTTGATAAAATCGTTCTCTCCCCAGATAGATAACAAAATGACACTAAGGACAGTGATTAGTCGGTTATCTATCATATTTTTTATATAAGTAACTGTGATATTGACTCATATTCAGAAATCCACTTGCCCCACAAGCTGTTGTATATGAGTGAGATGGAATACTATTGTGTCATAAGAAATTATAAGCAAGTAAATTTCAGAAAAATCTGGAAAGCCTTATATGAACTGATGCTGAGTGAAGTTAACAGAAACAGGAGAACTTTGTAAATAGTAACAGCAATATTGTGTGATGATCTATTATTATAGACTTAGCTCTTCTCAGCAATACAGTGATCAAAGACAATTGTAAAAGACTTGTGTTGGAAAATACCATTCATATCCAAAGAAAGAACTATGGAGTCTGAATGAATATAAAAGCATATTATTTTCACTTTTTAAGGGTAATTTACACTCTTTATTATCTCAGTCGTTCTTTTTTTTTCTAGAATATATTTTCTTCTTTTCTCTTTTCCTTTTTTTTTTTGATTTGGTAACATCTTATTTATTTGTACATTACTAAAATAGTCTTGTTTTGAGAGTAAACATAATCCCCCTCCCCCCACAAAATAAAAAAATATCATGAGAAATAGAATGAAAGAAAGAGGGAAAAAATATGCTTCAGTCTTTGTTCTGATACCATGACTTCTGTCTTTGTGGTGGATTGCATTTTTTATCTTAAGTCCATCAGAGAAGTTACTTCCACAGTTGATGGTGCTGATTGTAATTTCCTCCACCTATTTCTCCCCACTACCAATTATTATATTTTCTTTCTCCTTTCACTCTGTCCCTCATCAAAAGTGTGCTGTGGGACAATTGAGTGGCAGAGTGGACAGAGCACCGGTCCTGGGGCCAAGAGGCTCCAAGTCAACATCCCGCTCCAGAACATCCACCTATTCCTGTGGTCCTGGACACGCCAGGCAATCCCACAACCTTGCAAAAAAGTAAAAATGAAAATGTATTGTAGCTGACTATCCTCTCCCATGATCTACCCTCTCCTTTATCACCTACATACCCCCTTCCCTCCCCCATTCCCTTTCTCCCATCCCCTTTCTCCCTTTTCTTTCCTAAATTTCTATACCCTATTCCAATGAGAATGAAGGCTCCCTCATTCCCCACAGGCTTCCCCCTTTCCATACCATTGCAAAAGCTATTTCTTGACTCTTACAACTTAGTCTATTCTACCCCTCCTTTCCTTTTTCCCAGTACATTTCCTTTTCATCCATTGCCTCTATTTAAAAAATATATCATACCTTCAAATTAAGCTCTCTCCTGTGTCTTGATTATAAAAGCTCCTTCTAACTGCTCTAATAAATGAGAAAGTTCATATGAATATTATCAGTATCCTGTTCCCATGCAGGAATACATGCAGTTCATCATCATTAAATCCCTCATATTTTACCCTTCTTTCCTACTCTCCACTTGTTCTAATAAATCCTCTAATAAATGAGAAAGTTCATATGAATATTATCAGTATCCTCTTCCCATGTAGGAATACATGCAGTTAATCATCATTAAATCCTTCATAAGTTACCCTTCTCATCCACTCTCCACTTGTTTACCTGACTCCTGTACTTGAAGATCAAACTTTCTGTTCTGCTCTGGTCATTTCAATAGAAACATTTGAAATTCCCCTGTTTTACTGGAAGTCTATCTTTTCTCCTGAAGGAAGATGTTCAGTTTTGCTGGGTAGTTGGTTCTAGGTTTCATTCCAAGCTCTTTTACCTTCTGAATATTATATTTCAAACCCTATGAGCCCTTAAGGTGGATGCTGCTAAATCCTATGTAATCCTGACTACATCTCCATGATACTTGAATTGTTTTGTTTTGGCTGCTTGGAGTATTTTCTCCTTGACTTAGGAGTTCTGGAACTTGGCTATAATATTCCCGGGGATTATTTTTTTTCAGATCTCTTTCAGCAGGAGATCAGTAGATTCTCTCAATTTCTATTTTTCCCCCTGCTTCTAAGATATCAGAACAATTTTCCTGTAGAAATTCTTTAAAAATGAAGTCAAGGCTTGTTTCCTGAACATGACTTTCAGGTAGCCAAATAATTTTTTAATTTTCACTTTTAGATCTGTTTTCCAGAGATGTCTTTTTCAAGAAGATATTTCACATTTTCTTCTAGTTTTTCATTCTTTTGATTTTGTTTTATTGTGTCTCGATTCCTTGCAAAGTCATCAGCTTCCTTTAGCTCCATTCTACATTTGAAGGATTTGTTTTCCTCAGAGAGCTTTCTTATCTCCTTTCTGACCAATTCTGCTTTTTAAGGTATTTTTCTCCTCATTAACTTTTTTAACTGCTTTTTTCCCATTTGACCTAAAATGGTTTTTAGTATATTTTCTTCAGCATTTTTTTGGTTCTCCTTGACTTAGCTGTTGATTTGGTTTTCATGTTCTTCCTGCATCTCCCTCATTTCTCTTCCCAATTTTTCCTCTACATCCCTTACTTGATTTTCAAAATCTTTTTTGAGCTCTGAAATAGTCTGAGACCAACTTCTATATTTCTTGGAGGAATTAGGTGCAGAAGTTTGAACTTTCTCCTCTTCTGAGTTTGTGTTTTGGCCCTCCATGGGACCAAAGTAATTGTCTATGGTCAGGTTCCTTTTTTCTGTTTATTCATTTCCCCAGCCTGTGCCTGGTTTTTGGGTGCTTCCTGAGCTTTTGAGTATTTTTAGGACACTCTGCAAGGATCCCAGTTCCTTCAAGGCTTATGAGAGACTTGGACTACTCTCCTACCTGTGCTCTGGTCCGCTGATGGCATTGGGGGCCCCCAGACTGTTATGAATATGGACAAAGCACAAGTGTTCCTATCGCAGGGCCAGAGGAGAGATCTTGACAGTCTTCCCCACAACCCCTTACTTTCTATGGACTGAGCACTCTGGTTCCAGCTGCTGGGTGGTTCCCTGCTGGGTGGCTCTGTGCGCCTGCTTCTGTTTCCTGGGATCTGGGTTGTTCTGAGGGCTACAGGTATGCTGGTGGCCATGGCTATGCTGAGGGCCAAGGTGGCTCCCACTCATTCTGGCTGAAGTTTCCCTGCTGATCTTTCAAGTTGTTCTTGGTGTTTCCTGGGTTGGCAGGTCAGGAAACTGCTTCTGCTGCTGGGAGCGGTACTCCCCATAACCCAGGCATCTAGGCCCCGCAGCGGGCTGTTCCTGGAAGACTGGAGCACCTTCGCTCTTTCATGATATTTCTGACTGTGCTGCCACCCCTGTGGAACAGAGTTTTCCCACAATTTTCCAGATTACCATGGGCTGGAGAATTGCCTCACTGGATCTTTCTGTGGGTTCTGTCTCTTGAAAATTTAATTAGAATCAAAATTTTAAGGCTTTTGGAATATTTTTGAAAGAGTTCCTAAGAAAGGTTGTTTTCATGCTGCCATCTTGGCTCTATTTTCACTTTTTAAAAATTTTGTTTTTGTTCTTTCTCATTTTTCCTTTTGTTCTGATTCTTTTTTTCACAAGATGACTAATATGGAAAATGTCTAATATAGTTGCACATGTATAATCTATATCATATTGCTTTATATCTTGGGAGAAAGAGTAAAAAGAGAGGGAGAAAAATTTGAAACTCAAAACTTTATAAAATGAATGTTGAAAATCATCTGGACATGTAATTGGTAAAAATATTATTGATATAAAACAAAGAAAAGTAGGCAAAAACTTGGAGTTCATTAGTAGAGAATATATATGGCTAAGTTTTATATATATACATATATATATATATATATATATATATATATATATATATATATATATATATATATATGTATAGCCATAGAAGCTTCATGTTGTTTCTCCCACTAATACAGTCATTTTTACAGCTTGAACCTTGATCATACTAGGGTGAATTGTTCTTTAAATCTATAGTTGGATTTTTTTCTGGTTGCAAGGGTCATGCTATTTCAAGCTATTTCTAGCTTCAAGTGACCACTTCTCTGTGTGGTGGAGAATGTGTATCTCTATGCGCTCAACTGAACTTTAATTTCACTCTAACTTGCCAGTTCTCTGACTAATGAATATGAGCACTCCTAATAGGTAAATAGCTCTGTTGCCAAGCAGATCATGGCTAGTAAGAAAAGCAGGAGAGACAATCTTTTCCTCTTTCTGCTGACCTTTGGAACAAGTATGGGGTTTTCATTCCACAAAGCTAATCTTGATATGAATTTATTTCAGAGCAAAAATTGAGCTCCAATTTTTAAGGGCTCTTCAAGGGTGTGGCCAATTATTTCTTAGCTAATAACATTTGCATTTCCCCTTCCACTTCAATCAAGAAGAAATGTGTTTATATTTTTAAATGGAATGTGGGTTATAGAAACATCTATATAACTGGTTTAACACCTTATTATCTGTTTCTTATTTTCTAGGCTACAATTAGTCAAGAAAAGAGGAATCAAGTGGTCAGAGATGAACCACCTCAAAATAGGAAATTGTAGAACCCTTTAATGGCTCCCAACTTTATGTGGGTTTTATTTTATTATATAGGTACTTTGATTGAATTTGGAAATTGCTTAAATTATTTTTTTGACATCTTTTTTTTTTGTAAGGCAAAGGGGGTTAAGTGGCTTGCCCAAGGTCACACAGCTAGGTAATTATTAAGTGTCTGAGACTGGATTTGAACCCAGGTACTCCTGACTCCAGGGCTGGTGCTTTATCCACTACACCACCTAGCCGCCCCCTTTGAATTATTTTTTTAATTGACGAGTTCTTAGAGTAAACCATCACATCATCTGCAAAAAGTGTTAATTTAATTCATTTCCTTTTAGTCTATTCTTTTTCTTTCTCAATTTATTTTTTAATCTTGTTGCTATGTTTAGGAATTCTGGCATTGTATTAAATACTAGGGATAGTAATGAACATATTTATTTTCCTATTATGATCTTATTGAAAAGAACTTTATTTTATCCTTTTAAATATAATTCTGACTCTTGGTTTTAGGTATATTTCACTTATCATAATAAGGAATGATAGATTTATTCCTGTTTTCTAGTTTTCAAACAGGATTGGGAGTTGTATTATCAAAAAATTTTCCTTCATCTCTTGCAATTATATGGTTTTTGTGTCTTATTATTAATATACTTCAACCAAGTCTACATTCCTACTATAAATCCAGCCTGGTCATAGGGTATAATTTTTTTTCTTATGTTGCTCTTTAATATTTTATTGAATTATTTTTTGAGTTTAAATGATCTTTTTGAGTTTAGTGATAATGTTCTGTATATGTCTTTTTGTTCTGACTTCTTTTGGTTTAGGTATAATTTCTTTTTTTTTTTTAGATTTTTTTTTTCAAGGCATTGGGTTTAAGTGGCTTGCCCAAGGCCACATGGCTAGGTAATTATTAAGTATGTGAGGTCAGATTTGAACCCAGGTACTCCTGACTCCAAGGCTGGTGCTCTATTCACTGCACCACCTAGCTGCCCCTAGGTATAATTTGTATATCAGTATGTGTAATAGGAGGAATTTAGTAAGATCCTTTATTTTATTCTTCGTGATTACATTGTATGGAATATGGAAATGAATTGTTCTTGAATGTTTGATAGAATTTTGTCATCTGATCCTGGAGTTTTTTTTTTCTGTGAGAGATAATTTTAGAACTTATATTTATTTTTCTGAGTTTTATTTACTAAAATTTGTCATTTCTTGTTGTCGACTTGATTATTTTATATTTTTTCAAATATTCAGTTATTTACTTGTTTTATTGGAACATGAATAGATAACATAATTTCTAATTTGTTTTATTCCTTGTTGTTGTGAATTCTTTCTAATTTTTGTTAATGAAAATTTTGT
Organism: Macrotis lagotis; assembly: GCF_037893015.1. Classification (NCBI taxonomy): domain Eukaryota; kingdom Metazoa; phylum Chordata; class Mammalia; order Peramelemorphia; family Peramelidae; genus Macrotis; species Macrotis lagotis. The sequence goes on along the minus strand of NC_133664.1, from coordinate 203,968,166 downwards.
TTTCTTGATCTTTTAAAATATCAAATTAGGTAATAGTTTATCTATTTTTTGTTCCTCCCCCAAAATGAACTAATTTCTTTATTAAGTCAACTTTTTCCAATTTTGTAAATATATGATTTAATCTTCAAAATTTCCATTTTAATATTTATTTGGTTTTAAAATTTTGTTAGTCTAATTTTTAGTTGCATGTCCGATTCATTGTCTATCTCTCTCTCTCTCTTGTTGAGAGATACAATTTAGAGATATATAATTTCCTTTAAGGACTGCTTTGACTGCATCTAACAAATTTTGCTTAATTGCTCTTATTGTTTAATGAAACCATTTTCTTTTGGTCTAAGAATGAAAGAATCTATTACTTGATCAAGTTTTTGTGACTCTTACATGAAATTGTTAGTTCTAATTCTCCCCCCCATTCTCATTTCTTTTTCAATTTTTTTCTTCTTGTTTGTTTCTTCCAGGAATTTTAACTGCACTTGTGTTCAAGCTGTGTTTCCATTTGAGAAGATAAAAAATTTGTAAGAAAAATAAGACTCATTCCCTTCTGCTTAGACATTCCATGATAAAACTTTTGATGGAAATCTTTTTGTTTGTTAGTTTATTCATCCATCTAATTTTACATTGTATATTGGGGCTTTCTGTTTGGGCCAGGTTCTATGTACTTCTGGAGTGAATTTTGTGAATTTGTATGTTCCTATTCTGTATTGACTGGTGTCCCATTTCTATACTACCCAGGAATCTAATTCACTTAAACCCAATTCATATGTGATGTCACTGGTCAAGGATTACAGCAACTGAACTTAGGTCAGACAGCTATAAACTTTTAGCAGTCTCTACATTGTCTCATTTAGAGCATGGTCTGATCACTATTCCTTCCTTACCTCCCCATTCCCTCATAATTTCTGGACTCCAGACCTTGGTTTAGTTTTGTATAATACATCTGAATATTGGTCACTGTGTAGAGCTCCAATAGGCAATTACTGATCCCAAAATAATAAATAACCAGTAAAGTAATAGGTTATAAAATAAGAAATTCTGACCCCAGAACCTGTTGGTTATAAAGCTCTATCCAATCAGAATCATAGAGCTATTGGTCTTTCCTAGTTCTGGAATCTGCTGCACAATCCAGTTCGAGAGTCAGTGTAACAGAGGCTTAGACCAAACCTTGATACACAGTTCCTGCCCTGGTCCCTTGCCTGTGGGCCTAAATTTTGATCCTGGGTTGGAAAAATTTTTATTTTTTTCCTGATTACTATTCAGTTTGTTTTCTTCTTAGATCTCTATTGGAACAGTTGTGGAGAGAACAGGACTAAACTATTTCTTCCTATTCTATCATATTTGTCTCCTCAATTACTACTTCATAAAATAGTTCATCTACTAATATTAGCCCTCCTCAATTTTTAATTTTTTCTATATTTCCCTTGAGATCTTAAAACATTTTTCTTTTGTTTAGAAAAAAATCTTAAAAAATGTTTTGATTAGTTTTATAAAGCGACTCTTTAGCAGTTTGATTGATGTAACTCTAAATCTCTGAGTTAGTTAAGGAGGCACCATCATTTTAATCAAATTGGTGTGGCTCAACCATGAATAATCATTATCTCTAATCAAGTTTTCATTTCTATAAAAGTATTTTGCAGTTATATTAAAAAAATCACTGTGTGTCTTGTAAGGTTAATTACAATTTTGGAATTTCTTTTTCTATTTTCACTTGTTTTTTATTAATAATCTTTAGATTTTGTCATTTTATAACCTATTACTTTACTAGTTATTTATTATTTTGATTAATTTTAAAATTAAATCTGAGATTTTTTTTAGAAAAATCATATCAGCTGTTATTAGAGAAAATTTTGCTCTTCTTGCCCATTTATTTTCTCTATATTTTCTCATTTTATTGCTAAAATTAGTTTTTTTTTAGAATAGTCTCAAAGTATCACTGTCTTCACTTTATGGATAGGTAAATTAAGCTTAGAGAATGATTTATTTATTCTCTCATTCTCAAAGGGACCAATGACATCACATATGAATTGGCTTTAAGTGAATTAGATTGACAAAAAATATCATCAATCTCATTCTATTCTCCAGTCATTGAAGTCTAATGGCAAAACAAAAGTGATGGCACAGATTGTCACAGATGATTGTTTCATCCAGAGTTACAAAGTCAGGAAGTTTCAAAGTTTTACCTTTAATCCAAATCTTCTCACTCTAGTTCAAAAACTCTATTGTATCATGGAAAATAGGTGACCTACCAAGCTCTACTTCTTACTCACTTGTTCCTCCCATCTTCCTCATCTCCGACCCCTCACCCTCCAGTCCTATAAATCATAATTAATAGTCCCTGTTTTCACAGAAGGATGTTTTAATTAACTCATGTTTGTAGGCTGTCATTTTCTTGAATGTTACCTTTTCTGAAGTATATAGTCATCTACTACTTGAGTAGTCATCTACCATACTACATTGGTTTAAGATCAGTAAGATGTATTCTGCAAGAAAGTAATACAAATATTATCTGCTCAGACCCTTACCCCTCTTGCTGCCTATCTTAGCTTCAGTGTGTGTGTGTGTGTGTGTGTGTGTGTGTGTGTATACATACATATATATGTGTATATATAATTTGTTTACTTATTTGTTTGCTTGGCATAGCAAAAGGTTTTAATGACTTGCCCAAGGTCACACAGTTAAGTAATTATTAAGTGTCTGAGGTCATATATGAACTCAGGTCTTCCTGATTCCAAGATTGGTATTCTATCCACTGTACCACCTAGCTGTCCCTTCTGATATTTCTTAGTATAATGTTTTAAATTTATTAATCTAATGTTTTTGAACAATCTATTTGATATCTCTAAACCTCATTTTCTGCAACGGTAAAAATTGGGATAATTTTACTAACATCACCTGCCTGACAGGGTTATCGTAAGGAGAGTTTTGTGTGAACCTTAAGAAAGCTCTAAAAATGTAAGCTACTTTATTATGGTGGTTAAACTTCCCCTAAGATGGATGGCATCTCTTTGTCAATTGTGTTTTTCATCATGCTATTTTACATTTTGACACTAGATGTCAGGGAAAGCCCAAGTACGGTGGATTATTATCTTTAAACCATACAGCATAAGATTGAATAACCACTGAGAAGAAGCTACCTTTACATATTAGAAAGGCTGCCATTATGAGCTATTGTGTAAAACTTGACATAAAAGTTTCATTCAAAACAATCCAACAAGCATTTATAAGTGATTCCCATGTAGTAGGTGCTTAGGCTACAATGACAAAAATAAAAATGGTTCTAGACCTCTAGCAGTTCATATTCTCCTGGAATAAACAGCACACATAGACATGGACACAGATGCACACACACACACACACACACACACACACACACACACACACACACACAGCATTTACAAAGTAATTGAAGTGGGGATTAAAATAAGGGAGAGGAGAGGGAGTAGGACAGTTCTCATTTAAATGATGTCCCTTGAATTTAAATGAGCTAGAGAAAATAAGAGGTAGAGGTGAGAAGAAAGATGTGCTAGTTATGGGTCCTAAATTGATATGGAGGATATGTGAATGGAGAGGTGAGGAGGTTGGACAAAGTAATTGAATATGGAGAATGGGATAGAAGGAAGAATTAAGGATTATTTTAACATTGTGATACTATGTGATTATCAGGGTGATTTTATCCTCATTAGAAAAGGGAGATTTTGGAGGATTAGAGATATGAGTTCCATTTTGGATGGATTGACTTTGAAATTGTTACAGAACTTTCAGGAGAGGACCAGCAGGAAGTTTATAAAATTAATTTTTTTAGGTTTTTGCAAGGCAATGGGGTTAAGTGACTTGTCCAAGGTCACATAGCTAGGTAATTATTAAATGTCTGAGGTCGGATTTGAACTCAGGTCCTTCTGACTCCAGGGCCAGTGCTCTGTTCACTGTACCACCTAGCTGCCCCAGGAGAAATTGTTAGGCTAGGAGGTAGGATGCAGGTATGCCATTCTGGATAGTCCTTTGTTAGCATCTCCCATGCCATGAAATCAATTCCAACATTTTTCAGAAATACCTTGAGAGTGTCCTCATATCACTTCTTCTGACTACCATGTGAGTGCTTGCCTTATGTGAGTTCTCTGTAAAATAGTCTTATAGGCAAGCGTACATTTGGCATTTGAATACAGCAAGCTATATATAAAATGAGTAGGAAATAAAGCATTGGAATTTAGAGGAGTTGGGGATGGATTCCTGTAGAAAGTGGAATTTTAGCTGAGAATTAAAGGAAGGGAGGACAGTAGTCAGAACAGAGAAAAGAGAGTGTTTCAAGCATGGGGGACCACCAGAGAAAATGACCAAAGCTGAGAAATGATGTGTTTTGTTTGTGGAATAGTTAGGAGATCAGTGCATAAGAAGACTGAAAAATTAGGAGCAAAGTGGGCTATGAAAGGCTTTGAATATCAAACAGCACTTTCTGTATTTGCTTCTGGAGGACATAAGTATTCACTTGAGTAGAGAGATAACATGGTCAGAACTGTACTTCAGGAAGATCACTATTAGTGGCTGAATGTAAAATGAATTGGAGATGGGAGAGAGAATGGAGGTAGGTCAGCAACCACCACAATAATCAGAGTGAGGTGATGAGAGATTACAGTAGGGCAGTTTCAGAGAAATAAAGGGGTTATATTCAAGAGATTTTATGAAGGTAGAATTGACAGCCTTGGTGATAACTTGGATATAAGTGTCTGAGAGATAATGAAGAGTTCAGGAAAGCTCCTAGGATGCAATATTGAGAGTCCCAGGAAGATGGTGTTGTCTTCTACAGAATTAGGGAAGATAAGGAGGGGTGAGGGTTTAGGAACAATAATAATGAGCTTTGTTTTGGATGTATTGTTTAAAGATGTCTACTGGACATCCAGTTCAAGATGTCTATAAGATATTTGCAGATGTGAGTTTGGAAGTCAGCAGAGAGATTGAGGCAGGAAAGAGAGTTAAGAATCATTAGTATAGAGGTTGGATAGAGTGCTGGACCTAGAGTCAGGAAAACTTATTTTCCTGACTTTAAATTCATCCTTAGACACTGACTATGACCCATAGAAAGTCAATTAAGCCTACTTGCCTCACTTTCCTCATTTTTAAAATGACCTAATAAAGGAAATGGCAAGCTACTCTGGTATCTTAGCCAAGAACACCTCAAATGGGGACATGAAGAGTCAGATGTGACTTAACAGTTACCAAAAAACATAGAGATGATAATTAAATTCATAGGAGCTGATGAGAGTACCAAGTACAGGAGAAGAGAAAGGAATTTAGGACATAATCCTAAGAGATACTGTTGGGGAAGCAAAGGAGACAGAGAAGGAGAGATTAGCTAGGAGGATAATCAAAAGAGTGATGCCCCCAAAACCCAGACAGAAGAGAGGACCAACAGTGTCAAAGTCTGCAGAGATCAAGGGGAATGAAGTTTTAGAAAAGATTAGTTTTAGCAGCTAAGAAATCATTAATAAATTTGGAGAGAACAATTTTGGTAGAATAATAAGATGGTTGTGAAGAGTTATGAAGAGAGTGAGAGGAAATGAAGTGGAAGTGGATCACCTGTACAAGTTTAGCTACAAAGGGCAGAAGAGAAATAGTATGGTACCAGGAATGAGAGAATCAAGGGAAGTTTTTTTCGGAGACATGATCATGTTCATAAGTGGTAAGAAATGAGCCATAGAGGGTTAGATTGAACATAAATATCAGAATGGGGATGACAGAGGAGACAAACTATCAAGGGAGTCAGGATGGAATGGGATTACTTTAATAAGTAGAGGCCTTGGTACAGAGTAATGCTACTTCATTAAGTGATTTAGGGGTGAAGGAGGAGAAAGTGACAAAAGGTACTTGAATGATAGGAGTTGAGGTAAAGGAGAGAAGAGGGAGTTCATAGAAAATGATCTCTTTTTTTCCCCCTGAAAAATATGTGGCAAGGTTCTCAGATGAGAGAATAGGGAGAAGGAAAGCTATAGAGGGTTTGAGAAGGGATGAAAAGGATTGGAAAAGTGAGTCATTGTAGAGAAGTCATGGTGAGTTGATAAGGGAGGTATATAAGGATTGCCTAGGAACAGTGAGGACCCAGTTAGAATGATGAAGAAAAATTTTGAAGTATAGTGTTAGCCAAAAAGAAATTGGATAAAGTGACAAAAAAAGGTTGTCATCCTCAAAGGAAGGAAGATTGCTTAGTTTTGATGGCAAATGTTTAGACCAGAAATAGGAATGAGGAATAAAGAATATACCTACATCTCTTAGTCTGGTGCTTCTCAGAGTGATCAGAAAGTGATTTCTGGAGAGAGCCAGGTTTCTATTCCTATAAGATTAAAATAGTGTAAAGCAAAGAGATGAAGGGAATTTTGTTAGAAGTAAGAGTAGGAATTCCAGAGGAGCAATGTGAACTGTGAAGGTATAGGTTTGAAGTAGATAAGGCTTAGAGAATTAAAGAAGATGGAGAGAGGATTTTCATCTCATCAAATGTTGACTCTGAAATCATTGTGATGACAGGAGTGGAGACTAGGAATTTATCTGTTAAAGGAGGAGAATGAGTACAGTTATTTCTATATTATGGAGGCTTGACTCCTCCTTGATTGGGAAAATCCATGTAAAATTTTTTGGCCCTCCTTTCTTACTAGAGAAGAATTCTGAATTTTTTCTTTTTCTTTTAAGTATTTGTTCATAGGCTACACACACACACACACACACACACACACACACACACACACACACACACATAGTTCAAGGTGTCATCTGCTGATCTTTGTGTGTTGTCCGTGGCTTCTGAAAAACTCCAAATTTCTCATTTAATTTCTTGTGCCAAACCACAATATATCAAAACTATGATGGGAAAAGTTATAATGTGGAAGGGATAATTGTAGTTCATAGGATCCTTCCATTCCCTGAGGTTCAATGATGGCTACACATGGAATCAGTTTATGTTCCTTCTAGTTATGACTCCCACTTATGGGTGTGTCAAACAACAACTTTTCAAGGAGGAAAATCAGACAAATTAACAAACAAACTTGCATACATGACACGTTTTTTATTAGTCTATGCAGTCAACAAAGCAATAAAGACTTAATTTGTATGATTTCCCAATTTCTTAAATATGCACATTGAAAATCGATCAATTTACATGTGAGTTGGTGCGACTTGACTCTTCCAGTACATCCCTGCTCTCAAGAATTCTACTTTTTAGAATTCAAGATCCTGTTTCCTAAGGAGGAAAGAATAGGGTTTAGTTACTAGGGGATAGGACAGAACTCATACTCCAGAGGATTGGATCTTTTTGCTTATATAATAAAATTCAGTTGTACAAAATTTTAAAGATGCAATAAAAAGGGGTTTTCTGAAAAAAGATGTCAATTTATCATTTTAATTTTCTTGAATAACATGCTGTATTATATTTGAAAAAAGACAAGGGATATGATAAACTAATGTTCTTCTCTTATCTCTTCTCTTATCTTAGGAAACACTCGAACTCATTAAAATAATAAAAAGGTAAATTCCAATCCTTTTTTTGTTGTTATTGTTGAGTCATGTCTGACTCTTGGTGACCCATAGGTTTTCTTGGCAAAGATATTAGAGTCATTTGCCATTTCTTCTCCAGTGTGTCCTCATTTTGTAGATGGGTCAGGAACTGAAGCAAGTTAGGGATTGTGTTCACCTGGGATCACACAACTGAAGTTTGATTTGAACTTAGATCTGTTCCAGAGTCAGTGCTTCATCCACTCCACCACCTAGGCTACCCTCCAATCCTCTTTACCAGTCTCTTCTCTTTATTAAAGTTCTATTTCCAATTAAGTGCCATTAAGCAAAATATGACTTTAGTGTAGAATATCTCAATCATGATTTGCCTGAGTTATATTGCCAGATTTCTGAGGATCCCAGTGCTTTAACAAATTTTATGATACACAAAAATAAAAGAATTGCAGAATCATAGAATCAGAGTTGAAAGATAGCATATATTTATTTCCATTTATGGTAGTTATCTTTGACTGGGAAGAAGATGATAAGAATACTGGGATCACATACAACAATAATATCAAAAATATGCAGAATTTCTTCAAGATGAATGTTCCTTCTCTCTAAGGATCATAATAAATAAGTGATTGGATGTCCTTGGAAATAATCTGCCAGTCCCAGATTAAAAATATCACCTCTCTTGCTGGAAGGAGCAAATAATAGGAGCAAAATGTTGTGAGATATGCTCTGAAGAAAAAGAGGTCATTTCTCTGTCTCTCTGTGTCTGTCTTTTCCTCTGTTGCTGTCTCTTTCTTTCAGATTTCAAGACTGTAGGGAGCTCTCCAACTTGGAACTCCAACAATAAAGATCAATCCCTTCTTAGTAGTTTAAAGCCTTAAAGAACTGCCTGGTCCTTTGGCAGGTTATATGACTTGCTCAGAGGCATGCCATTATATAATTATATAATAATATAATAAAGGTAAGACCTGAACTTACCACCCTGACTCCAAAGCCAGTTCTCAATTTACTCAATGACTACAAAACCTGTTAACACCACAGCCCAAATAGTGTTGTTCTTAGGGCTATGTGTGTTATATAGCACAATTCCCCTAGAAGAAACTAATCACTTGACCTCAAAAGATTTTAGTTCCTCATATGCATTTCTCATTGTTAGATTTTAATTTAGACAAAATATAGACAATTCAAAAATATTTGCATATGAAAATAGAACAGGAAGTCTTCCCAGGTCATGCTTAGCTTCTCAGACTTGCTCCTCCATCCAAATTCAGAACTCCATTAGATGGTGCTTGTGATTCTCTTTCTGGCAGCCAACCCCCAGCACCTGAGCTAAGGGATTGCTGCACTTTTGTGTTTCTGGACCAGATTGACTCTGGTCATTTGAAAACGTCTATTGTTTTATACACTGCAACACACACACACACACACACACACACACACACATTCACACATTCACACTCTTCATGTTTCTTACAGAAATGCCTCAGATGAGTCTCTTTCCTTCCCTGAGGTTCCTATGACATCAGTTCCATTTGTCTCATTCCTCATCCCCATGCCCTTGCCTAAGTGGTGTGCCATCCAATTGAGTCAGCACCTCCTGTTAAGTCTTGGGGTTTGGATGGGGGCTCTCTTTGTTTAACTTACAAGCATTTCCTTGAGGACAGCTGGAACATGTGATGCAAATTTTCCAGCTTGCTGCTTGAAAGATCTCCAAGAGAAGGAGAGGGAGAAAGCAGAGCCTGAAGTTCTTGGCAGGTGCTCTCTGTATGGGCATCTGTGACTTAAAGTGAAAGGGCAATTCTGTCTTGAGAGCAAAGATTATAGTTCTCAAAGTGTCCCTTGGGAGGATGCCATGAGTTGGGTCCTTACCTGGGGGCTCTAAAATCTGAATTTTAAGTCTAAGAGCTCTGTGTTGTTTATTCCTCCCTCACAATCCAAGAATTTCTGTCCGTCTGGAAATTTGGTTTGACATGGAATAGAATGAGGAATGGTCTAGGAAGGCCTAGATCTAAAGATTTTCAATTAATCTGTATATTCTTTTTCACTCTTTTCCTTTTCCTTCCTCTCTCTTCTTTCCCCTTCCCCACTTAGACTATAATACCATTTGCTTTCTTCCAGTTCTGTGATTAGTCTCTCTAACCTAAGGCTCCAGCCTTAGTTCTCCATCATGTGACAGTCACATTTTCCTCCCCCAATCTCAATTCTCTACTGTTTTCTTTTATATTTTTAAATTTATTTATTCATTTTGAATTTTACAATTTGCCCTCTAATCTAGCTTCCCTCCTCCCACCCTCCTCAGAAAGCAGTCTCTTAGTCTTTACCTTGTTTCCATGGTATACATTAATCTAAGTTAAATGTAATGAGAGAGAAATCATATCCTTAAGGAATAAGAATAAAGTATAAGAGATAACAAAATTACATAATAAGATAATGGGTTTTTTTTTTAATTAAAGGTAATTGGTCCTCCATCCAAATGGAGGTATTTGGTCTTTGTTCACACTCCACAATTCTTTCTCTGGATACAGATGACATTCTGCATTGCAGATGGCCCAAAATTGTGCCTGATTGTTGCATTGATGAATTGAACAAGTCCATTAAGGTTGAACATCACCCACCATGTTGCTGTTAGGGTATACAATGTTCTTCTGGTTCTGCTCATCTCATTCAGCATCAGTTCATGCAAATCCCTCCAGGCTTCCCTGAATTCCCATCCCTCCTGGTTTCTAATAGAACAACAGTTTTCCATAACATACATATACCACAATTTGTTCAGTCATTCCCCAATTGATGGACATTCACTCAATTTCCAATTCTTTGCCACCACAAACAGGGCTGCTATGAATATTTTTGTAGAAGTGATGATTTTTTTTTCATGATCTCTTCCGGGTATAGACCCAGCAGTGGTATTGCTGGATTAAAGGGTATGTATATTTTTGTTGCCCTTTGGGTGTAACTCCAAATTGCTCTCCAGAAGGGTTGGATGAGTTCACAGCTCCACCAACCATTTCTCTACTGTTTTCAAACCAATTGCTTCTTGCTTTTTTCTTACCCTAATTAACTCTGCTGGTTTTTAAGGCCACAATCTCTTGTGCACTTGTATATCCTCTAACAGAGCCAGGTTTGGGGGGGGGGAATTCCCCCCAAATGAATAATTTACATTTCACAGTTGAGATACTAGCAAGACATCTTAATCATCCTTATGTTTCTTGTTCACTGACTTTATCCTCCATTGGATTCTATAAGAAAATAGAACGTTTAGTGATGGGGAAACTTAGGTACTATGGTTCTTCTTTTAACTCTTTAAATTTTCCTAGTTAGAAAAAGGACACAGTAATCATTATTCCCATCATTTTTCATGTTGTGTGAAGCAATATGAATGGTCAGTCAGACTGATTGATGGTATATAATTTTAGTAAGTACCAACTAAATACTGAAGATGCAACAAAAGGTAAAAGAAAATCTCTGCTCTCTAGGAATCTACAGTCAGAGGAGGGGCGGGTGGCTATGCAAACAATGATATAGAAACCAACTATATGCAGGATGGATGAAAAATAATCAAAAGAGGAAAAATACTTAAGAGTTATTGGTAAATGTGAAATTAATCTGGGACTTGAAGAAAGTCAAGGAGTTTAAACCAGGAAGCAGGGACAACTGAGGAATTGTAAGGGGAAAAAATCTAAAGTTCAATTTATTCTATTTTATCATAGTCATTTTTTTTAGAGTTAGTCTTTCTTATTGTATAATAATACAATTTAAAATATCAATAAATCAACAAACATATATTAACCACTTATCAAAAACTAGACACAATGCTAGCTTCTAGAGATTCAAAGACACAATGAAATAGCTCCTGCTCTCAGACAGTTTATATTATTTGAGGGAATACAATATACACATACATATACAATATAAAACTGCATCATAAATGAACATATAAAATGTACACATATTCTTGTGTAATGAAAGCATGTATTCTTTTTTATGTTTTTATTATTATTTTTATTAGATTTTTCAAGGTAATGGGGTTAAGTGGCTTGCCCAAGGCCACACGGCCAGGCAATTATTAAGTGTCTGAGGTCCAATTTGAACCCAGGTACTCCTGACTCCAAGGCAGGTGCTCTATTCACTTCACCACCTAGCTGCCCCTTGTTTTTTTTAATTTTTGTTTTTGTTTTTAGGATTTTGCAAGTCAAATGGGGTTAAGTGGCTTGCCCAAGGCCACACAGCTAGGTGATTATTGTGTCTGAGACCGGATTTGAACCCAGGTACTCCTGACTCCAGGGCTGGTGCTTTATCCATTGTACCACCTAGCCATCCCACATGTATTCATTGTGTTTGCATGTTAACACATGCATATGTTATGTAAAATAGATATTTTTAGTTATCTGCTGTCCATATTTATTCTATTTATTTCTTTTTAATCTCTTTCAATCTTACTAAGATTTCTAAAACAAAGTTTATAAGGAGTACCAAAGCTGGAATTCTCTTTACAATGTTATAAAAAGATTATTAAATTTCTATATTTTAAAATGTTTTCAAAGTAAATTGATGTGATATTTTATTGAAGTTTATATTTGCATCTAATGTGATCATGCATATATTTTTATTTTTATTTAAGTATTTTATATTGATGTTTTGCTTGGTATTAAACTAACTTTTCATTCCATTTGTAAATTCATCTTACTGATTCAGGTTTTTAAGATATTGGTATTTTTTATTGTCTTGTGTGAATTTGATAATAGTAGTTTTATAGTTTTCTTTTTCAGTTTTATATAATCCCTAAATCAAATAATGATAGGATTTTTTCCTTATGAAAAGATTTGGGTAACTTAGCATATTTCTTTATTTTTAGAAAAAGTTGATATAATATAATTTTTTTTTGCTCAGCGCCAGAAATAGAATTTTTTTTAATCTAGGGCAAATACAGATTTTTTTTTTTTTTTTTTTTTTTTTTTTTTTAGCAATGGTGGGTAGCAGTAGCATAGCCATCATTTTAATTGTGTGTACATGCCAGGAGAGGGGGAGGCCCATCTTATAGAGTATGTCCATTGTTCTTGAGGGGTAGGAGGTACCATGACAACAGGAGGATGGGGGTAGTTATGCTATGTGGTAGTGTGGGCATGTATGTAGCCTCGACCAAATGTATATTCAGGAGAAAATTTCATCTGTTCTTGCTCAAAGTGGAAAACTTAGAAAATGCTAAATTCTACTAAATATATGAAGAGAAAGAGGGTCAGACTAAATGATGAGAAGTTAGATATAAGCAAAGAAGATCTTTACTGTAAGCTTATTTTCATATCAAAATGTGCTTATGAGAATGTGAGAAAGAGGCAAGAGAAGAATGGAGAATGTTTTGCTCATAGTAAGTAGTTAATGCATTTTATTCAAGTCAATAAGCATTATGTACCAGGCACTGTATTCAATACTGGAGTTACAAAGAGAGATTAAAGATAGTTCTTGCTCTCAAGGAGCTTACAACCCCCTAGGAATGATAACTCTATTAGACTGAAGTAGGACAGAAACAACCCCCCAACATTGTGGACTGACATTAGCTCAAATAGAATAGTAAATACAAGTCGAAGGGCGGGGGGTAGAATAAAGTATGAGGAAAGATGAGGAAATACCAGTGAATGATCAGTGAACAATCAACAAGCAGTGAGAGAACAGTGAATGATGAGTGAGTGATCAATAAGCAATCAGCATTGAAGTGCATATGTAATCAAAAAGTAGAGTTTCCAAATAGAAAAGAAAAGGCATAGGTTCCAAGGGAGAAATAATATGAAGACTATATAAATGCCCACTCTAAGTTGGGTATGTGGGTCCACTATTAGTGAATTATCTTCTCCCAAATTCCCTAACTCGTAATGTACTCTGGAATTAATATTCATGCTATGAAAATAAAGCTGACCATATATCATAGACTCACCAAGTCTGATAAAGAGCTTATTTTCTTGGGTTTTATCTTGCCTTTCCATTCCCAAGTTTTTCATTGGCATTCTATTTCCAAAGTTGCAACATAGGCACACAGTGTTCTGAGTAATATTTAATTTTGATCAGGGAACTGCTGATTTTGTTTCATAATCATCTATCTAAATACTATTTTATTACTCTCAATACTTTCACATTTCTTTTTGAAAAATATTCACATGCATCTTTTGATACACATTTTTTGAAACAGAAGGCATAAATTCCAGTTTATTCTCCAAATACACATTTATAGATGAACATTTTATTATGTACTAAGATAGTAAGTATGAAAATATATTTTCTTAAGTAAAATATGATTTAAATTAATTTATTCCTTAGCATCTATTTTTATTAAGTAAAAGACACTATGATAGGGACTAAGGATGAAAAGATAAAATTTGACATGTTCCTCATGAAGTTTGCAGTTTCTTGGGTTGAACTTCCTCAGAGGCATATAATATTAGATAGGTTATGGATAGAAGGGCAAAATATTCTAGGAATATTTGGAAAGGCAGAGAATACTGACAGCTGTGGGCAATCAGAGAAGTCTATTTGGGGCAAATGGAATTTGAACTGGGACTTGAAGAAAGATAAAGGATTTAGGGGGAAAAACACATGAGGAACCTGCTCATTCAGTCATCCTTGGGAATATTTTAAATTATCCTTTGTTTGGAATAGTGGCAAAATAACTTCCTCTACCTTCACTTGATTTCAGACAGAACAACAGATTTCAGGGAAGTAGAACTCATTATGAGGCAGGTGACTGGACTGAATGAGGAGCTTTCTGTTTCTCAGAAACTCTTTAGCATTATTTTAGATGTAGAGTAGCTTTCTGGAACATAGTCAGTGCTTAATAAATTCTTGTTGGATAAGTCAGGATTCTCTTGACTTAAAAGAAAACTTTCCCTTTCAGAAGAGGCATACAGTGGTATCATTTTTTGTCTCTCTTCTTCAGCTGCAAAATCATACTCTGAGTATTTCATTTTCATTTTTCAAAGTTTGCCTAATAAATACTTCTTGGTCCTGTTCCTTTTTCTCTTTTCCCTTCCTGTTGATATGAGATTCTTTGCTCTAACTCTCTTTCTCCTATTTTTCCCCTATAGGTAAGAGACAATCTGCTTCTTTACACCATTCTCCTTTTTCGCTTTTTACTTGGTCATGATGGAAACAGAAGCTATCACTTTTTTTTTTTACTATTTTTTTCTTTTTCTAAAAGAAAATGAGCTAGATATTCTTGGTCCCATCCTCCTTTTCCCTCAACTTTTTCTGATTGGAAGAAATTTTTCTCTCTCTCTCTCTCCATTTCCTTTCCAGAGAAGTCTGAAGGGCTCTATATCAATATAAGCACAATTAATCCCATAAGACATAATCCATTGCAGTCTTCCTTTCTGAAATAATTATGTGTTTACTTTTTCAGAATTGTCAAAAGTTTTATTTTTATTATAAAGGAATTGTCTTTGATCAATTGTTATGTTTTCAGTGGTCCAAAAATTCCCATCTGTAATATTTCTCACAAAATCTCTCAAGATTCTGCCTGAGCTTTACCTTTTCATTTGTCCTATTGGGCAATACTTAAGTGCTGGCCCTCAACAGCTCTGGAATGTTATACTCATGTTCTCAAAGGGGATAACCAGAATGAATACATGGATTTGAGAGAGGAAATTTAAAGATTAAAGGATAACCTGTAGTCCAGCTTAACTAGAATGAAGAGTAAATGAAGGGGAAGGAAATAAGGCTGAAAAGATAGAGTCCAAGTATTATAGTCCTTAGAGACAAGTCTAAGATTTTTATTTTATCATTGAAGGGATTTGTAGCATTTTAGGATCACAGATCTAGAGTTGGAAGAAATCTGAGGCACTATCCAAGCCAATGGTTTCATTTTGTAAATTTTTACAATTGTAAACTGTAAATTTTTTTTAGGTTTTTGCAAGGCAATGGGATTAAGTGGCTTGCCCAAGGCCACACAGCTAGGCAGTCACTAAGTGTCTGAGGCTGGACTTGAACTTAGGTACTCCTGACTCTAGGGCCAGTGCTCTATCCACTGTACCACCTAGCCACCTCCAAAACTGAAAAATTTTATACATTTACACATGAGAAAACTGAAGCTTTGGAACTTGCCAAAGATCATCCAAATAGTTGGTAGCAGAGGCATGATCCAAATCCAAGAGGAAGGACAAGAAAATAAGGATTTATAGTACCTACTATATACCAGGCACTTTAAGGTTAAGTGCTTTTTACAAATATGTCTTTTGATCCTTACAAAAGCCTATTTATAGATGCTGTTATTCCCCCATTTTACAGTTGAGGAAACTGAGGCAAATGGAAGTTAAATGATTTAACCTGATGACACATAGTAGTATCTGAGGCCAGATTTGTACTCAAGTCTTTCTGACTTCAGGTCCAATGCTCATTCCCCTGTGCTATCCAATAAGAATTTTAGAACAGAACATTGCTATAGTAAGACCTATGCCATATAAAAATTACTTTCTTTTGCTTTTTATTATAAACTTAAATAATTTCAACACAGACATTTCTCTATACAAAGCATAAAAAGAAGATTGTACATGAAGCTATAAACTGTTATTATGTAGTTTGTTTTTTTAAAATGTAAATTGAACATGATGGTAAAGAAAAAAAAATTACCCTTCTCATTTGTGTCCTCTTCTGACCTTCCATAACTTTTTTGTGAGTGTTTTTAATATTTCATTATTGTTCTCATCTCCGTTATTGTTCTTCACATCACTATCATTCTGTACCAACTCTCCATCCATAATGCTCCCACCCTCAAATTAAAGCCAACCTTGTAACAAATAAGTTATTTATTTATTTATTTTGAATTTTACAATTTCCCCCCATACTTGCTTCCCTTCCCCCACCCTCACAGAAGGCAATCTATTAGTCTTTACATTGTTTCCACAGTATACATTGATCTAAGTCAGATATGATGAGAGAGAAATTATATCTGCAAGGGACAAAAACAAAGTATAAGAGATAGCAAAATTATATAATAAAAGTTTTTTATTATTTTTTTTAGATTATTTTTTCAAGGCAGTGGGGTTAAGTGGCTTGCCAAGCACCACACAGCTAGGCAATCACTAAGTATCTGAGGTCAGATCTGAACTCAGGTACTCCTGACTCCAAGGCTGGTGCTCTATCCACTGCGCCACCCAGCTGCCCCAATAACAGTTCTTAAAAAAATTAAAAGTAATAATCTTTGGTCTTTGTTCAAACTCCATAATTCTTTCTCTGGATACAGATGGTATTCTCCATCGCAGATATCCCAAATTTGTGCTTGATTAACAAATAAGTTTTAAGCAAAACAATATAACACATTGGTTATATTTCAAAACATATTTCTCATTTTGCACCTTTAATCTATTTCCCCTCTTGAAAGGGTTTGGAAGCATGCTTGTTTTCTGGAGTCATAATTGGTTTTTTGCATTGATCTAAGTTTTTATGTCTTTCAAAATTATTTTTCTCATACCTTGTTGTAATCATCACATAATTATTCTCTGTGTTTTCTCAATTTACCCAACAATAGTTTATATAAGGCATTCCAGATTTCTGTGAATTTGACCTTTTCACAATAATATTGCATTACCTTCATACATCTTAATTTATTCAGTCATTTACCAACTGATGACCATCCATTTTGTTTCCAGTTCTTTGTTAAAATGAAGAATGGCTATAGATATCTTTTTTATATATGGGGGCTTTCCCTTCCCTCAATTATATTTGAGGTGTATGACTAGTAGAGGTATCACTAGACTATTTGTGCCCGACCTATGGTAGAGCATTCTGAGTTTGTATTGGTCTGATCAGCTATAGTCAACCAAAATTACATCACTATGTTAGAGACAAATTTGTCTCTAGCTTAGTGATGTAATTTTGGTCTCCAATAAAGAAGGATAAGAACTAAGCAAGATAAAATAATAAGTGAAGTTTCATGATATTGCGAGTGGAGTTCCAAATTGTTTTCAAGAATAGTTTGTCAACCAATTGACAACCAATAATATAGGGCAGCTATCTGGCACAGTTGATCTGGTCCTAGACATTGACTAGCTTATGAACCTGGGAAAGTCATTTAATCCTCTTTGCCTCAGTTTCCTCATCTGTAAAATGAGCTGGAGAAGGAAATGGCAAACCATTCCAGTATCTTTGTCAAGGAAACCTCAACTGGGGTTATGAAGAGTTGGACTGAAACAACCGAACTGCAACAAAATGAACAAAGTATTGATGATGTACTTGATTTACAGCTGTTCCTGACCTACAACAATATGCATTTTCTTTTTTTCTTCATCTTTGGATGACTGTAATGTGGAACCTCTAAACTCTTTTGATTGGTTTTCTTCATATTGTTAGTGATTTGAATTTATTTTTCAAAGAGTTGTTTTCTTATCAGTAAAATAAAGAAGTTGGATTAGATGATTCTTAAGGTCTCTTCCAGCTTTAAAAATTTACTTCCATCTAATCTTTCTTTCTGATACAATCAAGGGCACATATTGGCAATAAACTATCTAATCTATGAATAATTTTTAACTGGGGGCCATGAAGTTGATTTTTTAAAAAAATATTCTGATAAATTTATTTCAAATATTCCATTTCATTCCATCCTCCTCCTATAGATCATCCCTTCTGTCATTCCCATTCTATCACTTATTTTCACTCTCTCCCAGTCTATTCATTTCCTACTGCCTACAAACATGCCAATGTTTTCCCAATCCTGGGCAGGGGGAGCCCTAATCCCTTACAATCTGACTTCTGAATCTTATCATTCCATTAAAACTGTTATCTCCAAACTTGCTATTGTTTGTCTTTTGTTTTTGAATGTAATGTCATTACATTACAAGGTACTTGTGAGCGAATTGAATATAAGTAAGGCAGAGTTACACAAAATCATTGGTCTTACTCTCCCTTCCAGAGTCATTGAAATCCAATGGCAAGATAAAAGTCAGGATGACTGGTGATGGCCAAGATGACCTTGGTGTCTTCTGTGACTGACCAAACTCTAAATTCTCTGTAGTGCCTGCTTCAGCTGCCTTCATAACCATTGGAACAACTTGTCCTTGTTCTACCATTTTGTCAGGGGAACATCCTCACATGATTGAGGTGGCATTATGCCAATACAATTTTACTTGAGTGTTTCTTTTGCACATGCTAAAGTTTCCAAAATTTATTCATGATCTCTTAGTGAGTAAATAAAATGACCTTTTCTTTATTCTTATTCTTTATTCCCTCTTGCTTGATATTTCCTTCTCTGTGGGTTTTCAGAACATCATTCTCTCCAAGTTCTTGTCCTACCTTTCTGACCTCTCCTTGTTTTCCTTTGTGGATTGTTTTTCAGATTATGACCTTTAATCATAGGGATCTCTCAGTGTTTTATCTCTTCTTGCTCTATACTAAATAACTTGTTTAATTTGTATTTCTATGCTGATCTATGCTGTTCTAAACTCTGCTAATTTTGTCTTATATCTCCAAATGCTTTTCAGACATCTCAAAATGAATGTTCAGTAGACATCTTAATCTCTTAAATTTTTACTCCTCCTATCCTCCCTATTTCTCTAGAGGGCAATACTATCTTTCTAGTTCCTCAAATTCTCTACCTAGAAGTCATCCTGGAATACTCTTTCATTCTGTCATACCCAATCTATTGCCAATACCTGTTCATTCCATTTTTGCAACATCTCTCAAATATATTCCCTTCTCTCTTCTGACACTGCCACCATTCTGGTACTGTCCATCATCACCTCATACCTGGATTATTGCAATAGCTGTTTGACTGGTCTCAAGTATCTCCTCTCTCTAATCCATTTTCAATTTAGTCATTAAAATTATTTCCCCAAAATACAGTTCTGATCATGTAACCCTTATTCAATAGACACTAATGATTTATTATTGCCTTTAGGATAAAATACAAAATGCTCTGTTTGGTATTCAAAATTCTTTATAATCTAGCCTCTCCAATCTTCCAAGTTTTTTTTTTTAGTTTTTTTTCAAGGCAAATGGGATTAAGTGGCTTGCCCAAGGCCAACACTGCTAGGTAATTATTAAGTGTCTGAAGTCGGATTTGAACTCATGTCCTCCTGACTCCAGGGCTGGTGCTCTATCCACTGTGCCACCTAGCCAGCCCCCAACATGTAGTCTTTAATCCAGTAACACCTCCTCGTGACTGTCCATCTTTCATCTCTGAGTATTTTCTCAGTTGTCCTCCATGACTGAAATGCTCTCCTACCTCCTCTCCAACTATGGACTTCGCTGGCTTTTTTAAGTCTCAATTAAAATTCTACTCTCTTAGGGAGGACTTTCCCAAACCTTCTTAATTCTACTGCCTTCCCTCTGATTATCTATCTATCTATCTATCTATCTATCTATCTATCTATCTATCTATCATCTGTCTGTCTACCCATCCAACTATCTTAGTTTGCATGTTATCTTTCCCATTAGATTGTGAATTCTTTGAAGTCAAGGACTGCCTTTTTTTATTCTCAGGGCTTACCATACTACCTGCCTACAGTATGCAATTAGCAAATGGTAATGGATTTCCTTTCTAACCCAAGTATTTTACTTTATTCATTTAAAAATATATTGAGAAGGGACCCATTGGCTTTCCTAAGATGTTAATGACACAAAATTAAATAATCTTTCATTTAAAGACTATGGTTACAGGAAAAAAGAAAGCAGATAGAGAATGCCTATTGTCCATGCCATGATATGTAAATAGAGTAGACTTCTAGAACTTATCCAAGAGTATGTAAATATAAAGTATTATAAATGTAATGTTATATAATATGTGTTATATCAAGAAACATTGCATGCTACCTATGTGTAATATCATGTATGTTTATGTTTAAATATATAAAAAATAAATATTTTAAATTGTGGGGTTCAAAGGAAGAGGGTTGGAGTAGGAAGGAAGAGGTGAGTGTGGGATGATACAAATCATTCAATATCACTGAAAACTGGGCCAAGAATCAGCAGGGCTGACTGAGGTATGAGTCCTAACTTTACCATGGTAACCCTTGGGGAAATCATTTCCTGTCCTTGAACTAAATTATCCTCACCAATAAAATGAAGGGACTGAATTACATGACTCCCTAAGAGTTCTTTTAGCTCTAAAATTGAAATGGTGGAGTCCAATGCAATCCAGGGGGCTCCCAGGAAGTGAGAAAATAAGAGGGTTATAGAGATTGGGGAAGTTGGAACTAGAGACCAAAATGAAAATTTCTCCTAAAGTCCTGTCTGTTCCTAGAGATTTGGGGTCTTCTTCTCCCCTACCAAACTGTTTCTCTTTATGGAGAACAGTTCTTCTGTCCTGCCTTTGGCTAGTATCTAAGGAAAAATAGTTATGTTTATTGTATTTTAAAAGGATTATTTTTACAATACTATAAGCAAATTAGAAGATCAAGGACTAGCTTACCTGTCAGATCTATGGAAAGGGGAGCAGTTTATGACTAAGGAAGAGATGGAGAACATCACCAAAAACAAACTGGATGGTTTTGATTACATTAAATTCAAAAGCTTTTGCACAGATAAAACCATTGTAACCAAGATTAAAAGAAACGTAGTAAATTGGGAAACAATCTTTACAACTAATGATTCTGACAAAGGACTCATTTCTAAAATATACAGAGAACTAAGTCATATGTTTTTTTAAAAAGCCATTTCCCAATTGACAAATGGTCAAAGGATATGCAAAGGCAATTTGCAGATTAGGAGATCAACACAATCCATAGCCATATGAAAAATTGTTCTAAATCATTATTTATTAGAAAAATGCAAATTAAAGCTCCTCTGAGGTACCACCTCATACTTCTCAGACTGGCCAATATGACCAGAAAGGATAATGATCATTGTTGGAAGGGTTGTAGGAAATCTGGGATACTATTACACTGTTGGTGGAGCTGTGAACACATCCAGTCTTTCTGGAGAGAGATTTGGAACTATGCCCAAAGGGCAACACAAATGAGCATACCCTTTGATCCAGCAAGACCACTACCCTGAAGATATGATGAAAAAGGGTAAAAACATCACTTGTACAAAAATGTTGGTAGCTGCCCTGTTTGTGGTGGCAAAGAATTGGAAATCAAGTAAATGTCCTTCAATTGGGGAATGGCTTAGCAAACTGTGATGTATGTATGTCATGGAACACTATTGTTCTATTAGAAAGCAAGAGGGATGGGAATTCAGGGAAGCCTGGAGGGATTTGCATGAACTGATGATGAGCAAGATGAGCAGAACCAGAAAAACACTGTGTACCCTAACTACAACATGGGGGTGATGTTCAACCTTGATGGACTTTCTTGTTCCATCAGTGCAACAATCAGGGACAATTTTGGACTGTCTGCAGTGGAGAATACCATCTGTATCCAGATAAAGAGCCATGGAGTTTGAACAAAGTTCAAAGACTATTCCCTCTAATTTAGGAAAAAAAACCCAGATATCTTATTATCTGATCTTGTTATCTCTTATACTTTTTGTTTCTTCCTTAAGGATATGATTTCTCTCATGACACTAAATTTGGATCAATGTACAACATGGAAACAAAGTAAAGACTGACAGATTGCTTTCTGTGGGGGGGGAGGAAGTAAGATTGGGGGAAAATTGTAAAACAAAATCTGTAATAAAAAAGGATTATTTTTTTTAACGAAAGATGGTAACATACATTTATTAAGGATCTTGTACACTTACTATGCTAAGTTTCACTGAATACTCACAGCAAATTTAGCAGGAAAATGCTATTATTAAGGCATTCAAAAGTTAAGTGAATTGCCAAGGGTCATGAAATAAATATTTAAGGTCTTCTTGACTCCAGGTCCAAAGCTCTATCCACTGTGCCACCTACCTTCCTTTAGGGGGAAGTTTTCTTACATTTAGCAGGATATCAGGAGATAGTTGAGATCATCTCATACCCTCCCAGTCTACCCCATGTCCACTGGAAAGTCCCCAGGGAACATATTTTGAATAAATAAAGATTCCAAACTCATCCATGAAAAACAAAAACATGGAAACATGAAATGATTTGGTCACACAGTGACAGTGTAGATCAGAAACTAGATTTTCTGACTCATTGCAGAGTTCATTCCAACAGATCAACAATGTCTCCCTTTCTATTAGTAAAAGTTTCCTCATGGGTGTGAAGTGGATAGAAGAACATTAACTAGACACATTCTAGGTCTAAATAAAGTACAAGAGAAATTTGTCCCTGGTCAAATTCTTAACTCTAGCTCCTTGCAAACTCCCAGGCACTTAAGGAAGAATTTTTAAAGTGGAGGGGAAAATAGTGTATGACAGGCAATTCTAGAACTCCTATTACTCTCATAGAAGTGAGTCTAAAGAGGGAAGAATATACATACATGTATACATTTCTATACACATATACATATCTATGTAAACACATACACAGATTTGTGTAGAAATCTACCACACTTGATAAATAAATAGGACAAGAGATATAAATAGGATAAGAGATATACGGGGGAGAGATAAAAAATGAGAGGGCAGATAAAGAAAAACAATAATTAGAAAAAAAGAAAATTTTGAGGAGGGATAGGATAAAGAGAGAGAACATATACCAGAAGAAAATAGGGATGGAAATGTCCAGTAATCTTAACAGTGAATGTGAGTCCTATAAAATGAAACTGGATAACAGAATGGATTAGAAATCAGAATCTAACAATATGTTGTTTATTAGAGACATATTTGAAACAGAATCACATACATAAGGTTAAAATAAAGGATTGGATAAGAATCTATTATTCTTCAGCTGAAGAGAAAAAAAGGCCAGGGTAGCAATTATGGTCTCAGACAAAACAAAAGCAAAAATAAATAATTAAAAGATATAATCCGAGAAATGATATTTTGCAAAAGGCATCATAGACAATAAAGTAATATGAAAATATTTTACAAAGATTTTCTCTGCTAAAGGTCTCATTTCTCAAATATATAGGAAATTTACTAATATTTATAAAAATAAGCTCCATTCCCCAACTGATACATGTTCAACAAATATGAACAGTCAGTTTTCAGAGGAAGAAAGAAAAGCTGTCTATAGTCATATGAAATAATGTTCCAACTAATTATTGATTAGAGAAATGCAAATTAAAAGAACTCTGAGATACTATCTCATACCTTTTAGAAATGGCAAATGCAGGAAGTGATAAGGGAAAAATAGGTACACTAATGTATTGTTAGTAGAGTAGTGAACTAGTCCAATCATTCTGGAAAACAATATGGAACTATGCTCAAAGGAGTATAAAACTGGACCTACCCACTATTTTAATATTTATTTATTTATTATTTATTATTCATTATTATTTAGTTATTTAAAAAAATTTATCTAACATTCTGAATTACAATTTCTTTTCCTCCTTCTCTCCCTTCCTCACCTCCCATTTTCCTGACATGGTAAACAATCAGATATAGATGTGCAATTATATATAACAGTTTAATATTAGTCATTTTGTGCAAGAAAACTCAAAAAATGAGTGACAATTAGCATGTTTCAGTCTGTATTCAAACAAAATCAAGTTTTTTTTTTCTGGAGAAAGAAAGTATGCTTCATTGTGAATCCTTTGGGATTGTCCTGTATCATTATATTGCTGAGAATACTTGTCATTCATAGGTTTTTAAATCAAAATATTGCTATTATTGTATACAATATTCTCCTGGTCCTGTTCACTTCACTATGCATCAATTCATGTAAATCTTTCCAGGTTTTTCTGAAACAATTTGTTTGTCATTTCTTACAGCACAGTAATATTCCATAACAAACATATATCACAGCTTATCTAGCCATTTGCAAATTGTACCAAAAGTGCATTAGTGTCCCAGTTTTCCCACATCCCCTCCAACTTTCGGCATTTTCACTTTTTTGTTATTTTAGACAACCTGAGAGATGTGAGATAATACCTCAGAGCTGTTTTTATTTGCATTTCTCCAGTCAATTGTGTTTTAAAACATTTTTTTCCTATGGCTATTAGTAACTGATTTTATTTGTCTGAAAACTGTCTTTTCATATCTTTTGTCCATTTATCAATCGGGGAATGACAAATTTTTTAAAACAAATTTGACTCAGTTCTCTATATATTTGGGAAATGAGAACTTTATCATAAATTATTGTTGTAAAAGTTTCCCTCCCCTACCCCAGTTTTCTGCTTTCTTTATAATTTTGGTTGCATTAGTTTTGTTTGTGCAAAACTTTTAATTTTGTATGATCTGAATGATCTATTTTACATTTTGTAATACTTTCTATAACTTCTTTGGTCCTAAATTTTTCCCTTTCCCATAAATCTGACAGATAAACTATTCTATAATCTCTTAAATTGCTTTTGGTACCACCCTTTATGTAAAATCATGTACCCATTTTGATCTTATCCTGGTACATGATGTGAAATGCTGGTCTATATCTAGTTTCTGCCATACTATTTTTCTAGTTTTCCTAGTAGGTTTTGTCAAATATTGAGTTTTTGTTCCAAAAGCTTGGATCTTTGTTTTAGTCATATACCATACTATTGTGGTCATTAATATTATGTAATTTATTCCTAATCTATTTCACTGATTCACCACTCTATGTCTTAACCAGTACTGGATTTTTTTTTTCTTTTTGATACTGCTTTATAAGAGAGTTGAAGATCTGGTATGACTAGACCACTTTCTTTTGCATTTTTTTATTTTTTCCCCTGTTTGGAATTCAGTGTGTATATGGATAACTAGCCAGCTTCATGCTTGTCTGCTTCCATTGGCAGTTCTATTACCTCCATTATCCTTAGTAGCAAACCAACAGGGGAAAGGGTTCTTAGAGCCTCAAAGAGAAAAGGATACTGGAGGATCAGATACCACTCAAATCATTCCTGCCCTCAAACTGGTTTCATGACCACTCTGTGACTCAACTAAGATTTAATCTCTGCAATCTTCTTAAATTCTCAATGCCAAGTTCATAATTTCACCTGTCCCTTTAGCTCTGGGCAAAAGTCTGATTAGTTGCCATGTTTTCAGCATACTAAGTCTTTCTGACAATACTCACTAATAAAATGAGGGAGGAGAAAAAGGGTTGATTTACAATGAAGATAAATTTACAATAGCTCCGTCAAACCCTTTTTGGTTTTGTGGACCCAGAAGTTACTTGCTTAGAAAACCTAGTGGTCTTTCAGAGTGGGTGGAGGGGGTAAATGAAGCTCTAATACTTCAGACACAGCACTTTAGAAAGTAGATCATTCTCCCAATAATTTCAAGGTGAACCTAATTAAGATAGAGATTTTTAATCTAAGTGCTAACAGAAAAAGATGACTTCAAAGACAGATTATATGTCTATAGATGCTAAGTAGCTTACTGATTGATATATGTACCTAAAACAATGTTTAGCCCCTGGGACCTAATGCCTTCTTTTGGGAGATAAAGTTATTTTCTTATCTGATGACTGGGTGGTTCAAGGTCTTCCTTTTTTTACTAAAAGAGTCAAAGATATGAGAGAAAGGGAGACAATCGAGGAGAGAAAGAGACAGATAGATAGAACCTAAGTTAAAGAATAAAACAGACAGAACCTAAGTTAAAGAAAAAGACAGAGTGAGATAGAGACAGAAATAGACAAAGGCAGAGAAAGGGATTTAAATGTATGGTTAATCATCATAAAACTACTTAGCATTAGCACATCTTTTGAGAGTCAATCAAAATAAATGGAAGAGTGTATTGAAAGCAATGGTATACACACTCACATATGCTTATTCATAAAGGTCATGTTACTGTAATGTGCTAGTTTAGTCTAAGATTTAAAGGAACAAAGAAAGCTTCCAACACAGTTATTCTTATCATATGGTTAATTTGAAGAATACAGACTCTAAGTTTATAGACTCACTCATACAAGAAGGGTACAGTAAGATGGTCATTCTGCCATATTATCGTCCTTCAGGGTCTCTGTCTTTGTATGACTCAGGGAAATGAGTATATACATGCCTTCTTCCAGGAAGTCATCTCTATTCTGAGATAGTTTAACTTTGAAGTAATCTATAAGTGTAAGAAATATGTAGCTTTATATTTATATTTATATAGGTTAAGTAAAGTTCAGGTACCTTTGAATATATTGATTATGAGTAGGTCATATGTTTAATATTCTCTAGCCTACACCCCACCCCCCCGCTGGGATCATGTATTTCTTTCCACTTTGGAGAATTTTCCAGGTAGGTAAGATGGGGAGTCTCTTTCCTTACTTCAGAGTATTCTCAATATTCTCTGGCTAGTTTAAATCTGACATGCAGGGTTGGTGAGCTTTATTCTGGTTATGAGGAAATTAGGGACTGGTACTGGTACTAAGTCTTTTGGGTAACTAAAAGAATTGCAAATTCTTATGAAGCATGAGAGGTGGAACTGGCAGAATACATGGATATAAAAGATTCAATTAAATTATCTCTCAATCTTTTCCCTTTTGTTTGAAGATTGCTGTGAGTCATGTGACCATGAACATATAGCACCCCTGTTTCTTTTATATTTATCTTTTCCCTCTGATCTTTAGTGAACAAAAATCTGGACATAGAATTGACCAGTTTCTGCTCTCCTCATTTGAAGTATAAGTAGAGAGTTAGTAGTAGAGATCACTGAAGTAAAAACAGTAGTTTCTTATCTATGAAGGACCTAACAACTGCACAATCTGCTTGATGCAATCTAGGAGTGGATTTGATCTGTGAATTGAGACAAAGTCCTAGGGGTCTGCCCAACTGAGAAAGGGAGTGATTTGTCCATCACAATATGTTGTCCAAAGAGAACTAGATAAGAACTCTAGGAAGGAACAAAAAGACTCCAGGAGTCAAGAATCATGAGGTTCCCTTCATCATGCATGTTTACTTTATATGTGCCTCACTACCTTTTTACTTTATGTTTGAGCCCACTCTCCCACAAAGACCATGAAAAGGAGAGATTGGTGGAATTTTTATGTAACTTGTGTCCTTGCTACAACTTCTAGGCAAATAAAATATCCCTGACTTCCAGCCAAGATGGCAGAGAGAAGACAGGCACAATTCTAAAGTCTCTTGATCTTTCCCCATCTATGATATGAAACAAACCTCTTAACAGAAATCCCACCCACAAAACCCAGAAAGAAAAGCCAGGAGAAAGAACATCTACCTCAGGATTTGTCTCCTGCAGCAGTGGGTGAGTCTGGGCACAGAGGGTGGATCAGCCCCGATCAGCCTGATTAGGGCTGGATTCGAGCCCTGGGTGCCTGAGGGCCCAAGTGCTGGACCTGCTTGATCAGTGGTGGGGCTAGAGCTTGGGCGGTTGGGTCTACTAGGGAGCAGAGGCATTGGTATTGGTGTTGACCCTCTGGAGCTTGCCAACAGGGCTGGGGGGGAGAGTTCTGGTGCAGGATAGCTGTGGACACCATCCCTGGGCGCCTCAGGTCTGAGGAACTCTGAGTCCACACCTCCATTGTGGCTGAGGCCTCTTCCCAGAACAAATACAATACAGATTACTTCTGCCCCAGGCACAGGTATATGAGTAGAAGAAACATCCTATCTGACAATAGGGAGAAGGTTGACCTCACCCCAGGGTAAAGCCCACCATTGATTGAAGGCAAAAGGATTTAATAGCTTCAATTGCTCCCTTCAGGCTAAGGAAGTAGGCCCTCAATCAAGGTCACAGACACTCCAGCACCTCCTCCTGGCCAGCCAGAGAAATTGCACACAGTGAGTCTAAAGCCTCTAGGGATCCCAACACCAAACCTCTGTGAACCAGCCCCTCCCCAACTCAAGGTCTTAGCAAAATGAAGAAATGTCAGTGGAAGGGTGGATCCATAGAAAAATACTTGGAAGAAAAAGACCCTAATTCAGAGAGATCCATCTGAGGAGAATATGATCTGGTCTCTAGGACAGAAAGACTTCCTTGAAGAAATAAGGAAAGAGTTTAAAAATCAATTGGAAAATTTGGGAAAAGAAACCCAAGAGAAGATTAACACCTTGCAACAAGAAAACAAATCATTTGAAAATACAATTGGACAAATACAAAATGAGAATAATTGTCTCAAATTCTCAACTAGACAAATACAAAATGAGTGTATTTCTCTCAGATCTTCAATTGGGCAAATGCAAAAATAAAATAATTCTCTCAAAACCTCAACTGGTCAAATGGAAAGCTCTTTCAAAACCAGAACTGACCAAGTGGAAAAGGAATTGCAAAAGGTAAATGAAGAAAATTTCCTCCCTAAAAAAGAATGGAGTCTGAGGACTTCATGAGACAGCAAGAGCCTGTTAAACAAAATAAAAAAATAGAAAAAATAGAAGAAAATGTAAAATACCTCATCAGTAAAATCACTGACCTCTAGAATAGATCAAGGAGGGGCAACCTGAGAATTATTGGACTTACTGAAAATGTTGAAGAGGAAAAAAAGCCTGGACTTAATATTACAGGATCTGGTGATGGAAAATTGCCCTGATATCATGGAAAGAGAGGGCAAAGTAGTTATTGAAAGAATACATTGATCCCCTACAGAAAGAGATCCTAAAATGAAAACACCATGGAATGTTATGCCAAAATTCCAGAACTATCAGATAAAAGAGAAAATCCTGCAAGCAGCCAGAAGGAAAAAATTTAAATATTAAGGAGTCACAGTAAGGATTATGCAGAACCTAGATGCATCAACATTCAGGGATCAAAGGGTCTGGAAGGGGATATTCCAAAGAGCAAGAGAGCTTGGAATGCAGCCAAGAATCCACTATCCCACAAAGCTGAGCCTTCTTTTACAGGGGAAAAGATGGACATTTAACAAAATGGAAGGATTCCAAAAATTCCTGATGAAAAGACCAGAGCTAAATAGAAAATCTGGACATCAAACAGGAGGTTTAAGAGACACATGAAAAGGTAAAAAAAAGTTGCTGTCCAATAAGTTGAAACTGGCTATATCCCAACATGAGGGAAAAGATTCTCATAACTCTTGAGAGTTGTAACTCTAACAGAGAGAATATAGCTAGGCAGAAGTGATGGACATTTAAGACCTATCCATGAGACTGCTATTCAATGGGATGAAATTGGCTATAACTCCACTTGGGAGAAAGACTCTAATAACTCTCAAGAATTTTAAGTCTATTAGATAGAATGTACTTAGCTAGAAGTGACAGACACTCAGAATTTTTCTATGACTCAGATAGAATGATTTTAAAAACAGTACCTCCTTAAAAAGGGGGACAGGAAGGAGATGGGAGAAGGGAGGAGATTGAATGGGATAAATCTCATTACACTAAGAGCTATCAAATACCTATGGTAATAGAGGGGAAGAAGGGAGATGAGAAACAAGTGAATCTTTTTCTCATCAGACTTGGCTTAAAGTCAACTTACACACATACTCAGTTAACTTAAAAACATATAACCTTTCAAGTACTAAAAGGGAAAATGGGGAGGGGGATGGAGAAAGGGATGGGGAGGGGAAAAGGGGAACTAACAAAAGGAAGGGAAGGTAAAGGGGAAAAATGGGAAGGGGAAAGAAAGGAAATGGGCTGGATATAGGAGGGCAAACACACTGAAGGGGGTGGTATTCAGAAACAAAGTAATGGGGAATACAGATAAAGGGGGAGAAAAGGGGGAAAATACAAACAGAGGGGAGATAGCATGGAGGGCTATATATTAGTAATCATAACTTTGAATGTGAATAGGATGAACTCTCCCTTAAAATGTAAATGAATAGCAGGGTGGATTAAAAACCAGAATCCTACAATATGCTGCTTACAAAAAACTCATTTGAAGCAGAGAGATACATATAGAGTAAAGGTAAAAGGTTGGAGCAAAATATATTTTGCTTCAGCTGAAGTGATAAAAGCAGGGGTAGCAATCCTTATCTCAGACAAAGCAGCTGCACAAATAGATAGCGTTAAAAGAGATAAGGAAGGAAACTTTATTCTCCTAAAAGGTAACATAGACAATAAAGTGATTTTGATACTGAATATCTATGCACCCAATGGGATAGTATCCAAATTCTTAGAAGAGAAGGTGAAAAGAACTACAGGAAGACATAGACAGCAAAACTCTACTAGTGGGAGACCTCAAACTCCCACTCACATATCTAGATAAATCAAATCATAAAATAAACAAGAAAAAATTTAAAGAGGTAAATAGATTTTTAGAAAAACTAGATATGGTAGACTTATGGAGGAAATTGAATGGGGATATAAAGGAATATACCTTTTCCCTCTGTAGTAAATGGCACCTATAAAAAAATTGATCCTGTATTAGGACATAAAAACCTAATGGTCAACTGCAGAAAGGCAGAAATAGTTAATACATCTTTCTCAGATCACAATACAATAAAAGTCATATGCAATATAGGGCCAAGGAGATATAGACCCAGAACCAACTGTAAACTGAAGAACCTCATTTTAAAGAATGAGTGGGCTGAAAAACAAATTACAGAAAGAATTAATAATTTTAATCTAGATAAGGACAATAATGAAACAACATACCAAAACCTATGGGATTCACTCAAACCAGTTGTCAGGGGATGTATATTATCCTTAAATGCTTACATGAATAAATTAGAGAAAGAGGATATCAATGAACTAAATATGCAACTAAAAAAATTAGAGAAAAAACAAATTAAAAATCCTCAATTAAACACCAAATTAGAAATTCTAAAAATTCAAGGAGAAATTAATAAAATCTAAAGGAAAAAAACCTATTGAATTAATAAATAAAACAAAAGTTGGTTTTATGAAGAAAACCAATAAAATTGATGAACCTCTGGTCAATTTGATTTTAAAAAAGGAAGAAGAAAATGAAATTGCTAGTATCATAAATGAAAAAGGTGATCTCACCACCAATGAGGAGAAAATTAAAATAATAATTTGAAATTATTTTGCCCAACTATATGCCAATAAATTTGATAATCTAAGTGAAATGGATGAATATTTACAAAAAATACATTGCCCAGGTTATATGAAGAAGAGATTAAATACCTAAACAACCCTGTCTCAGAAAAAGAAATTAAATAAGCTATCATTGAACTCCCTAAGAAAAAATCTCCATTGCCTGATGGATTCACAAGTGAGTTCTACCAAACATTTAAGGAACAATTGTTTCCAATTCTATATAAGCTCATTGGAAAAAATAGGGAAAGATGGAACTCTTCCTAACTCTTTCTATGAAACCAATATGGTGCTAATACCTTAACCAGGAAGAGTTAAAACAGAGAAAGAAAATTGTAGACCTATCTCCCTGATGAATATAGATGCAAAAATCTTAAATAAAATTTTATCAAAACGATTACAACAAGTTATCACTGGGATAATACGTTATAATCAAGTAGGATTTATCCCAGGAATGCAGGGTTGGTTCAATATTAGGAAAACTGTTAATATACCCAATTATATCAACAATAAACCTATCAGAAATTATATGATCATATCAATAGATGTTTAAAAAGCTTTTGAGAAAATACAGCACCCATTCCTATTAAAAACATTAGAGAGTGTAGGAATAAATGGACTGTTTCTTAGAATAATTAACAGTATCTATCTGAAACCATCATCAAGCATTATATTAAATGCGTAGAGGCTAGAGGCATTCCTAATAAGATCAGGGGTGAAACAAGGGTGCCCATTATCACCACTACTATTCAATATCGTATTAGAAATGTTAGCTTCAGCAATTAGAGAACAAAAAGAAATTGAAGGAATTAGAATTGGGAAGGAAGAGACAAAACTCTCATTCTTTGCAGATTACATGATGGTCTACCTAGAGAATCCCAAAGAATCATCCAAAAAACTACTAGAAACAATTAGCAATTTTAGCTAAGTTGCAACGATATAAAATAAATCCTCATAAATCCTCAACTTTTCTATATATGTCTATCAAGCTACAGCAGGAAGAGCTAGAAAGAGAAATCCCATTCAAAGTAACCTCTGACAATATAAAATACCTGGGAGTCTATTTGCCAAGACAGACTCAGAAACTTTTTGAAAACAATTATAAAACACTTCTCACACCAATTAAATCATATTTAAATAACTGGGCAAATATCAACAGCTCATGGATAGGTAGAGCTAATATAATAAAAATGACAATTCTACCAAAACTAAACTGCCTGTTTAGTGTCTGACCAATCAAAATGCCTAAAAATTACTTTAATGAGTTAGAAAATGTGGTAATCAAATTCATATAGAGAAATAAAAAGTCAAGAATTTCCAGGGATTTAATGAAAAAAGTACAAAAGAAGGGGGCTTAGCCCTACCTGACCTAAAATTTTATTATAAAATGTCAGTCATCAAAACTGTTTGGTATTGGCTAAGAAATAAAGTGTTGCAGTGGAATAGATTAGGTGCAATAACAGCAGATGATTATAGTAATCTGCTCTTTGATCAACCCCAAAAGTCCAGTTATTGGGATAAAACTCTTTTTTGATAAAAAAACTGCTGGGAAATTTGGAAGTTAGTATGGAAGAAACTTAGATTAGACCAACACCTCACACCCTTTACCAAGGTAAGATTCAAATGTATACAGAATTTAGACATTAAAAAAACAATGCTATAAGCAAATTAGATCAAGGACTAGTTTACCTGTCAGATCTATGGAAAGGGGAGCAGTTTATGACTAAGGAAGAGATGGAGAACATCACCAAAGGCAAACTAGATTATTTTGATTACATTAAATTCAAAAGGTTTTGCACAGATACAACTACTGTAACCAAGATCAAAAGAAATGTAGTTAATTAGGAAACAATCTTTACAACTAATGATTCTGGCACAGGCCTCATTTCTAAAATATACAGAGAACTGAGTCATATTTAAAAAAAAACAAAAGCATTTCCCAATTGACAAATGGTTCAAGGATATACAAATGCAATTTACAGATGAGGAGATCAAAGCAATCCATAGCCATATGAAAAATTTCTCTAAATCATTAATTATTAGAGAGGTACAAATTAAACCTTCTCCCTCACACCTCTCAGACTGGCCAATATGACCAGAAAGGATAATGATCATCTTTGGAAGGGTTATAGGAAATCTGGGACACTATTACACTGTTGGTGGAGCTGTGAACACATCCAGTCTTTCTGGAGAGAAATTTAGAACTACGTCCAAAGGGCAACAAAAATAAGCATACCCTTTGATCCAGAAAGACCACTACTGGGTCTATACCCTGAAGATATGATGAAAAAGGGTAAAAACATCACTTGTACAAAAATACTGATAGCAGCCCTGTTTGTGGTGGCAAAGAACTAGAAATCAAGTAAATGTCCTTCCTTTGGGGAATGGCTTAGCAAACTGTGGTATCTGTATGTTATGGAACACTATCGTTCTTTTAGAAACCAGGAGGGATGGGAATTCAGGGAAGCCTGGAGAGATGTGCATTAACTGATGCTGAGTGAGATGAGCAGAACCAGTAAAACACTGTACACCCTAACAGCAACATGGGGTTAATGATCAAACTTGATGGACTTGCTCATTCCATCAGTGCAACAATCAGGTACAATTCTGGGTTGTCTGCAATGGAGAACACCATCTGTATCCAGATAAAGAACCATGGAGTTTGAACAAAGTACAAGGGCTATTCCTTTTAATTTACAAAAAACCCAGATGTCTTATTGTCTGATCTTGTTATCTCTTATACTTTTTGTTTCTTCCTTAAGAATATGATTTCTCTCTCATCACACTCAATTTGGATCAATGTACAACATGAAAACAAAAAAGACTGATAAATTGCTTTCTGTGGGGGGAAGGGAAATAAGATTGGGGGGAAAATTGTGAAACTCAACTAAAATATTTAATAAAAATAAAAAAAAATAATATATCACTATGTAAAGGTTAATTGATGTTACTGATCAATTGACATTTGGATGAGCACACAATGGGATTTTATAAGTAATATTAGGAAGATTAATTAACCTTTGGAGACAAAAATCTGACAATGAAAGGGAGGGCTAGAGTAGGAGCCCAGAAGTCTATAACGGTTAGGTACAAGGATTGGTAGAATTCTTATGGTTAGGGTCTGTTTTATTTAAATCCATCATTTTCTCTAATTAAACTTGAAGCATGTAATATCATGTAACATGGAATATGATATCATATACATGATATCAATGAAAGGTATTGTCCCTAGTTTAATTTCTTTCTCAGAAAAAGGAAAAGGTTTAAGTATTTTGTCCTTAAAGATCTCATTTCCTCCTAATCATAGAGCTAGGTTAATACTCTATACCTCTGTAACTTAAGGGAAGTCATTTAACTTCCTTGGGACTCAATTTTCTCATTTGCAAATTGCAGGGCTTGCATTATATGGGCTCTGAGGTCCCTTCCAGATATAGTCTTTGAACCCATAATCTTATTATCTTTAGAAATGCATCAGCAAACTGTTGTCTAGTGGTTCCTAACTTGTGGGTTATGTTCACTAGAGGACAATAAGGCTTTTTTACAAAGGGTCATCAAATCTTTATAAGCAGCAAACAATGTCATTGGGCATTTTATTTAGCTTTCAAGGGCAACATGTTATCAAATGATTCCACTCTTCTCTCCCATGTTTCTATGAGCTCACTTGATGAGGTTGTACAGGTAGGTGACAGAGGTAATGAAATGGCATAACTTTATCTCTACCTTATTTTGAATATTTACATTCAAACTTATAAAGGGCATGAAACTTTGAAAGGTTCACATTCTTGAGTTAGCTATTCAAAGACTGAAAATGGTGTGGAACCTACAGATTCATTATATACCTTATTAGAAATTTGCCCTTTTTAGACTGATGGTTATGTGTAAAGGAAGTAGAAAGAAGTGTTTTTTTGTACTTTTTCATTCCTTTTAGGATGTATGAGTAATTTCGTAAATCAACCAGATGAAATTAAAGGAGCTAATGATTATTTGGCTGAAGGATCATTCACATTCAGCTGGTAGAAATTAAGAAATCAACTCTGAGAAGGGAGTCATCTTTGGCATTCAGGATGAGACCCAGCTATGGGAGAAATGTCTATCTCTTGAGGAGAAATCATTCATCATTTTCTTTCTTCTTCTTCCAAAGTGCATGGAGAATGGGGATGAGGTTGGATGTTTTACTATGTATCATTTTGTTCATTAAAAAATTATTCAGAAGAAAACAAGGCAATAGAGTGCAGCTGTGGACTGAGATGATGCCTCTGTGAGAAGTAAGTTCAGGGAGAACAGCAAAACATCGTCCGGAAAAATACTAGGCACTCAATGAGGAACAGAGCTAGGACCTTATAATAAGGAAGAAGGAATTGGAGGTCCTGCATTGCTGCCCTTGATCATATTATTAACTCTTTTATTTTATTTATTAACTCTTTATTTTTTATTTATTTATTTATTATTTATTAACTCTTTATTTATTTAATAACTCTTTATTATTAACGTCCCACTGATGGCTGTATA
This sequence comes from Macrotis lagotis, assembly GCF_037893015.1. Lineage (NCBI taxonomy): Eukaryota > Metazoa > Chordata > Mammalia > Peramelemorphia > Peramelidae > Macrotis > Macrotis lagotis. Next base: position 203,932,368 of record NC_133664.1, on the reverse strand, counting down.
TTTTGCGTGTCCACGATGATAATGTGAAATATTTTGTGTATGCTACTTTTACTATGCCATTTAACTAGGTTTCTTTTCTCTGAAATAATAATGTGCTCTGGTTGAGTATTGGAGTTCTACTAGCCGGGGCTCCTGAGCTAGTTTTAGGAGTGTAGACCTACACACAGCTTCAACCTATAAGCAGTTTATCCTCTAAGGGAACCAACCTGTGCAAATTTCTTTTATTGTTTACAGGTACTTGGGGGGGGGGTGGACACTTCTTTTTCAGAATTCAGGGAATTGTACCTGTTTGCTTTCCCCTTACCAACTTGAAAAGTCCTTAGCCTTTATCCAACTTCATCCAATTAATGTTGTATCATTTTCTTTTAATTAATTGGCCTTTTTGATTAGTTGTTTTGATGCATAAAAGTCTATCTCCCTACACTTGTCCCTAAGCTGAGGAAGGGGCCTTGGTCTGATTGGTTAGGCAATTGGCATGCTTTGCTTAATAAGTCAATATGCTCAGAAGATAGAAACTTTGTTTCCTCAGTCATTTCATCCTTCATCCACCATAGATCATATGTGCAAAAATATTTATAACAGCTCTTTTTGTGCTGGCAAAGAAATGAAAACCAAGGGCATTCATATTAATCAGAGAATGATTGGACAAGCTATGGTATATGAATGTAATAGAACACTAATTTGTTATGAGAAATGAAGGGAAGAATTTCAGAAAACCTGGGGAAGATTGTATGAACTGATGTAAAATGAAATTAGCAGAACCAGAACAAGGTACACAGTAACAGTAATATTATAAAAATAATCAACTGTGAAATACTTAGCAACTCTGATCAATACATTTGATGCTCTATTACAATTCCAAAGGACTCATAATACAAAATGGTATCCACCTGCAGAGAGAGAACTGATGAACTTTGCTTACAGATTAAAGCACATTTTTTCCTTCTTTCTTTTTCTTTTATTCCTTGAACATGTATTTTTCATGACTTCATATGAAAATAATGTGTATCAGTAGGTGGGGGAGGAAATGGAGAGATTTTGGGACTGAGAATACAAATGAAATTATCAATAAAAATTCTAACCATATTTATCTATAGTTTTCCATCCTTTGCTTCTACTGCTGTGCTATGTAAACATAGAGCTAGTTTAATTTTTGGATCTCTCTTTTGTGTCTACAGGAGTTGATTATTTAAAAACTATGTTCACTTAAAAGTATCTGACTGACTTCTGGCTACATGTCCAATTTTCAAAGACAAAAATGCCTGATAATTTTAGCTTCTGTATGTGTTTGTAAAAATGGATTTTCAGCTGAATGGAGATCTAAAACCCCAAGGAAACTGTTTATGGAACTTGAAATGTTCATTACTTCAACCACATTTCCTTTGTCTGAAAGCAGCAGAATACACCAAGCTTTTTCACTGCATTCAATGAAAGGAAATAGGTTTTCATTTGATCTCTCTGCCTCAAGTTAGTCCGAACTCCAGTTTATCCACCACTCAGCTGTCAAAGTGTCATTCCTAATGTGTGGGTCTGATAATGTTACTTTTCCTTCCTATCCCTCCATTTGATAATCTCCAGAGACTATTACCATTACTGCTGGTATCACACATAAAAATCCTATGTTTGTCTCCTAAAGCCCTTAATAATCTGATTTTTTTCTTCCTTTCCAGTCTTGTTATTACTTATTCCTCTTTATTTGCTCTGTGATCTATTGACACTGGTCCCTTAATGTTCTCAGATTATTAAAATATACCATTGATTACTCAAATATATTACTGATTTACCTCAATTTTCTCTCCACTCCAAATTCATTCACTATCCAGCTGATAAAGTGATCTTTGTTAAACACAGGTCTGACCATGTTACTCCCATATTCAATAAACTTCAGTTTTATATTATCTCGAAGATCAAATATAAAATTCTCTTTTGACTTTTAAAGTTGTTCATAATTTAGCCCCTTCATACCCTTCCAGTCTTCTTTCACCTTTGTACTCTTCTTATATTACTCTATGGTTTGGTGATACTTGCCTCTTTGCTATTCTTTACATAAAGCTCTCTAACTCTTGGGCATTTTCACAGGCTGTCTTCCATGCCAGGAATCTTCTCCCTCCTCATCTCTGCCTTTTTGCTTCCCTGGCTACCTTCAAGTCTTAGCTAAAATCCCACTTTCTGCAGTAAATCTTTCCCTGTCCCTTCTAATGCTAATTCTTTCTCTCTAATATTACCTTTAATTTCTTCAGTTTGTATCTAGTGTGAACATAGCTGTTTCTATGTCATCACTCTGATAAGAATGTACACTCCGTGAACGCAGGGATCATTTTTGCCTTCATTATCATCGGCACTTAGCCAGTAGCTAGCATAATACTAGCATAGTAATAGATACTTCTTGATTTGATTTGATATGTAGGTGGGTTGACTAATATGTCTTTCAATAAGGGGCAACTAGGTGGTACAGTGGGTGGAATTCTAGATCTGAAGTCAGGAGGACCTGAGTGTAAATGTGGTCAGATATGTACTACTTGTGTGACCTTGGGAGATTTTCTTAGTTTTTTTTGTTTGTTTGGTTTTTTTTTTGTTTGTTTGTTTGTGCAAGGCGATGGGATCAAGTGGCTTGCCTAAGGCCACACAGCTAGGTAATTATTAATTGTCTGAGGCCAGATTTGAACTCAGGTCCTCCTGACTCCAGGGCTGGTGCTCTATCCACTGTGCCACCTTAGCTGCCTTTGGGAGACTCTCTTAACCTATAGTTTCATCAGTTTCTCATCTGTAAAATGGGGACTCAATAAAGAAGGAAATGACAAATCCCTCTAGTATCTTTGCCAAGAAAACCCCATGGGGAAAAAAGTCCTTGTAATCATATGGAGTTGGACAGGACTGAATGACTGAACATCAATTTGCTCTAAAGGCATTACTATTTTTCGGAACAATTTATAGTCATATGGAAAATGCTTTAAATCATTATTGATTAGAGAAATACAAGTTAAAACACTGAGATATCACTTTGAACCTATCAATTTGTCTAAATGATTTATGGGGAAAATGACAAATGCTGGAGAGATTTTAAAAAATTGGATTGTAGAATTCATTGTTGATGGAATTGTGAACTGATTCATCCATTTCAGAGAACTATTTGAAATTATGCCCAAAGAATTATTAAATTGCCTTTGACCTACTACTAAGGTCTATTTCCAAAAATCATTAGGGAAGAAGAAAAAGACCTTATATGTTCTAAAATATTTATAGCAGTTCTCTTTGTGATGGTAAAGAATTGGAAATTGTGGATCAGTTGAGGAATGATTGTGATGGAATACTAATGTGTTATAAGAAATGTTGAACTCAATGATCTTAGAAAAGCATTAATAGACTTGCATGAAATAATGAAGAGTGAAATGAGCAGTACTAAGACAATGCTACATACAGTAATAGCTATATTGTTAAAAGAACTACTCTGAATAAGTCATGTTGACTATTATAAATATGAAAATTAATTACAAAGAACATAGGAAGGAAGGTGCTATCTGAATCCAGAGAAAGCACTTGTAAGTAGAGGTATGTATAGAATGATTTTACAAATATATATATATATATATATATATATATATATATATATATATATATATATATACACACACACATACACACATCTATAGATAGATATAGATATAGGTATTTAGAGACACTTATTTGTATCTAATGGTAGGGATAGGAAAGGAAAATAAAGCAATTTACATGACAACATATATTTAAAAGACATAGCAAGTTGTATATAATAGAGTTCAAGTTTCATGTACAATCATCTTTTTTATTATACTATGTTGTAGAAATGTCTTTTAGATATAGAATTAAAAATATTTAAAAAATTGTTGCTGAATTCAGTCTTTAATTTGAAGGATCTGAGAACTTTTTCCTTACATAAAGGGATCTACTTAATTCAACAAAAATTAGGATCCACTGTTATAATCCATTAACTCAATGTTATTTGCTTGAAAAAACATGTGTTTTACATGTTAAATAGAAACTAAGTCTACATAGTTAGAGTAATTAGGGAATTTTTATTTTATTTTTTTCTCCAGTCAAGGTCTCTAGAATTACAAAATTATTAAAAATATAACATTAGGGTAAATTATGAAGTTGATGCTTTTTCTGAGATTTGCTTAAATGGTAGATAATGATTCTTAACTTTTTTGGTCTCATGGACTCATGTGATAGTCCATGGCCTCATGTGACTGGACAGTCCAGTCCAGTGAATCCTATATATCCTTTCTCAAAAAACATTTTAAATGAATAAAGTAAAATACAATAGATTACAAAGAAAACTAAATATATTCAAATGCTATTATTTGTCTGCTTCTCTGTTTATCTAACAAATATCTATTTATATGTAACAATGTGGCATGAGCAGCATCTATCAAGTACATTTGAGGACAACCACACTAACTTCTACCCCTCTCTATTACTGGCCTATCTTCCTATTATGTTGCTCATTCTATATTCAAAGACAATCCAACGCAGGATCCAATAGAAAGAGAATTTCAAAAGGAACAATGGAAAGGGAGGAAAGAGTTGGATAGGGACCAAGAAGGAAGAAGGTGATAGATGAGGAAGAGAGAATGAGAGATTTGGTTTGGGAGCAATTATTTTGGCCTTTCATACATGGCTCCCTATAACTGCTGTTGTACTTCTCAGAGATTATTATTGATTGGAGGATGATCCCAAGCTGTGCCTTTTCTTTTCAGAAGCAATGAAACTTGAATGTATTTCTCACACTGTTCAAGGTTGATGTGAAGGTGCTATGCCTGCTCAACATTCCCACAAGTTGTTTATATTTTAGTGTTTTAAGTATCAACCTCCTGGAATAATATTATAGGAGTTAAAGGTAATTATGTTATGTTTTAAATATTTGTAATTTTTGCTTATGAACCTTTCAAATTTTAAGTATTTTGAATGCTGTAATAATATATAATAGCTGTGATATATATATATGCATATATATATATATATATATATATATATATATATATATATATATATATATTGTACATTGGGTATGTTTCTAGAAGATAATTTGTTGATCACTTTGTGGAAACATTCAACATGAGTCAAATAAGCTTTGATAAAGAGATTGTCCCCAGAATTCTGCTTTGGAAGAGGAGCATAATGAGCTCCCATATGTGTCCCTTATGTCCCAACAATGACAAGGAAATAAGTTGATTTGTGTTAACCCAGACTTAGGGGTTCCTTAACATGGGAGAAGACAACCTGTTCTTTAGACCTGCATATAAAAGATTGGAGGTAGAGGAGGTAGATACAATAACAGTGATCAAGGGAAGCCTCAGAATCATTCCAAGGGTACAGAAAAAAATCACTTGGTGAGAGGAAGAAACATGAAATATCTGTTAGATATGATGTAGTCCTGACTAATCTAGGAAAATGAGTTTTTGTGGTACTATTCCATTTCTCACTGGTTTGGGAACATATGGAAGATGGTAGCCCTTTGTGTGGGGGGAAAGGAAACCGAGCATGATTGTATTACTTTTTTCCTTTGAAAATAACTTTGCTATTAATTAAATATTTTTCTATTTAATTTATTATTTCTGATTGATTTATTGACATAGGATTTGTCAGGGACTGATTGAGTCATAGTTTTATAACTTCCCCAAACATCTTACAATGAATTTGGGGTAGCAAGGAGTTCAAAATTGAATAGGATTCATTGAATGGGGAATATGGGTCCAGAAAGTAGAAGATCTTAAGTAATAAAATTTTCATGCAAGCAAACACAAAAGAAATATGACTGATTACTCTTTGTATAATTACTTTCTGAAGAGTAATAATGAGGATAGGGACAGGGTAAACATTCACATTCCAAATTGTGTGCTTTCTCTCTGCTGGTTGGTAATAGCAGAACCTAGTGCAGTGAAATTATAGTCTTGCTTATATACATTTGGTGGTACATCAAAAATTCAGGATATTTATATGTGTTCATCAAATTTACTATCTGGACATTTTTGACTTTATGATCAATACAACAATAACATGGTATCAGAAACTTAGCATGAGTTTTCAAAGATGATTGAAGAGGAAATTACTTCATAGTCACTTCTCAATTATTTGTGGGGAATGAGGTTAATTGAAATCCACAGATTTCAAACAGCTAAAGGCTCCAACCTTCTTGCCAACCAATCTTTCCCTAGGACTGCTAAAAAGCAGCTAAACTGGCTAATCTAATTTTCACCTTCACTCTCCAATATCCTCTGATAAAAGTGCTAATAAAAAGCAAAATGACTAAAAAAGTGAGCAGCTGAAAGGAGGAGGAAAAATGTGTCTTCATCATCCACTGAACTGAAATATCAGTCCTTGAAAAATGTGAAGTTGTATACTAATATGACAGCACTGCAGTTAGCCTTATGTTAGTTATCTCTATACTAGTACTTTGAAGTGTAGCGACTGGAGACTACCAATGTATATGAATAAGAATACCCTGGATTGATGAGGTTTGTTGGCATAACAAGTATCCACAGAAGAGAAGTCCTCACTACTTGAGAGGATCTATAAATACCAATGAAAAATCTGAATTTTTACAGTAGTATAATGGAACAGTTTACTGATCTGACTCAAGAGACTTGGGTTTTTAATCTGGCTTCATTTGATGACTAACTGGCAAATATACTGTAGTGATTTGCCATTTCCTTCTCAACTTATTTTACGAGATGAGGAAACTGAGCTTCTTGACCAGGGTCATACAGTTAGTAAGTATCTGAGGCTGGATGCTAACACAGATCCTCCTGACTCTAGGAGTCAGCTCTCTATCCACTGTACCACCTATCTGCCATTTTGAATGGACCAGGAATTGCTTACAAACCTCACTCAGTAGAATTAAGTTTTTAACCTGGCTCTACCTTGGGATGCAACCCTGATTCACCCAAGAGTGTGAATAACTGGTTGTGTGCTGGTTGAACCTTTGGGTAGCTTTGGACAATTTGCTTTTCCTATTCAGGTCTCATTTTTTCTTATCTCATTTGTTTACCAGCTCTAGTTACTGTATTAAAGAACCCCTCTGACTTCAAGACTTTGGAGAATCACTTACTCTCTTAGCAACTTATTTCCTCTTTATAATGGGAATAATAAAACTCATTTTTCCCATTTATTTATGGTCAAATTATTCTCCCTCCTACCTCCCCACCCCCCAAAATTAGAATACAAACTTCTGTGGGTAGGGACTTTCTTCCTTTTCTTTTTTCTTTTTTTGTTTGTATCTCCAGCATCCAACATAGTATCTGGCACAAAATAGACACTTAAATGCATACTGAACTGAATTGATCTGATAGGCTTTAATCTGGCTCTGGGGTTCAAAATATAGAAAAGATAAATATATTGATTTTTATCCATGCACATACATGCATACATATTACAGAGATGGGTTAGAGCCAGTGCAGACTGATTATGAGATTGGTAAATTTTCAGTTTGAGCATTTGTAACTCAGAAATCAGCAAATTGCAAATCAGAGATTGATTTATTGTTTTGTTCATTATCTAGATTTAAAAAAGTGGTAATGCAGAATATACTTAAAAAGAGTGCCTTATATATATTTTGAATGATATCATTTGTATACATTTATATACATTTTGGGGGCATCAGTGGTTAAACGTTTACCAACCCATCTCTGAATAGAAAGTCTATTTGCCCACTGTTGTTATGGTTCAATTTTGACCACCAGAGGTCTCTCAAATAGCAGACTGATTTTTAATATCAGTGGAAATCTACTGAGAATTAAAAACAAACTAACAAAAATTTTAACGGAAACAAGTGCTCACGAAGTTCAAATAAAGTCTATTACCTAGTTCATTCAGCATCTCTTTTGCTGCAAAATGTCATGCAAATCAAGCCTTATTTACTGAATATTTTGCTTCAGTAACCCCCAAAAAGTGCTAAGAAGGAAAATTGCTTATTTTTAGATATATCTTTCTCTAAAAATAGTACATCGATTCAACTAGTACATCATATAAACTGTAAACAGTCTTATGATGTGAATGATTAAATCTGTATAGAAAAGTAAAATCATATCAGAGCTTGGCATTGTCAAAATAAAATAGCTTCATCTCTGCAATGAATGGAGAGTGTGCAGTTGCAGACAACCTTCAAGGACTTGAAATGTATCTTTTATTGGCTCTGTGCAGTGAAGGAAATAATCAGGGTGTCCTTGTAAAATGCACTAATGATAATCCTGCCATCAAACAGAGGAGCTTGATAACTTAGCAGTCATCCTGAGTGTGATGAAGAGTGTTGGATTGTAATTCTGATGCTGCCAATAGCTTGCTATGTGACCTTGGACAAGTCACTTTACATCTTAGTTTCTTAAATTGCAAAATTACAGAATTGGAGTAAGTGACCTAGAGTTTCTTTCAGTTCTGATGTGTTAAAAATATATGATTTTATGATTCTCCATTGTATGAATTAACTGATTTTTTTGCACACATATCAAAGCTGACACCAAATTGAGAATTCAAAGTAATGATAATAATATAATATCTTGTAAAAACAAATTTCTCATTTGAACCTTATATCAACCGTAGGAGGTAAGTGCTATTAGTAACTTTACAGTTGAGGAAATTGAGGAAGATAGTTTAAGTAACTTACTTTGGGGTCACACAGCAAGCAGGTTTTTTGAAATGGGATCTGAACTCAGGTCCTCCTAACTCCAGATCCAACACTCTATCCCTTAGATACATTAGAAACACTTAGATAGCTGCCAGTCAGCATTTTGATGGTGGTGGTGGTAGCAACTAGACAGTGCAGTGAACAGAGCACCAGATCTGGAATTAATAACTTCCTGAGTTCAAATCAGTCCTCGGACACTAGCTCTGTGATCACTTAACCCTGTTTCTCTCAGTTTCCTCATTGGTAAAATGAGTTGGAGAACGAAATGATAAACCATTCCAGTATCTTTGCCATGGAAATCCCAAGTAGAGTCACAAAAATTTGGACTTGACTAAAAAAATCAACAATGAAGTTGGGCAGGAAAAACACAAAATCAAAAATAAAAACATTGCTCTTTTTAGCTTATAGGATTGCTTGCCAAACCTCATAAGTGCTTCTTAGAATGAACTTCTCTCATCAATCTCATTTATAAGATAAACCTTTGCTTTGAACTATTTTAGAAAAAAATAGATGGTTTTAACTAAGTGCTCAGTGACCAGATAGAATATAACTAGAACGTTACAGCCTTCAGAAAAAAGTCATCTATTATAATCCTTTTTGCATTCTAGAAAACAGAGATTAAATAATTTTCCAGAGGGAAATACAGCCAGGAATTGATAATAACCAATTTGAGGAGAAACCACATCATCTGATTCCTAGTCCTGTGCTGTTTTGACTCTTCCAAGTGTCCACTTTCTTTTTTTTTTCCTTTCTAATTTTGGTCATTATTTCTAAACTCTGATATTCTTTTACATGAGTCATAGTTATACATATGACTTCCCTCTCAAAATTCAGACTTCTAAGATCAGATCCTCAGCTTTGCCTTGTGGGAATTGGGATGAACCACACAGACCATCTTGTGACTCAATTCTAGAAGTAGCTCAGTTCTTTTTCTATTCTATTTCATATCTAGTTTAATTTCTGTCTCCTGAGAAAACTTTATTCCATTATAAGTATTGTAAGAAAACATTGGTGTATTGTTTGAACCTAGTCCTGTGTGGTTGGGAAGCTACTTCTGGACCTAGGTTGTACTGATCAGAAACTCAGTTAACTCTGAAGATCAACAATAAAGAGTTTATACATCTTGAACAGTGCATGTGTGTCTAATATGAAAACTGACCCTGTACATGTCATTGAGTTGTTGTTTCCATATTTCTTTTTTAACTCTTTAAAAATTTTATTTAGCATTTTAATTTTCCCTAGTTACATGCAAAATCAGTGTTTTTAAATGAATGATTTTATTTATTTTGAGTTTTACAAATTTACCCCATTCTTGCTTCCCTTCCCCTACCCCCCACAGAAGGCAGTCTGTTAGTCTTTACATTGTTTCCATGGTATGCACTGATCTAAGTTGAATGTGATGAGAGAGAAACCATATCCTTAAGGAAGAAAAATAAAGTATAAGAGATAGCAAAATTACATAAGATAACAGTTTTTTTCCCCTTAATTGAAGGTAATAGTCTTTAGTTTTTGTTCAAACTCCACAATTCTTTCTCTGGATACAGATGGTATTCTCCATCATAGATAGCCTCAAATTATCTGTCACACTGATGGAATGAGCAAGGTCATCAAGAATGATGGTCACTCTGCTGTTTGCTGTTAGGGTGTACAATGTTTTTCTGGTTCTTCTCATTTCACTCAGCATCAGTTCATGCAAATCCTTCCATGCTTCCCTGAATTCCCATACCTCCTGGTTTCTTTCTTTCTTTTTTTGGTTAATATGACTTTATTTATACATTACTAAAATATTCTTGTTTAAGAGTAAATATAATAGCCCCCCCCACAAAAATAGAGAACCTCATGAGAAATAAAGTAAAAGAAAGAGAAAAAAATGTACTTTAGTTCTGATACCATCAGCTCTGTCTCTGGTGGATCACATTCTTTATCATAAGTCCATCACAGAAGTTACTTCCATATTTTTTCATGGTTGCTCTTGCTGATTACAATCCCTACATCCATTCCTCCCCAATACCATATATTATATTTTCTCTCTCCTTTCACTCTGTCCCTCTTCTAAAATGTGCTGTAGGTTAGCTGAGTGGTGCAGTGGACAGAGCACCACCCCTGGGGCCAAGAGGCCCCAAACCCACATCCCACCTCAGAGTTCCAGCACCCACTTGACCCCATGTTCCTGGACAGGCCACCCAATACCAGCACCCTGCAAAAAGTAAAAAAGAAAATGTGTTACATCTGACTATTCTCTCCTATGATCCACCCTCTCTTCCATCACCCACATCCCCCCTTTCCCTGTCCCCCTTCTCTCCATTTTACTCTAGATATCTATACCCTATTGAATGTGTATGCTGTTTCCTCTCTGAACCATTTCTGATGACAGTGAAGGTTCCCTCATTCCCCCTCACCTTACCCCCTTCCATATCATTGCAAAAATATCTTTTATATGAAATATCTTAGCCTATACCACATCTCCTTTTTCTTAGTCCCAATACATTTCCCTTTTAGCCATTGACTCCATTTTTACAATATATTATATCTTCAAATTCAACTATCTCCTGTGCCTCATCTATAAAACCTGCTCTATTAAATGAGAAGGTTCACATGGCTATTATCAGTATCATCTAATATGCACAGTTTGTCATCAAGTCCCTCATAATATACCCTTCTCCTCCACCCTCTCTATGCTTCACCTGAGTCCTGTACTTGAAAGTCAAAATTTCTGTTTCAGCTCTGGTTGTTTAAACAGGAACATTTGAAATTCCCTTGTTTCATAAAGTCCATCTTTTCCCCTGGAAGATAATATTCAGTTTTGCAGGGTAGTTGATTCTCAGTTGCATTCCAAGCTCTTTTGCCTTCTGGAATATTATATTCCAAGCCCTATGAGCCCTTAATGTAGTTGCTGCTAAATCCTGTGTAATCCTGACTTATAGATCCACAATATTTGAATTGTGTCCTTCTGGCTGCTGATAATATTTTCTCTTTGACGTGGAAATTCTGGAACTTGGCTATAATATTTCTGGGGGTTTTTTTGGATCTCTTTCTGGAGGAGATCGGTGGATTCTCTCAATTTCTATTTTTCTCCTCTGCTTCTAGGATATCAGGGCAGTTTTCCTGTAGAAATTCTTTTAAAATGAGGTCAAGACTCTTTTCTTGATCATGACTTTCAGGTATCCCAATGATTTTTAGATTATCTTTCCTGAATCTGTTTTCCAGATCAGTTGTTTTTTTCAATGAGATGTTTCACATTTTCTTCTAATTTTCATTCTTTTAGTGTTGAAGTATTGTGTCTTGATTTCTCACAAGTTCATCAGTTTCCTTTAGCTCCATTCTATATCTGAAGGATTTTTTCCCTCAGAGAGCTTTCTTATCTCCTTTTCCAATCTCCTTTCCTGGCCAGTTCTGCTTTTTAGAGCATTCTTCTCCTCAATAACTTTTTGAATTGTTTTTATCCATTTTAGCTAAGCTGGTTTTTAACATGTTATTTTCTTCAGCATTTTTTTGGATCTCCTTGACTAGGTTGCTGACTTTGTTTTTACATTTTTCCTGCATCTATCTCACATTTCTTTCTCCAATTTTTCTTCTCTTTCTTACTTGATTTTCAAAATCTTTTTTTAGCTCTGTCACAGCCTGAACCCAACTTCCATTTTTCTTGGAGTCTTTAGATGCAGAAGCTAGTACTTTCTCATCTTCATATTCACTATTTTTCTCCTCCTTGGTATCATAGACAAAGTATTTGTCAATGGCCAGGTTCCTTTTTTTCCTGCTTACTCATTTCCCCAGCCTGATTTTGGGGTGCTTCCTGAGCTTTTGAGTTCTCTTGGGACACTCCCAAAAGGACCTCATTGTGTGAGGATCTGACTCATCCTGATCTGTGAATGACCACAAGCACACCCCTCTGCCACGGGGTTGATGGGGGGAAGGTCCCTGTTCTATGAGGGGCCTAGACTGCAATCAGGATTTGAATGTTGTCAGAGCCCCAGAATCCTGTTCCAGGGTCAGAGGACAGACATCAGAAATCTCCCTCCTCTCCCTTACCTTTGGTGGTTGGAGCACTCAGGGCACAGCTTCTAGAGGCTCTTGCTTGCTGACTCTGCATGGTCTGCTTCCATTTCCTCCATCTGGGCTTCCAGCCATGCTAAGAGCTGGACCACACTGAGTGTACTGAGTGCCACAACCATGCTCAGGGCCTGGGTTTTGTGCTCATTCTGGCAGAGGTCTCCCTGCTGATCTTCCAAGTTGTGCTTGGTTGTTCCTGGGGTGTAGGTCAGGAAACTGTTTCTGCTTCCAGGAGCCAAGGCTCCCAGGCACCCTGGGGCTGTTCCCAGGAGGCTGAAATTTCTTCACTCTGGTGGGGGCTGCCCTCTAATCCTGTGGAACAGAATTTTTTTCATTATTTTCTAGGTTACCCTGGGCTGGAGAATTGCCTCACTGGATATTTCTATGGGTTCTGTCTCTCAAAAATTTAATTAGATCATAATTTTAAGATTTTTTGAAATATTTTGGAGAGAGCACCTAGGAGGGGCTATTCTCCTGCCACCATCTTGGCTTCACTCCCCCTCCCTCAATCAATTTTTAACATTCGCTTTTAAATCTGAGTTTCAAATTCTCTCACTTCTTCCCTCGTCAAGTTCTTACCACTTTATTGAGAAAACAAGCAATTTGACAAAAGTTATATATGTCTGCAGATATTTTGAACACAATTTTCTTGTGAAAGAAAACATAGATTTCCCTCCTCTAAAAAAAACCCCAAGAAAAATAAAGATAAAAAATAAGTATCCTTCAATCTGTAGTCAGGTATAATTAGTTCTTTCTATGGAGATGGATGAAATTTTCATCAAAAGACTTTCAGAGTTCTTAGGTCAATGATTGAGAATGACTAAATCATTGACAACTGAGCAACCTACAAAATTACTGTTATTTTATACACAGGTATGTTTCATTTTGCATTGGCTCATGTAAATCTTTCCAGGTTTACATGAAAGCAGTCTGTTCCTCATTTCTTAAAGCAGAATAGTATTCCATTATAATCACATATTACAATTTGCTCAGCCTTTCCCAATTGATGGGCAGACTCTCAATTTCCAATTTTTTGTGAACAGAAAATAACTGCTATAAGTATATTTTGTTTATGTATATAAGCATATGTATATGTCCTCTTCTTTTTTGCTTTTTATCTATTTTGGGACATAGACATAGTAGTAATGGTATTGGTAGATCAAAGTGTATGCACAGTTTTATAATCCTTTGGGCATAGTTCCAAATTGCTCTGTAGAATGGTTGAATCAATTCACAACTTCACCAACATTGAATTAATGTCTCATTTTTCCTAACATCCACTCAAATATTTGTCAATTTTTCTGTCCTGTTAGACAATCCTAATAGCTAAGATGAGGATGTGCTTAGGAATTATTTTAATTTGCATTTCTCCACTCAGTAGTGAGAACATTTCTTTATATGGCTATTGATATCTTTGATTACTTAATCTGAAAGCTTGATATTTTTTCATCATTTATCAATTAGGAATGCTGTTTAATTTTATAAATTTGATCTAGTTCTCTATATGTTCTAGAAATGAGGCCTTTGTCAGAGCAATCAGCTTCGGAATTTTTTTTCCATAATCACTGATGTTAACTGAATTTTCTTCTTTTCTATTTTCTCCTGTTTATTTGGTTCTCTCTTCTTTCATCCTGCCCTCCTCAAAAGTGTTTTGTTCCTGACTACCCCTTCCCCCAATCTAACTTCCCTTCTCTCACCTCATTTCTCTTATCCCCTTCCCTATCTACTTTCCCGTAGGGCAAGATAGATTTCTGTACCCAATTAAGTGTGTATATTATTCCTTCTTTGAGTCATTTCTTATGAGAGAAATATTAACTCATCTCTCACCTCTTTCATCTTCCCCTCCACTATAAAAACCCATTCTTGCCTCTTCTATATGAGATAATTTATCCCATTCTACCTCTCTCTTTCTCCTTCTCTCAGTATATTCCTCCTTCACCCTTAATTTCATTTTTAGATACATTCCTTCATAGTCAACTCACACCTTTGTCTTCTGTCTCAATATAAATATATAAAAGCATATATGTACATATTCATACATATATACATATGTACACATAGATGTATGTATGCATACACACACACACACACACACACACACATATATATATATATATATATATATATATATGTTCCTAACTACTCTAATAATGAGAAAGTTCTTATGTTACCAATATTAACTTTCCATATAGGTATATAATAATTTAATCTTATTATGTCTTTTATGAATTCCCTTTTCCTGTTTATCTTTTTATACTTCTATAGGGTCTTGTATTTGAATATCAAATTTTCTACTCATCTCTGATCTTTTCATCAAGAATGCTTTAAAGTCCTCTGTTTCATTCAAGTTCCCCCTGGAAGATGGGGGTAGGTGATTCTTGGTTACAATTCTAGCTACTTTGTTCTTCAGAAAATGATATTCCAAACTCTATGATCCTTTAATACAGAAACTGCTAAATTTTGAATTAACATGACTGGTGCACAATACTTAAATTGTGTCTTTTGGACTCTTTGCAGTATTTTCTCCTTGATTTGGGAGCTCTGAAATTTTACTATAATATTTGTGGGAGTTCTCATTTTTGGTATCTCTTTGAGGAGGTGATTGGTGAATTCTTTCAATTTATATTTTACCCTCTGGTTCCAGAATATCAGAACAGTGTTCCTTGATAATTTTTTGAAAGAAGATGTGAAGTCTTTTTTTTTAATAATGACTTTCGGGGCGGCTAGGTGTCACAGTAGATAGAGTACTGGCCCTGGAGTCAGGAGTACCTGAGTTCAAATCCGGCCTCAGACACTTAATAATTACCTAGCTGTGTGACCTTGGGCAAGTCACTTAACCCCTTTTGCCTTGCAAAAATCTAAAAAAAATAAATGAAATAATGACTTTCAGGTAGTTCAATAATTTTAAAATTATCTGTTTTGGATCAATTTTCCAGGTCAATGGTTTTTCAGATGAAACAATTCATATTTTCATTTCATTTTGTTTTATTGTTTCTTGATTTCTCATTAAATTTTTACTTCTACTTACTCAGTTCTATTTTTGTTTTGCCGGGCAATGGGGTTAAGTGGCTTGCCCAAGACCACACAGCTAGGTAATTAATAAGTGTCTGAGGCCGGATTTGAACCGAGGTACTCCTGACTCCAAGGCCAGTGCTCTATCCATTGCGCCACCTTAAGTTTTGTGCCACTTCTATCATTTGGTTTCATGGTTTTAAGGTGCTATTTTTTATGTTTTCTTTACTAAACTATTGATTCGTTTTTCTGATTTTCTTGCATTACTCTCATTTCTCTACCTCTCTTGCTTGATTTTCAAAATACTTTTTGGACTCATTCATGGTCTGAGATAAATTCATATTTTTCTTGGAGCTTTTGATTGAGAAGTGATAACTTTGCTATCTTCTAATTGTATGTTTTGGTATTCTTTGTCACCACAGAAATTTTCTATTGCCAAGTTTTTTTTCTTTTCTTTGGCATTTCCCCAATTCTACTTGAATTTTAAAACTTTTTTAAAATAGGACTCTGTTTCTGGGATAGAGCATTTACTGGGATTTTATGCCACTATTTCAAAGATACTTCTAGAGACATGCAAATTTTCAGATCTTTTAAGGTGTTATGATAGAAGGGAACATGTTTACTACCCTCCTGACCTATGTTCTTGCGTGTGAATGACCATAGGCACTCTTCTCTGCTCTGAAACTGTGAGAAGAGGTCCCCATTCGCGTGCAGCTTCAAGCTGTGGTATACTATTGCTCCTCTGCATTCTGGGATGAGTACAAGAAAAGCAACAGAGTTACCAGAAACCTCTATATTTTCCTTCTGACCAGCTGTTTGAAGTCTTTACCATCTGTGAGCTAAAGGCTATGGAAGCAGCTTTTGCCTCTGCTAATTCATTGCATCCCAAAGTCTTCTCCTGGCATGCTGGTACCTGGTCTGTGCTGTCACCTACAATTGACTGTGCTCCTCTTTCACCCTGGTGCAACATACCTTTCTATTTAAAAAAAATTTGGGCCCATACTTTTATTATTTTTTTAATTATAAAGATTTTATTTATTTCAAGTTTTACAATTTTCTGCTGAATCTTACTTCCCTCCACCCCCCCCACATAAGGCAATTTGCTAGTCTTTACATTGTTTCCATGGTATACATTGATCCAAATTGAATGGGATGAGAGAGAAATCATATTCTGAAGGAAGAAACATAAATTATGAGAGATAGCAAGATCAGCCAATAAGATATCAGTTTATTACAAATTAAAGGTACTAGTCCTTGGTCTTTGTTCAAAATCCACAGTTTTTTCTCTGGATACAGATGGTATTCTCCATGGCAGACAGTTCCAAATTGTCCCTGATTGTTGCACTGAGGGAATGAGCAAGCCCATCAAAGTTGATCATCACCCCCATGTTGCTGTTAGAGTGTACATTGTTTTTCTGGTTCTGCTCATCCACTTAACATCAGTTCGTGCAAATCCCTCTAGTCTTCCCTGAATTCCCATCCCTCCTGGTTTCTAATAGAACAATAGTGTTTCATGACATACATATACCACAGTTTGCTAAGCCATTTCCCAATTGAAGGATATTTACTTGATTTCCAATTCTTTGTTAACACAAACAGGGCTTCTATGAATAATTTTGTACAAGTGATGTTTTTACCCTTTTTCATTATCTCTTCAGGGTATAGACCCAGTAGTGGTATTGCTGGATCAAAAGCTATGCACATTTTTGTTGCCCTTTGGGCATAGTTCCAAATTGCTCTCCAGAAAGATTGGATGAGTTCACGGCTCCACCAACAATGTAATAGTATCCCAGATTTCCCACATCCCTTCCAACAATGATCATTGTCCTTTCTGGTCATATTGGCCACTCTGAGAGGCATGAGGTGGTACCTTAGAGAAGTTTTAATTTGCATTTCTATAATAAGTAATGATTTAGAGCAATTTTTATATGACTATGGATTGCTTTGATCTCCTCATCTGTAAATTGCCTTTGCATATCCTTTGACTATTTGTCAATTGGGGAATGGCTTCTTTTTTTAAAAAAAAATTTGACTCAGTTCTCTGTATATTTTAGAAATGAGTTCTTTATCAGAAATACTAGTTGTAAAGATTGTTTCCCAGTTCACTACATTTCTTTTGATCTTGGTTACAGTGGTTTTGTCTGTGCAAAAGCCTTTTAATTTAAAGTAATCAAAATCATCTAGTTTGTTTTTAGTGATGTTCTCCATATCTTCCTTGGACATAAACTGCTTCCCTTTCCATAAATCTGACACGTAAACTACTCCTTGATCTTCTAGTTTGCTTATAATATTGTTTTTTTGTTTTATTGTCTGGATCCTGCATCCATTTTTATTTTATCTTTGTATAGGGTGTGAGGTGTTTGTCTGATCTAAATTTCTTCCATACTAACTTCCAGTTTTCCCAGCAGTTTTTATCAAAGAGAGAATTTTTATCCCAATAGCTGGACTCTTGGGGTTTATCAAACAGCAGATTACTATAATCATTTGATGCTGTTGCTCCTAGTCTATTCCACTGATCTACCACTCTATTTCTTAGCCAATATCAGACAGCTTTGATGACTGATGCTTTATAATATAATTTTAGATCGGGTATGGCTAAGCCCCCTTCTTTTGAACCTTTTTTTTTATTGAATCCCAGAAAATTCTTGACTTTTTATTTCCCCATATGAATTTACTTACTACATTTTCTAACACATTAAATAAAATTTTCAGAGTTTTGATTGGTAGGGCACTAAACAGGTAGTTTAGTTTTGGTAGAATTATCATTTTTATTATATTAGCTCAATCCATCCATGAGCAGTTGATGTTTGCCCAGTTATTTAAATCTGATTTAATTTGTGTGAGAAGTATTTTGTAGTTGTTTTCAAAAAGTTTCTGAGGGTGGATAGGTGGCATAGTGGATAAAGCACTGGCCCTGGAGTCAGGAGTACCTGAGTTGAAATCCGGTCTCAGACACTTATTAATTACCTAGCTGTGTGGCCTTGGGCAAGCCACTTAAACCTATTGCCTTGCAAAAACCTAAAAAAAAAGTTTCTGAGTCTGCCTTGGCAAATAGATTTCAGGTTATTGTATATTGTCTGAGGTTACTTTAAATGTGATTTCTCTTTGTAGCTCTTCCTGCTGTATCTTGCTAGTCATAGAAAAGTTGGGGATTTATGAGGATTTTATACCCTGCTACTTTGCTAAAAATTAATAATTGTTTCTGATAGTTTTTTTGGATGATTTCTTGGGATTCTCCATGTATACCACCATGTCTTCTGCAAAGAGTGAGAGTTTTGTCTCTTTTTTCCCAATTCTAATTCCTTCAATTTCTTTTTCTTCTCTAATTGCTGAAGCTAACATTTCTAAAATGATACTGAATAATAGTGGTGATAATGGGCATCCTTGGGGGCGGAGCCAAGATGGCGACAAGAAGTGATCCAGTCTTAGGCGCTCTGTGATAAAACTTGAAACTAAGGACTCTAACTAAACTTTTGAGAGACAGAACCCACAAAGGGAACCATTGAGGCAGTTCTCCTATTCAAGGTAACCTGGAAAAGAGCAGAAAGGCTCTGCTCCCTGGGGACAAGGGGCGACCTGCCAGAGCGGTGGCCCACCAGAGCGAAAGAACTTCAGCTTCATGGAGGCAGCCCCAGGGCGCTGGGAGCCTTGGCTCCCAGCAGCGGGGGAGTCTCCTGAGCTGTACCCCGGGGAGCACTGGGCACAAAGTGGGGGAACATCAGGGGACCTCTCACAGAGCTAGCACATGGAGCCCAGCTCTCAGGGCATACAGAGTAGCTTGGTCTTTCAGCAGCCCAGATCCAGAAACAGAAGCAGGCGGAGCCTGTAAGCAGGAGCCCCCAGGGCATGAGCCCATTGAGCTGAGGGAGGGGAGTGAAAAGAGAGAGACTGCAGAGCTCTGTCCTCTGCCCCTGGAACAGGACTCTGGGGTTCTGACTACATTCAGATCCTGATCCCAGTCTAGGCCCACTCATAGAACAGCAGGGCCCCCCCACCTCAGCCCCATGGCAGAGGGGGGCGCTTCTGGTCATTCACAGATCAGGAGGGAGGACAGACCCTCACACACTGAGACCCTTGTGGGAGTGTTCCAAAAGCTCAGGAAGCGCCACAAAACCAGGCCCAGGCTGGGAAAATGAGCAAGCAAAGAAACAAGAGGAAGACCATTGAGAAATATTTTGCACATGAGCCCAAGAAGGATCAAAATACTCAGTCTGAAGATGAGGAAGCACAAGCTCCTGCATCTAAAGACTCAAAGAAAAACAGAAATTGGGTTCAGGCTATGACAGAGCTCAAAAAAGACTTTGAAAATCAAATGAGGGAGTTGGAAGAAAAACTGGGAAAAGAAAGGAGAGAGATGCAGGAAAAACATGAAAATGAAGTCAGCAGCTTAGTCAAGGAAATCCAAAAAAATGCTGAAGAAAATAGCATGTTAAAAACCAGCTTAGGTCAAATGGATAAAACAATTCAAAAAGTTATTGAGAAGAATGCCTTAAAAAGCAAAATTGGCCAGATGGAAAAAGAGATAAGAAAACTCTCTGAGGAGAACAAATCCTTCAGACAAAGAATAAAATTCAGGGAGATTGATGAATTTACCAGAAATCAGGAATCAATACTTCAAAACCAAAAAAATGAAAAATTAGAAGAAAATGTGAAATATCTCATTGAAAAAACAACTGATATGGAAAACAGATTTAGGAAAGATAATTTTAAAATTATTGGAATACCTGAAAATCATGATCCGGAAAAGAGCCTTGACATCATTTTCAAAGAATGACTACAGGAAAATTGCCCTGATATTCTAGAAGCAGAGGGCAAAATAGAAACGGAGAGAATCCACCGAACCCCCCCCCCCCCGCCCCGAGAAAGAGATCCCAAAAAACCAACCCCTAGGAATATTATAGCCAAGTTCCAGAACTCCCAAGTCAAAGAGAAAATATTACAAGCAGCCAGAAGGACACAGTTCAAATAACATGGAGCTGCAGTCAGGATCACACAGGACTTAGCAGCAACTACATTGGAAGCTTGTAGGGCTTGGGATACAATATACCGGAAGGCAAAAGAGCTTAGAATGCAGCCAAGAATGAACTACCCAGCAAGGCTGAATGTCCTCTTCCAGGGAAAAAGATGGACTTTCAATGAACCAGGGGAATTTCAAATGTTCCTTTTGGAATGGCCAGAGCTGAACAGAAGGTTTGATCTTCAGATACAGGACTCAGGTGAAGCATGGAGATTGGAGGAGAGGGGGAAATATGAGGGACTTAATGAGGATGAACTGCATGTATTCCTGCATAGAAAAATGACACTGATAAAACTCATATGAACCTTCTCAGTTAATAGAGCAGGTAGAGGGAGCTTTTATAGTTGAAGCACAGGAGAAAGCTGAATTCGAAGATAAAATATGGTGTAAAAATAGAGTCAAGAGAAAAAAAGGGAAAAGTAATGGGAGAAAGAAAAAGGAGAGGGGGAATAGGCCAAGATATTTCATATAATAAGACGTTTTTTATTACAATGAGCTATTGCAATGATATGGAAGGGGGGAGGCAAGGCGAATGAGGGAACCTTTGCTCTGATCCAAGGTGACTAGGAGAGGAAACAGCATACATACTCAATGGGGTATAGGCATCTGGAGTAAGAAGGAGGGGGGAGCAGGGGGAAGGGGTGGGGATGTGAATAAAGATGGACAGGATGGACCATGGGGGGAGAGTGGTCAGATACAACACGTTTTCTTTTTTACTTCTTGCAAAGGGCTGGGATTGGAAGGCCTGTCCAGGACCATAGGGCCAGGTGGATTCCGGGCCTAAGGGGTAGTATGGGGGCTCAGGGCTTCTTGGCCCCAGGACCAGGGATCTGTCTGCTGTGCCACTCAGCCACCCTACAGCAGAGTCATAGTGAAAGGAGAGAGAAAATATAGTACATGGTAGTAAAGAAATAAGAAAGGAGGAGTTGCGATCAGAAATGGCTTTGTAGGAAAAATATGGAAGCAACTTTTGCAATGGACTTACCACAAAGAATGCGAACCACCCATGACAGAGTTGTTGGTGTTGGAACAAAGACTGAAGTACATTTTTTACTATTATTATTTGGGGGAGGGTGCAGGACAAATGGGGCTGGGTGGCCTGCCTGGGGCCACATAGCAGGGTGATCTTTGGGTGTCTGGGGCCAGATTTGGACCCAGGTCCTCCTGGCTCAGGGGCCAATGCTCTGTTTGCCACCCTTACTATGATTACTATTTTATTTTATTTTGGGTCTTTTTTTCCGTTCTTTTTGGTTTTTGCAGGGCTGTGGGAATCGGGTGGCTTGCATGTCACATGGCTGGGTGATTGTTGGGTCTATGGGGCTGGATGTGGGCTCGGGTTCTCGTGGCTCCAGGGCTGGTCCATTGTGCCACCTAGCCATACCTACAATTATTACTATTTTTTTAATTTTAATTTTTTCTCTCCCCTTTACTTTATCGCCCAAGCAAGTCTATATTCATGGGGGGAGGGGTATTTTGTTTACTCTTAAACAAGAATATTTTATTAATGTAAAAAAAATTGTACAAAATAAGAATTAAAAAATAAAATAAAATATAAAAAATTTAAAAAAATTACAAAAAAATAATGGGCATCCTTGTTTTACCCCTCATCTTATTGGGAATGCCTCTAGCTTCTCCCCATTTAATATATTGCTTTTTGATGATTTCAGATAGATACTGTTTATTATTCTAAGGAACAGTTCATTTTTTCCTACACTCTCTAATGTTTTTTAGTAGGAATAGGTGATGTATTTAGTCAAAAACTTTTTCCAGAATCTATTGATATAATCATATAATTTCTGATAGGTTTGTTGTTGATATAATTAATTATACTAACATTTTTCCTAATATTGACCCAAGCCTGCATTCCTGGGATAAATCCTACTTGGTCAAAATGTATTATCCTAGTGATAACTTGTAATCATTTTGCTAAGATTTTAATTAAGATTTTTGCATCTATATTCATCAGGGAGATAAGTCTATAATTTTCTTTCTCTGTTTTAACTCTTCCTTGTTTAGGTATCAGCACCATATTGGTGTCATAAAAAGAGTTAGGCAGAGTTACCTTCCCCCATTTTCCTCAAAGGTTTTATATAGAATAGAAACCAATTGTTTCTTAAATGTTTGTTGGAATTCCCTTGTGAATCCATCAGGCCCTGGAGATTTTTTCTTAAGGGGTTGAATGATGACTTGTTGAATTTTTTTTCTGAGATAGGGTTGTTTAGGTATTTCATCTCCACTTCAATTAACCTGGGTTTTTTGCAAACATTTGTCCATTTCACTTAGATTGTCAAATTTATTGGCATAGAGTAGGAAAAAATAATTCCCCTATTATTACTTTAATTTTCTCCTCATTGGTGGTGAGTTCACCTTTATCATTTATGATAGTAGCAATTTTGTTTTCTTCTTTTTTTTAAATTAAATTGCTCAGAGGTTTATCAATTTTATTGTTTTTTCTCATAAAACCAACTCTTGGTTTTATTTATTAATTCAATAGTTGTTTTGCTTTTGATTTTGTTAATTTCTCCATTAATCTTTAGAATTTCTAATTTGACATTCAACTGGGGGTTTTTAATTTGTTCCTTAATTTTTTGGTTTCATATTTATTTCATTGATTTCCTCGTTCTCTAATTTATTCATGTAAGCATTTAAATATATAATATATCCCCTGACTCCCACTTTGAGTGAATCCCATAGGTACTGGTATGTTGTCATTATCTAGGGAAAAATATTTAATTCTTTCTGTAATTTTTTTTGATCCACTCATTCTTTAAAATGAGGTTATTCGGTTTCCAATTAGTTTGTGGGTCTATATCTCCCTGGCCCAGTATTGAATATGATTTTTATTGCATTGTGATCTGACAAAGATGTATTCACTATTTCTGCCTTTCTGCAATTTATTTTTTATATATTTTTTATGTTTTTGCAAGGCAAATTGGGTTAAGTGGCTTGCCCAAAGCCACATAGCTAGGCAATTACTAAGTGTCTAAGCTGGATTTGAACTCAGGTACTCCTGACTCCAGGGCTGATGCTCTATGCACTGTGCCACCAAGCCACCCCATTTCTGCAATTTATTATTAGGTTTTTATGCCCTAGTACATGGTTAATTTTTGTGGAAGTCCCATGTACTGCAGAGAAAAAGCTATGGTCCTTCCTATCCTCATTCAATTTCCTCCGTAAACCATATCTAGGTTTTCTAACAATTTATTTACCTCCTTAACTTCTTTGTTGTTTATTTAATGTTTCTATTTATCTAAATCTGAGAGTGGGAGTTTGAGGTCTCCCACTACTAGAGTTTTGCTGTCTATGTCTTCCTGTAGTTCTTTCAGCTTCTCTTCTAAGAATTTGGATGCTATCCCATTGGGTGCATCCATATTCAGTATTGAAAACACTTTATTGTGTATGCTACCTTTTAGGAGCATATAGTTTCCTTCCTCATCACTTTTAATGAAATCTATTTTTGCAGCTACTTTGTCTGAGATAAGGATGGCTACCCCTGCTTTTATCACTTTAGCTGAAGCAAAATATATTTTGCTCCAACCTGTTACCTTTACTCTATATGTATCTCTTTGCTTCAAATGAGTTTCTTGTTAGCAACATGTTGTAGGATTCTGTTTTTTAATCCACTCTGTTATTCACTTATGTTTTAAGTGAGGGTTCATCCCATTCACATTCAAAGTAATAATTACTAACTCTTTATTGCCTTCCATGATATCTTCCCTCTATTTGTATTTTTCCCCTTCCCCCCTGTCTGTATTCCCCAGTATTGTCTTTCTGAATACCACCTCCTTCAGTGTTTTTTCCCTCCTATATCAACCCCTCCCCTTTCTTTCCCCTTTACATTTTTTCCCTTTTCCCTTTCCTTTCTTCTCTTAGCTCCCCCTTTTCTCCCCCTCCCTGTCTCTGCCCACCTTTTCCCCTTTTAATACTTGAAAGGGAAGATGATTTTTACATTAACTGAGAGTGTGTGTATAAGTTAACTTTACATCAAGTCTGATTAGAGGAAGATTCAAGTGTTTCTCATCTCTTCCCTTTTCCCCCTCTATTAACATTGGCATTTTGTACCTCTTAGTGTAATGAGATTTATCCCATCAGTCTCCTCCCTCTTCCCATCTCCTTCCTGTCCCCCTCTTTTAAGGTGGAAGTGTTTTTAAATCATTCTATCTGAGTCATAGAAAATCCTGAGTATCCATCACTTCTTCCTAAGTATATTCTCTCTAATACAGTTACAATTCTTGAGATTTATGAGAGTCTTTCTCCCAAGTAGGGATATAGCCAGTTTCATCCCATTGGGTAGCAGTCTCATGGATATGTCATGAGTGTCCATCATTTTTGGCTAAGTATATTCTCTCTGATAGAGTTACAGTTCTTAGGAGTTATGAGACTCTTTTCTCCATGCTAGGATATAGCCAGTTTCATCTTATTGGATAGCAGTTGTTTTCTTTGCCCCCCACCTTTTTTACCTTTTCATGTGTCTCTTGAACCTCCTGTTTGATTTTCAAATTTTCTATTTAGGTCTGATTTTTTCATCAGGAATTGTTGGAAGTCTTCCATTGCCTTAAATGTCCATCTTTTCCCCTGAAAGAGAAGGCTCAGCTTTGCTGGATAGTGGATTCTTGGTTGCATTCCAAATTCCCTTGCTCTTCAGAATATCTTGTTCCAGGTCCTTTGATCCCTTAATGTTGATACAGCCAGGTCCTTCATAATCCGTACTGTGACTCCTTGGTATCTAAATTGTTTCTTTCTGGCTGCTTGCAGAATTTTCTCCTTTATCTGCCTTTTTCTGGAATTTGGTCACAACTTGGTATTTTCATTTTAGGATCTCTTTCCAGACAGGACTGATGTATTCTTTCACTAACTATTTTGCCTTCTGGTTCCTTGATATAAGGACAATTTTCCATCATTAATTCCTGTAATATTAAGTCTAGGGTTTTTTTCCTCTTCATTGTTTTCAGGAAGACCTATAATTCTCAGGTTGTCCCTTTTCAATCTATTCTTGAGGTCAGTGGTTTTGCTGATGAGGTATTTTACATTTTCTTCTATTTTTCTATTTTTTTGTTTCATTTAACATCCTGTTGCTGTCTCATGAAGTCATTAGTTTCCATAGACTCCATTCTTTATTTCAGAGAAGAATTTTCTTCATTTACCTTTTGCAACTCCTTTTCCAATTGATCAATTCTATTTTTGCAAGAACTTTCCATTTTACCAAATGAGGTTTTGAGAGCATTATTTTCTTTTTGCATTTGCCCAGTTGAGGATTTGAGAGACTTATCCTCATTTTGTATTTATCCAATTGTATTTTACAATGATTTGTTTTCTTGTTGCAAGGTGTTAATCTTATCTTGGGTTTCTTTTCCCAAGTTTTCCAATTGATTTGTACACTCCTCCCTTATTTCTTCAAGGATGTCTTTCTGTGCTGGAGACTAGATCATATTCTCCTCAGAGGTTCTAGGTCTCTCTGACTTAGGGTATTCTTGTTCCAAGAATTTTTCTATGGACCCTCCTTCTGCTGGCCTTTCTTCATTTTTACTAAGATCTTGAGTTAGGGAGGGCCTGATTCACAGAGTTTCGCCTTGGGATCCTTAGAGTTTTTACTCACTGGTTTAATATCTCCAGATGGCCAGTAGGGGCTGCTGGTTTATTTCTCTGGAGTGACTGTGACCTTGATTGAGGCCCTCTCCCTTGACCCGAATGGAATGATTGAAACTGTTAAATACTTTTGTCTTTGATCAGTAGTGAGGTATATCCTGGGGTGAGGTGATCAATCTCCCTGTTGTCAGCTGAGGTGGTTCTGCTGCTCACACACCTGCACCTGGGGCAGAGGTAGTCTGTAATAGTTTTTGTTCTGGGAAGAGGCCTCAGCTGAAATGGAGGCCTAGAACTCTGAGTTCCTCCTGACTAGAGGAGACCAGGGATGATGTCTGCAACTCTCTCACATGGCAACTCTCCTTCTAGCCCTTCTTGAAAGCTCCTGAGGGTCAATGCCAGCACAAATGCCTCTGTTCCCTAGTTAACCCCAACCCAGGTCATCGACCAGGCTCTAGCCCTGCTGCTAATCAAGCTCGTCCAGTTCTCAGGCCCTCACCCTCCCAGGCTCCAGCCCAGCCACTTATCAGGCTAATCCTTGTCTAATCCAGTCTCCCAGGCTCTCACCATCCCATGCTGCCAGTGGAGTCCACCCTCTGTACCCACACTCACCCACAATTGTGACAAATCCTGGCTTTTCTTTCTCGGTTTTGTTGATCAGATTTCTGTTCAGAGGTTTGTTTCATATCATATGTGGGGAAATATCAGGAGATTTTAGAACTGTGCCTGTCCTCTCTGCCATCTTGGTTGGAAGTCACAACATATCTTTCTTGCTAATTTATCTTGGGCTTGAAAGCAATTTCAATCACTTTGTGAGATCTGTGGCTCTAGAATTTTTTTAGAGTCATTATTTATTTAAAGGTATTCAGAGGTGTTTAGGAAAGAGCTAAGGTGAATTCTTGCCTTTGCTTTACTCTCTTGTTTCTACTTCTCTTCATTTTCCTTTGATTTGAGTTTACAGACACTTGGGGGAAAGTAGGACATCTCTTTCTGAATTCAGGGAATTGTACTTGATTACACTCCCCTTCCTAACTTGGAAGGTCCCTAATCTTTCTCCTAATTAGAAATCAGATAATCTAATTTTGTATTGTGGTTAATAATTCCTTTCATTAATTAGTTACTTATAATTGTTTTTAATACATAATTTCTGTCTCTGTATTCAGGGTCTTTGGACTGACTGAGAGGGTCCATTGACTCATTTTTTATGTCTGTTCTGCTACTATATCATATAACTTAGAGTGCTTCCTCATTTATTCTATACCACAGTCTTCCTGAACTTTTTCCTTTGAGTGTTTTGTCCAAGGGTACAATATAGTGAAAGAAGTATGTGACATGTTAAAAGAAACTCCTGGATCTAGATGTATCAGGTTATGGATTTTTGTTTTCTCTATACTAACAGAAATCTCAACTTGAGTTACTAGGCCACTGCATCAGCCATGGCTGTCATAGCTTCCTCTTAGGCTCCTTTTGCCATTGTGTGCTTGAAATCAAGAAGAAGATCATGTCTTTCTTCTTTGAAATCAGATTCCTAAAGAGATTTAGAACAGTGAAGTCCCATCTGCATTTTGGTTCAGACCATGTCATTTCATAATTATTCCCAATCATGTCTCATTTCCTCAGGAGTATGCCTGACTAGGAGTGATTCCACAATGGGAGAAAAAAGTCTTTTTTCCTTTGCACCATTAACCATGGAGAAGCTGGACCTGCTTTTCTGGGAGAAGGAATTCTCAGGAGGTGCTTTGGAACCATGCCATATGAAGATAGGGGAGAGAATTGGTGATGTTTAGCCTGGAAATGAATAGGTTTAGAAGATGATAACTGTCTTCAACTGTTATGAATACCATCTTTTGTGAAAGACTTTTCTGCTGAGGAAGAGAAGCCATCATAGAATAAAAGAATTCCTCCTTCCTTTCCTTCCTCTTTTCTTTCCTACTTTCTTTCCTTTTTGCTTTCCTCCTTCCTTTTTTTATTTCCTTCTCTCCTTTTCTTCTTTCCTTGATTTTTCTCCTATCCCTAATCCTACTTTCTACTTGGTTTTAAACTTGAAAGCTAGCAATATTTAGAATAAAAATAGAAATATGCAGCATTATAGAATTAAAAGGAATCTCTGTTGTTCTACCCCCACCCCCAAAGGAACCTCCATGAGAACTAATCTGAGAAAGAATTTGCTTGAAGTCATCCAATGAGAGAGGTCTTGAAATCACCTTGAGGCAATCCATTTAACTTTTCAATCATCACTCTAAGGACACTGGGACAGCTAGGTGGCACAATGGATAGAGCATCAGATCTAGATTTATAAAGAACTGGGTTCAAATCTGGCCTTGGACACTTACTAGCTGTGTGACCCTGGACAAGTCACTTAATCTCCATTGTCTCAGTTTCCTCATCTGTAAATGAGATGGAGAAAGAAATGACAAACCTCTTTGTCAAGAAAAATCCAAATGGGGTCATAGTTGGACGCAACTGAAAAACAACCAAATAGCAACAGTGGCATTGTTCTTGATATTAGTTCTAAATTTATTTCTTTCAACTTCTAATTACTCCTAATTTTATTCTTTAGGTCTAGAAACCAAATCTACTCCATCTTTCACATGATAGGTGTTCAAATAATTAATTATATCTCTGCTTTCTCTATCCCCACCACTTATCGTCTTCCACTGGCTAAATATGCCTATTTACTTAAATTAATTCTCAGATATACAATAGTCTTGATGGTCTTCACCATCTTGATTGCCCTACTCTGGATTCTCTTCACTAAACTGATTAATTTCCTAAATTGTGACTCCAAGAAATAAACACAGTATTTCAGATATGATTTGCCCTGGACTGAGGAACTATCACATTATTATTTCTGGAAGTTCTGCCTCTCAATATAGACCAATTTATTTGACTTCTGCATCACATTTTAGACATATTGATACGAAAGTCAATGTAAGCAGATTTTTTTAGACAGACTTCCATTTAATCATACCTATCCCATCTTTTACTTATGAAGTTGATTTCTCTAATCCCAGTGTCAGATTTCACTAAATGTACTTACTGGATATCATCTAATTAATAAGCTTGAGTCTGATACTTTTCTGCTTCTTTAAGTATTTTTTTTTTCCATTCTGATTTGTCATCCCTTGTTTTAGAGATCTTCCTTTGTTTTACTGGCAAATTCTATAAGCATGTCATCTATATCCAAAGAATTTATAAAAATGTTAAAATGCAAAGAGCCAAGCACAGATGTTGGGGACATTATGGAGGAAACTTCCTTCCAGATTGCTATGGCTACTCTTTGAATATCAAACTCATCTAATTATTTTATCATCTAGTTCACTTTGCTCCATTTTTCCTGTGGATTATTTGATTTCCACAAGAATGATTTACCTATCTTCCCAAAAGATAGGTGAGCAATATCTAAAGGATTTCTCTATTCTACTAGTTCAGCAAATATCAAAAATTAAAATAAGCTTATTTTTGGTCTGTTCTGTCCTTGACT
This sequence comes from Macrotis lagotis, assembly GCF_037893015.1. Taxonomy (NCBI): domain Eukaryota; kingdom Metazoa; phylum Chordata; class Mammalia; order Peramelemorphia; family Peramelidae; genus Macrotis; species Macrotis lagotis. The sequence goes on along the minus strand of NC_133664.1, from coordinate 203,902,563 downwards.
CATTTAATAACCATTTAATTTTCTAGATGTTCACAAATCATTTCTATACCTCAGCCAGCCAATAAACATTTATTAAGTACCTATTATGTTATATACTCTATGTCACATGCTACCTTTGAACCCTTTCCATTGTCTTGTCAGGTTTTAGGTCAATGTTTCTAAATCTCAGGATCAAGTTGTGATGTCCAAACAAAAGTTTAATTATCTAAGGAGAAAAGAAATTTATCAAAATTTATCAGTATGGCTGGCAAAAGGAGGACCATATTGTAAGGGACATAAAGAAAAGGCAAATTTGTCTTAATCTGTTCCATATTACTGTAGACCACATTAAAAAAGAGAAGTTGTACAGACATCATTATCATTGGGAATTCCCTGTGATACATGTTAGAAATATCAGAACTGTTGATTTTGACTTTTGGTCATTTATTTTCTAACTTTCCCTGTATCTATACAACCTATTCCCTCTTTAGCACGTATCTTTCCAGATTCATTAAATATTAAACCTGTTTATTCTATGTTCCAATCAAACTAGTCTGCTTACTGTTTCTGTACCTCAACATTGTATCTCCCATCTCTTTTGTCTAAAAGATTTTCCATGCTCACAATGCACTGTGTGCATGTTCATTTCATCCTTTTCAATTATGAAGGGAGAACATCATCAAGTGCATGTTCATCTCCATTGTCTCTTGGAATTATTAAATTCTTTAAAATTCAGGAAAACATTGCTTCTTATATAAAATCTTTGCTGGTTACTACTCCAATTAACTTGCATTTGATTAGAAGTCTATATACTCTTTCCCTCAACAGAATGCAAGCTCCCTCAGGACAGGGACTTTTAATTTTTATTTTTATATTCCGATGTTTAATAGAGTGCCTTGTACCTACACACAATAAATTTTGGTTGTTTGATTGAGGAGTAGGAAAATAATTTTAACTTGTTAAAATCTTGTTTTGATGTTCCTTTACAACATATCCAGGTTGCATCTAGGTAGACCCAGAGAACCAACCTAATTTGGTCAATCTTACCATAATCAATCAAGTCAATTAAACTGACCAGTCAATTCATTCCAAACTATTTGATTGGCATCTCTGTGTAAATATAGCCTCATTATTCAAATCTTCTTGCTACTATTTTTCTTCTCATAGGCAATTACAGGCAGATTCTATGATGACATTAAAAAGTATTCTCTTCTGTCCTTTACATTGGCATGAACATTTAGTCCTCCAGATCATAATTCTGGAGATTGACCCATGTAGATACTTTGGGAAGGCATTCAAACTAAAAGAGATCCTTGGGTGCTTGTATGAAATAAATATAAAAAGTGTAGATACATGACTAGTAAAAGACCAAACAGGGACTATTTGGTGTGATCTTTAAGGTTTGATTAGATTGGGAGACATTTTATGATATAAGTAGGATTTTCCCACTAAAGTCAGGGTGCTTGGTAAACACCATAAATTGTAGTTAGTCTCTGAGAAGTAATGTTGGCCATGGTATCTGGCATTTTAATAGCATTAGCCAGAATTTCTATTGTAATTTTCTCCTCATTTTAGAGGCATGCTTTGTTGAGTTCATATGTTTGTGTTTTACTGTTATAGGGAGATGAGTGAGGCTTTAAAACCTGAATATGCTACTATATATATATGTATATGTATATCTTGAAGATATGAATAATGGTAGAAATATGGATTGGGATATAGAGATAATAACCTTGATGTTTCATTTGAGTTTTCTTCTGACTCAGTACTTCACTCGTATAACAATCAAAGGAACTTTTAGGAATAAAATGAGTCACTGCACTAGCCATCATATCAAAAATATAAAAGAATCTTCTAACTCTCATAGTCAAATAATTGTGCCCAAGGCCTGTAAATCAGCACCAGGAGAAAAAATAGACAAAAGAAAATATGTAATCTTTATTTGGGGTATTTATAGCTTTTGTTGACTTCCTGATTAAGTGGTGTTAGTCCTAGTCTCAACTAGGTATTAAAAAGCATCAGCCTCTACTCATCAAGGAGATGCTTCCTAGAAACTGCATATCAACATTTGGGAATGGAGGGCAACAGATAACACTGAAGTGTTGAAGTCCAATGTATAGTATCTCAGAGTACTTCCTCAAGTGTGACACCATTGGAGATAACATTCTATAGGGGCACACATACTATACAGCATAAAGCAATACCACTCTTCTGAAAGGACATCTACAGCTCTTCAACAGTTCTGTATTGCCCTTGCTAACTGGTAAAAGTAAGCACATCAGTGGGGTCTCATGAGGTATGGATTAAAATGGGTACCTGAAACCTTATGGCAACTTTGCTGGTATCAGAGATGGCCTCAAGTAATATATTACCATAATAATTTGATACTTTGGGGGATATATGTGATGAATATGTGGAAATTGAAGCTCATCTTTTTCTATAAATTTGCTTAAGGAAAACCACCAACATGAAAGGGACTAACTCCTAAATCTCTTGATGTTGTGTAGAGAACATGATCTATTCATAGAATTTCATTATATGACCAACTCACTTTTATAATGTCTTACATACTATTTTTCCTATATCTGTTGGTGTTCTGTCATTTTTCAATCATGTCCTACTCTTCATGACCCCATTTGGGGTTTTCTTATCAAAGAGAGTAGAATTCTATGTCATTTTCTTTGCTAGCTCATTTCATAGATGAGAAAACTGAGGCAAATATGATTAAGTGACTTGCCCAAGGTCATACAGCCAGCAAGTTTCTGAGATCACATTTAAACTCAGGAAGACTTCAAGTCCAGGACTCTATCCACTGTGACACCTAACCATGCCTTCCTATGCTTATATTCATACTTTTAAACTTCTTTTTAATGAAACACATTTAAGATTTATCCAGTTCAAGTTCAGTTCCCAAGAAAAGGGTGGGGGGAAAATACCTTCTAAGACAGAATCATTTGATGTGGATTTCTTTTTCTAGATGTGCAAGTGCCAGGATAACTATGATAAGAATAAGTGTGCTGATAAATGGGGACAAGCAATGAAATGAATAGAATACTGAGCCTGAAATCAGGCAGACACATCTTTATGAGTTCAAATATGGCCTCAGACACTCACTAGCTGTGTGACCCTGAGCAGGTTACTTAATTCCTATTTGCTTCAGTTCCTCTTCTGTAAAATGGGAACATGCTGAGGAAGAAAAGGCAATACAATCCATTGTCTTTGTCCAGAAAATTCATGGACAATATCCATGGGATCACATAGAGTTAAACACAACTGAACAATAATAATAAAAGCAGGTAAATGTTTCTTATGTTTTTCTGGTCAACTTGTAAGTCTAAATCCTTATTTTCATGGACAGCATCTTCTTTCTGTGGAACCCCAAACTCTCCAGAACTTGCTTCGGAAAAGTTTCTTTTTTGGAAGTCAGAAGGCTCGGAGTTTTCCTTCCTTCCCATTAGATTTGACACTTGCTAATTTGGTTCAAGAAGGGGAATTTTCTTGAAGAAGTTCAAAAGTGATAGAAGTAATTTTGTTCCTGCTCACTAATTGTTCTTTTAGCTGATTACAGATCAAAGAAAAGTTGCAATCTGCCATCTGGAGAGAACAATGCCTGAGAGTTTTGCCAACCCAGAGCTATGATACTGTTGAAAATGGTGGTGATAATTATGGTGAGAAAAGAAATATATCAGGCTGAAACTATTTTGAGAAGATAAGGAAAGGCCCTGCTATATATTTCTTCATTGGAAGTATGCTGCAATGCTTAACATGTTTCTGCACTGGTCTTTAGTTAACCTACAATATTTTTACATTGGGATTCAATGCTTAGGAGCATTGAATGGAAGGAGTGGAAAAAAAACGATGTTAAAAAGATGAACCTTAGATATAAAGGGTGATATAAGAAAATTAGAACGTGAAATATATAACCTAACATACTTATGGGTGGCAAAATATTTATGAATAAAGAGATAGAAAAGTTAGTTGCAAAAAGTTAGTTTGATGATATTAATTTTTAAATTAATTAATTAAATTAATTAAATAATAAATTCTAAATAATATATAATATATGATAAATAATAAGAATAAATTAAATTAATTAAATTAATATTAATTTTTAAAAAATTGTACAAATAAAATAGTATAGCCAAGATGAGAAGAAAAGCAGAAAATTGGAGAATAAATTTATAGAAAGTTTCTCAGACAAAGATCATATATCTTAAATATGAACTTTGTCAAATTTGTTGTCCAATTGATAAATTGTCAAAGGATATGAACAAGCAGCTTTTCAAAGCTATCAAAATTATATAGTCATATTAAAAATCTTCTGAATCATTAGTGATTAGAGATATATAAAATGAAACAACTTTGAGAAATCATCTCACATGTATCAGATTGGCTAAGATGAGAGCAGGGGAAAATTATAAATTTTGGAGAGGATGTGAAAAAATGAAACATTAATTTTACTGATCCAATCATTTTGGAGAACAATCTGGAATTATGCTCAAAGTGTTATGAAACTATGTATACCTTTTGAGCTAGCAATACCACTATTAGGTCTGTTTCCCAAGGTTTAATCATAAGATGTTCTGAAAATATATATAGCAGTTCTCTTTGTGTTGACAAAGAACTAAAACTTGAGAATTATCAATTGGGGAATGGCTAAATGGGTTGAGGTATACTACTACTGTGTTATAAGAAATGATTGATTTTAGAAAAACAAAGAAAGACTTGAATGAAATAATGAAGAATAAAATGAACAGAACCAAGAGAATGTTATATACATTAACAGCAATATTGTTTGAAGACTAACTGTGAATGACTGCTTTCTGAGTATTATAAATATACAAATTTGCTACAAAAGACCTATGAAAGAAATTGTTATCCATTTCCAAAGAAATAACAGATAAACAGAAGTGTGTATAATATAGTTTTATTATATATTAATTGAATATTAATATATTAATGTATATATGTGTATATCAAACTATATATGTATATGTTATATATATATGTGTGTGTGTGTGTGTGTGTGTGTGTGTGTGTGTGTGTGTTTGTGTGTGTTTATCAAATAATGACCTTTTTAGTGCAGAGTGGGAGGGAATGGAGAAAAATAAAAATAAAAAGTGTGCAGTAGGGACAAAATGGAGAAAAAATAAAAAATAAAAAATGAAAAGTGCATAGCACAGAACAAAAAAATCAGAAGGAAGCATAGCAAAGCAGGGTAGTTTTGGAAATGATGTAGTATTTATGACAGCTTTTTAAAATTGAGATTCATGATTTCATATTGAATCCTCTTTTTGTGCTGTCTACAAGGAAGGGCTTCCTTTTTTCTTCTTGTATTAAAGTTCAAAATGAGTTTGAAAACAAATATATAGAATCATTTTAACAACTTCAGAAGATTCCAGAGTTATTGAATCTCAGAACTGAAATGAATTCACAGTTCTTAGAGCCCTTATCACTGAATTTACCTTTGCAGCTTGACTCTGGAGAGGCCACCAAACTGTAGAATTCAAGGCATTCTCTGAATATGTCTGTACAAATGGTCATGCATACTTTTGCTTGAATACCACTGGGAAGGGGAAGTCCATTTTCTGAGCTAGCTCATTCTACTTTTTGATGGACCTAGTTATAAAGAACTGAATCTATTTTTTTTTGTAAATTTCTCATAATGTTTCCAAATAGAAGAGATCAAATAAGGTAATGTATGTCATGTGCAAATCTTAAATTGCATTATGAGTTTTAGTTATTATTATTATTATTATTATTATTATTATTATTATTATTATTGCAACTAGCAGCCCCTTTAATATTTGAAGGTAGGCCTTAATTATAAGGATTTTCTCCAGAAGAAACATTCCTATTTCCTTCCTACTTATAGGAACACAAGATCATTACTTTCTTTATCATACCCTTATAAATATTTTTCACTTTATCAGTGTCTTTTTTTAACCATATCACAATGCTACAGAAATGATCACCACCTATAAAGAAATCTTCCATTTGAACACTGACCTGATCATCCACAATGGCAGTGACACACATCATTATCAGGTACTGATTTATACTCTACCAAATATTTATAGTAGGGTTAATGAACAAGTTATTTCAGTCATTGCTTGTTCCAGGAAATTTTAAGTGACTTTAATACATGCATGGAAGACATCTTGCAGGAAAAGATCACTTAAAGTGGTTTTTGCTCTCTTAAGCAACCAAAAAAAGTACAATAATAGTAATATAATATAATAAAAATGATTTTGTTTTCTATATGCTTTTTCAGTCATTCTCTATGACTGTGAAGATAAGGCCTCCTGTGGAATATGTTTACCACTTACATAGAGATAGCTAAAATAACAGACAATCTTATTCTGGATGCTCTTCTTAGCTAGGTAGCTATGGTAGCTCATAGCCTTGGCTTTGAACTAAAGGACATTTCAACCTGCCGATGTCAATTGCTTTATAGTCATAATACTATAAAAGGTGGTCAAGAAATCAGTAGATGTACTTAAAGAGCTGAATATATAAGATAGTGGAGAGTAGATAGACAGATAGTAGGGAGACAATAAAGAAAGGAAGCAGTCAGTAGAATTCTGAGCAAAGTGATGACATTATCCTAGGGTATCAAAAACCATATAGCATCAGAGGTATGAGTTCCCTTGAACCAAAAGTTCTTTATTTGTGGGTCTTAAAGTATGCCTCTCCTCCTTTGATGGTATAATAAACTGTGAGAGAATGTACCTTAGGTTCACATTTTTGGAGTCTTATTATTTAATTATTTGCTATTTTGTATTATTAAATGTCTTTTGCTTTGAAAAATATCTTAGTCAGGACACATTATTTAAAAAATAAATTTAATCAAACATAATCTCAATAAAAGGAGCAAGAAAAAGAATGCCTTCTCTGGTTTTCAACAAGACAGAAATTCTTCAATTTATCCCCTATCCTCAAAAAAGATACCTCAGGAATTGAGAGAGATGAAACGGACTTGCCTGGTCAAGGCCCAGTGTTCATCACATTTCATTTCAGACCTTCCTATTGCCAAGGAATCATCAGGATACCTCTATCTGTGACTCCAAATTTCTTGCTGCTATAGGGCTGATATGCTGGATTTTCATCAGGCAAAATATTTAAAATTCTATTCAGTTGTGGACATACCATTTTAGTAAGGACCATCATAAAATGAAGCATTTCCAGAGGAGGGTTGCCAGTGCAGAGAGAGGTGTCAAGAGAATCTCAAATAAATGTTGATTGAAGGAATGAATAATAATTATCTTAATAAAGAGAAAAATTGGGGTGGGTGTTATGAGGAAGGAAACAGACTTAGACTTAATAGAAGGTTAATTTTCATACAAGTGAAGCTGTTCAAAAGTGGTGTGATGTTGGGAGTACCCTTAATGGAAGACCTTTAAGCAAGGACTGTATATTACTTAATGAAGATATTGCAGAGGGGCTTTCTATGAATTGAAGCTTGATGTTTCTGTCAAATAATTAACTTTCCATGGGATACAGTTCCATTTAAAAGCAGTAGATGGTTTCCTGTGCCATGTAAAGGATTCTTGCTACTTGTTAGATATTTCCCCATACACATTCCATTCTTGTATTTCTTTATTTTCTTTTTCTATGCCAATTTGACATTTTGATCTTTTCTTTTGGTTTCCTAATTGTGGTTCCCAATTATTATGCCATCAAAAGAGCAATAACTAGCATCTATATAATGGTTTATGGTTTTTGAAGCATATTACAAACATTTTCTTTTTTGATCCTTGAAGCAACCCTTGGGGAGACAGGGATAAATTATCCTCATTTTTCAGAGGAAGAAGCTGAGCCTGTGACATGTAAAGTGACTTGGCAGTGTTGAAAGTTTAGTATGAGTGGTTGAGAATGGATTCAAGTTTTGCTGAATTTAGGTCCAACTCCCTTTCCAATGTGCCATCTAACTGCCTCACTCTGGGGATTGGCACAAGACATAGGATCAAACTCCCCTGTTTGTTTTTCATGCAATGGACATTTTCTTGGTTTGGCTCCCTACCCCTTCCCAAAATGATCAGAATGGAATTGGCTCCAATTGGTTCCAAGGATCTGTTCTGGAAGGCAGTTATTTGTTTCTTCTTAGAGGTAGATAGGTAGCACAAGAGTGCTGGGGAGGGAATCAGGAATATCTGATCTCAGATTTGGATTCTGACACTTACTAGCTGGATGACCTTGAACAAGTTATTTAGCCTGAGTTCCTGAAGTTCCTCATCTGTAAAATGTTTATTGGAAGAATAAAATGAAACAATATTTATAAAATGGTTAGCAAACCTTAAAATACCATGTAAGTTCCAGTTATTTTTAATTACAGTTTATTCATTCTTCATTGTGCCTAGGTTCTAATTCCCTATATAGGTACATTATTCATATTTTCTTCCTTTCTTGTACTCTGTTTTACACTCATGAATTCACCATTGCAAACTCCATTGCAAATACCCTCAGGAGACTGGATTTCACTTTAGTCATACCAAATCCAGTGACCATTGTCAAGAGTTTTGACACTCTTTTTAGTGATTAGTTATGAGGGACAACTATGTGTATACTTTGTCTTGCCTTTCTTAAGAATTTTCAACTTTTACTCCTCTGTATAACTTTCATTCATTCAATAATGTTTAGTCTATTAAGGGAGAAACAAAAATATTGAAGATATGATTCTTGCCTTTCTTGAGTTTGGAATCTGGTAACTATTATGCAATAATGATAAATTCGTATTGAAAATAAAGACATAAAAGAAATATAGGTGTTTCATATACTGTTTCATATACATATATGTGTGTGTCTATATATATATATATGTCTATCTACATATCAATATATGTATTAGACCTATAGAAAGAAACAAAATTGCTGATGAGGGATGTATAACATAAGCATCAGGGGAAGCTTTATGGAGAAAGAGGAGACATTTTCATTGTATCTTGAAGAATGGATAAGATTTCAACAATTACATGTTCATATATGTGTGTGTGTGTGTGTGTGTGTGTGCGTTGTTCAGTCCCTTCAGTAATGCTTAGCATTTTGTGATCCCATTTGGGGTTCTCTTGGCATCCAATTTATTTCCAACTTACTTTATAAATGAGAAAACTAATGCAAACAGGATGACTTTTTCAGTATCATAAGCTGCTAAGTGTCTGATGTCACATTTGAATTCAGGTCTTTCTGATTACAGGTCAAATGCTCTACCCCCATGTCACTTATCTACATATTAATGTATGTATTAGACTTGAGAAAAGATTTATTATTTCTAATGGGGGATGTGTAGCAAACTTCGTAGAGGAAAAGGACACAATTTCAGTTGAATTTTGAAAGTTGGGTTGGATTTCAACAAGTGGAGATCTGATGAAAGGGTATTCCAACTACAGGAAATGGAATGAGAAAAGATGTATAGGTAGTGTAAAAAGTAAAATATAATCCAAAGTGTGGGTGACTTAGTTAATTATTTATTCCTGACAGAAATAAGGAAGTCAAAAGAAGACATGCCTTTGGGGAAAAGATAATACTGTAGTCCTATTTTGGACATAATGAGTGATCTCATCTTGCATCTGGACCTCTGAATATATTTTTCCCATGGAAACAATGTTATAAATGATAATCAAGTTCCCAGGTCAGATCACAGCATACTTCAAATATATTGTCATAGAAATGAAGCTCCATGTTATAATAATATTTTGAATGCACAAAGAGTTCATTCCAATTTGTGATGCCAGGAATAAATTTCTTTTACACCATTCCCTTCTGAAGTACGATCAAAGACTTTTCTCTTCAACCCTCCTTCTCAAGTCAAGTAGCAGGCATGGCAACTTCTTAGCTCTAAGCAACAAAGTACGGACACATGTAAATAAGAGAGGGATGAGGGTTAAAGAGTTGTGGGGAATGGACTTCCAGTAGGTGTAAGCTCAGGGCACAGTGTTGGCTAACTCTCCCACCTCACCCTGCTTCCTTGTTCATTTCTACCACTTACTGCTTCCATCTAATATTTCCAGCTTTCATCAACTCTCTGTAGGAACAGAATGTAGTTTCACAGTTTCTCCCCTATATTTTTGTCCCTGAAGTTAGCACATAACCATTTGTAACTTTCAGAAAGGTTTTTGTTGCTAGTAACAGGAAAAATAGGCAAGTTCTTCCTTTTTTTCTCCTTTCAACTAGACCCTGTAGGGGAAGTCAAAGATATGGTGTATCTCTAAAGTTTAAATAAACATTAGTAAAGTCAGTTTTAATCATTTAAAACTGCACTATATGTAATATATGTCGATAGTTTGATTGTTGTACTATGGAATTGAATTGTTCCATCAGCATTTCAGAGGAAGATCAGAATTAATCTATCTTCTGTATTTTGTCACATGATCAGGTATTGGAGGAGTCTCAGTTATAGGGAAGAGCACAAGGAGCTGGGGCTGGGGCTATGATGAACTAAGTACTACAGCCACTGTGTCATGCCATTATAGACTTGTCATACCATTATAGACTCCATTCTAGAATAAGAAGAAAATCAGAAATGAAATAGGGAGTTTCATGGGGTCAAAGTGGGAAGGGATGACCTCCTTAGTAATTATCAATAGGAAACAATGATGCTGGAAAGAAGTGATCCATAGCAGTTGCTGATTTGAGGGAAGAATTTTTTTTTTACTTTTTGCAAGGCAATGGGGGTAAAGTGAATTGTGCAGTGTCACACAGCTGGTAGTGTCTGAGACCAGATTTGAACTCAGGTGCTCCTGACTCCAAGGCTGCTACTCTATCCACCATGCTACCTAGCTGCCCCTAGGGAAGTAATTTTCAGTCATCCTCAGGTGATTATTTATATGAAAAGGCCATGAGGAGCTTAGGCAGACTTTAGATGGGACTAGAAACCCAGGACTAGATTCTCCTTAGTTGTAACCTTTTGTTAAACTCATGTATCACCAAGGGATCTTAAGAGTCCTTTCCCTTAGATGGCAGTTAGTATTGAGAAATCATCAATGACTGGATCGAAGCAATCTGATATAGTTTATACATGTGTAATCATTAGTCATGATGTGAAAGAAGAATCAGAATAACAGGGAAAAACCATGAGAAACAAGAAGAAAAACAAAAATAGTGAAAATACTATGCTCTAATCTGCATTCAGACTCCATAATTCTTTTTCTGGATGTGAACAACATTTTTTATTATGTATCTTTTGGAATTTACTTGGATAATTGTATTTCTGAAAAGAGCTAAGTTGTTCTTAGTTGCATATTATAGTTACTGTTACTGTATTCAATGTTCTGGTTCAGCTCACTTCCATCAGAATAAGTTCATGTAAATCTTTCCAGGGTTTTACAAAATCCTTCTATTCATCATTTCTTACAACTTATTTTTTAGGTTTTTGCAAGGCAAATGGGGTTAAGTGGCTTGCCCAAGACCACACAGCTAGGTAATTATTAAGTGTCTGAGACCGGATTTGAACCCAGGTACTCCTGACTCCAAGGCCGGTGCTTTATCCACTACACCACCTAGCCACCCCCTCATCATTTCTTATAACAGAATAGTATTCCATTATATTCATATACAACAACTTGTTCAGTCATTCCCTAATTGATGGACATTCCCTCAGTTTCCAAGTCTTTACCACCACAAAAAGAGCTGCTATTATTTTTGTACATGAAGGTACTGTTCCCTTTTTAATGAGCTCTTTAGGATACTGACCCAGCAGAATCAGTAGTAGTAGTAGTAGTAGTAGTAGTAGTAGTAGTAGTAGTAGTAGAAGAAGAAGAAGAAGAAGAAGAAGAAGAAGAAGAAGAAGAAGAAGAAGAAGAAGAAGACAGTGATGCCTCAAAGGGCATGCACAGTTTTATAGCCCTTTGGGTATAGATCCAAATTTCTCTCCAGAATGGTTGGATCAATTTACAAATCCACCAGCAAATCTAATGCACATTAATTTAAGGAAAAAAAATAATATTCCCTTTTATTATGTTTGAGCTCAAAGTGAAAGAACATACAAGTTTACAAGTCCAATAGAAGGCTAGAGGATTTTGGCTAGAGAATGGTCGAATAGTGTCATGCACTATATAGCTCTCCCAATCCTACCTAGGCTACATATTGGGTAGTCATGTCTTAGGCAAATTTAAGAGAGCTCTTCTTCCTAAATGTACTAGGTTAAATTATGTAAAGTTTCAGAAATTGTATAAATCATTTTCCTTATTTAAAAAAATCCCAATTTAGACAGCACATGTAACTATCAAAACTAAACTAGAATATTCAACTCTTCACATCTGAAATATAATATATATTTAATAAATATATATAATAAATCATATTCCAGTATTTACCAATAGGCAATGAATTCATGCATGCAAACAAATCCCCCTCCCCCTGCACACAATTTACAGTTCTCCAACTTTTCCCAAACTGGAATATGCCAAATATGTAAATTACTTTTATTGCCATTTATTTGCCAGGCATTGTACTTGCATTCTTCTTGTATATGTGACATAAGCTTCAATGGTCACTGCTATTATTGTATCTTGCTGAATTCTAGGGAGGCTGTCATCTGACAGTAGTTGGGAGAAGTTTAGCAGCCTACCCTTTATTGTGAAGAGATAACTAGAGACATAGTGAGTCAGGTACAGAGAAAAGGGATCACAGAACTTCTTTCCTGAAAGAACTAATTTTAACTTTAATCTTGCAAAGAAATACAATGAAGTTAATTCTTAAGAAGAGACTGTAATTGCCCTCCTGATGGAGGGGAAAGGTAGGACTATGTTTCCAGAATTGAGAGTTAGAAGTAGCAGTAATAGTTAAAGGTTACTCAGACTATGGTCTCCCAGTTGATACTTTGTAAATAACTTTTTATGTCTTTGTTGGTTCATGGTTCTAGGTCCTATTCAGTTACTATTCCTATATTTACACTATTAATGTGTAGCCAATGGCTGTGATGTTTACTTAAGCCTAGGAGATTGCTGTCTTGTATTTGACTTTTCATGACTGACTTCTTTTGGGGTTTGCTTGCAAAATATACTGAAGTGGTTTGCCATTTCCTCTAGTTCATTTTACAGATGAGAATACTGAGGCAAACAGGGTTAAAGTGACTTAAGTCACTCAATTAGCAACTATCTGAGGCTGGGTTTGAACTCAGGTCTTCCTTATAACAGGGTTGGCACAAATCTCCCCCTTGGGAGATTAAAATGTTGATGGCTAGAAAAATATAAGCAAAAGATTATTGGGGGGGGAAGGCTTTTCCAGTTTACAGAATAAATGCTAGTTATTATTGAGTTGGAGTTCAGAGGAAATTAAATAATGAGAGATTTTGCATTTTTTGCCAATTTCTGAATAAATAATTAAATGTATCTCTATTGTCCTAATAATTGAGATGAGAATGAATTTCAGAATATATGATGCAGTAGGTAAAAAGATTGGTAATGAGCCTACCTATTTATTCATGAGATGGCTGACCCTTGATCTGACTAAATATACAAATATCAGCTTAATGTTTTTATGAAGTGTTTGAAGTTTTCACTAAATTGTAGCCTTCAGAAATCATTGGGTTATGGTTTTCAAAAACCATTAAGTCATAAAAATTCTGTTTAGCCCAAAGAATCAGCCTAGCCTATCATTACCAAAGCTCACCCATTTTCTTACATGAGGTGATTTAATGGGTTCAAATCTCACCTTGCAGGTGCCTAAAAGTCTTCATTTTGTCAAATTGCCTAAAATTTGATCAGTTGGAGATTCATCTGGATTTGTTTCCTTTTTGAATGCACATGTCCCATGGTATTAAACTACTATAATTTTTTTCACATATTAATTTGAATTATTTTAATCGACCTGGATTCTTACTAACAGGATACTATAGGAATGGGAGTTCTGAGTTGGAAAAGAGTACAGGTCAAGGTAATTTGGGAATGAGAGGACTTCAGGGGAGAGAAGCAGTTTGGAATTTTATACAGCCAGGACATGGAGAAATGGTGATACTTAACTTTAAATTTTGTCAAGTGTCTGTTCTGACATTGCTTCTCCTAGATATCTTTCTATTGTTCTTCTTGTCACTCTATTCTCTCTCAAAAGTTTATCTACAACTTATTATCTAGCTGATGCAGTGGATAGAATACTGGACTTAGAGTTCAATTCAGCACCAGACATTTTTTGTGTGACCCTGGACAAGTCACTTAAAATCTGACTGCTTCAATTTTCTTAATTGTACTTATGTTATGAGTTTATTGTGAGGATAAAATGAAATATTTGTCTTAGAGAGATGACTCAAACACTGACAAGATAAATAACTTTCCTAGTGAGATAAAGCTAGAATAAAACTCACATAATCCTATCTCTAAGACCAGCTCTCTATCCACCCCACCTTGTCTTATCTGACACCTTAATTATCACTTTGAATATCAAGTATTTCTCTCACCTACCCCAACCTCCCTTCTTCTAGCCTCAGTCTCTTTGGTCCATTTCACATTGAAGACTTATAAGAATGGGATTCTATTGAGTAAATTAATCAAGCCATTATACCTCATTTAAAAGAAGTGGTATCTAATAGCTCAGAATATGCCTCAATCAATAAATCAAAGACTTTAGATTAAGTGGGTAAAGTCATTATCTGACTATAAGACTTCTACAAAGGAAGCATATTTAGAATGGTTGAAGAAGTTTAGTTGTGCCAGAGAAGTTGTCTATAAAATCTGAAGCTAGTTTAGGTCAGAGAATTGTGAGAGATTGAAGAGAACCCAAGTTAGAAGAGAGCATTCCAGCAAAACCTTAGAGGAAGAATTATTTAGAGATGGAAGAACAAAATATCTCATTCTGGGTCTATGCAGCTTAGTTCTTCTTGCAGGAGGAAGAATCATCACTGACCTTCAAAGATTCCAGAGGATTTGAGACTTCCATTGTTCTCAGTAGTGACCCAGCATTCATCCCTGAAAAATTAGTAACTGGCAGTAGAGTCTTCATCAGAGGCTGAGAGGATAATGGGTGGGGAGATTGATGACTCCAAAAGGAAGCTAATAGAAAAATGACACTGTAACAAAGGGGAAATTAAAAAGCATCCCATAAAGGGCAGAAAAAGACTTCGAGCAATCAGAAACTACAAGTTGCCACTTTACCTCAAGAACTCCCTAAGCTTGACTTCATTTTCCTCTGGATTGTACATGTATTGTCAGGACTTTATGCCATAGGTTTTTTAAGGGGAATGTTTTGAACTGTTCTTACTATTTCATCTTAATAAATATCCCTCCCCTTTTTAAAAAAAAATATTTATTTTGAGTTTTACAATTCCCCCCCCCAATCTTACTTCCCTGTCCCCACCACCCACAGAAGGCAATTAGCCAGTCTTTACATAATTGCCATGGTATATATATATATATATATATTGATCCAAATTGAATGTGACAAGAGAGAAATCATATCCTTAAAGAAGAAACATAAAGTATAAGAGATAGCAAGATCAGACAATAAGATATCAGTTTTTCCTCTAAATTTAAGGTACTGGTCCTTGGTCTTTGTTCAAACTCCATAGTTCTTCCACTGGATACAGATGCTATTCTGCATTGCAGAGAGCCCCAAAGTGTTTCTGATTGTTGCATTGCTGGAATGAGCAAGTTCATCACCCCTATGTTGCTGTTAGGGTGTACAGGGTTTTTCTGGTTCTTCTAATCTCACTCAGCATCAGTTCATTCAAATCCCTCCAGGCTTCCCTCAATTTCCTTCTCTCCTGGTTTCTAATAGAACAATAGTGTGCCATGATATATACATATACCACAGATTGCTAAACCATTCCCAAATTGAAGGACATTTACTTGATTTCCAATTCTTTGTGAACAGAAACAGGGCTGCTATGAATATTTTTGTTCAAGTGGTGTTTTTATCCTTTTTCATTATCTCTGCAGGGTATAGACCCAGTAATAGTATTGCTGGATCAAAGGGTAGCACACTTTTGTTGCCCTTTGTGTGTAGTTCCAAATTTCTCTCCAGAAATGTTGGATGAGTTCACAGCTCCACCAACAATGTAATAGTGTCCCAGATTTCCCACAGCCCTTCCAACAATGATCCTTATCATTTCTGGTCATATTGACCAGTCTGAGAGGTGTGAGGTGGTATGTCAGAGAAGCTTTAATTTGAATTTCTCTAATAAGTAATGATTTAGAGCAATTTTTCATATGACTATGGATTGTTTGATCTCCTCATCTCTATATTGCCTTGCATATCCTTTGACCATTTGTCAATTGGGGAATAGTTTTTTTTTTAAATTGACTCAGTTCTCTGTATATTTTAGAAATGAATCCTTTGTCAGAAACATTAGTTGTAAAGATTGTTTTCCAGTTTACTACATTTCTTTTGATCCTGGGAAGAGTGGCTTTCTTTGTGCTAAAGCTTTTTAATTTAATGTAATTGAAATCATCTAGTTTGCTTTTAGTGATGTTCTCCATCTCTTCCTTAATCATAAAGTGCTACCCTTTCCATAGATCTGACAGGTAAGCTAGTACTGGATCTTCTAATTTGCTTGTTTTTTATATATAAATCCTGTATCCATTTGTATCTTATCTTGGTATAGGGTGTGAGGTGTTGGTCTAATCTAAGTTTCTTCCATACTAACTTCCAGCAATTTTTATCAAAGAGAGTTTTTATCCCAATAGTTGGACTCTTTGGGTTTAGGAAGCAGCAGATTACTAGAATTGTTTCCTGCTATTGAACCTCATGTATTCCATTGATCCACCACTCTATTTCTTAGCCAATATCAGACAGTTTTGAGGACTGATGCTTTATAATATGATTTTTAGATCAGGTAGGGCTAAACCCCCTTCTTTCGCTCTTTTTTCATTAAATCCCTGGAAATTCTTGACTTTTTATTTCTCCATATGAATTTAGTTACCACATTTTCTAATTAATTAAAGTAATTTTTTAGAATTTTGATTGGTAGGACACTAAACAGGAAGTTTAGTTTTGGTAGAATTGTCATTTTTATTATATTAGCTCTACCTATCCATGAGCTGTTGATATTTGCCCAGTTATTTAAATGTGATTTAAATGGTGTGAGAAGTGTTTTATAATTGTTTTCAAAAAGTTTCTGAGTCTGCCTTGGCAAATAGACTCCCAGGTATTTTATATTGTCTGAGGTTACTTTGAATGGGATTTCTCTTTCTAGCTCTTCCTGCTGTATCTTGCTAGTCATAACTAGAAAAATTGAGGATTTATGAGGGTTTATTTTCCATCCTGCAACTTTGCTAAAATTACTAATTGTTTCCAGTAGTTTTTTGGATGATTTCTTGGGATTCTCTAAGTATACCATCATGTCATCTGCAAAGAGTGAGAGTTTTGTTTCTTCCTTCCTAATTCTAATTCCTTCAATTTCTTTTTCTTCTCCAATTGCTGAAGCTCTCACTTCTAATACAATATTGAATAGTAGTGGCAATAATGGGCATCTTTTTTTCACCCCTAATCTTTTTGGGAATGCCTCTAGCCCCACCCCATTTAATATAATGCTTGTTGATGATTTCAGATAGATACTGCTTATTATTCTAAGAAACAATCCATTTATTCCTACACTCTCTCGTGTTTTTAGTAGGAATGGGTGCTGTATTTTGTCAAAAGCTTTTTAAACATCTATTGATATGATCATATAATTTCTTTCTTTCTTTTTTTTTTTTTTTTGGTTTTTGCAAGGCAAACAGGGTTAAGTGGCTTGCCCAAGGCCACACAGCTAGGTAATTACTAAGTGTCTGAGACCGGATTTGAACCCAGGTACTCTTGACTCCAGGGCCGGTGCTTTATCCACTACGCCACCTAGCTGCCTGATCATGTAATTTCTGATAGGTTTGTTGTTGATTATACTAACAGTTTTCCTAATATTGAACCAACCCTGTATTCCTGGGATGAATCCTATTTATTCAAAATGTATTATCCTAATGATAACTTGTAATCATTTTGCTAAAATTTTGTTTAAGATTTTTGCATCTATATTTATCAGGGAGATAGGTTTATAATTTTCTTTCTCTGTGTTAACTCTTCCTGGTTTAGGTATCAGCACCATATTGGTGTCATAGAAAGAATTAGGCAGACTTCCTTCTTCCCCCATTTTTTCCAAAGAATTTATATAGAATTAGAGCCAATTGGTCCTTATATGTTTGTTAGAATTCCCTTGTGAATCCATCAGACCCTGGAGATTTTTTCCTTGGGGAGTTCAAGGATGGCTTGTTGAATTTTTTTTTCTGAGATAGGGTTGTTTAGGTATTTAATCTCCTCGTTTAACCTGGGCAACTTATATTTTGCCAATATACATACATTTCTCTTAGATTGTCAAATTTACTAGCATAGAGTTGGGTAAAATAGTTCTCAATCATTTCTTTAATTTTCTCCTCATTGATGGTGAGTTCACCTTTTTAATTAATGATATTAGCAATTTGGTTTTCTTCTTTTTTTAACATTAAATTCACCAGAGGTTTATTTATTTTATTGGTTTTTTCATAAAAACCAACTCTTGCTTTTATTTATTCAGTAATTTTTTTTTACTTTCAATTTTATTAATTTCTCCTTTGCTTTTTAGAATTTCTAATTTGGTATTTAATTTGTTCTTCCTCTAATTATTTTAGTTGCATATTTAGTTCATTGCTTTCCTCTTTCTCTAATTTACTCATGTAAGAATTTAAAGATATACTATATCCCCCGACAGCCGCTTTGAGTGAATCCCATAGGTTTTGATATGTTGATTTATTATTGTCATTATTTAGGATAAAATAATTAATTTTTCCTATAATTCGTTGTTTGATCCACTCATTCTTTAAAATGAGGTTATTCAATTTCCAATCAGTTCTGGGTCTATATCTCCCTGCCCAATATTACATATGTTTTTTATTGCATTGTGATCTGACAAAGTTGTATTCCCTATTTCTGCCTTTCTGAAATTTATTATTAGGTTTTTATGCCCTAGTACATGGTCAATGTTTTGTATAAATGTCATGTATTGCAGAGAAAAAAGGATGTTCCTTTATATCCCCATTCAGTTTCCTTCATAAGTCTATCATATCTACGTTTTCTAACAATCTATTTACCTCTTTAATTTCTTTCTTGTTTATTTAATATTTCACTTTATCTAAATTTGAGAGAGGGAAGTTGAGATCTCCCACTAGTAGAGTTTGGCTGGCTAAGTTTTCCTGTAGTTCTTTCAGCTTCTCCTCTAAGAATTTGGATGCTATCCCATTGGGTGCATCCATATTCGGTATTGAAATCACTTTATTGTCTATGCTACCTTTTAGGAGGATATAGTTTCCTTCCTTATCTCTTTTAATGCTATCTATTTTTGCAGCTGCTTTGTCAGAGATAAGGATGGCTACTCCTGCTTTTATCACTTAAGCTGAAGCAAAATATAATTTGCTCCAACCTTTTACCTGTACTCTATATGTATCTATCTGCTTCTAAATGAGTTTCTTGTAACCGGCATATTGTAGGATTCTGGTTTTGATCCACTCTGCTATTCACTTACATTTTACAGGAGAGTTCGGCTCATTCACATTGAAAGTTATAATTACCATCTTTTTATTGCCCTCCATGCTATCTTCCCTCTGCTTGTATTTTTCCCCTTTCCCCTCCTTTATTCATATTCCCCAGTATTGGGTTTCTGAATACCACTCCCTTCAGTGTGTTTTCCCTCCTATATCCACCCCTCCTCTTTCTTTCCCCTTTCCCTTTTCCCTTTTTCCCTTCCCTTCCTTCTCTTAGTTCCCCTTTTTTCTCCCCCTCCCTGTCTCTGCCCACCTCCCCTTTCCCACTTTTATATTTGAAAGGTAAGATGATTTTTATTTTAACTGAGTGTGTGTATGTAAGTTAACTGTAAGCCAAGTCTGATTAGAGGAAGATTCAGGTGTTTCTCATCTCTTCCCTTCTTCCCCTCTATTTCCATATATCTTTTGTACCTCTTAATGTAATGAGATTTACCCCCATTCAATCCCCTCCCTCTGCCTGTCACCATCCTGTCCATTCTTTTAAGGAGGAAGTGTTTTCAAATCATTTTATCTGAGTCATAGAAAATTCTTAGTATTGTATATTTTTTCTAATAGAGTTACAATTATTGAGAGTTATTAGAGTCTTTCTCCCAAGTAGGGATACAGTTAGTTTCATCCCATTGCGTAGTAGTCTCATGAATACGTCATGAGTCCATCATTTCTGGCTAAATATATTCTCTCTGATAGAGTTACAATTCTTAGGAATTATGATACTTTTTCCCTTGCTAGGATATAGCCAGTTTCATCTCATTGGATAGCAGTTTTTTTTCCTTTACCCCCCCCCCCTTTTTAACCTTTTCATGTATCTCTTGAACCTTCTGTTTGATGTCCAAATTTTCTATTTAGGTCTGTTTTTTTCATCAGGAATTGTTGGAAGTCTTCCATTGCCTTAAATGTCCATTTTTTCCTCTGACAGAGAAGGCTCAGCCTTGCTGGATATTGGATTCTTGGCTGCATTCCAAACTCCCTTGCTCTTCAGAATATCTCATTCCAAGTCCTTGGATCCATTAATGTTGCCATGTCCTTCATAATCATTACTGTGAATCTTTGGTATCTAAATTGTTTCTTTCTGGCTGCTTTCAGGATTTTCTCTTTTATCTGATAGTTCTGGAATTTGACCACAACTTGGTGTTTTCATTTTAGGATCTCTTTCTAGAGGGGACTGATGCATTCTTTCACTAACTATTTTGCTCTCTGGTTCCATGATATAAGGGCAATTTTCCATCACTAATTCCTGTAATATTAAATCTAGGCTTTTTTTTTTCCTCTTTAATATTTTCAGGAAGACATGTAATTCTCAGGTTGTCCCTTTTCGATCTGTTCTTGAGGTCAGTGATTTTGCTGATGATGTATTTTATATTTTCTTTTATTTTTCTTCTTTTTGGTTTTGTTTTAACAGGCTGTTGCTTTCTCATGAAGCCATTAGTTTCCTTAGACTCCATTCTTTTTTTAAGAGAAGAATTTTCTTCATTTACCCTTTTGACTCTTCCTTTTCCAATTGGTCAATTCTATTTTTGAAAGAGCTTTCCATTTTACCAATTGAGGTTTTGAGAGCATTATTTTCTTTTTGCATTTGCCTAGTTGAGTATCTGAGAGAATTATTCTCATTTTGTATTTGTCCAATTGTATTTTCCAATGATTTGTTTTCTTGTTGCAAGGTGTTAATCTTCTCTTGGTTTCTTTTCCCAAATTTTCCAATTGATTTTTAAACTATTTCCTTATTTCTTCAAGGAAGTCTTTCTGTGCTGGAGACCAGATCATATTCTCCTCAGAGGTTTTAGGTCTCTCTGAGTTAGGGTATGTCCATTCCAAGAATTTTTCTTTGGACCCTCCTTTCTGCTCCCCTTTCTTCATTTTACTAAGACCTTGAGTTGGGGAGGCACTGGTTCACAGAGGTTTGGGGATCCCCAGTCTTTACTCACTGGGTATAATATCTCCAGCTGGCCAGTTGGGGGTGATAGAGTATTTGCTCACTGAATGTAATATCTCTAGATGGCCAGTAGGGACTGCTGGTTGCTTTCTCTGGAGTGTCTATGACCTTGATTGAGGCCCTCTCCTTTGGCCTGGAGGGAGTGATTGAAGCTGTTAAATAATTTTGTCTTTGATCATCCTGGGATGTGGTGATCACTCTTTCTATTGTCACCTGAGGTGGTTTTCTGGTTATGCCCTAGCCTGGGGCAGAGATAGTCTGTAATTGTGTTTGTTCTTGGAAGAGGCTTTAGCTGAAATGGATGTGTGAACTGGGAGTTCCTCCTGACTAGAGGAGCCCAGGGATGATATCTGCAAGTCCAACATGTGGGAACTCTACCTCTAGCCCTGCTGGCAGACTCCAGAGGGTCAGCCCCACTGCTTATGCCTCTTCTCTCCAGTTGACTCAAGCCCCCAAGGTTGAACATGCTCTAGCCCTGTTGCTGATCAAGCTGGTCCGGTTCTTGGGTCTCTAGGCTCTGGGGCTCCAACCCTGCTGCTAATCAGGCTAATCCTTGGCTAATCTAGGCTCCCAAGCTCTCCCCAGTCCCTGTGCTTCCCACAGAGTCCATCCTCTGTGCCCTGACTCACCCTCGATTGCAGAAGACAAATCCTGAAGTAAATGTTCTTTCTCCTGACTTTTCTTTCTGTTTTGTTGATCAGATTTCTGTTAAGAGGTTTGTTTCATATTATATATGGGGGAAGATCAGGAGATTTTAGAACTGTACCTGTTTTCTCTCCACCATCTTGGCCAGAAGTCCCACTACCCCCTTTCTAATAAAGTGCTAGGTGGCACAATAAACAGTGCTGGACTTGGAGTCCAGGAATACCTGAGTTCGAATTATTACTCTGGCACTGATTAACTGTACAACTTTGAGTCAGCCACTTGATTGCTATCTGACTCAATTTTCATATCTATTGAATGTGGATAATAATAAGTATCTTCAAAGGTTATTGTAAGATAAAATCAGAAATATTTGTGAATCACTTTGCAAACCTTAAAATTTCATGGAAATGCTATTAAAACTGCCTGGCTGACTGATTTTAACTCATCATCTTAGTGGCTGCCCATGAGCTATAGTACTAGAACCACCCCCCTCCCCCTTGATAAAGAGATGTAGCTAGTCTTGTTCTGGAGGACATGACTTCTCAGTTTAAATGGGAGTTAGGTAAACATGGACAATTGACTAGTGCCATGTTAGAGCTGAATGGGACCTTAAAGACCATTCATTCTAAGTCTCCCATTTGACTGATGAGGAAAGCAAAACCAAGAGAATTAAGGGACTTAGCCCAATCAGAAGTAATTAATGGAATGTTACCATTGAAATTGTTTTTCTCAAAGCATAACTTTATACTCTTCATTTATTGATTTAACAGGCATTTATTAAATACCTTCAATATACCAGATATTGAAATGTTTTTCTTTTTATTTTGAGTTGTTTGTGGTTTCTGTGAAGAGAACTCCCAGTGCAAAAATTCTTCATTCATTGGTATCTATAACTTAGTATCTCAGTGTCTTGGGATACTGAAATTTAAAGTTACTTGTGTATATTCATACCACTATATATCAGGGGCAGGATTTGAATCCAGGCTTCCTTGATTCTATGTCTGACTTGCAATCCACTCTACTACATTGCATCTAAGATAAAATATAACTCAGGAGCTCAGGTTTCAGGAAGAGAGTCAATATTTTTAGATAACAAAAAATATAATACAAGGTTTGAGGTAATAATAAGCACTAAAATTAAATCTAGACAAAGTACTCTAGAAGAAAATGAGTAGGGACAGGTCAAGTTCACCTGGAAGAATCTTGGTGGGTTACATGAGAGAATGAGAGGGGAAATAGGAAGATTTATAAAGTTTGCAAACACAAACACATACATTAGAGGTGAAATATGGATCCAGGTTGACTTTCCACTCTATACTCTTTCCACTGTATCAAGATGCCTCTTTTAAAAATTTATTGCTTATTTTTAGCATTCATTTTTTTTAAATTTTGAGTTCTAAATTCTCTTCCTATATGCTTTTCCAACCACTGAGAAGGCAAGCAATACATTATCATTTATACATGTGAAATCATGTGAATCATATTTTCATGTTAGCCATGTGTCAAAAAAAGAAAATTTTTAAAAATGAGCAGAGTGAAAAAATTGTGCTTTAATCACCATTGAGGGTTCATCAGTGTGAGATGCTTCTTGTGGTGAGTCTTGAAGGATTACAAAAGGAAGAAACAAGATAAGAGTAGATTCAAGGCATATGTTCCCCTTACAGAATGCATGAAGGCAGGACCAATTCTGTGTTGGATAGATCATAGAACTTGCTCATGATAATTAATTTGAAGTGAGAGATTATTCTGTAAAGCAGAACTGTCTGATCCTTTGGAAATATTAACATAAAAAATTGAAACATTCAAGACCTCCAAAACATCAAATTTTCGAAGTAGCATCATTCAACAATCGTTCCTTCTTTCTCCTCCACTTCTTCATCTACCTACTCATGGCTTAGGGTGGAAGTAGCCAAGGGTAAAACCTCCTCACCCATCCTAAATGGCAGCACCAGCAGATGGAGCTGCCTGACATTACTCTTGTTTATTCCTACATAGGCAAGAGACAGTTCCTTTTCTATCACCTCCCCTCCCTCTTTTTCTGGAGATGCCCCCATATTCTAGGAAGAGGGCCAAGTAAGAGTTTGAGTATTCCAGCAAGAAACATCTGGTGGGTCAAAGGCACTCAACAAGCTTTGTTTCTGCAATTACCTGTTTTTTTCTCCTCCCCCTTGGATTCCACATAAGGCAAACTGGTGTTTCTTTGAAAACAGCTGAGAACACCAGATGGAGGGGGTGGTGGAGGCACAGTGGAAGGCAGGAAGGGGACAGGCAGGGGCTGTGGAGAAGGGAGGAAACTGTACCAACAGCATATGATATAGGGCAAGTGCCAGAGGTGTCATTGGAGACAAAAAAAGGAAAATGAGATGATTAAAAAAAAAACTAAAAAAAAACCTAACCACCATATGTGTGCATACACATACATGGAATCTTTGACATACCATTAAAATAGAGAAAGCAACATTTTGGTTTCCATGGCAACAAGGCCTATTGCTGTCTCAGCCTAAGAAACCTAACAGAGAAAAAAGGCATTTGCCTGTTAAGGAGACTGATGAATTGGGAGATAATTATACAGCATTCCGCCACCACTAAACAGACACAAATACACTCCCCAAAAATATTTTAAAGAGCACTGGTTGTCAGAAATCCTACAAAGCTGTGGGGTGGGAGGGAAAAGCAGCAGGCAAGGAAAGAAGGTAACTGGGATGATTTCTGGGTGTATACAGGAAGGGAATGATACATATGCTTGTGAGCCAGTGTTTGTAAGGAGAAATAAGCAGGAAGCCAAGTCAAATCAATCTGCAAGTCCTTATCATCAAAGTCTCAAGCTTTAACACCTGATGGTCACTATTGGAGAAAGAACTAATTCTAATCTTACCTTTATCTTAATGTAGAGCAGGAATCTGGAGACATGGAAAGTCAGAATTAGGCAAGAACTCAAGAGTATTCCTTTTCACTCAGCAAAGTACAGAGACCTTCCCAAGGGTTACTTCCTTGAATCACAGACTACTTGACTTTCCTTTAAAAACTGTATCCAGCCATTGACCAAAAACAGATTCAAAATGGCTCTTGGGAGGGGTCAAAATAAAGACATTTCTTTGTCCAATAATGGGGGAGGAAAAGCTTTACTATGGGAAGGGAGTAAATTATGAATAGATCACTAGACTTGGAGCCAGCAAAATCTGAGTTAAAATCTGAACTCAGATATGTTCTGGCTGTGTGACCCTAGCTAAGTCACTTAACCACTGTCTGTCTGAGTTTTGTCATTTATAACAAAGGAATAATATCATATACCTCACAGGGTTGTTATGAGAATCATATATGATAATATTGGTAAAGTGATTTTTAAACCCTAAAGTGCTTTATAAATGTTATTATATGGAATTATTATATGTCATATGTATTTCTTCTGTTGCATCCTCCACATACCAGCTGGGTTAGATATATGACAATCGCTTTGTAGATGCTTGAAGGAGTGTTTGGGAAGTCCCAAGTTACCATATATCCTTCCCTCCTGTTGCTGTTCCTCAGGCACCCCTGTTGCTCATGAAATATGAAAGCTACCAAAAGGGCATCTTTGTTCACCAGTGGGTGGGCACTAAGGAGTGAAAGAAGACCTTTGAAGCTTCAGTTCAGTGAAACATGGCCATCACACTGAGATTTAACCTAGGAAGATGGGCACTTTTATTAACCTGTAACAACTTTTTTTTTTCTTTTGTGGAAACTTACCAAGAATTTTCTGCATATCTAGTTTGAACAGATGAGCTGTCTAAGGCAAGTATGGCATTTTAGACATTAGTCATTTATAAAAACAATATGCACAAAATCTGATGGAAAGAGTACTTTTTAAATTGGAAAAGATAGATTCAGGCTTGTACAAAATTATGTCACCAGGGTACTCAGGCAATAAGAGAGTCACAAATCAAAGGACAGTGGCACATTAAGAGAGACCTTTTTCTCAACCAAAGAATGAATGCCCTCAGGATGGACATTTTAGGACTTCTGTGGGGACACTTGTTCTTTATTTTATTCTGTTCTTTTGACACACTGCATTTTGGGGATGAGAAAAGGCTGTTGAACAAGGTCCCCACTGCTAAATGGAGCATAAATGATCCATCACCAGGTCATATGCTGTCTAAAGGGAATGAGGCCACATGGGATTAGATGAAAAATGAGATTTGCTTCAAAGTAAATTCTACCCAAAGGAAGTATTTTTTTAGAGCTCTCAGAAAAAAAAAACTTAAAGAACTAGTTTTTCAGTTAAAAAACTTATTCCTGGCTCTGCTACTACTTATGTGACTTTGGATATATTACTAAGCCTTTCTTGACCTCAGTTTCTTTATCTGTAAAATGAGGGAGTTGAGCTAGATCTTTGATATTCCTTCTACCTACAACTTCTATGATTATAAGATTAATGGGGATGGAGGTAGAGGTAAGTGAGGTAGGTCATGTGGCTGACTTTGCCAAGCTGTAGGTACCTGGGAAGCAATTTGCATTTAAATTTGCAAACAAAAATGTAATGAAATGTAATGGAAATTATTTGCACATTAAAAACTTGCCTGAATCCAATAAATAATGTAAACAATATTCTGTCATTCAAAATTAAGGTCATAAGGATCATTTCCTACTTCTAGAGGTATAAGGTATTATAAGATAGGGGAAGTTTTTATGCCCTCACTTGCCATTCTTGGATTTGGTAAACTAGGACTGCAGTAAGAAATGCATGTGATGGCTAAAGAAAGGTAAACAGAAACTTCAGATAGCACCCAGAAAGAGTAGACTAGAGCCCTCATATGTAACATAGAAGAGAAAAATGGAGACAGGCTTTTCAGTATTATAGTTAACATTTGAATGTTTTGAGTGTTTACTATATGACCAGATCAAAACACAAAGGTAGTTCCTGCCTTAAAGAGCTTACATTCTAATAACGGAACCCAACATGTAGTCACCATGGATGGTCTCCTTTTTAAAAATATTTTATATGTGCTTTAAAAATAATAAAATAATAACTTCTCTATAATTTACCTATAATAGCATATATGACATTTTTAGCAATCCACTATTTCTTTACTGAGGGTAAGGGGGTATGTTCCATTTACAGGCCATCTGTAACTATGGTTGATTGTTGCACTGATCTGAATTTTGTTGTTTTTTAGTACTATCTTCTATTATATTCTTGTTGTCATTGTGAATATTATTTTCTTGGGTCTAATTTCTTCATAAAATTCTTCCCACATTTCTTTGAATTCTTTAAATTTGTCCTTCTTTATGAATAATAATATATGCCATTAAATGCATAGGATATAATTTGTTTAATCATTCCCCAATCAATGACCATGAACCTTGTTCCTAGTTTTTTGATACTTCAAAAATGCTGCTATTATTATTTTAGTATAAGTGGAATCTTTGTTTCTATAATTGACCTCTTTAAGGACTATGTTCTGTAGTGATATTGCTAATATCAAAGAGTATGAACAATTTAACTTTTCCTATATAATTTCATATTGGTTTCTGAAATGGTTGAACCAATCACAATTTCACCAACAATATTAATGTATTTGTCTTTCCACCTTCCTTCAATATTGATTTTCTTATTATATTTTCCAATTTGGTGATTATAATATGATTTTAAATTTGCATTTCTCTTATTTTATGGTATTTTTATCATCTGATTGTAAATTTACTACATTTTCAGCTCTTCTAATAAGCAGCCCTTCTTGACTGCTGATTCAGGAGATTACATTTTCAAGAGGAAGTACCATTCTCTTTGTCCCTTTCTTTTTTTCATGCTGTGAAGCATATGAACTGTTTCCAGTCACTTCTTGAGTATTGGGTGGGAGTGCCCTGCCTCCCATACTGTTTCCATGAGACTGGGGACACATCTGCTACTTTTGTATATCCCTTTTTTGTTCCTCTGTTCCATATCTGCCTGGTTTGTATTTGTTATTGGTAATATCTATGATAGTTGTTTCCAGGATTATTAATGTACCTGTAAATTCTGAAAGGTTTGAAGGTCTTCATAGGCCTGAAGTGTAGCCATACCACTAGAATGACAGTGAGTGATAGCTGGGAAAGTTTTTGCATTAAAAAGATTGGATGCTGAGATGTCAGTCACTGGCTAAATGTTGTCATTTTGCCAGGGGTCTAATGAACCTTATAACTGTAGTTTTAAGTTAAGTTACTCAATCCCATCCATCCTGTCCATCCTGTCCATAATATACTCCAGGATTCTTTCATGCTTGATATTTGTTTTTGAATAGAAACCAACTACTTGTCCTAATTTAAAATCATATTGTACAATTCCCATTTTTTACTTCTTCCATTAAGGAAACTATAGACTTGTGAACCATTCTCAAAGGCATGTCTGGATGAGGGAGTTAAAAAAAAATATATGTGAGAAATTGGAGCTCTCTCTCACTGGACAAAGTTGTTGTTGTTGTTCATCTTTTGTTCTCCAAGAGGACCGAAGACATTATTTCTTGTGTGTGAATTAGATTTAAGGGAGGCAGAACTGAAGCAGTATACCCAGAACTGAAACTGGGCCATAAAGCAAAAATGTCTGAGTCTACTGTATGTACTCTAGCCCCTGTGGTCTTGATTGAATGGTCCCTCAATTTCTCAAAGTTAGATTTTTAAGAAGAATTTATTCATGTCCTTTGACATTTGTGTATTGAATAATATTACTTAGTAAAGTAAATTTGATTCAGTTCTATGTAGATTTTGCATATCAGATTTTTATCAGTGATGTTCAATAAAAAGGTTTTTTTCCCCCTATTGATATCCCCTCTTCTAATTGTTATTGTGTTGTTTCAGTCATTTCTGATTTGTCATGATCCTATTTAGAATTTTTCATGGCAAAGCTACTAGAGTGGTTTGCCATTCCTTCTTTAGTTCAGTTTATAAATGAGTGACTTGCCTAGAATCACATAGGTAGTCTGAGATCGGATTTGAACTTCTGAAGATTAACTTTCCTGACTTCAGATCTGAGACTCTATCCACTGCACCACCTAGCTACTTCCTTTTCTATTAAATTTTCCTCTTAAAATATGTTAAATTGTCTTAAATTATGTTATATATTTAGGTTTTTTAATTTCTCTATTTCTTATATAGATATGAACTCTACTCATAACTATTGTGAAAGTTATACTTTTCATTTTTCTGTAAAGGTTTTTATGATTTGAATAAAAAAATTAAGTGCTTACCCAAATGGAGCAAATCATTTCCATGCTGTATAAAATGTTGATAAAAACTTTTTTTTCTACCTGCTTTCCAGTTTTCTTTAGCAGTTATTTGACAGGTAGCCCTTTCCCCCTGGAGATTGTTTTCTTAATTTTATAGAGCCTTAGGCTACTATATTTATATTGCTTTTATAATTTTCTTTTCTAGAATATTTTGTTGATCTATTTTTTCATTTTTAACTAGTACCAAAAATTTTGACATTATTGTTTTATTTTTAAATTTCACTTTTACTTTGAACTTAAACACAATAAAGGGAATATATATATATATATATGTATATATATATATATATATATGATAGAACACAAAAAGAATTGTTTATGAAAATGTGACTTCTATTTTGTTTTTCTTTAAAGTACAGAATAAATTCCACATGCTGCTTTCAAAACTGTCCTGCTTGTCTTACTTTCTTTATGAATATTCTTGTATTCTTTTCTTTTCTGTGCAAAAATTTTCAGTTACCTCCCTTGGCATCAGTATCACTAAAGCCCCCTCTCCCAAACTCATTCCAATTAAAAAAGGAAAAAAAAGGAAAACAAACGGGAAAAAATCTTTTATTACAAATATTTGCAGTCAAACAAAGTTAATTCATGTATACCCATGTGCAAACATATATTCTTAATTTGGTACCTTGAAATTCTCATTTCTTTGTTAAAAAGTAATGGACCCTCTGGAGACAGGTGATCACTGTGTTGGTCAAATTTTTAAGATTTTTTTCTTTATAACATTGTGATCTTCATTCTAGTCATGTCACTCTGAATTGGTTTATGTACTTAACTAGGATTCTTTGCAATTATCTATTTTGTCATTTCATAAAATCCAATATTATCCCATTAGATGGTCATTACTGTAGATTCTAATTCTTTCCTTTTTCTGTGGGAATTTATTCAAAATACTTGAATACATTCAAGCAAGTCAAATTCCCACATTGACTATGTGCTCAAAATATGTCTTATTTTGTCCACAAGTCAATCACCTGGTTTTTTTTGCAGTTTTTGCAAGGCAATAGGGTTAAGACTGAGGTCACATAGCTAAGTATTAAATTTCTGAGGCCAGATTTGAATTCAGATCCTCCTGTCTCCAGAGCCAGTGCTCTAATCACTGCCACACCTAGCTGCCCCTTATCACCTGTTTGTGAGGAGGTAAGCACCAAGATTCATCATTAGCCCTCTGGACTCATACTTGGCCATTGCATTGATTAGTGTTCTTAAGACTTTCAAAATAGTTTGCCTTTATTGTGTTTTTAATGTATTATTTGTTCTCCTGCACTTGCTTGCTTCATTCTGTATGAGTTCATAGACACATTTCTTATACCACAGTAATATTTCATATCATTAATGAAATAATATAGTCAGCTATTTTCCAGTTGATGGAACCCATCTTTGGTTTTTCAATCTTTGTTTTTAACTGAAATCAAAAGAATTTACCTTTGAATCAAAAGATCTATAATTAATATTTTTAATATTAATCCTCTTTTTTGGTATCCTTTGGAGAATAATGAGATTTGCTTTCACTGAACTGAATATTATGTTTACTTCAGTAAACTTTCAGGCTTAATTCAAAATTACTTTCCAGGATCACTGAACCAATTCTTTGCTCTACTGATAGTATATTACTATGCTTATTTTCCCACAGCACCTACAATATTTGTCATTCTATCTGATAATCTAATAGGAATGAGGTGGAATCTTAGAGTTGCTTTGCTTTTCATTTCTGTAATTATTAGTGCACTGGAGTGAATTTTCATTCAATCAACACTTGATAACTTAGATTTCTTCAATTGAACCTGTTTCTTCATATACTTTAACACGGCTCTTAAAAATTCCAATCAGTTCTTTATCTATCTTAGAAGTGAGATGGTTGTCAGGGACATTAAAAAAACTTTCCAAGTCATTTGCTTCTCTTCTAATTTTGGTTGCATTGATTTTGTTTGTGTAAAATATTTAATTTTATGAAACCATAATTAACCTTTTATCTTCAATGATCCCTCTCAAAGATGAGAAAGGAATTTTTTCTTGATTTTCTAATTTGTCTATGATTTCAAATAGTCAAGTATCCATTTGGATATCTTGCTTTATGGTGTGAACATATTTATGAACATTCTGATCGATTTTCCCCAGAATGTATGTTTCTTGGGATCAGGGAGTTTCAATCATATTTTTGTCTCTGTTCCCAAAACAATGCTTTATAATTACTTTTGATCAACAGTGAATATCAACACTCCTCCTCATTTAAAAAAAAAACATAATGTAAAGAATTTCCTGGGACCCAGACATGAAGTGATTTGTCCATGATCTCACACAGCTAGCATATATAACTATCTGTTGAACCCTCCAACTCTGACCCCCCAACCACTTTTCTACACCAGTTATCTTAAATATAGCTAGTCCCAATGAGTATGAACAACGAAGCCTAGGAATTCACAAATTCATACTACTTGAAGTTATAATTATATATATGTATATATGCTAATTGCTTTTAGTACAAAAGAATGTGCAATGAAAATTTGAATCCCATGACCTCTCTGCAGAATTCTTTATTTGCACTAATCCAGAGCTACCAGAAATAACTCAAGTGAAAAAAATATCAATTGTCATGGAATCATGGATTTTAAAGGTGGAAAGAACCTCATGTTGCATATAGTCCAAGAGTTGACAAGGAATCATTTACTTTTGTTTGAATTCCTCTAAGGAAAGTGTGCTCATTATGTCCACAGCTAATTCCATATTGGGAGAGTTCTAATTTTAAGAAATCTGTTATAACTTCAAGCCTAAATTTACCCCTTTTCAGTTTCATCCCACAGCTCCTCAATCTGCCCTTTTGGACCAAATAGAACTGGTCTAACCTCTTCTTTCTACAGTTAATCAGAAATTAATGCACAGCTATATTTTCTGAATCTTTTCTTCTCCATGTTAAACATCCCAGTTACTTCCACTAATAATACATAGATTAGTTCAGATGTTTCAGATATGAACAACTCTTTGTAACTTCTTTGGGGTTTTCTTGACAAAGATGCTGGAGTGGTTTGCAATTTCCTTTTCTGGGTCATTTTATTGATGAGGATGCTGAGGTAAATAGGGTTAAGTGACTTGCCCTGAATCTCACAGTTAATGTCTGAGGTTGGATTTGGGTCATCCTAATTCCAGGTCTAGCACTCTATCCATTTTCTACCTCGCTATCTTATATGGCATAGATTCAAAGTGTCATCTATACTATCTTGAATGTTTTCAAGTTTACACACTCCCTAAATTATTCATCTTACTCCTAGACTATTGTGGCCAGAACTGAACACTGTCCTCCAGATGTGATCTGATCTTTGAGAAGACTATGACCTCCTTAGTCATAGAAGCTGTAATTTTTTATTTCAACCCTCAAATCACATTAGGCTTTCTTCTTGCTTTCTTTTTTTTTTTTATCTCTGACTACCACATTACATTGCTGACTAATATTAAGTTTGAGGTTCATTAAAACCTTAGGTCTTTTCTAACAAACTACTATCTAACCATGTCTCCCCATCCTGTACTTGTGAACTTTATTTTTTTAAAAATTTAACCATAAAGTTTTGCTTTTATCCCTGCTGAATTTCATCTTATTAAATTCAGTCCAATATTGCACCCTGGGCTAGATTTTTTTTATTCTGACTCTCACATTCAGTATGTTAGTTATTCTTCCTAGCTTTGTGTCTTCTGCAAATTTGATGCAAGTATATATGCCTTTACCTAAAACATTGAAAAATATTTTTAAAAATAGGAGAACTATATGACAGTGCATTTGGTGAACTGACTGGTGAGTTCCTAGTTCAAGGAATATGTTTAGATATGCCCTTCCTAGTGGGTTTTACAATGCATGTATGATATTTCATTCATCATTCTAATCCAATACAGTAAGGTTAAGTGAACCTCCTTCTGGGCATGAAGGACTAAAGGCTTGGTGCTATGTGATGATTAAGAGTTTTCTGGTTGAGTAAGAAGTCAAAAGGGTTGATGATTTATGAGTTGCTTAGCCAGGACTGAGTATCTCTTCAAAAGGAGTGACCCAATCCTCTGTAGGTCCTCTGAATTCTTTTCCTTCCTGGCTGTGGAAGAACTACTTTGAGTTGCTCACAGGGGTTGGGGGGAAGTGCCATTCTACATATGAAAACATTTTCACATTTCAAAGGCAACATATTTATCTAACTCTTCCCCACCTCTGTTATCCTTTATTCAGACCCATATATAACCATCTTTATTGTTAAGATTATGGATCAGGACTAGAAAGTTGACTGAATTGAATTAACTGGTATAGAGGACTCAGAAAAGAAAAGTCCTTTTCTGATTCATGGTAGTAACTTCTTTATAACTTAAAATTTTAGATCATTGCCTTGTATGTGGGGGAACTGAAGTAACTTACATAGTTACAAGTCAGTATCTGTCAGAGGTGAGACTTGAACCCCAAGTCTTTCTATCTCTGAAGTCAGCTTACTATCCATTATGCCCCATTGTTCTGTCTTGTCTGAATTGTCCAAAACAATTGTGTGTGTGTGATTTCTTTGCTAGACTGTATTCTCAGTGAGAGAACCAAACATCTCATGATGCGTTGCATGCCACCAGGGGTCACTATTGAGCAGCCAAAGTATCTCCTCACAAGGGAGTACAGTAGGCACTGGTTGCTGAGCATCAAATTGATATCTCCTGTATTTATCAGAACAATGCATTAATTACAGAGGCAGCCTCTGCAGTGTATCATGAGGACTGAAAGGAGTGGAAGCTGTTAGCCATCTCAGCTTTCCTGGCCCTCATAATTATGTCAACCAATAGAGTGCACATGGACTCAGTCAAGCTAGGGCTCCTATTTTTGTCCTTTGGGATTCTTAAGGAGTACAGTGTTTTCACACCACATACTCTTTCACATGGGGCATTGGATAACATGAGGGAATTGGAGAAGTGGTCACGAGGAAAAGGACGATTGCATGTGTGATGCATCTCTGGCTCAAGCTAAAGTGATCTTGGATTGCGTGAAAGGAGACACAGTGATCAGAAGGAAGAGGTGCCAATTCAGCTGATTTCTGTCCTGGGTAATTTGTACCTGCTATAATGTGTTCTGTAATAATGGACAACCAATTTTAGAAAGATTAACAAGCTCAGGGACTTTCAAAGTAGAGGTGCACAGATAAAAGAGCTAGAGACCATACCATATGAACTGGACAAGTGAGGCCTGGGGAAGAAAGAAGAATTAAGGAAGGAGGACTTAAGGGATGTTCTCAAATATTTGAAAAACTGATCTAGGAAAGAGAAATTAGACTTATTCTGATTGATTCCAGAGGGAAGAACCAAAAACCAATGGATATACCAACTCAATGTAAGAAAAAACTTCCCCACAAGGAATAAAATCGTTAATTTAGTTGTGCTTTTTAGTTCCATTTTGAATGATTTTTTCACCTAAGAAATAGTCTATGCCTTGCTGA
Organism: Macrotis lagotis; assembly: GCF_037893015.1. Lineage (NCBI taxonomy): Eukaryota > Metazoa > Chordata > Mammalia > Peramelemorphia > Peramelidae > Macrotis > Macrotis lagotis. The sequence continues at coordinate 203,867,855 of NC_133664.1, read as the reverse complement.
GAGTGACCATTCTTCAAAAAACAAACTAAAACACTTTGATACAAAGCCTTTTCTAGAAATGCCAGTGTGAAATTCACCAGTAGTTGAGAAATTCAAGATTATTGACTTATTGATAAATAAACTAAGCAAATGCAGTTCAAGAAACTGATTACTTTTTGATTAAAATTATAAACATGACCCTAACTAATGAATATACTAATTATTATTTGTAGGTATTTGCCTAATTCTGGCTTATAATGTATTCTTTTGTTCAATAAATATTTATTAAGGACCTAACAGAAAAGACTTTAGGTTACTCCTAAATATAGGCCACTTATTCTAAAATTCGATTTTTTTGAGAGGAAATCTATATAATATACATGTGTATAGGTGTATATATTATATAAAATGAACATATATTAAAAACAACACCAATTATGGTTGTGCTTTTTAATACAAATTTATACAAAACATACAGATATAATTCTATGCAAATTTTATGCAAATCAAACATTGTAGGCTATATTCAGGTTAGTACAGCACGTGCAAGACAGTGTGCTAACCTCTGGGGAAGATACAGAGATAAGTAAGACAGTATCTTTGCCTTCCTGATTGTAGAAGATAAGAAACCCTCACAAAAATATTATAAATTAGAATGTTTTATAAGTACATAACAAGATTATAAAATATACTTAGAATAGTTGGGAAGAAATAATTTCCATTTTAGAAGTGAGGTGGGAAATCACATAAGGCTTCAAAGAGGAGGTGATGTTTGAGATGGAACTTGAACTTTCTCTGTATCCTTAGTATTTAGCACAGTTTCTGGGACATGGGAGATGTTCACTAAATGTTTTTTAAATGACTGATGTCTTTCTAAAGGGATCAAAATTTCTTTTCAGATCTCTACCTGCTACCATTATTCATTACATCCAACAAATATTTGGTAACACCCAGACTTTATTTATTGAAAACAGGACTAACACTCCCTCCTCTCTACAATTTTCTAATTGTGCTTTCCTTTCTGGTTACTTCTTGGGGGAGGCAGTATAGTAGTTCTGATGCACAATCAGAAAATACATTTCTTTGTTCCAGCTTTGTCATTTAACAATAGTGTAATCCAGAGTCAACTAAAACCTCGGCCATCTGGACCTCATGGGTTTGAAACAATATACAGGAAAGCATCCTCTAAATTAGACTTCACTATTCAAAAGGAGGGGATTATTATGACTACTACTACTACTACTATTCAAGAGTTGGCCTGTTTTCCAAAAGGTGTAGTGGATCTGATCACCATTTTAATCTATTCCCATATGGTGGAGAGGCATCAGCAATAGAAATCTTGAGAAAGCATTTCAGTAAAGTTTTATCATTTTTGGCACCATTTCTAATTCTAAAAGCTACAATAAAGACTATATTTTGGTTTTTGTGAGTACTGCCCAATGACTGTTATGCAATAAGATTGCTGGCTTGTTTTTTAAACTTCTATAAGCCCTGTATTCAAGCTTCCATGTAACAGCTGTTATCTTAGCACTGTGGAACTTCACATTTCATCTTTCTAACTGAATTATTCTTCACAGAATTCTGGGAAGGTGAGGAAACCCCTTGGCCTAAAAAAGAAAACTGAGACCCACAGGGGCTTTACTAATTTACCCAAGATCACCAAAAAGAATAACCGGCAGAATCAGAAAAAGAGGACAAATACTGCTGCCTCCAAGGGAAGTATGTATACACATACACATACATTTTCAAATATATATTTACATATTATACAAATATACACAATGAATATCCCTATATAAACACACATATTCATGCATACATATATATATATATGATAGGTATATATATATATATACATATATTTGATAAGCTCAAGGGAACTTAGCAGGAAATTGTATATATGACATTTATTCAGATTAAAATTCAGGTTCAACTCTTAAAAAGCAAAAACAAAAATGTTAATCTCTTTCAATATGTTGATTAGCTTTTCTGAATTAATTTTTTTCTCTCTTTTTTAATTTCTTTTTTTATTGAAAGGAATTGTCCCTGTGATCTTCTCACCCTGTAAAAGTTCTCTGCTCCTCCTGGAACCAATATTTTGAGGAAGTGCTCTAACTAGCCAAGTGCATTCCTTCACTTCTTTTCCAGCTCTGCTTCTGACTATTTGGATTTCTCTAATAGTCCCCCTGTACCTTTTCTCCCATTCATTTTTTTTTCTAGCTGTCTTTCATGTATTAGAACAGAAATTCCTTGAAGCCAAGGTCTGTCTTTTTGTTTGGATTTATATTCCCAAGATGTGGCACATAATACAAGTAGAGCTCCTAATAAATGTTTATTGACTTCACTTTCTGGCAGGAATGGGAAGAGGGAATATCAGGTCAAGTCCAAGCATTTATTGAGCACCTACTATTTGCTTGGCTGTGCTGGAGATAGCAAAAAAAAAGACACAGGGCAGCTAGGTGGTGAAATGGATAGAGCACCAGCCTTGTAGTCAGGAGGACCTGAGTTCAAATGTGACCTCAGACACTTAACAATTACCTAGCTGTGTGAACTTGGGTAAGTCACTTAACTCCATTGCCTTGCAGGAAAAAAAAGAAAAAAATCAGTTCCAACCCTTCAAGAACTCAGTCTACTGGGAAAAACAACATGCAAATAATTGAAGTTTAAAAAAAGGAAGGAAGGCCATCTGTTGTAAGTTTTCTTTTTGTCAAATTCTGTTCTTCGAACATCTCAATATTATCTCTTATCCTTAACTCCTTTTGCTCTTATCTTTTTAACTATTAGACATGTGTTATGGTTTCAGACCTCTTCACCATCTTGGTCCACCATGGCTAATCTAGATTATAAGGCACATTTCAGTATCTCTTCTCATCATGGCATGTTGCTAGAGACCTCTAAACAAGTATATTCCCTGAATCCATGATAGGTAAGAATGGATTTTACACTAAAGGTAGTGATTTTCAGAGCTAGTTGATTTAGTAGGTGAGGGGTGCTCAAAATTCAGTGAATCTTAACTTTCATGATTACTGTTTTATTTATACCAACTGCCACCTTGGCTGAAATATTATGATTATTGTTAGTTCAAGAACCTTAGTGTGTTGTTTAATCCACAAAGCCAATTCTATTCATGAATGGAACTTTAATTCCTTGCACTCTGATCACATACACAGATCAAGACTACTAGATATTTTAAAAGAAATTCCTAGAGATACAACTACTTGGCAAAGTCTTTTCTTCTATACATTAGACAGAAATACGATATACTTGTCAGAACCACTATATAGTGGTGTGCTAATAAATACTTGATAGCCAGCTCTCCAGGAGAAAAAAGATGTATAAGCTTTTTAGTTTAATTTACATTAGTAATATTTTTCCATCAATTTCTTAAAAATAAATAACTAAAATTGTCCATTTATTTAAAATATTAATAAAACTTCTATTTATAAATTCTTTCTTTGGATGCAGATAGTACCTAATTTCATATGTCTTTTGTATTTAATTTGGAGCATTTATAATAATCAAAATAATTTAGTAATGCAAGATTGTTCTTAAAAAACTATTGTGGGGCAGAGCCAAAATGGCGACAAGAGTACATCATGTTCTAGGTGCTCTCTCATAAATCTTTGAAACTAAGGACTCTAACTAAATTTTCAAGAGACAGAACCCACAGAGGGACCCAAAGTTCTCCTACTTAAGGTAACCTGGAAAAGAGCAGCAAGGCTCTGCTTCCCGGGGTTGGAGGGGTGGCCTGCCAGAAGGGTGGGCTGCCAGAGCAAAAGAACTTCAGCTTCCCGGAGGCAGTCCCAGGGAGCTGGGAGCCATAGCTCCCAGCAGCACAGGAGTTTCCTGACTTGCGCCCCAGGGAGCACCAGGCACAAATTGGGAGAACAGTGGGGGGACCGCTGCCAGAGCAAGCACATGAAGCCCAGCCCTCAGGGCACACAGCAAGCTGCTTGGCCACTGCATTCCAGATCCAGGAAACAGAAGCAGGTGGAGCCTGTAAGCAGGAGCCCCCAGGGCATGAGCCCATTGAATCTAGGGAGGGGAGTGAAGAGAGAGAAACTGCAGAGCTCTGTCCTTTGCCCCTGGAACAGGACTCTGGGGCTCTGACCACATTCAGATCCTGATCACGGTCCAGGCCCCCCCATAGAACAGCAGGGCCACCCCTGACCTGAGCCCCGTGGCGGGGGGGGGGGGGGAGCTTGTGGTCATTTACAGACCAGGAGGGAGGACAGAGGCTCACACACTGGGACCCTTGTGGGAGTGTCCCAAAAAGCTCAGGAAGCACTCCCAAAACAGGCTTGGACTGGGAAAATGAGCAAGCAGAGAAACACCATTAAGAAATACATTATCTATGAACCCAAGAAGGATAAATATATTCATTCTGAAGATGAGGAAGCACAAGCTCCTGCATCTAAAGACTCCAAGAAAAATAGAATTTGGGCTCAGGCTATGACAGAGCTCAAAAAAGACTTTGAAAATCAAATGATGGAGTTAGAAGAAAAACTGGGAAAAGAAAGGAGAGGAGATGCAGGAAAAACATGAAAATGAAGTCAGCAGCCTAGTCAAGGAAATCCAAAAAAATGTTGAAGAAAATACCATGCTAAAAACCAGCTTAGGTCAAATGGATAAAACAGTTCAAAAAGTTATTGAGGAAAAGAATGCTTTAAAAAGCAAAATTGGCCAGATGGAAAAAGAGATAAGAAAACTCTCTGAGGAGAACAAATCCTTCAGACAAAGAATAGAATGCAGGGAGATTGATGAATTTACCAGAAATCAGGAATCAATACTTCAAAACCAAAAAAATGAAAAATTAGATGAAAATGTGAAATATCTCATTGAAAAAACAACTGATATGGAAAACAGACTTAGGAAAGATAATTTTAAAATTATTGGAATACCTGAAAGTCATGATCAGGAAAAGAGCCTTGACATCATTTTCAAAGAATTACTACAGGAAAATTGCCCTGATATTCTAGAAGCAGAGGGCAAAATAGAAATGGAGAGAATCCACCAATCCCCCGAGAAAGAGATCCCAAAAAACCAACCCCTAGGAATAGTATAGCCAAATTCCAGAACTCCCAAGTAAAAGAGAAAATATTACAAGCAGCCAGAAGGACACAGTTCAAATATCATGGAGCTGCAGTCAGGATCACACAGGACTTAGCAGCAACTACATTGGAATTTTGTAGGGCTTGGAATATAATATACTGGAAGGCAAAAGAGCTTAGAATGCAACCAAGAATCAACTACCGAGCAAGGCTGAATGTCCTCTTCCAGGGAAAAAGATGGACTTTCAATGAACCAGGGGAATTTCAAAGGTTCCTGTTGGAATGGCCAGAGCTGAACAGGAGGTTTGATCTTCAGATATAGGACTCAGGTGAAGCATAGAGATTGGAGGAAAGGGGGAAAATATGAGGGACTTAATGATGATGAACTGCATGCATTCCTGCATAGAAAAATGACACTGATAATACTCATATAAACCTTCTCAGTTAATAGAGCAGGTAGAGGGAGCTTTTGTAGTTGAAGCACAGGAGAAAGCTGAATTCGAAGATAAAATATGGTGTAAAAATAGAGTCAAGAGAAAAAAAGGGAAAAGTAATGGGAGAAAGAAAAAGGAGAGGGGGAATAGGCCAAGATATTTCATATAATAAGATTTTTCTTTATTACAATGAGCTACTGCAACGATATGGAAAGGGTGAGGCAAGGGGGAATGAAGTAATCTTCACTCTCATCAGAGGTGGCTAGGAGAGGACACAGCATATATACTTAATGGGGTATAGGCAAATGGAGTAAGAAGGAGGCGGGGACAGAGGGAAGGGGGTTGATGTGAGTAATGGAGGAGAGGATGGACCATGGGGCAGGGGGAGAGTGGTCAGATATAACACATTTTGTTTTTTACTTCTTGCAAGGGGCTGGGATTGGATGACCTGTCCAGGACCATAGGGTCAGGTGGATGCTGGGCCTAAGGAGTGGTATGGGGGCTCAGAGCCTCTTGGCCCCAGAACCAGGGATCTGTCTGCTGTGCCACTCAGCTACCCTACAGCAGAGTCAGAGTGAAAGGAGAGAGAAAAATATAGTACATGGTAGTGGAGAAATACGAAAGGAGGGAGTTGTGATCAGCAATGCAACAGTGGAAAAATATGGAAGTAACTTTTGCCATGGACTTATCATAAAGAATGTGACCCACTCACGGCAGAGTTGTTGGTGTTGGAACAAAGACTCAAGCACATTTTATTATTATTATTATTATTTTGGGAGGTTCAGGGCAAATGAGGCTGGGTGGCCCACCTGGGGCTGCATATCAGGGTGATTGTTGGGTGTCTGAGGCCGGATTTGGACCCAGGTGCTCCTGGTGCAATGGCCAATGCTCTGTCCGCCACCTAGCCACCCCTACTATTATTACTATTTTATTTTATTTTGGGTTTTTTTCTTATTTTTGGTTTTTTGCAGGGCAGTGTGGTTCGGGTGGCTTGCATGTCACACTGCTGAGTGATTGTTGGGTGTATGGGGCTGGATGTGGGCTTGGGTGCTCATGACTCCAGGGCTGGTGCTCCATCTACTGTGCCACCTGGCCATACCTATAATTATTACTATTATTTTTTTTAATTTATTTTTTCTCTCCCCTTTACTTATCACTCAAGTGAGTCTATATTTTTGGGGGGGAGGGGGTATTTTGTTTACTCTTAAACAAGAATATTTTATTAATGTATAAAAAATTTGTATAAAATGAGAATAAATAAATATTAAATATTAAAAAAAGAATAAAAAAGAAAAGAAAAAACTTTAAAAACACTATTGCTATTACTGAATATAATATTCTCTTCATCCTGCTCATTTTACTCTTAATTATTTTGTGCAAGTCTATCCTTGTTTTTCTAAGATCAGTCAACTCATCATTTCTTATAGTAAAATATTCCATCACAATCATATATTACAACTTATTTGATCATTCTCCAATTGTTGATCATCCCTTCAATTTCCAGGGTTTTTTGCCATCACAAAGAGAACTGCCTTAAATAATTTGGAACACATAATTTCTTTTTTTTCCCCCTTATAATTTTTGAAAATATAACTAGTAGTGAGTCAAAGGGTAAAGGTAGTTTAATTACTCTTTGGCAAAATGCCAGTTTGCTCTCCAAAATGGTTGGATCAATTCACAATTTCATCTACAGTGAATTAGTGAGCTAATTTCCCCCCATCCCTTCAACATTTCCTGCTTTCTTCTTCAATCATTTTATCCAGTCTGATAGGTGTTAATAAATCTAAAGGTTGCTTTTATTTACATTTCTCTTATCAATAATGAATTAGAGCATTTCTATATGATTACAAATTGTTTTTGCTTTATCACAAAACTAACTGTTCATATCTTTGACTATCACTTGGACAATGCTCATATTCTTATAGATTTTATAAAGTTCTTTATATAATTGAGATATAAAAGCTTTATCAGAGAAACTGTCTATAAAATATTTTCCCCTCCACTTTCTTCTTTCCTTCTGATCTTGGCTACATTTGTTTTATTTATACAAACTTTAAAAAAATTTAATGTAATAGAAAATATCCATTTTATATCTTACTCTGCTTTTTATCTTATTTATTCATAAATTGTCCACCTATCCTTAAGTCTGATAAGTAATATGTTCCATGGTCTTCAAATTTTTTTGTAAGAGCTCTCTTTATAGCTAAATAACATATGCATTTTGGCCTCATCTTAGCAAATGCCACAAGATATTAGTCTTTGCCCAACTTCTGTCATACTCTTTTCCAGTTTTGCAAACAATTTTAACCAACTAATAAGTTCTTATCCCCAAATCTTAAGTCTTTATTCTTGTCAAATACAAGTTTACTGTATTTATTTACTGCTATAAATTGTATCTTTACTCTGTTCCATTGAACCTTTCTATTTCTTAGCCAGTACCAGATAGTTTTGATATTCACTGCCTTATACTGTGCCATTTGTGTGAGGTTCTAACATATTTCTTTGAAAGTTAATATCCAGAATCTGAATCTTAAGGAAAGTTGTTTTTCTGTTTTTCTGTCTCTGTCTCTGCCTTTTGGTCTCTGTCCATCTTTGTCTTTTATCTGTCTCCCTAGACATAGTAAATTTTTCTGCTTTAGACTATTAGGGATAATTCTGAAACTACACTGAATCCCAGGAGTTAGAAGCAGTAAGGAAACTAGTTATGGTGAGTGTTGATTGAATGTTGCATTTGCCTAAAGCTTTCTCTGTTCTCAGTATTCAGAGATATGTCTGGGAAATTATCTTCTGTTACACTCAACTGACCTTCAGACACAATTCTATATAGGAATATGGATAGATAGCTAGAGGACCCAGTATTATGATATCATATTGCCTGCTTATAATTTATTAAACTTATGTTTTCACTGAAAGGAGAAAACTCTCTCAACTAATGCAGGTCCATAACTTTTTAATTGATATTTGATTTAATTGATAATTGATATTTTATTTTTCCAACTACATATTATTAATTTTTTCAACATTCATCGATATGCATATGTATATTTTTAAGTTACAAAATTTACTTCCAGTCTCCCTTCCTACCTCCCTCCCCTTACTGGCAAACAGTCAGGCTAATATTGTGCACACATATTTTTTAGTTTATTTTTTTACAAGGCAAATGGGGTTAAGTGGCTTGTCCAAGGCCACACAGCTAGGTAATTATTATGTGTCTGAGGCCGGATTTGAACTCAGGTACTCCTGACTCCAGGGCTGGTGCTCTATGCACTGTGCCACCTAGCTGCCCCCATATTTTTGATAAACATATTTACAGATTCGTCATTTTTGTATGAGCAATTAGGATTAAGGGAATGAGATACATAAGAGATAATTTTTATAAAGTATTCATCAGATTCTGAAGGGCTTTTTTGTTTTTTTTTCCCTCTGGATGGGAATAACATTGTCCATAGCTAATCTAATAGAATTGTCCTAGTTCTCTGAACTGTTGAGAGGAGCTGCTTCCATCAAGGTTGCTCATCTCACAGTGTTGTTGTTATTGTGTACATGGTTCTTTTGGTTCTGCTCTCTTCACTCAGCATCAGAACCTGTAATTCATTCCATGCTTCTCTAGAGTCCAAGCATTTATGGTTCCTTAAAGAACAATAATATTCCATAGTATTCATGTACCATAACTTATTTAGTCAATCTTCAGTTGATGGGCATCCTCTCAATTTCCAATTCTTTGCCACTACAAAAAGGGCTACTATGAATATTTTGGAACATGTGGGATTTTATCCATTTTTTATGATTTCTTCTGTATATAGAATTGGAATTGCTAGGTCAAAGGGAATGAACATTTTTGTTGCTCTTTGTGCATAGTTCCATATTGCTTTCCAGAATAGTTGGATCCATTCACAACTCCACTGGCAATGCATCAGTGTCTCAATCTTCCCACAACATCTCCAATATTGATCATAAGAAGTCAATCTGATAGATATGAGGTGACACCTCATATTTGTTTTAATTTGCATTTTTCTAATCAATAATGATTTGGAATTTTTTCATATTGTTTTATAGAAATTATATGAAACATAATTTAATGATTATATATACCTTAATTTCTTCATCTGAAAACTGTTTATTCTTATCCTTTGGGCATTTACCAATTAGAGAAGGATTTGTAACCTTATAAATTTGATGAAATTCTCTCTATATTTTAGAAATGAGACCTTTATCAGAAGCCCTTGTTGTGAAGATTGTTTCCCAGTTTTCTGCTTTCCTTCTAGTTTTGGCATCACTGATTTGATTAGTGCAAAACCTTTTTAATATAGTCAAAATCATTCATTTTGCAGTTTATTATGTACTCTCTTTCATGTTTGGTCATAAATTTGTCCCCTTTCCATAGATCTGATAGAATATTTCTTGGTCTGTTAATTTATCTATGGTGTCACCCTTTATGTCTGAATTCTGTACCCATTTGGACTTTATTTTAGTATAGGGTGTGAGATGTGGGTCTATGCCTAGTTTTTGCCAAACTAATTTCCAGTTTTCCAGATCCATAACTTTTGGCGAATTATGTTTTTGTAGCGTTTCTTAGGTCAGTAACTTACTGAGGGTTACAAAGACTATGTATGTCCTAAACCAAGATATTCATGACTTTGACTGTGGTTCTCTAGCCACTAGCCCAAATTGTTTCTCTTGTTTTTTCTTATTTTCTTTTCTCTTTTCCTCTGTGTATATTTACATACCTACCTACAAGCATATACACATATGTGATAAACATTTTGTTAATTTCTTTATTTGTACATTTCATGCCTATGTATTTACTTGTATGTTGTATATGTGTTTACAATGAAAATATTTGTATATTTATTTGTTTATTGTTTATGCTCCAAAAGCATTTTGAGGAGGGAGTAAAGTACTAATGAGGAATTGAAAGAAGTGGAAAGAGGAAAAGGAAAGAATAATCAAAGGAACAAGAGAAGGGAAGGAGTGGTGTTATTAGAATTATTTCAGAGATACAGGAATGAAAGACTTGATGCTGAGATACAGGGATAAGACATAGACTAATATCAGCTGAGGATGACTTTTGGGGGGAGGCTGTATTTAGCTGCAGCAGGTTGATCCCCTTAGCCTGTGGGTTTTCTCCTATATCCCAAGTGGGGAGAAAGAGTGGAAAGACACAGAGAGAAAAGTCTAAGGAATACAAATGAAATCTACAGGACTTGATTCATCCAAGAATGAGAGAAGCCATTAAACAAAATTCAGTGCCCCCTCATGACATATTTGTGTATTGTGGAATTTTTGTGCCAATGGGTATAAATTCCAAATTGTTTTTTAGAAGAGTGAGCATGATTTCAGGAATCATCCTAGTTGATCTTTTGGATGTACTTTTACTTTGGTTTATTAATGTCTGTGAAATGGAGCACCAGAACTGAACAGACGGCACAACAAATGGAATGCGGGACCTGGATCACAAAGATCTGAGTTCAAGTCTAGTATCAGACATTTACTAACTATGCGACTTTGAGTAAGTCACTAAATCTCAACTGTAAAATGGGACAGTAATACTAGAGTGTACCTCCAAGGGTTGTGAGAATTGAGTTCATATCTTTGAAGATCTTAGCATACTGTCTAGCACATACAGTTGGTAAATGAAAGTTTCTTCCCTTCTCCCTCCCTCCCTCACTTCCTCCTTCAGTTCCTTCCTTCCTTCCTTCCTTCCTTCCTTCCTTCCTTCCTTCCTTCCTTCCTTCCTTCCTTCCTTCCTTCCTTCTTTCATATATATGTATATATACATGTATGTATGCACGTATATATATATATATATATATATATATATATATATATATATATATGGTATGTTTGATTGTTTATGATCATCTTTATTAATTATTTGGTCCAGAACTCCCCAAAATGTGGTTGCGTAAGCATCTCTTCTCCTCTGTTTGTGATATGGTCCTTTATGTTTCAATTATGTTTCTATTTGTTATTTATTGTGAGATATGGTATAAGATATTATCTAAATTAATATTTACCAGACTGCTTTACAGTTTTCTCAGTATTTTTTAGATATGGAGTTTTTATTGATAAACTTGGGTTTACCAAACATTATGTTGCTATATTCAATTGCTTCTGGCTCACATTTATTTAATGCACCACTGACTATATTGTCCATTTTTAAAACAATGCCAACTATATTTGATTAGTAACAAAATAGTTGTAACATAATAGCATTGTCTGATATCTCAAAATTTCAAGTCTAATTCAAAAAGTACTGATAATGTACACTTGGAATTGTAATGGAATGAGATACATGACATTATTATTCTTTTTTCAGGTTCTTTTTTTCATCATAACATTATTATTCTTGTTATTATCGATTAACATGTAATTAACATGTAATTCAAGAGTTGCAGGTTGTTTTACAATAAATCACTTGATCTTCACCATAACCCTGTGAGGTATTTTACAGATTAAGAAATTAAGGTTTTTATAAGTTAAATGATTTGCTGATATATTAAGACTCTGAGATGTCAAGTATTACTACTTTTAATTATGTAGTGATTTTTAAAATTATACTAGATCAGTCTATCTATGAACAGTTAATCTCTTTCCCTTTATCTTAAATTTATTTCTACAGAGTGTTGTGTGATTTTCTTGGCAAAGCTTCCAAATATTTCTTGGTAGTTAGATTTCCCTATATTTTGAATATTCTGAAGTTATTTTATTTTTTAATTTTTTTTTTTTTAAAAAGACACATTTATTCAGCGTCCTGATCAGACTATTACATTTAGCAATCAACAGCATGGTTGCAAAAAAAAAAATCTACATTAAAACCCTTTGTTGGAATGCTTTACACTTTCCACAGAACAGAAACTAAAATAACCTGTTATACAATTAGTCACAAATACAGTCCTGGTGTTTTTTTTGCCCATACACAAAAAGTATTGTCTAAAACATGTCTTCTTGTAGCAGCTAGGCCCTGGCACCACTGTGCTTGGCTGAGTTCACAAATCTGTTGTAACCTGTAGCTTCCCTGTTACTTCTCTGGCTCTCCTCTCCTGCTAAGCTTTGTTTCCTAACAGTAATTAGAATCTTCTGCCACTGCCGTAACTACTGCTACTACTGGAACCACCAGAGCCACCTTGGTTACTTGGTTTGGCAAAATATTGGCCCCCACCATAAGGGCCTGAGCTCCTGCCTCCAAAGTTCCCTCCCTTCATGGGACCAAAATTTGAAGACTGATTGTTGTAATTGCCAAAATCATTGTAGCTTCCACCACCTCCAAAGTTGCTTCCACTACCACCGCCAAAGCCGCCTCCACCTCCTCCATTGTTATAGCTGTCATTGCTGCCACTCCCGCTATAGCCACTGCCCTGGTTTCCATAACCCTGTCCACCACTTTCATAGCCTCTGTTTCCTCCAGAGTAACCAGGGCCACCTCCTCCATAACCACCGTCATTTCCAAATCCATTGTAGCCATCTCCACTGCCACCATATCCTCCCCCACCACGACTGCCACCAAAACCACCACGACCACTGAAGTTCCCACCACGGCCAAAGTTATCATTTCCACCAAAGCCACCTCCCTGGCCACCACCAAAGTTTCCAGAACCACTTTGACCTCTTTGACTAGATGAAGCACTGGCCATTTCTTGCTTAGACAAGGCTTTCCTTACTTCACAGTTGTGGCCTTTCACAGTAGGGTATTCTTGAATGACAATCTTATCCACAGAATCATGGTCATCAAAAGTAACAAAAGCAAAGCCTCTCTTTTTGCCACTGCCTCAGTCAGTCATGATTTCAATCATTTCAATTTTTCCATATTGTTCAAAATAGTCTCTTAAGTGATGTTCTTCAGTGTCTTCCTTAATGCCACCCACGAAGATCTTTTTCACAGTTAAGTGGGCACCTGGCCTTTGAGAGTCCTCTCTGGAAACAGCTCTCTTTGGTTCAACAACTCTGCCATCCATTTTGTGAGGTCTTGAATTTATGGCTGCATCTACCTCTTCCACTGTGGCATAGGTAACAAAACCAAAGCCCCTGGACCGTTTGGTGTTTGGATCCCTCATTACCACGCAGTCTGTAAGCGTGCCCCATTGCTCAAAATGGCTCCGTAGGCTCTCGTCGGTCGTCTCAAAGCTCAGGCCTCCGATGAAGAGCTTCTGCAACTGCTCGGGCTCCTTGGTCGACTCTGACTTCGACATGGCGAAAGCGATAGCAGTCGCTTCAGTGATCATTCTCCAACCTGAAGTTATTTTAAAGGAGCCTCTTTTTTAAAAATCTCTTCTTGATGGACCTTATTGGTAATATACATAAAAGCCTGTGATTTGTGGAAGTTTGTTTTATTTTCTACTATACAAATTATTAATCGCTTCAGTTATTTTCTGATCACAGACTGAGTTTCATATCATTTCAAAAAAAAAGTTTCTTCTTTTTGGTTATTCTGCCAATCCAATCCTTTATTATACTTAATTGAAATAGCTAGTATTTCAGAATGGTAGTAAATGATAAAGGTTTAAATGAATATACTTCCTTTATTTTGATCTTATGAGTAGCTTTTTCTTCTTTCCTTCTTTCTCTCTTCCTCCTTCCTCTTTCTTTCTCTTTGCTTGTTTGTTTCTCTCTTTGTGTCTTTCCTCCTTTCTTTTTCCTTCCTTCCTTCTTTCCTTCCTTCCTTCCTTCCTTCCTTCCTTCCTTCCTTCCTTCCTTCCTTCCTTCCTTCCTTCCTTCCTTCCTTCCTTCCTTCCTTTGTTTCCTTTCTTTCTTCTTTCTTTCATATCTATCAATATGATCATGAAATTATAATTGCATTATTATTGCATTTTCCTGTTATTAAACCAATATTGCATTCTTAACACGTATCTGTGCAAACAACTGGTCATAGTATTTAATAATATAATATGTTCCTATAAATTTATTGCTAATATCTTATTCAATATTTTACACTGATATTCATTGGAGATCTGGGTTTATACCTTTCTCTTTATTTCTACATGATTTTAGATTTAGGACTACATTTCAAATAAGGAGTTTGGTAGAATGTTCCTTTATTCTACTTTTGCAAATGATTCATCCAATATTTATTTGTTCTTTGAAGGTTTCACAGAAATTCACTTGTAGATCCTTTTATTCAAGATATTTTTGAGTGTTCCTTATTTCTCATTAAATTTCTTTTTTTGAGACTTACTTATTTAAATTCTTTCTTGACTATTAAAGTGGGTATCACATATTACAGTTATCAATTTAATTTAAGCTATTTTATGGCACTTGATTAGATCAAATAGGCAATACAAACATTTGTTCTGATATGTTTTTAATTTTTGATAGTAGCAATTTGATATTCCTTTTTATCAAATTAACTGATGATTTATCTATTTTATTAGATTTTTATAAAGATCTTATATTTACTCATAATTTCAGTCTTTGTATTTTTAGTTTCATTGCTCCTTTGATTTTCAGCATTTTTTGCTTTTTTATTCCATTAAAAATTAAAATAAAAAGTGTTCTATGCTCAATTGATTTATTTTTTTTTCTCACATTTGTTGATTGAGGGATTTAGAAGTATAAATTTTCCCCAAATGACAGCTTCGGTTCCATCCCAAAAGATTTGATATGTTATCTCATTGCAATTAGGAAACAATGACTTCTATATATTTAACTTCTATAGTCTCAGTCTCCTCATCTTCATATGGAAACAATCTGCTCTGAAAGGTAGAGTGTGGTGACTCAAATAATTTTCAGGCATCCACTGTTTCAGAAGACCCATGACCCCATGTTGACAGTATCTCTAAATAATCTGAAAGCTACATCAACACAGCCAGAGGCCACCAAGGAACTATGTCAACAGTGGTACACCTTGAACTTTGACATACTCCCATTTCAATCAATGCTTTTATAGCTTTAACTGAGTGATCTTCCTAGTATAGGCAGTACTAAGGGAAAAAAAGGAAAAAAAAATTACTACTGTCTCATTCAAGAGTACCATGATTTTTAAGAAAAGGAAAATAAAAACACCCATTCCCCCCCCCCCATTCTCAAAAATCCCACTATCTCTCCTTCCCTAATAGGTATCATCCCATATCTTTCCTGTCTTTTGTGACTAAATTCTTTGAGAAGGTCATCTATAATCAGTGCTTCCAACTTCCTTTTCTTTTCCTCTCTTAACTCTCTGACAGCTCATCTTTTAAGTGTAACTATTCTCTGAAGTTAACAATCATCTTAATTGCCAAATTTAATAGCCTTTTCTTAGTTTTTATCCTTTTGACAATGTTTACCACCCTATTCTCTTTCATATTCACTGTTCTCTAGGTTACTGTTACCTAGAACTTATCTTCTAGTTCTTTCCCTATCAGTTTGACTGCTCCTTCTCAGTCTTCTTTGCTAGATATTGATCCAGGTCACATTCATTAACCATGTATGTTTCCTGAGGTTCAATCTTGGTTCCCCTTCTCTTATCCATCTATATTATTTCACATTGTCTTCTTATCAGCTCCTATAGCTTTTGCAATCATTATGCTTATGCTAATGATTGTCACTGATAATCACACTTTGGATCTCTAATTACCTCTTAGAAATCTCAAACTGAATGAGTTATAGAAATCTTAATCTCCATATGTTCCAAATTGCATTTGTAATATTTTCCACCTAGCTCCCTTCCACTCCTACATCGTCCTAAGTCCCCTATTACTATCAAGAATACCACCATCACCTCAGTCCCTCTAACTCACAACCTTGGTGTCATCCAAAGCTTCTTACTTTCTCTCATGCCCCCACTTCCAAACAGTCATAAAACCCTGTTGATTTTATCTTTTCACATCTCTTATATAATACCTCCTTCCTTCTTTTGACATTGCTACCTAGTTTTGACCTTTATCATCTCATACTTGAACTCCTGCAATTGTTGTCACTGTTTGATCTTTTTTTGACTTTAAGTCTTTATTCACTCCAGTACATCCTCCATTTGGTCTTTAAAGTGATCTTTCTAATGTAGTAAACTGGGAAACAATCTTTACAACTAGTATTTCTGACAAAGGACTCATTCCTAAAATATATAGAGAACTGAGTCAAATTTAAAAAAAAAAAACAAGACATTCATTCTCCCAATTGACAAATGGTCAAAGGATATGCAAAGGAAATTTACAGATGAGGAAATCAAAGCAATCCATAGTCATGTGAAAAATTGCTCTAAATCATTACTTAGCAGCAAAATGCAAATTAAAGCATCTCCGAGGTACCACGTCACACCTCTCAGACTGACCATTATGATCAGGAAGGACAATGATCATTGTTGGAAGTGATGTGAGAGGGTGGCTAGGTGGCACAGTGGATAGAGCACTGGCCCTGGAGTCAGGAGTACCTGAGTTCAAATCTGGCCTCAGACCCTTAATAATTACCTAGCTGTGTGGCCTTGGGCAAGCCACTTAACCCCATTGCCTTGCAAAACCTAAAAAAGAAAAAAAAGGAAGTGATGTGGGAATCTGGGACACTAATACATTGGTTGGTGGAACTGTGAACTCATCCAGCCTTTCTGGAGAGTAATATGGAATTACGCCCAAAGTGCAACAAAAATGTGCATTCCATTTGATACAGCAATACCACTACTGGGTCTAAGAAGAGATGATGAAAAAGGGTAAAAAGATCACTTGTACAAAAATATTCATAGCAGCCCTGTTTGTGGTGGCAAAGAAATGGAAATTAAGTTATTGTCCATCAATTGGGGAATGGCTTAGCAAACTGTGGTATATGTATGCCATGGAACACTATTCTATTAGAAGGGATGGGAGGGATGGGAATTCATTGAAGCCTGGAGGGATTTGAATGAACTGATGATGCTGAGTGAGATGAGCAGAAACAGGAAAGCACTTTATACCCTAACAGCAACATGGGGGTGATAATCAACCTTAATGGACTTGCTCATTCCATCATTGCAACAATCAGGGTCAGTTTTGGGCTATCTAAAATGGAGAATACCATCTGTATCCAGAAAAAGAATTGTGGAGTTTGAACAAAAACCAAAGACTATTACCTTCAATTTAGGGAAAAAAATACTGTTATCTTATGTAATTTTGCTATCTCTTATACTTTATTTTTCTTCCTTAAATATATGATTTCCCTCTCATCACATTCAGTTTGGATCTTTTGTATACCATGCAAACAATGTATAGACTGGCAAATTAACTTCTGTGGGGTTGGGGGAGGGAAGCAAGATTAGGGGAAAAATTGTAAAATGCAAAATAAATAAAATCTTCAAAAAGCTAAAATAAAGTGATCTTTCTAAAAAAGCAAATCTGACCATGTCACCTCCTCCTACAAGAAGCTCCAGTGGTCTCTCCTTTCATCACCTCTAGGATAAAAAAGTCTTTTTTTAGACTTAAGTGGCTTCAGGGCCAGTGCTCTATCCACTGTGCCCCCAAGTGTTTTTTAAGGTGATTAAAAGTTATTTAGTATTTTATTTTCCCAGATATATATATATATATATATATATATATATATATATATATATATATATATATATAAACACAACTTTTAACATTCATTTTTAAACTTTCAGTTCCATATTCTCTCCCTTCACTTTCAATTGAGGCAAGAAATTTAGTATAGGTTTTACATATGTAGTCAAGCAAACCATATTTCCATATTAGTCATTGTAAAAGAAAATATAGACCATAGACTATAAAGTTAAAAAAATGCTTCAATTTGTATTCAGACTCCATCAGTTCTTTATCTAGGAATTGGATAGCATTTTTTCATTTTAAGTCTTTCAGAGTCATCTTGGATGATTGTATTGCTGAGAATAACTAAGTCATTCATAGTTGATCACCATAAAAAATTGTTGAGACTGTGTGCAAGGCTGTACTACTATGTACAGTGTTTTCCTGGTTCCACTCCTTTCATTCTGTATCAGTTCATGTAAATTTTTTCAGGTTTCTATGAAAGCATCCTGTTCCTTATTTCTTTTTGTACAATAATATTCCATCACAATAATATACCACATCTTGGTCAGCCGTCTCCTAATTGAAGAACATCTTTTTTTAATTTCCATTTCTTTACTACTAGAAAAGAGATGTTATAATTTTTATATAACTACATATACATACATATTAATATATAAATATACATACATGTGTATATATGTATATCCTTTTCTTTCTTTAAAAATTCTATTTTGGGATAGAGACTAGTAGTGGTATTTCTGGGTCAAAGGATATGCAGCTTTATAGCTTTTGGGAATAGTTACAAATTGCTCAGCATAATGGTTGAATCAATTCACAGATTCACTAACAGTGAATTAGTATCTCAATTTTTCCATGTTCCCTCCCAAGTTTGTCATTTCCCTTTTGTGTTCTAATAGTCAATCTAATATGTGTGAAATAAAGCCTCAGAAGTTTTGTAATTTTTGTTTCTCTAATTAATAGTAATTTAGAGCATTTTTCATATGACTATAACTATTTCATCTGAAAAATGATTGTTCATATACTTTGACAGTTTATCAATTAGGATATTTTTACAAATTTGATTTATTTCTTCATATATTTAAGAAACGGGCTGTCTATTAGAAAAACTTGCTTCAAAATGTTTTTTATTCTTTTAATGAGATTGACTTTTGCTTTTATTTTGTCTGAGATTAGGATCACTACCCCCAGACTATTTTTTACTTCAACTGAGGCATAATATATTTTGCTCCAACCTTTTACCTTTACCATATAACTTTCTGCTTCAAATATGTTTCTTGTAAACAGCAAATTGTAGGATTTTGGTTATTAATCCATTATGCTATCTGCTTCCATTTTATTAGTTCATCCCATTCTCATTTACAGTTAATATTACTAATTCTGTATTTCCCTCTATGCTATCTTTCTCCAATTATATTTTTCTCTTTCCTTTTCCCCTATTCCTCCTCACTAATATTTTACTATCTTTCCCTTTTAACTTCTCTTTTAAAAATTTAACTTTCAGTTTATTTTCACTTATACCTTCCCTTCCCTTCCCTTTCCCAGTCCCCCCACACTGTCCTTATAGATTAGTTTGGATTTTTAAACCCAAGTGGGAATGTATCTTATTCCATCACTGGGCTAAATATATTGAATAGAATTTATTCATCATTCACATTTTCCTTTCTTTTCCCTCTAAAATTATAAATCTTTGTATCTCTTCCCTTGGTGCTATTTATCTCTCTAATATTAATAATCAGGTATCATCAATCACAGTTTGATTATTTAATTGTTTGATAAGTTTATATTATTATCAAGATATCATCACCGATTGTTTACTTGAATTCTTGATAACAGAATTGACCCAAATTGCATCAAATTATAATTAAAATCATTTTTACCGTACCCCTTTTTCAAGTATCTTTCAAGTACATACAACCCTCCTCACAAGCCTAAGTATTATCCAAAGCCATTTTATTTCTTGAACTATTTGAGACCCTCCCCTGGATTCTATTTTTTTCACACTTTACCTCCCCTCTCCCCACACAGGGTACTTAACACTTTGTTAAGTGAAGCACTGATTAAGTCAAATTCTGATCTAATTAACTATAAGAATCTTAAAGATCTCTAATACTGGGAGGCTCTGGAGGTCTCACCTGAGAACTTTACAAATGATTGTGTTAAGGAGACACTGAAGCAGGTTTTAGAAGTTTATTAGTCGAGTGCTAAGCACCATGTGATTAAAGGGAGTCAAAGTCACTTATTATTATAAGACACTTACGTTTAAAGTTAACACCCCTGCTTTTCTTCAGGGCTTTTTGTCTCAAACATAGTGATATCATCTTGGACTTCTTCAATTGAAAGATAAGATCCAATTATAACCATATCCTTTAGGTTCATTCTCTTCAATTATATTCTACCCTTTAATTATCCTAAGAGAGTTAAAGTTCTAAAGAATTAGAAGTGTTATATCTTCTCTTCTAGGGCTGTATACAGTTTGATAGTCTTGACCAGTATTTGTTTTGTTTTGTTGTCTTTTCCTTCCCCTTTTCATTTACCTTTTTTAAAACAATTCTCCAGTTGTGTGTTTGGTGATTGAATTATCTCTTCAGTTCTGGTTTTTGTATCAGGAAATTCTGGAAGTCATCTATTTTGCTGAATATCCATCTTTTCCCCTGACAGTATATGCTGAATTTTGTGGGGTAGTACATTCTTGGTTGTAATCCCAGATCCTTTGCTTTCTGAAATAAGCTATTCTAGGTCTTCCAGTCATTCAATGTTGAGGCTGATAGGTCCTGTGTGAGTCTGATTCTGTTTCCTTTATATTTGAATTGTTTTCTTTTTGCTGCTTGCAATATTCTCTCTATTTGAGAGTTCCAGAATTTGGCTATAATAGCCCTTGGAGTTTTTATCCTAAGGTCTCTTTCTGGAGGGAATTCTTTCAATTCTTTCAGTGGTTATACTGTTATCTTGTTCTGGTAGATTTGCATAGTTTTTCCTTGTAATTTCCTGCATGATGTTTCCCAGGTTTGTTTCTTGATCCCGGCTTTCTTATAGTCCAATGATTCATAGATTATCTCTCCTTGATCCATTTTGAAGGTCATTCATCTTCCCTAAAAAGGTACTTTGTATTTTCTTCAGTTTTTTCAGCCTTTTTAATTTTGTTTGATGTAATCTTGTGGTCTTGTAGATTCAATGGATTTTAGTTGTTCAATTCCATTTTTTAGGGTTTATTTTCTTCAATTAGCTTCTTTGTTCCATTTCCAGTTGGTTATTTTTACTTTTAATGGAGTGGATTTCTTTGGTCAAATTTTCATAATTTTCCTCCATGACTTTCATTTCTTTTTTCCATTTTTCTTCTTCTTCTCTTCTTTGGTTTTCAATTCTTTTTTTAAGCTCTTCAATGAGCTTTTGCATTTGAGTGCAATTTGTAGACTGCTTTGATACTTCCCCTGTGAGTGATTTTACACTGCTTTCTTCTATAGACATGGCATTACTGTGATCTTTGTAAAGTAGTATAGATCCAAGATTTTTTTTTGGCTGGGGTTGGGGTCTTATCCCTGGCTTGTTGCTGGCCAAGATGTTACCTATGCAGTCCAGGTCTTTCCTTTGCAGAGTTCACCCCACCCCCCTTATGTCCAGGTTCTGACTTAACAGTGGCTTGTTTCCACCCCTGTCCTGTCTTTCACCCCATTGTTCTCAGTTTCAGACTTTGTTTGGGGCTGGAGTCCTCCTTTCTGTCTTTCTATCTGGCTGTGGAGACCTGGGTTGAATTGTGGTCAAAAATCCTTTCCTGGTTTTCCCACTCTCCTGCCTCCTGGACTTTACTTCTACTTTTCCCCCAAAGAGAAAGACCTTCACTGAAGATCCTCCACTATGTCTACATTTGAAAACTTCCTTGAATCTTCTCATTTTCTTGGTGGGATCTGTAGTTTCAGTGTCAGGGTAGAGGCTTCATTTATCTTTGGTAGGGAAAAGCTCTGGGAGCATGTTAGCTTTATGGCACCATCTTTTAATTTTTTTTCTTTTAGTTTTTATTCTTTTTAGTTTTGTTTTTATTGTTTCTTAATTTCTCCCATTGGCTCAATTCTAATTTTTAAGGAATTATTTTCCTTAGTGAGATTTTATATTCCCCCCTCCAGTTTGTCCAGTTTTATTTTTTTAAGTTCTTTTCTTTAGTGAATTTTTGTGCCTTTTTTTTCTATTTGCTCCATTTTATTTATCAGAGCATTTTTCTCTTCATTGGATTTTTGCACCTCTTTTACCATTTGTCCTAGTCTATTTTTAAGTTGCTATTTTCAGTATTTTTTGTTCTTCCTTCACCAAATTATTAACCCTTTTTATGATTTTCTTGCATCACTCATTTCTCTTCCCAAATTTTTCTCTACCTGTATTAATTGCCCTTTAAATTCCCTTTTGATATTTTCAATAACCTGGGTGCAATTCATACTTTTTTATATTTTGGCAAGCAAATGGGGTTAAATGGCTTGCCCAAGGCCACACAGCTTGGTAATTATTAAGTGTCTGAGACTGGATTTGAGGTACTCCTGACTCCATGGCCTGTGCTTTATCCACTAAGCCACCTAGGTGCCCCCAATTCATATTTTTCTTTGGAGTTTTGACTTTATTTTTTTCTTATGAGTGACTTTTTTGATCTTCCTTGTCACCACGATATCCAAGTCAGATCATTTTTCCAATCTATTGCTTGATTTTTAACTTTTTGCTAAAGTTGGGATCTTCTTCCAGGGTGGAAGGTACACTGTACCAACCTTCAGGATTTTATGTAGCTATTTTAAGAGATACTTCTACAGATCTGTAAGTTTTCAGTTTTTCCAAGATGGGATGACTTAAGTATGTTTATTAGTCTGCTGCCTCTGTTTTGATTTGTGAGTAACCACAGTTTTCTATGATGGAACTATGACCAGGATCTCAGCTACACTGCAATTGCAAGCTATAGTGAGCTATTGATCCTTTCTACCCGTGAACTGACACTCAGGACTGTGCCTTGGATCCAGGTATGTGTAAACCAACAAGGTTCTGTCCCTGATGCTAGTCAAGAGACCCCTGTAATCTTTTGACCAGTTATTTGACCCCTTTATCATCTGTGGACTGAGAGCTCCATTGCTGTTGCCAATGGCTTTCACAGCCTGGTTCTGATTTGCTTGCAACTGGCTTCACAGGACTATGCTTAACTCTCATCTTAGTGACTTTCCTGCTGACCTCCTAAATTGTCATGGGTGAATAAATTGTTCTACCTTGACATTTTGTGAGTTCTACCACTGCAGGATTTGTTTTGGAGCTTGCTTAAAGGTATTCAGAGGGATTTTGGGAAGAACTCAATAGAGCCTCTCCTTTTCTCTGTTATCTTAGATTCATTCCCCCTTTCTGATCTTCTTACATTTTACTCATCCCCATATAATCTGAGGTCAGTGACATGACCTCTTTGCTGCTTCTTACACAGAGACTATCTCTTGATCTGATATTTTCCCTGTCTCTCATGCTTGGAATTTTCACCCTTTCTATCTCTATCTTCTGTATTTCCTGGCTTCCTTCAAATTCCAAGTTAAAACTTACCTTCTATTTGAAGAATTTGCCACACAGCATGACATCATCACCCTAATGTCCATATTGACAGTGTATCTACTTTCCAACCTTTGGCTTCCTTGTAAAAGCTCAAAACTGGTTATTTAGTGTATAAAATTTCTGATACATGTTCGTATGTTCCACCAAAAAATGTGTAAATAGTAGGTATTGGGAAAATCCCTTCAGTGGCCTTGAACAAAAAAACCATTTTTTTTTTTTGCCTAGGACTATTCTCTCCAGATCTCAGATCTTTTGTTCACATTATAGTCACTGTCCAGGAATCAGTGTAGATTAATATCTTCTCTGACCCATAGTTCAATGCTCTTTTAAATGTAGCCAGGATCTCAGACAACTGGGAAGACTTGCCAGGACCCTCATTTCCTAAGCCAACTCCTGTTTCTAGGTTAATGGGTGCTAAAATCCAGTTGTATATGCTTCTTTCATAGAGGACAGAGTGCACAAACCAGGGAAAATGTGGGTCCTTCAGAGTCATATTCTTATAGGTGGAGATCCAGAGGATTAGTAGAAGTAGTAGGATATTAGGGAGTGAACTAGCCATAGTCTCTGGCATAATTGTCACTATTTGTTAAGTTCATAAAGACTCAGAGAAGCCTACTGTGTCCTACCTGTCTTGTTAGGAGCATTATATATTACAACACTAGACAAAAGGTGATTAAAGGTACGATCCTGCATCATCTGTGCAGTAGCATATAGAGTTTTTTCAGTTATGGCAAGTCAGTGAGGTTAAGTGACTTGTCCAAGGTTACACAATTGGTTTTGAACACAAGTCCTCCTGACTCTAGCGCTGGTGCTCTCTCCACTGCCCCACCTAGCTGGCCCTCCAGTAAATACTTTTGAAAAATGGTATAGTAGTCCCTTTGGGGTACTGGAAGTTCCTATAGTCTAACAGTCACTTACCCTAATCATCCCTTAATACTTGTCAAAGGCTTCATTTGACATGATCCTTATGAATAGATAAAGGCTAAGGTACGTTGAGGGTCATAAGAGCCCAAGGAGAAAGACTGCTGAACAGTCTTCTTCCTTAGCCATAGCCTGTCCTGGGGACTTGAAGGAAGCAGATTTGTGAGTGACTTAATGAAGGCCTTAAAGATAACTAGGTGAAGAAAAAAGTAGATCCTCCAAAACTTGAAGAGTTCAGTTAAGTCTTTACAATTCCTTCTTAATGTTGTGGGAAAGTACGTGTCAGTAGCTTATTCCAGTCAGTATTGTGCCTAGGATCCTCTGAGGTTTCCCTAATAACTAAATTCCCCTCCCCCACCCCCACTGACTAGATCCTAGATTTTCTTAATGTTTGATTTCCCATTGATTGTCCCTGTTTTGGGTCACCATTTGATCTAGGGCTTCTGCCATTATGGCTTCATCTGGCCTGCTCAATATTATCAGAAGAGGGGAAGAATTCTTGTAGATATTGGTCCTATCACAAAGCTAAAAAAAGATACAATTCCTGAAGTTAAAGAATAATAATTCAAATAAAACACTATTCTGTCTCTGCAGTCACCATGGCAATCTAAAATACTAGGTCAGGAAGACCCTACAGAACAATGGGAATATTAGAATTTCACTAAAACCTTTGAGAAGAATTCTCCAAAAGCTGTTCCTTTGATGTCTCACATGCACCTGCCCCCCTGACCAACTTAGTGTTTTAAAAAAATATTTATTCATTTTTTAAACTTTCTTTAATTTATTTACACATTACTAAAATATTCTTGTTGTAAGATTAAATAATATTATAAATATAAAAATATGAAACCTCATGATAAATAAAGTGAAAGAAAGAGAAAAAATTGCATTTCAGTCTGTGTTCTGATGCCATCAACTCTGTTTTGAGTAGATCACATTCTTTATCATAAGTCCATCATAGAAGTTACATCTGTATTTCTCCACAGTTGCTGTTGCTAATTGTCATTCCTTCTATCCATTCCTACCCACTACCATCTATTATATTTTCACTCTTCTTTCACTCTGTCCCTCTTCTAAAATGTGCTGTGGGGCAGCTGAGTGGTGGAGCAGACAGAGCACCAGCCCTGGGGCCAAGAGGCCCCAAGCCCACAACCCATCCCAGAGTCCCAGCAACCACCTGTCCCCTTGGTAACTGACAGACCACCAAATCCCATCACCTTGCAAAAAGTAAAAAAGAAAATGTGTTATATCTGACTATCTTCTCCTATGATCTACCCTCTCCTCTATTACCCACATCCCCCTCCCCTCCTCTCCCCCTGTCCCCCTTCTCTCCTTTTTCTTTTATATGTGTGTACCCTATTGAGCGTGTATGCTGTTTCCTCTCTGAGCTGTCTCTTATGAGAGAGTTAATTCACTCAGTCCCCTTACCTTCCTCCCTTCTATACCATTGCAAAAGCTATTTCTTTGACTAGTTATTTGAAAAATCTTACATTTATTTTTCACCTATTCACACTATTTTTATAATATATTATACCTTCAAATTCAGTTCTCTCCTGTGCTTCATTTTTAAAAACGACTTCTACCTGCTTTATTAAATGAGAAAGTTCATATGAGTATTATAGGTATCATCTTTCCATGCAGGAATACATGCAGTTCATCATCATTAAATCCCTCATAATTTACCTTTCCCATTCCATCTCTCTATCTTCACTTGAGTACTGTACTTGAAGGTCAAGCTTCCTGTTCAACTCTGGTTATTTCAACAGGAACATTTTAAATTCCCTTGTTTCATTGAAAGTCCATCTTTTCCTTTGGAAAAGGATGTTCAGTTTTGCTGAGTAGTTAACTCTCAGTTGCATTCCAAGCTCTTTTACCTTCCAGAATATTATATGCCAAGCCCTACGAACCCTTAATGTAGTTGCTGCTAAGTCCTGTG
The DNA here is from genome assembly GCF_037893015.1 of Macrotis lagotis. Classification (NCBI taxonomy): domain Eukaryota; kingdom Metazoa; phylum Chordata; class Mammalia; order Peramelemorphia; family Peramelidae; genus Macrotis; species Macrotis lagotis. The sequence goes on along the minus strand of NC_133664.1, from coordinate 203,841,535 downwards.
CAATCCCGACTTATAGCTCCATGATATTTGAATTGTGTTATTCTGGTTGCTTTTAATATTTTCTCTTTGACTTGGGAGCTCTGAAACTTGGCTATAATATTTCTGGGAGTTGGTATTTTGGGGGGACTTCTTTCCAGGGGAGATCAGTGGATTCTTTCAATTTCTAATTTGCTCTCTTCTTCTAGGATATCAGGGCAATTTTTCCTGTAGGAATTCTTTAAAAATGAGGTCAAGGCTCTTTTCCTGATCATGACCTTTAGGTATCGCAATAATTTTTAAATTATCTTTTCTAAATCTGTTTTCCAGATAAGTTGTTTTTTCAGTGAGATAGTTCACATTTTCTTTTAGTTTTTCATTCTTTTGGTGTTGAATTATTGTGCCTTGATTTCTCTCAAACTCATCAGCTTCCTTTAGCTCCATTCTACATTGAAGGATTTGTTTTCCTCAGACAGCTTTCTTATCTCCTTTTCTATCTTGCCAATTCTGCTTTTTAAAACATTCTTCTCCTCAATAACTTTTTGAACTGTTTCTAATCTTATTTTCTTCAGCATTTTTTGGATCTCCTTGACTAAGCTGCTGACTTCATTTTCATGTTTTTACTGCATCTCTCCCATTTCTCTTCCCATTTTTTCTTCTACCTCCTTTACCTGATTTTTAAAATCTTTTTTGAGTTCTGTCATAGCCTGAGCCCAACTTCTGTCTTTCTTGTAATCTTTGGATGCACAAGCATGGACTTTCTCATCTTCTGAGTGTGTATTTTGATCGTCCATGGGACCAAAGTAATTATCTATGATCAGGTTCCTTTTTTTCTGTTTACTCATTTCCCCAGTCTGTGCCTGGATTTGGGGTGCTTCCTGAACTTTTGAGTATTGTTGGGACATATTCGCAAGGACCTCAGTTCCTTCAAGATCTTATGGGAAGGGGTGGGCAGGTGGCACAGTGGATAAAGCACCGGCCCTGGAGTCAGGAGTACCTGGGTTCAAATCCAGTTTCAGACACTTAATAATTACCTAGCTGTGTGGCCTTGGGCAAGCCACTTAACCCCATTTGCCTTGCAAAAAAAAAACCTAAAAAAAAGATCTTATGAGAGGCTCTGACTACTCTCCTGGTCTATTAACGACCATAAGCGCACCCTTCTACCCCAGGGCTGTGAGGAGTGTCCCTGCTCTAAGGGGACTTATATTGCCACCATGGTCTGAATATGGTCAAACCCCCAGAGTCCTGTCCCAGGGACAGAGGAAAGACCTAGGCAGTATCCCCCTACTCCCTTACCTTTGGGGGTTAAGCACTCTGGAAGCAGCTGCTGGGAGGCTCCTGCTGGGTGGCTCTGTGGGCCTGCTTTTGTTTCCTGGGATCTGAGCTGTGCTGAGGGCTGTGGCCATGCTGATGAAGACCATGCTGGCCTGAGCTTTGGAGTTTGTGCTTGCTCTGGCAGAGGTCTCCCTGCTGATCTTCCAAATTGTGCTTAGTGCTCCATGGGGTGGCAGGTCAGGAAACTGCTTCTGCTGCCAAAAGCTAGGGCTCCTGGGACCCAGGCACCCTAGGGTTATTACAGGAAGCCTGAAACTTCTTCACTCAGGCATACTGCCACCCCTCTAACCCCATGGAACAGAGCCTTTCCACTATTTTCCAGGTTACCTTGGGCTGGAGAATTGCCTCACTGGATCTTTCTGTGGGTTCTGTCTCTCAAAAATTTAGAGTTATAATTTTAAGATTTTTGAAATATTTTGAAGAGAGCACCTAGGAGAGAATGTATTCCTGTCGTCATCTTGGCTCCCTCCCCCAACTTAGTCTTTATAAAACAGATGTTATTCCTACAATCCAATTCTTTGGTGGTCCAAAAATTTTCTAGAGGCCTTTCTGCCAATAACATAGTCTTAAAACACCTCTATCCTCATACAATGGAGGAATAATGTGACACAAACAAATAATGAAAAAAATGCAAAAATATCCTTTTAAAATTTCCTTCCCAGAGCTTCCTATAAACTATCAAGATTAAATTAGTTTAACCAGTGCATATAATAGGTGCTTAATACATTTTTTTTGCTGAATTGGACTCACAACTTATTTTCTGTTTTTCAGTAAATGGACTCTATATTTTATTTTATTTATTTTTTATTTTTTTATTTTTTAGATTTTTCAAGGCAGTGGGGTTAAAGTGGCTTGCCCAAGGCCACGCAGCTAGGTAATTATTAAGTGTCTGAGGTCGGATTTGAACCCAGGTACTCCTGACTCCAAGGCCAGTGCTCTATCCATTGCGCCACCTAGCCACCCCCTGGACTCTATATTTTAAAGGGAATTTGTGGGAATCCTTCAAATGTCTGACTTCATTATCAGGCACAGCAGTTCAGTTAATTCTGAATTCAGTATTTAGAATGAAGACTTAACTTAAATGAGCCATGTTTTGGAAATAAACACATTGTTGTAATAATTTTAAGACCAGTATTGGAGTGGGTATGATTTAGAAAATCGTAATTTATGTGTAAACACTTGCATCAAAATCGGCCAGCCTCCTTTTTTAATCAGCTGATGTTAATGTTCAGATACTTTTTGTATCTTGTTGCTGAAAATATTTTTGCATTTCAGCACATCAAGTTATAATAAAGTTATTACTTATGCAGAAAAAAAAAACTTCCTTCCATCCAATAGGGAGAAGGTTTGGGGCAGTTCAAAGCAGAGACCCTCATGGAAAAACAGCTAAGATGATTAGGATCAGCATCAGAAACTAAGAGAATGTCTCTTCAGGGCAGTAGGAATTTCCTTGAAATCTCCAAAGTCATATCTTCATACTTAAGAGCCTTTTATGCCTTGGTCACTGAAAAATCAAATGACTTCCCCAGCCACTTAAAGGATCAGCCTGGCCTATAAAAAATAGGTGATATTTCTTTCACCCTTTGTATCCAAAACATCTTTGTTTCATTCTTTTTTCCCTTCCTCCTTCTTTCCTTCTCTTTTCTTTAGTTTAAATTTGACCACACACTTTACCTACAAGTGTTCTGCCAGACAATTGTCTTCTAATTTAAGCTCAATCTTTTCCTTCTGAGGAAGTAGGAAACAGGATTTTTTTAAAAGGAGGGAAGATTTTTGTAGCAACTACTTTTTACTGTTTTAGCAAATACCCCTTTATAAGCAATGAGGTTCTTTCCCACATGTACATGGGATGACTCAAAGGGAAACAGAATAGATGTCTCTAGTTTCTTTTTCTTTCACCTTTCTCCAAGAGATACTAGTTCCTATTAGGAAGGCAACCAGGTGACTGCTGCTCTGCTCTTCTCAGAGAGAGGTACTGAGCTATAATTATGTCTATCTGACCCCTTAAATATTGTTAGTTTAGGAGATGTAGTTTTCATATTCAAGCTGAATTCCTTTTCTCTATTAATTAAAGGGAAAAGAAAAGAGGAATCCTGCTTAATAGTCTATCCTTTCTACTAAGTTCCATAAGGAAAACACTTAGCAAGTAGCAAAGAAACCCATTTATATAAGTGAAAAATAAAACAGAAATCAAGGAAAGAATACTGAGGATGACATGTTCCAGACAATATAGACTAAAGGAGTTCTCCCACTAGAAGTGAGATAATTCATCTCAACCATGAGAAAGAAAGACTATCACTCAAGGGGAAATTCCTAGAGTAGCAAGTTGGGAGTAGGGACATAATAGAGATTGATAGTTCCTTTCATGTCAACTTTTTTCCAGTCTTATTCTTTCATCCTTCTGAACTGGAATTGGCATTGCCCATCTTCACTCTAGAAGATTAAAGCCAGGAGTGACTAAGAGATTCAGGAGACCTGAAGAGACTAGAACTTTTTTCTCTCCTCCCAGCTCCAGCCCACCCACCCCTCTCCATGTAGGCATAGAGAACTGATCCAAAAGTGAGGAGAGAGTTATTTGACAGTGGACTATGGGACTCAGCTTATATGGCTCCCCTGGGTTGCAATTCTTTGCATTCCCTTACAAAGGTTATCTGAGGCATGACTAAAACCTATAAACTGTACAATAAAAACACAAACATCAGTGCTTTAAAACAAGGTTGATTTTCCTGATATCCAAGGTAGCCAACATTTTTATATCATTAAAACTGAAATTAAACCAAGTATACATTAGCAGTAGATTTAATAGACATGACCTGGAAGAATACTAAAATGACAATGTGCCTAATACCATACAAGAGATAACATATACACATTTCAACAGTATATGTATTTCCATAGTATATACAAATCAATCAAAAGCATTAGGTATCATTGATCAAAAAGGAAAACTAGCTATCTGAAACATTAACTATATATCAGTTGGGACTTGGGTTACATATAAAAGCTAATTAAATATGCTAACTATTAATGGGAAGTACATCAGAAGGGACTCATAACCAACAGTACTTGAAACACATATCTTCAAGGTTATCCATACTACTTTAAGGAGAATCATAGTCAGCTCCTCTCGGAACACTTGGCCTGCCAAAGTGAGTGGGAATTGATAATGTAGCCTTACACTAAATGTAGGGTTACTTCTCAACACTTCCTCAAAAAGGCCTCAGATCAAGTGTCACCATGTGTGTGTTAGAGCTTCACTCTGGCATTTGCATCTCCAATGCTATTCTCATATTCTCTATGTATCTTCATTGTTCATTGATGCTACAGATACCATGGTGCAGTGAATTGCACTATTAGTTGTAATTGCTTGTATTGGTCCTTCAATTTCTTGGCATTTAGCTACAGATGTATTTACCATTCCTATCCAGCTCCACAATATTTCATGTTTCTGCTTTACCCAGTAGCACCATTTACTTTCTTTAATTGTACCTCTCATGAATCTTCTGCCCCAAGATAGGAGAGAAAGGAAAAGATAATTGATTCTTTTTGGAATGAGTCCTCATGATGCAAGTACCCTAAAACAGGAGGTAAGTGTTGGAGGTATCCAGGAGAATAAATTAGGCATCTATGTCAGTGTCATTGATTTCATGACAATAGGATCCCTGGGGATTGACTGAATTTACAAATGACTGTTTCATTTCAAAATGTTGGAGAAGGATGAACACTCAAAAGATACCATACACCAAGGAATTGTGACTTAGGTCTGGTCCTGGATGGGTTCCTAGCATTGAGAAGTCTATTGTCTAGGTTTTCATCAGCTGCAGAGGTTTGCTGTTTGTCTCAAATGACTTGTTAAGAATTACACAAAACTAGATAGTGCCTCCTTACTGGCAGTCAGTTCCTATGGATGATAAAACTTTTAAATCTAGTCACTGAGCAGGGCTGGGATTAGAATTCCTTTGTCTAGTTATTGGGAAAAGGAGAGTTGGTGATAGAGTAAGGCAGCCCAGCCCTTCTCCTAGGACCATCGGTGAGGTCCTATTGAGCTCTCAAGCTGACATAGTGGGGTAGAGGTCACAACAGGTTCTGCTTTCACATATGATAGTGTGCAGCCTCCCATTTGAGCCTCACCTACTAGGGCAGTAGAGGGTAATTGAGATTGGAGGCATTTATGTTTTCTCAGATAGATTTGGAAAGATAGGGTAATCTCTTTAGGTTGTGCCTTTATGTGGGAATGTAGGTCATGGTGTGAGGAGGCATCTCAGTCAACTTTCAGAGGTGTGCCTGGATAGGATCTGCCCCTCCTAAGTCATGAGATTCTGAAGGAAGCAGTAGATACTATGATAGATCTCTGAGTATCAGTGTTGGCTTCTACCTTCCTTGGTGGGCTGTTGGTAGAAATGTAGGTATGTTTCCTCAAATGGATCAATGATAGAGGGAGCAAGAGATAGGACTTTGAAGGCAAGATAAAGATTCATCTGCATATTGTGTTTTGAATGGACATTAAAGGTGTGCAACCCTCTCTCCCTCCCTCTTGCCCCTCAAAGTCTTTTCTATCAGTCTGCTATGGAAGAGTTTAAATCCATGATTCAGTAACAAAAATAAGTACACACAAACCATATCAAATTTGAAATCAGATTGGTTAGAATCTTGGATTGGTCACCTGTCTGAGCTTCAGTTTTCATCATCTGTTAAATGGAGCTAATAATACTTGTTCTAAGCACCTGGTGTTGTGAGGACTAAATAAGAAATGTAAAAGTATTATGAAATAACTTTTATAAATATAAATGTAAGTTAGTCATTTAATATCCTGATATTTTAAATATCCTTAATGCTGCTGGTGTGGGAGCTCCTGCCACCTATGAAGATGACATCCCCTTTGCTTCCTAATAGATCACCTTGTTTGGTGGCTAAAATAAAATAAATATATAAATATTTCAAAAAAAATTTCATAACTTTATTATATAGTCTAAAGGAATAGCAAAATTGTACATAATAGATTTGCATTCTCATGTACAGTCATATTTTTTCCTATTCTACTATGTTATGGAAATGCTTCTTTTCTTAAGTACAAAATAAAATAAAATTTTAAAAAGTCATCACCATGCATCCAACCTGGTAGATTCAGCTAGACTGGTCCTCAGGTGAAGGATATACGAGTTCAAATTTTGACTCAGTCACTTATTTGTGTGACCCTGAGGAAGTCATCTAGCCAATCTCATAGGTACCTCATCTGTAAAAGTAGGATAATAATAGCACCTATTTCCTAGGCTTGCTATGAAGATGAAATGAGATATTTGTAGAGAACTTTGCATACATTAAAACGGTATATAAATATTAATTGTTATTATTATTATTTTCTTATTAAGTTTCTATAGTCACAAAATGCATCATGCTGCATATAAATTATTTACCCATGTTTAAGATGAACTTTCATTTTGGGACCTGAAATTTGAAAAAAAAATATGAAAGTTCTTGAACTCATTTTATTCATCATAAAATTCATCACTGTCACTGTCTCCCATCCATTAGTTCATCCTCATCTGTGTTTTTGTTCTCTCCCACCTATTTTGGTGAGTAAATTATGCTGAATATTCATGAAATTCAATAATCTTAGAGCCTCACTCTGGGGAAGAAATAGTGTCTATTCCCCAGGTTCCTATCAGTGATTAACCCCTCTTTTTTCAAAGCCTTTCCCTCTCCCAAACCCAGCCCTAACCACTTCATTTCTTTTACTTACTTAGTAGTAAACACTCACTTAGATGAAATAAAATTAAGCTTATATTATCTGGAGAATTCATTATAAAGGTAAAAATAATAATAATGAAAAGGTATAAAGATCAGCATACTCGAAAGAAGCCTATTCAGCAGAGTAAGGAAAGAAGTGGATAGAAGATAAATGTAGTAGATCTCAACATCACCACCAGGTGAGCATGGTCAAGTAAACAGCAAATTCTGTCCAGGCAGATCATTAATTTTTTTTTTATAGATTTTATTTAATTTGAGTTTTACAATTTTCCCCTTAATCTTAATTCCCTCCCCCCACCCCCACAGAAGGCAATTTGTCAGTCTTTACATTGTTTCCATGGTATACATTGATCCAAATTGAATGTGATAAGAGAGAAATCATATCCTTAAGGAAGAAACATAAACTATAAGAGATAGCAAGATCAGACACTAAGGGATTGTTTTTTTCCCCTAAATTAAAGGTGATAGTCCTTGGTCTTTGTTCAAACTCCACAGTTCTTTCTCTGGATACAGATGGTATTCTCCATTGCAGACAGCCCCAAATTGTCCCTGATTGTTGCACTGATGGAATGAGCAAGTCCATCAAGGTTGATCATTGCCCCCATGTTGCTATTAGGGTGTACAGTGTTTTTCTGGTTCTGTTCATCTTACTCAGCATCAGTTCATGCAAATCCTTCCAGGCTTCCCTGAATTCCCATTCTTCCTGGTTTCTAATAGAACAATAGAACACTATTGATATATATATATATATATATATATATATATATATATATATATATATATATATCACAGTTTGCTAAGCCATTCCCCAATTGAAGGATATTTACTTGATTTCCAATTCTTTGCCACCACAAACAGGGCTGCTATGAATAATTTTATACAAGTGATGTTTTTACCCTTTTTCATCATCTCTTCAGGGTATAGATCAAAGTAGTGGCATTGCTGGATCAAAGGGTATGCACATTTTTGTTGCCCTTTGGGTGTAGTTCCAAATTTCTCTCCAGAAATGTTGGATGAGTTCACAGCTCCACCAACAATGTAATGGTGTCCCAGATTTGCCACAACCATTCCAACAATGATCATTATCCTTTCTGATCATAGTTGCCACTCAGAGAGGTATGAGGTGGTACCTCAGAGAAGTTTTAATTTCAGGCAGATCATTCTTTAAGTAGCTCCAACTCCTCAAAATATTGTCAATCACAGATCATGCACATCCTTCATTTGCAATGAGCTGGTACACATTGAATCCCCTTACCTCTCATTGCAGAATTCCAAAGATCCCAGAATTCCTTCATCCTTCATGGCTTCCTCCTCATCCTGTTCCTTCTGCTCTCTTTCAGCTAAGAAGCTTACATTTTCTAGTAGTTACCAAGACAGGTAGAAGATTACAATGACTTGGTGCCCATTTTAATCTTTCCATTCTGAAAAACACTGCATTTCAGACCCTAAATTCCTCTTTACTTCTCTAACTTACAGACAAAAAATTTATTCAGGAAAGAAAACAATTATGAAGTATTTTGATGAAAGTGTACATTACTGACCAATTTTATGACTATTCCAATCAACTTGATAAGAGTAGAAGTATATAGGGCAATCTTTCCAGAAAGATTCTGGATTCTGTCTGTTACTCCCTTGCTGAAAAACCACAGAGAATTTTCGGTGACTGGAAAAATATTGCATACCTGGGAATCAAGAAGCAAGAATCTTGTGAAAGAAACTTCCCTTTTCCATGGTGTCTAAACAACCACTATATTACAACACAACCATCTTCAAAACCATTTGATACTGGTTAAAAAAGGAAAAAAAAAGATGAATTCAGAAATAATTGAACTCTAATCCAGAATTTGACAAACTTCAAAACATAAATTACTTAGGGAAACACTACACTATTTGATGAAGATTGCTTTAAAAACTAGAATGCAACTTGGTAAAAATTAGGTTTAGACCAACATATTCAACAATAAATGAAAAATGGACATGTGTTGAATTCGAATTTTAATATCATGTAATAGAAAAATCTTTCCATTATTTTATTGGTGATAATTTATATCTAAGATATATAAAAACTGATTCAAATATATGAATAAGAATTATTTCCCTATTGATAAAGAATCTAATGTCATGAAAAGGCACTTTTCTTTGTTTCTCTTTTCTTTTTTGCCCACTTAATAATATTTTATTTTTTCCAATTACATGTAAAAATAGTTTTTAGCACTTTTCTAAGACCTTGAGGTCAAAATTTTTCTCTCTCCCTCTCTTTGTTCCCCCCACCAAGATAGCAAGCAATCTGATATAGGTTATAAATCTGCAAACATATTAATTATATTTCCACATTAGTCATGTTGTGAAAGAAGAATAAGAACAGCAGGGAAAACCATAAGAAAAAATATTACCCAAGAGTAAAAATAGTATACTTTGATCTATGTTCAGACTTCATAGTTCTTTCTTAGGATGTGTATGGCATTTTCCTTCATGAGCCTTGTGGAACTGTCTTGGATTATTGTATTACTGAGAAAAGTTAAGTCTAACATAGATGATCATCACATCATGTGACTGTTACCTGTGTACAATATTCTTCTAGTTCTGCTCACTTTACTTAGCATCAGTTCTTGTAAGTCTGAATTTTTCTGAAATATCTGCCCATTATTTCTTTTTTCTTTGAAAATTCAACATTTAATAAATACCTGCTGTACAAAGTGAGGAAAATTTAAAAATATAAGACAATTTCTGAAGATCAGAGGACCCCCCCACTCAAATTCAGTCTTGGCACAAGTCGTTTAACTTTAGTTTGCCTCAATTTCCTCAACTATAAAATGTGAATAACAACATAGAGTTTATGTGAAGATCACAGGTGATAATATTTGTAAAATATTTAACATTGGATGGCACATAGTAGGCACAATACAGTTATTCACTGCCCTTCTATTTTATTTGTTAGGTGATAGGTTTGAAGTCAGAAACAAACATCTCTGCCCCGAAGAGCTTACTTACTACTGTAGGAAACTATGTACACAGATAAGACAATATAACCTATAAACAATGTAAATATGAAGTGATTGCATGGAGAGAGAGAGAAGATACTAACAAGTAACAACCTGTAGGGCTTGTTGAACTTGAGTAAAAGGGAGCTAGAGATTCCAAAGGGCAGAGGTTACAAGAGATAACTTGTTCCAACATGACAACATGGAGTGGCCAGATGACTGAACATACTGACTGTTATCTCTCATAGTCCTGCCCATTATTATTTTTTTTTTTTAGATTTTGCAAGGCAATGGGTTTAAGTGGCTTGCCCAAGGCTACACGGCTAGGTAATTATTAAGTGTCTGAGGTTGGATTTGAAGCCAGGTACTCCTGACTCCAAGGCCGGGGCTCTATCCACTGCACCACCTAGCCGCCCCATCCATTATTTCTTAAGCACAATAATATTCCATTAAATTCATACCCCACACCTTGTTCAGCCTTTCCTGATTGATAGATATCCCCTCAGTATTCAATTATTTGCCACCACCAAAAGAACTTCTAGAAATATTTTTGAATATGTGTGTTTTTCCCCCTTTTTTATGATCTCTTTTGTTTGCAGATCTAGCATTGCTGGATCAAAGGGTATATTCAGTTTTTACAGTGCTTTGGACATAGTTCCAAATTGCTCTCCAGAATGGTTGGGTATGTTCACAACTCCACCAACATTGCATCAGTGTACCAATTTTACCCCTTCTTCTCCAATAATTATCATTTTTCTTTTCTGTCACTATTGCCAATCCAAGAGATTTCAGGATTGTTTTAATTTTCATTTATCAAATCACTAGTTATTTAGAATATTTTTTTTCATTTCAGTATATATAACTTTAATTTCTTCTTCTGAAAACTGAACAGACAATTTTCTAAGGAAGAATTCCAAACAATCAAAAGACATATGAAAATATTCTACAAACCACTAGTTATTAGAGAAATAAAAATTAAAACAACTTTGAGGTTCCATCTCATACTCAGAAAATTGGCAATAAAGGAAAATGATAAATGACGAAGAGGTTGGGAAGAGATACATATTAATACACTAATATTGGTAGAGTTTGAATTAGTTTAGTCATTTGGGAAAGCAATTTGTAACTTTGTTCCAACAGTTGTCAAAATAGGCACATTCTTTGACTTTTATAGTATGATTAGATCAAATTGATCAAAGAAAGAGTAAAAAAGCACTATATATCTATATATTAACTTTTTATAATAAGCAAAACTGAAAAATTAAGGGCATGGTATTCCTTAATTGGAAAATGTGGTACGAATGTGATGGAATAATTGACAAAAAGTGTGGTTTTAGGGGCAGCTAGGTAGCACAATGGATAGAGTACTGGCCCTGGAGTCATGAGTACATGAGTTCAAATCTGGCCTTAGACATTTGATAATTGCCTATGTGACCTTGGACAAGTCACTTAAACCCATTGCCTCAAATAAATAAAATTTTAAAAAATACCCCCCATTTGATTTTTAGAGAGACTGATGAAGAGTAAAATTAGTGAAAACAGAACAATTTATATACAATAATAAAAATATGAAAACAAACATAGAAAGTCTTAGAACTATGATCAATAAAATAAACAATCACAACTCCAAATGACTCATGATGAAGCATGTTACCTCCCCTCTGAAAGGGGGTGATAGACTCAGAGTCTAAAATTAGATATTTTTTCCTTTAGAGCCAGTTTTGGAATTTGTTTTGCTTGATTGTGTATATTTGTCACAAGGATTTTATTTTCCTCTTTTTAATGCTAGAAGAGAGGGTTGGGGGAGAAAAAAACTTTAATTAAAAATAGAAATTTAAAAGGGAGTAAAAATTGTTTCTTTGCAAAAATCATAAGACAAAAAGTGTAAAAAACAATTCATGTACCTTTGGTAACTAGGGGTAAGGGATACATTTTTAACTAAGCAATAGACAGACAAAAGATAAAAGGGATAATTTTGATCACATAAAATTGAAAAAATTAGAGAAAGAAAAATAGCGTATGTAAGGTAAGAAGAGAAATCATCTAGGAAAATGTCTTTATTTCAAATGTTTCTGATGAGTAATAAACATAAAAGATACATAGGTTATTAATAGAAATGTGATATTAGATATATAATCAAAGGTTATTAGTGAATGCTTATGAAAATAAGATTACAAATTATTCAATAAATATGGAATAATGCTGCAAATCACTAATTAAAGAAATATAAATAAAAATAATCTTTCCATTGATTTCAGTCACCCAGTGTATTGTTTAAATTACCAAAAGATGGGAATCAAAAACGTGGGAGGGATTGGGGTGGCCACTTCTACTTTCAGAGAGAGGCCTTGGTAGGGGAGCACAACTGTTCAGCTGATTGAATGATTAGAGACTGAATGTACTACCAGTTGAAGAGATGAACAAGTCTTGACTCACAGTAAATTAAAAATTTTGGTGCATAGGAACCTATTTGCCATTGTATAGCTTTATGTATTTAGTGCCAGTTCAGCTGAAACAATATAAAATTGTCTGCTCTGAAGAGATATGAAAACCTAAGTTTGAAGTCATGTGATCACATAAGTACTTACTAAATGACCATGCAACTATTTTAATATTATTTTAATGGGGAATATCAGCTATGTAAAATATTACAAGTAAAATCACAATTAAAACTTAAAGAAGGGTTCTATATACATAGATGTATATGCATAAGATTATCGTATTTGAATTAATAACTTCTAAGTCATATTGTTTTATATATTCACATTACCAAGAAATTCTGCTCAAATTCTTTTTGTCTTAATAGTATTTTTTCTAATTATATGAAAAGGTAATTTTCAACATTCATTTTTGTAAGTTTTTGAGTCCCCAATTTTTTCCCTCTCTTCCTCCCTTTCCTCTGTAAGACATCAAGCAATCTGATATAGGTTATACATGTGCAATAATGTCTAATGTATCTCCAGTGTAGTGAAAGAAGAATCAGAACAAAAGAAAAAAAGACACAAGAAGGAAAGAAAAATTTTGAAAGAGTGAAAATAGTATGCTTTGATATACATTCAGACACCATAGTTCTTTGTCTAGATAAGGATGACTTTTTCCATTATTATAAACCTTTTAGAAATGTCCTTGATGGAGCGGAGCCAAGATGGCAGCATGAAAAGAGCCTCTCTTAGGTGTTTTCTCCAAAATATTTCAAAAATCTTAAAATTATGACTCTAATGAAAATTTCAAGAGACAGAACCCACAGAAAGATCCAGTGAGGCAATTCTCCAGCCCAAGGCAATTTGGAAAATAGTGGAAAAACTCTGCTCCATGGGTTTAAAGGGGCGGCCCCCAGGGGAAAGGAACTTCAGCCTCCTGGGAATAATCCCAGGGCACCTGGGAGTACAGCAGAAGCAGTTTCCTGACCTATACCCTAGGGAGTACCCCAGGGAGCACCAAGCACAACTTGCAAGATCTTCCAGAGCATGTGCCAAGCCCAGGCCCTCAATGCAACTGGGGAACTCTGAAACCCATTCCCTCAGCATGGTCGCAGCCCTCAGCATTACTGCAGCAGCCCAGATCCAGGAAACAGAAGCAGGCCTGTGGAGTAACCCAGCAGGAGCCTTCAGGCAGCTGTGCCCTGAGTGTTCAGCCCATAGAAGGTAAGGGAGTGGAGGAAGACTTCTGAGGTTTGTCCTCTGTCCCTGGAACAGGACTTTGGGGCTCTGACCACATTTAGATACTGATCACAATCTAGTACCCTCATAAAATAGGGACCTCCCCACTAGCCTCGTGGCAGAGGAGTGTCCTTTGTGGTCATTCATAGACCAGGAGAGCAGTCAGAGGCTCATACACTGAGCTCCTTGTGGGGGTATCCCAAGAAAACTCAAAAGCTCTAGAAGGACCCCCAAAACAGGCAAATGGGGGAAAATGGAACCAGACCATTGATAAATATTTTGTCTATGATCATATGGAGGATCAAAATACTCAATTTGATGTTGTAAAAATCTAAGCTTCTGCATCTAAAGACTCCAAGAAATATACAAGTTGGGTTCAGGCTATTACAGAGCTCAAAAAAATTTTGAGAAAATCAAATAAGGGATATAGAAGAAAAATTGGGAACAGAAATGAGAGCTATGCAGGGAAAAAACATGAAAAGAAAGTCATCAGCTTAGTCAAGGAGATCCAAAAAAAATGCTGAAGAAAATAACATGTTTAAAACCAGCTTAGGTTGAATGGATAAAACAGTTCAAATGTTATTGAGTAGAAGAATGTTTTAAAAAGAAGAATTGACCAGATGGAAAAGGAGATAAGAAAGCTCTCTGAGGAAAACAATTCCTTCAGATGTAGAATGGAACTAAAGGAAGCTGATGAGTTTGTGAGAAATCAAGACACAATACTTTAACACCAAAAGAATGAAAAATTAGAAGAAAATGGGAAATATCTCAATGAAAAAACAACTGATCTGGGAAACAGATTCAGGAAAGATAATTTAAAAATTAATGGGATACCTGAAAGTCATGAATGGGTAAAGAGCCTTGACTTCTTTTTTAAAGAATTCCTATAAGAAAATTGCCCCTATATCCTAGAAGCAGAAATATAGAGAATTCACTGATCTCCCCTGGAAAGAGATCCAAAACATCCAACCCCTGGGAATATTATAGTCAAGTTCCAGAACTCTCAAGTCAAAGAGAAAATATTACAAGCAACCAGAAGGACACAATTCAAATATCATTGGAGCTATAAGTCAGGATCCCACAGGACCTAGCAACAATTATATTAAGGGCTTGTAGGTCTTGGGATATAATATTACAGAAGGCAAAAGAGCTTGGAATGTAACCAAGAATCAACTACCCAGCAAAACTGAGCATCCTCTTCCAAGGGAAAAGATGGACTTACAATGAAACAGGGGAATTTCAAATGTTCCTGTTGAAATGACCAGAGATGAACAGGAAGTTTGACCTTCAAGTACAGGACTCAGGTGAAACATAGAGAGTAGAGGAGAAGGGTAAACTACAAGGGACTTAATGATGATGAACTGCATGTATTCCTACATGGAAAAAGGATACTGATAATACTCATATGAATCTTCTCACTGAATTTGAAGATATAATAAATTGTAAAAATGGAGTCAATAGGGGTGGCTAGGTGGCATAGTGGATAAAGCACCGACCCTGGAGTCAGGAGTACCTGGATTCAAACCCAGTCTCAGACACTTAATAATTACCTAGTTGTGTGGCCTTGGGCAAGCCACTTAACTCCATTTGCCTTGCAAAAAAGCCCCCTAAAATGGAGTCAATAACTAAAAAGGAAATGTCCTGAGAGTAAGAGAAAGGACAGGTAAAATAGGCTAAGATTTTTCATATAAAAGATATTTTTTTTCCAAAAAAAAAGGAAATATCCTTGATCACCATATTGCTAAGAAGAGCTAAGACTGTTATAGCTGATCATCACACAATGCCTCTGTTGCCATGTATGGTGTTCTAGTTCTGCTCACTTTATTCAATACTAGGTCATGTAGGTCTTTCTGGGCAAAAATCCACTTTTATTATTTACTAAGCATAGCAGTTATTTTCCATAATAGTAGTTCTTGGTTTTGTGCTGTTGTATAACAGAATCCAAAAAAAGTGACTTAAATCAAGTTGTTTATGGGACATCTCAAAGCAAATGTGATTGAATATGAGGTATGTTTTGGCCTGGTTGAGAGCTCATAGTAAACTTACCTTGTAAGTAAAAGGTCCCATAAGTGTCTTTGTCTTCATAAATTATTTGGCAGGAAAGGCACTTTGTTCTTGCTTTTTACCTTTTTGGCACTTTATCAGGTTCTTTAAAAAATAAACTGATTTAATGGACTACAATGATATTAGCCAAATATACATATTTAACAGGCAAGGATAAGGTGCCATTTTTGCAGTTTTATAGACTTTTTGAAGTAGTGAAAATTCTTCTGTATGATCAATTGATATACACATATAGGTGTAATATATGCATATAAGTATAATAAAATCTCAGATAACAATTTTTCTTTATTTCTTCCAGGTTTAAACTTTAAGGAAAATTAGAAAGTAATTTTTATTGAAAACCCATTATTTTTGCTTCCAGAAGCTGATGGCTTTCAATTAACTAACGTTTTCAGTAATATAGATTTAATGGGGATCATTAGCTATCTTCAAGATTTGGTAAGAAAAATAATAATAGCAATAACAATAAGAAGAATTTAAAAGTTTTTGCAAAAACATTATGGCAGTATTGAAGACATTACTGATCAATACTGTGATACTTTATAACTACTGAATTGTGAGATATTCTGGATTCCTTATAATAAGTCACATAAAATGGGGCAGCTAGGTGGCACAGTAGATAGAGCACCGGACCTGGAGTCAGGACTACCTGAGTTCAAATCCAGCCTCAGACACTTCATAATTACCTAACTGTGTGGCCTTGGGCAAGCTACTTAACCCCATTGCCTTGCAAAAAAAACCTAAAAAAGGTCACATAAAATAATATGAAAGAGGAAAAGTAATTAAAAATTAAAATTACTTTGTACCAAAAAATTTAGAAAGATTGTAGAAAGATAGTCACACTAGTATGTTGATGGTAGAGTTATGGATTGGTCCAAATATTCCAGAAAGCAATCTGGAATTATGAAAAGAAAATAATCAAATATCATATCTTTTACTAAAAGATTCTACAATTAGGTATATACTTCAACAGATCAGTAATAAAAATAAAGTTCCCAAAATATACCATAATATGTATATGCTTATAAAATATGTTTATATTTATAACTTTTATATAATACTTTTTGTTAGCAAAGAACTGGAAACAGTGATACATGTGTAAAATGGTATGTTATTTTGATGTACAGTAGAATATAGGTCTGTGAGTAATCTGGTTTAGAGTATGTCTTATTGGAGGAGGAAAAATTTTTTCCAAAATTTGTCTTGCAGGACAAACAAAAATTTGTAGTACAAACATCATTTCTACTTAGAAGCTCATGTAAAGAAAAAAAAATAAGTTGGACCAACACATGGAAGTGATTTTAAAAAATGAAAAACAAGTGAAGGCAGTAGTGTTAGTCTTAGTTTTAGTAAAAGTAGCATTTAAAAAAGAACACTCCCAGCCCTGAAATCCCCTATGTTCTTATTGAAGAAGTGTCTCTTTCCAAGCAATAATCTTTTTCCTCCTCCCTCTCATCTCCTTCATGACAGCCAAGACTCTTCTGAAAGGTAAAGTGCATG
The DNA here is from genome assembly GCF_037893015.1 of Macrotis lagotis. Classification (NCBI taxonomy): domain Eukaryota; kingdom Metazoa; phylum Chordata; class Mammalia; order Peramelemorphia; family Peramelidae; genus Macrotis; species Macrotis lagotis. The sequence goes on along the minus strand of NC_133664.1, from coordinate 203,824,272 downwards.
TTAATTTGTTTTATTTTTGGTTTATATTGTATACTAATCATTGCCATTGTATTTCAGGTTCAATGAGACATAAAACTTACTAAAATTATACATAATCATTTTATATGAATATTTTTGGAGGTGTGATACTGGTTTTCTTGACTTTACATTATTTCCTATAGGAAAATTTGCTTTGCAATATAGACAAACTGCATAATGAAAAAAATTTGGAATGAATTAAATTGCTAAACAGTTCTACTGTAATAAGTAATGAATGTGGCAAAAATAGAGAAATGTGGGAAGACTTAGATGAACTAATGATAAGTAAAGTAAGTAGAACCAGGAAAATAATAAATGTCATGACTACAATAGAAAATGAAAGAACCCCTACCATAAAACAAGTGAAGCTGAATGTCATAGAGTTATAAAGACTAGGTTTAGATTACAGAAAGATATATAAGATGATAACAGTTCCTGTTCATTTAGAGTTGCTTGGAAAATTTCATATAACTTCAGATTTTTTCAGTCTGTTGATTGCTTTGGCTAAATTTCTTTTCTGGCTCTGTTTCATGATTTATGATAAGGAATAATTCATTGGGAGCAGAAAATGGGAGTAAAAGAGGAAACCTATGTGATATAAATATCAATTACAAATCTATTAACACAATTAAAATGACCTAACACACATCAGTTCACCCCTTGGAAAGTAGAATAGTATTGACTCTGGGGAGAGGGAAGGCTGAAAGTGTTGTCTATATCTTCAAGAACTGAAAATATCTACACAAGAACAGAAGCTTATAGGAGTTTGCATGTGCAAACATGCAATATGAAAGTAAATTTCCAAGTTCAAGAGATGGTTATAACTGGGACACAAATCATTTCCTGATGAGCAGAAGCACTCTTGTTCATCTATGTGTCCTGAGTAGTTGGCTTATGGGTGGATATTCATGAAATGTAACTTCCTAAGATGGGGAGGGGAATTCTGAGTATCTAGGCAGTGTGGTACTTGAATTTACCCTTCTAGTTAGAGAATGGTATTTTCATAAACAGTGCCACCCTTGGGTTTAGAAATTCTTTATGGCAAACCTAGGTTTGATTGTTCCTAAGTTAAATATTTTCTTCAGAAGGGAGAGAAAGAATTTCCTGGTTTGGCAATCTTCTTGGGAGGAAAACATATCTCTAGTCTCCTCAAATTCTACAGCTTGTGTAGCAAGAAAGAACACCTGTGCCTTGTGGAAGCAAAAGGTCTGAACTTTGTTTTCCCCTCTCTCCCCCCAGGTATTGATGTTAATCATTTGGACATCGCAGGGCTGATGAAGAATTTACTTGTTCAGCAACCCTCAAAATATGTTTACCTTTTTGGAGAAGTCTAAATCACAGGGTAGTTAAACAAAACTTAGGGGAATTATGTAGGATCCCAAGAGAAAAAGAGACAGAGAAGAATCATAAGACATTGGCCCAATGACAGCTCCAAAATCATAGTTTCCTTTTGAGGAGAACTGATGGGCTCTTCTTCATCTATTTATGAATTCCTCTGAATCCTTTAGATCTGTTTTGTTTTTATATGGAATTGAAATTATGATTGACCAAAACCTGATATACATATTGTTACCTAAAGCAATTCTCTGGGAGCTCAATAACTTGTTATTTACCTTTGGAGAGATATGCTATATCTAAGATTCAATTTGGAGATTTTTTGGAATAACTTCTACTAGTGGCAGTGTTTCAAAATAGATTAAATAGGGGTGGCTAGGTGGCATAGTGGATAAAGCACCAGCCTTGGAGTCAGGAGTACCTGGGTTCAAATCCGGTCTCAGACACTTAATAATTACCTAGCTGTGTGGCCTTGGGCA